>NC_055989.1:45873550-47207688 GCF_018446385.1 Zingiber officinale | reverse complement strand
TACATTTGAGATTCTCACTGATCATAAGAGTCTTAAATACATTTTTACCTAGAAGGAGCTTAATCTCTGACAGAGGAGATGGATGGAGTTCCTGAAGGATTACGATTGCACCATTAGCTACCACCCGGGGAAAGCTAATGTGGTTGCCGATGCACTCAGCAGGAAGTCCAGAGGGACTTTGGCTTGCCACCAGACCTCAGCCACGGACTTGATTCAGGGTTTCTCCGAGTTGGGCCTTGAGGAGCAGGGACAGACAGAGCAGGGTATTTTGGTAACTATGGTTGCTCAGTCGTCGATCAGGACGAAGATCCGAGAGGCTCAGGCCGGTGATCAGCATTTTCAGTTCATTGGCAGCCAGATAGCTTCCGGGCAGTAGACCGAGTTCACACGAGACGAGGAGGGTGTTATATATTTCCGAGGTAGATTATGCGTACCTCAGTCTCATCCGGTCTTACAAGAGCTACTTCAGGAGGCTCACCACTCTCGATTTGCGATCCATCCAGGCGGGACCCATATGTATCGAGACTTGAAGCGTTCCTACTGGTGGAATGGCATGAAGAAAGACATCGCGGATTTCATAGCTAGATGTCTTGTTTGTCAGCAGGTGAAGGCTGAGCACTAGAGACCTGCAGGATTACTTCAGCGGATTCCTATTCCTGAGTGGAAGTGGGATCACATTACCATGTAATTTGTGGTGGGTTTGCCAAGGACACGACGAGGTCATGACGTGATTTGGGTAATCGTTGATCGATTAACCACATCTGCGCACTTCTTAGCGATCCGGAGGATTGATTCCCTGGATCGATTGGCAGATCTGTATTGCCGAGAGATTATCAGACTACATGGTGTTCCGTTGAGTATCATTTCGAATAGAGATCCACGGTTTACGTCTCGTTTCTGGCAGAGTCTGCAGCAGGCCTTGGGCACACAGCTCCGTTTCAGTACAGCCTTTCATCCATAGACAGATGGACAGTCAGAGCGGACCATTCATACTTTGGAGGACCTGCTGAGGTCGTGTGTTATGGATTTCGGAGGCAGTTGGGAGTGTTAGGATGTATACTAAAAGCCTAGCTTTTGGTATAAACATAAAGAATCACATTGGTCAAATGTCTATATTTATGATAAATGTAGTTCTTCAATTAATTTATATTGTAGATAACATGGTGTGTGGTGTCACACACAGAGGATCATGTTATCAGTACCTTATAAATTATAAACAGTAGCTCACGACCAAGATGGAAAGGAACAAACCATTGGAAGGTCGTAGTGTAATTAGGTATTAGTTTATCTTAACTATATAATTACACTAGTACACTTAGAGTGTATTGAGTAGGACCATTAGAGGTCGTTTTTTTTATACTGACTTTATAAAGGAACAAAGACCTCAGTTATTATGGAAGTATGTGCTCTTAATCCTAATATAATAACAAGCACATATATTTGATATTTATTTCTTTAATTTATCAATGGATGAGATTTAGTTCGATAAATCAATAAGCCCGATAAGTTGGGAAATGATATTACTTATAGTGTGTGTTGTTGATTATAGAAGGAAACTGTGTCCTAGGAATCTAGGTTGATAATACCCCCAAGAGGAGCTCATAAGAATTATCATGTTAAACCCTGCAGGTGGACTTAGTCCGACATGATGATAAGGTTGAGTGGTACTACTCTTGGACTAAGATATTAATTAAATGAGTTGTCAGTAACTCACTTAATTAGTGGACATTCGACATCTTAAACACAGGGAGACTAACACACTCATAATAAGAAGGAGCCCAAAATGCAATTTGGGATTGGTGCGGTAGTTCAATAATAGTTCTTTAGTGGAATGAATTATTATTGATGAAATTAAGTTATGTGTTCGGGGCGAACACGGGAAGCTTAATTTCATCGGGAGACCAAAACCAATTCCTCCTCTCGGTCCCTATCGTAGTCTCTTGTATATAGAGATTTATACCCACCATATACCCACCTTCTTACCTATCCAATGGGGCCGGCCAAGCTAGCTTGGAACCCAAGCTACGGCCGGCCAAGACCAAGTGGATGAGCCAAGTTGGTGGCGGGCCAAAGCTTGGGTCCCAAGCTTAGGTGGTCGGCCACTAGAATATTAAAAAGGATTTTTATTAAAATTATTTCTTATGTGGATATCATGGTTTTAAAAGAGAGTTTAAAAAATTAAAAATTTTCTTTTATAGCTTTCTACAAAAGATTAAGAGGAGAGATCAATCTCTTTCCTTAATCATCTCTAAAACTCCCCAAATCAATAATCCAATTTTTATCCAACATCAATAATATCTCCCAATTCGATAATCATCCAATCAACCTATCAACCATATCATCGAACCATAATCAATCACAAACTCTACCATCCTTTAGAAACTTAATTTAGCAACATACTAATAGAATACCCAAGGTACATCACTAGAAAAGCACTGACCTTGAGGTATGGCAGCAAATCAGGAGCTCGTACCCCAGCAAGACACTGCCCGATAGCTACAAAAATTCAACCATACACCAAATGCTTTCAAATATCAGTCCATATCCTAATTGTAGAGTAACTAATTGTTGAAACCCTAACAACAGGAACATCACTCACCTCAATCAACACCCAAATCTTCAACCGAAACCCTGCCCATCCTCAAGAATGCAGAGGACAGTGATCTGCCAGAGGAAATCCGTCAAGGAGCTGTCCCTATGCCTTCACCTAATCCAAAACAAGAGAAACATCACAATTGGAACCCTATAAACCAAGATTCTTGAATCAACAATGATCCCCGACACTACATTACCTCAATCCGTCGCCTACTGGTAATGTAGCGCGATCCTCTTCAGCTAGTGAAGATCCGGAATGCACTCTAGTGAACCGATCGAGAAGAAGATTTGGAGGAGATCGAACGACTGTGAATGACACAAAGTAAGCTCCCCGCGATGCCCTAGTCGCTGAGCCACCGTCAATCACGAGCAAGAGACAGCCGAAGATGTGATCGCTCCGTTGGAGATGGTCGGTACCGTAGAGATCCGGAGAGGCCTTCCCTCTAACGATGCGTGATGATAAGATCGCGGTGGAAGAAGCCTCTCCATCGATGTCGATGTTGGCCGGTGATCGGCTCGATGGGAATGAACGCAGGCATCTCCTCCCCTCCCCGCAACAGCAGCTTAGGGCTATGGGTGGCATCGTCTGCTCCGATCGGACGAGAAGAAGCGGAGAAGATGAGGGTCGGGAGCAGAGGAAATCAGGAGATCGGGGAAGGACCTTCATCGGCGTCGGCGTCGGGGAAGAGAAGGTCGCGCGAGAGAGGTGGAGAAGAGGGCACGGGGTCGGCATCGTGGGTTAGGGGAGAAATCGCGAGGGAGAGGGAAAGAAGAATCAGGGAGGTGAAATAGAAATCGGAAAAATAATATAAACCTAGGTATTATTAATTAACCCTAAGGTTAATTTCTCAATCAACTCTCATTTTATTGGTATTCCAAATAGGCCTCCACTGTACCCCGAATCCATCCCCTCGAAATGGGTCATACGACCTCCGTTTAAGTCCTAAAAAATTTCTAAAAATTCCTAAAAAATCCAATAAAATTTTTCATCCAATAATATTTATTATTTTAAATTTTTCGTTATCTTACATTCTCTCCCACTAATAAAAATTTGGTCCCCAAATTTACTGGTCAACTCACGGATCCTCATCTAAGGTAACCATCAATCAACATACTCATATACCAATCATCCAAGTAATATGAACAACTCTCAAACTGTGATGATTCACCTCCACGTGAATAACAATGACTTTGGGAGTCATAAGTCCATCCTACTACTACTCCCACATTATTTCCTAACCAACTGTGGCCAAAATCTACTATCTCCAAAATCCATAATCCACTATCCTCAGATCCTCCAACATCTATATAAGGCGATCAAGCTATCCATCAGTCTGAGGGTAAAAATCTATACTTAAGTGAAGATCATAATCCAAAGGCTGTTGTATCCATAGACAAAATCATGATGTGAAATCACTGATCTCCATCTAATACAATACTCAGAGATATAACATAAGATCCGATAATCTCTCTACAGTATAATCATGCTACTCAATCCAAATGAATCCGTCCTACAAATCGATAGCTAGGGAGCAAAGTCGTCACCCAACAATGATTACCCAAACCATCATATCCACTCCATGTCCAAGATAATCCCATAACAAAATACGTCAAAACATACTCTCAACTCCACTCTAGCATCCAAATCAACAAAGATAATCCTACTAGTCTCTGATATTCAGCCTCCATGTGCTGACACGCTAGACATCAAGCTACAAAACCCATGATGTCTTCCTTCATGAAAATCCACCAATAAGAATGCTCTAAATCTCCATACATCGGGTGTCACCCGAATGTACCACAAATTCAGATCAAGGTATTTCCTGCAGTAACTTCTCCCAGATAAGAAGTGACTTGGAAACACACATAATCTCCCATGAAAATCAAATAATCTCATTCCCATCACACGATAATTCAGTATACTAGCATGAGACTGCTTCACTCTTACTATATCGGAGCTGCACCTAACCCCAGGTATGATACATTTGTGTAGAGTGCAAATCCGTCTACACTAGAAAACATCGCTAAGATAGTTGCAACTATCTAAACTGATCTCGCAGGCATCTATCCAGGAAAATTTCATACTCTTCCTAGATAATCCGGTCAACTGCATAAATCCTGGAGAAAACCCTCAATCAATCTCTGGTAATATCCAGCCATACCAAAGGAACAACGAGTCTCCGGTATAGACTACGACTACTCCCAACTGATAATAGCCTCAATCTCCTGTGGATCCACTAATATCCCTCTACTAAGGCAGCGTGTCCTAGAAATCTCACAGAAGAAAATCACAATATGCGTTACTGAACTTCACATATAGATGTCCCCGTCGAAACATCTCTAGATCTATGCGAAGATAGTGTACGTGATCCACCTTGGATCGTGAATAGATCACAACATCGTTAATGAAGACAATGCAAACTGCTCAAATCACCCTAGGAATACCAAGTACATCGAGTCCATGTTAACATCTAGGCACGGTATGCCTTAATGGTAACACCAAGGACTCATAATGTACGTACCACAGGCTTACTCAACCATAAGATCCCTAACAACAAGTCTGTGATCGGATCACCAACTACAAATCACTAAATCTATATATATCACAGACATACTACACTCCATGTCACTATCGACATCAAACACCAAATAATAGATCATCAAATCAAATATCCACTAATAGATCATCAAAAGACAACCTATCACCACACCTGATCTCCCAATATCCACCAATCTCCAATCATCCTCAACATCAATCAATCATACTAGATAGTCTCATAAACAATGATAGAGTCAAAGGAAAGCATCCAACCCTCAATACCTACTGCCAACAAACTAAATGTGTCCTAAAAAGTCTGTCAAATTTCATCATCTCATCCTTTCTGATAATCAAATATCCATAGTAAAGGAATGTCAATCCAAAGTCAAAGGGTCACACAATCTCTTGACTAAGAGTCTACTCATCCAAAGAGCATCTCCATCACCCTCATAATCATCCTATATATGCCCCTCGACAAAAGCTGATAAAAGGATCGAATCCTCTATCCTAAAATATAGACTACAAAATCTGGTAAAATGATCAAATGGTCAAGGTTTTGAGCCACTTAATAAGCACAACATTTAAAAGATAGAAGAACGCTATAACTAAATAGCTGATCAACTATCTGTCAATCAATGCTCAACCCCTAGAGGATCATCATCTAGAATTATACCTAGTTATTGTCGGACCTCCTAGGTATTACTCAACTAACACCACTGCCTCCGCACCATCGCGGGGTATATATCCGTAAGTACATCGTGGATATCTAATCACATCCAATAGTTCCATGAGTCAGGATATCTCATAGAACAACGTTAGGCGAGTCGACTGATCATCGCCTTATAATCCATCATACTAATGAAAGAAGTAGAGAACTACTCTCTCTCCAAACATCTCAAGGAAATCACTAAGTGATGACCTGATCTCCAAAAGCATTCTCTGCTTCTTCCTTCACGTGGTACTGGGTCACGTAAAGGTTAAGCAGCTAACTTCAACTCTCTCACACTAGTACAAATCATATATCCAAATGTACTCTCCAACTCATACACCCTAGTAATGGATGTATCTCATAAGTGTTAAGCAGGTAGCTTTACACTTTTCAACATCAGTGGAGGTATCCTATCCGAATGTACCTTCTAAGTCAATCAACTAGGTACAGACATTCCATGGTCAAAGCCCCCATGAAATAGGATACATCGATCCTCTATAGACTGACTAAGCCGACAATGGTATACGGCTAATTCAGTCCTTTCCACGATGGTAAAGTCATATACTCAAATGTGTCTCCCAAAATATCTAACCAAGTACGAATAACCCAAAGATCAGAATTCCTTATAATATAGAGTTTGTCGGCCCTCCTACTGGTCAGACCAACAAAATAACTCGATCAACCCTATCTGATCCAACAAGAGTAAATCAATTATCCACTGATGAAACTAACTAATCTACCGAAGTCAATAAGGGTAAATCGACCGATCTATAAACCAAACTAACAGGAGTCCAAAATCAACTAAGATATATCAAACCCCACTGCCCAAGTCAAACAGGTAAATCAATCCCAAGACTAAACGAACCAATAGGAGTACACCAGTACTCTACCAACTGTGTCATCATGAGTATACAAACACCATCAACTACCCAACTAATAGTAATAGAGACTGTATAAGACTTTAACTCTCAACCACTAGTAGTAGTAGACACTAAAACTACTGGTAGTATGATATGAAAAATCCCTTGAGACTGTAAATCCTTGATCTCCAGTAGGGTCAACCGTGATCAGTGATTGACCTAACCCATGAAATGCATGCTACAAATAACTGGACAGGTACTAACAAAAGTGTACTAACAAATGTCATCACTATCAGAATAACAATGCAGGTACTAACAGAAATTTATGATAGCAATATGCAAACATACCTCCTATAGCCTGGAGATGTCCTGCTGCTGCCTGGTCCCAAAACCCGAAAGTCACATCAAGAAAATCGAAACACAAAATCCCAAAACAAGAAGAATAGGAATCACAAACCCGCTCTGATACCAAAAATTGTCACTCCCCCAAAGGAGTCTCTGTCAGACAAAAATCCGGCAACATCTCCCCTGTACCGGTGACAATCTGAAGCATCAATACAAACAAAATACATCAACCACATGCGGCTGGAATATTTATATACACAACCACGCAGTTATAATCACAGCCCACTCGGCTGGAATGAAACAATCACAACCACGCAGTTATATATAAAACAACCCACACGGCTGTACTAAAAACACAGCGGAAAAAAATGAAGGAAAGCTCACACAAACCAAATAAATACAATGCATGCCGGCATGACTTAAACACAAATACAACACCAAAACCATAAGATAGCCACATGGCTACACACAAATACAATGCCAAAAATAATAAAAGAATATACAAAAAGAAAACAAACACGATCTTCGGATGTGACGTAGGACCCAGCAGACAGGATACTCTGAGCGACACCAACCATCTACAAGCTACCTGAAAACATAAATGTATACACGCGGTGGTGAGTATAGGTAACTCAGCGGGTAATAGAAAAGATAGTGCACGGTCTACAAATAAAACATGGAGATCACAAGTATACAGTCTCAGTAGAGAATAAAGAACATGATCATACTATCATAATCAATGCACCTAAACATATCTGACATAATAACCTGACATATAAACTGTACAAACTACAACTAACATAATGACAGATACATACCCAATCTGGAATCGACACATGGTACAATGATCAGTAAACTCACCGGATCTGCAACAGATATACCTGTGACACCTGTGCAATATAAATACGACTGCATATACATGTAATATAAATGACATGTATGCTGCATGGCAACCAAATGCAACAACCATATCTCAATCAAGTGCAACAACGACAATCACATGCAACTAGTATCTACTAGGCATGTATGCAAATGCAGATGCACCGCGCATCAAATGCAAGAATAATAACTGCGTATGCATTCTCCATGGTCACCCCGACACCTCTCCGGACACCACGACTGGGTCCGTGACAATCGTACCAGCCTCATACTCCAAACTGCTATAAAGCAGCTGAGGCAGACGGAATGCTAAGTAGTTATCTAACTACATAGCATCAGGGTCCCTGACTGCTCACAACGCCGGATCTCACTAAACCTCATGACCGGGTGGCACGACAGGACGAGCGGCAACTGCTCCAGATACCACTACCCATGTGAATGTAGGCCGGCATATCGAAACTGTCTTGCCTCTGGATAGATCTATAATAAATATGCAAAAGTGAGTGAATATAATATATATATATATATATATATATATATATATATATATATATATATATATATATATATATATATATATATATATATATATATATATATATATAATCATCATCCATGCAACACCCCAAACCTAATAAATACCTCCAACATGAATATAATCGTCATGATACCTCCACGTATCCCACCAAACATATGTACACACTACACATGTATAATCAACAAAAAATTTCCAATAATTCCACCAGACACATGTACACCAAATATAAGTACAATCAACATGTATCCTCCTGTAAAAACCTAACAGACATGTGTATATACCGCAAACATACAATCAACACAACTACTCCAAAAGTACATGACAAATACGTATGTACACACCACATGTAAATGCACAGTCAACAAGATGACTCCTATAACACATACCCACCTATGTACAGTTCACATCATATACCCAATCAGCATGGGAATACCAACCGCCCAACAATCCCTACAAGACATACTCTACACGTGTAATCACAACAGAGTAGATATCAAGAGTGGAGACTATATATGAATTAAATAGATCATCACAAGGGTTAAGCATAAATATTATGCAAGAAAAACAGTAACCGATCATGATATAAGATAAAGCCTCCTAATTCATCCAATAATAACCATGCACTAAGTACAAGAAAATCTATATAGAGGCCAAGGAAGAAATACCCGCCTTAAAATATAGATCGTGCCAAGTAATCCCGTGTCGAGACGCTCGTCCCGAATCCAAGTCCTGCAGAAATCAATATATTTATATTTTATTTAGCTAAATTCATATGAATTAAATAACTAAATAAAATCCCTAACCCAATAGGATCACTCCAATCAAATCTGATCCCTGACTAATCCTCCAAATAATCCTTAACCACACAACCTAAATTCATCCATTAATCAAATTCCATCATATATTCTATTCCATCCCTACACATCACAATATCAATCCAATGAACTCAATTAACAATCATGTTATCATCTCTAAAACTCCCCAAATCAATAATCCAATTTTTATCCAACATCAATAATATCTCTCAATTCGATAATCATCCAATCAACCATATCATCAAACCATAATCAATCACAAACTCTACCATCCTTTAGAAACTTAATTTAGCAACATACTAATAGAATACCCAAGGTACATCACTAGAAAAGCACTGACCTTGAGGTATGGCAGCAAATCAGGAGCTCGTACCCCAGCAAGACACTGCCCGATAGCTACAAAAATTCAACCATACACCAAATGCTTTAAAAAATCAGTCCATATCCTAATTGTAGAGTAACTAATTGCTGAAACCCTAACAACAGGAACATCACTCACCTCAATCAGCACCAAAATCTTCAACCGAAACCCTGCTTATCCTCAAGAATGCAATGGACAGTGATCTGCCAGAGGAAATCCATCAAGGAGCTGTCCCTATGCCTTCCCCTAATCCAAAAAAAGAGAAACATCACAATTGGAACCCTATAAACCAAGATTCTTGAATCAACAATGATCCCCGACACTACATTACCTCAATCCGTCTCCTCCAGGTAATGTAGCGCGATCCTCTTCAGCTAGTGAAGATCCGGAATGCACTCCAGTGAACCGATCGAGAAGAAGATTCGGAGGAGATCGAACGACTGTGAATGACACAATGTAAGCTCCCCACGATGCCCTAGTCACTGAGCCACCGTCAATCACGAGCAAGAGACAACCGAAGATGTGATCGCTCCGTTGGAGATAGTCAGTACCGTAGAGATCCGGCGAGGCCTTCCCTCTGACGATGCGTGATGATAAGATCGCGGTGGAAGAAGCCTTTCCATCGATGTTGATGTTGGCCGGTGATCGACTCGATGGGAATGAACGCAGGTATCTCCTCCCCTCCCGGCAACAGCAGCTTAGGGCTATGGGTGGCATCGTCTGCTCCGATCGCACGAGAAGAAGCGGAGAAGATGAGGGTCGGGAGCAGAGGAAATCAGGAGATCGGGGAAGGACCTTTGTCAGCGTCGGCGTCGGGGAAGAGAAGGTCGTGTGAGAGAGGAGGAGAAGAGGGCACGGGGTCGGCATCGTGGGTTAGGGGAGAAATCGCGAGGGAGAGGGAAAGAAGAATCGGGGAGGTGAAATAGAAATCGGAAAAATAATATAAACCTAGGTATTATTAATTAACCCTAAGGTTAATTTCTCAATCAACTCTCATTTTATTGGTATTCCAAATAGGCCTCCACTGTACCCCGAATCCATTCTCTCGAAATGGGTCATACGACCTCCGTTTAAGTCCTAAAAATTTTCTAAAATTCCCAAAAAATCCAATAAAATTTTTCGTCCAATAATATTTATTATTTTAAATTTTTCGTTATCTTACATTATCTTAACTATATAATTACACTAGTATACTTAGAGTGTATTGAGTAGGACCATTAGAGGTCGTTTCTTTTATACTGACTTGATAAGGGAACAAAGATCTCAGTTATTATGGAAGTGTGTGCTCTTAATCCTAATATAATAACAAGCACATATATTTGATATTTATTTCTTTAATTTATCATTGGGTGAGGTTTAGTTCGATAAATCAATAAGCCCGATAAGTTGGGAAATGATATCACTTATAGTGTGTGTTGTTGATTATAGAAGGAAACTGTGTCCTACTATCTAGGTTGAGAATGTCCCCAAGAGGAGCTCATAAGGATTATCATGTTAAACCCTGCAAGTGGACTTTGTCCGACATGATGATAAGGTTGAGTGGTACTACTCTTGAACTAAGATATTAATTAAATGAGTTGTCAGTAACTGACTTAATTAGTGGACATTCGACATCTTAAACACAGGGAGACTAACACTCTCATAATAAGAAGGAGCCTAAAATGTAATTTGAGATTGGTGCAGTAGTTCAATAATAGTTCTTTAGTGGAATGAATTATTATTGATAAAATTAAGTTGTGTGTTCGGGGCGAATACGGGAAGCTTAATTTCATCGGGAGACCAAAACCAATTCCTCCTTTCGGTCCCTATCGTAGCCTCTTGTATATAGAGATTTATACCCACCACATACCCACCTTCTTACCCATCCAATGGGGTCGGCCAAGCTAGCTTGGAACCCAAGCTAGGGCCGGCCAAGACCAAGTGGATGAGCCAAGTTGGTGGCCGGCCAAAGCTTGGGCCCCAAGCTTAGGTGGCCGGCCACTAGAATATTAAAAAGGATTTTTATTAAAATTATTTCTTATGTGGATATCATGGTTTTAAAAGAGAGTTTAAAAAATTAAAAATATCCTTTTATAGCTTTCTACAAAAGATTAAGAGAAGAGATTAATCTCTTTCCTTATTTGTAGATTAAAAGGATGGTTTTAATTTTTGGTAAAAACTTTCCTTATTTGTAAATCATCCACATGTTTAAAAGAGAGTTTAAAATTTCAAATCTTTCCTTATTTGTTGATTAAAAGGTGGATTTTAAATTTTAAGAAAACTTTCCTTTTTTAACCATGTTCATGATTTAAAAGAGAGTTTAAAAAATTAAATATTCTCTTTTATAAGTTTCTATGAAAGATTAAGAAAAGATTTGATATCTTTCATTATTTGTAGATTAAAAGAGATTTCAATTTTTTGAGATAACTTTCTTTTTATCCACATGTTTAAAAGAAAGATTTTAATTTATAAAATTTCTTTTTTATTAACCAATCATGAAGGGATGAAAATTATTGGAGAAATTTTTTAAATTTCCGGAGACAAATTAGGAAGTTTTAATTAATTAAAACTCTCCTTATTTGTAGTTTTAATATGGCCGGCCATTATAATT
The DNA here is from genome assembly GCF_018446385.1 of Zingiber officinale. Lineage (NCBI taxonomy): Eukaryota > Viridiplantae > Streptophyta > Magnoliopsida > Zingiberales > Zingiberaceae > Zingiber > Zingiber officinale. The sequence goes on along the minus strand of NC_055989.1, from coordinate 47,195,457 downwards.
GATGAGAAGAAAATTGTTTTTAATTAAATAAATTTTCCTTTTCAATGGCAAAAGAATTAAGGAAGTTTTTATTAAATTTTCCTTATTTGCCAAGACCAAGGATTATAAAAGAGGGGGTAGAGGAGGCTTCATGGCTAACGACTCTATTCTATTTTCTCCCTCTTTTCTTCCTTGGTGTGGCCGGGGCCCTTCTCTTTTTCTCTCTTCCTCTTGTGTGGCCGAAATCCTTTATCTCTTGGAGCTTTGAGGAGGTGGCCGGATCTAGCTTGAGGAAGAAGGAGAGAAAGCTTGCATCCTTTGGAGCTTGGTTGGTGAAAAAAATTCTTCATCCTTTAGAAGATATGCTTGGCCGAAACTTGAAGGAAGGAAGAAGAAGGTTCCTTGGTGGTTCTTGTCTTGGAAGATCGTTGCCCACACAACATCCGGGATTAGAAGAGGAATACGGTAGAAGACCTAGAGATTTTTGTTTGCAAAAGAAAAGGTATACTAGTATTTAATTTCCGCATCATACTAGTTTTTTTCTTTGTAAAAATACCAAATACAAGAGGCATGCGATTCTAGTATTTCGAATTAGTTTTCGATGTTGTGTTCTTTTGTTTTTCTTTTCCTTGTGATTTGATTGTTCCTTTTGGTTGACCTAAAGTTATTTAAGGAAATTAAATATTAGCTTTTCTTAAAAGGCTTTGTCTAGGCGGTGGTGATTGTTCCCATATCCAAGAAGGTCATGTGTCTCACCATGCAGTCTTGGAAGCCAATTTTAGAAATTAATATTTAATGGAATTAATAACCTAGGTGATTTGGATCGAACGTGTTAAGTTCCGCAAGAGATCCAAGTCTAAACCTAAAAGAACAAATAAATTAAACTTAGGATCAAACGTGTTAAGTTCCGCAGGCGATCCAAGTTTAATTTAAAAGAACACATGGTAGCTAGGAAAAGGTTCAGACCTTTATACAAAATTTTTGTACAGTGGAACCGATAGTTTTTCCGAGTAGCAACCAACAGGGATGGACCATCTGCTGTTGGTAGAGTTTTCTTACAACAACAGCTTTCATTCGTCTATCCAGATGACAACGTTTGAGGCGTTGTATGGTAGGTCTTGTCGGACACCCGTCCACTAGGATGAGGTTGGAGAGGCCCAGATGTTGGGACCTCATAGAGCTGAGCAGGATGCAGAGTTGGTCCGTACTATCAGACGGAAGATGTCAGAGGCGCAGGATCGCCAGAAGAGTTATGCTGATCGAAGACGCAGACCACTAGAGTTTTCTGTTGGTGACCATGTATTTCTACGAGTTTCACCCACGAAAGGGGTGAAGAGATTTGGCCTCAGAGGTAAGCTAGCTCCGCGGTACATTGACCCTTTCGAGATCTTGGAGAGGATCAGAGCGATAGCTTACCGACTAGCACTACCACCGTCCCTATCAGGCGTCCACGATGTATTCCACGTATCTATGCTGAGGATATATGTACCCGATCCGACACATGTGCTGACAGATATCTCAGTTTCCGTTCAGCCTGACGTCACTTATGAGGAGATTCCGGTACGGATTCTCGACCGGAAAGAGAGTCAGTTGCGGAACAAGACTATCCGGCTAGTTAAAGTCGGATGGCAGCATCATTCGGACGAGGAGGCTACTTGGGAGCTTGAGGATACGATCCGAGCTCGATATCCCCATCTTTTTACTTGAGGTATGTGATTCAGTTTACCGTTCAACATTTATACTTTCTGTCTATTGTTAGTGCTTGCTGATGGTAGATAACGAAATTTGGGGACCAAATTTTTATTAGTGGGGGAGAATGTAAAATACCGAAAATAGGTGAATATTAATAAGGGAATTTTCTAGAATTTTTGGAAATTTTCCGAGAATTTTTCGGAGCTCATAGGGACGAGTTTCCGGGGATAAAATTGGGCCTCGGGAAAGCCTGTTTAGGCTACCCCGTTTTAAGCGAGGAAATGTTTTATTTTCCTTTTTATTTTCTTTTTATTTTCCTTATATATATATTTTTTTCTTTTCCCCCGTTTCTTCTCCACGCCGTTTCTTCCCAAAAACCGCACGCAGCAGTTCTTCTTTCCCCTTCTCTTCTTCTCCCCAACTGATTCCTTTTCCTCTCCTACTTCCGAGCAGCGTCGGCTGCCACCACCACTGTGTCTGCCGAAGCCGCCGTCGCCACTAGATCGTCGGCCACTAGGTTCGAATCACCACAGATTGTAGCCTGTGCCCTAGCGCCGCAGTCGCACTGGACAGCGTAGATCTTCTCCACGCTGAGTCCCTCCCACCAGACAACTTCACCGTGCCCTAGACTGGGTCCACGGCAGCCGGCGCCCCTTCTTTTTCGACGCCTCCTCTCGGCCACGATCAAGCCGGTGCTGAGGCTCTTCATCACCGACACAGAGTCACTAAAGCCATATCCGAGCCTTTCCTCTGCGTCCTAGCAGTGGTCTTTGAGGTAGGTATTCGACCCTAACCTTTTCTTTGGATATCTAGTTTGTTTGTGGTGTTGACCTTTTTATTCCTTTTTGATCCGATGATTTCAGTAGGTTGTGCTGTTTTGGTGGATTTGGAAATTTGGGTGTTGTGGGCTGCTCTTTGGTCCAGCAGCCACTCCTTTTGGCAGTGGATCAGTGATCATGACTGTGATTTTTAGGTAAGGTGTAATAATTTGTGATTTCTTAATGTGATTAGGAATTCGAATACGTATTGTAGTTAGATGATCATGAGGAGATTAATTCTTATAGGAAGGATGATGGTAATATGATTAGGGTGTTGCCCTAATTTATGATTAGAGATTTTAATTAGCTATTTAGAAGAATTGTAGCTAAATAAAATATATGTGTATTGGTGACACAGGACTTTGACGCAAGACGAGCATCTCGACATCGTATTTGGACCATATTTGGACTTTTCGATTGGAGGCGGGTACTTTTGACTTTATGTCTTTGATATGCATAGTAGTGAATTTAACAAATAGTAATAATTATGTTTCTTATTTGCTTCGGTTAGTCACTACCCGATACCTGTTACATGCTTAGTTGATTGTTTGTTTTGCATCTCATGTGATTACTTACCTGATTATACATGCTTATAGGGGTAGTGATATAACCATGCTTCACCATGTTCAGGACCTAGGTCTGATAACTTATCTGATCTGTGTACCCTTGATATGATTTATTGACTATAGTGCACATCATATATGTTTATAGATTAGTTCAGTATATTACCATGCTTAGTATCATGCACCATTCGCATGATTGCATGCTATGTGATAGATTGCTCCATTATTGTCGAGCACATTGCCAGTTGCATCACTGTTCGGTGCTCCATTGTGATGCTTATGGATAGCATGACGCAGCGTGGTAGCACGTCAGTTTGCTTTTCCGGTGCTCCGTTGGTCCGCTCACAGGTAGTGTGATGCAGTGTGGTAGCACGTTTGGGATCCCTCCCCGTCATCGTGTACCAGGAGATGAGAGCATTGCGCTCCCCCATTTATGATTTGGGGTAGGAGTATATGTGTACTCCGACACATCCCGTCCACTCGGTCACTCATCAGGAGTAGTGACGTCAGAGTGCACGGTTGTCACAACCCTACCCACTCGGTCCCACCATTGTGTGTGAGATGGTTGACTGGCGTCAGGGGTGACCATGACTGCATTGGCATCATACGCATTGATGCATTTATTTCTTGTGATTGTGTTTACTACATTTATTTGCTCCATATTGGTTGGATGCCCATGCTTGACATGCATACATGATTTCTATACCTCTCGGACTGTTTATCCTTGTACCAGATCCTGGTTAGTACAGTATTCTCCTGTTTATTTCAGTTTGCATTTACATTTATTACATCAGGAGACTGTACGCATGATTAGTGCTAGATGTTATTTCCTTACTATATATATCAGTTGTTACCCGCTGAGCGTTGGACTCACCCCGCCTCCATTGTTGTTATTTTTTAGGTTGATGCTGTTAGGAGAGAGTTCCAGTCGCTGGTCCCCTGTAGACTACGAGGGCATTATTGATCTTTTGGTTTTTCTTATTTATTGGACCATGTTTAGACTTGTTTTTTTTTAATACTTTGAATCCTGTATAGATTGTACTTGTCGATGGATTTTTATTCGATAATTTTACTACATACCTGCCTAGACGGCAGACGAGGTAAATGGATCTTATCGTCGGATTTGTGCTTTATGGGTGTAGTGGAGTAGGGTTGTTTTCGAGTCATCGTATTACTGTTCTGTTTGTTTACTACTAAACTGCGTGGATGGTGTGCTTGTTTGCTTATTATTATTGTTATTATTCCAGCCGCATGTGGCTGAGGTATATGGTGATGTAGTAAAGTTTCAGATTGTCCGCCGTACAGGGGAGATGCTGCCGAAATTTCTTCGGACATGGACTCCTCCGGGGCGTGATAGTAATATTACGAGAAGGTTTTTACATCTTTTTGGACTTAGCCCGATCTCCACGGATATAGGCACTCCATTTGGTAAGACTTTGCTTTTCCTTCCACTCGTCTTCACTAACTGATGTATTTCCTTCCTGCTTTGCAGAGGCTGCCATGTTTCGGGCCTACTTGCCCAAGTCAGTCAAGATGCCTAGCAATATTTTGCAGGCCATGGGCTAGGAAATTGCACGAGGCCTCGTCGTTCCCTCAACCACTCCCTCAAATGAAACAGCAGAGGAGTGTTATGTTCCGCAAGTGTACGGAAATGTCGCAAGTAATATAAAATATTATTGTATCCACAGGGACTCGAATAAGCACTAGAAATATCTCAAAGCGAATTAGCTAAATAGCTAATCAATTGGTTTAAAATGCTGAGGATGAAAAACAAATCTAAAATGAAAGATTAACAAACAAGAGTTTGGGGTTTAAGTTATGATAAAGGGAGGTTCTAGGAGTTTTGGTTTCTTTGTAAGATCTCTTGAATGTATATGGTTTACCAATTCTTATTTCTCAATTGTCTAATATTTGTAGAAGGTTCCTGGTTCTCTCTTGCAATAGATAACCGGCTTAGGACTGAAAAATGTACCTAAATGTGATCAATTAGATATGAACCTACGTTGTCTTTACACAGGATTGCACCTATTACAATGCTTCCCTCGGATATCAACATAGAAGTTCATAGCTTCTTAACCCATAAAGATACAAGGATTGAATCATAAAATATATCCTACCCTCTTGAATATTCTCATTTCCCCTTCAAGGTTATCCCTCAAACGTCCTTACACGGGCTTGCACCTGTCACGTGGATCCCTCGAAAAATCGAGTGAGAGTTAATCTCTACAAAGTTATAAGATATCCGAACAATCAATCAAGAATGAGAATTAAGCCCTAATCACAATTAATCATTCAAGATCCAATCGATACAAACTAGGCAACATCATAGAAACAAAGAAATGGCAAATCCACAAGAGTTTACATCAATTTATCTCACAAATACTCCCTCCATCCTAGAACAAAAAGATCTACTCAATAAAACGAACAAAGAAAACCAAAGATAAGAAGATTACAAGCATTTCTTCAATCCCAATCTAATAAGAGGAGAGAAAGAAAACTTATCTACAATATAGCTCCATCTTCGGATCCAATCCTCGCTCCCGGAGTCGAATTTGCCAAATCTCCCTTTAGATCGCCCAAAAATCCTCCCAAGAATGGGGGGAATCCACCAAATCTTGCTTTCTCCCAAAGGGGAGAAGATCCATTTTCAAATCTTCAAAGAGGCTTTAAATAGAGGGGGCTTTCGGGCGCCACACGGCCTCGAGGCATGGCCGTGTGAGGTTCACACGGCCAGAGCCTTTCTCCTCTCTGCCATCCATACACGGCCGTGTGATGTACATGACCTTGGACAACTCCCATCAAGACCTCCAAGCACGGTCATGTAGAACCACACGGCCTGGACTGCCCCAGCTTCTGGAAACCTGGCATGGTCGTGTGGTGCACACGACCAGAACACTTTTAAGCGCTGGGAACCCTGCACGGCCGTGTGATGCACACAACCAGGGCCTTCTTGGTCTCTGGAAACCTTACACGGGCCATGTTGATCCACACGACCATGTAAGGATTGAACTCTGATTTGCTTTAAAACTTGGCACGGCCGTGTGAGGTTCACACGGCCAGGCCAAGTTCCTTGTCTGTTTCTCTTGGTTGACCACACGGTTAGAGCACTCTACCCAAGCAGAGCCATGTGTAGCACACGACCAAGTGCTTTCTCCAATGCTTAGCTCATAAGTTTGTCCAAGAATGTAGAATCTTCACTAAATTCGACTCTTGTGTACAAAAAATGCACAAAAAGCAGATCTCTGAACAAAAAGAGTAAATATGCTTAATGAAAAGCTGGAAGTATAAAATGCATAGATCAAGCAAGCTCAAAGTACATAAATGTACGTCAAAACATGCATAAAAATATATAAAATCTACGCACATCACACCCCCAGACTTAAACCTTTGCTTGTCCTCAAGCAAAATGCTGCAATCTAAATTCATATGTTCTACAACGCATTCATAAACCCTAATGTACTTTCCTAACTCTATCAAAGAGTTCCAATAACAAGCATAATCATGGAAACAAATCAAGTATGGCTCAAGCTTAAGTATCCTGTGCACAGTGTAAAAGTAACTCAAAAACCCTTCAAGTTTAAATCTATGTCCTAGTCAAGTCGTCATCAAATTTGAATTCCTAATGTTTTCGCTGAGAGACAAGTAACTAGTGATAGACACTTACTTTCCACTCACTTGGTTCATATTTCTCAACCAACCCAAGGTCTCAAAGGTATGCTCAATCTCAAGAGAAGCTAAGCAGTTATTTCCCCAGTAACCTAATTCTGTCTCAAATGGGTGACTTGCTAGATTCCACTCACGACAACTATTTTTTATATCCCTTATTTTTTTTCATTGCTTTTCTTTTTCAATTTTTTTCATAAGTATTTGCATTGGGCAAATCTTATTTCACAAGTGTACTTTTAGCACAAATGTTGGGATATTTTGATTTTTCCAAATGAGCTTTCATGAGTTGAGCCTCATCCAGTAACCAAAATGAAGTTTGAAAAATCACCATGGAAACCAAGTACTAAGCAAACAAGATGAATCATGACTATTTCAATGTTATCAACCATTCAAGCATCAAGTCAAAGTGTAGTGAAAGTAAGATTCTTAAGGTCAAGCCAACACTAAAACTCATCTCCATATGATTCTTAGCTTATTTCATGCTACCAAAGATAGAGAAAAGAAGTACATAAAGCTTACTACTAGCATCATTTACAACATCATGAATCTAGATAATGAACGTGCTAACATTTTATCTTGAATCCGAGAAAGCATAAAAGTGAAAATTGATGTTCTTAAGATGTTTGCCAAAGAATTTCAAAAGATAATCAAATGACTATCAAAACAAACACTCAAGCAAGACAATCAAAATAGAATGCAAAACAAAAACTATACATGCAGAAAACAAGAAAACAATCAAAAACTGAAACAAAAAGAAATCAGGTTTGACACCCCCCCAGACTCAAACTTTTCATCGTCCCAATGAAATCAATAAGGTGGAGGTGGAGGTGGAGGGGGACGAGGAAAAGGGTGCCTATGACGTGGCTGACCAATGGGAAATCTCGGGAATCCAGGAGTTTCGCTCAGGATTATATGATACTCAAACAAAGCATCAACTTGTTGGCTAGTGACACTCATCCTCTGCATAAAGTCTCTCATTCTAGCTTGATCAGTATCATAATCTTGGACAAATTCGGCCACTTGACCCTGAAAATTCCTTGTGAATTGAAAGTGCTCTTATACTTCTCTAAACTGATTATCTGATAAAGAGAAGCGGCCTTCCAACATTCTTCATTGGGCATCATGCTTCTCGTGGAGCGATTCTAGAGAAGTACGAAAATAAGAAAAATCAAATCTGGAGGAACCCGTACCATAAGCAAAAGAATGCCTAGCAGGATCCGGATGTCCGAAAGGCTGCGGGTATCTAGATGTCGAGGGTTCAATGTGTGGCTCTATGTCTCCGGATATAGAAGGAACATTTTCGGGAGCAATATCGGTAATAACCCAATTAGCAGGGTTACGAATATAAGTTCATTCAGGACAAGGAAGAGGTAGAGGAAAACCATTCCTCCTGGGAAATGCAAACCCATTCTCATCTCGAACGATCATCTTCATGGCAAGACATGCATTCATGTCAATCATATCATTGCCATGAATAACTACTAACCCTTCTAAATCAAGTTTCAAATTAATGGCTACTTGGGTAATCAAACCACCAAGCACTATTGATCCCGAAGTTGCCCTCGCAGTTCTCATTAAGGTTTGTAAGAAATGAAAACCGGAATCAAAATCAACCTTATATAGCATAGCCCATAGAGAATAAAGTTCTACCTTTTTGACGACTCCATCACTATCACCTCTACCAAAAATAGTTTTGCTCATAATTCTATGTAGATATCTAAAAACTGGGTTTTACATGTGAGAAGCCTTCGCTCTAGAGGGCTCATAAGGATGATGATCTAGTCCAGTAATTGAATTCCAAAAATGGTTCCAATTGAATCTAGAGTCAAACCTTCGAGAGCTACCGGAGGACAATCCAAAACAAGTATTAAAGTCACTAAATGTCCATTGAAATTCTTGATTCATTAATCTAAAAGTTATTCTGCCAACATAATCATCCTCATTGGTAAAATGGACATCTAACGAACTCAGAAACTCCAGAACAAGACGAGGATAAGTTGGTAGATTTGAGTACAACATATCACTCCAATCTAAGAACCCAATCATCCAATCTATGTCATCCCTAATTCCCATCATATCTAAAACAGTTGGGGTCCATATACCGAGTACACACAATCTTTCTATTGACAAGAAATACAAATCTAGTAATTTGATCATCATTTCTAAATACAATATTGAAATCATTGTTATTACCTTTGTTGCGTGATATCCTCTTCCCTTTGCCCTTCATTGGTTGTTTTCCTTTGTCCCTAGATGGTTCCTTCTCTTTGTCTTCACTAGATCCACTACCTCCTTTGCGAAGTTTCTTCAAATGATTGGACATCTTATTGAGTTTAGATGAGGGAAGGGACTATTTAGGGTTAGAGAAGTAAGATCTCAAAGAAACAAATCTTTGAAGAACAAGATTTGAGGTTAGGAGAACGAAAATCTTGAGTTTGGAGAAGAAAAGAATCTGGATCTAAGAAAGTTTGAGGAAAAAGGTTGAAGAAAAGAGGGATCTTAAAGAGATTGAGAAGAAGATGTTTTAAGGGAGGTGGGTGTGTGCGGGACATGGCCAAAATCTGGCCGTGTAAGGAAGACACGACCTCTTAAGGGCTTCTCCACACGAGTCGTGTAGATCTAAACGACCCCTCCCTTTTCCTCCTCGGCTTCACTCACACGGCCGTGTCTGGGACACGACCACATCCTTCTTCTTCTCGGCTTTCTTCACACGGGCGTGTCAGAGACACGACCTTCCTAGTTCACTTCTCTGGTTTTGGCACACGATCGTGTTTGGTACACGGTCAGTGCAGGCTCTTGCTCGGACTTCTTCACACGACCTTGTCTGGAACATGGCCGAAGAACTCTCCTTCTCTGGATTCTTCACATGGCCATGTCTGGGACACGACCTTACCCCTTTCCTTGTCTGTAGACTTTACACGACCGTGTATGGTAGACACGGCCAGCTCCTTTTCCTTCACTGCTTCATTTGCTTGGCCGTGTATAGCACACGACCATGCCCTATTTTATTCCTTTTAATGATTCTTCTACTTCCCTACCTCTCCAATACCTCCATGCCCAAGAGGAAAATCATGGCTAGCTCATGGAAGTACATTTTAACATGAAAACAAAACTAAAACATAGTGAAAACAAAATAAAGATGAAAATACAAAATACAACTAACTAAAAGAACCCTTAGGTTGCCTCCCAAGAAGCGCTTGTTTAGGGTCTTTAGCTCGACCAATCCAACTTATTCTTCTCGTTTCCTTGCCCTTGGAGGGCAGACATATTTTTCATTTTTGTTGGGAGGTCTCCTCCCAACATCCTCCACCAAATTATTCATTTCATTAGGTGGCCTTCCATGAGGATGGAAATTCCATTCCTCAAGTTTGTAAATGCTTGCCCTGTTACAAGAATTTAAAAGAGAAGAAACATGGTTAGAGACATTAGATAAATCATACTCCAACCATTCCTTACCAATTACCAATGACAACTTATGATTTTTAACATCAATAATTGCTCCAGCTGTAGCAAGGAATGATCTTCCTAATATGATAGGAATTTTAGGGTCCTCTTCCATGTCCAACACAAGAAAATCTGTGGGAATAATACTCCCACCAACTTCTACTGGCATATCTTCAATAATACCCATAGGGTACCTGCAGGAATGATCAGCAAGTTGTAGTGACATAGTAGTAAGTTTAATGTTTTTGAGACCTAACTTATTACAAATTGAATAGGGAATGAGGCTAACACTTGCCCCCAAATCACAAAAAGCTTTTTCAATGAATTCTATTCCTATATTGCAAGGAATATAAAAGCTCCCTGGATCCTTTAATTTCGGGGAAGTGTTCTTCACCAAAAGAGCGCTGCATTCCTCGTATCGACGAGTTAACGGGGATGAAAACGGGATCCGGGGAAAAGTCTGTTTAGGCGACCCATTTAAGCAAGGAAATGTTTATTTTATATTTCCTTTTTCTTTTTCCTTTATTTTCCCTTTTCCTCTCCGTTTCTTTTCCTCTCCCCGCGCGTGTCGTGCCCTAAGCCCTTCGACGTCGTCTCCTCCTCCTAACCGGCATCGACGGCTTGTCCTAACCGCCGGCCACTCGGCGGTTCCCTCCTCTTCTCTCCCCGTTGCGACTGTGCCCTAGATCCGCCGCCGGTCGAGTTTTCTTTCCGCACGAAGCCAGCCGATTTCCGATCTCTTCTTCTGTGCTCAGCCGCGACACCCATCTCTTTGGTGACATCCAAGCACAGCCGACCGCTGATACTCCAGGAGCTCTGCCCTAGCGCCGGCCTTTCTCTTCTTTTGAGCATCGGCAGCCGATCAAGTTTCTTTGCCTAGTCGACATCATCACTGCCATCGCGAGTGCCCTAGCCGGCTCCGACGCCACTGCTGGCCACTGCCTTGTTTCGTGCTTGAGCAACCGGCGATCACAGGGATCTTCCTCACCAGTCCCGTGCCCTGGGTTTGATTTTTTCAGCCGGCCTTGCCTTATTTTTCTCGGAGACAAATCGATTAAGGTAAGGTTAGGTTGTTAATTAGGTTGGTGTTTAGATCTATGATTCCCATGGCTTGATATTTGTTCTTGTTCTGATCAAGGATATTATTGCTTGATACCATATTGATCTGTTCCGTGGGAAGAATTCCAGCATGGTGTTGTTCTGTGGTTTGTTTTGGGTCCGGCAGTTTTCTAACAGCGGCTACTTTTCTTCGGCAACAACATTTCTGCTGGGAATCTAGGTAAGGTGTAGGATAACAGATTCTTGTAGTAGATTCTGTGTTGGTTGGACTATTATAATGGTAGATGTGAGTTAAGTTTATATGTTGAATTAGGTATGTTGATTTATGATTTAGGGTTTTGCCCTAGATAGTTTTAAGGATTCTATTTAGAAATTCACTGGAATTTTAGCTAAATAAATAAATCTTTGTTGGTATTACAGGATTTTTGACACAAGACGATTATCTCGGAGTCGGATTGGACCTTTCTATTATTGGAGGCGGGTACTTTGACTTATGTCTTTTGATATGCATAATAAAGTGTTTAACATATAGCAATGATTGTGTTATCCTTTTGATTCGGTTGGTCACTACATGATCTGTTACATGTTGTTTGTTTATTTATTATGCACTGCATGTTATTATTGACCTGACCATACATGCTTTCGGTAGTGACCCAACCATGTGATACATCATGTTCAGGACCTAGGGTTTATATGATACCCTATCTGTTTGTGTACCTTCCATCCGATGCATTGACTTGGGGTACACCTTTTATTTATGTATGGATCTTGCTATGCTATTCATGAGATTGTCATGCTTAGTATCATGCATCATGTTTGCATGCTGTGTGATTGTCGACTCCACTATGGTTGAGCCCATCGCCAGTTACATGTACTGCACACACCACCACCACCCATGGATTAGTGGTATATCAGGCAAGTGTGTGGCGGTTCTGCTGTTTGGCTCCGTTGGTCGGTGACTCGCGTGGTAGCGGGATCGATTCCGCTCTGTTTGGCTCGTTGGCATTTAGTGTAGCAGTGTGGTACAGCGGATGGTGGACTCTGTTTGGCTCCGTTGGTCGGGAGACTCAGCGTGGTAGCCGTGAGAGATTCCTCCCGTCTCAGCGAGATGAGAGCATTGAGCTCCCCATTTATGATTTGGGGCGGAGGAGAGTACTACAAGGCATTCCGTCCACTCGACCACTGTCGGGGCAGTGATGTCCGAGTGCAGTCACCAGCATTGTGCATTTTATTGTTGTGATTCGCACTTATATGCATTTGTATGGATGCATTTGATTGACATGCATACAGGATTATGATTTCTTCGGTCTGACGACCTGTTACCTTTGTACCTTGATTCCGGTTAGTACAGTTATCTTCTAATTTCGTTTCAGTTGCATTTATTCCTTCTCGTATTCAGGAGACTGTACGCATGATTAGTGTTGTCCGTTATTTGTTTTATTATGCATATCAGTTGTACCTGCTGAGTGTTGGACTCACCCCATCTCCATTGTTGATATTTTCAGGTTGAGGTTGTCCAGAGCAGTTCCAGTCGCTGGCCCCCCATCTGCACGTAGAGCCAGTTCTCTACTAGTTCGTTATTTGTTTTATTTTGGCCTTTTGCTATATCAGACTTTGTTTTAGTATTGTCTTTGGATTTTTCCTATGGATATTGTATGGAGTGATACCTTTTGATGGATTTTTGATATGATATTGGATTTCATTCTACTACGAGGTGAGTTCGTTGGATTTGAGCTTTACGAGTGTAGTGGAGTAGGGTGGATTTCGAGTCAGAGTCCTATTGTTATTGGTTACTATTATTAACTGCGTGGTTGTGACAGCCAGAGGCTGAATATCTTTATAAACTGCGTGGTGTTTGTTTTTATTTTTGTTATCATTCCAGCCGCTTGTGGCTGATGTATATGTGATATGTAGAAAGTTTCATATTGTCTGCCGTACAGTGGAGATGCTGCTGAAATTTCTTCGGACAGAGACTCCTCTGGGGCATGACAATTTAGTGGTATCAGACCGAGGTTACGATACTTGCTATGTGTTTTGAATTTTCGAGATTTATCTGATACCAATTTATTTGGTATCAGAGTACGGTACATGTTTTATAGCCCGTGTTTTGGATTTCATGTTTTGGTCTTCTCGATTTGACTTTTCGGGTTTTGGGACCTGGCAGCAGCAGGACATCTCCAAGCTATAGGAGGTATGTTGGTATACTGTTATCCTACATTTTTGTTAGTATATGCACCGTTGACTATTATAGTTTATGACATGTATTAGCACTCTTTACTAGTACCTGTCTAGTATGAGATAGTAGATATTTTATGTATTAGGTAAAACCCTGATGATGATCGACCTTGATAGAGATTAAGGGTTACAGTTTCTGGTGATTTATCATATCATACACCAGTAGTTTTTAGCTTATGTTATTACTAGTTGGTTAGCAGATTGAGGCACATACCAGCCTCTGCTTTTAATAGCTGGGTAGTGGATAGTATTTATATCTTTATGTTGACCTAGCCAGTAGTATACCATGTTATCTTAGTTAATTTCATTAGTAGATAATTGATCTACTCTTGTGAGATCGGTCAGTAGAAGTTTGATTTACCATAGTTGCTTGAAGGGGATTAATGTAATCTTGATCAGTTGGTAGATGGCTGATTTAGTTTTGTTGGACCGATCAGTAGAGGACCATCATACCCTATTTTACGGAGATGCTGATCTTTGGGTTGTTTGTGCTTAGTTTGGTATCTAGAGCACATTTGAGTACATGTTTTGTACTGACGTGGAAAAGACTGAGTTGATCGTATATCATTGTTGATTTTGGTCAGTCTTTAGAGGATTGATTTATCCTATTCCGTGGGTACCTTAAATTTAGACTGTATGTATCTTGTAGGATAACTTAGAAGGTGGCGTAGGGTTTGTGTGGTAGATTGGATTTAAAATATGTTGATTATGCATATTTATGTGGTGTGTAGATATGATTGTTATGAGTTGAAGGAATTCTATGATGGATAGTTCATTTGCAGTTAGTGTGGGTATTCCCATCTTGATGTGGTTATTGTAGGTTCCTTGTGGATTATAGCTATTTAGTTAGCTGTACGTGTCTGATTGACATATTGGAGGTATCTTATTGATTTAAATCTATGTAGTGGTATGTGCACATGGGTGTGAATGTCATGTTGGAAGTATCTTGTCGACTACATCGGTGTTGTGATATGTACATATGTGTTTGGTGTAGTATCTGAGGTATCTTGTTGATTAGGTGTGATTTGTGAAAGCGCCTGGGTTTTAGTATGCCTTGTTGGAAGTATTACGTTGATTATACTCTTGGCATATGTTTATATATGTCAGGTGAGTGTTGTTTGAGGGTATTGTTGATTTTACCTACGATGATATGTGCACACGGGTTCGGTATACATTGTTGGAGGTATCATGGTGAATTATACCTATGATGTGAGTATTTTTGGTGTGTACTAATTGAAGGATTATGTCGATCATACATATGTTATGTGTGCACGTGTGCCAGATGTATGGTTGGTAGCATCATGATGATTCTACCTATGTTAAAAGTAGAATGTTAAATGTCTACATTATGATATTGGTTGTTTTACCCTGTCAACTAATTCTTCCATTAGTGGGTGACCGACCCACTAGGAGGATGATAGAGTTGACTATGGATTTGATTTGCTTACTGGGTGGCTATACCCTAGGCTACCCACAGTGATCTGTGGTAGAGAGATCTCGTGCAATCTCTAGTAGATAGTTAGGTGCTTTGGGCACTTATGTATTGTTGTGGTAGAGAGTAGCTTCCACATGTTATGGATCGTTTGTGGTAGAGCGTAGCTTCCACATATTCTGGATTCCCACATATTTAGGGATTGTTTTGTAGTGGAGCGTTGCTCCTACATATAGCGGATTGTTTGTAGCGGAGCATTGCCCCCATATTTATTGTGGATACATATTTTGGATTATTTGTGGTGGAGCGTTGCTCCCACATATGGAGGATTTCTTGTGGTAGAGCGTTGCTCCCACATATGTGGTATTTCGTGTGATAGATCATTGCTCTCACACTGGAGGTTCTATTCTTTGGTGATTATATATCGTTGGTGATTAGATCTGTTTATTGTTGGGGATCTTATTGTTAGGAATGTCTGTGATACGGACATTATGTGTCTTGGTTTTACCATTAGTGCTTGCGGTGCCCTAGATGTTATCATGGACTCGATGATTTGGGTATCCCTAGAATGTTTGGATCGGTTTCCATTGTCTTTGTTGACGATGTTGTGATCTATTTCGGATCCGCGGTGAGTCACGTACACCACCTTTGCTTAGATCTAGAGATGTTTCGACGAGAATATCTATATGTGATGATCAGTAGTGCTTATTTGGATTGTCTTATGTGATGATGATTAGGACACACGGTCACCAGTAGGAGTATACCGTGGTTCCACAGGAGATCGAGGTTATTACCGTTGGGAGTAGACGGAGTCGATATAAGAGGCTCTCAACTTCCTTTGTTTGGCTCGATATTTCCGGAGATACGTTGAGGGTTTCTCACGGATTGCTATGCTACTTACACGCCTGATCAGGAAAGGCGTGAAGTTCACTTGGACTGAGGTTTGTATGACCAGCTTATAGGAGCTGAAGCGGGGTTTAGTGTCGGCTCCGATTTTTGGTTGTACCTTCTGGAGAGGACGAATTTGTGCTCTATACCGACGCATCTCTACTGGGTTTGGACGCTGTTTTGATGCAGCACGATAGAGTAGTCTCCTATGCTTCTCGTCGGTTGAAGAAGCATGAGAAGAACTACCCTGTACATGATCTGGAGCTAGTCGCCATTATTTTTGCCATGAAGATTTAGCGACATTATTTATATGACGTTACATTTGAGATTCTCACTGACCCTAAGAGTCTTAAATATCTGTTTTACTTAGAAGGAACCTAATCTCCGACAGAGGAGATGGATGGAGTTCCTGAAGGATTTTGATTGTACCATTAGCTATCACCTAGGAAAAGCTAATGTGGTTGATGGATGGAGTTCCTGAAGGATTTTGATTGTACCATTAGCTATCACCTAGGAAAAGCTAATGTGGTTGTTAACGCGCTTAGCCGGAAGTCTAGAGTGACTTTGGCTTGCCACCGAGTTGTGGTCACAGACTGGTTACCATGGTTGCTCAGTCGTCGATCAGGACGAGGATCCGAGAGCCCTAGGCTGTATTTGCGGGTTATTTGCAGCCAGATAGCTTCCGGGTAGCAGACCGAGTTCACACGAGACGAGGAGGGTATTATATACTTCCGAGGTAGATTATGCGTACCTCAGTCTCATCCGGTCTTATAAGAGTTACTTCCGGAGGCTCATCGCTCATGATTTGCTGTCCACCCAGGCGGTACCCGCGTGTACCAAGATTTGAGGTGTTTCTATTGGTGGAACGACATGAAGGAAGACATCGCAGATTTTGTAGCTAGATGTCTCGTCTGTCAGCAAGTGAAAGCCGAGCATTAGAGATCTGCCGGCTTATTTCAGCAGATTTCTATTTCTGAGTGGAAATGAGAACATATTACTAAGGACTTTGTGGTGAGTTTGTCGAGGACATGACGAGACCAAGACGCGATTTGGGTAATCGTTGATCAATTAACCAAATCCGCGCACTTTTTAGCGATCCGGAAGACTGATTTCCTGGATCAATTGGTAGATCTGTTTTGCCTGGAGATCATCATATCACATGGTGTCCCGTTGACTATTATTTCGGATAGAGGCCCCTGTTTCACGTCTCGTTTCTGGCAGAGCCTACAGCAGCCTTTAGGCACTGAGCTCTGTTACAGTACAGTTTTCCATCCGCAGACAGATGGACAGTCAAAGCGGACCTTTCAGACTCTAGAGGATTTGCGGAGATCGTGTGTGTTGGATTTTGGAGGCAGTTGGGAGGACCATCTGCCATTTGTAGAGTTCGCCTACAACGACAGCTTTCTTTTGGCTATCCGGATGGCACGTTTGAAGCGTTGTAAGGTAAGTCTTATAGGACACCCACCCTCTGGGATGAGGTTGGGGAGACCCAGTTGATGGGACCTCATAGAGCTCAGCAGAACAAAGAGTTGGTCCGTATTATCAGACGGATGATCTTAGAGGCACAGGATCACCAGAAGTGTTATGCTGATCGAAGATGCAGACCCCTAGCGTTTTCTATTGGCGACCATGTATTTCTATGAGTTTCATCCACGAAAGAGGTGAAGAGATTTGACCTCAGATGCAAGCTAGCTCTGCGATATGTTGGACCTTTTCAGATCTTGGAGAAGATTGGAGCGGTAGCTTACTATCTGACACTACCACCGTCCCTGTCAGGCATGCATGATGTATTTCAGGTATCTATGCTGAGGAGATACATAGCTGACCTAGCTCACGTGTTGTCTGATATCTCAGTTCCTATTCATCCTGATGTCACTTATGAGGAGATTCCGGTATGGATTCTAGACCGGAAAGAGCGTCAGTTGTTGAACAAGACTATCCGGCTGGTTAACGTCGGATGACAGCATCATTCGGACGAGGAGACTACTTGGGAGCTCGAGAATACTAGCCGAGCTCGATATCCCACATTTTCACTTGAGGTGTGTGAGTTATGGTTCCGTTCAGCATTTATACTGTTTAGCTTTTGCTAGTACTTGCTGATGGTGGATAATGAAATTTGGGGACCAAATTTTTATTAGTGGGGGAGAATGTAAAATACTGAAAATAGGCGAATATTGATAAGAGAATTTTTCAGAATTTTTGAAATTTTTCTGGGAATTTTTCGGAGATCGTATGGACGAGTTTACGGGGATAAAACTGGGCCCCGGGAAAGCATGTTTAAGGTACCCCATTTAAGTGAGGAAAAGTTGTTTTTCTTTTCCTTTTTATTTGTTTTTTTTCTTTTACTCTTATTTCTTTCCTCCTCCGCCGAATCTGTGCGTGCCCTAATCCCTTGACGCCGTCTCCTCCTAGCCGGCGCCGCACTTCCCCTCCTCCTCCTTTCCTCTCTTCCTCCGCCGGTTCTCCCATTCCTCTTCCTCTTATGGACGACGTCGTTTGAGCCCTAGCCATCTTCTCGGTCGCAGCTTCTCCACTCGATGGCGTCGCCAACCGCAGTGCCGCCTGCCTCCTCCACGCTGTGCTCTAGCCGGAAACCGGTTGCCACCCTCCATCTCGAGTTAGCCGAGTAGAGGCCACTGCGACGCTAGAGCCACCGCCGACCCCTCTCCTAGCCTCCAGTCGCTGTGCCCTAGATTTTTCTTGCCGTCGGCCGAGACTTCTTCCTGCACGATCCAGCGTAGCGACGCCAAGTGATTGCCGGCCGCCTCCTCTGTACTCGTGCCTTTGCTAGTCACCGGCGCCTGTTGCCCCTCGCCGTGGAGATCCCAGTGTCGCTGCTCCTCACTGTGCCATAGTTCTTCCTCTGTGCGCCATTGCTGATCGCCTCCTCTTGGCCTTGACCACGCCAGCGCCGAGACTCTTCATCACTGGCACAGCCACAGCAGGCTCCAACTTTCCGAGCTCTAGCACTGACCCTCACCACGACTTGACATTGACCCAGGGTGGTTGTGATTTTGTTGGCAGCCATATCAAGCATAGTCTAAATCCTAATTCAGCGGGCTCGTCGATTTGTCGTGAGCTATCGCCGGAAAGGGTTAGGTATTGTTAAATCAGGTACAACTTTAAATTTATCGGAGTTCTGGGTGATTGATCTATACTTAGCTGGATGTTAATTTTGGTTTGATTTGGAATATAGGAATTATATTTGGAGAATTTTAGTTGGATGACAGCAGCTCCATTTGGTTTCGGCTACCCTTTCTGGCAGCAATTCATGAAGGGCTACGTGTAGAGATTGAGGTGAGTTTTATTCAGCTTTCGGGTTGATGTAGAGTGATGACACCCAGTAGTTAATTGTTCTGATTTGATTGAGGAGTTAGATGCTCCAAATTAAGATTTATAATTGGATTTGGATTTAGATTAGCTTCTCAGAGATTGGATCTAGCTAATTAATTTATATGTAATTAGCTAAATCGGTATACCATGTATTACAGGACTTTGACGCGAGACGAGCATCTTGACATCGGATTGGAGCGGATACGATCCTCTTATTGGAGGCGGGTACCTCTTGACTTATCTTTTATGATATTGTCATTGGATATGCATAGTATTTTATAACTACAAGCAATGAACATGTTTGCCTTTGGTATGTCACTGTTTGATATCCATAGCATGTTAGATTTGTCGCCTGTGAAGTATCCGTACTTATATCTCGTGATTTGTTACCATGAGTATCTTGTTGCCATGAGTACTTTATTACCATGAGTATCTTAGTTTCTAGAATAAGTGACATACCATGTTTTACTGAGGTTAGGACTAGGTTCTGGACTTTTCGTTTCAGTCATGTGTATCGAGATTTGTCTGATACTTAGGTTTTATGCCATGACTGGCTTGTGTACCTCTATTTGTATATCATATATGATTCGTGTACCTAGACCTTGATTCTTGATATGTGTATATTGTTGGTACATATGTTATGGAAGGAGATATGTATAGGATCTAGGTTGTTATACCATAGAGGACCTGTATGCCCTAGATCCGTGGATTGACCTACTGATACTGTGGTACCCATATTATGTATATATGGATTTTTCTATGCTGATCAGGATATTCCATACTTATTATGTTTAGGGCATAGGTTTTTGATATTCTATCTGACCTGTGTACTATAGATTTTGGTATGTGACCATCGTTTCCTGCATAAAATAAATCTATACATATGTATGATATTCTATCTAGAACTATGCTTGATACATATGCATGAATTTTGTTTAGATATACCGGTAACCCATGAGTGTTGGTAGCATAAGGTTGGTCTTTTTGGTTGAGCTGGTATGCTGATTTTGCATGTCTATGTTGCATGTATATTATGATTTGTTATGTGTTGTGGGAGTCCTATGGTAGACTGTCCATTTGCAAGTAGTATATGTATCCATGTTCTGATATGGTTGGAAGGTTCCTTGTGGATCATAGATATGTAGTTCGGTGTATGTATCTGGATGTGTTATTGAAGATATCTTGTCAATTAAATCCGAGTTGTAGTATAAGTACATCGGTGGTGTTTTGATGGAGGCATTTTGTCGATTTAATCCGAGTTGTGATATGTACATATGTGTTTGGTGTGGTATCTGAGGTATCTTTTTGATTATGTTTGATTTATGAGTGCACCTGGGTTTAGTATGCTTTATTGGAAGTATATGTTGGATATACTCTTGGCATAGGTGAAGATATGTCATGTGAGTGTGGTTTGAGGTGTATTGTTGATTTTACCTATGTTGATTTTGCACACGGGTTCGGTATGCATTGTTGGAGATATCACGATGATTTATACCTATGTTGTGAGTATGTTTGGTGTGTACTAATTGGAGGATTATGTCGATCATACATATGTTGTGTGAGCACGTGTGCCAAGTATATATTGGTAGCAGTATGATGATTCTACTTATACTGAATGCAGAATGTGGAGTGACTGCATTATGTCATTTGTTGGATTAACCCATCAACTAATTTTCCATCAGTGGATGACCCACTAGGATGCTCATAGAGTTGATGATGGATTTGATTAGTTACTAGGTTGTTATAGCCTAGGCAAACCACAGTGAATTGTGGTAGAGAGATCTTGTACAGCCTTTAGCTGGATAGTTAGGTACCTTGGGGTACTTATGTATTATTTTGTGGTGGAGCGTTGCTCCCACATATCACGGATTGCTGGTAACGGAGCATTGCTCCTATATTTATTGTAGATACATATTTCAGATTATTGGTGGTGGAGCGTTGCTCCCACATATTGCGGATTGCTTGTAGCGGAGCATTGCTCCCATAATTATTGCAGATACATATTGAGGATTTCTTGTGGTAGAGCGTTGCTCCCACATATGTGGTGTTTCCTGTGATGGAGCGGTGCTCTCACACTGGAGGATTTATTCTTTGGTGGTTTATGTTATTGATGAGCAGATTTTTTGATTTATTATCGGAGATCCTATGGATAGGAATGTCTGTGATACGTACATTATGTGTCTTGGTTTTTGCCATATAGGCTTACAGTGCCTTAGATGTTTTCAGGGAATCGATGATCTTGGTATGTTGAGGATGTTTGGATAGGTTTCCATTATCTTTGTGGACGATGTTGTGATCTATTACGGATCCAAGGTGAGTCACGTACACTACCTTTGCATAGATCTAGAGATGATTCGACGAGAACATCTATATGTGATTATCAGTAGTGCTGGTTTGGATTGTCTTATGTGAGATGTTTGAGCCACACAGTCACCAATAGAAGTATATCATGGTTCCACATGAGATCGAGATTGTTACCGTCGGGAGTAGACGGAGTCAATAGAAGAGGCTTGCAACCTCCTTTGTTTGGCCGATATTTCCGGAGATACGTTGAGGGTTTCTCACGGATTGTTATGTCACTTACACGCCTGACCATGAAAGGCGTGAAGTTTATTTAGACTGAGGATTTCAAGATCAGCTTCTAAGAGCTGAAGCGGAGACTAGTGTCGGCTTCGATTTTTGGTTTTTACTTTCTGGAGAGGACGGATTTGTCCTCTACACCGACGCGTTTCTACAGGGTATGGGTGCTGTTCTGATGCAGCACGGTTGAGTATTCTTATATGCTTCTCAATAGTTGAGGGAGCCTGAGAAGAAAATACTCAGTTCATGATCTGGAGTTGGCCGCTATTATTTTTGCCCTGAAGATTTGGCGGCATTACCTGTATGATATTACATTGAGATTCTCACTGATCATCGAATCTCAAATGTCTGTTTTACTTGGAAGGAACTTAATCTTCGACGGAGGAGATGGATGGAGTTCCTGAAGGATTATGGGTGTACCATTAGCTATCACCCGGGAAAAGCTAATGTGGTTGTCGATGCACTTAGCCAGAAGTCCAGAGGGACTTTAACTTGCTACGAGTTGTGGTTATAGACTTGATTCAGGGTTTCTCTGTGTTAGACCTTGAGGAGCAGGGACAGACCGAGCAGGGTAGTCTCGTTACCATAATTGTTCAGTCGTCGATCAGGATGAGAATCCGAGAGGCCCAGTTGTTGGGACCTCATAGAGCTCAGCGAGGCAGAGTGGTCCTTACTATCGGACAGAGGATGACAAAGGCATAAGACTGCTGGAAGTGTTATACTGACCGGAGTCGGAGACTCTTAGAGTTCTCCATTTACAACCATGTATTTTTGCGAGTTTCACTCACGAAAGGGGTGAAGAGATTGGCCTCAAAGGTAAGCTAGCTCCGCGATATATTGGACTTTTCCACATCTCGGAAAGGATTAGAGCGGTAGCTTACCGGTTGGCACTATCGCCATCTTTGGCAGGCGTCCACGATGTATTCCACGTATCTATGCTGAGGAGATACGTATCTGACCCGACACATGTGCTGACAGATATCTCAGTTCCCGTTCAGCCTAACGTAACTTATGAGGTGATTCCGGTATGGATTATAGACCAAAAAGAGCGTTAATTGAGGAACAAGACTATTCGGCTGGTTAAAGTCGGATGACAGCATCATTCGGATGAGGAGGCTACTTGGGAGCTCGAGGATACTATCCGAGCTCGATATCCCCATCTTTTCACTTGAGGTATGTGATTTATTTACCGTTCAGTATTTATACTATATATCTGTTGTTAGTACTTGTTGATGGTAGATAATGAAATTTGGGGACCAAATTTTTATTAGTGGGGGAGAATGTAAAATACCGGAAAATAGGCGAATATTAATAAGGGAATTTTCCGGAATTTTTGGAAATTTTTCGGGAATTTTTCGGAGCTCGTATGAATGAGTTAACTGGGATGAAAACGGAATCCGGGGAAAAGCCTGTTTAGGCGACCCATTTAAGCGAGGAAATGCTTATTTTATATTTCCTTTTTCTTTTTCCTTTATTTTCCCTTTTCCTCTCCGTTTCTTTTCCTCTCCCCGCGCGTGTCGTGCCCTAAGCCCTTCGACGCCGTCTCCTCCTCCTAACCGGCGCCGACGGCTTGTCCTAACCGCCGGCCACTCGGCGGTTCCCTCCTCTTCTCTCCCCGTTGCGACTGTGCCCTAGATCCGCCGCCGGCCGAGTTTTCTTTCCGCATGAAGCCAGCCGATTTCCGATCTCTTCTTCTGTGCTCAGCCGCGACACCCATCTCTTCGGCGACATCCGAGCATAGCCGACAGCTGATACTCCAGGAGCTCTGCCCTAGCGCCGGCCTTTCTCTTCTTCCGAGCACCGGCAGCCGATCAAGTTTCTTTGCCTAGTCGACATCATCACTGCCATCGCGAGTGCCCTAGCCAGCTCCGACGCCATTGCTGGCCACTGCCTTGTTTCGTGCTTGAGCAGCCGGCGATCACAGGGATCTTCCTCACCAGTCCCGTGCTCTGGGTTCGATTTTTTCAGCCGGCCTTGCCTCATTTTTCTCGGAGACAAATCGATTAAGGTAAGGTTAGGTTGTTAATTAGGTTGGTGTTTAGATCTATGATTCCCATGGCTTGATATTTGTTCTTGTTCTGATCAAGGATATTATTGCTTGATACCATATTGATCTGTTCCGTGGGAAGAATTCCAGCAAGGTGTTGTTCTGTGGTTTGTTTTGGGTCCGGCAGTTTTCTAACAGCGGCTACTTTTCTTCGGCAACAACATTTCTGCTGGGAATCTAGGTAAGGTGTAGGATAACAGATTCTTATAGTAGATTCTGTGTTGGTTGGACTATTATGATGGTAGATGTGAGTTAAGTTTATATGTTGAATTAGGTATGTTGATTTATGATTTAGGGTTTTGCCCTAGATAGTTTTAAGGATTCTATTTAGAAATTCACTGGAATTTTAGCTAAATAAATAAATCTCTGTTGGTATTACAGGATTTTTGACACGAGATGATTATCTCGGAGTCGGATTGGACCTTTCTATTATTGGAGGCGGGTACTTTGACTTATGTCTTTTGATATGCATAATAAAGTGTTTAACATATAGCAATGATTGTGTTATCCTTTTGATTCGGTTGGTCACTACATGATCTGTTACATGTTGTTTGTTTATTTATTATGCACTGCATGTTATTATTGACCTGACCATACATGCTTTCGGTAGTGACCCAACCATGTGATACATCATGTTCAGGACCTAGGGTTTATATGATACCCTATCTGTTTGTGTACCTTCCATCCGATGCATTGACTTGGGGTACACCTTTTATTTATGTATGGATCTTGCTATGCTATTCATGAGATTGCCATGCTTAGTATCATGCATCATGTTTGCATGCTGTGCGATTGTCGACTCCACTATGGTTGAGCCCATCGCCAGTTACATGTACTGCACACACCACCACCACCCATGGATTAGTGGTATATCAGGCAGGTGTGTGGCGGTTCTGCTGTTTGGCTCCGTTGGTCAGGTGACTCAGCGTGGTAGCCGGCAGTCAGTTCCGCTCTGTTTGGCTCCGTTGGCATTTAGTGTAGCAGCGTGGTAGCCGGCAGATGGTGGACTCTGTTTGGCTCCGTTGGTCAGGAGACTCAGCGTGGTAGCCGGCAGAGATTTTTCCTCCCCGTCATTGTGTACCGGGAGATGAGAGCATTGAGCTCCCCCATTTATGATTTGGGGCCAGAGGACAGGAGTACTCCGACAGCATTCCGTCCACTCAATCACTGTCAGGAGCAGTGATGTCCGAGTGCACGGTTACCATATGCATTTATTGCATTTTATTGTTTGTGATTGCTGCACTTATATGCTTCATTTGTATGGATGCATTTGATTGACATGCATACAAGATTATGATTTCTTCGGTCTGACGACCTGTTACCTTTGTACCTTGATTCCGGTTAGTACAGTTATCTCCTGATTTCGTTTCAGTTGCATTTATTCCTTCTCGTATTCAGGAGACTGTACGCATGATTAGTGTTGTCTGTTATTTGTTTTATTAAGCATATCAGTTGTACCTGCTGAGTGTTGGACTCACCCCATCTCCATTGTTGATATTTTCAGGTTGAGGCTGTCCAGAGCAGTTCCAGTCGCTGGCCCCCCATCTGCACGTAGAGCCAGTTCTCTACTAGTTCGTTATTTGTTTTATTTTGGCCTTTTGCTATATCAGACTTTGTTTTAGTATTGTCTTTGGATTTTTCCTATGGATATTGTATGGAGTGATACCTTTTGATGAATTTTTGATATGATATTGGATTTCATTCTACTACGTGCTTGCCTGGACGGCAGAAGAGGTGAGTTCGTTGGATTTGAGCTTTACGAGTGTAGTGGAGTAGGGTGGATTTCGAGTCAGAGTCCTATTGTTATTGGTTACTATTATTAACTGCGTGGTTGTGACAGCCAGAGGCTGAATATCTTTATAAACTGCGTGGTGTTTGTTTTTATTTTTGTTATCATTCCAGCCGCTTGTGGCTGATGTATATGTGATATGTAGAAAGTTTCATATTGTCCGCCGTACAGTGGAGATGCTGCCGAAATTTCTTCGGACAGAGACTCCTCTGGGGCGTGACAACATCTCCTCTCTTTCTTTTATTTGACATGATGTCCTTTAGGAATTTGGCAAACTTTGGCATTTGAAAAATAGCATCTATAAGAGGAAATTCAACGTATATCTCTTTAACCTTCTCCAAAATTTTGCCAAATTCTTCATCCTTTTTAAGCATATTGAGTCTTTGGGGAAAAGGGATAACTTTGCTCTGATGGTTCAGTGGAAGAGTCTCTTCAACCTCAATGGTATTCTCCTCATTATTAAAAATTCGACTAGGTGTAAGAGGAGAGAGCTCTTCTTCATTTTGCATCCCTTTTTGAGCAGTCACTTGGGGATTTCCCAAGGTCCGTCCGCTCCTAAGCTCAATTATGTTGCAATTCTCCATAGGATTTACATAAGGTTTTCCAGGAAGTTGTCCTGGTGCTCTAGAAGATGAGGAAGCTAGCTGGGCAATTTGGCTATCCTGAATCTTTTGATGCTTTTCAGAATTATCCATTCTCTGAGTAAGCTTCAATAGATCCTGCTTCATTTCATTTTGATTGGAGATAATTTCTTCAAGCATCTTTTCAATTTTGGATGTAGGAAAGCCTTAAAAAGATTGTTGCTGAAAATTTTGTTACCCAGACTGAAAATTTGGTCTTGCCCCCATAGATGGTCCTTGATCCTGATTATTTCTGTAAGAGAAATTTGGATGATTTTTCTATCCAGGGTTATAAGTATTTGAGTATGGGTTGTTCTGTCTTTAATTGAAACCCATGATTGTATCGCATTGCTCCAATTGATTAATTTGTGCAGTGATAGCTCCCAATGGACATGAGTCATTTGAATGTTCTGAACTCCCACATACTTCACAAGATATAGCAATGGCATTTACCATATTTGAACTAGTCCCCATATTCTCAATTTTTTTTGTAAGATCATCAAGTTTTGCAGCCAATAAAGTCACTGCATCAATATCAAACTTTCCTGATGCTTTTTTTATTGGGTTTATTGAAGGATGACCACCACTTCTTTCATTTTCCCATTGATGATGATTTTATGCTACACTCTCTATGATTTCCTCAGCTTCATCCAAATTTTTATTCATGAGTGCCCCTCCAGCAGCTGAATCAAGGGACACTTTGGTATGATAATTAATACCATTATAGAAAGTATGCAACACTAACCATCTTTCCAAACCGTGGTGAGGGCATTGCCTGAGCATACTATTGTATCTATCCCAAGCTTCAAATAGAGATTCTGAGTCAGCTTGTTTGAAACTTGTAATCAAATTCCTTATATGAGCAGATTTACTTGGGGGATAGAATTTACAAGGAATTGTTGCTCACATTGTTCCCAAGTGGTGATACTATTGGGAACCAAAGAATTCAACCATTGCTGGGCCCTATCTCTCAAAGAAAATCCAAATAATAATAATCGCACTGCTTCTGAAGGAACACCATTCATTTTCATTGTCCCACATATTTCATAAAAGACCTCTATGTGTTGATTAGGGTCTTCATGTGGTCCTCCACCAAATTGATTTTGCTGCACTATGGAAATAATCGCAGGTTTGATCTCAAAATTATTTGCCTCCACTGAGGGTCTTGAAATACTAGATCGAAAACCCCTAGCATAAGGTGTTGCATAATCCTTTAGTGGTCTATTAGCCATGTTCAAATGCTCTTGTTCTTCAATTTGTCTCTGCAGAATTCTTCTTCTATGAAATGTTCTATCAATTTCAGGGTCAAGAGGAAAAAATTCTCCTGCAAAGTTAGATCTTCGCATACACAAAAATAAGATTGCAATCGAAACTAAATCAAACAAAGAAATTAAAAATAGAGAAAGGTAAGAAAATTGCTACAAAAGAATTTCCAAGAAGTTAGAAAGTATACAGGAAAATGAAAACAGAAAACTAGAGATTAGTTACAAATATGCAAATGAAAAGAAATAGAAATGTTATGTTTAGTCTAACTCAATTGATAATCTCCAATGTTATAGCGCAGTCCCCGGCAACGACACCAAAAACTTGTTACGTTCCGCAAGTGTACGGAAATGTTACAAGTAATATAAAATATTATTATATCCACAGAGACTGGAATAAGCACTAGAAATATCTCAAAGCGAATTAGCTAAACAACTAATCAATTGGTTTCAAATGCTGAGGATGAAAAATAAATCTAAAATGAAAGATTAACAAACAAGAGTTTGGAGTTTGAGTTATGATAAAGGGAGGTTCTAGGAGTTTTGGTTTCTTTGTAAGATCTCTTGAATGTATATGGTTTACCAATTCTTATTTCTCAATTGTCTAATATTTGTAGAAGGTTGTCGGTTCTCTCTTGCAATAGATAACAGGCTTAGGACTGAAAAATGTACCTAAATATGATCAATTAGATATGAACCTACGTTGTCCTTACACAGGATTGCACCTATTACTATGCTTCCCTCGGATATCAACATAGAAGTTCATAGCTTCTTAACCCATAAAGATACAAGGATTGAATCATAAAATCTATCCTACCCTCTGGAATATTCTCATTTCCCCTTCAAGGTTATCCCTCAAACGTCCTTACACGGGCTTGCACCTGTCACGTGGATCCCTCGGAAAATCGAGGGAGAGTTAATCTCTACAAAGTCTATAAAATATCCAAACAAACAATCAAGAATGAGAATTAAGCCCTAATCACAATTAATCATTCAAGATCCAATCGATACAAACTTGGCAACATCATAGAAACAAAGAAATGGCAAATCCACAAGAGTTTACATCAATTTATCTCACAAATACTCCCTCCATCCTAGAACAAAAAGATCTACTCCATAAAACGAAGAAAGAAAACCAAAGATAAGAAGATTACAAGCATTTCTTCAATCCCAATCCAAGAAGAGGAGAGAAAGAAAACTTATCTATAATATAGCTCCATCTTCGGATCCAATCCTCGCTCTCGGAGTCGAATTCGCCAAGATCTCCCTTTAGATCACCCAAAAATCCTCCTAAGAATGGGAGGAATCCACCAAATCTTGCTTTCTCCTAAAGGGGAGAAGATCCCTTTTCAAATCTTCAAAGAGGCTTTAAATAGAGGGGGCTTTCGGGCGCCACACGGCCTCGAGGCATGGTCGTGTGGGGTTCACACGGCCAGAGCCTTTCTCCTCTCTGCCATCCATACACGGCCGTGTGATGTACACAGCCGTGGACAACTCCCATCAAGACCTCCAAACACGACCGTGTAGATCCACACGGCCTGGACTGCCCCAGCTTCTAGAAACCTGGCACGACCGTGTGGTGCACACGGCCAGAACACTTTTAAGCGATGGGAACCCTGCACGGCCGTGTGATGCACATGGCCAGGGCCTTCTTGGTCTATGGAAACCTTACACGGCCATGTAGATCCACACGGCCATGTAAGGATTGAACTCTGATTTGCTTCAAAACTTGGCACGGTCGTGTGAGGTTCACACGGCCAGGCCAAGTTCCTTGTCTGTTTCTCCTGGTTGACCACACGGCCAGAGCACTCCAACCAGGCAAAGCCGTGTGTAGCACACAGCCAAGTACTTTCTCCAATGCTTAGCTCATAAGTTTGCCCAAGAATGTAGAATGTTCACCAAATTCGACTCCTGTGTACAAAAAATGCACAAAAAGCAGATCTCCGAACAAAAAGAGTAAATATGCTAAAAGAAAAGCTGGAAGTATAAAAATGCATAGATCAAGCAAGCTCAAAGTACGTAAATGTGCGTCAAAATATACATAAAAATATATAAAATCTACGCACATCAGGGAGCCAGCGAGTCCTCCGGCCAACTAGAAGCTTCCCTTCCTGAGGCTGGCTCCGTAACTCTGGAACCCATCGAGGAAGAGAAGACTCTTTCTCCGCCTCCAGATAAGCGCCTCCGCCTCCAGCGTGAGCGTAAAAGAGTCACACCATCAGTTCAGTCCTCCCCTTCGCTTCCTCCTCTAAGGCAGGTTTCCTCCAAAGTCACAAAGGTCCTGGTTAAAACAAGTAAAACCCCCATCAAGGAGTCTCTTCTCGTGGCGGAAGTCCCGGTACCTACTCCCGTCCGGGTCTTAGCCCCCGATGTTAGTTAGAGCCCTAGAGCGAATCATTTGTTGATTGTTGTATGGAATCATTGTATCATATTCTTATATATAAAGGCATTTGGTTTTTTGGTTATTATGCTTACTTGTATTGGTGCCAAATAAACTAAGTATAATAGCGTCCTTGAGTAGAGGGTTCTTACCTATATCAATCGGTTAGTTGAACCGATAGTGAGATGATATAGGGAACACTACTCTTAATCATTCCTAGTCGAGTATTAACATTCAGGGACAATGTTAATGCGATGAGACTAGCATGTAGGTCAACTCGATGACTTGATCTCACAAGTCATGGATATAGAGATATCAAGTTAACACATGGGTATGCATTGGAGAATGTATACTGAATGACCCGCCATGAGAAAGTATCATGGATCGTTATATGAGTGTCATATACTTTCTCATGTGGCTATTAGTATGACTACTAGTCCTTGGACCTGAAGTCACCATGGATCCCTACATAAGGAGTTACGTACTTTGGTTCGTCAAACGTCACCCGTAACTGGGTGGACTATAAAGGCGATTACTGGGTATGCAACGAATTATGCAGACGGATGTGAGTGATGTAGTGTTGGATTTTTCGGGCTGCGAAAACTGCTTTTTCGCGTCGCGGAAACCCCGAAACCCCCTAGCCATTGGATCCGTGCGAAGAAAACTTTCGAAAATACGAGTACGAGTTTCAAACTATGATCTACAGTAGATCTACAAAGGAAAAACATTTTATACCTTTGAAGCGTGCCCTCGCAAATCCCGCTCGTCCAACGGTACGCCGGATCTCGAAGTTGTCAACGTAGACAACTCTCTAGTGATATCCACACGAACAAGATGTGTTCTCTAACACACAAGGATGGAGAAGAGAGCACCACAAGTGTGCTAGCACTCTCTAGGGCTCTCGGGTAGGATTGGAAGAAGAAGAAAGGAAAAGAAGAGAACACACTCATCTAAAATCTTTATGTGACTTTCACTAACCTTTCTTCTTGGATTAGATTCACTCTCCTTTCTTCTCCCTTGCTTGAAACCCACGACCAAGAGAAGAGAAGGAGCAAGAAGAGAGCTTAGGAGGAGGAAGATCACTTGAATGAGAGTTACACTTGCAAAATGAAACTCTTTTCATCTAATTAAGTGGTTTGTAACCTCCATGGGATACTAAGAGTCACAACTCTTGGTAACTCCCATGAGGTGACACTTCACTTAAGTAACCATGATGATGTGGAGCATCATCATTGGTCCACTTAATGACAACTCACCAATGAGGTGGCATAAAGTTAAGTCAAACTTGACTCTTCATCTTCCTCTCAAGTCAAGTCAAACTTGACTTAATCTCTCTCATGGTTGATCTAATCCAACCATTTAATTCAAGCCAATTTAATATAATGAATCTAATTCATTTAATTAAATTGATTCAATGAGTCATAATCTAAATTAGACTCATTGAACACATGAATCAACTTGAGTCCAACTCAATTAGCCCAATTAGGATTACTCTTAATCCAATTTGATTCATCAAATGAATCCAATCCTCTTGGTTCATCATATGAACCTAATCTCCATCCACTTGTTCTTTGTGTGTGACCCAATAGGTTCTTGTAACGTTGGCAATGCCCCTAAACTCATTTAGAAACATAAGTAATGAGCGGTATCTAGCAATACATCATTACTACCCAAGTTACAAGAATGTTGAGATCCAACATCACCTTGTGACTACTAATTGTGACTCCTCACAATATATGACAAGTGTCCTTCTATCCTATACATCTAGATTGATCAATGTGAGGCATAGACCGTGTCATCCTCTAATCAATCTAAATCTTGAACTCCAAGTAGACTCACTCGATCAAATGAGCTCAACATCTCATGTTGACTCATTTGGGCATGGCCATGCACTTCGTGGTCTAACTCTATCAAGAATACCGATGTCGCTCCCGTCATATGGGAGGGATAGATCCCATCTACATCACTCACATCCCTCTGCATAATTTGTTATATACTCAGTAATCGCCTTTATAGTCCACCCAGTTACGGGTGATGTTTGACGAAACTAAAGTACATAACTCCTTATATAAGGAACCATGGTGACTTCAGGTCTAAGGACTAATAGTCATACTAATAGCCACATGAGAAAGTATATGACACTCATATAACGATCCATGATACTTTCTTATGGCGGGTCATTCAGTATACATTCTCCAATGTATACCCATGTGTCAACTTGATATCTCTATATCCATGACTTGTGAGATCAAGTCATCGAGTTGACCTACATGCTAGTCTTATTGTATCAACATTGTCCCTGAATGTTAATACTCGACCAGGAATGATTAAGAGTAGTGTTCCCTATATCATCTCACTATCGGTTCGACTAACCGATTGATATAGGTGAGAACCGTCTACTCAAGGACGTTATTATACTTAGTTTATTTGGCACCAATACAAGTAAGTATAATAACCAAAAACAAAATGCCTTTATTTATATAGAATATGATACAACAAGTCCAAAATGCAATCATCAAATGATTGGCTATAGGGCTCTAGCTAACATGTAGATGGGATCTATCCCTCCTATATGACGGGAGTGCCATCGATATTCTTGATAGAGTGAGACCACGAAGTTCATGACCATGCCCAAATGAGTCAATATGAGATATTGAGCTCATTTGATTGAGTGAGTCTACTTGGAGTTCAAGATTTAGATTGATTAGAGGATGTCATGGTCTATGTCTCATATTGATCAATCGAGATGTGTAGGATAGAAGGACACTTGTCAAATATTGTGAGGAGTCACAATTTGTAGTCACAAGGTGATGTTGGATCTCAACATTCTTATAACTTGGGTAGTAATGATGTGTTTCTAGATACCGCTCATTACTTATGGTTCTAAATGGGTTTAGGAGCATTGCCAACGTTATAAGAACCTATAGGGTCACACACAAAGGACAATTAGATGGAGATTAGGTTCATATGATGAACCAAGAGGATTAGATTCATGTGATGAATCAAATTGGATTAAGAGTAATCCTAATTGGGCTAATTGAGTTGGACTCAATTTGATTCATGTGTTCAATGAGTCTAATTTAGATTATGACTAGTTGAATCAATTTAATTAAATGAATTAGATTCATTATATTAAATTGGCTTGAATCAAATGGTTGGATTTGATCAACCAAGGGAGTAATAATTTCAAGTTTGACTTGACATGAGAGGAAGAGGAAAAGTCAAGTTTGACTTGACTATTTGCCACCTCATTTGTGAGTTGGCATTAAGTGGCCAATAATGGTGTTACACATCATCATGTTTAGCACATGTGTGTGCCACCTCATGGAGGTTATAAATCTCCTCTTTAATGGCCACATTAAATGAGAATGGAGGTTACTACTCCATTGTGTGGTTGGCCACTTATTGTGAGGAATGAAAATTGATTTTTCATTCAAGCCAATTGATTCCTTCTTCTTCCTCACTTCTCTTCTTGCTCTCCCTCTCCTCCTCTTTTCCATGACTGATCTAAGGTGCTAGCACACCTTTGTTTGGTCTTCTCCACCTAGTTTGTTCGTGTGGATACTTCTAGAGGATCGTACGCTTGACGATCTCGAGATTCGGCTAACCGTTGGACGAGCGAGATTGCGAAGGGCATCGCATCGAGGGTAAATTCCTTCTCTAGTGTAGATCTAGGCTTTAGTAAACTCGTACTCAAAATTTTTGTTTATAAACTTCGCACGGATCCGATGGCATGGGAGATTCGGGGTTTCCGCAACGCGAAAAAGCGGTTTTTGCTGCCCGAAAATCCCAACAGTGGTATCAGAGCCACGTGCAAAGTCTTGTATGAGTTTAATTTGTATTTTTTAGAAAAATATCAGTTCTGTAATTTTATGGTTTTTATGGGTATTTTTCTCGTAGAAGCGAAGCACAAGTGTTTCGACACTTGTAGGCTTCGACTACCGAGAAGATTTTTCCGAAAGGACAAGGTTTCGCCCCAAAATGTTTTGGGACAGTGGGATAAGGCGTTGTAGGATCGCTAAGGAACACTCGCGATGGTTATATCGCGGGTAGGGGTACTGCCCCTTGTTAGCTAGAGCCCTAGAGCCAATCATTTGATGATTGTATTTTGGACTTATTGTATCATATTCTATATTAATAAAGGCATTTGGTTTTTGGTTATTATACTTACTTATATTGGTGCCAAATAAACTAAGTATAATAACGTCCTTGAGTAGAAGGTTCTTACCTATATCAATCGGTTAGCTGAACCGATAGTGAGATGATATAGGGAACACTGCTCTTAATCATTCCTAGTCGAGTATTAACATTCAGGGACAATGTTAATGCAATAAGACTAGCATGTAGGTCAACTCGATTACTTGATCTCACAAGTTATGGATATAGAGATATCAAGTTGACACATGGGTATACATTAGAGTATGTATACTGAATGACCCACCATGAGAAAGTATCATGGATCGTTATATGAGTGTCATATACTTTCTCATGTGACTATTAGTATGACTACTAGTCCTTAGACCTGAAGTCACCATGGTTCCCTACATAAGGAGTTATGTACTTTGGTTTCGTCAAATGTCACCCGTAACTGGGTGGACTATAAAGGCGACTCCTGGGTATGTAACAAATTATGCGGAGGGATGTGAGTGATGTAGATGGGATCTATCCCTCCTATATGACGGGAGAGACATCGGTATTCCTGATAGAGTGAGACCACGAAGTGCATGGCCATGCCCAAATGAGTCAATATGAGATATTGAGCTCATTCGATTTAGTGAGTCTACTTGGAGTTCAGGATTTAGATTGATCAGAGGATGACACGGTCTATGCCTCATATTGATCAATCTAGATGTCTAGGATAGAAGGACATTTGTCATATATTGTGAGGAGTCACAATTAATAGTCACAAGGTGATGTTGGATCTCAACATTTCTTGTAACTTGGGTAGCAATGATGTATTGCTAGATGCCGCTCATTGCTTATGTTTTTAAAGGAGTTTAGAAACTTTGCCAACGTTACAAGAACCTATTGGGTCACACACAAAGAACAAGTGGATGGAGATTAGGTTCATAGGATGAACCAATTGGATTAGGTTCATATGATGCACCAAAGATTGGATTCAGATTAATTCAAAATAGACTTATTGAATTAGACTTAATTCAAATTCATCTCCACCTCATGAGGTGTGCCACCTCATGGAGGTTACATGTAACACCCACAAATTTTTATAAATACATGAGTATTATTCTCATTAAGAGCATGGAAATAAATAAAAAGTATAAGAGAAAAAGAAGAGTAAGAAACAAAATAAAAATAAGAGGTAAGAGGTGGAGGCCAAGGATTGAACCTTGAACCTCCCACCAATAATGGAGAAAGATTAATGGCATGATCACCACTAGGATAGAGAGTAACATATGCATAGGAAGGAATAAAAATGTTAGTTAAAGGAGAGAAGAAAAAAAAAAATAAAGCAAAGAGCAAGAGAAAACCAAATTGCTCACCTCTTCTCCCTCTTGGTTAAGAGAAGGAACAAGAAGAAGGCAAGTTGTCTTCCTCACCCTTCCCTCTCCTCATTTTCGTGGGAATCAAGAGAGGAGTAATGGATGAATTAAGGGAAAGATTAATGAAGGCATAAATTCCTCTCATGATGAATAAATAGAAAAATGAGAAGTAAATCTCTCATTTTCCTCATTCTTCCTCCCCCTTCCTCCTTTTCTTTTCTTCACCGAGACTAGGAGATCCTCCCACTCTTTGATCCGAGCACTAAGTCAAGTTCTTCTCCAAGGAAGCTAATTTCCAAGAAGAAATCTTCAAGTCCTAGCCCTCCCAAGCAAAGGAAATCAAAGGAGGCACAAGAAGAAGAACCTTCTTCCTTCCTTAACAACTAGAACACTTTCCTCCTTAAGAAAAACCACAAGCGAAAGGATGTAAGTTCCCCTCACCTGTGGTACAATAGCTATGTGATTGTTATGTAAAAATATTGCTTAAAAACCTATGGTTGTTTCATGAGGGTTTCGGCCAAACAAAAAGAATGAGTTTAAAGAACCTTGAAAACCAACTAAGATATGTTCATGATGTTGCTTATGTTATGTACCTTATGGTAGGAGGGTTAAACTAATATTTTCATGCTAGAATGTTTGGTTAGAACATAAATTTATGAACTTAGATTTTCGGCATAGAAGGAACAAAAGAACTAGAAGAGCTCTAAACCTAAACCAAGCATGTTCCCTTGTTCTTATGAAGTGTACCTCATGATAAATGGTGTTGTTAATGTTTTCCCTTTGTATGTCAATTTAAACTTGATTCCATATTCATGTACATTCGGCCATGATAGAGTTGAGGGCCTAGAAGGGCTTTAACCTAAAAATCTAAGCATGCTATGATTCTCATAAGACAAGATATGAAGCTAATATGACATGCCATGATCTTAGGTTAAGTTGAACAATATTTCTTATGTATATGATGATTCGGCCATTTTAAGACTTGAACCCTAGGAAAGTTTAAATCAAGTCTAAGATACTTATGATGTACTTGATGAAGAGATATGAAATAAGTTAATGTTCACATGTTGCTTGAAACTTGAATCCTTGTTCTTTAGCATTCGGCCACAATTATTTTTAAGACCTAGGATGCTTAAATTTCTAAACTAAGTGGTCCATGTTATTCTTTGAAATGAATGCTAGGAAAGTTCTTATGGTCTTCTTGCTAACATGCCACTAGAAACTCAATTCCCATGCTTACAAGATTCGGCCACATTAGGTTAAAAGGCTTGAGAAGCTTGAAACTTAGAATAAAAGTACTTATGGTGATTCTCATGATATGTATTGATATGTTAGTATGAAGATCAATCTTTTCATGTTGCTTGTAACCTAGAAACATGTTGCTAGGGTTTCGGCCATGTTAGGGTTAAAGGCTTAGAGAACTTAGAACCTAAATCAAATATGCTCAAGTGGTTTCTTATGGAATATGATGTGAAAATTGTTAGGGTTGTTCATGCTTGTATGTTGTTAATAACCCAAAAGGAGGCTTAATGAGTTTCGGCCAGGTTATGAAAAGGGACCTAGAAAGCTTGGAACCTATACCTAACATGCTTAAGATGCCTCTTATGTCATAAGAAATGATGGATGTTTAGGGTTCACATGTTCTTTTGTTGCTTGATAACCTAAACCATCTCTACATGTTTTGGCCACCACTTGTTACTAGGGTTAGAGACCTAATTGTGTTCTTCCATGAACTTCACATGCAATGCTTTATTATATGTGGAGAGTATGACATGCTGTGATGTTCATTTATATATATTAGGTCCTATTCATGATACGTTGTGTGCTTGATTTCATGATATGTTATGTGCTCATTTTCATGATATACTGTGTGCTCAATTTCATGATATGCTATGTGCTCCAGTTCATGATATGCTGTGTGCTTAAACTCATGATATGCTATGTGCTCAAATTCATGATATGCTATGTGCCTAAACTCATGATATGCTATGTGCTCAAATTCACGATATGCTGTGTGCTCAAACTCATGATAGGTTGTATGCTTAATTATGCATGTGTTCATGTATGCTTTGTGCTCAAAATCATGATATGCTGTGTGCTCAAATATACATGCTTTAAGCTATGACTAAAAGAGTTGTTTCCCTATAAGTGGGATCAAGAGCACTCTTCATGACATGAATATGACATGAGTAATATGGACTATGTAAATATGACATGCTATTTTACTTTTAAGGCTTGTACCAAGGGTGGGCTCCATAAGTGCCCCGGGGTCGATGGACTAAGAAACGAGCCTCGTTAGGGATGGGCTCCTAAGTGCCCCTAGGTCGATGGACTAAGAAACGGGCCTAGTATATGCCTTGTAGGGTTCAAGACTTGCTACCTTGGACCTACTAGGACGCGCGCATTTATGTACGTGGTACAAGCCGGGATCTCCTCTTATGTTGAGATTATGTTTAAGTATCTATACTATACATTTTAAAAAGACATGATGCATGTTTTAAAAGTTCACCTTGCATATACTTTATGAATATGCCATGATGAGTATGATGATCATGTTATGATATGCCATGCTACCTTGTGTTTATGCCATGATTATGCCATGATATCTATGATTGTGCTCATGATACGTATGATGATCATGTATGATATGCTATGATACTTTATGCTTTGATATATGCTTTGTGATTGTTGACATGCTATACGGATTTTGTGAGTAGAAAAA
The DNA here is from genome assembly GCF_018446385.1 of Zingiber officinale. Lineage (NCBI taxonomy): Eukaryota > Viridiplantae > Streptophyta > Magnoliopsida > Zingiberales > Zingiberaceae > Zingiber > Zingiber officinale. The sequence goes on along the minus strand of NC_055989.1, from coordinate 47,157,447 downwards.
GGAACTTACTGACCCATGAGTGCTCACAGCTTACTTTCTTGTACCACAGATAAGGGCAAAGGTTGGATGAGCTAGGGGAGCAGCAGGAGGGGCTAGCAGGATGTGTGTGGTAGTGACTGGCTAAAGAAGAAAATACCTGCTTTCATTAAATATGAATTGTGCTTAGTTGATATTTTTATGGTTGTAACTCCATGACATTTTATCATGTTAATTCCTATATGTCTTGAAATAATGTAAAGTATGACATATGGATTCTATGTTTCAAAAATTTACAAGTAAGACTTCCGCTGTAATAAGTTAATAAGTTGTTAAGTAGGGTAAAGTAACCCCCGTGACCTTAGCAGGAGGGGCGGGGCGTTACAGTATGGTATCAGAGCCAAGTTAGCCTCTCACTACACACATGTCAAGCCTTCCTCCTGCCGCTCCAAGTAAGACTTTATATGTTTAAGTTAAAATTCTTTTGATTATGATGCCTTAATATTATGCATGTTTACTTATCCTATCTGATTATGATAAGTCACAACTATAGGATAGGTATGCATGATGGTAGAATAAGAATGATAACGACCTTATGTTAACATGGATAGAAATAACGATAATTTATTGTCGTTTAATGAAGATAAGCATGGCTAGGAGACGCACTACTCGAGCAGACGAGACAGCGACTCCACCCGATCTGACACAGGTAGTTACCGACCTCCAGCGCCAGATCACGGAGCAACAACAGCTGATCACGACTCTAATGGGTCAGCAAGAAAATCCTGTCACCCCGCTAGTGAATTAGAACCCAGTGCCCATTATTCCAGTAGTCGCACCAGTACCGCCGATAGCCCCTATTCCGGTGGTCTGACAGGAGACCTACTTGATCCAGTGGCTAAGGTTGAAACCGGAGAATTTCTCAGGAACTTGCGAGCCATGGGACGCCCAGGCATGGTTCAAGACAGTAGAAAGCATAGTAGAGCTATTAGACTGGCCTGTACCGGAAAAGATCAAATGTGTATCGTTCTGTTTTTCCGGAGATGCAAGGATGTGGTGGGAAAGAGTAAAGGCTAAGAGACAGATTAATCTGATGACATGGATGGACTTCGAGATAGAGTTCTTTGAAGAGATCTTCCATATGCAAGTGACGAACCGACACTATGACGAGTTCACCGAGTTCCGGCAAGGTGACCTATCAGTAAACGAGGCGGTAAAACGCTTCAACCATTTGGCACGCCTATGTCCAGAATTGGTTCACACAGAAAGAGAAAGGGTCAGACTGATGCTGAAGATGCTTCGACCCGAGATAGCATTAAATGTGGCCGGCGGAGTTAATAGACCGCAGACTACAGAGGAACTAGTCAGCAGTGCCCTAATCACAGAACACTATCAGAAAGTAATGAACGAGAATAAGAGTCAGTCCCGAATAGAAGGACAGAGACCCTCAGGCAGCAAGACAAACTGGAAGGGGACCTCTACCGGGAAAAGGAAGCAATGGGACAATGCAAAAAGTGGCCCAGCGAATAAACAACCGAGGTACCCTCAGTGTACTATTTGTGGAAAGCTGCATTCCGGATTATGTCACAAAGGTACAAGAAAATGTTATAATTGCGAACGGGAAGGACATTTGGCCAGGGACTGTTCCACTCAATTCCAAGCACCACCCCAGCAGAATAGCCAGAACAGGAGTGCTCCCTCACAATTACATCAGATGCAAGCGGCTATAGAAGGGACTTTGATCAGCCAAGGGAAATTGGAAGCCCCGCCAGCAACGACAAACGCCAGGGTTTTCTCGCTTACTAAAGAAGATGTGGCAAGCGCCTCTATTGTCGTTACAGGTCAGCTGCCTATTTTCAGTCAGTATGCTTTAGTATTGTTTGATACTGGGGTGACACACTCGTTCGTCTCAGCACCATTTACGAAGAAATTAGACATGCCACCCCAAACACTAAATGGCACGTTCTTAACAACCCTACCATCTGGGGAAGTTATGCCATCAGATCATATGCTGCAGGTTGTACCTATCCGAATTGCAGACAGGGAACTCTACAACAATCTGATAGTACTCGACCTGCGGGATTATGACGTTATACTGGGCATGGATTTCCTGAGCAAGTACGGTGCCTTAATCGAGGGTCGTAAGAGGAAGGTAGTCTTCCGACCTGAAGCTGAACCGATGTTTGAATTTATTGGGGAATCTGGGAATGAAATTGAAGGATTCTTATCAGCTATAAAGGCACAGAGAATGTTAGACGAAGGGTGTGCTGGATTTCTAGCACACGTGGTTGATGCAAGACAAACCGAGAGCCAGAAGCTAGAAGAGGTCAGAGTAGTATGCAACTATCTGGAAGTATTTCCTGATGAACTACCAGGACTAGCACCCGATAGAGAAGTAGAGTTTACGATTGAGCTAGTTCCGGGTACTAAACCAATCTCCAAAGCACCCTACCAGATGGCACCAACTGAATTGAAGGAACTTCAAGAACAACTACAGGAGTTACTCGACAAGGGACTTATCTGCCCTAGTCACTCTCCATGGGGAGCTCCGGTACTGTTTGTGAAAAAGAATGATGGGTCTATGCGAATGTGTATAGACTATTGAGCGCTGAACAACGCAACAATTAAGAACAGATACCCTCTTCCACGGATCGACAATTTGTTCGACCAATTGAAGGGAGCAACTGTCTTCTCGAAGATTGACCTAAGATCCGGCTATCATCAAGTGAAGGTGAAACAAGATGATATACCCAAGACAGCCTTCCGAACAAGATACGGACACTATGAGTTCGTAGTTATGCCCTTCAGAGTAACAAATGCCCCTGCGATATTCATGGATTTGATGAATCAAGTATTTACAGCATACCTTGATAAATGTGTGATCGTCTTCATTGACGATATCCTCATCAACTCAAGAACCCAGGAGGAACATGCTGAACATCTGAACATGGTACTACAGATTCTCCGAGAAAAACAACTGTATGCAAAATTCTCCAAGTGCGAGTTCTGGCTAGATCGAGTAGTATTCTTGGGTCATGTCATTTCCAAATATGGAGTCATGGTAGACCCAAGCAAGATTGAAGCCGTGAGTAACTGGGACAGACCAAAGAATGCCAGCGAAATCAGAAGTTTTCTGGGATTAGCAGGCTACTACAGGAAGTTCGTAAAGGGTTTTTCTAAAATTGCAGCCCCTATGACGGGTCTTACCAAGAAAAACAAAAAGTACGAATGGAAAGATGACTGTGAGAAGAGTTTTACGGAATTAAAACGGAGACTGACCAGTGCTCCGATCCTTACTCTTCCGGAAAGTAACAGAGGCTTTGATATGTATAGCGATGCTTCCTTACTAGGGCTTGGAGCGGTACTCATGCAAGATGGTAGAGTCATCGCCTATGCCTCTAGACAACTCAAAGAGCATGAAAGGAATTATCCCATTCATGATTTAGAACTAGCAGCGGTGGTCTTCGCACTGAAAACATGGAGGCATTATTTATATGGAGCCCAGTGCAAAATTTATACAGACCATCAGAGCCTGAAGTATTTCTTCACGCAGAAAGACCTAAATATGAGACAACGCAGATGGCTCGAGCTAGTCAAGGACTACGATTGTGAAATCTTTTATCATCCGGGAAAAGCAAACAAGGTAGCCGATGCACTCAGTAGGAAGTCCGGCACCACTTGATATCGCTATTCTAAGTTCGAGGACGAACTTTCTATGAGGTATGGGGTACTGTAACACCCACAAATTTTTATAAATACATGAGTATTATTCTCATTAAGATCATGGAAATAAAAAAAAAGAATAAGAGAAAAAGAAGAGTAAGAAACAAAATAAAAATAAGAGGTAAGAGGTGGAGGCCAAGGATTGAACCTTGAACCTCCCACCAATAATGGAGAAAGATTAATGGCATGATCACCACTAGGATAGAGAGTAACATATGCATAGGAAGGAATAAAAATGTTAGTTAAAGGAGAGAAGAAAAAAAATAAAGCATAGAGCAAGAGAAAATCAAATTGCTCACCTCTTCTCCCTCTTCGTTAAGAGAAGGAACAAGAAGAAGGCAAGTTGTCTTCCTCACCCTTCCCTCTCCTCATTTTCATGGGAATCAAGAGAGGAGTAATGGATGAATTAAGGGAAAGATTAATGAAGGCATAAATTCCTCTCATGATGAATAAATAGAAAAATGAGAAGTAAATCTCTCATTTTCCTCATTCTTCCTCCTCCTTCCTCCTTTTCTTTTCTTCACCGAGACTAGGAGATCCTCCCACTCTTTGATCCGAGCACTAAGTCAAGTTCTTCTCCAAGGAAGCTAATTTCCAAGAAGAAATCTTCAGGTCCTAGCCCTCCCAAGCAAAGGAAATCAAAGGAGGCACAAGAAGAAGAACCTTCTTCCTTCCTTAACAACTAGAACACTTTCCTCCTTAAGAAAAACCACAAGCGAAAGGATGTAAGTTCCCCTCACCTGTGGTACAATAGCTACGTGATTGTTATGTAAAAATATTGCTTAAAAACCTATGGTTGTTTCATGAGGGTTTCGGCCAAACAAAAAGAAAGAGTTTAAAGAACCTTGAAAACCAACTAAGATATGTTCATGATGTTGCTTATGTTATGTACCTTATGGTAGGAGGGTTAAACTAATATTTTCATTCTAGAATGTTTGGTTAGAACATAAATTTATGAACTTAGATTTTCGGCATAGAAGGAACAAAAGAACTAGAAGAGCTCTAAACCTAAACCAAGCATGTTCCCTTGTTCTTATGATGTGTACCTCATGATAAATGGTGTTGTTAATGTTTTTCCCCCTTGTATGTCAATTTAAACTTGATTCCATATTCATGTACATTCGGCCATAATAGAGTTGAGGGCCTAGAAGGGCTTTAACCTAAAAATCTAAGCATGCTATGATTCTCATAAGACAAGATATGAAGCTAATATGACATGCCATGATCTTAGGTTAAGTTGAACAATATTTCTTATGTATATGATGATTCGGCCATTTTAAGAATTGAACCCTAGGAAAGTTTAAATCAAGTCTAAGATACTTATGATCTACTTGATGAAGAGATATGAAATAAGTTAATGTTCACATGTTGCTTGAAACTTGAATCCTTGTTCTTTAGCATTCGGACACAATTGTTTTTAAGACCTAGGATGCTTAAATTTCTAAACTAAGTGGTCCATGTTATTCTTTGAAATGAATGCTAGGAAATTTCTTATGGTCTTCATGCTAACATGCCACTAGAAACTCAATTCCCATGCTTACAAGATTCGGCCACATTAGGTTAAAAGGCTTGAGAAGCTTGAAACTTAGACTAAAAGTACTTATGGTGATTCTCATGATATGTATTGATATGTTAGTATGAAGATCAATCTTTTCATGTTGCTTGTAACCTAGAAACATGTTGCTAGGGTTTCGGCCATGTTAGGGTTAAAGGCTTAGAGAACTTAGAACCTAAATCAAATATGCTCAAGTGGTTTCTTATGGAATATGATGTGAAAATTGTTAGGGTTGTTCATGCTTGTATGTTGTTAATAACCCAAAAGGAGGCTTAATGAGTTTCAGCCAGGTTATGAAAAGGGACCTAGAAAGCTTGGAACCTATACCTAACATGCTTAAGATGCCTCTTATGTCATAAGAAATGATGGATGTTTAGGGTTCACATGTTCTTTTGTTGCTTGATAACCTAAACCATCTCTACATGTTTTGGCCACCACTTGTTACTAGGGTTAGAGACCTAATTGTGTTCTTCCATGAACTTCACATTGAATGCTTTATGATATGTGGAGAGTATGACATGCTGTGATGTTCATTTATATATATTAGGTCCTATTCATGATACGCTGTGTGCTTGATTTCATGATATGTTATGTGCTCATTTTCATGATATACTGTGTGCTCAATTTTATGATATGCTATGTGCTCCAGTTCATGATATGTTGTGTGCTTAAACTCATGATATGCTATGTGCTCAAATTCATGATATGCTATGTGCTTAAACTCATGATATGCTATGTGCTCAAATTCATGATATGCTATGTGCCTAAACTCATGATATGCTATGTGCTCAAATTCACGATATGCTATGTGCTCAAACTCATAATAGGTTGTATGCTTAATTATGCATGTGTTCATGATATGCTGTGTGCTCAAAATCATGATATGCTGTGTGCTCAAATATACATGCTTTAAGCTATGCCTAAAAGAGTTGTTTCCCTATAAGTGGGATCAAGAGCACTCTTCATGACATGAATATGACATGAGTAATATGGACTATGTAAATATGACATGCTATTTTACTTTTAAGGCTTGTACCAAGGGTGGGCTCCATAAGCGCCCCAAGGTCGATGGACTAAGAAACGGGCCTCGTTAGGGATGGGCGCCTAGGTGCCCCTAGGTCGATGGACTAAGAAATGGGCCTAGTATATGCCTTGTAGGGTTCAAGACTTGCTACCTTGGACCTACTAGGACGCGCGCATTTATGTACGTGGTACAAGCCGGGATCCCCTCTTATGTTGAGATTATGTTTAAGTATTTATACTATACGTTTTAAAAAGACATGATGCATGTTTTAAAAGTTCACCTTGCATATACTTTATGAATATGCCATGATGAGTATGATGATCATGTTATGATATGCCATGCTACCTTGTGTTTATGCCATGATTATGCCATGATATCTGATCCTGTCTAAGAAGCTGACCGTGAAGGAGATCCGGAAGAAGGAAACCCACTGTAATGACGAGGAATAAGGTCGGTGAAACCTCGACCCGAGAAACCCAAAGCGGGTCGGAAGAAAACCAGAATCACCGGAGGAAATCTGCTAAGTAGGAAGAAATCCCCATACAAATAGGAGAAAACCGAACTTTCAAGCTCCTGAAGCTCCGTGCGCACAAGAGACCAACCAACACTATTGTCAGTGACCTAAGACCGGGGTGGGAATCCGTGGGTAGGCCCTCCGATGCTCAAGTTAGTGATCTCCCTTGATGTCGAGGAAGGAAGAAGAAAGAAGATGAACAGTAGCCAGAAAATTAGGGATCTACACTTACCCCCCTTTTATACCACTTCATATGACCTCCGTAGTCATGAAGTGGACCCCGGTTTGTTAGAGTTCATTATGACATCAGCTGCGTACTTGGGGAAGATGAATTTTAAGGAATCTTTTTTGTACCCCAGATGTACCTTCTTTGTCGTTTAGTGCCTGCAAGACAAGCTAAAAGCATATTTCCCGCCAGAATATATATTCTCTATCATGAATTATTTTATTCGGTATATTCATGTATGATTCTTCTTCATGTGACTTCTATTTGTATCTCTGTTATGTTTAAAAAATAACATTTTGTTCAACATGTTTCTAAGGTATTCATTGAAGGAACTATGCGGGTTCTTTGCTCGAAAGAACCCTCTTGACCGATATTGGTCTATCTTTGCTTCGGAGTATGTAATGGTCGTTATTGTCTTACCTTCATACGGCAAGCATGTATCGACCGATATTGGCCTATCTTCGTTCGGCAGGCATGTATCGACCGATATTGGTCTATCTTTGCCTCGGAGTATGTAGCGGTCGTTATTGACTTACCTTCATACGGCAAGCATGTATCGATCGATATTGGCCTACCTTCGTTCGGCAATCATGTATCGACCGATATTGGTCTATCTTTGCTTTGGAGTGTGCATTGGTCGTTATTAACTTACCTTCATACGGCAAGCATGTATCGATCGATATTGGCCTACCTTCGTTCGGCAAGCTTGTATCGACCGTTATTGGCCTACCTTCGTTCGGCAGGCATGTATCGACCGATATTGGTCTATCTTTGCTTTGGAGTGTGCATCGGTCGTTATTAACTTACCTTCATACGGCAAGCATGTATCGATCGATATTGGCCTACCTTCGTTCGGCAAGCATGTATCGACCGATATTGGCCAACCTTCGTTCGGCAAGCATGTATCGACCGATATTGGCCTACCTTCGCTTGGCAGGCATGTATCGACCGATATTGGTCTATCTTTGCTTTGGAGTGTGCATCGGTCGTTATTAACTTACCTTCATACGGCAAGCATGTATCGATCGATATTGGCCTACCTTCGTTCGACAAGCATGTATCGACCGATATTGGCCTACCTTCGTTCGGCAGACATGTATCGACCGATATTGGCCTACCTTCGTTCGGCAGGCATGTATAGACCGATATTGGCCTACCTTTTATTGATGTATCTCCTCCTCTTGGTTTTCTTCTTTTCTTTCCTCTGAAGACTCACAAAACCTAACCCATGTCACTAGCCTTCCCTTCAAGTCTAGTCGAAGGAGGTGTAGACGACTGACTAGACAGAAGTATGATCTTGTCTTTTCCTACCCGTGACTCTGCTCCAGATTTTGAAATGACCTCACAGATTTTGTGTACCACTATCTTAATAGATTAAGTGTGGCCATACTGTAAGCCTTTTTCTCCTTTAAATAGGGCTACAACCTTCTCTTCACCCACAACCTCTCTCAGTTCTTTTTCTTCCTTGCCACTTTTTGTTGCTAAGGCCATGGTCGTGGATCCTCCTTTTTGGAGGCAACTTTTGTTGGACAAGGTGAGATCTATATATGAGTTTAATGGGATTTTTGCTCTGGCTACTTCAGGGGTTCAAGGGATCGTCTTAAGAGATGAAGTTTCGCGGTTCATATCTTGTATCCAAAGATGCAGGTGCTCTGAAGGACCCAAGAAACTTCAGAGAAATTTTTTCTACTTATAGAGGGGCAGCCAAATGACCCAGGGGTGTTGTGTGAAGGGCACAACACATGTCACCCTTGGGCTAAAATTAGTTGCTTCACTTGTTGAGCTCATACGGCTTGAGAGGGGAAGTGGTTTTCACATTTACTTTTCCATCATGGAATGAATCAATGTTTCCCTGTCTCGTTGCCCTTGAGCTTTTGTTTTTTGTTGCTTTCTTCGTCTCGGGAAAAATATTGCCTCGTATATGCCTTGACAAGCTCGGACGAAGTGGGCTGTTTCCATCTCTGCTCCATGGTAAGTTTGAATCTAGTGGGACTAAAATTCTCTGAGTGCCCTAAGAGTTTATGCTTGTAATATTTGTTATCTATTTGAAGTTTGCTGTTCCTGAGGAAATGTGACGCTATGTATTTGCTGAGATTCTGAGTGTAAAGACAAATTTTTGTATCTAATCAAAGGCTCTTACTGAATCCCTCTATCATTTACAATGTGTTGTTGTGTTCATCATTGCTTCATGTATCCTATGTATCATTTATCATAGCTAAGGTTATTTTAACTATCAGTACCGTTTGATATTATAACCACCAGATTTATCTAACATAACCACAATTGCCCTCGTTAATAGAAATATTTTCAATAAATACTAAGTCATATTCTGCACGGACAGATTGACATTTATCACTCTTCTAAACTTTTTACTCTTAAAATGTTCTCGTCTTTAGCCTGGGTATAGTCAAAAAGTTCTGTCCTTTCTATTTTATTAAGCCTAGCCGATCACGTCTTCTTTCAAAATTTTCTAATCGGTGATTGGCTTTCCCTCGGGTGAGAGAATGTTCGAAGCACTACCAACCCCATCGCGATTCGGTTTGTCGTGTCCGATATAAATGCCCCTCCTTTTTTTATGATGACCTGACACATGCCTTTTCTGATTACCACGTCACATAGGCCTTTTGCCTTTCTATTGCGATCCTCAGCGTCTGCTGAGCTACCACCGTCCTAATCTGACGACCATCTTGCGTTTCTCAAACCCTAAACCTTTCGTCTCCTCTTTAAACCTCGTCCTTCCTTCGCCATTTCACGACGATCCCCTTTCTTGTCTTGATAAGTAATCCGTCATTGCTCTAGCCCATACCTTTGTCCATGGCTGAAGAAGCAATCGCTCCTTGGTATGTCCATATGTCTTCTATCTTTGATAAAAATGCTAGATTATCCATCCGTCGTCAATATGAAATTCCTAAGGAATATAAAATCATACTCCCAACACCGAAGGATCGACAGTTGATAGGGGGCTTAAGGTTCCCCATTCCTCCTTTCTTAATTGAAATAAGTCGATATTTTGATCTTCCTTTGCAACAATTTGCTCCTAATGCGTTTCGTTATCTATGCGGTACTTATATGTTGTTTCGTCTACGAGATATTCCTCCTACTCCTCAAAATTTCTTCATGTTTTCCTACCCCAAGCTCTCAGAACCTGGTGTCTTCTTATTCTAGTCGAGAACTAGAATGGTCCTTTTTGGAGATATGCCATCGTCTCTCAAAGCCTGGAAATCTCGTTTTTTCTTTTTAAAGTTTCCGGGACCTATTCCTTGGTCTCATGCTTGGAAATCTTTCTTTCCTCCCTTACCCGATGTTAGAGAGTTTCATCTCCTTCCTACTTTTCCCATTCATTGTGAGAAGTTATTAGGTCATCGGCTTTCGATCCCGAAATGGTTGAAGGTCGAGCTTCTATACCTATTTGGTTTAAGCCCCGTCAAACCTGATACTCGCATTTCCTTAGGTAACTCCTTGTTCCTTTCTTTTTGCTTATAACTGGCTAAATTATTTCTCTGTTCTATACAGTAGAGAGTTTCTATGATGCTTTGATTGACGAAGAAATACGCGTGGAAGAAGAATTTCTTCGTGCCAAGGAGGCCGAATTTCTGGCCGCTATCGCCCCTCCACCGTCAATTGAAGAGCCGGCTCGCTTAGCCGAAATACCAAGCTCTTCTGGGCTTCATGAGACTCCAGGAGATTCTTCTAGGGATCCTGCTGCGCAGATCCCCCCTGATCCTGCTCCCGCTATTACGTCTCCTGCAGCTGTTATTGTCTCTCCATCTGCCTCTATTTCTCTTATCGAGCTTACATCCCCTGGTAGCTCTGAGAAACCCATAACTGAGATTTCTGTGGGCAAGCGTCCGGGACGCAAGCTAACCAGGGCTCCTCCTCCAAAAAGGAGGCTCATTCTTTCTGCTGATGAGCCTGCTTCAGAAGATTTTGTGTCGACTGGCCTTCTTTCCGATGAGCCCACATTAGCAGAACTTTATCCTTCCTTGAATTTTCCTACCTCTCCTTTTCCTAAAACTAGTACTTCTGATGACATTTCTTCTACTTTTCCTTTGTCTATTCCGACTTCAGGATCTCTACCCTCTTCGCCTTCTTCTTACTTGGTTTTTGCTCCACCATCTATCCATACTTCTTCCTTCTCAACTGGCTCTTCTACCATTCCTATTCTTCCCATATTATTGGGGGGTTCTTTCTCTAGTTCTTGGGATGAGGTGCGTCCCCTCTTTGAGGGGCTTTCCATTCCTGAAGCGATTGACCGCTTTTCTAATAAAGAGAATAAGGTATGTTTACATACTCCTGCTTTCTGTTTATGAAGTATAGTCTTACGGTTTCGAATATGCTTCCAGCGATGGCTGGAGAACATGGGTTTCTCCCGACTATTGCACAATCTATACATTGAGAACGAGAAATTGAGATCAGAGAACAAGGGGTTGCGACAGCAGGTTATCGAATTGTCTTCTGTCGAGTTTTCTGCTGCCGCCAAGAAGCAATTTGAAACTCAAATTGAGAGCCTTGAATCCCAATTCAAATTGGTTACGGACCTCAATCAAGAGCTAACTTCACAACTTGGCAAACTAAAAGAGAATTATGAAGCAGAATTGAGTGAAAAATTGAAGGCCTTGCAATTAAAAGAAAATGAGGTGCCATCTCTAAACAATTCCCTTGATTTAATAAAAGCTGAAGCCGCTGCTAGGGAGAATGAACTGAAAACCTCTCAGATGGCGTTAGTGGTTTATAAGGAGCACGAAGATGTTTGTTATACAGAACGAGCCACCGCCATGATCGAATCTACTGAGTTCAACCGGTCGATTGTGAGATCCATCTTGTCTGCTTTTATGGCAGGGGCCAAAGGAGCAATTCGACAGTTGAAAGAGGAGGGCTACTTAGCGCGCGTTCCTCCTCTCAATTTCCTGAACTGTCGCAGACTCATTGAAGAAAGACCTCCTGATTTGTACCCCAAGCTAGTTCTAACTCATTCTCCAGTTGTTGTAAAGAAGGGGAATTAAGGTTTTACAAACTTACGTGAATCTGAATAACCTCTTTTGATTGCCGATCTTATTCAAATTTTTGGATAATTTGTTGGTTTCATGTACGTGTACTAAATTCTACTTAGCTTGTTAGTGTCCAATTTTTCCCTATGACCCATTCTTCACTGACCCGGTCGATATATGTATAAACATTGGTAAGTACCGTCCAATATTTCGGAGATACCCCCAATTATCTCCATTCTTTATTGTCCCGGTCGATATATATATATAAACATTGGTAGGTATCGTTCGATATTTCGGAGATACCCCCAATTATCTCCATTCTTTATTGTCCCGATCGATATATATATAAACATTGGTAGGTATCGTTCGATATTTCGAAGATACCCCCAATTATCGCCATTATTTATTGTCCCGGTCGATATATGTATAAACATTGGTAGGTATCATTCGATATTTCGAAGATACCCCCAATTATCTGTCGATTTATTAGGATGGTTCAATTTAACCAGGTTGTTTTCATTAATCAATATTCGAGGCTTGACCCGTGCTTTAAACCTATATTTATAGTATTAATTTTTGTTTTGTCTCATCAAGTTCCTTCAAAAATTATTTCTAAGGAAATTTTACATTTTCTCCGAGGTAGTTTATTTGACTTTATCTCTTTCCCTTTATTCTATGATATTATTACCTTTTATGACGCTTGACATTCTGAGCACCTTTTATTTCCCTTTCGTATCTTATGTTTAGAGGTTTTAGCATAGGACTAGAAAAGGGACAAGGGTTTACGGAATCTTATTCTGCTTCCCTCCGTCCATCTTTTCGCTTCTCAATTCTTCTTCTTCTGCCCTTCTCTCTTCATGGCGGTCTCTTCTCCGGCATGGTTCCTCTCTTGCTCTTCCGACCTCACAGATACAGAAGAAGTGGACTTACAGGCAACCTATGGTTTTCCCTCTTACATTGTCCGCCCTGCTCCCCATGAGGGTCCTCACCTTCCTCCCTTAGGCTGTATCTCCATCTTCAAGGACCAAGTCCTGCAAGGTTTCAGATTTCCTCTTCACTCCTTTTTTTGTGAGGTTAGCCGTTATTTTGCTATCCCGCTAAACCAGTTTGTCCCTCAATCCTTTTTCATTCTAGTGGGCTTCATTGGAGTATCCAAACTATTGGATTTCCCACTATCTCCTCGTCTTTTTCATCATTTCTTTATCCCTCGTCGGGTAGATGTTGGTATTTTTAAGTTTCAGTCTAGTCCCAAAGCCATTCTATTTAATCATATTCCCCCTCAAGGTGAATGGTATAAAAAAATTTTCTATATGCGTCTACCTTCTCCCCCTCCTTTTCCTATTCAATGGATACATGATCTGCCCCCGCTTCCTAACACCCAAGGTCTCCTCAATGATCCTTTTGTTGCCTCTGCCTTACCTAAACTGCGGGGAGTGAAATTCAGTTTGCCACAGCTAATTGAAGAGGGCTTAATGTTTCCCTTCGGGATAGGTAACATTAACACTCCCTTGGATGGTTCCTTCGGTGAGTATAATTATTTTACTTCGTCTTTGCTGATTAGTATATCTTTATAATAATGATGTTTATCCTTTGTTTTTCAGCAGATGCTATTCTTCCGGCTTTTATGTACAGGAATTCTGCTATGACCAAGTCCTTTATCAATAATCTTGGAGAACAATGGTTGTTGGTTCGCCGATCCGATCCCAATCCCTCTACCTTGGGCTTGCTTTCCAAAGAGGAACAACAAGCAGAGGGTGTCGCACTCATGGAAGAGGAAGAAGAAGAGCCTTTTGTTACTTTAGTTAAAAAGCCAAATCTTACCAAGGATTCTCCCTTTGGTGATTTCTTTGGTACCTTTGTACAAACTCCTCTTGTTCCGGCGTCTATTTCTTTTGAAAGAGGTAAAGCACTGATGACTCCCACCAATATCATCTCCAATCCTGCTCTTCGAATGATGAGGCCTGGTCTGCTTATTTCTTCTTCTTCTACTGTTTCAGCTTCTCCTGCTCCTGCTTCTGAGATGGCTGCTATCTCTCCTGTGCCTTCTACATCCTTGGCATTGGCCTTGCCTCCCTTGGCTTATAGGCCTCGAGCGAAACGAACACCTTGCCAGAGATCTTCTCCCATTGTCAGCCCTTCAACCGTTAGTGTTTCCACAATTGTAACAACCCCTCCTGCACTACTACCTTCTGTTCCCTCTAGCTCCCACTCTGCTCCTCCTGCTTTTACTATCCCTTTTCCTCAGATTGCCTCCTCTTCTTCTCCATATCCGGCTTCCTCTCATCCCCCTCCTTTATTTAGAGTAGCTGCGGGCTTACCTTCTCAATTGGGACAACATTTTAGTCCTCCTGGCTATGGTACTTTGCAATTGCAAGGTTTATTGGCTGAATCTTAGTCACAAGGTTATGAACAATTGCGAGGCCTTAGTCTCCCACATCGAGCGGATCGCCATAGTCGTCAAGCAGTGGCTGTAAGTATTCCTAGTTATGTGTTTATTAGCTTTGTAACTGTATCTTTAACCCACGTTATCCTTTTATTTAGTTTCTAGCCACAAGTCTGCATATCGATCAGCTACTTACAGCTAAAGATCATGAGAACACTAAGTTGAAAGCTCAACTAGAGACATTGAAGGCTGCTTCGCCCTCTTCTAGTAGTGATAGGGCTCAGTTGCAAGAGAAGGTGGCCTTGCAAAATCAACAATTGGGAACCCTGAAGCGAGAATTGGAGGAATGTCAACAACAGTTGAAAGACAAAGAGCTTGCTAGAAAAACCTTAGAATTGCAGGTGGATCGACTGCATTCAGGTCTTCGATTGGAGATCGCTTTAAAAGAGAAAGCTCTCTTAGATGCTTCTCAGAAAAGTCTTATCTTAGAGAAAGTAGAGAAGCTTCATAATGCCTGTCTTTCTGACCAAACTCAGGACCTGGCTTCTCATGATTTCACTATTCTACAGGAACAAGAACTGAGGAAAGCTCAAGATAACGAATTATCACTGCTCCATAAGGAGTTGGAACAATTAAGATCGGAGAAGGATGTTCTAAAAGACCAAAACTCAAAACTGCAAGCTGATTTCCAGCGTTATAAGGAGCAGGAAAAGAGTCGATGGGAAGAGTGGCGACAAGCTTTCTTAAAGTCACCAGCATTTGCCCGAGAATTTGTTCGCAGGATAGTGGGTGCGCTAAATCATTCCGTATCGGGGGTTCTTCAACAATTAAAAGAGGGTGGATATCTACCCAGGGAACCTCCCCTCTCTTTCATAAATCGCCGCAGGCTTAATGAAGAATTACCCTCAAATTTGAAAGGCCCTTTCCTGAATGTTTAAAGGATGTATTCATAAAAACTTGTAAAGTAAGAATTGACAACGAGAAAAAAGATGCAGTTGGTACTAAGTAACTAAGTATTTGCAAGGTATAAGGAAGTTTTAACACTTACTTGCTTCTTTTTCAGGCTAGTTTGAGAATACCCCTTTTGGAATGTTATTGCTTGCTGAATATAAACTTTATTAATAAATTCCTTGTTCATCCTTCAAAGTGGAGCCTTATCTTGATGGATTCTTTTTTCCAGTAACCTCCCGCGTGCTTCGTATCTCCCCGAGGATGAATAGTCTCGGTCGAGACTGGATATGAAATTGTATAAACTATTGGCCTCCAAGCTGGATATAATATCCTGGACGAATTTTGAGTAAATACTTTCATTTTCACATATCTGGGCTCCTCTATGGAATCCCCTTTCGAAATTAGGCTTCGAAACCAGAAGATTCTCTGGTTATTTATATCTTGCACGGGTTCAGAATCTTTGATCTCTTTTGTGAAGACTCATCTGATGTATTTCATATAATTTCTCGATGGTTCTGCTTCATGTTGGTTTATAGTCTCCGGCTTTTCCTATGAAGGCTCGTCCGGGTTGCTTCATAGGATTTTGCCGATCGACTTTAGTTTATAGTCTCCGGTTTTCCTATGAAGACCCGATCCCGATCGACTTTAGTTTATAGTCTCTGAGTCTTCCTATGAAGGCCCGACCGAGTTACTTCATAGACTTTTCTCGATCGACTCTGATCTGTCTTGGTTTATAGTCTCCGATTTTTCCTACGAAGGCCCGCTGGGTTACTTCATAGAATCTTCCTGATCGACTTTGGTTTATAGTCTCCGAGTTTTCCTATGAAAGCCCGACCGGGTTACTTCATAGGTTTTTCTCGATCGACTTTGGTTTATAGTCTCCGAGTTGTCCTATGAAGGCCCGCTGGGTTACTTCATAGAATCTTCCCGATCGACTTTGGTTTATAGTTTCCGAGTCTTCCTATGAAGGCCCGACCGGGTTACTTCATAGGCTTTTCTCGATCGACTCTGATTTGTCTTGGTTTATATTCTCCGAGTTTTCCT
The DNA here is from genome assembly GCF_018446385.1 of Zingiber officinale. NCBI lineage: Eukaryota > Viridiplantae > Streptophyta > Magnoliopsida > Zingiberales > Zingiberaceae > Zingiber > Zingiber officinale. The sequence goes on along the minus strand of NC_055989.1, from coordinate 47,141,063 downwards.
ATGAAGGCCCGCTGGGTTACTTCATAGAATCTTCCCGATCGACTTTGGTTTATTGTCTCCGAGTTTTCCTATGAAGGCCCGACCGGGTTACTTCATAGGATTTTCTCGATCGACTTTGGTTTATAGTCTCCGAGTTTTCCTATGAAGGCCCGCTGGGTTACTTCATAGAATCTTCCCGATCGACTTTGGTTTATAGTCTTCGAGTTTTCCTATGAAAGCCCGACCGGGTTACTTCATAGGCTTTTCTCGATCGACTTTGGTTTATAGTCTCCGAGTCTTCCTATGAAGTCCCGACCGGGTTACTTCATAGGCTTTTCTCGATCGACTCTGATTTGTCTTGGTTTATAGTCTCCGAGTTACTTCATAGAATCTTCCCGATCGACTTTGGTTTATAGTCTCCGAGTTTTCCTATGAAGGCCCGACCGAGTTATTTCATAGGCTTTTCTCGATCGACTCTGATTTGTCTTGGTTTATAGTCTCCGAGTTTTCCTATGAAGGCCCGCTGGGTTACTTCATAGAATCTTCCCGATCGACTTTGGTTTATAGTCTCCGAGTTTTCCTATGAAGGCCCGACCGGGTTACTTCATAGGATTTTCTCGACCAACTTTAGTTTATACGAAAGTATAATACTTGGGCTAACCTTGTGTTGGCTTGTAATTCCTTGAGGGGATCCGAATAGGCCTTTAGGATTTCCTCCTATTTTACTGCTTGATAAATAGAAAGGAGGCTTCCCCTGATACTTATTAATTCGCATGAACCATATTTATCTTCTGTGTCAATATTTTTCTTACTTGACTTTCATCAAAGAAACAAAGTACATAAACTGCAAGTATCTCAATTCGCCTGGGAATTCCAATAACTGTGAATGTATTTAAAGTAATATGATCCAATCAGGCTCGATAGGGTTGCAAATGATTAGCGCTCCAAGGGCGCTCCAACATTCTTCCTTCAGCATCTTGGAGATAGTATGAGCCTGATGCGAGCTTTTCTATTACTTTATAAGGCCCTCCCCATTGTGGTGCTAACTTGCTGACATCTCCCACAGGCTTAACTCGTTTCCATACCAAATCACCTACTTGGAAGAATCTGGGAATGACCCTTTTGTTATAATTCTGTCTCATCCTCTGTCGATATGATATAAGACGAGTAGCAGCTTTATCCCTTATCTCCTCGATCAAGTCCAGCTCCATAAGGACTCTACTCCTACCTCAATGGGGATTACTGCTTCTCCTCCATAGACTAACTGGAAGGGAGTGATTCCTGTAGCTTCACGAGGCGTAGTACGATATGCCCAGAGAACACTGGGTAACTCGTCTACCCAGCTACCTCCGACATGATCTAGCTTAGTTTTCAGTCCTCTAATAATCTCCCTATTAGTTACGTCTGCTTGCCCATTGCTCTGCGGGTAAGCTACAGAGGTGAAGGCCTGAGTAATCCCATAACTCTGACACCAGTCTAGGATTCTATCGCCTTGAAACTGTCTTCCATTATCAGAGACCAACTTATGAGGAATGCCAAACCGACAGATTATATTTTTCCATAAGAATTTAATGACCGCGTCCTTTGTGATTCTAGCAAGTGGTTCTGCTTCCACCCATTTAGAGAAATAATCCACAACCACCAACAAGAACCTCCTCTATGCAGCAGCCATAGGAAATGGACCTACTTGTCCATTCCCCACTGATCAAAGGGACACGAGACTATAGAGGTTCTTAATAACTGGGTAGGGTGATGTAATATATTCTGATGCTTTTGACAAGAAATAGAAGTTCTTACCAGTTTAGCTGCATCTTCATGTAGAGTGGGCCAGAAATATCCCGCTAGGAGGATTTTATGAGACAAAGATCTTCCTCCTATATGATTACCACAAGAACCCTGATGCACCTCCTGTAAAATAAATTGTGTGTCTTCTGTGCCTACACACTTGAGCAAAGGTCTGGAAAAAGCCCTTTTATATAATTGTTCCCCCACCATAGTATATTGAGCAGCTCGTTTCTTAAATACCCTGGCTTGTTCTGTATCTCTCGGAAGAAGACCTTCCTGTAAATATAGTATAATTTGAGCTCGCCAATCACCCTGAATTTCTATATCAGTCTGTCTTTCAATACAAGAAATGAACTGGGTCTGTTCCACTGGTCGATCAAGACTCCATGGTATTACAGCAGAGGCTAATTTAGCTAATTCATCTGCCACCTGATTCTCCGCTCGAGGAATTTTTTGTATGCTCACATCTTGAAATTGAGACTTCAACTTATCGAATGCCTCGACATATAATTTAAGCCTGTCATTATTAATTTCAAAATTACCTGATAATTATTGGGCTGCTAGCTGAGAATCAGAGTATATAAGGACTCGAGCTGCTCCTACATGCCGAGCAGCCTGTAAGCCAACTATTAGAGCTTCATATTCAGCCTCATTGTTGGTAGCTCTGTAATTTAATCTAATGGAGAGTTGAAGTCGGTCTTCTCTTGGGGATACAAGAAGAATACCGATTCCACTGCCTTGTCTAGTTGCAGAGCCATCCACATAAACTTTCTAGGTATCTTCTTCTTCTGGGCCTTGAACCTCTATGATGAAATCTGCTAGAGCTTGTGCCTTGATGGCCGAGCGGGGTTGATATTGGATATCATATTCCCGAAGCTCGGTTGTCCATTTGACTAACCGTCCTGATGCCTCTGGGTTGAGCAACACCCGTCCGAGAGTGCTATTGGTTAAGACAATAATCTCATGTGCTAAGAAATATGGGCGCAGCCTCCGAGCAGTCAATATTAGAGCATAAGCCAGTTTTTCTAGTGTAGTGTATCTACACTCCGCTCCTTTTAATAAATGACTAGAAAAATATACAGGTTGTTGCTCTTTTCCTTCCTGCCTAACTAATACAGAACCCACGACGTTTTCATTAGCCGACAAATACACCCACAGAGTTTCTCCTGCTATAGGTTTAGCCAATACAGGGAGGGTAGCCAAATAATCTTTCAATTCTTGGAAAGTCTTTTCACATTCTTCATTCCATTGAAACTTATTAGCCTTTTTGAGTATTTTAAAGAAATGGAAACTACGATCGGCTGATCTAGAAATAAATCTAGACAAGGCTGTGATTCGGCCTGTCAATTTTTGAGCTTCTCTCAGGTTGCGGGGTGGCTCCATGTTCTGTAGTGCTTTGACCTTGCTCGGGTTGGCCTCTATCTCTCGTTCGGACACCATATATCTCAGGAATTTTCCTCCCTTCGCACCGAACAAACATTTGCTTGGGTTCAACTCGAGCCCGTACTGTCTTAATGTTTTGCAAGTCTCCTCTATATCCCTGCACAGATCAGCAGCTTGAAGAGACTTAATTAAGATGTCGTCAACATATACTTCCATATTCCTACCAATCTGCTTCTGAAAGACCTTATTCATAAGCCTTTGATAGTGATCCTGTCCGAATCGCCGAACCAAGGGACGGTGGGCACGTGGCGCTCTCCTAGTCGATGGCACAGGCCTCCGAAGCTCCGGCGATCCTGCATAGAAGTCAGGCCGGGAAGGGGTTCCCGGCGGCGACCCTTCGACGCTCAAGTCAGGTAAGTAGTGGAAAAAGGAGCTCCCAAGCTTGTAGAATGCGTACCTCCGGCAAAGTCTACGGTTCTTTATATAGGGCGATGAAAAAGCTCCTACACGCCTATCGAGGCACGTGCGTATCCGCAGCCCATGCCTCGGTGTGTGCCTGTCAGAAAACTTACCTGACACCATACTTCAACAACAAGACACCCCGTTGTCAGACTAGGAGTATGACTTAGTCATGTGACTTGACGGCTATCAGAAGATGTTCCTGTTCTCCTTTACCGCCGGCCGGGACGTACGTCTTGCCGGCTGAATGGAGAACATCGTCCGGACGACCTTCATCCCCTGTCCTCACATCTATGCTTGTCTTTGAGATGCCGGGAGACTTCGGCAGTGACTTCCTCTCGGCTCGAGACATTGTTTCATTGGCGTGGAACCGGCCGGTCAGGGCGCCTTTTACTACCGAATGTCCATCGGTCGGCCGATCGGCCTTATCCATTTCTTCCAAGTCCGGTCGGCTCACCCTTCTCCGACGGGCTACTTGGCCATTTGACCTCCACGTGGCGTTGACCCCTCGTTAGGGGGTCCCGGCTGCCATCGACCTTGCCTTTGATTCTAGTCGAAGAGGCGAAGTCAGCTGCCGATCTGACAGAACAACGATAATTGCATTGGGCCGCTCGGCCAGGTCTAATGATGCTCGCCCGTTCGACGATATCTAGTCCGTGCCTTGTGGTCTCTTGGACTCCATGTCCTATGCTCTCCCCTACTATTCATCACGTGCACTGCGCATGGTAAGGGGAGCTCATTAAATGCGGCCAGTATCCAACTGACAAGTGGCGATCATGCGTTTGTCAGAGTATGGCGGTGGCGTCACTTCCGATGGGACAGCCGCCGTTTGAAATGGACGGCTGGATGATGACCTCGTTATCGACGACCTGGATCGGACGGTGGAGGTTGCTCCCGGGCGGCGATATAAAGCCCGCGACTCCATTTCCGCCGCCTTATTGCTGCATCTTCCTCCGGCGCTCCTCTGCTCGCTTTTTTCTCCTGCGACCTCGCCCCTCAATTCTTCGGCAACCCCCAGGCCCCCGTCGATCATCTTTCTTGCTCGTAAGACCCTCCTTCTCGTTCCCAACGTTTCTTCTTTCTGTTAATCATTTCCTTCAGTCGGTTTTCCGCCATTCCTTGCTTGAACCTTCCCTTTTGGTCCCGTATCCTTGTTTGTCGACCATGACTAGCACCTCGCAGCCGACCGGAGGTGCTCCGAGTCTTTGGTATTCGAACATGGAAAGCCGGTTCGACGAGGAGGACGCCTTGCGCCTCACTCGAGCCTATGACCTGCCGATCGACCACCAAATAGTGTTAGCCACACCGGCCGATCGGCCTCACGATCCGCCGCCCGACACTGTTGTTTTCTTCCGAGACCAATTTCTGGCCGGACTGCGTTTTCCACCCCACAAGTTTTTCTTAGAAGTTTGCAATTATTTTCACATTCCGCTCGACCAAGTAGTTCCCAACTCTATTAGGCTGCTGAGCGGAGTGATAGTTTTATTCAAACTGAACGGCATCCCCTTAGAACCAAAAATTTTCCACTACTTTTTTTATCCCTAACAAGCCGAGTGGGGCACCTTTGTTTTCCAGTCTAGGATAGGCTTAGTCCTTTTTGATAATATGCCGAGCTCCAATAAACATTGGAAGGAGCATTTTTTCTATATATGTTTTTCCGAGCGGCCAACTTTTCGCACCAAGTGGTAGACGGCGATTCCATCGCAACCGGAGCTCGGCAAATTTAAAGGTGACGCGGCCTACCTTCATGCAGCCGAACGGCTAGTTGGCCAGCGCTATCATATTAACAAGCTACTCCTCCCGGGAGTAATGCACATATTCGGCTTGTCCTCTACCACAGCCGATCTGCCCTGCAGCATGAGTAAGTTTCCTTATCTTCCCGTTTGTTTTGTTCTAACTGATTTATTTTTTGCTCCTGCAGCTAAAGTCATGTGGCGCGCCAAAGCTACCGAGAAGCTCAAATTGAAGGCCGCTCAGATTGAGGCGGTGACGAACAAGGAGGCCGCCGAACGGGGCCTTGCTCCAACTGATCCGGCCGGCGAAGAAGGTGAGGGGACACCAACTGTCCCCGAAGCCTCAGACGCCCCTGCCTCTCATGATGAAGCCGCGGGCGACATAGCACCTCCTACCGAAGCCGAGGTGGAGGGCCGTTCGGCTGATGATGTGCCGCTACGCGCTCGGAAATGCCGACGACCGGAATCCGCATCTGCCTCGACTACACTTGATGAGCCACAGCCCGAGCGGGGCGCGGATGCACCGGTGCTGTCCGGGACGGTTTCCCTCAAGAGTACTCCGACCCCTCATGGTTCTCCGAGGGCCAGCTCTGAGGTGCCGCCGTCCAGCCCTTCAAGAACTTTACGCCGTATCAGGCGCTAGGGTGAGCTTCCCTCCTCGTCCACCGGTGGGCCGTTCGGTAAGGCCGACGCTTCCCAGAGCGAGCCGAGCGGCCAAAATTTAATTAAAACCGTTCTGCGCCTTCCTTCGGAGGCGTACATGGCTGCTGCTGATCGGCCTGTGGTCCCCGAGCAGTAGATTACCTTGACAGGCCCTCTGGCCCAATCTTGGGTGGATGCTCGGCGACGAATAGCCAAAATGACTCCCGGGCAGCTCGGCGACAGCAATCTACAACAGGCCACCGGGGTATGCTCTGTTTCTTTGTTTACGTATTTAAATTATGTTTTTACCTGTCCACATTTGCTAGCAGAACTGGGTAGAGCAGATCGCCATTAGCGATCGATTGGCCGAACTGGAGGACGAGTAGAAAAAACAAAACGAGCAGTCGACGACCGCTCTGGAGAAGGCCAAAAAACTACTGGATGCCGAACGGAAAAGGGCTTCCGATCTGGCGAGCAAGGTCGTTCGGCTTGAAACGATGATCAAGCAACGATATAAGGAGATCAAAACGGCGACCACTCGGAAGCAACAGGCCATCAATGATATGGACCACATGAAGGTGGAGATCAGGGGGCTGGAACAACGCATCAAAGATTTGGACGCCCTGCTAGCCACCGAGAAGGAAAGCCGCTCGGCCGATCTCCAAAGATTTGATGGAGATTTGAAGGATCTTCAGGTCGCCAGCGACGCTGCCCACGCCACGCTCAAAGAATATCAAGAGGGGGAGTCGGCACGCTCCGAAGAAGGGAGGAAGGCGTTCCTCCGCTCGGAAGACTTCGGAGAGAAGTTTACCGACAAGATATCCCTCACTTTCGAGGAGGCGATCAAGGCAGCGGCGGGCTATCTGAAGACCAAAGGCCACCTGTCTGCCGAGCTGACCATCCCCCCCGAGGACCTTGCGAGCGTGATGGACTCCATCCCCGACGCTCTTTTTGATTTTGATGTGTGAGGAGCGTTTTTATGAACTTTTTTGTTTTCCCTTCGTTCGGCCCAACTTATCTTTGTAATGACTTATTTGATTTACCTAATGAGCAATAGATGACCTTCTGCTCCTTTCACTTCTGTTTTAGCAAGGCATTTTTCCGTCGTCACGCCAAAGTGTTCTTTATATCCTTTCCGCTCGGCACCACGCTTCTGTCCGGCTCAATTCGATCGTCTTAATGACATCTATCATGCGACCGCGCAGCTGCTAGGCTTTCGAACGTAACCGCTCGGCATTTACATGCTAATATCCCTAACTTCCACTGACCCACTTTTTCTTTGTGCCTTACCCCCAAAGGATTTTTCCATACATTTTTGATAAGCGAGCCGCTCAGCCGTATAACCAGGCGATCGTTGATTGCATCATGTGACTGGCTATCCGCTTGGACGTTTATAGGCGCCGACTCGTCTCTCGATATTTAACGTCGGAGCTCGACGGTCTTCTGCTCGGAGGGTTTATAGACGCCGGCTCGTCTCTCGATATTTAACGTCGGAGCTCGATGGTCTTCCGCTCGGAGGGTTTATAGACGCCGGCTCGTCTCTCGATATTTAACGTCGGAGCTCGACGGTCTTCCGCTCGGACGTTTATAGACGCCGGCTCGTCTCTCGATATTTAACGTCGGAGCTCGACGGTCTTCCGCTCGGACGTTTATAGACGCCGGCTCGTCTCTCGATATTTAACGTCGGAGCTCGACGGTCTTCCGCTCGGACATTTATAGACGCCGGTTCGTCTCTCGATATTTAACGTCGGAGCTCGACGGTCTTCCGCTCGGACATTTATAGACGCCGGCTCGTCTCTCGATATTTAACGTCGGAGCTCGACGGCCTTTACGGCTAACTTTTAATTGATTATATATGCCTTACCGAGGGGTCCTCGATATCGAGCGTGCGGCTCGTTTAATATACCTCCGGCCTAACGGTCCGGGGCCTTCAATATAGAGCCTTTGGCTTGGATACAATTCCCCCTGCCGAACGGCGCGGGGTCTTCGTCTTCGAGCATTCGTCTCGTATATTTATATGCCCCGGCAGAACGACACGAGGTCTTCATGCAGTAAGCCGTTCGGCGGAGGATGCTCAATGTGTTTTCATCTTTTTGCTTCATGCATTACAAGTACACAGGCGACTAGCATATACACAAAATGAATTACATTCGTGCACCTTTCATCCAGCTCGATAAGGCTGGAGATGATTTGCACGCCACGGTCGATCCAGCTGCCGCCCGGCTTCATCATCCAAATAATATGCGCCCGAGCGGAGCTTTTCAATAACTTTGAAGGGGCCCACCCACGGTGCCTCCAGTTTGCCGACGTCGCCGACCGGCTTGACTTTCTTCCAGACGAGATCGCCGACCTGGAATGATCTGGGGATTACGCGGCGGTTGTAATTTTGCTTCATCCGTTTGTCGACCATCATGAGGGCGGAGCCCTTGGCTCTTCTTCGATCAGCCACGTTCCTCCTCTCGGCGTTGCCCTCGTCATAACTTTGGATCCGAGCGGATTCGACCGACTTCAACAGAACTTCAACCAATGACCGCTTGCCATACAGTGGAAAGGGCGTGGTCCCTTCCTTTGGAGCCGTTCGGATGGCCCATAAGACACCGACTTCATCGGCCAACTTCCTCCCAAATGGTCGAAGGGCATGTAAAATCTGAAAATTTCGATTGGCCACTTGGCACACCGCGTTGCTTTGAGGATAAGCCACTAACGTGAGTGTTGCTTGTCCGTAGCTTTTGCACCAATCCTCTAGCATCTTCTGAATTGCCGCATACGAGACCGCGGCGAGGATCTGCACCGAGCAGATGATGTGTTGCGGATAAATTTTTGACCATCTGTTCGGTGATCTTGGCTAGCGGCTCGGCCTCCACTCACTTGGAGAAATAATCAGCACCTACTAAAATTTCATTGCCCGCCCCGATGGGAATGGACCAATATCCATTCCCCATTGATCGAGCAGGGCTGTTGATGCCTTCATTTCTTACGTCGGTGGTTGAAGTTATGGTACTTTTGCATGAAAGGCGTCGACAACCGTCGCGGATCCCTTGTAAAGTCGGCCAAAAGTATCCAAGCGGGATCTTCTTAGCTAGTGCTAGTCCGCCGGATGTCCTCCGCACGATCCTTGATGTACTTCTTGGAGGATGTAAGAGTCCTCGAGCTCACGCATTTCAACAACAGTGAAAGCCTTTTATAAAGGCGATCGCCGATGAGTGTGAGAACAGTGGCTCTCCTCCTTAGCGAGGCTTCATATTCATTGGATGGTGTGGCCCGAGCGGAGGAACTCTATGATGGGCGTCCGATCGCTAAATGTGAGGCCTTCCATCCGGTCGACGTGGCCACCAACAATACTTTTTGGATTGGGTCAATGACGGAGGCATTATTGAGCTCATGAGCTTGGCTAACTCATCCGGTTAGATTTTCACTGCGGTATCTTGAACAATAACTTCTCAAAGCTTTGATCTTCGAAGGCTTCAGCGTAGAGCTTGGCAGTGGATTTTGAAGGTACGGAGAGCTGCTGAGCGGCCAGGAGTGGAGTGTTACCGGCCGGCTCCAACATGCGCGACCAACTGCGTATGAGGGCCTATACCTCGCCTCATTGTTGGTAGCTTTATAATCCATTGACGGATAGGTGCATCTTTTCTTCTTGTGGGAGCGAGAATATTCCAATCCCGCTTACCGAGCCGGTGGACGACCCATCCATATATCCTCCACATAGCTTCCGCCCGCGACTTTGCACCTCGGTCACAAAATCGGCCAAGGATTGCGCTTCGGGGCTGGTATTGGATATCAAATTCACTTAACTCCGTCGTCCATTTAATGAGTCAGGATGCCTCCAATTTAGTAGGACACGTCCCGACGGGCTGTTGGTTTTGACAATAATGGTATGCGCCGGAGGAAAATGCGACAGCCGAAGGACGGAGAGTGAAGGCTAGCTTTTGAGCCCGGTGTGCGAGATTGACATCTTTTAAAAATGTGACTAAGAATACATGTGCTCCTCTCTCGCTCGCCCTCACCAATGCTTGGCCGCATTGCTCGATTAGGATAGATAAATACAAGTGGCTCACCAATAGTCGACAGCTGTCTAGGAGGCGAATACGAGATATGCCTTCAAATCTTGAGCAGCGTCGCATTCTTCCATGATAAAATTTTGTAGCTTTGCGTAAGATCTTGAAAAAAGGAAGGCTCTGGTCGGCCGTTTTGGAGATGAATCTGGATAGAGCGGTTATCCGACCGGTCAAACGCTGTACTTCCCTTGTATTTCTTGGGGGCGGCATGTCTTGTAGGGCTTTCACCTTGTTGGGATTTGCTTCGATTCCTCGCTCGGTCACTATGTACCCCAGAAAACGCCCCCCTTTTGCTCCGAACAGGCACTTCTAGGGATTTAGCTTGACTTCATATTTGCACAGCGTTCGGAAGGTTTCCTCCATGTCTTTGAAGAGATCTGCCGCTCGGACGGATTTGATGAGAATGTCGTCCACATAAACTTCTAGGTTCCGCCCGATCTGCTCTCTGAATACTTTATTCATTAAGCGCTGATATGTGGCTCCCGCATTTTTCAATCCGAACGGCATCACATTGTAGCAATAAGTGCCGTCGGTCGTATAAAGGTGACCTTTTCTTGATCTTCAGGCGGCACTTGGTGATAGCCACGGTAGGCGTCGGCATCTGATTAATTCGCAGTGTAGTAGTAGAGTCCCTGGTCTATGTAGCGGAGGATAAAAATCTTTTGGGCAAGCTTTGTTGAGATCCGAAAATCTATGCACTCTCTATTTGTTGCTGGTTTGGAGACTAATACTCGTTCGCCGACCCATCGGAAGCTGAACCTCGCGAATATGGCGGCTTCGAAGCTTCTCTACCTCACTTGGGATGATGACATTACGCTTGGCTGAAATCTCTTTTCTACCTTTCGGCTGCCGTGGCGTCCGGTCGGACATGTAACTCGTCTTTGCGCTATGCTCGGTGAAATTGCAGGCAGCTCATGTGTCGACGAGCGAAGACATCATGATTGATTTCGTCGGAGGCATTGGGTCTCTTCTTTCTGCTTCTCTTCCAGATCGGACGCTATAAACGTTGTGGCCTTCGATCAGGTTAGGTGAATCTGCACTTCCTCTTTTTCTTCATAAATTAAAGAGGGTGGTTTTTCGGTGATGGCGTTTACCTCGATCCGGGCGCCTTCCGAGCGGAACAGGCCTCTGCTCGGACCATCTCGATGTAGCACCGCCGAGCTGCTAGCTGATCCCCACGTACTTCTCCCACTTTGTCCTCTACGGGGAACTTGATCTTCTGATGGAAGGTTGAGACGACCGCTCGGAATTCGCTGAGCGCCGGTCGTCCCAGAATGACGTTGTAGGACGAGGGAGAGTCGACCACCACAAAGTTTGTTGTCCTTGTCCTCCTGAGCGGCTCTTCTCCCAACGAGGTAGCCAGCCGGATCTGTCCGACCGGCTGAACTTCGTTACCCGTAAACCCGTAGAGCGGAGTTGTCATGGGTAACAGCTCGGCTCGATCAATTTGCAGCTGATCGAACGCCTTCTTGAATAAGATGTTGACTGAGCTTCCTGTGTCAACAAATACGCGGTGAATTGTGTAATTGGCTATTACCGCTTTGATGAGCAGAGCGTCGTCGTGGGGTACTTCAACTCCTTCCAAGTCCTCTGGCCCGAAACTGATTTTCGGTCCGTTCGCCCTTCTTGGCTGCAGGCAACGGCATGGATTTGGAGCTGCCGGACGCTCGCCTTTCTTGCTCTGTTAGAGTCTCCTCCGGTCGGCCCGCCAGCAATAACGTTGATCTCACCTCGGGAGGTATTGCTTTTATTTTCCTCTTCCCGAGCGGACGGTCGAGACCGTTCTCTGGACGCTCAGCGATTCTCCTGCCTTGGGGAACGGTGCCGATCGGGAGTCTGTTGCTGTCGCCTATCAGCTCGTGTTCGATCGGCTTCATGAATTCTCTGTCGCCTGTCGACTAAGGGAGACCGTTGTCCGGCATTCCGGGGTACGGGATGAGACACGAAGGGAAGACTTCGACAATCCCTTGTGTTGTGCGTATCCGTTCGGTGGAAGGAGCAGAACATCGGGGTCCATTTCTTCTTTGGCTTTGGCCGAGCGGCAGCTACCTCTTGCACGTGGGATCGGACATGGGGGGCTCTGATTGCTTTGGCCCTCGGTCCTCTGGGCGGCTGATGAGCGGCATGTTGTTTCCGCTCGGACGGAGGGGGCCGCTCGGCTGGAATTTCTTTTTTCCTGGCCGCTTGTGCCTCTTCCACGTTGATGTATTCGTTCGCCCGGTGTAGCATGTGATCATAGTCTCGGGGCGGCTTTCGGATGAGCGATCGGAAGAAATCCCCATCCACCAGGCCTTGTGTGAAGGCGTTCATCATGGTTTCTGAGGTGGCCGTTGGAATGTCCATCGCCACTTGGTTGAACCGCTGGATGTAAGCTCGAAGCGATTCACGGGCTTCTTGCTTGATGGCGAACAGGCTCACGCTCGTTTTCTGGTAGCGTCGACTGCTTGCAAAATGGTGGAGGAAGGCCGTTCGGAAATCTTTGAAGCTTGTGATGGATCCGTCCGGCAATCTCCGAAACCACCGTTGAGCCGAGCCCGAGAGAGTGGTAAGAAAAACTCGGCACTTTACTCCATCTGTGTATTGATGGAGAGTAGCTGTGTTATCGAACTTACCCAGATGATCATCCGGGTCGGTTGTTCCATTGTACTCGCCGATCGTCGGAGGCACATAGTGCTTCGGCAGAGGATCTTGCAGAATAGCCTCTGAAAATTGGCGATTGATCCGCTCGGGCGATACGTCCGCTCGGGGGGCTTTCCCCTTTCTGTTATCTCGTCTAGGCATTTCATCCGAAGAAGATCCCCTATCCCGGTGGGCTGCCACGGCTTCAGGGGTGCGGAACAGAGCCCGATGAAATGCGACGGTGGCAGGTGGTGCTTCCGCTCGGCCGCCAGACGCTGAAGTTGCTTGCTGCTCCGGCCGCTCGGCTGCTGCCTTCTGTTTTTGCTCCACAAGCTTGGCGGCCCTTATCTCGATCAGAGCGTCGAGTTCCTCAGTCGAAAGTGTCACCGCGTGTTGTCGTCCAGCCTCGTCCATTGTTTCCGATCGGTTGCAGGAGCGTTCCTACAGACGGCGCCAAATTGATCTTGTCCGAATCGCCGAACCAAGGGACGCTGGGCACGTGGCGCTCTCCTAGTCGATGGCACAGGCCTCCGAAGCTCCGGCGATCCTGCACAGAAGTCGGGCCGGGAAGGGGTTCCCGGCGGCGACCCTCCGACGCTCAAGTCAAGTAAGTAGTGGAAAAATGAGCTCCCAAGCTTGTAGAATGCGTACCTCCGGCAAAGTCTACGGTTCTTTATATAGGGCGATGAAAAAGCTCCTACACGCCTATCGAGGTGCGTGCGTATTCGCAGCCCATGCCTGGGTGTGTGCTTGTCAGAAAACTTACCTGATGTCATACTTCAACAGTCCCATCGCGCCTTCGATGGGACAACAAGACACCCCGTTGTCAGACTAGGAGTATGGCGTCAGGCAAGTTTTCGGCGGGCTACACCCGGGCATAGCGATGCCATAGCGCCTGGGCGTCGCCCGCCAGGCGTCGTAAACATAAAGCTGGCTGTTCTTGGCACGGCCTACTTACTGACTCGTCGGGCGGCGGCTCCGGTGGCTAACCTGTCATCGGGGATCGCGCGGAAACGTTCCATCGCGCGCCAATCTGGTTGGCGATCGATTGAAGACGAATTGAATAGGTTGCTCCTGCATTCTTTAGTCCAAAGGGCATAACATTATAACAATAAGTGCCTTCAGATGTTATAAAACTAACCTTTTCTTGATCCTCTTTGGCCAAGGGGACTTGATGATAACCTTGATATGCATCCAACATGGAAATATATTCGCATCCGGCAGTAGAATCAACCAGTTGATCAATCCTAGGTAAGGGATAATAGTCCTTTGGGCAGGCTTTGTTGAGATCTCGAAAGTCAATGCATACTCATCATTTATTCCCGGGTTTAGAGACTAATACCACATTAGCTAGCCAGCTTGGGAATTGAACTTCCCTGATGTATCCGACCTCCATAAGCTTAGCTATTTCTTCCTTGATAATCTGATTCTGTTCCGCACTAAAACTCCTCTTTCTTTGCATGACTGGGCGGGCATCCGGGAAGACATGCAAGGAATGTTCCATAACAGCAGGAGAAATGCCCGAAACTTCTTTAGGAGTCCAGGCAAATACATCATTATTCTTCTTCAAACATTGCACCAACTCAGCTTTAAGATCGGGATCAAGATCGGATGCAACGTAGGTGGTAGCTTCTGGCCGTCCATTCTGGATTTGAATTTCCTCCTTTTCTTCATAAACTAGGACGGGCAGCTTTTCGCGAATGGCATTAACTTCCATTCTTTGAATCTTCCGGGCGGTGTTGGCCTCAGTTCGAATGATTTCTACGTAACATTTCCGGGCTGTCTTTTGGTCACCTCGTACTTCTCCAACCTGATCCTCCACAGGAAACTTAATCTTTTGACAGAAAGTAGAAACGACCGCCCGGAACTCGTTCAAGGCAGGGCGACCCAATATCACATTATAAGAAGATGGAGCATCTACTACCATAAAACAGGATCTCCTAGTCCTCATCAGGGGTTCCTCTCCTAGAGAAATGGCCAATTTTATTTGACCCAAAGGTTGCACTTCATTGCCTGTGAATCCATACAGAGGAGTTGCAATCGGTTGAAGTTCACTGGGGTCAATTTGTAGCTGATCAAAAGCCTTTTTAAATATAATGTTGACCGAGCTGCCAATGTCTATGAAGGTACGAGCGATGGCATAATTGGCTATCACAGCTTTGATGATCAATGCGTCGTCATGAGGTATTTCTACCCCCTCTAATCTTTGGGCCCGAAACTTATTTCAGGGCCGACTGCTCGTTCCATGCTGCATCCTACTGCATGAATCTCCAATCTTCGGGCATGTGCTTTTCTGGCTATGTTAGAATCCCCATAAGTGGGTCCGCCCGTAATCATGTTAATATTACCCCGAGCAGCATTGTTTCTATTCTGTTCCTGACGAGTCATTGTGGTTTCGGAAGGTGCTTTATCTAATACTTGGCTGGTGCCAGTTGGGACCGGTATTGCTTCTTACCGGGTTCCATCCGGGTGATATTCCGGCTTGAGCGGACTCTGCTGCCTGGGATACTGTTGTCGGTAATAGTTCTGCCTCTGATAGCGCTCTTTATTGGCTCGTCTATTTCTCAAAACAAAACAGTCATCAGAGTGATGACTGCTAGTTTTATAATAAGTACACCATCTCCTTGGTGCCTCCGGCAGCATCTCTACATGCTGTACAGCTTGCGGACGATAATCTGGTTGCCGATGCGGTGGATGAGTGGTTCTAGGTCCTCTTGGTGGGGGTACCGGGGTCGGAGCCTTCTCCTTCGCATGAGTAGGAGAAGAGGGAACACTTTCTTTCCTACGAGCAGTTTGGGCTTCTTCTACGTTAATGAACTCAGTGGCACGTTCAATCAGGGAACCAAAATTAATAGGAGGATTTCTTACCAAATCTTTAAAGAAATCATTATCATTTAAACCCTGAGAGAAGGCACACACTAATATTTCAGTAGTAGCATTAGGTACATCTATAGCTTCCTGATTGAATCTTTTAATATATGCCTGGATGGATTCTTTAGACGTCTGCTTAATTGAGAACAGGCTCCACGGTGTCTTATGATACCTTTTGTTGCTGGAGAAATGATGTAGAAAGACTTTCTTGAAATCTTTAAATTTTTGAATAGACTTTTCAGGTAACCTTTTGAACCATCGCTGTGCTGCTCCCCAAGAGTAGTGAGAAACATCCGACACTTCACTCCATCAGAGAATTGTTGCAACAAGGCTACATTCTCAAATTTTAATAAGTGATCTTTCGGATCTGTGGTTCTGGCATATTCTCCAATTTGCAAATTCTGATATCGCTTAGGAAGTGGGTCATCTAATACACTTTGTGAAAATGGAGAGATGACCTTTTCTGGTGAACTATCACTAGTTATCATTTTAATCTTACGCTTCTCTCTGTCTGGCGCCTCACCAGAGGACTCTTGAAACACAGGCCTCTTACCCCCTGGATCCAAGGGAGTGCGAAGGAAGGCTCCTGGACGCCTGGTTGGAGAAACAATAACTAGAGGAAAATACAAAGGTTCTTCTTCTTCCATTTCCTTGCCTTTCCGATGCTCAGTAGTTGATATCGCCGGATGATGGGCCGTCGGCAGAGTGGCCCCAGTATGAGCTTGCACTAGTTGTTGTTGTTGTTGCAGGGCTTTCTGAACATGAGAATTAATGAGGAGTTCTAAATCCTCGCGACTGATAGTAAGTAGGTTCGACATCCCAGCTTCTTCCATCACGTAGTCTCAGATTCAGGTGAAGTTTTCCACAGACGGCGCCAAATTTGATCCTGTCTAAGAAGCTGACCGTGAAGGAGATCCGGAAGAAGGAAACCCACTGTAATGACGAGGAATAAGGTCGGTGAAACCTCGACCCGAGAAACCCAAAGCGAGTCGGAAGAAAACCAGAATCACCGGAGGAAATCTGCTAAGTAGGAAGAAATCCCCGTACAAATAGGAGAAAATCGAACTTTCAAGCTCCTGAAGCTCCCTGCGCACAAGAGACCAACCAACACTATTGTCAGTGACCTAAGGCCGGGGTGGGAATCCCTGGGTAGGCCCTCCGACGCTCAAGTTAGTGATCTCCCTTGATGTCGAGGAAGGAAGAAGAAAGAAGATGAACAGTAGCCAGAAAATTATGGATCTACACTTACCTCGCCAACGGAGAGGATTCCCCCTTTTATACCACTTCATATAACCTCCGTAGTCATGAAGTGGACCCCGGTTTGTTAGAGTTCGTTATGACATCAGCTGCGTACTTGGGGAAGATGATTTTTAAGGAATCTTTTTTGTACCCAGATGTACCTTCTTTGTCGTTTAGCGCCTGTAAGACAAGCTAAAAGCATATTTCCCGCCAGAATATATATTCTCTATCATGAATTATTTTATTCGGTATATTCATGTATGATTCTTCTTCATGTGACTTCTATTTGTATCTCTGTTATGTTTAAAAAATAACATTTTGTTCAACATGTTTCTATGGTATTCATTGAAGGAACTATGCGGGTTCTTTGCTCTAAAGAACCCTCTTGACCGATATTGGTCTATCTTTGCTTTGGAGTATGTAACGGTCGTTATTGGCTTACCTTCATACGGCAAGCATGTATCGACCGATATTGGCCTATCTTCGTTCGGCAGGCATATATCGACCGATATTGGTCTATCTTTGCCTCAGAGTATGTAGCGGTCGTTATTGACTTACCTTCATACGGCAAGCATGTATCGATCGATATTGGCCTACCTTCGTTCGGCAATCATGTATCAACCGATATTGGTCTATCTTTGCTTTGGAGTGTGCATCGGTCGTTATTAACTTACCTTCATACGGCAAGCATGTATCGATCGATATTGGCCTACCTTCGTTCGGCAAGCATATATCGACCGATATTGGCCTACCTTCGTTCGGCAGGCATGTATCGACCGATATTGGTCTATCTTTGCTTTGGAGTGTGCATCGGTCGTTATTAACTTACCTTCATACGGCAAGCATGTATCGATCGATATTGGCCTACCTTCGTTCGATAAGCATGTATCGACCGATATTGGCCTACCTTCGTTCGGCAGACATGTATCGACTGATATTGGCCTACCTTCGTTCGGCAGGCATGTATCGACCGATATTGGCCTACCTTTGTTCTGAAAGTATGTTTCGGCCGTCCTTGGCCTTCCTCATTTGACTCTTTCTTTTTTTTCTTTCCTCCTCTGAAGACCCACAAAACCTAACCCATATCAATATCTATGATTGTGCTCATGATACGTACGATGATCATGTATGATATGCTATGATACTTTATGCTTTGATATATGCTTTGTGATTGTTGACATGCTATACGGATTTTGTGAGTAGGAAAGGAACTTACTGAGCCATGAGTGCTCACAGCTTACTTTCTTGTACCACAGATAAGGGCAAAGGTTGGATGAGATAGGGGAGCAGCAGGAGGGGCTAGCAGGATGTGTGTGGTAGTGACTGGCTAAAGAAAAAAAGACCTGCTTTCATTAAATATGAATTGTGCTTAGTTGATATTTTTATGGTTGTAACTCCATGACATTTTATCATGTTAATTCCTATATGTCTTGAAATAATGTAAAGTATGACATATGGATTATTTGTTTTAAAAATTTACAAGTAAGACTTCCGCTGTAATAAGTTAATAAGTTGTTAAGTAGGGTAAAGTAACCCCCGTGACCTTAGCAGGAGGGGCGGGGCGTTACATTACACCTCCCATTCCATTTAATGTGGTCGGCCACATTAAATGGGGAGGTTACATGTGTGTGGCCGGCCACACTAATGGAAAAGGAGGTTTCATTTTGTGTCATTCAAGTGGTGTTGAATGCTTCTCCTTCTTCCTAGCTCTCTTCCTCCTTTCTCTTGATGTTGCCGTGGGTTTTAAGAAAAGAGAAGGTGTGTGAGTTGTGTTCCATGAAAAAAAGGTGAAGTGAAGGTCAAAAAGGAGGGTACCTAGTGGATTATGTGAGATCCCTTTTCTTTCTCTCCTTTCTCCCCTTTTTAAATCCTACCCGAGAGCCCTAGAAAGTGCTAGCACACTTGGGTGCTCTCTTCTCCATCCTTGTGTGTTAGAGAACACACCTTGTTCGTGTGGATATCACTAGAGAGTTGTCTACGTTGACAACTTCGAGATCCGGCGTACCATTGGACGAGCGGGATTTGCGAGGGCACGCTTCAAAGGTAAAATGTTTTTCCTTTGTAGATCTACTATAGATCATAGTTTAAAACTCGTACTCATGTTTTCGGAATTTTTCTTCGCACGAGATCCAATGGCTAGGGTGATTCGGGGATTCCGCGACGCGAAAATACGGTTTTCGAGGCCCGAAAAACCCAACAGTGGTATCCGAGCCACGTGCGAAGCGAGTACGAGTTTAGATTCGTATTTTTATGAAAAATATGCATACTGTAACATTCTGTGAATTTCCTAATTTTTATGATTTTATGGGTATTTCTCTCGTAGAAGCGAAGAACAAGTGTTTTTACACTTGTAGGCTTCGACTACCGAGAAGAATTATCCGAAACGGCAATGTTTCGAACCAAATCATTTTGGGACAGCGGACTTAGGCGCTATAGGATCGCTTAGGAGCAACTCGTGATGGTTAGATCGCGGGTAGGGGTACTGCCTCTAACCCCGCACCCGAAATCGCTAATCGGGACCGCCGGGAAAAATTTACTCATAAAATCTGTAAAATTATGAAAAATTATATAAAAATTACAGAAATATATAATTTTGAATTATATATTAATTTTGTGATAGTCATGGGCCAAAGACCCAATTAGATTGGACAATTGTGTTGTAATTCATAATACGGCCTGCGTGCCGTTATGTGATGTGCGTGCTTGTATTTTATTTTTATTTTATTTTCGCGACCTGCGCGTCGTGCCTTTCTATTATTATGGTTGTAAATTAGATTTAGACTCGAATGTAACTCGAGTTTCAAAAATTGTAATGTACAAATTTGGAGCTGTGGAAGGTCCACTCGAGACGGAGTTACGAGGAAGGCGCGAGCAACACAAGGTGGTCAAAAGGAAGGCGCTTGAGAAGTTGACCTTAGGTTGACCATCCGATCTTCTCATTGGCTTGAGAAGATCGTAGTAGGGCCATGACTAATCATAAAATTTAATTAATTACTTATATGTATGTGATGCATGTTTAATTAAGTAGTTAATTAGTGCCTAGCGATTAGATTAGATCTAAAGCGTTCACATGATGCACCCTTCGATTAGATTAGATCTATTTCGTGTATATGATACAACATCATTTAGATTAGATGTAAATCATGACAACTCAAAATGCCTACCATGTCGTGAAACCTACCACTACCTCGATCGCATGATGTTGTTGAATCTGCCAAAGCAGAGCAACACATACTATCTTGATAGGGTACGGAGGGACAATCTTGGTCCCGCCTATCAACGCATAGGCGAGTACAAACTCAATTAGATTGAGTATTCCTAGTTTACTCGGTTGGATCGAGTACAACTATAGGCATTCTTCCAATGGTTGGAAAGGTAGGACAAAATCACGTTTATATTAATTCTCGGGCATATTAGCCAAAGCTAACTCGAGTTTTAATATAAATGAGGATTTCATCCTATAAACAAGAGTTGCATAGAGATGTAATTGGTAATCGTTACCTACCGATCATACTAAATCTTGGGCGTATTAGCCAAAGCTAACTCAAGGGTTAGTTTGATGTGGATCTTGTCCCACATGAATTATAGAATTCAGTGGGAGCATCATTTAGTTAAAGGCCTAATTAAATGATTAAGAATACGATACTTATTTCTGCATTTATTTCTGTTGTAGAATTTCCATGACGTCGAATACGAACACCTTCTCTGCGATCAAGAAGGACAAGCTCAACAAATTTCTGGTGATGCGGAACACGAGAATAGTTCTCACCGAGCGTGAATCAGCCCATTCGAGGCTCCTCCACGCCTTACGCCAGCATCGAGATGCTTACAAGAAGCATCAAGATGATGCATTAGATGTGTCCTGTCTTATTCTCACAACCATGAACTCAGAGCTTCAGAAGCAACATGAGTTGATGAGCGCTTACGATATGGTTGAACATCGTTGTCACCTATATCAAGGACAAGCAAGGGACTGGAAGAGGAACTCCAAAGAATACTTGGAAGATCTTAAGAAGAAGAGAAATAAGATTTCTACTTCAGGTATACATGTTATAGAAGTCAACCTCTCTATTTCTTCATCGTGGGTATTAGATACCGGATGTGCTTCGCACATTTGTACTAATGTACAAGCGATGAGAAATAGAAGGGCATTGACGAAGGGTGAGATAGACCTACGAGTAGGCAATGGAGCACGGGTTGCTGCTATTGCTGTAGGAACTTACCATCTATCTCTGCCCTCTGGGCTAGTACTAGAATTAGATGATTGTTGTTATGTGCCTGCCTTGACTAAGAACATAATTTCAGTTTAGACAAGAAAAGATTCTCGTTTAGACAAGAAAGGATTCTCATTTATAATAAAGAACAAATGTTACTCCGTCTATTTAAACAATATGTTCTATTGTAGTGCACCTCTGATAAACGGACTCTATTTTCTAGACCTTGAGAGCCCTATCTATAACATAAATACCAAGAGGTTCAAGTCAAATGACCTGAACCAAACCTATCTCTGGCACTGTCGCTTAGGTCATATAAATGACAAACGCTTATCCCAGCTCCATAAGGATGGTTTGCTGGACTCATTTGATTTAGAATCATATGAGGTATGCGAGTCATGTCTACGATGCAAGATGACCAAGACTCCCTTCAGTGGGCACAGCGAGAGAGCGACTGATTTGTTAGGACTCATATATAGTGATGTATGTGGCCCTTTCAATGTCGCTGCTAGAGGCGGTTATAGGTACTTCATCACATTTACTGATGATTTCAGTAGATATGGTTATGTGTACTTAATGACACATAAGTCAGAATCCTTTGAAAGGTTCAAAGAATTCAAGAATGAAGTACAGAACCAGCTTGGCAAGAGTATTAAGATACTTCGATCAGATCGAGATGGAGAATACCTTAGCCATGAGTTTCGTGACTACCTAGCTGAGTGTGGGTTTCTATCCCAACTCACTCCTCCTGGAACACCACAGTGGAATGGTGTATCCGAAAGGAGGAATCGTACCCTATTAGATATGGTACGATCCATGATGAGTCACACAGGTCTTCCGACTTACCTTTAGGGCTATGCTCTAGACACGGCAGCTTTTATACTCAACCGAGTTCCATCAAAGGCCGTGATAAAGACACCATATAGGATATGGACTGGGAGAGATGCCCAAGTGTATTTCATGAGGATTTAGGGTAGTGAGGCTTACGTACGACGTCAAGTCTCAAACAAATTAGGACCCAAATCCGACAAGTGCTATTTCATTGGATATCCCAAGGAAACTAAGGGATATTACTTCTACATTCCCAGTCAGCACAAGGTAGTTGTGGCAAAGACTGGGGTCTTTCTAGAAAGAGACTTTATTTCTAGAAAAACTAGTGGGAGCACGTTCGATCTTGAAGAAGTTCAAGATGCGAATCCTAGCACATTGCCTCGATGGAAGTTGAACTGGAACCACAAAGTGTTATGGATGATGTTGTTCCACGAAGGGTTGAGGAACAACAACCAGTTCAAGTAGACATACCTTTTCGCAGGTCTGATAGGGTACTCATTTCTCTTGTCTGACCATGATGACGTTATGCTCATAGAGGATGAGCCTACCACCTATTAGGAAGCTGTGATGAGACCAGATTCCGAGAAATGGCTAGAGGCCATGAGATCCGAAATGGAATCCATGTACACCAACCAAGTATGGACTTTGGTTGATCCACCTGAAGGGGTAAAACCCATTGGGTGTAAGTGGGTCTTTAAGAGAAAGACTAACATGGATGGACTTATATATAAGGGTCGCTTGGTAGCTAAAGGTTTCAAGAAGATTCATGGTATTGACTATGATGAAACCTTTTCTCCAGTAGCGATGTTTAAGTCCATTCGGATCATGCTTGCTATTGCAGCTTACCACGATTACGAGATCTGGCAGATGGACATCAAAACTGCGTTTCTGAATGGAAACCTGCTCGAGGATGTGTACATGACACAACCTGAGGGTTTTGCAGATCCACAGCATACTAGTAGAGTATGCAAGCTGCATAGGTCCATTTATGGACTAAAGCAAGCTTCTCGGAGCTGGAATCTTCGATTCGATGATGCAATCAAAACGTTTGGTTTCATCAAGAACGAAGATGAGCCTTGTGTCTACAAGAAGGTTGTAGGGGATATAGTTATCTTCCTCATATTGTATGTGGATGACATACTACTCATTGGGAAGGACATCCTTATGCTTCAGTCTGTCAAGACCTGGCTAGGGAGTTGCTTCTCAATGAAGGAGTTAGGTGAGACATCCCGTATTCTAGGGATACAGATCTATAGAGATAGATCTAAGAGATTGCTTGGCCTAAGTTAGAGTACATATATTGACAAGGTACTCCTTCGGTTTGCCATGCAGAATTCCAAGAAGGGATTTCTGCCGATGTCACATGGCGTGAGTCTTTCGAAGACTCAAGGTCCCTCTTCTAGAGAGGAGAGAGACCGCATGGATCAGATCCCTTATGCCTCAGCCATAGGATCGATCATGTACGCCATGCTATGTACTCGACCTGATGTCTCGTATGCTTTGAGCATGACGAGCAGATACCAGTGAAAGTCACTGGATAGCGATCAAGAATATTCTTAAGTACTTAAGAAGGACTAAAGAATATTTCTTGATATATGGAGGCAATGATGAGCTAGCTGTAAAGGGTAACATTGATGCTAGCTTCCAGACCAACCAGGATGACTATAGATCACAGTCGGGGTTCGTGTTTTGCATTAATGGTGGTGTTGTGAGCTGGAAGAGTTCGAAGCAGGACACAGTAGCTGATTCTACGACAGAGGCCGAGTATATTGCTGCATCAGAGGCAGCAAAGGAGGCAGTTTAGATTCTCAAGTTCATCACTGAACTTGGGGTGGTTCCTAGCATTGCTGACCCTATAGAGCTCTATTGTGACAACAATGGAGCTATAGCATAGGCGAAGGAACCTCGCTCACACCAGCGGACCAAACACATACTACGGCGCTTCCATCTCATTCGAGAGATCATCGAGAGAGGAGATGTGAAGATTTGCAGAGTACCTACAGAGGCTAACATCGCAGATCCCTTGACCAAGGCTTTGGCACAGAGGAAGCATGATGGTCACACTAGGTCATTTGGGCTTAGAGCCTACACTGATTGGCACTAGTGCTAGTGGGAGATTGTTAGCTAGAACCCTAGAGCCAATCATTTGATGATTGTATTTTGGACTTATTGTATCATATTCTATATTAATAAAGGCATTTAGTTTTTGGTTATTATACTTACTTATATTGGTGCCAAATAAACTAAGTATAATAATGTCCTTGAGTAGAAGGTTCTTACCTATATCAATCGGTTAGCTGAACCGATAGTGAGATGATATAGGGAACACTACTCTTAATCATTCCTAGTAGAGAATTAACATTCAGGGACAATGTTAATGCAATAAGACTAGCATGTAGGTCAACTCGATGACTTGATCTCACAAGTCATGGATATAGAGATATCAAGTTGACACATGGGTATACATTAGAGGATGTATACTGAATGACCCGCCATGAGAAAGTAACATGGATCATTATATGAGTGTCATATACTTTCTCATGTGACTATTAGTATGACTACTAGTCCTTAGACCTGAAGTCACCATGGTTCCTTACAGAAGGAGTTATGTACTTTGGTTTCGTCAAACGTCACCCGTAACTGGGTGGACTATAAAGGCGACTACTGGGTATGTAACAAATTATGCGGAGGGATGTGAGTGATGTAGATGGGATATATCCCTCCTATATGACGGGAGAGACATCGGTATTCCTGATAGAGTGAGACCACGAAGTGCATGGCCATGCCCAAATGAGTCAATATGAGATATTGAGCTCATTTGATTTAGTGAGTCTACTTGGAGTTCAGGATTTAGATTGATCAGAGGATGACACAGTCTATGCCTCATATTGATCAATCTAGATGTCTAGGATAGAAGGACATTTGTCATATATTGTGAGGAGTCACAATTAATAGTCACAAGGTGATGTTGGATCTCAACATTTCTTGTAACTTGGGTAGCAATGATGTATTGCTAGATGCCGCTCATTGCTTATGTTTTTAAAGGAATTTAGAAACATTTCCAACGTTACAAGAACCTATTGGGCCACACACAAAGAACAAGTGGATGGAGATTAGGTTCATAGGATGAACCAATTGGATTAGGTTCATATGATGCACCAAAGATTGGATTCGGATTAATTCAAATTAGACTTATTGAGTTAGACTCAATTAGATTCAATTGTTGAATGAGGCTAATTTAAATTTGATTCATTAAGTCAATTTATATTAATGAATTGAGATTCATTAGATTGAAATTGGTTTGAATCAAAGAATGAATTCAACTCAACATGGAAGAGATTTGGTCAATTTTGACTTGACCAAAATGGGAAGTTGAAACATCAAGTTTGACTTGATGAATTGCCACTTCATGGAGGATGACTCATCCTACATGGCAGCCACATCATCTCCACCTCATGAGGTGTGCCACCTCATGGAGGTTACACCTCCCATTCCATTTAATGTGGCCGGCCACATTAAATGGGGAGGTTACATGTGTGTGGCCGGCCACACTAATGGAAAAGGAGGTTTCATTTTGTGTCATTCAATTGGTGTTGAATGCTTCTCCTTCCTCCTAGCTCTCTTCCTCCTTTCTCTTGCTATTGTCGTGGGTTTCAAGAAAAGAGAAGGTGTGTGAGTTGTGTTCCATGAAAAAAAGGTGAAGTGAAGGTCACAAAGGAGGGTACCTAGTGGATTATGTGAGATCCCTTTTCTTTCTCTCCTTTCTCCCCTTTTTAAATCCTACCCGAGAGCCCTAGAAAGTGCTAGCACACTTGGGTGCTCTCTTCTCCATCCTTGTGTGTTAGAGAACACACCTTGTTCGTGTGGATATCACTAGAGAGTTGTCTACGTTGACAACTTCGAGATCCAGCGTACCATTGGACGAGCGGGATTTGCGAGGGCACGCTTCGAAGGTAAAATGTTTTTCCTTTGTAGATCTACTGTAGATCGTAGTTTAAAACTCGTACTCGTGTTTTCGGAATTTTTCTTCGCACGAGATCCAATGGCTAGGGTGATTCTGGGTTTCCGCGACGCGAAAAGGTGATTTCGCCCGAAAACCCGCTAAACAGAACCGCCGGGAATTTTACTCATAAAAATTGTAGTTAAAATTACAGAAAATTATAGAAAATACATAATTTAGAATTATGTATTATTTTGTGATAGTCATGGCCCAAAAAGACCTAAATTGGATTTGAAAATTGTGTTGTAATTCATATTACGGCCTACGTGCCGTCATTTGTGTTGTGTGTGCTGTATACTTGATACGTGATCTGCACGTCATGCCTTTCTCCATTTATTCTTGTTGTAAATTAGTTTAGATTCGAATGTAACTCGAGTTTCAAAATTGTAATGTACATAATTGGAGCCGTGGAAGGTCCACTCGAGACGGAGTTACAAGGAGGGTGCGAGCAACACAAGGTGGTCAAAGGGAGAAGCTTGGAGAAGCTGTTGACCCTAGGTTGAGCGGGAAAGCCTAATGTATGCTATGTAGTGCACGAAACCGGATATCTGTTTTGCCATGGGCATGGTTAGCAGATATCAAAGTAATCCAGGACAGGGACATTGTGTTGGTTGCTACTCGGAAAGCTTAATGGTTCCACTGTACAAAAATTTTGTACAAAGGTCTGAACCTTTTCCTAGCTACCATGTGTTCTTTTAAATTAAACTTAGATCGCCTGCGGAACTTAACACGTTTGATCCAAAGTTTAATCTATTTGTTCTTTTAGGTTTAGACTTGGATCTCCTATGGAACTTAACACGTTTGATCCAAATCACCTAGGTTATTAATATCATTAAATATTAATTTCCAGAATTGGCTTCCAGGACTGTATGGCGAGGCACATGGCCTTCTTGGATATGGGAACAACCACCACCGCCTAGGCAAAGCCTTTTAAGGAAAGCTAATATTTAATTTACTTAAATAACTTTAGGTCAACCGAAAAGAACAATCAAATCACAAGGAAAAGAAAAACAAAAGAACACAACATCGAAAACAAATTCGAAATACTATAATCGCATGCCTCTTGTATTTGGTATTTTTACATAAAGATAAAAACTAGTATGATGCGAAAATTAAATAATAGTATACCTTTTCTTTTGTAAGCAAAAACCTCTAGGTCATCTACCGTATTCCTCTTCTAACCTCGGACGTTGTGTGGGCAATGATCTTCCGAGATGAGAAACCACCAAAGCACCTTCTTCTCCTTCTTGCAAGATTCAGCCAATCCAAGTGCACCTCCAAGGAAGAAGAGAAACCACCAACCAAGCTCCAAGGGATGAAAGCTTTCTCTCCTTCTTCTCCAAGCTAGAATCCAGCCTCCACTTGATCTCCAAGGAAGATGTGAGATTTAACCATAAAGGATAGAGAGAAGAGAAAGGGGATGGCCGGCCACACCAAGGAAGAAAAGAGGGAGAAAATAATAGAGGTTGTTCACCTTGAAGGCTCCCAAAACCCCCTCTTTTATAATCCTTAGCTTTCGCAAATAAGGAAATTTAATTATAATAAAATTTCCTTAACTTTCCTTGACATGAATTAATTAAGAAAAATTAAACAAAATTTCCTAAACCTTCATGTCATGGCCGGCCACATCATTAAGAGCAAACAAGGCAATTTCAATCAACAATTAAAATTCCTTATTTGTCTTCGGAAATTTTAAAAAATAAAATTTCCTTTTAAAATCCTTTCATGGTTGATAAAAATAAATCTCTATAATTTTAATTTTTCAACATGTGAATAATTTACAAAGAAGAAAAATAAAATATCTTTCCAATCTACAAATAAGGAAAGAGATCTAATCTCTTTCTTTAATCTTTTGTAGATCATTTTAAAAGAGATATTTTAATTTTTAATCTCTCCAATAAATTATATCTTTCACATAAGAAAATTTTAAAATTAAAATTCTTTTTAATTTAATGGGGGCCGGCCACCTAAGCTTGGGTTCAAGCTAGGGCCGGCCACCCATGAACCAAGGCTTGGCCGGCCCTAGCTTGATCCACAAGCTAGCTTGGCCGGCCCCTACATCATGGGTATGAAGGTGGGTATAGGTGGGTATATACTTACTTGTATTTGTTCCAAATAAACCAAGTATAATAACGTCCTTGAGTAGACGGTTCTCACCTATATCAATCAGTTAGGTGAACCGATAGTGATATGATATAGGGAACACTACTCTTAATCATTCCTAGTCGAGTATTAACATTCAGGGACAATGTTAATGCAATAAGACTAGCATGTAGGTCAACTCGATGACTTGATCTCACAAGTCATGGATATAGAGATATCAAGTTGACACATGGGTATACATTGGAGAATGTATACTGAATGACCCGCCATGAGAAAGTATCATGGATCGTTATATGAGTGTCATATACTTTCTCATGTGGCTATTAGTATGACTACTAGTTCTTAGACCTGAAGTCACCATGGTTCCCTACATAAGGAGTTATGTACTTTGGTTTCGTCAAACGTCATCCGTAACTGGGTGGACTATAAAGGCGATTACTGGGTATATAACAAATTATGAAGAGGGATGTGAGTGATGTAGATGGGATCTATCCCTCCTATATGACGGGAGAGACATTGGTATTCTTGATAGAGTAAGACCACGAAGTGCATGGCCATGTCCAAATGAGTCAATATAGGATATTGAGCTCATTTGATTTAGTGAGTCTACTTAGAGTTCAAGATTTAGATTGGTCAGAGGATGACACGGTCTATGCCTCACATTGACCAATCTAGATGTCTAGGATAGAAGGACGCTTGTCATATATTGTGAGGAGTCACAATTAGTAGTCACAAGGTGATGGTGGATCTCAACATTCTTGTAACTTGGGTAGTAATGATGTGTTGCTAGATACCGCTCATTACTTTTGCTCCTAAATGGGTTTAGGGCATTGCCAACGTTACAAGAACCTATAGGGTCACACACTAAGGACAATTAGATGGAGATTAGGTTTATATGATGAACCAAGAGGATTAAATTCATTTCATGAATCAAATTGGATTAAGAGTAATCCTAATTGGGCTAACTTGAGTTTGACTCAAGTGGATTCATGTATTCAATGAGTCTAATTTAGATTATGACTCATTAAATCAACTTAATTTAATGAATTAGATTCATTATATTAAGTTGGCTTGAATCAAATGGTTAGATTAGATCAACCATGGAAGAGATTTGGTCAAGTTTGACTTGACTTGAGAGGAAGATAAAAGGTCAAGTTTGACTTGACTTTATGCCACCTCATTGGTGAGTTGGTATTGATGTGGACCAATGATGTTACTCCACATCATCATGAGTGCCACCTCAAGGAAGTTACAAAGCCATTTTCTTTAATAGCTTCACATTAATTGCACTTAATGCAATTTTTGGGAGTTACACTTTGAAAGTGGCCGGCAACTTTTGAATGGGAATGGAATTGATTTTCCTCATTCAAGTGCATTATTCCTTCTTCTTCCTCTTGGAGCTCTCTCCTTCTCCCTCTCCTCCTCAACTTGGCCGAACCACACATAGGTGCTAGCACACCTCTTTGTGTGTTTTTCTCCACCTACGAGTCCGTGTGGATACTTCTAGAGGAGTATCTATCTTGATACTCTTGAGATCCGGCATTTTGAACGAGTGGGATACGCAAAGGGCACGCACCGAAGGTATAACTCTTTTCATGTAGATCTAGGAGTAGATCTAAGTAGAAACTCGTACTCGTAATTTTTGTTTTGAATTTTTTTTTTCGCACGAGATCCTTTGGCTAGGGTGATTCGGGGTTTCCGCGACGCGAAAACGCGGTTTTCGCGGCCCGAAAAACCCAACAGTGGTATTAGAGCCACGTGCGAAGCGAGTACGAGTTTAGATTCATATTTTTATGAAAAATATAGATCTGTAAACATTCTGTAAATTCATATTTTTATAGTTTTAATGGGTAATTTTCTCGTAGAAGTGAAGCACAAGTGTTTCGGCACTTGTAGGCTTCCAATATCGGAAGATTTTTCCAAAACCGCTTGGTTTCGCCCCAAATATTTTTGGGACAGCGGACTAAGGTGCCATTAGATCGCAAAGGAACCCTCGCGATGGTTAGATCGCGGGTAGGGGCGCTGCCCCTGGCCCCGCAAGGGGATTCGTTCCGCGATTGCGCCCGAAATCACTAATCGGGACCGCCGGGAAAAATTTACTCATAAAATCTGTAAAATTATGAAAAAATTATAGAAAATTATGAAAAATATATAATTTTGAATTATATATTAATTTTGTTATAGTCATGGCCCAAAGATCCAATTTGATTGGATAATCTGTGTTGTAATTCATAATACGGCCTACGCCGTGATGTGATGTGCGTGTTGTACTTTTATTTTTTTTTTCTCGCGACCTGCACGTCGTGCCTTTCTTTTATTCTGGTTGTAAATTAGATTTAGACTCGAATGTAACTCGAGTTTCAAAATTGTAATGTAAATTTTGAAGCGGTGGAAGGTCCACACGAGACGGAGTTACGAGGAGGGCGCGAGCAACACAAGGTGGTCAAAGGAAGAAGCTTAAGAAGCTGTTGATCTTAGGTTGACCATCCGATCTTCTCATTGGCTTGAGAAGATCGTAGTAGGGCCATGACACAATCACAAAATAATTTAATTAATTGCTTATATGTATGTGATGCATGTTTAATTAAGTAGTTAATTAGTGCCTAGCGATTAGATAAGATCTAAATCGTGCACATGACGCACCCCATGATTAGATTAGATCTAAATCAAAGTATTTGATACGCATCATCATTTAGATTAGATCTAAATCACGTCAACTCATAATGCCTACCATGTCGTGATACCTACCACTACCTCGATCGCATGCTGTTGTTGAATCTGCCAAAGCAGAGCAACACATACTATCTTGGTAGGGTACGGAGCGAAATCTTGGTCCCGCCTATCAACGCATGGGTGAATATAAACTCAATTAGATTGAGTATTCCTAGTTTACTCGGTTGGATCGTGTACAACTATAGACATTTTTCCAATAGTTGGAAAGGTAGGATAAAATCACGTTTATATTAATTCTCAGGTGTATTAGCCAAAGCCAACTCGAGTTTTAATATAAATGCGGATTTTATCCTATAAACAAGAGTTGCATAGAGATGTAATTGGTAATCGTTACCTACCGATCATACTAAATCTTGGGCGTTTTAGCCAAAGCTAACTCACGGGTTAGTATGATGTGGCTCTTGTCCCACATGAATTATAGAATTCAGTGGGAGCATCATTTACTTAAAAGCCTAATTAAATGATTAAGAATATGATACTTATTTCTGCATTTATTTCTGTTGTAGAATTGCCATGACGTCGAACACGAACACCTTCTCCCTGCAATCTGTCCTCGAGAAGGACAAGCTGAACGGAGCAAACTTCCTGGACTGGTACAGGAACCTGAGAATAGTTCTCACCCAAGAACGTAAACTGTACGTTCTGGAGGCTCCTCCTGCCAATGCCCCGCGAGCTGACAAAGATTCTTACAAGAAGCATCAAGATGATGCATTAGATGTGTCCTGTCTAATGCTCGCGACCATGAACTCTGAGCTTCAGAAGCAACACAAGTTAATGGGTGCTTACGATATGGTTGAACATCTTCGTCAACTATATCAAGGACAAGCGAGGCATGAGAGATTTGAGATCTCAAGGGCACTGTTTCAGTGCAAGATGTCAGACGAGGCTCCAGTAGGCCCATATGTACTCAAAATGATTGGGTACATAGAGAACCTATAAAGGTTGGGGTTCCCTCTTGGCCAAGAGCTGGCTACTGACCTGATCTTGCAATCCTTGCTGGATAGCTACAGTCAATTCATTCTAAACTACAATATGAACGATATTGACAAGCCACTGCCCGAGCTACTTAGCATGTTAAGAACTACTGAGCTAAACCTTAAGAAGGCTAAGCCCAACACTGTTCTGATGGTTCAGAAACTTAAGGGCAAGGGTAAGCCCAAAGGCAAGGGAAAGTCCCAAGCCAAGGGCAAAGGCAAGGCACTTAAGCCTAAAGGAGGGGTCGCCAAGGATGCTACCTGCTTCCACTGCGGTCAGACCGGGCACTGGAAGAGGAACTGCAAGGTATACTTGGAGGATCTTAAGAAGAAGCGAAGTGAGACTTCCACTTTAGGTATATATGTTATAGAAGTCAATCTATCTATTTCTACATCATGGGTATTAGATACTGGATGTGCTTCTCACATTTGTACTGATGTGCAGGCGCTGAGAAATAGTAGGGCATTGACAAAGGGCGAGGTGGACCTACGAGTAGGCAATGGAGCACGGGTTGCTGCTATTGCTGTAGGGACTTACTGTCTATCTCTGCCCTCTGGGCTTGTACTAGAGTTAGTCGATTGTTGTTATGTTCCTGCATTAACTAAGAACATTATATCAGTTTCTTGTTTGGACAAGAAAGGTTTCTCGTTTACTATAAAGAACAAATGTTGTTCCGTCTATTTAAACGATATGTTCTATTGTAGTGCACCTCTGATAAATGGACTCTATATTCTAGACCTTGAGAGCCATATCTATAACGTAAATACCAAGAGGTTCAAGTCAAATGACATGAACCAAACCTACCTCTGGCACTGTCGCTTAGGTCATATAAATGACAAGCGCTTATCCCAGCTCCATAAGGATGATTTGCTGGACTCATTTGATTTTGAATCATATGAGATATGCAAGTCATGCCTACGAGGTAAGATGACCAAGACTCCCTTTAGTGGGCACAGCGAGAGAGCAACTGATTTGTTAGGACTCATACATAGTGATGTATGTGGCCCTTTCAATGTTGCTGCTAGAGGCGGTTATAGATACTTCATCACATTTACTAATGACTTCAGTAGATATGGTTATGTGTACTTGATGACACATAAGTCTGAATCCTTTGAAAAGTTCAAAGAATTCAAGAATGAAGTACAGAACCATCTTAGCAAGAGTATTAAGATACTTCGATCCGATCGAGGTGGATAATACCTTAGCCATGAGTTTCATGACTATCTAGCAGAGTGTGGGATCCTATCCCAACTCACTCCTCCTGGAACACCACAGTGGAATGGTGTATCCGAAAGGAGTAATCGTACCCTATTAGATATGGTGCGATCTATGATGAGTCACACAGATCTTCCGACATACCTTTGGGGCTATGCTCTAAACACGACAGCTTTTATACTCAACTGAGTTCCATCCAAGGTCGTGATAAAGACACCATATAGGATATGGACTGGGAGAGATGCCCAGGTGTCTTTCATGAGGATTTGGGGTTGTGAGGCTTACGTTAGACGTCAAGTCTCAGACAAATTAGGACTCAAATCCGACAAGTGCTACTTTATTGGATATCCCAAGGAAACTAAGGGATATTACTTCTACATTCCCAGTCAGCACAAGGTAGTTGTGGCAAAGACTGGGGTCTTTCTAGAAAGGGACTTTGTTTCTAGAAAGACTAGTGGGAGAGCGTTCGATCTTGAAGAAGTTCAAGATGCGAACAATAGCACTGATGTCTCGATGGAAATTGAACTCGAACCACAAAGTGTTGTGGATGATGTTGTTCCACAAGGAGTTGAGGAACAACAACCAGTTCAAGTAGACATACCTCTTCGCAGGTCTGATAGGGTACGTTGTCAGCCTGAGAGATACTCATTTCTCTTGTCTGACCATGATGACATTATGCTCATAGAGGTTGAGCCTACCACCTATCAGGAAGCTATGATGAGACCATATTTCGAGAAATGGCTAGAGGCCATGAGATCCGAAATGGAATCCATATACACCAACCAAGTATGGACTTTGGTTGATCCACCTGATGGGGTAAAACCCATTGGATGTAAGTGGGTCTTTAAGAGAAAGACTGACATGGATGGACTTATCTATAAGGGTCACTTGGTAGCTAAAGGTTTCAAGCAGATTCATGGTATTGACTATGATGAAACCTTTTCTCCAGTAGCGATGTTTAAGTCCATTCGGATCATGCTTGCTAGTATGCTGTGGATCTACAAAACCCTCAGGTTGAGTCATGTACACATCCTCGAGCAGGTTTCCATTCAGAAACGCGGTTTTGACATCCATCTGCCATATCTCATAGTCATTTGGTTTTATCAAGAACCAAGATGAGCCTTGTGACTACAAGAAGGTTGTAGGGGATATAGTTGTCTTCCTCATATTGTATGTGGATGAAATACTACTCATTGGGAAGGACATCCCTATGCTTCAGTCTGTCAAGACCTGGCTAGGGAGTTGCTTCTCAATGAAGGACTTAGGTGAGGCATCCCGCATTCTAGGGATACAGATCTATAGAGATAGATCTAAGAGATTGCTTGGCCTAAGTCAGAGTACATATATTGACAAGGTACTCCTTCGGTTTGCCATGCAGAACTCCAAGAAGGGATTTCTGCCGATGTCACATGGCATGAGTCTTTCGAAGACTCAAGGTCCCTCTTCTAGAGAGGAGAGAGACCGCATGGATCAGATCCCTTATGCCTCAGCCATATGATCGATCATGTACGCCATGCTATGTACTCGACCTGATGTCTCGTATGCTTTGAGCATGACGAGCAGATACCAGTCAGATCCAGGTGAAATTTACTGGATAGCGGTCAAGAATATTCTTAAGTACTTGAGAAGGACTAAAGAATATTTCTTGATATATGGAGGCAATGATGAGCTAGTTGTAAAGGGTTACAGTGATGCCAGCTTCCAAACCGATCAGGATGATTACCGATCGCAGTCAAGGTTCGTATTTTGCATTAATGGTGGTGCTGTCAGCTGGAAGAGTTCGAAGCAGGACACAGTAGTTGATTCTACAACAGAGGCCGAGTACATTGCTGCATCAGAGGCAGCAAAGGAGGCAGTTTGGATCCGCAAGTTCATTACTAAACTTGGGGTGGTTCCTAGCATTGCTGACCCCATTGAGCTCTATTGTGACAACAATGGAGCTATAGCACAGGCGAAGGAACCTCGCTCACACCAGCGGACCAAACACATACTACGGTGCTTCCATCTCATTCGAGAGATCATCGAGAAAGGAGATGTGAAGATTTGCAGAGTACCTACAGAGGCTAACATCGCAGATCCCTTGACCAAGGCTTTGGCACAGAAGAAGCATGATGGTCACACTAGGTCATTTGGGCTTAGAGCCTACACTGATTGGCACTAGTGCTAGTGGGAGATTGTTAGCTAGAGCCCTAGAGCCAATCATTTGATGATTGTATTTTGGACTTATTGTATCATATTCTATGTAAATAAAGGCATTTGGTTTTTGGTTATTATACTTACTTGTATTGGTGCCAAATAAACTAAGTATAATAATGTCCTAGAGTAGACGGTTCTCACCTATATCAATCGGTTAGTTGAACCGATAGTGAGATGATATAGGGAACACTACTCTTAATCATTCCTAGTCGAGTATTAACATTCAGGGACAATGTTAATGCAATAAGACTAGCATGTAGGTCAACTCGATGACTTGATCTCACAAGTCATGGATATAGAGATATCAAGTTGACACATGGGTATGCATTGGAGAATATATACTGAATGACCCGCCATGAGAAAGTATCATGGATCGTTATATGAGTGGCATATACTTTCTCATGTGACTATTAGTATGACTACTAGTTCTTAGACCTGAAGTCACCATGGTTCCCTACATAAGGAGTTATGTACTTTGGTTTCGTCAAACGTCACCCGTAACTGGGTGGATTATAAAGGCGATTACTGGGTATATAACAAATTCTGCAGAGGGATGTGAGTGATGTAGATGGGATCTATCCCTCCTATATGACGGGAGAGACATCGGTATTCTTGATAGAGTAAGACCACGAAGTGCATGGTTATGCCCAAATGAGTCAATATAGGATATTGAGCTCATTTGATTTAATGAGTCTACTTGGAGTTCAAGATTTAGATTGGTCAGAGGATGACACGGTCTATGCCTCACATTGACCAATCTAGATGTCTAGGATAGAAGGACACTTGTCATATATTGTGAGGAGTCACAATTAGTAGTCATAAGGTGATGTTGGATCTCAACATTCTTGTAACTTGGGTAGTAATGATGTGTTGCTAGATACCGCTCATTACTTATGCTTTTAAATGGGTTTAGGGCATTGCCAACATTACAAGAACCTATAGGGTCACACACTAAGGACAATTAGATGGAGATTAGGTTCATATGATGAACCAAGAGGATTAAATTCATTTGATGAATCAAACTGGATTAAGAGTAATCCTAATTGGGCTAACTTGAGTTGGACTCAAGTGGATTCATGTATTCAATGAGTCTAATTTAGATTATGACTCATTAAATCAACTTAATTTAATGAATTAGATTCATTATATTAAGTTAGCTTGAATCAAATGGTTAGATTAGATCAACCATGGAAGAGATTTGGTCAAGTTTGACTTGACTTGAGAGGAAGATAAAAGGTCAAGTTTGACTTGACTTTATGCCACCTCATTGGTGAGTTGGCATTGATGTGGACCAATGATGTTACTCCACATCATCATGAGTGCCACCTCATGGAAGTTACAAAGTCATTTTCTTTAATAGGTTCACATTAATTGCACTTAATGCAATTTTTGGGAGTTACACTTTGAAAGTGGCCGGCCACTTTTGAATGGGAATGGAATTGATTTTCCTCATTCAAGTGCATTATTCCTTCTTCTTCCTCTTGGAGCTCTCTCCTTCTCCCTCTCCTCCTCAACTTGGCCGAACCACACATAGGTGCTAGCACACCTCTTTGTGTGTTTTTCTCCACCTACGAGTCCGTGTGGATACTTCTAGAGGAGTATCTATCTTGATACTCTTGAGATCCGGCATTTTGAATGAGCGGGATACGCAAAGGGAACGCACCGAAGGTATAACTCTTTTCATGTAGATCTAGGAGTAGATCTAAGTAGAAACTCATACTCGTAATTTTTGTTTTGAAATTTTTTCTTCGCACGAGATCCGTTGGCTAGGGTGATTCGGGGTTTCTGCGACGCGAAAACGCGGTTTTCGCGGCCCGAAAAACCCAACAGAGATATACCTTTGTTGTTTTGATTCCTACGAGGACAGTCCGACTTCCAATGCCCTGACTGTTTGCAGATGAAGCACTTGCCCTTCGGCTTCTTCTTTCCAGCTTTAGGTCCTGTACTCTGAGATTTATTCACCTTCTTTGCTGAGCTAACTTGTTTCTTCTTCTTCTTTCCTTTCGGTTTAGAAGTAGAACCATTTTCAGCATAGTGAATATGAGAATTATGACGGAACAAACCTTCTGCTGCCTTAAGTTCTGTCAGTAGTTCCGCCAATGAATATACCCTTTTATTCATGTTGTAATTCAGGCAGAATTGCTCAAAACTTCTAGGTAGTGTTTGGAGGATCATATCGATCTGGGTTTCCCCATCAATTTCTCCTCCAAGGATTTATATTTCATTTAGATAAGCCATCATCTTTAGGATATGATCCCTCACGGGAGTACCCTCTTGCATGGTGGCTGTCATTATCTTTCTCATGGCTTCTTACCTAGAGGCCCGATCATGGTGACCAAAGAGTTCCTTGAGATTGTTCATAATATCATAGGTTGTTGGTAAATCTTGATGCTGATGTTGCAATACATTTGACATTGAAGCCAAAATGTAACACCGTGTCATCTCATCTGCTTTTACCCATTTCCTATGATACTCAATCTCCTCTTGGGTAGATTCACCATTGGGTGTATCAGGGCAAGGTTCAGTCAGTACAAACTTATAGCTTTCAGCAATAAGAACAATGTCCAGGTTCCTTTTCCAATCTATGTAGTTAGGACCAGTAAGTCTGTTCTCTTTTAGTATGATGGCCAGTGGGTTGAGAGTCATCCTAAGAATCACAAATAACTTTTGGTCAGAACTCTAAATTTAGAATAATATTGATTCCTCATACAATACTATTTTAAATTAACTAACACCTTAAAACACCGTGAATTTTGTATACCACGATAGTGTGGATGTATACAAAATCAACATTTGTAAAAGGAGGGTTTTACCCATTAATTTTATTATCTTGTCAACCTAACTTTTTGACAAATAAAATTAATAGTTGGTTTACTTTGGTCACACAAATAATAGCAGTGACTCCGATGGGGAGGATACTATTAGACGTGCCTAAGTGTGTACCATTACTTGACACTAAGTCCATTAATAAGATTGTGCCCCTTCCGATGGAGAAGATCACACGCTCTTAATTAACTTCCTATAGTCATCCAAAAATGGGAGTTTAATCTAGTGATCCGCAAACAAGCTCATCCGATATGGAGGAAGGCACTCAGAGCCAACGCACAAGCTTGTTGCATCACTTATAAACCAGTAATGGAGACCGTGGAATTTATTTAAAATAAATCTCTCTCCCACTTAGTTATTTAAAATTGAGGAATTTTGACTATGCTAGCCTACTTAACATGCATACTAACAAGCACACACAGTCACAGCATAAAAAGCAATAAACAGAAAAACTAATTTTCAACTATTATGACTTTTATCTATTGCTGTCCTCCATGAGTCGCCAACCCTAGCTGCTGCCATCTTTGGCCACTGCCACCAGGTCTAGTTGTCGCATCCATCTTGCTCCTAGTTCCGCTGCGCCTCTGGTCCTCAAAAAGGTTCCACGCCTTGCAAGATTCGATCCGCGACATAAATAAAATTTTACATTTTCGATCCTATATTCCTCGAAGGAATGTACATGCAAACTAGATCGAACATAAAATAAAAATTTACATCCATCGATCCTATATTCCATAAAAGGAATGTTCATGTAACTAGATCAAAAATAAAATCCTAATAAAACTAAATACAACTCCTGCTGTATTTTATAATACAATCATGCACACACATAAATGCCCTTGACATGTCCAAGGGTTCAATCACACACATAAAAACTATAAGCCATAATAGTTGGATCCTGCATCCACAAAGTTAGCACATCCTACTATTAACCTGCCTAAATTATATATGACATGTGCATAATTAAACTAATACCAAATACACAGAGGCAAAACCCTAGCTCTGATACCAATTGTTGGTTGCTACTCGGAAAGCCTAATGGTTCCACTGTACAAAAATTTTGTACAAAGGTCTGAATCTTTTCCTAGCTACCATGTGTTCTTTTAAATTAAACTCGGATCGCCTGCGGAACTTAACACGTTTGATCCAAAGTTTAATCTATTTGTTCTTTTAGGTTTAGACTTGGATCTCCTACGAAACTTAACACGTTCGATCCAAATCACCTAGGTTATTAATATCATTAAATATTAATTTCCAGAATTGACTTCCAAGACTGCATGGCGAGGCACATGGCCTTCTTGGATATGGGAACAACCACCACCGCCTAGGGAAAGCCTTTTAAGGAAAGCTAATATTTAACTTCCTTAAATAACTTTAGGTCAACCGAAAAGAACAATCAAATCACAAGGAAAAGAAAAACAAAAGAACACAACATCGAAAACAAATTCGAAATACTAGAATCGTATGCCTCCTGTATTTGGTATTTTTACATGAAGATAAAAACTAGTATGATGCGGAAATTAAATACAAGTATACCTTTTCTTTTGAAAGCAAAAACCTCTAGGACTTCTACCGTATTCCTCTTCTAACCTCAGACATTGTGTGGGCAACGATCTTCCGAGATGAGAAACCACCAAAGCACCTTCTTCTCCTCCTTGCAAGATTCAGCCAAACCAAGTGCACCTCGAAGGAAGAAGAGAAACCACCAACCAAGCTCCAAGGGATGAAAGCTTTCTCTCCTTCTTCTCCAAGCTAGAATCCGGCCACCACTTGATCTCCAAGGAAGATGTGAGGTTCGGCCACAAAGGATGGAGAGAAGGGAAAGGGGATGGCTGGCCACACCAAGGAAGAAAAGAAGGAGAAAATAATAGAGGTTGTTCACCTTGAAGGCTCCCAAAACCCC
Organism: Zingiber officinale; assembly: GCF_018446385.1. NCBI lineage: Eukaryota > Viridiplantae > Streptophyta > Magnoliopsida > Zingiberales > Zingiberaceae > Zingiber > Zingiber officinale. Next base: position 47,101,299 of record NC_055989.1, on the reverse strand, counting down.
CTCTTTTATAATCCTTAGCTTTGGCAAATAAGGAAATTTAATTATAATAAAATTTCCTTAACTTTCCTTGACATGAATTAATTAAGAAAAATTAAACAAAATTTTCTAAACCTTCATGTCATGGCCGGCCACATCATTAAGAGCAAACAAGGCAATTTCAATCAACAATTAAAATTCCTTATTTGTCTTCGGAAATTTTAAAAAATAAAATTTCCTTTTAAAATCCTTTCATGGTTGATAAAAAGAAATCTCTATAATTTTAATTTTTCAACATGTGAATAATTTACAAAGAAGAAAAATAAAATATCTTTCCAATCTACAAATAAGGAAAGAGATCTAATCTCTTTCTTTAATCTTTTGTTGATCCTTTTAAAAGAGATATTTTAATTTTTAATCTCTCCAATAAATTATATCTTTCACATAAAAAAAATTTAAAATTAAAATTCTTTTTAATTTAATGGGGGTCGGCCACCTAAGTTTGGGTTCAAGCTAGGGCCGACCACCCATTAACCAAGGCTTGGCCGGCCCTAGCTTGATCCACAAGCTAGCTTGGCCAGCCCCTACATCATGGGTATGAAGGTGGGTATAGGTGGGTATAGTACTCTATAAATAAGAGGCTACGATAGGGACCGAGAGGAGGAATTGGTTTTGGTCTCCCGATAAAATTAAGCATCCCGTGTTCGCCCCGAACACACAACTTAATTTTATCAATAATAATTCATTCCACTAAAGAACTATTATTGAACTACCGCACCAATCCCAAATTACATTTTTGGACTCCTTCCTATTATGAGTGTGTTAGTCTCCCTGTATTTAAGACGTCGAATGTCCACTAATTAAGTGAGTTACTGACAACTCATTTAATTAATATCTTAGTCCAAGAATAGTAGCACTCAACCTTATCATCATGTCGGACTAAGTCCACCTGCAGGGTTTAACATGACAATCCTTATGAGCTCATCTTAGGGACATTATTAACCTAAATTACTAGGACACAGTTTCCTTCTATAATCAACAACACACACTATAAATGATATCATTTCCCAACTTATCGAGCTTATTGATTTATCGAACTAAATCTCACCCATTGATAAATTAAAGAAATAAATATCAAACATATGTGCTTGTTATTATATTAGGATTAAGAGCACACACTTCCATAATAATTGAGGTCTTTGTTCCTTTATAAAGTTAGTATAAAAGAAACGACCTCTAATGGTCCTACTCAATACACTCTAAGTGTACTAGTGTAATTATATAGTTAAGATAAACTAATTCCTAATTACACTACGACCTTCCAATGGTTTGTTCCTTTCCATTTTGGTCGTGAGTCACTGTTTATAATTTATAAGGTACTGATAACATCATCTTCTGTATGTGACATCACATACTATATTATCTACAATATAAATTAATTGAACAACTACAAACAAATGTAGAAAATTTGACCAAATGTGATTCTTTATTCAAAATAAATGTTTACAAAAGCTTAGGCTTTCAGTATACACTCTAACACATTGGACTGCCGTAAAGCATATATTAAAGTACCTGAGAATGACTAAAGATTATATACTGGTTTACTAGGCAGATGATTTGCTCCCTATGGGATACACGAATTTTGACTTCCAATCAGATAGGGATAATAGTAAGTCGACCTCGAGATTTTGTGTTTACTTTAGGAGGTAAAGCCATAACAATGGAGGAGTGTTAAGCATAGATACTTTTCAGACTCCACCATGGAAGCTAAGTATATGGCAACCTCTGAGGTAGCCATAGAAGCTGTATGGCTCAGAAACTTCATGATGGACTTAGATGTGATTCCTGGTTTGCCCAAAAATTATTACAGCGTATTGTGATAATAAGTGGTGCAGTAGTAAACTTGAAGGAACCACAAGCCCATAAGGCAAGTAAACATATAGAGCGCAAGTACCACCCAATACGAGACATCGTTTAACGAGGAAAAATTGTTGTCGCCTAGATTGCATCATATGATAACCGGGAAGATCCTTTCACTAAGGCCCTTAAGGCAAGAGCTTTTGATGGGAATATTGAGTGGGTGGGAATCAGATGTATGGCAGGATATATAGCAGCATAGTCTTTTAGTATAAGTGGGAGATTGTTGGAATGTATACTAAAAGCCTAGCTTTTTTGTATAAACATTTATTTAGAAATAAAAATCACATTGGTCAAATGTCTACATTTATGCTATGTGTAGTTGCTCAATTAATTTATATTGTAAATAACATGGTGTGTGGTGTCACACACAGAAGATCATGTTATCAGTTCCTTATAAATTATAAACAATTGCCACAACCAAGATGGAATAGAACAAACCATAGGAGTGGTTGTAGTGTAATTAGATATTAGTTTATCTTGACTAATAAATTACACTAGTACACTATGAGTGTATTGAGCAGGACCATTTGAGGTAGTTTTTTTTTATACTGACTATATAAAAGAACAATACCTCTGTTGTTATGGAAGTGTGTACTCTTAATCATGATATAATAACAAACACATATACTTAATATTTATTTTCTTTAATTTATCAAAGGGTGCGATTTAGCTCGTTAAATCAATAGGCCAAATAAGTTGGGAAATGATATTATTTATATGGTGTGTTGTTGATTATAGAATGAAACTGTGTCCTACTAATTTAGGTTGATGATATCTCCTTAAGGAGCTCATAAGGATTGTCATGTAAACTCTGTAGGTGGACTTAGTCCGGCATGACAATGAAGATGAGTGGTACTATTCTTGGAGCTAGATATTAATTAAGTGAGTTTTCAGTACCTCATTTAATTAGTGGACATTCTATATCTTAAACACAGGGAGACTAACACACTCATGATAAGAAGGAGCCCATATAGTAATATGGGATTGGTGTGGTAGTTCAATAATATCTCTTTAGTGGAATGAGATATTATTGATGAACTCGAGTTGGGTGTTCGGGGCGAACACGGGAAGCTCAAGTTCATCGGGAGGCCAAAACCAATTCCTCCTCTAGGTCCCTGTCGTAGCCTTTTATTTATAAAATCTTATACCCACCTATACCCACCTTCTTACCCATCCTTAGGTGGCTGGCCCTACCTTGGAGCCCAAGCTTAGGTGGCCGGCAACATAAAAAATAAAAGGAGTTTATTTTAAAATCTTTCCTTATGTGGAAGCCATGGTTTTAAAAGAGAGTTTAAAATTTAAATATTTCCTTTTATAGCTTTCAACAAAAGATTAAGAGAAATGTTTGATATCTTTCCTTATTTGTAGTTAAAAGGAAGAATTTAATTTTTGATAAAATTTTCCTTTTTTGTAACCATCCTCATGGTTTTAAAAGAGAGTTTTAAAATTTAAATCTTTCCTTTTATAACTTTCTACAAAAGGCTAAGAGCAAAGATTTGATATTTTTCCTTATTTGTAGTTAAAAGGAAGATTTTAATTTTGGAGAAAACTTTCCTTTTTGTAATCATCCACATGTTTTAATAGAGAGATTTTAATTTATAAAAGTTTCCTTTTATAACCAACCATGAAGGGAATTCTTTAAGGATAAATTTTTATTTTAAAAATTTCCGGAAACAAATTAGGAAGTTTTAATTTTGTGCTTAAAACTTTCCTTATTTGGAGGATTTGAGGTGGCCGACCATTAATAGAAGAAAAAGAATTTTTTTTATTAATTAAATTTTCATTTCAATGGCAAGGAAAATAAGGAAGATTTTATTAAAACTTTCCTTATTTGCCAAGACCAAGGAATATAAAAGAGAGGGTAGGGGTGCCTCACCTCAAAACAACATATCATCTAGTATTCCTCGCTTCTCTTCCTTGGTGGTGGTCGGCCCTCTCTTCCTCCTTTTCTCCTATTCTTCTTCCTTGTGTGGCTGGCGGCATCTTCATCTCAAGGAGCTTGGTGGTGGCCGGATCTTGTTAGAGGAAGAAGGAGAGATAGGAGTCTTTGTTTCTTAGCATCCCTTGGAGCTTGGTTGGTGGCCGAAAGTTCTTCATCTCTTGAAGATTGTTGGTGGCCGAAACTTGCTTGGAGAAGAAGGAAGCTTGGGTGGATTCTCATCTCGGTAGATCATCGCCCACATGACGTCCAAGATAAGAAGAGGAATACGACAGAAGATCGTGAGGTCTATAAGCTACAAAAGGTATAACTAGTTATTAGTTTCCGTATCATAACTAGTTCATCCTTTTGTTTAGATCTTGGAATACCAAACACAAGAGGCTAGTGATTCTAGGTTTTCAGATTTATGATTTGATTATGTTTCTTTTGTTTTTCAATCTTGTGATTCGATTGTTCTTATTGGTTAAACCTAGGATTACTTTAAGGAGATTAAATATTGAATTTCGTTGAAAGGCTTTGTCTAGGAAGTGGTGGATGATCCCATACCTAAGAAGGCCTAGTGCCTCGCCATGTTTAACCTAGAATATGATCTCTGAAATAAATATTTAATCAAATTTGTAACATAGGTGGATTTGGATTAAGAATGTTAAGGATCATTTGCGATCCAAGCCTAAACTGTAATGCCCGCCCTCCCTGCTAACCCTAAGGGACGGGACTACGATACTCTATGTACAAATAACAGCGGAAGACTTAAAATAATTTTCTTGGTTTAAGAAAAACTTTTCTTTTGTTTTTTTTTCTTTTCATCAAAACCGAACTACACTATCATGGCCTCAATAACATGATATCAAACTTAGTAGAAACATAACATCAAGTCATACATATAGTACTACAATCCATGATACCAAAGCGTAGTTCTTTAAAAGTTTTAAAGCAGGTTCTTATTTGGTTGCCTAGCCACCGCCACACACATCTTCTTGCCTCTCCTGCTGCTCCTCTAGCTCATCCAGCTTTTTCCTTTATCTGTGGTACAAGGACAGTAAGCTGTGAGCACTCATGGCTCAGTAAGTTCCTTTCCTACTCACTAAAACAGAAAATTATAGTATAATCAAAGAATGTCTCCACATGGCATCATTTCAATTAATCATGACATAATGTAACATACTCTTTTAAGCATATCATGCAACATAAAGAAATCATAACTAGTCATGGCATATCATAGCGTAAGCATAGCATGAAGCATAACATAATCTTATCTAACCATGGCATATAAATCATCATAAGGAGTCATGGCATATCATACACATGAACATATCATGGATCATAACATAATCATATCTAACCATGGCATATAAATCATCATAAGGAGTCATGGCATATTATACACATAAACATATCATGGAACATAACATAATCATATCTAACCATGACATATAAATCATCATAAGGTCTATGCATATGATTTTGAAAAACATGTATCCGAAAAAACATGTGTATGTCTCATGACCTTTAAAACCATTTCTTCTTACATATATACTTGAACATAATCTCAACTTAAAGGGGATCCCGGCTATGTACCACTTACATATTGCGCGCAACCTATGTAGGTCCAAAGTAGCAAGTCTTGAACCCTACAAGGCAAACATACTAGGCCCGAGTCTTACTCCATCGACCTAGGGGCACTTAGGAGCCCATCCCTAACGAGGCCTGAGTCTTATTCCATCGACCCCGGGGCGCTTATGGAGCCCACCCTTGGTACAAGCCATATAAAGTAAAGTACATGTCATACTTATACATATCATACATCATAAAAACATGCATCACTTAGGCACACATCATATCATAAAAGTATGCATCACTTAGGCATACATCATGTCATAAAAGTATGCATCACTTAGGCATACATCATATCATAAATGTATGCATCACTTAAGCATACATCATGTCATAAAGGTATGCATCACTTAGGCATACATCATACCATAAAAATATGCATCACTTAGGCATACATCATATCATAACAATATGCATCACTTAGACATACATCATATCATAACAATATGCATCACTTAGGCATACATCATATCATAACAATATGCATCACTTAGGCATAGATCATAAAAACATGCATATCTTAAGCATAAAGCATATCATCAAGCATGCATAATTTAACCACATAGCATATCATGAAAGCATGCATATTTTAAGCACTTAACATAGCATCAAAGCATGCATAATTTAACCACATATCATAACATAAAGCATGCATATCTTAAGCACTTAACATAGCATCAAAGCATGCATAGTTTAACCACATATCATAACATAAAGCATGCATATTTTAAACTCATATCATATCATCAAAGCATGCATAATTTTTCCACATATCATAACATAAAGCATGCATATTCTAGACTCATAACATATCGTAGAAATTCTCATCTTGTATAGCTCACAAGCATACATGTTTAAGCATAAAAGTATATCATGTGCTCATCCAATCATAAGGAACAATGTAACATGATTAATTTGGGTACTAAGCTTCCTAATCCTTTGAGTTCTTATCATGGCCGAAACCCTCTTAGGTGCCCATTTAGGTTTTAAACACATCCAAGCATGTAGAACCTAATTCATCCACATATCATTTTCATAGGAAGTATTATAAACAAGATTTACTTGTACTCTAAGTTCTCCAAGTCCTTGAATCTCATTTGGCCGAACCTTAACAATTGTGAAACAAGGTTCTAAATGACATAAAGCATGGAAACCTTAACCATAGTTATAGCATTTGTTTCAAGGAATATGGTAAGCACAATTGAGTTAGTTCCTAACTCCTTTAAGCCCTAAAAATTATGTCTTGGCCGAAACTTACAAGTACTCATTTAGGATTTCAAGCAAGCATACAAGCATGTGAACTTACCCTAACATCATGTATAAATTCATAAGTGGCCTCATACAAGTAGTCATGGCCGAAACTTCCCATAGCATCAATTTAGGTCACTAACAACATATAGCATGTAAATTTTAGCTTTCTACATTTCATATTTCATGGAGAGTGACATGAGCATATTCAAGTAAGTTCTAGGGTTTCTAAAGCATATATTCCCTTCATGGCCGAGACTCAAAGTGTCCATTTGAATCATAGTTAAATATATAAGCATGTGAACACAATCAACATGTTATCTCAATTTCATAAGAAGCATTTTTAACACATGAGGTCTAAATTTTAGGGTTTCTAGGTCTTTAAACCCTACATGGCCGAACCTCATCAAGCATAGAATTTGTTCAAATGGCATAAAAGCATAGCAAGTCATAACACATTTCATAACATGTATAAAAGTCAAGCACTATAAGCATACATTCAAGTTGTGTCTTAGGTCTCCTAGGTTTTTTCCTTTCTTTATCTCATAGCATATGTTTGGCCGAAACCTTCCAAGTCTTTAAACTAGGTTTTAGGTGGCCTAAAGTATGGAAAACCTAAACAAGTTTCATGGCAAAAATATTAAAGAAACTATACTTACAAGTTTGGTTCACAAACAAGCTATGACCCTTGTGGTCTTAATTAACATATATCATGCAACCAATTTTCCTATACTCTAATTAAGCATGGGAGCATCAAACAACTTTCATATCTTATTATCATGGAAGTTTTGAGCATGTTAAAAATTTGTTTAAGATATTCTAAAGTATCCACCTTACCATGGCCGAAACTTTAGAAGTGATGTTCATGAGTTTCTATCAACATACAAGCATACAACTCTTTGAGAAACTTTAGATTCTATCATATAAACATGGTAAGTTTAAATTCAAAGTCTTCCTAACCCTAAACCCTTCCTTGGCCGAAACTTGTGAGTGGGATACTTTTGGTTCCAAGTAACCTTCAAGTATGAAAATGATAATGGATCCTTAACCATTTATTTAGAGGGTTTTGTGCAAGTTAGGTAAACAATTAAATTCCCTAGCCCTTACAAAACCTTTTTGACCTAAACTCTACGGTTAGATACATCCCTAATCCAACATCACATATATATAAAAATATGAGAGAAAACCTTCTTACAAAGCATAGAAAAATTATCATGAATCAAAGCTTATATTAAGCATTCCTAGGATCATCAAGTCCTTTCTTTAGCCGAGTTTTCACAACTTTGTTTCTAGGTTTTAAAATCCTCATAAAATCCAAAAACACATAAAAATCCCTTGTACCACAGGTGAGGGGAATCTTACATCCTTTTCGCTTGTGGTTCTAAAGTGTGGTGATGGAAGAAGAGGTCTCTTCTTATTGTTCTCCTCCTTTGATTTCCCTTGGTAGCCTTCCTTGTATTCTAGGAGAAACCTTGTTTTTGGGGGCCAAAAATGGAGGAGAGGGGGGCTGAGGTTCTCGGTGAGGGAGAGGGGAGAATGAGAGAAATGAGAGAAAAATAAAATCTTCTCTTTACATACTCTCTTTTATGTTAAGGGGAAAGAGGTAGCAAACTTGGTTTTTGCTTTCCTTCTCCCTTAGCCTTTTTTTCATTTTTTTCTTTTTATTTTATTTATTTATTTGTTCTCATCATTCATGATGAAACAAGGGGGAATGAATCCCCTTAATTCCCTCCTTTAAGTCACGGCAAAAGAAGAAGAAGAGGGAGAGAAAAGAAGGAAGGCAAGTTGCCTTTCTCTTGCTCTTTTCTTGTTTTCTTTTGGCTAGCTTTTACTCTCACCCTTATCATGAGTTTCCCTCCTTTGCTATCAATATATTATTCCTATCCCAACTGGTTATTACCCATTAATCCTATCATTCACATCATGAGAGGTCCAAGGTTCAATCCTTGACCATTCCCTATTTTTATTTCTTTTTGGTTCAACATTCTACTAATATTTTTCTAAGGTAAATTCATCATTCTCTTATTTATCTTAAAAGCTTAGTAGGTGTTACATAAACCTCTAAGAATTGATAAATTAAATTTGGAATCAATAATATTAAGTTCTGTTTGCGATTCCTAATTTAATTTCTAAAGAACACAATAGGTTGTTAGGAAAGGTTCAACACTTGTATAAAATTTTTGTACAAGGAAACCGGTATGATATTACGAGTAGAAACCAACACTTATATCAAGAGAATAAAGCTATGAAGGATAGGGTAGCTGAGGTGGAACTCCAATTAAATGACTTGGCGGCAGCTAACCACATCCTAAGGGTTGAGATAGAGACCCTGAAGAGAGTGAATGCCCTCCATCGACAATCCCTGAGGGAAGCAGATCATGAAATCAAGGGTCTTTAGGCAGAAAAGAGCCAGACCATGATTCTTCATCAACAGACCATGGATCAATTGAATAAGGAGCTACAATCTAAGGATGCATTATTACAGGAGTAGAGCAGAACTCTGGAATCTCAAGCAGTAGAATTGCGCGTGATGTGGGATGAATTAGCCAAAGCCCACTCTGCTTCCTTTGGAGTCACCACAACCCTGGAAATATACAGGGCGGGAGAAAATGAACATTGTAGGCTGAGCTGAGAGGCCTACCTCCATTCTAGAGAGTTTGGCGTCCAGGTGGGGGACAGCTTCATGACCTCCATAGTTTATGGTGCGGCAGGGGCATTGCGGCAACTATATGAACAAGGATACCTTAATTCCACTCTCCCCGAAGACTTCTTAGATCACCATCGTATTTTGAAAGAAATACCTGACGAAGTCTTCTCCGCCTTTAAGTAATTTGTGTTTGTAAACTATGTAAACTGAACAATTCTATGCTTAATTTTCCATCTCGTCTATTGTTATCTATCTTGAATGAGTCTGATAATTTACGAAGAGTATGGACATAACAATCCTGACAAGACAAACATTTTTACTAACTGGTCGGGCTAGCATTCCTGACCTGACTTATCGGGCCAGTATTCTCGACCGACCTCATCCTGCCTCCATCAGACCCCCCCCCCCCGCATCGGGACTAGATCTTATAGAAAATAAAGTTATCTATGTGCGATAAGGCTATAGATAGTTAGCTCTCTAGGGTCGGTCTAGCTTCTTACCCCGACCGTCCTACAGGTAATAGGCACTGGATGCCAACTTTTTAACAACTGTATAAGGCCCATCCCACTGGGGTGCCAGTTTGGCTACATCCCCGACAGACTTTGCTCATTTCCAGACCAGGTCCCATTCTCCGAAGAAATGAGGAATCACCCTCCTATCATAATTCTGCCTCATCCTTTATCGGTAAGCTGCTAGCCTAACTTCCGTCCGCTCGCGGGTTTCACTAATAAGATCCAGTTTTGCAAGTCATAGCTCGGCATTCTCCTCATCGTATAGCATTCTCCTAGTTAAAGGCACCCCGATCTCTATAGGTACTACTGCCTCATTGTCGTAGACTAGATGAAACGGGGTAAGGCCTGTGCTCTCCTGGGGCATTGTACGATAGGTCCAGAGAATACTTTGCAATTCTTCCACCCAATCTCCTCCAACGTGATCCAACTTAACCTTTAGTGCCCGCACAATTTCTCGGTTAATAACTTCTGTTTGACCATTACTCTGCAGGTATGCCACGAGTGTGAAGGATTGACACCAGGCCTAGATCTTTCAACCTTGAAACTGTCTTCTGTTGTCCGATATTAATTTATGGGGGATGCCGAATCTGGACAGAATGTTTTTCCACAAAAACTTAATAACTACTCCCTCTGTGATTCTGGCCAAGGCTTCGGCTTCTACTCATTTGAAAAAGTAGTCCACTGCCACAAGCAGAAATCACTTTTGGCTAAGCGCCATAGGGAATGGTCCTACAATATCCATACCCCATTGATCAAAAGGGTAAGAAACTATGGACGTCTTTAGCATTGAGGTGGGCATATGTGTCAGATTCGGATGTTTCTAGTAAGATAAGTAAGTGTTCACCAACTGCTGAGCATCCTTCTGTAAGGTAGGTCAGAAATAGCTGGCCAGGATCACCCTGCAAGCTAATGTTCTGCCTCCAGCGTGACCACCGCAACACCCTCGATGTATTTCTTGTAAGGCATGCTCATTCTCTTCCATGCTCAAACACTTGAGTAAAGGTCAGGAAAATGGCCGCCTATATAACTAATCTCCTATCATGGTGTAGGCGTGAGCCTTTTTCCAAACTAGTCGTTCTTCCTCCAGGTCGGTTGGTAGGATACTTTGTTGAAGGTAACTAATTATTGACGCTCTCCAATCAATAAGCTCCTCCACGTTATTCTGAAGATCTATCTAGGCTATGAGAAACGTCTGTGCTATTGACCTATCCAAGACCCATGTGGTCAGAGAACTGGCCATTTTGGCTAACTCGTCAGCTCGGCCATTCTCTGTTCTGGGAATCTTGCTCACCGTGACCTCCTTGAACTCTTCTTTCATTTTCTCATAAGCCTCTAGGTATACCTGCAGCTTATTACTATTGACCTCAAAGTTTCTTGCTACCTGCTGGGTTACTAATTGAGAATCCGAGTAGATGATTACTCGGGCAGCTCCCACATGTTGGGCTTCTTGCAACCCTGCTAATAAAGCCTCATACTCTGCCTTGTTGTTAGTGGCTCTGAAGTTCAACCACACGGCTAGCTGCAGATGTCTTTTTGAGGAGATATCAGAAGAACTCAGACGCCACTTACCTGATGTGTGGCCGATTCATCCACATATACCTTCCAAGTTTATTTGGAATCAGTTTGATGAATCTCGGTCAAGAAATCAGCTAAGGCCTGTGCTTTAATAGCCGTGCGAGGTTGATAAACTATATTATACTCTCCCAATTCTATCGCCCACTTGATAAGCTGGCCAGCAACCTCTACATTGGTAAGGGCTTTACCCATGGTATTATTAGTCAAGACCGTGATGGGATGTGCCTAAAAATAAGGCCTAAGATGCTGGGCCATGAAAACCAGTCCATAAACCAACTTTTCCAGAGCTGTGTTTTTAGACTCAGCCCCTTCAATAGAGGACTAATAAAGTACACTGGCCGTTATACATTGTCCTGCTCTTTTACTAACACCGCCCTCACGGCCTTAGGGGTGGCTGACAGGTAGACCCAGAGTGGCTCTCCTGTAATAGGCTTGAATAAAGAAGGTAAAGTCTCCAAATACTTTTTTAGCTCTTCAAAAGCCCATGTGCATTCCTCGTCCCATTGGAATTTAAAAGCTTTCCTGAGCACTTTAAAGAAGGGTGCCGCTTTGTCTGCTGATTGGGAGATAAATCTGGACAAGGCTGTTATCCTGCCCACCAACTTCTGAGCCTCCTTCAGGTTTTGGGGAGCCCTCATGTCCCAAAGTGCTTGGACCTTCTCAGGGTTAGCTTCAATTCCCTACTCCGTCACCAAGTATCCCAGGAATTTCCCTCTTTTGGCTCCGAACAGACACTTCAAGGGATTCAATTTTAACCCATACTGTCGGAGGGTGCCGCAAGTCTCCTCCACGTCGGCTATCAGGTTTGTGGCTGGAGAGAATTTGATGAGTATATCATCTACATAGACTTCCACATTATACCCAGCTTACTCCCGGAAGATTTTATCCATCATCCTTTGGTGCGTAGCTCCAGCATTCCTGAGTCCGAAAGGCATGACAGTGTAGCAGAAAGTACCATCAGCCGTAATAAAGCTGACCTTCTCCTGATCCTCTATGGCGAGGGGGATCTGATGGTACCTCTGATAAGCATCCAGCATGCAAATCCTCTCATAGCCGGTGGTTGAATCTACCAGCTGGTCAATCCTGGGAAGAGGATAACAATCTTTAGGACTGGCACGATTGTGATCCCGGAAGTCTATGCAAACTCTCCACTTATTGTTGGGTTTCACCACCAAAACCACATTAGAGAGCCAGGACGGGAATTGTAGTTCTCTAACATGGCTCGCTTTCCTGAGATGATCCACTTCAGTTCGGATAATTTTATTTTGATCAACAGAGAAATTCCGCTTCTTCTGCTTGATCGGACGAGCGTCAGGCAAGAGATGTAACTTATGCTCTACTATTTCAGGCCTGACCCCTGGTAATTCTGTCGTAGACTAGGAGAAGACATCCCTGTTGCGGGTCAAGCACTGGATCAATTCTTCTTTAAGATCAGGCGACAAGTCACCGACTATACGAGTGAGACTCTCTGGGCACTCACGATACAGCTGGACTTCCTCCCAGGGGATGAGCTCTTCTGCCATAGGCATAGGCTCTTCGTGAATGGCATGCACAACCCCATCCTGAGTCCTTTGTGTCTTGCGAGCCTCCACTTTGACCATGTCAATATAGCATTGCCGAGAAACCCGCTGCTCTCCATTAACTTCCCTGACCTGCTCTCCCACGGGGACTTGATCTTCTGGTGGAAGGTAGAGACAGCAGCTCGGAATTCATGAAGAGCTGGTCGTCCCAAAATGACATTGTAAGAAGAGAGCGAATCTACCACAATGAACGTGCTCCTCCTGGTTCTTACTAATGGTTTGCTTCCCAAAGATATGGCGAACTTGATCTGGCTCATGGATTTTACATTGTTACCAGTAAAACCATATAAAGAAGTAGCCACCAGCTAGAGCTCGCTGGCGTCGATCTGCATTTCTTCAAAAGCAGTCCTAAATAATACGTTGACAGAGCTCCCGGTGTCAACGAAGACCCTGGCCACGTGGCTATTGGTAATGACAGCTATGATGATGAGGGCATCATCATGAGGCAGCTCCAGGCCCTCCAAGTCATGTGGTCCGAAGCTGATGGCAGGGCCAGCAGCCTGCTCTTGGCTGCATCCAACAGCATGAATCTCCAACCGGCGTTCGTGGGATTTACGCACCCTGCCCGAATCTCCATGAGTAGGCCCTCCAGAGATCATGCCTATATCCCGGATGGCTACATTGCCCCTATTCTCCACTTCACGAGCTTCTCCTTGCTCCTCGATGTGTCCTTGTGGTTGCATGCTCGCCCCCCCTGATCTGCCCGGGGTTTCTTGCCTGTCCTGCTGCATCGCGCCGCTCCTCCATCATTCTTTGGATCTAAGGAGCCAACTCGGGGGGTGGCAGGCCTAGATCAGCAGCACGACGAGAATCATGGGAGAATTGAAAACAATTGCTGGTGGCATGCGCGTGTGACCGATGATAAGTGCAATAGCACGCCCCCCAAGACCCAGGTCAAGGGGGCATGGACTGCAGCTACGTGCGGGATCGACCGAACATCCTGACCGGGGTGGAAGGTAGGTCGGGCTTCCCGAGCGCGTGGGAGAAGTTGAGCAGGCTGTTGGGGTACTCTTCTCTCCGGCTTATTGGCAGAAGAGGGCGGCTTGTCTGCCTTCCTTCGAGCCACTTGCGCTTCTTCCACATTGATGTAGTTGGCAGCTTTCTCTAGCATCTCATCAAAATTCCTTACGGGATTTCTGATGAGGTCCCTAAAGAATTCTCCTTCTGTCAGACCATGAGAGAAGGCGCTCATAAGTATTTCTGATGTGGCTGCGGGGACGTCCTGGGCCAGTTGGTTGAAGCATTTGATATAGCTTCTTAATGGCTCAGAGGGCCCCTGCTTGAGAGCGAAAGGCAGTGGTAAGTCTTTTGATATTTCCTGCTGTTGGCGAAGTGGCATAGGAATGCAGTCTTGAAATCTAAGAAACAAGTGATGGACCCATGCAGTAGCCCATCGAACCACTTCTGGGAAGAGCCCGATAGGGTATTCAAGAATACCCGGCATTTAACAGCATCACTATACTGGTGTAGCAAGGTCGTGTTTCTAAACTTGCGAAGGTGATCTTCAGGATCTTTGCTTCCATCATATTCCCCAATAGTTGGGGGCCTATATCCTTTTGGCAGCTTTTCCTACAATATTTTGGAGGAGAAGGGAACTTTTTTCTTCTGGCTCCACCCGATGTTCTTCATGGAGGATGGTAGCCTTTCCCCTTTTCGAATCCTTAGGAAGAGAGCTTTCTGCCATAGAAACTTGTGGTTGTTCCTTGTGGCTGTAGCATCCCAGCTTTGGCCGATAAATAACCTTGGTCGAGCTCCCTGTAGAAGGTCGGGGGAAATTCCATGGATTGCTTCCTCTTAGAATCTCGATCCGAGGCATGGGTCGGCTCTTTGGAAGCTTCTGGCAACTTTCGCTGTCGGGAGGCGGTAGTTTGCCTTTCGGAGGTCGCCCTCTTCTTGGCTTCTTTGAATAGTTCGTATTCTCCAACTGTCATGGTTACGTTGATTCTACCTAAATCCTCCATCTTCACGTTTCAGAACAGGTAGATGTGTTCCCACAGACACCGCCAAATTTGATCCCGTCTGGAAGCTGAGTCGGACATAGGCTGGCTGCGCCGTCGTTGGCGTTGACGAGGTTCATCGAGATGCATGTCTGACGTTGTACCTCCGGAAAGGACTACCACGGGAGGGTGACGAAAGATGATGACGAGGCTGACAAGGTGGGGATCTCCTACACATACTCAGACAAGCATCCAGGCCGTTAGAGACCAAGAACCAGGGAAAAGTCCCTGGGTGAGGCCCTCCGACGCTCAACTCAAGTACTTTTTTCCCAAAAGCACAGTGAAAAGGACGAAAAGTAAAGCAAGAATGTGAAAAGACGAGTAAGCGTACCTGCGTAGAGACAAAGCCTCCCTTTTTATATGGCAGTGGGTACTTCTGGAGTCTAACGAGTGTCAGGGAATGTCGGGTGTCAGGATTTGTTTGGCGGTAAATGACACTTGACATCTTCTTATAGGTCTACGGAGGAATTGGTGTGCAATAAGCCCTAGACCGTTAGCATATTCCCTGACATGAGATGATTATTCTCTGACAGGTTGTTACGATTCCCTGGCTTGGTTGTCGTATAGTGTACGCCTGCCCCGGTCTGTTAACCTTGGACTGGATCCTCGTACTTGCAAATCTTGACTTGTGGGCACAGACCTGCATTCCTCGGCACATTTCCTGGTGCATTACCTGGCTTGTGTTTATCACCCCGTAAATTCAGATCTGTACATCCAGCCCTCCATTTGCCATTCAGTAGATCCCGGTAAATCCAGACCTGCGCTTACCGCCCAACCAGTCGAGGCCTTTGCTTATCGTTCATTAAGTCTCATCCCGTATGCACGACCCTGCTCCATATTTTATCTTGTACATCCTGAATCATACGTCCTGGCCCACATAGCCCGTTCTGCATGTTTAGTCCTGTAAATCCTTATCTGTAAACCTTAGTCCGCATATCTTGACCTGTACGTCTTTGGTCCGCATATCCTGACCTGTACGTCTTGGGTCCGCGTATCTTGTTCTACGAGTCTTATCCTATAAGTTCTGAGTTGTGAGCCTTAAGCCACCTATCCTAACTTGTACGTCCTGGTACAGATACCTGTTTTGCATGTCTGTAAGTTCTGACCTGTATCCCGTAAGTCCTGAATCGTATGTCCCGACCCACATTTCCTGTTCTGCTTGTCTCATCCCATAAATCCTGACCAGTAAGCTTTAGTCCGCATATCCCGACCTGTACGCTTTACCTTCCGAGTTCCTACTCGCTGTGTAGGCCTAACCCCTGAATACCACTTATACCCAACCGGGACCCTCCTGTAACCTAGACCTTTAACCACCACGTGGGCCGGACTTTTGACCGCCTCGTGGGCTTGACTTCTGACCGTCTCGTGGGCTTGACTTCCGACCACGTTAGCTATCCGACCCTACTATCATACACCGTATCACTAATCAAGTGGTAGGTAGGTGATACCAAGCAACTCAAGAAGCCTAGTCAAGTGGTAGGGAGGCTAAACTATCGCATTTGCACCGCTACCAGTACACATGAGAAATCCTCTCATCCATTCATATCCACGATATCATTAAATTATGATTCACTATAAATCAGCCATATTGACCTAAAACTCTCAATGTGAGATTATCCTCCCATTAATATTGGAGTTAATTTCATATATTTTCCCTTTGAACGTGGGACTATTATATTAGAATCAATTGCATCCATTTTTTCATTCACTTTTCCAACAAATATTATGCTCACTCCTCGCTTCACAAATAAAATAAGAGAAAGAACAAGGTATGGCATAGTACATTTGGAGGACCATAAATGTAATTGTTGTGTCGTACATCATATTGAAATATGGACTATCTATATTTTTGTAATTTTTATTACAATTTTGACAACTATAGAGCTATGTATGCCAATATGATTTGTCTATGCTAAAGTAACTAATATTTTAATAGAAAATTTGACGGCTCCATTATGTAACACTTAAGATTATTTTGCGCCCTGGTAGAAATTAAAAAAAAAGCTTGGAATGAGACCAAAAACAAGAAGTAAACAAGGAAAAAAAAAGTGTGGGAGTGCAAGCAAGTCGGACTAGTTTTGAGCTATGTTTTAAAAACATGTATGCAACATTATTTTTAATTTTATTAGGGATATTTGATGGACTAAGCCGCACTTACATTATTTAAATGTTTTTTTTTGATAATCTAGGTGGCAGAGCCTTCCATCCAACTAGCCCTAGAGGTGGGTGACCTGACCTCACAAATCCGGAAACACGAGCGGCTCCTTGCCCTATGGTTGGGGGTGTTTCTTTTACAAACTATGCTTCTGTTGTAATTTTATCAAACAATGCACCATAGTATTAGATTTATCACAGTGAGCATCTTCTCATTTTAATATTCCCAAAATATCTCTTAATCGTCTAAATGTCTTCAAAACTTCCAAAAATTATTTTGGTAACCTTGCTTAAAATCAACAAGGGCACAAATTGATTTCTATGAGCATTGCCAATCCAATCATCGTCCGATCTTATTAATTTGACCCATCAAAATATGTTCGAGTAAATTCTCTTCATGAAATAAATTATACATCCATGCTTTCATCCACTTTTAGATCTGTATTCAACCATATTCATCATGTCTTTCGACACTTTGATAGGACAACTTTAAAATGGGAGAACGGTTGAACGAGACACTAGTAGTGGCAATGAATGAACCGCCCATCTTGAACAAGTTTGATGTTCATTTCGATTAGAAATTGATTTATTTATTCAAGAGTAAATAAACATATAAAACAAATGTTGTCTAACCGCAAGTGTATCATCAAATAATAAAAATATCGATCCATAAGGATCATAGACCGTACCATATCTAATAAGTTACGATTCCTCCTTTCGGATACACTATTCCACTGTGGTGTTCTAGAAGGAGTGAGTTGAGATAGAATCTCACACTCAGCTAGATAGTCACGAAACTCATGGCTAAGGTATTCACCACCTCGATCTGATCGAAGTATCTTAATACTCTTGCCAAACTAGTTTTGTACTTCATTCTTGAATTTTTTAAATTTTTCAAAGGATTCTGACTTATGTGTCATCAAATACACATAGTCATATTACTGAAGTCATCAGTAAATGTAATGAAGTACCTATAACCACCTCTGGCAGCGACATTGAAAGGGCCACATACATCACTATGTATAAGTCCTAACAAGTCAGTCGCTCTCCTGCTGTATCCACTAAAGGGAGTCTTGGTCATCTTGCCTAGAAGGCATGACTCGTATATCTCATATGATTCAAAATTAAATCAGTCCAGCAAACCATCTTTATGGAGCTGGGATAAACGTTTGTCATTTTTATGACCTAAGCGACAGTGCCAGAGATAGGTTTGGTTCATGTCATTTGACTTGAACCTCTTGGTACTTATGTTATAGATAGGGTTTTCAAGGTCTAGAATATAGAGTCCGTTCATTAGAGGTGCACTACAATAGAACATATCATTTAAATAAACTGAACAACATTTGTTCTTTATTATAAATGAAAAGTCTTTCTTGTCTAAACAAGAAACTGATATAATGTTCTTAGTCAAAGCAGGCGCATAACAACAATCATCCAATTCTAGTACAAGCCCAGAGGGCAGAGATAGAGAATAAGTTCCTACAGCAACAGCAGCAACCCATGCTCCATTGCCTATGCGTAGGTCCACCTCGCCCTTTGTCAATGCCCTGCTATTTCTCAGCGCCTGTACATTAGTACAAATGTGAGAAGCACATCTGGTATCTAATACCCATGATGAAGAAATAAATAGATTGACTTCTATAACATATATACCTGAAGTGGAAGTCTCACTTCTCTTCTTCTTAAGATCTTCCAGGTAGATTTTGCAGTTCCTCTTCCAGTGCCCGGTCTGACCGCAGTGGAAGCATGTAGCATCCTTGGTGACCCCTCCTTTGGGTTTCAGTGCCTTGCCTTTGCCCTTGGCTTGGGACTTTCCCTTACCTTTGAGCTTGCCCTTGTCCTTATGTTTCTGAACCATCAGAATAGAGTTGGGCTTAACCTTCTTAAGGTTGAGCTCAGCAGTTCTTAACATGCTAAGTAGCTCGAGTCAGTGGCCAGCTCTTGGCCATGCGGGAATCCCAACCTCTGTAGGTTTTTCTATATACCCAATCATTTTTAGTACATATGGGCCTACGGGAGTCCCATCTTGCATCTTGCACTGAAACAGTGCCTTAGAGATCTCGAATATCTCATGCCTCGCTTGTCCTTGATATAGTTGATGAAGATGTTCAACCATATCATAAGCGCCCATCAACTCATGTTGCTTCTGAAGCTCAGAGTTCATGGTCGCGAGCATGAGACAGGACACATCTAATGCGTCATCTTGATGCTTCTTGTAAGCATCACGATCAGCTTGCGTGGCAGTGGCAGGAGGTGCCTCAGGAATGGGCTGCTTCAGGACGTACAGTTTTCTTTCTTGAGTGAGAACTATTCTCAGATTTCTGTACCAGTCCAGGAAATTAGCTCCGTTGATCTTGTCCTTCTCAAGGACGGAACGCAGGGAGAAAGAGTTCGTATTTGACGTCATGGTTATCTATAACAGAAAAATGTAGAAAAATAAATATCATATTCTATTAATCATCTAATTAGGCCTTTAATTAAATGATGCTCCCACTGAATTATAGAATTCATGTGGGACAAGATCCACATCATACTATGCCCTGAGTTAGCTTTGGCTAAATCGCCCAAGACTTAGTATGATCGGTAGGTAACTAATTACCAATTACATCTCTATGCAACTCTTGTTTATAGGATCAAGATCCGCATTTATATTAAAACTCGAGTTAGCTTTAGCTAATACGCCCAAGAGTTAATATAAACGTGATCTTGACCTATCTACCAACCATTGGAAAATGTCTATAGTTAAACTCGATCCAATTGAGTTAACTAGTTGCTCAATCTAATTGAGTTGTATTCACCCATGCATTGATAGGCGAGACCAAGATTGTCCCTCCGCACCCTACCAAGATAGTATGCGTTGCTCTGCTTTAGCAGATTTAACAACAACATGCGATCGAGGTAGTGATGGGTATCACGACATGGTAGGCATTTCGAGTTGACGCGATTGAGATCTAATCTAATCGACGATGCGTATCACATACTCGATTTAGATCTAATCTAATCATGTGGGCGCATCATGTACGTGATTTAGATCTAATCTAATCGTTAAGGCGCTAATTAATTACTATTCTAGCATGCATCACATATACACAAACAAGCAATTAATTAAATATTTGTGATTAGTCATGGCCCTACTACGATCTTCTCAAGCCAATGAGAAGATCGGATGGTCAACCTAAGGTCAACAGCTTCTCAAGCTCCTTCCTTTGACCACCTTGTGTTGCTCGCGCGCTCGCGCGCTCCTCGTAACTCCGTCTCGAGTGGACCTTCCACCGCCTTGATTTTGTACATTACAAAGAGTGAAACTTGAGTTACATTCGAGTCTAAACTATTTACAACAAGAATAAATAAATAGAAAGGCATGACGCACAGGTCGCGTATCAAATATACAACACGCACAATCACATGACGGCACGCAGGCCGTATTATGAATTACAACACACAATATCCAATCAAATTGGGTCTTTTGGGCCATGACCATGACAAAATATTGCATAATTCTAAATTATGTAATTTCTATAAATTTCTGTAATTTTTCTTACAATTTTTATAATTTTTATGAGTAAAAAACTCCCGACGATCCCGTTTAGCGATTTTCGGGCGCAATCGTGGAACGAAGCCCCTTGCGGGGTCAGGGGCAGCACCCCTACCCGCGATATAACCATCGCGAGTGTTCCTAAGCGATCCTACAGCACCTTAGCCCACTGTCCCAAAATGATTTAGGGTGAAACCTTGCCGTTTCGGAAATATTTTCTCGATAGTCGAAGCCTACAAGTGTCTAAACACTTGTGCTTCGCTTCTATGAGAAAATTACCCATAAAATCTATAAAAATCATAAAAACACAGAAACTTACAGATCTGTAGAATTTCATAAAATTCAAAATAAAACTCGTACGCGCTTCGCACGTGGCTCTGATACCATTGTTGGGTTTTTCGGGCCGCAAAAATCATTTTTTTGTTACGGAAACCCCGAAATTCCCATGCCATGGATCCGTGCGAAGAAATAAAATTTCATAAAAACTTTCACGTACGAGTTTTCTAACCTAGATCTACTTTAGATCTACAAGATAAGAATTTACCCTTGATGCGAAGCCCTTCGCTTAATCCCGCTCGTCCAAGGTTCGCCGGATCTCGAGAGTATCAAAGTAGATACTCCTCTATGTGTATCCACACAAGCAAGAGATGGAGAAGAAATCTTGCATGTGCTGGCACTCCAAGAAGTCTCGGCCAAAGAGGAGGAGAGGGAGAGAAGAGGAGAGAGCAATGAGGAAGAAGATGAGAGTTACTCCACAAAATGAAAACTCCCACACAAGAATGAACGTGGCCGGCCACTTCATGGAGGAGTTTTAACTCCATGGGATACCAAGAGTCACAACTCTTGGTAACACCCATGAGGTGGCATCCCACTTAAGCAACCATGATGATGTGGAGCATCATCATTGGTCCACTCTTTGCCAACTCACCAATCAGGTGGCAAATGGTCAAGTCAAACTTGACTCTTCATCTTCTTCTCAAGTCAAGTCAAACTTGACCACTTCTCTCCCTTGGTTGATCTAATCTAACTATCGGTTCAAGTCAATTTTAATTTAATGAATCTCTAATCATTGAATTAAATTAATTAAATGAGTCTAAGTCCAAATTAGACTCACTTAACACATGAACCAAATAGAGTCCAACTCAACTAGCTCAATTTGGATTACTCTTAATCTAATTTAGTTCATCATATGAACCTAATCATTTAGGTTCATCAAATGAACTTAATCTCCATCTAATTGCCCTTTGTGTGTGACCCTATAGGTTCTTATAACGTTGGCAATACTCCTAAACTCATTTAGAAGCATAAGTAATGAACGGTATCTAGCAACACATCATTATTACCCAAGTTATAAGAATGTTGAGATCCAACATCACCTTGTGACTACTAATTGTGACTCTTCACAATATATGACAAGTGTCCTTCTATCCTTGAAATCTAGATTGATCAATGTGAGGCATAGACTGTGTCATCCTCTAATCAATCTAAATCTTGAATCCCAAGTAAACTCACTCAATCAAATGAGCTTAATATCTCATATTGACTCATTTGGGCATGACCATGCACTTCATAGTCTCACTCTATCAAGAATATCGATATCACTCCCGTCATATAGGAGAGATAGATCCCATCTACATCACTCACATCCCTCCGCATAATTTGTTACATACCCACTAATCGCCTTTATAATCCACCCAGTTACGGGTGACATTTGACGAAGCCAAAGTACGTAACTCCTTATGTAGGGAACCATGGTGACTTCAGGTCCAAGGACTAGTAGTCATACTAATAGCCACATGAGAAAGTATATGGCACTCATATAACGATCCATGATACTTTCTCATGGCGGGTCATTCAGTATACATTCTCCAATGCATACTCATGTGTCAACTTGATATCTCCATATCCATGACTTGTGAGATCAAGTCATCGAGTTGACCTACATGCTAGTCTTGTCGCATTAACATTGTCCCTGAATGTTAATACTTGACTAGGAATGATTAAGAGTAGTGTTCCTTATATCATTTCACTATCGATTCAACTAACCGATTGATATAGGTAAGAACCTTCTACTCAAGGACGCTATTATACTTAGTTATTTGGCACCAATACAAGTAAGCATAATAACCATAAACAAATGCCTTTATTTATATACAAGAATATGATACAATGAGTCCATATAACAATGATCAAATGATTGGCTCTAGGGCTCTAACTAGCATCACTAAGAAAGGAAAGTTTAAGTTTTCTTCTTCTTTTTTCAATGGGAAGTTGGTTTTGTCTTCTTCCTTCATGGAGAATAAAAAGGAAAAAGGGAATAAAAACTTTATTTTTGCTTCCCTCTTCCTCCTCCTTCTTTTCTCCACCGAACCCTAAGGCTCTCCTCTTCATTTTGTCGAATCCAAGCTAAGGGTCTCCTCTTTAGGAAAACTTCACAAGCAAGGTTCCTTCTCTTAGTAAATCAAGCGAGAGGATGTAAGTATTCCCCTCACCTGCAATACAAGTAGCTTTTGTATGTTTCTATGCTAAAGATTTCTTGAAAACCTAAGATTTCACCTTGTAGATTTCGGCCAAGATAAGAAAAATAAGGTTAAGAGGTCACCTATGGTTGCTAAAGGTTTTCATAATTGATGTTGTTAAAGGAAAATTGAACTATGCTCTTAATAGGGTTTCGGCCAAGAAGAAATAAAGACATTAGAGGAAGTTTAAGAACTTAACAACACTTGTTTATGATTTCTCATGATATGTAACCCATTATATGATATTTGTTTAAAGTTTCCATGCTTTAGGTTGCTTAAAAATCCTATGATCCATACTTATATGTTTTGGCTAAGTAATGATTTAGGGTTGTGGGAAGTTCAAAACCCCAACCATGCATGATAATGACTCCTTATGATATGATATGGATTTTATGTTACCATGTTATTTGTTATGTGCACTATATGCCATCATGTTATGGTTCCTATGATATGTTATATGCTATGTGCACTTATGCCATCATGTTATGCTATGCTATATGATATGTGCACTTATGTCATCATGTTATGTTTTCTCTATGAGATACCATATGTTATGTGCACTTTATGCCATCATGTTATGCTTATGCAAGGCTTATGTAAGATGAAAAGCCTAAGAGATGCTTCCCTATAAGTGGGGACTAAGAGCACTCTTCATGATATGACAAGAAACATGATGTGCTATGATATGACAAGAAACATGTATGCTATTTTACTTTTGTATGGCTTGTACCGGGGATGGGCTCCTAAGTTGCCCCTAGGTCGATGGTCAAGGAAATGGGCCTAGTAAAAGGGATGGGCTCCTAAGTGCCCCTAGGTCGATGGTCAAGGAAACGGGCCTAGTTCCTAGTAGGTTCAAGATTAGCTACCTTGGATCTATTTAGGATGCGCGCATTCATGTATGTGGTACAAAGTCGGGCCCTCATGATGAGATTATGTTTAAGTACCTATATGATATATGTTTTCAAAAGATCATCTTGCATTTACTCATTCCATGCCATATGATACATGTTTTCAAAAGAACATCTTGCATCTACATATTTCATGCTATATGATTTCTTATGCTTTAGGTAGATGCTCTCTTGAGATGTTTCATGCTATATGATGTTTATGCTTTAAGAAGATGCTCTTTTGAGATATGTTTATGATGCCTAGATGAATATGCTACTACCTTATGCTTATGCTTTCATATGCTATGATTTATGCTCTTTTGAGATATTTTAAGACTAGCATGCTATTGTTAAATCTAGGTGTTGGGTAAATGAACATAACACTAC
The DNA here is from genome assembly GCF_018446385.1 of Zingiber officinale. NCBI lineage: Eukaryota > Viridiplantae > Streptophyta > Magnoliopsida > Zingiberales > Zingiberaceae > Zingiber > Zingiber officinale. The sequence continues at coordinate 47,076,809 of NC_055989.1, read as the reverse complement.
TCTATGTTTAGTTCATGATTTATGATTTTTGTGAGTAGGAAAGGATCTTACTAAGCGTATGTGCTTATAGTTTTATGTTTCCTTGTACTGCAGAAAAGGATAAAGAATGGCAAAATTTAGGGGAGTAGCAGGAAGGGCAAGGATGTGTGTGGCGGTGGCATGGTGGAATAGATCTATCTATGTTTAAGACGTATATATGTCTAAGTCTTTGCATGTAAACTTATTATGCTACTTGATGCTTTTGACTTGAACCGTTCGGATGTTTATATACCTATGTTTTTTTCTCTTGTTCCATGATAGTGTGATCCATGCTCTAGTTTAAAATATCATGTATCATGTTCAAGTAGTAGCTATTAAACCAAGTTATATGCATGAATGCTAGTATGCTCACATGATATGTTTAAAGGAGTAGCATGTCATATGTTTAATGTGCTACATGATTTCTATATGATTATCATATTGTTCACATGTCATGTCATGTTAATATGATTCTATAATTAGAATATAGATTTTTTTTTCAATTCTTCCGCTGCCATGATCTTAAGTATGTATGTATGTATGTATGTATGTTTCAAGTAACCCCGTCCTTCCCTTCGACTGAGTGGTGGGGAGGGCGGGCGTTACATCCTGATCGTAAGTCTATCTTTGAGAATATTGAAGCTCTTTGCAACTGATCAAATAGATCCTTAATTCTTGGTAGGGGATACTTATTTTTCACTGTTACTCTATTCAACTCTCAGTAATCGATACAGAGCCTCATGCTCCCATTCTTTTTCTTTACAAACAGCACGAGAGCGCCCCATGGGGAAAAACTCGAGCGAATGAATCCTTTATCTAGCAACTCCTGAATCTAATCTTTCAACTCTTTCATTGTCGTGGGTGCAAAACAATACGGTGCCTTGGAGATGGGCACCGTATCCGGCATCAGATCAATAGAAAATTCCACCTCTCTCTGGAGGAATGCCATAAACATCCTCAGGAAATATACTAGGAAAGTCTTTGACAACTTCTACATTTTCAATCCTCTGCCTGACATCATCTGTCACTGAAACAAGACTAACTAGAAACCCTTGGCAGCCTTCTCTCATAAGCTTCCTTGCACAGATACAATAAATGATGTGCGGCATCGGTCTATTCCCGGCTACCTCAAATACAAATGACTCCCCATTGGGTGGTTTGATAGACACTGACCTCTGCCAAAAATCAATCGAAGCTCCATTCTGTGATAACCAGTCCATTCCTAGAATAATGTTGAATTCAAGCATCCGCAACACAATAAGATTCGGTCGAACCGCATTCTTCTGCATCCTAAGTTCCATGTCCTTCACCATCCTAGTAGATAACATCTGCTCACCAGAAGGTACTGTGACTTTGAATCCCAGTTCTATGTCTTCTGGTAAGATTCCTAGTCGCTTCACAAAGGCCTCGGATATAAATGAGTGTGTAGCTCCAGAGTCTAGCAAGGCATAGGTAGCTATACCTTCTATAAATATTATACCTGCAGCCATAATACCATCATATCTAATCAAGACTAACATTTTTAAAAATTGCAATCTAGTCCCTTAAAAATGTAAATAGCACATAAACTCCAAAATTTACAAATCAGCCCCTAGTTTTTTTTTTTGAAAATTTGTTAAACAGTCCTAAAGTTTCCAAAGACTACCAAACAATCTCGGGTTTAGTGCATCATAGTCCCCCTATTCTTGTTTTCCTACCCCTGCCCGTAAGCTTTTGTTCAGAAATTTTATCCTAGGTCATGCAAAATTCGAGACATGCAAAATTTTAAATCATCAAGTTCAAATCAACTCAATTAATCCTAGCATTCCATACTTAACATTTCATGCAATTAGGATACTTGTGATAAGCGTAGCTTCTGGCTTTGCCTCCTCGGCATACATCACAAATACTCGACCGGTCACATGTTCTCGCAGCTTTGGGCACTCCGTAGCTTTGTGCCCATCGCCTCTGCATTTGAAGTACTTGTAGGTGTTGGAACCCCAAGGTTGTTTTGGTGTGATCAACAAGTTAAGTTAGGTCCTAGGTGTTTCTAACCTTGTGTCTAAGTGTGCAGGAGCTTAGGAGCACAGGTAGTCGAGTGGAAGACGCAACTAGTGAGAAGGACGGCACGCGATGTGTCCGAGGGATGAGGCACTATGGAAGAGTACACCGGCGGACGAAAAGGAAGCGTCCGATGGTTATGAGGGACGAAAGCCGGAGCGGAAGACTACTCGAGGAGCAAGAGACGCAGCTAGTGAGAAGGACGGCACGCGGTGCGTCCGAGGGACGAAGAATGCGGATGAGTACGCCGGCGGACGAGAAGGAAACACGCGACAATTCCGAGGGACAAGAAGTCGGAGCGGAAGCCCACTCGAGAAGACCGGAAGTTGGGTTCGGGTGAGCCCTTTTCCGAATGTCCGAGATCACCCAAGCGAGCGGATCCGGGGTTGAAGACCCAGACTGAGGCGGCCAGAACCAGAGTAGATGACCCAGACCGAATAAGTCAACCGGAGTTGACTTTTGGGTCCAGGGCGCACGGAACTGACCGGGGCGCCCGAAATGTACCGAGGCGCCCGGACCCCTCTGAGGCGGCCGGAACGTACCAGGGCGCCCGGAGTTAAATTTTTCACAAATCGAGTCAAAACTTGATCTGAATATTGGAGGATAAAATTTTATCCCCCTAGGGCGCCTGGAACCCTCAGGGTGCCCCGACCAAGGCTATAAATATAGCCTTAGTCTAGAAGCTTTTCAACAACTAGAGCAATTCATTTCCAATGCTTGTACGCTTCAGTTTTAGATTAGCTTCTTTATTTTGCGCTTTCACTGCTGTAAGAGGTTTCTTCGCCCGAAGGAGATACTAGTGCGACATTCCTTGGATTAACAACCTCCTTGGTTGTAACCAAGTCAAATCCGTTGCCTCGTTTTTCTGATTTACTTTCTCCTTACTTTAATTTACAAGTGTTAGTTTAAGAGTTCGAGAAGGGTGTTTTTGTTTTTGTTTTACAGGGCTATTCAACCCCCCCTTCTAGTCGGCCGCAACGGTCCTACAAGTGGTATCAGAGCCGAGGCGCTTCAGGAAGACTAACTGTCGAACGAAGCAACGAGATGGCCGGACCAAGCATCCACCCACCGAAATTCGAAGGAGATTTCGCCTCTTGGAAAAAGGTGATGTAGGTATTCTTTACCACCGATTTTGAATTAATGCTTACAATGGAATTTGGTTTTACAGCAGCGGAAGGTAAGGAGAAAAACAATTGGACGAAAAAAGAGCAGGCTGACTTCGTGGCGAATGGCAAAGCAGAATACCATCTACTAAGTGTTCTTCCACCTCAAGAAGTCAACAGGATCGGGAACTACGACTCGACAAAAGAACTTTGGGAGAAGTTCCTCTAGCTGCACGAAGGGACGTCCGAAGCCAAGCTCTCCAGAAGAGATCTACTTCGCAATCAACTCACCAGCCTGCGACTTGGGGAAGACGAGACGGTTGCGCACCTACACTCGAGAATCAAGGAGATCATCACCGGACTCTCGAATCTCGGAGAAAAGGTAAGTAACTGAGATTCGCTAAGGTACGCTTTAAATTCCTTTCCTAGAAATACCAAATGGGCATCATTAGTACATGCATTTTACATTTCTAAATATTTAGAAAAGATTTTGTTAGAAGAATTCTTTTCAACATTTGAAGTGCATGAGTCAAGATGTGTAGGAATGAAGGAGCCCAAGAACAACGTCGCCCTCAAAGCATCGAGAGATGAACCTGAGATGGAGTCTTCTCTCGACGACGAGGAAATGGTATTGATGGTAAAGCGATTTAAGAAGTTATGCAATTCTAGAAAAACTAACCATCCATGGGGTAGAAAGAAAAGGACGATCCACTGCTACCACTGTGACGAAGAAGGGCACGTCAAGGACAACTATCCCAAGCTGAAGAACAAGGACAAGGAAAAGGGTAAGAAGCCTATCCAAAAGCGAAAGGCCCTAAAGGCGACGTGGGATGATACGTCGTCAGGGTCGGAAGTCGAGACATTCTCCGGACTTGCTATAATGGCAAGTCATCAAGACGACGACTGTGAGTTAAGCTCTTCCGAAATGATCATCGAGAGCATCAATGAAGGGGGAGCCACGTCGAAAGAAAGCAGTAGTTCAGGAGGAGAAATGGACAACGAGATCGACAAGGTAAGTGAGGTACGATCACTTCCTCCTGATAAACTCTTTAAGTTTGTTAAACTATTAACAAAAGACTGTTGCAAATTAGAAAAGGAGATTAAAAACTTAAAAATAATTTTGGCTAAATCTTGTCCCTTAGAAGAATTAGACAAATCAAAATTAGAAAATGAGAAATTGAAATCAGAAAATAAAGATCTGAAAATTCAAGTAGATAATTTGAAAAATCATGCATGCTCATCTAATTTTAGAAAATTTAAAAATTTAAATTGGTATTATAGAAATCACCAGGGACAAATTAGGAATATTTCAAGAAAATATGTACCTAAGAAATATTTAGTTAATCCAGTACGCTGGAACCTATATTGGGTTCCTAAATCTTGCTTAGTCTAAATTTTAAACGAAATTAATGCTTTCAGTGAGAAAATTAAACAGTGAATTTCTCTATGAGGTTTTGTCTAAGGAAGTGGTTGTTACTCCAATAACCAAGAAGGCCTAGTGCTTCGCCACGACCTAGAAGCCAAAATATTGAAATAAATGTTTAATTAACTTTCGGTTAAAGCATTAAAATTAGAATTAATTAATGCTTTTAAAGTTTTTCAAACATTTTTTCAAAATATGGTTATACTTAGAAAAATACTTTTACGTGAAATTTTTACTTAGAACATTTTACTTAGAAAAATCTTAAGTTAGGATTTTTTTCAAAAATAATTTTTGCAAAGACTTAAAATTTTTTTCAAATTTTTTTTTTACTTAGAAATTTTTTTTAGTATTTTTCTCTTAGAAATATTCTCCTTTATACTTAAAAAAAAATTCAGAAGAGATTTTTTTACCTAAAAGCAATTTTGAAATTGAAAATTTCTGCTTAAGTTTTTTTTAAAAAAAAGCTGTCTAAGTTAGAATTTTTTCTTATAATTTCACTTAGAAAGTTTTCTTAAATTTTACTTACATTTTTTTTCAGAGACTGTTTATTGTAAAATTTTTAAGGATCTCAAAATTTTCTAAGTTTTTACCCTTATATTTTTTCTTAGAACCCCATTTTTTATGTGATCAAAGGAGGAGAAGGAAAAGTATAAGTCTAGGGGGAGGTAGACTAAAATTTAAATTTAACTTGTTTTATTTTTGCACTTAATTGCAAATTTAGTTAAGTTTATTTTATGTCTATTTTTTACCCTAACTTAACTTGGGTTGCTCACACCAAAAAGGGGGAGATTGTTGTAACCCCAAGGTTATTTTGGTGTGATCAACAAGTTAAGTTAGGTCATTTGTGTTTCGAACCTTGTGTCTAAGTGTGCAGGAGCTTAGGAGCACAGGTAGTCGAGTGGAAGATGCAGCTATCGAGAAGGACGGCACGCGGTGCGTTCGAGGGATGAGGCGCTGCGGAAGAGTACACCGGCGGATGAGAAGGAAGCGTGCGGTGGCTCCGAGGGACGAAAGTCGGAGCGGAAGACTACTCGAGGAGCATGAGACGCAGCTATTGAGAAGGACGGCATGCGGTGCGTCCAAGGGATGAAGACTGCGGATGAGTACACTGGCGAACGAGAAGGAAACACGCGGCAATTCCGAGGGACGAGAAGCCGAAGCGGAAGCCCACTTAAGAAGACCGGAAGTTGGGTTTGGGTGAGCCCTTTTCCGGATGTATGAGATCACCCAAGCGAGTGGATCCGGAGTTGAAGACCCGGACCGAGGCGACCAGAACCGGAGTAGAGGACCCGGACCGAATAAGTCAACTGGAGTTGACTTTTGGGTTCGGGACGCCAGGAACTGACCGGGGCGCCTGGAATGTACCGGGGCGCCCGGACCCCTCCGGGGCGCCCGGAGTTGACTTTTTCACAGATCGAGTCAAAACTAGATCTGAACGTTGGGGGATAAAATTTTATCCCCCAGGGTGCCTGGAACCCTCAGGGCGCCTGATAAGCTATGAATTGACACATTAATTTTGGGCTAATATTTGGTGTTCTTTATATATTTGCACATGTTTAATTCCAATTTTGATCATGTTTCCCCAAACAAGGTTTTTATGAGCTTTATGATATTTTTCCATCTTATGCATGATTTATTTCTCATTATGTGAATTTGGTCTTGTAGGGCACTAATGGGTTCATGATTCAAGTGGAGGCATGGTTCACTTAACCAAATGAAGCCCAAAACCCTAACTGACCCCAAATTGAGCTTGGATTCGAGTCAAACCCGAGCTGGACCAAACCCTAGGTATAAAAGGGAATTTTTGGCACGGTGAACAGTGAGCTCGCTACTGTTCATCGTGTCGTTTCTCTTTCGACGGCGCGACGCAGATCCCTCCCTTCTTCAAGAGCTTCAAACAAGCTTGTCCTCACCGACATGGAGTTCCTCAACCTCCGACGATCAGATTCCGACCATCGGTTCTCATCAACGAGTTAATTTGGCGTGCAGCGAACTGTAGCGGCGAGCTGCGATTTTCAGATCAGACAAGCGGCGTTCTTCTGGTCTGAGTTTCCATTCCTTCACGGGATCATTGGCGGTGGTCCTCCAGTGATTCTGAACCATTTCCGACAGCATTTCAACCTTCCCAGCTATCTTCATCAGCTCGCAACGCCATTTCCAGAAAACGCAGCAGAGAACAATTTCAGAAACTGACCTTCCTGAAATTTTGTTAGCTAATGCAAGGAAATCTGAGTCTTCTTAAAGCTTGAGAACACCAGATCGATTTCTGTTGGAGTGTTCTCTGCAGATTCCTTGTGTGACGGCAAGGAGAAGACAAGTTTGGTTTAAGATTTGGTGTAGGGATGTTTAGATCTTTTCCAGTTCGTTTCTTAGCTTAGTTTTTCTTGTTCCTGAAAATTTTGTCTCTAAATCTGGTAGTTCACAGCTTAGATTTATTTGTAGTTTCATTTTCTGCAAGAATTTGTTCTTTTAGTTCTGTTTTGTTTTGTTCTACTGTGCAGAAAGTCACTGCTGCAATTTCGTTCTTATATCTGTGTTTAGCAATTTTTGTTTTAGCTCTTTGTTAGTTGTTAAGTTAGTTAGCTTAATAGAGAATTAAATTTCTAGAGTGATCAGTTAGGTGTTGAGTAAACTCTTGATAGTTTTCTATTTCGCAATGTGCAGATAACAATGCTGCGTTTTGGTTTTCAGAAGGGAAGTTAGTTGGATAAGTAGATTGAGTGTGTTTTTTAATTCCTGTTTGTTTAGATTAGACCTTTAATTGTTTTCAATTGATTTAGAGTTTGTACGTTTTCATATTTGCAAACTGGTGAATTTAATCATGGTAGTTTGAATGGTAGAGTTGACCTCTTGTTAAGTCCGATTTGATTCCTACAGCAAATAATATGGTGTCTGCAAAAATTTGTTTCTAGTTAATATTTCATTTTGCTATTAATCCCCGTTTCATAATTAGAAAACCCAAAAATAGAATTCTGAATCCAAGACAAGCATAGTGCTAGCATAATCCTCGGAAATTCGACTCAGACCTTATACTAAAACATTTCTTTGTGTAGTTGTGGGTTTTCGATCATAATATTAATTTGGGAGTTTATTTGTGACATCTATTTAGAGAGCTTCCAAATTTTAGCGCCGTTGCCGGGGAGACTTTAAACTTTGCTAGATTTGTTTGTTTGTTTTGGATTGTGAATAATTTTCTCAGCTTTAGTTTGCTGATTTTTCTGATTTTATTGAATATCTACTGAATTTTGATTGTTTATTGGCTTGCATGACTAGGTCTTCCTTTGCAACATTGCTTGAACTTGACCTGGAGATTGAGAGAACCTTTTGGGCTTTAAGGAGACAAGCTAGGTCAGCAGCAACTTGTGAGAGCAGAATTTCAGAGATGGATAATCAGATAATAGAAGGGGATAGAACTATGAAAGAACTTGCAGCACCAGATGTGGCTTATAAGTACTCATGTATTACTTATCCAGACTTGGCAGGACATTTTGAACTTAGATCAGGACTTATTCATCTGCTTCCCAAATTTCAAGGGTTATCAGGAGAGGATCCCAACCGCCATCTACATGAATTCCATGTGGTTTGTTCTACCATGAAACCACAGGGGATTTCAGAAGAAGCCATTAAGTTGAGGGCCTTTCCATTCTCTTTGACAGGAGCAGCAAAGGACTGGTTATATTGCCTTCCAGCTGGATACATTACTAGTTGGATTGATATGAAGAAAGCATTTTTGGAGAAATTTTTCCCAGCTTCTAGGACTGCAACTATCAGGAAGAGCATTTGTGGTATTCAGCAAGTAGTGGGAGAGACTCTTTATGATTATTGGGAGAGATTCAAGAAGCTGTGTTCGAGTTGTCCACAACATCAGATTAGTGATCAGCTTCTTGTTCAATATTTCTATGAGGGTCTACTTCCTATGGATAGGAGCATGATAGATGCAGCAGCTGGAGGAGCCTTGGTGAATAAGACTCCAAATCAAGCAAGAGAGTTAATTTCAAATATGGCAGAAAATTCACAGCAATTTGGGAGTAGAGCTCTTGGGACTAGAGTGGTTAATGAAACTCATTTGGTTTCGAATGAGCAACAAGAAATCAGAAATAATTTGCAAGAATTGACCTCTCTAGTGAAGCAAATGGCGTTGCAAAATTCAAGTCATGTTTCAAATTTTCCTTTATCAATGATGAAGTTGTGTGGAATTTGTTCAAGCCAAGATCATTCTTCGGATCATTGTCCTAATTTATATCAAGATGAATCTGTTGCAGCCATTTCAAGACCTCAATTTCAGCAACACAAGTATGATCCTAACTCTTCAACTTATAATCCGGGATGGAGGGATCATTCTAATTTGAGGTATGGGAACACATTTTATCAGCAGCCAACATAAAATCAGATTGGTCAGCCATCATTTTAGCATCAGTAGAATCAACATTATTTCCAGAACCATCCAGCAGTTCATTCTCAGCAAAATCAGCACTTCCAGCAGCCTCAATTTCAGCAAAATGTTAACCAAAATCAGCCATTTCAACCATTCCAGAATTTCCAGCATTCAAATGTTGCAATTCAACCACATTTTCATAATTTACAGAATCAACAGAATCATTTTCAGCAAATTCAGCAACCTGTGCAGAATTTCCAGCAGCCAAGTAATGCAAATCAGCACCAATCTCATCTTGCACTTCCATCTTCTACAAGTCCTAGATCAATGCAACCTCAGCACAAATTTAGCAACTCGAAAATTGAAGATTTGATGCAGCAAATGATGCAACACCAGCAAAGAACTGATACAACGCTGCAAAACATTGAAAGACAGATTGGGCAACTTGCTAGCAACATCAATCAAATGCAAAATCAAGGATCTGGACAATTACCTTCACAACCCACTCCAAATCCTAAGGGAAATGTGAGTGCATTAACTCTGCGAAGTGGTAAACAAATTTCAGATCCAAAACAGAATTGTCCGGTAGAAGCGCAGCAAAATTTTTCCAGACCAATTGCAGCTTCGAGTTCACAGAATTTCCAGAATTTTCCAGCAACTTCAGAGCAGCCAGATACTGCACAGCATGGGATAACTGGAGCTTATCAGCAACATTTCAATCAACCGGAAGCTTCAGATTCTGATCAAATTGATGGAGCAGATTTCGTCTTGGAATTTACTACAACAGCAGCTTCAAATTCAGCTCAAAATTCAGCACATAATCTGGGAAATTCTGGACAGAATCTGGACAGAAATCTAAACCAGCAAGGAGTTGAGCATTCTATTCCATTACCTTTCCCTCAAAGAAGTGTACAACCAAGGAAAGAGTTGGAGGAAGAAAAGGCTAAAGAATATCAAGAATTGGTGAAATTGTTCAGCAAGGTTGAAGTGAACGTTCCTTTGCTTACCATGATTAAGCAAATTCCAAAATATGCCAAATTCCTCAAGGATCTTTGTGTGCACAAAAAGAAATTGAAGGGAAATGAATTGATAAGTATGGGAAAGAATGTTTCAGCATTACTTCAGCCAGTTCCTCAGAAGTGTGAAGATCCAGGAGTTTTCACCGTGCCTTGTGTGATAGGAGATTGTATCTTTGAGGATGCGATGTTAGATCTTGGAGCTTCTATTAATGTGATGCCTAAATCAGTTTTTCAGTCATTAAGAATTGGACCTTTGTAGCCTACAGGTGTAGTGATTCAGTTGGCCAACCGTAGTCAAGCACACCCAGCAGGAGTGATTGAGGATGTATTGGTAAAAGTGAGGGAGTTAATTTTTCCTGCAGATTTTTACATCTTAGATATGGAGGGTGATGTGCTTGCAAACAGGGCTCCGCTTATTCTGGGACGTCCATTCTTGAAGACTGCTAGAACAAAGATAGATGTACATGCAGGAACTCTTTCTATGGAGATAGGAGACACAGTGGTTCGTTTCAGCATTTTTGAGGCTATGAAGCATCCTAGAGAGGATCATTCTATACTTAGCATGGATATATCGGAAGAGTTGGATGGCATGGATTTCTTGTCAGATATTGATTCAGATTTGGAGGTTTCTGATTTTGGTCAAGAGAATGAGATTGTTTCTTTGTTGGAGGAGATTTTAGAGGTGGAAGAAAGTGGTAGTTCAAGTGAATGCGTAGGGGATTGCTTAGGAGAAGCATTACCCCTAGGATCGCTCAGAGAGGAAGAATTATGCGTAGGGGATTGCTTAGGAGAAGCTCTACCCCTAGGCTCGCCTACAGTTGACCAGACACAGGAGGAATTGAAGCCATTGCCTCAGTATTTGAAATATGCGTATTTGGGAGAGAATCAGCAGCTACCTGTCATCATAGCTCAGAATTTGGAACCGGATCAGGAGGAACGATTGTTAGAGATTCTGAGACAGCATAAAAAGGCAATTGGATGGACTCTGGCAGACATTCCTGGGATCAGTCCTTCCATTTGTATGCATAAGATTCACTTAGAGGAGGATGTGAGGCCAGTGAGACAGCCACAGAGACGACTGAACCCATTGATTTTGGATGTTGTAAAGAAGGAGGTGACTAGACTCTTACAGGCAGGCATTATTTATCCGATTTCTGACAGCAAATGGGTAAGTCCCATCCACGTGGTTCCGAAGAAGTCAGGGGTGACAGTGGTAGCTAATGAAGAGAACGAGTTGGTTCCCACGAGAGTGAAGAATTCCTGGAGGGTATGTGTGGATTACAGGAAGCTGAACCAAGCAAGCATGAAGGATCATTATCCACTACCTTTTATTGATCAGATGTTGGAGAGGCTGGCAGGTAAATCCCATTATTGTTTTCTTGACGGTTATACTGGTTATTTTCAGATTTTCATCGACCCAGAGGACCAGGAGAAGACTACCTTCACTTGCCCTTTTGGGACATTCGCATATCGTAGGATGCCATTTGGACTGTGTAACGCTCCAGGTACTTTTCAGCGATGCATGGTGAGTATTTTTGGTGATTTATTAGAGCATTGCATGGAAGTATTCATGGATGATTTTTCTGTTTATGGCTCTTCTTTTGATGCATGTTTGGAAAACTTGTCTCGAGTTTTGAGTAGATGTATCGACACGGATTTGGTTTTAAATTTTGAAAAGTGTCACTTTATGGTAGAGCATGGCATTGTTTTAGGTCATATAGTCTCTAGGAAAGGCATTGAAGTAGATCCTGCTAAAGTTAGCGCTATATCTTCTTTATCTTACCCTGCATGCGTGTGGGAGGTTCGAGCTTTTCTTGGTCATGCAGGATTCTACAGGAGATTTATTAGAGACTTCAGTAAGATTGCTCTACCATTGTCTCAGCTACTTCAGAAGGATGTTTTGTTTGATTTCGATCAGAGGTGCAAAGAGGCTTTTGACAGATTGAAGGAGGCTCTTACTTCAACACCTATTATCAGACCCCCAGACTGGTCCTTACCTTTCGAGTTGATGTGTGATGCTTCAGATTATGCAGTGGGAGCTGTACTGGCACAGAGAGTGGATGGAGCACCCCATGTTATTTGCTATGCTTCCAAGACTTTGGACTCAGCTCAAGCAAACTACACAACAACAGAAAAAGAGTTTCTTTCTATTTTTTTTGCTTTAGATAAGTTCAGATCATATCTTCTTTGTTCTCATGTGATTATTTTTTCTGATCATGCAACTTTAAAGTATCTCCTCAAGAAGCCTGATGCAAAGCCTAGATTAATCAGATGGATGCTTCTGCTTCAAGAATTCGACGTAGAAATACGTGATAGGAGTGGGAAGGAGAACTTGGTTGCAGATCACTTGAGCAGGATTGAAGGAGACTTGGACCATTCGGCCATTGATGATGATTTCAGAGATGAGCAGCTTCTACAGCTGCAGGGTGGGTGTCCATGGTATGCAGATCTAGTGAACTTCTTAGTTGGACATGTTTATCCCAAACAATTTTCGAAAGCTCAAAGAGATAAATTAAAAAGTGATTCAAAATTCTATGTTTGGGATGATCCTTATTTGTGGAAGTTTTGTAGTGATCAGATCATTAGGAGATGCATACCTGACTCTGAGTTTCAATCTGTACTTACTTTTTGTCATTCTTTTGAGTATGGAGGACATTTTGGACCACAAAGAACTGCTAGGAAAATATTAGAATGTGGTTTGTATTGGCCTACCCTTTTTCGTGATGCTCATGCTTTTTATCGATCATGTGATAGGTGTCAACGAACTGGGAACATAGGACTTAGAAATGAAATGCCTCAACAATTCATATTATTTTGTGAGATTTTTTATGTTTGGGGTATTGACTTTATGGGTTCATTTCCTGCTTCTTTTGGTTTTGTTTACATTTTATTGGCAGTTGATTATGTTTCCAAATGGGTGGAGGTCATTCCCACTCGGACTGATGACTCTTCTGTTGATGTTAGTTTTGTCAGGTCTCACATATTTTGCAGGTTTGGAGTACCCAGGGCGATGATTAGTGATCAAGGGTCTCATTTTTGTAACAGACACATGAAGGCTTTGCTACATAAGTATGGGGTGACACACAAAGTTTCTACATCCTATCACCCTCAAACGAATGGGTAAGCAGAAGTGTCTAACAGGGAGGTGAAATCAATTCTTGAAAAGACTGTGAGACCGGATAGAAAGGATTGGAGCAAAAGACTTGAAGATGCACTATGGGCTTATAGGACCGCTTTCAAAACCCCTATTGGAATGTCCCCTTACAGGATTGTATATGGAAAAGCATGTCATTTGCCTGTGGAGGTTGAACATAGAGCGTATTGGCAGTTAAAGCATGCAATCTTGATAGTGACACGGTTGGAGAAGAAAGGAAGTTGCAACTTCAAGAACTTGAAGAGATTAGATTGGAAGCCTATGAAAACTCACGGATTTATAAAGAAAAGGCCAAGAAATTTCATGACAAACAAATTGAAGTGAAAGAGTTTCAAATTGGTGACAAAGTACTTCTATATCGATCTCGTCTCAAATTGATCAAAGGTAAGTTGAGATCTAGATGGGAAGGACCTTATTGTGTTACTAATGTCTTCTTTTATGGAGTGGTTGAGATCCAGGATTTGTCTACTGGTCGGGTTTTCAAAGTTAATGGACAAAGGCTTAAAAAGTTTCATGAAGGAGTTAAGGGCTTGGTGGTGGAGGAAATGGAACATGTTGATGCTATCTATCCAAGTTAGAGGGGAGTTTCACTTTATCTTTTGTTTCTTTGCAAATGAATAAATTTTAGGCGCTAATAGTTTTCTTATTTGTTTAGGTAAAGTTTCGGTTCCGTTTAGAATTTTCTTGCATTAATAAATCTTGAGTTTCATTCGTAGTCTTCATTTTTGCATAGTTATAGTTTTGCACTTTGGCACATGATAGTTACCATTTCTTTAAGCTTGATAGTTTTTGTTTTAGGAATAAATGGTACTTCCTTCTTTTGACAAGTCTTTGTATCATTTTTTTTTAAGGGATTTGAAAAGGAATGTTAAATTTGGCTATCAAGTTTAAAGACTCTATAACATGATTGAATTCTAGAATTGCATGAGGTTGATACTAGTGATGGATTCTTGATTGATGAAATGGTATGATAATTTCTATTTACCTAGTGAGGTTTGAGCCTATTTTAAGTGATGCACTTGTAGCTTATTTCACTCTAGAACTTGCTTCAAATCTGATTTTTACCTCTAGAGCAGTATTGAGTCATGTTTTATGAAATTTACTCCATTATTACATTGCCCTCACCTATTTTTGCTATTCTTCTTGTCATAAATCATCATATCTTTGATCTTTTCTCATGTCTTATTTCTTTGGATGTGGATACCTTGAATGTTATGTGATGATTTAATTTTGGCCGGGACGGACAAATGAGTAAGTGTGGGGGAGGTGTTTAGTTTGAAATTGGTGTTCTTTTGTGCTGAAATGTTGTATCAGTTTTAGTATCAAAATCAGAATGCAAGATTCAAAGTGAAGGAAGTTTAGTTGGAATTTGAGAAGATGTTGAAACAAATGGTATTCAATATTTTTATGGCATCTACAAACACAAGGAATGGTGGCTTCAGAATTTATTCTGGACACAAAAGAATGCCAGAACAATTCATCAATGGAGCACTCTTGAATGGACACAAATTTGGCAGCAAGTGAACTTAAACAGTGAGGAAAATGCCAGAAACAGAATTCAGAAAAAAAAAAAAAAAACAACAAACGTGTGCAACTCTGAATTATCAGACTTTGAAAACCTTAGGAACTCTTAAGATTTCAGCAGCAATTGTTGTTTAAATCCTGATAGCACTCTCAACCGGCTGGAAGAATTATGGTAGCAGTAACTTGCTGGAATTTTGAATGTTCAGTAACTTTTAATTGATGTTATTGGCTGAAATATGATGTAAATCAAGCTATGGTTTAATTTAGTGATTGTGAAGTTTTATGGAGATAATTGTTGAAGCTTGAATTGAGTAAGCAGTAACATCAGTTGAAGATGTCAAGTGTGTAAAGCTGAAATTCAGAATTTGATGAGATGCAGAAATGACAGCTCTGAAAAGAATTGAAAAGATGTGCAGTTAGGAATGAATGTAGTATCAAGATTTCAGAAATGATTTCAAGTTGGGAAGTGAAACTTAATTTAGTATCAAGAACAATTGAAAATCAAAAGGGAAGGGTGCTGGAATGATAGAAATGCATAGGGTGCAGAATTCAGAAGGTGCAGAATTGCAGGAAAAATGGCAGTTTTGTGCCAATTTGGAATGAGAATTATGATGAGCCAGGGCTGCTGGAAAATGGAAGGTCTTTGGATATGCATTGTAAAAGGTTTGTAGAGACAAGAGGAAGGAGTATTGAAAATTTTTTGTGGCTGAACATGTTAGATTGATACAAAGTCTAGCATTGAAGGAAATCTGAAGCTAGCAGTGCGGAATGAAGTTTAAGGGGCTAATGACCATAGCAAAATCTGAAACCTAGCCGCCACTTAGTATTGATAATTGGTTATCCTTCTTCTCCAGAGTTTACAAGATTTAAGACAAGGAATTGGATACCAAAATAGGGAAGATAAAGCTGTAAACTGAAGAAGATTGAACCAAAACTGCAGCTTGATATTTTGGACTGTTAATGCAGTGAGAAAAAGTAAATCCAAGCTGAAATTTTTGTGCCATTGGAGAACAAGAGGTGGAGTCTTGAATTCGTACCATTGTTGAAGAGGATGCTTAGGGAAAAGAAGTGAATATCTGAAAAAGAAACTGAATTCTGATTTAAATGCAGAAAAGTTTTGTGACACAGGTAATGTGCTTATTTGTGCCAAACTTTTGGTTATTCAAGCCTGAAATGAATGGAGTTAAGCCATCTTGATCTATTATTAAATAAGCTAACTACCAAGGCTTATCAGTTAGGAAATTTTGGTAGAAATGTCATTGAATCCAAATTTGAAAATTCAAGGACAGATTCATACACAGGAAATGAATGGAGTTGTAAGAACAGAATTTTAGTTGTTAAGTTCAGTTTCTGAAAATTGAGGATACAATCTGCACTGGAAATGGAGCGAAGTAAAAGGAAGAGTGCAGATTGGTGTGCTTGCAAAAACCAAATCAACAACAAGAAGCAGTGACAGGAAAAAAATGCAGAATTTCATGCTTGGCTGAAATTAAACATCACATAGCATTTTAATTCCATGTCTTCCACCTTAAGTTGAACTTTATCTTTTTATTTGCTCTAACAGAATTAATTCTTCCATTTACATCCTAAATTGTTTTTCTTCCAATGGTTGTGAATTCTCATGAATGTGCATCTTAATATCTGTGATGGAGGAAAATTAGATGAGAAGCAAGCTTATGGTAGTGGATTTGCTATGAGTAGCTTGAGGGATCTCCACCATTGCAAAATTGAGATTAGGATGAGAGCCACTTCAAATTACCTTGTGAGGATTAGAAATGCTATCATTTTCATTTTATTCATGATGGATGAAGTTTACTAAGTATTGAACCAAGGTGAAAATAGAGGTCATGAATGTGTGAGTCTATGAAACTTGATACTTACATATAACTTCCTTTTACTTTCTTTTGGACATGATCAAGAATAGTTGGGAGTAGGAGGTACCATCTTAGTTGATATTTTAGTGGGCTCACTTGCACGAGGCGTGCAAGAATAAGTGTGGGGGATTTGATAAGCTATGAATTGACACATTAATTTTGGGCTAATATTTGGTGTTCTTTATATATTTGCACATGTTTAATTCCAATTTTGATCATGTTTCCCCAAACAAGGTTTTTATGAGCTTTATGATATTTTTCCATCTTATGCATAATTTATTTCTCATTATGTGAATTTGGTCTTGTAGGGCACTAATGGGTTCATGATTCAAGTGGAGGCATGGTTCGCTTAACCAAATGAAGCCCAAAACCCTAACTGACCCCAAATTGAGCTTGGATTCGAGTCAAACCCCAGCTGGACCAAACCCTAGGTATAAAAGGGAATTTTTGGCACGGTGAACAGTGAGCTCGCTACTGTTCATCGTGTCGTTTCTCTTTCGACGGCACGACGCAACTCCCTCCCTTCTTCCAGAGCTTCAAACAAGCTTGTCCTCACCGACATGGAGTTCCTCAACCTTCGACGATCAGATTCCGACCATCGGTTCTCATCAACGAGTTGATTTGGCATGCAGCGAACTGTAGCGGCGAGCTGCGATTTTCAGCTCAGACCAGTGGCGTTCTTCTGGTCTGAGTTTCCATTCCTTCACGGGATCATTGGCGGTGGTCCTCCAGTGATTCTGAACCATTTCCGACAGCATTTCAACATTCCCAGCTTTCTTCATCAGCTCGCAACGCCATTTCCAGAAAATGCAGCAGAGAACAATTTCAGAAACTGACCTTCCTGAAATTTTGTGAGCTAATGCAAGGAAATCTGAGTCTTCTTGAAGCTTGAGAACTACAGATCGATTTCTGTTGGAGTGTTCTCTGCAGATTCCTTGTGTGACGGCAAGGAGAAGACAAGTTTGGTTTAAGATTTGGTGTAGGGATGTTTAGATTTTTTTTCCAGTTCGTTTCTTAGCTTAGTTTTTCTTGTTCCTGAAAATTTTGTCTCTAAATCTAGTAGTTCACAGCTTAGATTTATTTGTAGTTTCATTTTCTGCAAGAATTTGTTCTTTTAGTTCTGTTTTGTTTTGTTCTACTGTGCAGAAAGTCACTGCTGCAATTTCGTTCTTATATCTGTGTTTAGCAATTTTTGTTTTAGCTCTTTGTTAGTTGTTAAGTTAGTTAGCTTAATAGAGAATTAAATTTCTAGAGTGATCATTTAGGTGTTGAGTAAACTCTTGATAGTTTTCTATTTCTCAATGTGCAGATAACAATGCTGCGTTTTGGTTTTCAGAAGGGAAGTTAGTTGGATAAGTAGATTGAGTGTGTTTTTAATTCCTGTTTGTTTAGATTAGACCTTTAATTGTTTTCAATTGATTTAGAGTCTGTAAGTTTTCATATTTGCAATCTGGTGAATTTAATCATGGTAGTTTGAATGGTAGAGTTGACCTCTTGTTAAGTCCGATTTGATTCCTACAGCAAATAAGATGGTGTCTGCAAAAATTTGTTTCTAGTTAATATTTCATTTTGCTATTAATCCCCGTTTAATAATTAGAAAACCCAAAAATAGAATTCTGAATCCAAGACAAGCATAGTGCTAGCATTATCCTCGGAAATTCGACTCGGGCCTTATACTAAAACATTTCTTTGTGTAGTTGTGGGTTTTCAATCATAATATTAATTTGAGAGTTTATTTGTGACATCTATTTAGAGAGCTACCAGCGCCCCGACCAAGGCTATGAATATAGCCTTGGTCCAGAAGCTTTTCAACAACTCAGAGCAATTCATTTCCAACGCTTGTACGCTTCTGTTTTAGATTAGCTTCTTTATTTTGCGCTTTCACTGCTGTAAGAGGCTTCTCCGCCCGAAGGAGATACTAGTGTGACATTCCTTGGATTAACAACCTCCTTAGTTGTAACCAAGTCAAATCCGGTGCCTCATTTTTCTGATTTACTTTCTTCTTACTTTAATTTACAAGTGTTAGTTTAGGAGTTCGAGAAAGGTGTTTTTGTTTTTGTTTTACAGGGCTATTCAACCCCCCTTCTAGCCGGCCGCAATGATCCTATAGTAGGTGCCCCACAGGCACTTGCCATGGTGCTGGAGGTTGCATTCCCTGCACACTGGTTTCTCATCTGTCTTTGGGGTAGCAACTTTCTGTGGTTGAAGTTTTGACTGCCCTTGCGACTTCTGTTGTCCCTATCCTTTTTGTCGTCCTGTATATGTCTTCTTATTCAGATGTTGTTGCTGATGTGTGTTAGGATCGGTTGAGCTAGAGGGGGGGGGGGTGAATGGCTCACTTCTTTTCTGACCAACTTTGTTTTGCACAGCGGAAATCTGAAGGCAATGCTAACTCCGGTATTTACTTGGTATCCACCTCCTCAAGGAGGTGACTAGTCCAAGGATCCACACCACTCACACTCTTTCACTATCAAAAACCCTCCTTCTCGGAATCACACCGAAGGTGGAGAAACCTTAATAGAAATACAACTCTCCCTTCTCTCCAAAGTAAATATCACAGACACTAAAAAGAAGAAGAAGAGAAGGATTACTAGCTTTAACCGGCTTCTTCTTTGTAGGTGAGTCTTTAGTAAGTAGTGGAGAGGAGCTTGAACACCTTTCTTGAATCTTGATCACTTGAGAGCTTTCAAAAGACTTAGAGAGCAATGGAACAGTATGTTTTTCGTTCTATATCGTTTTCCAGTTTCTTCCCGTGTTTTAAACGTTGAGAAAAACTAGCCGTTTCTCACGCCGCCGTCGTCGTGGATCGATTGAGATTATATCCCAATCGATTCACAAGTATCAGTTGGAAGTTATCACGTCAAGATCAACGGCGCAGATTCTTTCATTGAGCTTGGATCGATTGGAACAGATTTTGAATCGATCCAGACTTCTGCTTGTGAAATCGCAGCTTTATGAATCGATCGGCCGATCGATTCAATACCTTGAATCGATCAGCTTATCGATTCAGGATGATTCTTTGCTTCACACAGAATGTTCACGGATCGATCGGCCGATCGATTCAATACCTTGAATCGATCGGCTGATCGATTCAAAAGGGTTCTGTGCTTCGCACAGAATGTTCACGGATCGATCGGCCGATCGATTCAATACCTTGAATCGATCGACTGATCGATTCATAAGCGTTCTGTGCTTCGCGCAGATCCTTTCCAATCGATCGGCCGATCGATTGACTTACCTTCAATCGATCGGCTGATCGATTCAAAGGCATTCTGCCTCACAGCCATGTCTGAATCGATTCACCAATTGATCTCTGATAGTGAGCCTAACACACATATAATCTTGTGACCTACAGGAGTTTCTTTTTGCCAAGAATCCGGTCCCCGACCTTCTCGGACTTCTCTTGCATCTGATCTTCTAACCTGCAAGAAACCTTTTTACCAAGAATCCAGTCCTCGACCTTCTTGGACTTCTCTTGCATCCAGTCTTCTGACCTGCAAGAAACTCCTCCTGCAAACTCACAATGCATGTTAGTTCCAACATATTAACCTAAACTTAAATAATTGTCAACATATTGAAACTTCCAGGGCATAATTGCACCAACAATCTCCACCTTTTTGATGTTTGACAATCTATTTAAGTTTAGGCTAACTTCCAAAATATCATAATGATACAATGATAGATAATGATTGACATAAGCAATAAACATGAACATATTTAAGCAGTAAGTTTGATTTTAATTATCTTAAGCGTAAACTTCAACATATATCTCCCCCATTGTCAAAAATAAAAAAAACAGAACTCCCCCTCAATAAGTGCACGAGGCAAATACGATAAATCCGAGGGGTGCTCCCCCTAAAACACATATATCCACAGAATAGAACAACATTGAAATAGAGACATATATATACAAACAAAATGAAATACATCATAAGGAGTATATCATACATTCAAAAAGAGACGAAGTTCACACAGGGACTCCATAACAACAACCATCCATATAGCATATAATAGCATGTCATAGCGGGACAAAGAACTCGATAAGATCATCACCCGAAGGAGGGGGATCAGCAACAGCAGCAGGAGGAGAAGCCGAAGTAGTAGCTGGAGCAGGAACCGCCTCAGTGTCAGCACCAACAGCATCCTCAGCTTGGGGAACGGGAGCAGTGGAGGGAGCAGACTGAGACGGATTACCCGTCACCCAGGAGCTCACTAAATCCACTAATGTATCCATGGTCGCCTGCATTGAAGTCTGTCGATGGACCAAGGTCTCCACCATGGAACGCAGGTTGATACCTCCATGGACAGCTCCTCCAGTCGAGTGTCGACAGTCTCCTCGAATGTCGGAGAAGCCGGCTCGGGAATATCCTCCTCAGCATCATCCACCGCAGGGACCAAGGCCTGTGCATCCCCCCCTGTGGCGAGCCCGGGGTCCCTCACCAAAAGCACGGCCATCGATCCATCGAACTCCAGCTGGACCACCAATCAAGCCCGTCTTCTTGAAAGAGCGAGAAGAAATCCGAGAATAAGTCACGGTCATGTGCTCCAGCCGTCCCCGGGAGACATCTATCTTCTGGGATTCCAGCCAATCTGTGATAAGATGCCCGAAAGGCATATGTATCGTCTGCTGCATGGGCTGGGTAAAATGAATGATGCAATGAAAGATGTTCAAGGCGATGTTGATGTCCAGGGAATGACGGATGGCATATAGAGCGAACATGTGAGTAGGGCGAAGGACGGCCAAGGCACGAGAGACAATGGGAAAAAGGCAGTTAACTATGACTTTGAACAAAGCGGCGTTCTCAGCAGATAATTCAAGAGAGGAGAATTTTTAAACCTGAGCATCCGGGCCATCCGGACGAGGACGACCATAAAAGAACTGATGCATGGAGGCAATGCTGATATGCTCAAAAGGTGGTGGCAACTTATCAGGAAGAGTAGGATAAAACACAAAGTCATTTTCGGATGGTAGACAACCAAGAAAAGACTTAAGAATCTCATAAGAGAAGTCCAAGCTTCGTTTTACAATGCGAGTTCGATAATTTACACCATCAGAAGTGTGCAAATTATTATAGAATTTGGAGACAAGAGCGACATTGATACCACTTTCACATGTTAACAAAGAGTCAAGCTTGTAGTGCTTGAACCAGTTGTATGTATCAAAACAGGAAACCCTATAGTACTGGAGATCAACATACCTAGGGGTGATTAGTTTGAAAGTATATTTGCTAAAGTTTTGCTGCAATGCAGCATTAGGAAACCTAGGATCAGTGGGAGGTTGAGGACGGGATGGAGGAACGGACGATCCTTTGCCCGATTCACGCACTTTTCGTTTCTTTCTATTGAAAAAGAAATACAAAAGAATGAGAGGTAGCAAGGGTTTTACAGCGGAACAGAGAGGGCAAGACAAATGCAAGAACAGAATACGTAATGCAATGCATGAGGAGAAAACAAAAACACACAAGACACACATGGATTAGGTCAAAGATAAGAGCAATAACCAAAGAAAAACACTTAGAAAAAGTGTTAAGAACTTTACTTAGGGTTAGGGTTTTGAGTCCTCATTGTGGTCTGTGTCACGGAGACACGAGAGAACACTGCCTGCTCGCCGAGAGAGAAGAGTAGAACCGGAAGACAGGTGGAAGAGCTCCCTTCGCCGGAGAAACTCGTCGGAGGGAACGAGCGAGACAGGCGGAAGAATCGCTTGGAAAATCACCTAGGGCAGGACGGTGGTCGAGAGAGAGAAAAGGAGGAGGTGAGATTAAGTGAATCGATTCGAGAACCATTTGATTTAGGGTTTTAATATGGGTTCGAAATTCTCAATCGATCGACCGATCGATTGAGAACAAGTGAATCAATCGGTAGATCGATTCATGAGGCTTCTGTGAGAATCGAACAAACGGCTGAATCGATCCATTGATCGATTCAGACGCCTTCTGTGGAAAACCGAAAGGGCGTCTCAATCGATCCATTGATCAATCGAGGTGCTCTGAATCGATCCATTGATCGATTCAGATGCCTTCTGTGGCCAAGTGCGAGCCTCCCAATCGATTGACCAATCGATTGGGAAGCCTGATATTTCTGCACGTCTGAAAAACTTTCAGAACCAAGATTTGGAAAAGCACAACTAATTGTACACTACTCCAAAAATCAAGAAATTTTGCATAGACACTATATGTATGTCCGAAATTATCAAAGAAAAATAAAGTTTAATAAAAATGAACTAGCCTTAGTGAAAACTTACACAAAACCACAAATTATTGAAAACTTCAAAGATATGAGGAAGTTTGTATCTACCTGTTTCATAATAATCCCCATCCAATAACACACTTCAACCAATGTTTCAGAAGTTAGTTTTTATATGGTAAATTGAAATTTTCCAATCATAATCGTAGGGCAACGGGCACATGAGTTGTACACTTGCTTTCCCTATGATTGGACAAATGAATGTTTTATGTGAAAATCATTTTTCTTGACCAACTTAATGCATCATAACAAGCATTATGACCAAGATAAATGTTCCTAACCTCTCACCCCCATCTAAATTACACAAAGAGGACAACCCTATGTGTTTGTGAGAGGCAAAAATTAAGGTGAAGAACCTAAAAGCTTTACCTATAAAGTGACCATGGAGGATTTGATTTAATCAATACAACATATTCCCAATTCTCTTCTAAGAAAGCTAAATTCAACTTCAGGAAGAGGTTTAGTAAAGATGTCTGCTAAGTTTGACTTTGACCCAACATAATTCAAAATGATATCACCTCGAGTTACATGATCACGAATAAAATGATGTTTAACTTCTATGTGTTTCGTTCTTGAATGATGAACAGGATTTTTGGTCAAATTAATCGTACTCACATTGTCACAAAGAACTTGAACATTGTTATAGGTATGTTTATAGTCCTCTAGAGTATGAGTCATCCATAATAATTGTGATACACACTCTCCCATGGCAATATACTCCGCTTCAGTTGTGGAGAGAGCTACACAATGTTGTTTTCTACTTGACCAACTTACTAGAGAAGATCCTGGAAATTGACAACTACCACTAGTACTTTTGCGATCCAATTTGCATCCGGCATAATCGGAATCAGTATAGCCCACTAGGTCAAAAGTTTCTGTTCTAGGATACCAAAGGCCAACATTTTGAGTCCCCTTGAGATAACGAAGAATTCGCTTAACGACACTCAAATGTGACTCCTTGGCACACGATTGATACCTCGCACATATACCTACGGCAAAAAGTATATCGGGTCTACTAGCCGTGAGATAGAGAAGACTTCCTATAGCACTACGATACACCTTGGAGTCAACTTCTTTCCCCTCAATATCTTTATCCAACTTAGTATTCTTGGCCATGGGAGTAGATATTTCCTTTGCATTTTCCATTTCAAATTTCTTAAATAGCTCTTTGACATATTTAGATTGATGAATGTAAATGCCTTCTTTTGTTTGTTTAATTTGTAATCCTAGGAAAAATGTCAACTCACCAACCAAACTCATTTCAAATTCACTCTCCATGTGATTAATGAATTCATTTAAAAAATCTTTATTTGTGGAACCACAAATGATGTCATCTACATATACTTGGGCCACAAATATATCATTACCACTATTTTTCAAGAATAAAGTGGGATCAATTTTTCCTCTATGAAACCCTTTCGATACTAGAAAGGTTGACAACCGTTCATACCAAGCCCGGGGAGCTTGTTTTAGCCCATATAAGGCCTTTTTAAGCTTATATACATGGTTTGGACACTCCAAATTTTCAAATCCCGGTGGTTGCTCAACATAGACTTCTTCTTTTATAACACCATTTAAAAATACTGATTTTACATCCATTTGGTACAATTTGAACCCCTTGTGGGCGGCAAAGGCCAATATCATTCTAATTGACTCCAATCTTGCTACGGGTGCATAAGTTTCATCATAGTCCAACCCTTCTACTTGATTGAAACCCCTAGCGACCAATCTAGCTTTGTTTCTCACCACTATCCCTTTATCATCAAGTTTGTTCCTAAAGACCCATTTTGTATCAATAATTGATTTGTTGGCAAGCCTAGGAACTAAATCCCAAACTTGACTTCTCTCAAATTGAGATAATTCATCTTGCATTGCTAAAATCTAATCCGGATCAAACAAGGCATCATCAATGGTTTTTGGTTCTATTTGAGATATTAAGGCAACTTGACTTCCTTCATTTCTAAAGTAAGATCGAGTTCTCACTCCTTGAGTAATGTCTCCTACTACTTGATCTAAGGGATGATTTACATGAATCCTAGTAGGTCTTGAGTCTTGATTTGTTATAAATTCGGGTTCAAGTGGCAAAGGTTCATTTTTCTCACCATCACTTTCTAGATTTTCTTCTCCTTGATGATTTACCTCATTTAGTGTTAGTTTCTCTAACTCAAATTGTAATTCTTCATCATTTGTTCTTATAGAGTTTAAAGAAGGGTTTTCTTCAAATACAACATTTAGTGATTCTTCAACTAATTTTGATCTTTTGTTGTAAATTCGGTATGCCTTGCTATGACTTGAGTAACCTACAAGAATTCCCTCATCCGCCTTAGCGGAAAACTTTCCCAAGTGATCCTTGGTGTTTAGAATATAGACCTTACACCCAAATACTCTAAGATGCTTAATTGTAGGTTGTTTACCAAACCACAATTCATGAGGTGTTTTTCCTAGAAACCTATGTATTAAAGTTCGATTTTGGACATAACAAGCCGTATTAATTGCTTCGGCCCATAGGAAACTATGTAGTGAATATTCATTTAACATGCTCCTAGCGGCCTCTTGCAACACCCTATTTTTCCTCTCAACAACTCCATTTTGTTGAGGTGTTCTAGGGGTTGAAAACTCATGTTTGTAGCCTTTTTCCATACAAAAACTTGTGAATCTATCATTTTCAAACTCACCTCCATGATCACTTCTTATTTTGTTTATCTTATGAGCCTTTTCATTTTCTACTCTATTACAAAAAGCAATCAAGGTATCTAGAGTTTGATCCTTATGTTTCAAGAAAAACACCCATGTATATCTAGTGTAATCATCCACAATCACAAAGCAATATCTACTACCATTTAAAGAAATATATTTACTACTATCAAATAAATCCTGTGAATGAACTCTAAAGCATTTGAGGTACTTACAACATTTTTACCTTTATGAGTAGCTTTGGTTTGCTTACCCATTTGACATGCATCACATATTTTGTCTTTTTGAAACTTCAACTTTGGCAATCCATGCACCAACTCCTTCTTTGAAAGATTTTTGATATTCTTCATGTTGGTGTGAGCGAGTCTCTGGTGCCAAAGCCACGTCTCCTCTTCTTTGGACATGAGACACTTAGCAAACACATTAGTAGCACCAAATAGTTCAACTTGATAAATATTTTCTTTTCTATGGCCTATGAGAACATTGGTGTTTAGTTCACTATGCTTAACTAGGCATTGAGATGAGTTGAACTCAACTCTATACCCTGAGTCACATAGTTGACTAACGCTTAAAAGATTGAAGGTCATTCCTTTTACTAATAACTCATTTTTTATCACAAATTTTTCAGAGATTCTAATATCTCCTATTCCAATGACTTTTAATTCACCACTATTACCAAAGGAAACGGTACCTTTACTTTTGTCTCTAAATGATGAGAACTTTGAAGAATCCCCTGTCATATGCTTAGAACATCCACTATCTACGAACCATGTTGATGGATGCTCCCCCTTGACGCATGCCTGTTTAAACACGATAAACCAAATGTTTTGGTACCCAAATTTTGGGTCCGGTAGCATCAATAACAAAATGCTTGGGTACCCAAGCTTGAACAACCTTAACCTTTGAAGCATGATTTCTACAAATTAGAGACATAAATTTAACTTCCTTATCTTGTGATTTAAAACCTAGTCCCGCTTTGTTGTACACACCCCTTTGAGCTCCTAGAATCATGTCCAAGTATTTTGAGTTTGAAGTAAATTTTACTAGGGCACCTCTAAGATCATCTACTTGTAATTTCAACGATGAATTTTCTTTTTTAAGATCATCAACATCATTTTTGTCATTTTCATGAAGCATGCAACTTTCACATGGCACAATTTCATTTTTGAGTGATTTCAATTCATTTTGCAATCTTTTAACCTTCCCTTTTGATTTAGCTAGTGCATTTGTTAAGCATGCAATGGTGGCATACATCTTATCAAGCTTGGGAGAAATTACCTCATCATCACTAGATGATGACTCACTTGAAGACTCCATATCTTCTCCATGACTATCTTCATCTTCACTATCTTCTACATGGCTTAAGGCCATGAGAGCCATGTACTTTGAGCTCTTCCTTTCATCTTCTTCCGATGAGCTTGATGATGAGTCATCCCATGTGGCTTTCAACACCTTCTTCTTTTTCTTGATCTTTTCTTCTTGCTTCTTCAACTTTGGACACTCCGTTTTGTAGTGCCCCTTTTTCTTGCATTCATAGCAAACTACATCACTCTTATTCTTAGAATCCACAAGAGATTTACCTTTTCTCTTCTCATCATTGAAGATTTTCTTAACATCCTTCTTGTCAAACTTCCTTGAATGTTTCATCATTCGTCGAACGAAGTTTGCCATTTCACTTGATGATAGCTCTTCATCACTATCACTATCACTATCTTGTTCGGATTCTGAAGATGACTCCTTCTTCTCCTTTTTCTTTTCCTTGTGCTTCTTTTTGCTCTTTTCACCTGCAACCAAGGCTATACCTTTCTCCTTATGGCTTGTGTTAGCTTGCTCATGCAATTCAAGTTCACAAAATAATTCATCCAATTTCACTATTGACAAATCCCTTGAAACCTTATAAGCATCCACCATGGATGACCATAAAGAGTTTCTTGGGAAAGATTTCAAAGCATACCTTATGAGATCTCGGTTCTCCACACTCTCTCCAACTGAATGAAGACCATTTAGGAGTTCCTTGAATCTCCCATGTAGTGAGCTTACCGTTTCTCCATCCTTAATGGTGAAGTTTTGAAGTTGATTTATCAACAAATCTCTCTTTGCAATTCTTGAATCCTTGGTGCCTTCATTTAGTTCAATAAGCTTATCCCACAAATCCTTGGCACTCTTAAAAGGTCCAACTTTGTTGAGTTGTTCCGAGCTTAATCCACATTGAAGAGTCAAAATCACCTTTGCATTTGCTTGAGCCTTCATTTTTTGTTCAACAGTCCACCTTGATGACTCAAGCATTTTTCCATTTTCAGTTGGCACCATGAATCCCTCCGTGATTGAGAACCACATATCAATTTCGGTCATGAGATAGTGTTCCATGCGGCTCTTCCAATAAGCTAAATTGCTACCTTCATAAAATGGTGGTCGTGAACTTGTGCTTTCTTGACGATGAATCCTCAAAAGCAAATCTCGCTCTGATACCACTTGTTAGGATCGGTTGAGCTAGAGGGGGGGGGGGGTGAATGCCTCACTTCTTTTCTGACCAACTTTGTTTCGCACAGCGGAAATCTGAAGGCAATGCTAACTCCGGTATTTACTTGGTATTCACCTCCTCAAGGAGGTGACTTGTCCAAGGATCCACACCACTCACACTCTTTCACTATCAAAAACCCTCCTTCTCGGAATCACACCAAAGGTGGAGAAACCTTAACAGAAATACAACTCTCCCTTCTCTCCAAAGTAAATATCACAGACACTACAAAGAAGAAGAAGAGAAGGATTACTAGCTTTAACCTGCTTCTTCTTTGCAGGTGAGTCTTCAGTAAGTAGTGGAGAGGAGCTTGAACACCTTTTCTTGAATCTTGATCACTTGAGAGCTTTCAAAAGACTTAGAGAGCAATGGAACAGTATGTTTTTCGTTCTATATCGTTTTCCAGTTTCTTCCCGTGTTTTAAACATTGAGAAAAACTAGCCGTTTCTCATGCCGCCGTCGTCGTGGATCGATTGAGATTATATCCCAATCGATTCACAAGTATCCGTTGGAAGTTATCGTGTCAAGATCAACGGCGCAGATTCTTCCATTGAGCTTGGATCGATTGGAACATATTTTGAATCGATCCAGACTTCTTCTTGTGAAATCGCAGCTTTATGAATCGATCGACCGATCGATTCAATACCTTGAATCGATCGGCTGATCGATTCAGGATGATTCTGTGCTTCGCACAGAATGTTCACGGATCGATCGGCTGATCGATTCAGAAGGGTTCTATGCTTCGCACAGAATGTTCATGAATCGATCGGTTGATCGATTCAGAAGCGTTCTATGCTTCGCGCAGATCCTTTCCAATCGATCGACAGATCGATTCAAAGGCATTCTGCCTCACAGCCATGTCTGAATCGATTCACCAATTGATCTCTGATAGTGAGCCTAACACACATATAATCTTGTGACCTACAGGAGCTTCTTTTTGCCAAGAATCCGATCCCCGACCTTCTCGGACTTCTCTTGCATCTGATCTTCTAACCTGCAAGAAACCTTTTTACCAAGAATCCAGTCTTCGACCTTCTTGGACTTCTCTTGCATCCGGTCTTCCGACCTGCAAGAAACTCCTCCTGCAAACTCACAATGCATGTTAGTTCCAACATATTAACCTAAACTTAAATAATTGACAACACATTGAAACTTCCAGGGCATGATTGCACCAACAATGTGTAGGGGACCTTTTCCTCTGCATCTCCCATTCAATTTCTTTTAAGGACTGCTAGGCTCTAGTGACTACATCATTATATTCAGTCGGTCTATTAGTAGAACGTCCTGGCGGATTGTAGGCCTGAAACCATCTAGTAAGTGTCTCAATTTTTTAGTAGCATCATTTACAATCAAGGGCACAAAATGACATCCCCTATCGAACTTCTCGACGAACTCAACGACAGACAGGTCTCCCTGTCGGAGACTCATGACTTACATCTTCAGTCTAGATCTCACATCTACAGTGAAGTACTTCTCATAGAAGATCCTCTTGAACTCCTCCAAGGTCAGGGTATTTAGATTAACCCCTCCCTCCATAGGGAAGCATCATCCTTCAGCAGATATATGGCACATCGAAACCTGTCAATGTCAGCCATGTTCATGTATCAGAAGATTACTTCTAAAGATCGAATCCACCCTTCATCAACAAATGGATCAGTAGTCCCAGCAAAGTCTTTAGGATTCAACCTCCTGAGCTGCACATATACATCATCCTGTCGTCCCCTATTAACGCTACCTGCATGCTGCTCTAGGAGTAGAGTCATTCCTTCTAGTATACAAGTAGCAGCATCTGGGAGTGGAGGTGGGGATTGGGGAGCATAACGTCTCAGAGGCATATTTGTATATATCAACCCACATGCATTTATATTTAAAAGAAAAGATAACCTCCTAATTTTGGTATCGTAAAAGCATTTAAGTTCAACACATAAAATTTAAAGCAGCAAAACTCACAGACCTCAGGCTTGGCAACTTGAGATTCCCAGAATTACCAGTAGGTACATCCCTTACAAGATCCTTACTATGATACCAACTGAAATGACCCTAACTTCTACTTGACCTTTAAATTATGCTAGAAATATATATATATATATATATATATATATATATATATATATATATATATATATATATATATACTTTTTTCTTGTAGTCACCTCTTGGCACGTATACACATCACCATAAGAAAAGTTGCAGCCACACACTTTATTAATAGTTAACCCGCATGAGTACACATGAACCACCAACATTCAAAACCAAGTAAAGTTTTTTTCCCTTAAAGAAAACAACGTACTAACCCAAACATCTCAAGCAAATATAACTAATCATTTAAACTACGTTTTTTTTCTTCTCGAAACTCTCAAGCATGTATCATATAACCCTTATAGTTGTTATTATTATTATTGATGACTCACTTATCCACAAAAGTTACAAGATCTTTGGGTGTGTACTACCAACCTGGTCCGATCAAGTGTCAATGCCTCCAGCCTCCTCGTTTTCCTTACCTACATCCATTAAATCCTAGTGAGTCTAACGACTTACCATGTCCTAACCATGATATCACGTATTATATAAATAGGCGCATGCATCATGGATAAAAAGAAAATCATGAACATATTCATTTCCACAAACCATTAAATTCTTGAGCATTGTATATCATTTTCACTACTAGAATTAAGGCCTTTAAGGATACACATAAATGCCCTTATATTATACTTTTAGTGACACTAATGCTATGGTGACATCACCAAAAAATGTATTGAAATGCGGTGTTAGCATAGACCCCCTAGTATTCCTGACATTTGTATAATGTCATTATAAAATATTTATGCTAACTTCAAAAGTGTCTTAAATATAGGAATATAATGACAATCGAAAATGTCACGAAAGTATATTTCATGGACATTTATGCATGCCTTTTTATTATGTACATAAGGACAAATATAAATGTCACCTAAACTAATTTATATTGACAATTATAAATGTTTTAAATTTTTATATAAGGATAATAGATTATGTTAGTAATGATAATTTATAAGGATATTTTAAACTGTCATCATATATAATCTATAATGACATTATGAAATGTTAATTATAATCTTTTATAAAAATATTAAATAGAAACATTTAGAATACACTACAATAAATTAATAATATTTATGCAAAACACAAAACATTCATCACATAATAAAAAAAAGTTACACATCATCACAATTTAACCATCATCACAATAAGAATAGAAACGTTTTATATCCAAAATATCCAATTCATTCGCCATATCATCATAATTCATCCATCATCACAAAAGTACAAATGCATTACTAATGTAAAAGTAATAAATCTAATACTAACAAATCCTTGAGTTTTAAAACTAACAAAGTCATAAAATAAAAACCAACTAATTTCCATCTTCAACCATCTTCAACCATCATATGCAAAATCCAAGTACCTGTCACCTACAAATACAATCAATAAATTTGTATAAGTCAATTAAACAATGAAAATATAAATCTAATAAACATAATTTAAAAGATTGGAAATCATACCGAATGAGAAGCATGTAAAGTATTATTCTATATGCACTAATAGAAATCTTCGCATATTGCCAACTACAAATACATTTCATATTTATTTAAAATTTTAATAACATGATAAATATAAAAATTTATTAATATTTCACTAAAATGTTTAAATCATACCAAATGACAAGGCCAAGCTATCAGTCCTCCAAGTGTATCCTCAAACCTTTGTAAAAGATCATAAGGTCTAATTAAATTTTCTTCGGGTTCTAGGACAACTAGTACTTGTACTTCACACCAATTTGGTCCTAGTTTTTGTCTCCCTACTATATTATTTGGATCCATGTTGAGGAGCACTCCTTTTGCCACAGTTTTTGTTGAATCAAATAAACTTTTGATCGAGACAGAACTTCCAATCTACATTAAAGTGAAAATTTTAGCAACAATTTTTCAAGATGTGTGGAATATATCATAAAATAGAAATAAAAAGAAAAAAAAGCTTACATGTAAGGTTCGATGAGATGGAATAGAACCTTGTGGATTGCTACTCGATGAAGTGTGTTGACTATTATTACAATTTGAAAGAGGATTTGTGCTTGATTGTTCAGAAATCTTTGTTTCTAACATTGTAATATGTTGGCCTTGCTTTTTGATTTGTTCATTCATCTGTTCTAACTTTGCATTCTGTTCCATAACTAGTCGATTGCATGTGCCACGACTAGGAACTACTCCCCATAAATCAGATGGGCTAATTCCATCACCAAGCATACGTACTCGACCGGGTTTATCTAGTCCCATGATTTGAGCAAATATATCATTCTGGCTCACTTGATCATTGTAATCTTCAGGAAGTTGATTTTCTAGTTCTTTCATTGCAGCCTTCAAGACATGTTAAGACTTAGTTAATACATAATGATAATTAAAAATACATTAAAATAAAATAAATGAAGAGTATAAAGTATCTTACCAATCTTTCTTTTACAATATTACTTGAGAGACTTCCATTAGCATGAGTAAAACAGGCATGAAATAATTAAACTCATGTTGGAGGATGTCCCTTTTCTTTTTCCTGAAAATATATTTAGTTACTAATTTCTATAATTAGATGCACATAAAATTATAATATGATAAAAAGATCTACCAATGTTTGTTGCACTTGAGAAAAAGATGTCCTTCCCGTGGTCTGATTCATTATCCTTTGCTTTCTAGCATTTTTATTCTTTTCACTTCTTTCCTAATATATTAAATGACACATAATATAAAATAAAAGTATACTAACATTATATTCTAAATATATAAATACATACCTTTGATTTTTCTGTGTTCCAAAAAGCAACTAGTCTCATATATTGTTCTACTTAGCTCTTTCATCTCTTTGTTGTAAAAGAATTTGAATTGACAACTCAGGATCATAGTACTTTCTTTTTAGTTCAAACTTCCAATTTCTCCATTTTTTTGCTATTGAGCATAATGTCCAATTTTCTGTTCCTAAAGGAAGGTCATACTTATCCTGTAAAAAAATATATAGATAAATTATTATTGCATAAATTAAAAGTTTTAAATACTAAAATTATACAAAATAATTCAGTTACCTTTATAACATTTAACATAT
This sequence comes from Zingiber officinale, assembly GCF_018446385.1. Taxonomy (NCBI): domain Eukaryota; kingdom Viridiplantae; phylum Streptophyta; class Magnoliopsida; order Zingiberales; family Zingiberaceae; genus Zingiber; species Zingiber officinale. The sequence goes on along the minus strand of NC_055989.1, from coordinate 47,043,694 downwards.
CTTTCTTTTTGTCCATTGGCATTTTATGCCAATCTTCTACATCAATTGGACAATACTTACCATTTCTGGCTAAAGAACCCAAGAAATCAGTAAATTTATTTTTTTTGGTTCCTATAGGACGTCCCATATCATCACATAGAATTTTAATGCGTGGAAGTGTGCTAGGTTGGCCCCAAATTTCTTTGATAAATGTAGGACCTCTTTTTTTCCTCTTAGCATTATGTTCATTTTCACTAGCTGTACAAAAAAAAAGTTATAATACAACTTTAAAATAATGATTCAATTAAATAATTGCATTCTTCATATATGTTACCTTTATTATATTCCTGGTTCATATCATCATTCTGGTCTGGAACTGAAGACATGTTTTCAACTAGTGGGACATTATCTTGCACATCAACATGTAGTTGATTTGAAACTATATCTCTGTGGTTATTCAAGGTACCTTATATGTTTTGACCATCTGTAAAAGTATTGATTCCATTAAGAAAAAATAAATATGAAGAAACATAATCAGTCACTAAATTTGTCATACATAAAATGAGATATTATCGTGTTCATGATCTGTGTGATTTGTACCTATACTTGGTGGTTGCATATCTATTTCAGCTTGAAGTTTAAAACGAGATTTCCTCTTAGTTCGACGCTTAGGAGTCATTCCTACTATAAAAAAATAGTTAGTAACAGATTATAAATAATAAAAGGTCAACAGTTAAAAATTGAAAAGGAAATACCTATCATTACATATCATTCAAACATATATAGTAAAAATAAGCATGCAGTTAAATAGGTAATTATTTTATAGCAATTCCCAATAAAATTTGACTTCTCCCGAATTTAATCCTGCTGATAGATAATCAGTCTATGGAAATTTATCAGATAGTTACAATGTATCATGTGACTTGTGCACTTATTTGAGTATGTTACTAAACAATATACTACTACTACTACAACAACAATTAAGCCTTCCGTTACTAAACAATATAATCCTGGGAAATAAATCATCATTTTTACTGTGGTATTTATTCCATTTCACAATTTATTTCCGTTAGCTCCTGTTTTCAAAACTTGTATGTTGTTTCCTCTTTTTTTTTCATGTTATTGATTTTAACAACTGTTCTACAAGTGTCACCATTACTTCCCCACCATGCTCACCCAGCAACCTTCGGTGGATTGGTCAAGAGGTGGTGCTCACCCAGCAACCTTCGGTGGACTGTTCTACAAGTGACACCATTACAATGACAGCACTTCATCTCTTTGTTTCCTCTTTGCAAGGTGTCAACAACCAATTAGGACATTAATAAGATTTGTATCCATGGAAAGGAAATACATGTCATTATATATCATTCAAACATATATGATTTAATGAGATGGAAACATATTCTAGAATGCACATGTAAATATGTATACAATTGCAGAACCTTGAGAAGGTGCAGGATCAGTATTGAAATTTGTTGATAAGGCTACAAGGGAATTATTCATCAATAACATATCAACTTGTTAGACAAACAATAATAAGATTAACAAGTTATTTCTTCTGCCACCGCTGCAAGCCATGATCCTCGAGTAGATTTTTTTTTCTTCTCCCACCACTGCAAAACAATCTTGTGTGAGATTAACAAGATATTTAGTAGGGATTAGGGAGAGAATCCTGTAACCTAGTGTTGTTCAACAGCCAATTGGATCAGTCATGGAAAGAAAATACATGTCATTATATATCATTCAAACATATATAGTAAAAATAAACATATATGTAGAAAGGACTATAATTGTCCTGCTAAACACATAATAAGCATGTAGTATAAGACTTGTCAATATGAAGATAGCCTCACAACTCATAGCCTCACAACTGGTCTAGAACTGAAGACATATTTTCAATAAGTGGGGCATTACCTTGCACATCAACATGTAATTGATTTGAACCTACATCTCTTTGGTTATTCAAGGTACCTTCTATGTTTTGACTATCTGTAAAAGTATTGATTACATTAAAAAAAGATAAATATGAATAAACACAATCAGTTATTAAATTTGTCATGCATAAAATGAGATATTACCTTGTTCATGATCTGTGTGATTTTTACTTATACTTGGTGGTTGCATATCTATCTCATTTTGACGTTTAAAACGAGATTTCCTCTTAGATCGACGCTTAGGAGTCATTCCTACTACAAATAATAGTTAGTAACAGATTATAAATAATAAAAAAATCAATAGTTAAAAATGAAAAGGAAATACATATCACCATATATCATCCAAACATATATAGTAAGAATCTATTCTACTGTTATTACAATGATAATTGATTAAACATAATGCATAGACTAGATAAAATCTCTTCATAAATCAGACTCAATTTCCACTCCTGCAATATCATCACGAACCCAGACTACTTCTTCATGTTCATTGCAATCTTCTGAATTACAAATATAACTTTGAAGATATGTATCAACATCTGCCATAGGCTGCATATTATACTTTGCTCGTGCATCAGTCGTGATAATGACATGCCAATCACAATCATTTGGATCTTCCACATAAAATACTTGCATAGCCTGAGATGCTAAAATATAAGGCTCATTATGACGCCTAACATCTTTAAAATTGGCCAACATAAAACCATCTTCATCCAATTTTAGCCGTTTGCCTTTGGAGATCCACTCGCATTCAAATAAAGCAACTTTTCGACCTCCCCCATAATCCAACTCAATCACATTTTGCAAAATTCCATAATAATCAAGTTCGCTTAATACTGGATTATGATCTTTTATACTTGAATAACTTGAAGTAGTTGCCCTAACAGTCACACCACAATTTTGAGTTTTCCTCTTACGTTCCACTTCTTTTGTATGAAACCTAAATCCATTTGAAACAAATTTATGATATTGTATCCCAATGACATTTGGGCCTCTAGCAAGTGATCTCAAATCATTTGAAACAGGATCATCTTTTGGAAGATTTGTATCTTCAATCTATCATACAAGAAGGACTTACTCATTTATATTTGAAAAAAATAATATGTATTTTTAACAATTATTACAACACAACTTATGATTAGCAAACCATGAGGCAAAAGTTTCACTATGTATACGTTCTATTTGGTGTAGTGGAAGACGAGAATGACTAAGTTGCACAATTCCACGATGTTCACTGCAAATTAGTAATATTAATTTCATAAATAATGATGACTAAATAGTTATATATTTAAATAGCATGAATTATATGAAACCATACTCTATATAAGATTGTAAGCGATGACAATTGAATAACACATATTGATGTACATTCTTTAATATCTCAGTATCAAACTTAGTTGCAATGGCCTTTCCGAGTGCATAGCCAGATATGTTAAACACATCTAATGCAAATGTTGAGTCAATATTTGCATTATCATTTCTTGATGATTGATTAAATCTTGTCTCTACATAATCTGCTAAATATAAAGAGCAGAATATCAAACATTCCTCAGCCAAATACCCCTCAGCAATAGATCCTTCTGGCCTATTTCTATTTCGAACATAGGACTTCAAAGTCCCTAGGTACCTTGTGTCAAAAATACAACAATTAGTATTATTTAACAAATAATATATGATAAATATAATAATATTAAAAAGATGTATATATTACCTTTCAATTGGGTACATCCAACGATAATGAACTGGCCCAGCAAGTTGTACTTCAGTAGCCAAATGAATAGTTAGATGGACCATTATGTCAAAAAATGAGAGAGGAAAAATCTTTTCCAACTCACAAAGGATCACTGCAATATCTCTCCTCAGACGAGTCATTTCCGTAGGAGAGATTACTTTACTACATAACTCTCGAAAATATCTGCTTAATCTAATCAACAGAACTCAAACTGACTTAGATAAGGTTCTACGTAGTGCTACTGGCAACAATTGCTGCATCAAAATATAATTATCATGACTTTTTAGACAAATTAATTTTGGTGGTTTCATTTGAACACATCGTGATATGTTAGATGCATAGCCATCTAGAACTTTTATTTGCTTTAGAACCTTGCAAAACATGCTCTTCTCTTTTTTCCCCATTGAAAAAGATGCTGGAGGTAAATATATTTTCTTTGGTCCTTTCTCAATAGGATGAAGTGCTGTTCTTATCCCCATTTCTTGCAAATCAAGTCGTGATTTAAGATTATCTTTTGTTTTTCCTTCCATATTCAGCAATGTCCCACAAATATTTTCGCAAACATTCTTTTCAATATGCATAAGGTCAAGATTGTGACGTATCACATTATCTTTCCAATACGGTAAATCAAAAAACATACTCAATTTTTTCCAATTAAATGGTAGTGATGAATTGTCATTAATTGTTTTCCCAAATGTAAATTTTACATTTTTCAACTCATCCATCACCATGTCTCCTGGAAGTGTGGGTGGTGGTCTTCCAAATTCTTCCGTGCCATCAAACAATTGAGCATTTTTCCGAAATACATGATCACTATTTAAAAACTTACGGTGACCCATATAACAATATTTTCCACCATTTTTAACCATTGTGAATGTGTAAATTTATGACATACTGGGCATGCAAGCTGTCCTTTAGTGCTCCATCCTGATAAGGTTGCATATCCAGGGAAATCACTTATTGTCCATAGTAATGCGGCATGCAATTGAAAATTTTGTTTAGTTGATGCATCATATGTTTGCACTCCTGTCTCCCACAAATCCTTTAAATCTGCAATAAGAGGTTGCAAGTAGACGTCGATGTTGTTTCCTGGAGCAAATGGGCCAGGTATCAATAATGACAACATAAAGTATGGTTGCTTCATACACATTCATGGTGGAAGATTATATGGCATTAAAATGACCGGCCATGTACTATGTGCCACACTCATATTTTTGAATGGATTAAATCCATCTGATGCTAAACCAAGCCTTATGTTCCTAGGATCCTTTGCAAATTTTGAGTGTTTATGATCAAATGTTTGCCAAGCTGGAGAGTCAGCTGGATGTTGCATGTAACCATCCTTTGTGCGAGATTCAGAATGTCATCTCATATGGGATGTTGTTTTGGATGACATGAACAAACGTTGTAATCTAGGCTTTATTGGAAAATACCATAAAACCTTACGTGAAATTTTTCTCTTTTCACCAGTAGAATCATTTTCGGATGTTTCCCATCTGGGCTCACTACATGTTTCACATTGAATTCTTTCTTTATCCGACCTCCAGTACAAAGTGCAATCATTAGGGCAAGCATCAATCTTTTCATAACCAAGTCCTATTTGCTTCATCAATTTCTCTGCTTCATAGTATGACTTAGGCAAATCATCCATTGCATTAGGAAATGCTTCTCTCAACAAATCAAAAAGCATATCAAAAATCTTATTATTAATTTTTCCTAGACACTTTAAGTGAAGCAAACGAATCATGAATGCAAGTTTTGAGAATTTCTTACATCCTGGATATAATTCTTTTTGTGAATCATCAATTAATTTATAGAATTTCTCAGCCTCTCCCGTTGGAATCTGGTTATCATTTTCAAATTCTGATGTGCTAATTATATTATCATTGTCTGAGATCCCAAATGCCTCATAAACTAAACCTTGCATATCATCTGCATAATTTTGAGATGGAACAGAAGTAGAGTTTGTAGATGTATTATATGATATCTCTCCATGAGCTACCCAATGAGTATAACCTTTGATAAATCCATCAACCGTCAAATGATCAAAGGCAACCTCTCTTGAAACAAATATGCCAATCTTACACCGTATACATGGACATAAAATCATTCCATTTATATATTTGCATTAGAAAATGCAAAGTGTAAGAAACTTTGAACACCATTTCTATACTCCTCAGTTTGTCTCGGTAAAAACATCCAACTCTTATCCATAATGATCCTAAAAAAAACTTATTAAAATTAATTTAACATGTATACTAAATTTAACACTTATCAATAAAGAATTGTATCACAAATAAAATTCACAAGGTAGAGAACTCGAGATATAGAGAAATCATTATAACACAAGAACTCAAGAGGATACAACATAACAATCTATAGTGTCTTATAACTTATCTCACCTAAGAAAAAACAATAGTACAAAAAAACAACTCAACATGGTATCTTAATTTTATCATGTCCTAGGTACAAATTGCTAGATATATGACGTGGAATAAAATTATTCATTTTTCTTGGCTCTTAAACACATGAATATGTCAAAATCATTGTAGGAAGTTGCAACTCGTCAGGTTGGAAAAAAATCATCAAGAAACTATTGTAAGGTTCTCTTGAAAGCACACACTATAAATAAATAGACATTTTTTTCTACAATTCATTTAAGAATGTTTAAGTTGAATTTTTTAAATTGTTTTCTATTCTTATATAACCATTTGGTGCTTGTTGAATTTTTTAAATTGTTTAGGTGTAGGAAGTTGAATTTGCAGCTTGTATTGGATTGATAAAAGAATTACTGGATTAGTTTGACCTGATGCATTCCACTTATAGAACCGGATTAGTTTGACCTTCAAATTCTGGTTTAACCAGCCAATCCAGTGTTAAAACCATTGAGTAGTAGATCATCAAAACTGGCATGGGTTAGTTCAGGTAGAATTATTGAGCAACCTGTTCGATTATAAACCTAAGTGTGGAATAATATTGTTCAAGCATGGTGTATATCTTGATGGGTCAGTTACTTGAATAAAACTCCTCTTCAATACAGTGAACCTGACATGGAGGATAAGTATACCACCTAAACCGTCTTTGAATTTGACACTGCAATTCAAATTTCTAAGGATAAAGATGGAAATTGGATGAATACATTTCCACACTTCTAGAAATGCATTCAGAATATTAATTATGTCTTTGTTCAACTCATTCAGTGAAATTGAAATTGTAATTTTTCATTTGAAATTCTAAAACAAACAAATTGAAGAGATTCAGTAAAACTAAAAAGTCCCTAGTTTTAGGATGACTTTTCCCTCAATAAGATTGAACACGTTACATAAAAAATTATACAAGAAAGAAACATATCCAACAAAATTCAAAGAAAATAAACCAACCACACATATAAATGAAGTTTGTTAGATAAGGACTGAAACTTAAAATTATTATTACATATACCTGTTTGTTAGTGAGGAGAAAGACAGAATCACGGTGGAGGCAGTGATGTGGAGGAATCGTGGTGGCGACACGCGATGGAGGCCGGCGGCGGAACAGGTAGGGTGAGAGGAGCGGCGACGACAAGAGCAAATTAGGGAGAGCAGCGACAACAACGAGAGCAGATTATAGGAGAATGGGAGAGGAGCGCGACGATGAGAGCAGATTAGGGAGGAGGGCAGAGAAGCGGCGACGACGAGAATAGATTAAGGAAGAGAAAGGGATCGAGGAGAGGCGCTGGGGAGATCAGGAGCGGCACTGCGTGGGTGAGCGGTGGGAGAGCGAGAAGAGAAGAAAGAAACGGCGCCGCGCGTGCAGGGCTTAGCGTTAGGTTAGAGTAGGGAAAAATAAAAACTTAAGGATGGCTTAATTATTATTAGGGTGGTATATGATGACATTAATGAAATATGTTACTATATATTGTTTCAAATGACATTTTTATGTTTAAAATAATTTTTTTTGATAAATGTCATTAAAAAATAGTTATAGTGACATTTAAAATTAAATGTCATAAAGTAAGTGTCACAATATGTGATATTTCTAGTAGTGTTTTATGTAACATTAAAACCATCATACCATTTAGATAGCCTACAACATTTACTGTAAATCCTTTTAGGGTGAAGTTCGATCATAAAAAGTGACTAGCCATCATCATTTATCCTTTATCCTTTATTAGATTGTTCAATCTCTAAACCATGATACCTGTTGGACCCCGTGATTATTTTGATGTGATCAACCAAGTTAGGTTAGGCCATGTTTGGTTTTGATCCCTGTGTCTAAGTGTGTAGGAGGTTAGCAGCACAAGAAGTCGAGCGGAAGACGCAACTAGTGAGAAGGATGGCACGAGAAGGGAGCCGACAGGTTCGGTACATCCGAGGGACGAAAGAGCTGCGGAAGAGTACACCGATGGGCGAGAAGAACCTACGCAATGTTCGAGGGATGAGAAGCAGGAGCGAAAGCCTGCTCTAGGAGAAGGCCAGAAATTGGGTTCGGGTGAGCCCTATTTCGATTGGCCATAATCACCCAAGCGAACGGAGCAGCGAAAGATCTAAAGGAAAACTGAAGCTATTTATATGCTGTAGGTAGAGGGCGCCCTCCATGATGTACAGAGGGCGCCCTCCATGATATAGAGGGCACCCTCTATGATGTATAGGAGGTGCCCTCCATGATGTATTGAGGGCACCCTCCTTGTTATTGAGGGCGCCCTCGACCTAGTCATGTAGCCGTTTTGGTAGCAAATAAAGCTTTATCCGTTGTCTCGCTGGAGGCGCCCTCCAAGCCACTTGGAGGCGCCCTCCAAGCCACTTGGAGGCGCCCTTGAGCAGTAGATAAGATTTTTCAGGAACTATAAAAGGACCCCTGGACCTAGGAAAGATACAACAACTGAGAACAACTACTGTAATTATTTCCTAGAGATTTTCTGAGCTTTTCAAAGAGTGTAAGAGGCTTCTCCGCCTACAGAGAAGGAGATATTTCTAGTAGAGCTTTGCAACCACCTTGGATTAACAACCACCTAGGTTGTATCCAAGTTAAATCTGTTTGCCTCTTTTCTTTTTAATTAGTTGTTCATTTTAGTTTATTTTAATTGTGATATTGCCACTAATCTTGGTTGGAAAGAAGGGAAAGGTTTTTTTTTTTAGATGTTGCACCCTCTCACCGGCCCCACCAGTGCGCCAACAAGTGGTATCAGAGCCCAACCGCCTCAGAAGGACTAACTGCCAACTGAAGCATCAAGATCAACACAATGGTCGGTACAAGCATTGATCCACTAAAGTTTGAGGGAGACTTCGCACAATGGAAACATCGAATGGAGGTATTCTTCAAAATAGATTTCAAAATTCTTTCAGAAAAGATTAAATGTTTAAATTCTCTAAAATGCCTTGTCTAGAAGTGATTGATGATCCAATAACTAAGAAGGTCTAGTGTCTCACCACAGCCTAGAAGCCGATTATTGAATTAGATATTTAATTAACAAACTGATAAGCTTGTGAAATTAATTAAGATAATTGCTTTTAATGTTTGTCGATTTTTGGAAAACTCCATAAATTAGAAATTATTTTAAATTTCATTTACATATTTTTATCAAGTTTTTTCTTTTCCCTAAAACTTAAAATTACATATTGTTTATTTTGATGTGATCAAAGGGGAAGAAATAAGTACAAGTTTAAGGGGAGTAGGGGAAGTTAGAAGTTTTATCAAAATTCTGAATTTTTATGAATTTTTTATAAACTCTATTTTATAAGTCTGAATTTTGATAAATCATAATTAATATTGCAATTTCTTTTTATTGCAAACTTCATACTTAAAATATGTTATTTATCATTTCTTTTTTTATTATTACCATAACTTAAACTTGGGTTGATGCATATCAAAAGGAGAGAGATTGTTGGACCCCATGGTTATTTTGATGTGATCAACCAAGTTAGGTTAGATCCTTTTTGGTTTTGATCCCTGTGTCTAAGTGTGCAGGAGCTTAGGAGTATAGGAAGTCGAGCGGAAGACGTAGATAGCGAGAAGGATGACACGGGAAGGGAGCCAACGAGTTCGGTACATCCGAGGGACAAAAGAGCTGCGGAAGAATACACTGTTGGGCGAGAAGAATGTACGTGACATTCAAGGGACGAGAAACCGGAGCGGAAGCATGGTTGAGGAAAAGGTCGAAAATTGAGTTCGGGTGAACCCTATTTCGGTTGACCGCGATCACCAAAGCAAACGAAGTAGTGGAAGATCTAAAGGAAAGCTAAAGTTATTTATACTCTGTAGGTAGAGGGCATCCTTCATGATATAGAGGGCGCCCTCCATGATGTATAGAGGGTGCCCTCCATGATATAGAGGGCGCCCTCCATGATGTATAGGAGGCACCCTCCATGTATAGAGGGTGCCCGCCTTGATATAGAGGGCGCCCTCCATGATGTATAGGAGGCACCCTCCATGTATAGAGGGTGCCCTCCTTGATGTATTGAGGGCGCTCTCCATGTTATTGAGGGTGTCCTTGACCCAGTCTATGTAGCTATTTTGGCACCAGATAAAGCTTTATCTGCTGCCTCGCTGGAGGTGCCCTCAAGCAGTAGATAAGATTTTCTAGGGGCTATAAAAGGACCCCTTGACCTAGGAAAGATAATACAACTGAGAACAACTACTATAATTGTAACGACCCGGCCCTCTTGGCCCATTTGGCGACCTCTCATGTCGTCGACCGTCGGCCCTTATGTCGTCGACCGACGACCCTTGGCCGTGCCGTTACTCACTAGGACTTTCCACCCCTGGCAAGTGGATTTTTGCCTCCCCCAGGATTCGAACTCTGAATAAGAAAACCTTCTTAGAACTCAGAACTAAACACAAATGTAAGTAAAATCATTTGTAATGTTTTACCTAACAATGTTTTATGCAGAGTAAAAAAGTACAAAGATGCACATGAGCTTTGGACCCAATTGATCAAACTTCACGAGGAGCCGATGGAGCTTAAGGATCAAGTAAAAATCGAATCTGAACTCGGGTTAGATCCAATCGAAAAGCCTACTGAATTAGGGGTTGCGCTCAAGGTTAGTGATATTTACCAAAATACCCCTGCTAATAGTAGTTTAGAAAATATGAGCATTGATCTGGTTATTTCTGAAAATATATGTGAAAACAATGTAGTTGACAATAATTACAAAAATACCCCTAAGATATTATCTGATAAAACAAATCTAATTAATTTAAAAAATTCAAACTTGAACCTAAACAAATATGAAAACTCAAATGATAGAGAGGACAAGGTGAATATTGATCTAGATAAAATTAATAAATTATTTAATAATCTAGACAATATTAATCTAGAAAATCCTATCCAAACCCAAGATAATTTAATTAATAAAAAATTAAATTTTAACGATAAGAATTATCTAATAAATTCCACTAATTATATCAACTTAAAAAATAAAGAAAATATAAGAATAAAATCAAACACTTTGATAAAATCAAAACTAAATTTAACAAAATTAAAATTAAATGTTAAGAATAACATATTAAATAAAGATAATCTGAAAAATTCAAAATTAACAATTAATAAAAGGTTAAAAGATAAACCTTTAAGGAAATATAATTCAAACAATTTAATTAATTCAAATTTAAAAATGAATAAAAACTTAAACTTTAAAAATAAGCTATTAAAGAAAAATAATTCAATTAACCTAATAAAAGTGAAAATGAAAGAAAATTTTAAATACATTCTCTTAAAGAAAGATAATTTGACTAATTTAATTAATTCAAAATAAAAAACTTGAATCTAAATTACAAATTAAACATTAAATTTTAACCAAAACTTAACTATAATAAACCCAGAACTAAACACTAAATTTATGACCAATAATTCAGGGGGAGGCTCCAGAATAGCTGGCACCTCCAAAACTAACCTACCCGACAGTGTAACCCTAACCAACCTACCCGAAAAGGGTAACCCCAACCAACCTACCCGACAGGGTAATTAGGACTAGTTAAAGAGGGTTCAAGTTTAACTTGAATCATGGTACTGGTGAAGTTTTTTTATGATAGTACGTTGGGGAAGCTTGGGCATCGCATGTCTAGAAAGATATGACTTCAATCTGGTGTATTTGGCCAAGTGGAACCGACCGAAGCTACCTTTAAATGGATCCTAACTAGTTAGACCAAGGTTTAATACTAAGCTTCGTGGATAGGACTATTCGGAAAACCTCGAAAGGTTGGTTACTTCTAATGACGTCCAAGTGACTCACCAAGCTTAGAAGTTTATCTGAAGAATGTCTATTTGTTGAGACCAAAGCTAAACCTGAATCTAACATAAGTTAAACCAAACTCTGTAATTAAATCTAATTCATCTCACAAAATTATAAGATTCCCGGATTGATAATCTAGATCGGGTGAGATGAATAAGGATTAAATTAATTAAATTTCAAAGTAAATTAAAATTAATTAAAATTAAATTAAATTAAAATTAAATTTTTCTTAAAAAAAACTATTTTACAAATTAAACTTAATTTTTTTAACCTAAAAATTTATTATTTAAAAATTTATTTTACCCTAAAAATTATTTTAACTTAACTATTTAAAAAAAAAAAAAATTTAAAAAAAATTTCTTTAAAAAAAAAATTATTTTAAATTCTTTAAAAACTTTAAAAATTCTTTTAAAACATTTTAAAAATTATTTTAAAAAATCTTTTAAAAATCATTTTAAAAACTTTTAAAAATTCTTTTAAAACATTTTAAAAATTATTTTAAAAACTCTTTTAAAAATCATTTTAAAAACTTTAAAAATTCTTTTTAAAATTCTTTAAAACATTTTAAAAATTATTTTAAAAACTCTTTTAAAAATCATTTAAAAAAAAAAACTTTTAAAATTTCTTTTAAAAATTCTTTTAAAACATTTTAAAAATTATTTTAAAAACTCTTTTAAAAATCATTTTAAAAAAACTTTAAAAAATTATTTTAAAAATTCTTTTAAAACATTTTAAAAATTATTTTAAAAACACTTTTAAAAATCATTTTTAAAACTTTAAAAAATTCTTTTAAAAATTCTTTTAAAACATTTTAAAAATTATTTTAAAAAACTCTTTTAAAAATCATTTTAAAAACTTTAAAAAATTCTTTTAAAAATTATTTTAAAACATTTAAAAAATTATTTTAAAAACTTAAAAAATTCTTTTAAAAATTCTTTTAAAACATTTTAAAAATTATTTTAAAAACTCTTTTAAAAATCATTTTAAAAACTTCAAAAAATTCTTTTAAAAATTATTTTAAAACATTTTAAAAATTATTTTAAAAACTCTTTTAAAAATCATTTTAAAAACTTTAAAAAATTCTTTTAAAAATTCTTTTAAAACATTTTAAAAAATTATTTTAAAAACTCTTTTAAAAATCATTTTAAAAACTTTAAAAAATTCTTTTAAAAATTATTTTAAAACATTTTAAATTTTTAAAAATTATTTTAAAAACTCTTTTAAAAATCATTTAAAAAATATTTTAAAATTTATTTTAAAACTATCTACAAATTTTGTATCATTTTGAAATTTTTATGAGCCCTTTTGAAATTTTGAAATTTTGTATCAGTTAGAGCCCTAGAGCCAATCATTTGATGATTGTATGGACTCATGTATATCATATTCATGTATATATATTAAGGCATTTGGTTTTTGGTTATTATGCTTATTTGTATTAGTGCCAGATAAAATAAGTATAATAACGTCCTAGAGTAGAAGGTTCATACCTATATCAATCGATTAGTTGAATCGATAGTGAGATGATATAGGGAACACTACTCTAAATCATTCCTAGCCGAGTATTAACATTCAAGGACAATGTTAATGCAATAAGACTAGCATGTAGGTCAGCTCGATGACTTGATCTCACAAGTCATGGATATAGAGATATCATGCTGACACATGGGTATACATTGGAGAATGTATACTGAATGACCCGCCATGAGAAAGTATCATGGATGGTTATATGAGTGTCATATACTTTCTCATGTGGCTATTAGTATAACTATTAGTCCTTAGACCTGAAGTCACCATGGATCCCTACATAAGGAGTTATGTACTTTGGTTTCGTCAAACGTCACCCGTAACTGGGTGGACTATAAAGGCGATTACAGGGTATATAACGAATTATGTAGAGGGATGTGAGTGATGTAGATGTGATCTAGCCCTCCCATATGACGGGAGCGACATCAATATTCTTGATAGAGTTAGACCACGAAGTGCATGGCCATGCCCAAATGAGTCAACATGAGATGTTGAGCTCATTTGATCGAGTGAGTCTACTTGGAGTTCAAGATTTAGATTGATTAGAGGATGACACGGTCTATGCCTCACATTGATCAATCTAGATGTCAAGGATAGAAGGACATTTGACATATTTTGTGAGGAGTCACAATTGGTAGTCACAAGGTGATGTCGGATCTCGACATTCTTGTAACTTGGGTAGTAATGATGTGTTGCTAGATACCGCTCATTACTTATGCTCCTAAATGGGTTTAGGGCATTGCCAATGTTACAAGAACCTATAGGGTCACACACTAAGGACAATTAGATGAAGATTTGGTTCATATGATGAACCAAGAGGATTAGATTCATTTGATGAATCATATTGGATTAAGAGTAATCCAAATTGGGCTAATTGAGTTGGACTCAAGTTGATTCATGTATTCAATGAGTCTAATTTAGATTATGACTCATTAAATCAACTTAATTTAATGAATTAGATTCATTATATTAAGTTGGCTTGAATCATATGGTTGGATTAGATCAACCATGAGAGAGATTTGATCAAGTTTGACTTGATTTGAGAGGAAGAGAAAAAGTCATGTTTGACTTGACTTATTGCCACATCACTAGTGAGTTGGAAAGATGTGGACCAATAGGATTGCTCCACATCATCAATGTGTGCCACTTCATGGAGGTTACAAGCCTCCATAGCATTTAATGTGGCCGGCCCACATTAAATGAGGAGGTTACACTTGTTGCCATGTCATTTAGTGAGGTGGCAAGATGTGGACCAATAGTGTTGATCCACATCATCCTAGAGTGCCACCTCATGGGGGTTACAACTCTTAATGGTCTCCACATTAATTGGAATTAATGTGGGGGTTACACCTCCTGGAGTGGCCAGCCACTTGATGGCTAAGGGGTTTTTTGAATTTCCTCTTATTGATTCATTCACTCTTCTTCTCCCTTGGGTGCTCTCTCTTCTCCTTCTCCCATTCCTTGGCCGAACACTCCATTGGTGCTAGCACACCTTATGTTTTGGTCATCTCCTTCTACTTGTGTCCGTGTGGATACATATAGAGGTTGTCTACTTTGACAACTAGAGATCCGGCGACATCTTGGACAAGCGGGAATGCGAAGGGCTTCGCTACAAGGGTAATGATCTTAACTTTAGTGTAGATCTAAATTTTTTACAAACTCGTACAAGAAAAAGGTTTTTCGATAATTTTGTTTACAAATCTTTGCACGAGATCCATGGCTTTGGGTGACTCGGGGTTTCTGCGACGCGAAAAAGCGGTTTTCGAAGCCCGAAGAACCCAACAAGGCCAATATTGGTCGGGATAATACCTTAAGCAAGGTAGACCAATATTGGTCGGGATAATACCTTAAGAAAGATAGGCCAATATTGGTCGTGATAAAGATAGGCAAATATTGGTCTGGATAAAGATTGGTCAATATTGGTCGGGATAATACCTTAAGCAAGGTAGGCCAATATTGGTCGAGATAAAGATAGGCCAATATTGGTCGGGATAAAGATAGGCCAATATTGGTCGGGATAAAGATAGGCCAATATTGGTCGGGATAATACCTTAAGCAAGGTAGGCCAATATTGGTCGGGATAATACCTTAAGAAAGATAGGCCAATATCGGTCGGATTTACACATTTAAAATAAATAAACCAGGATTGTTTGAGTTAGCACATCTAGACATAGACTAGTATTAATTGAGTGTATATGATCGCCCGGGTATGAAAAGATGCAGGACTTTACAGAATTTATAGTATATTACCGGACGATTAGGATCTATATTTAACAATTGCAATAACTAGTCCGAACATAACTTAGGTTCAATCCTGTTCAATATAAATCATAACATAATATCGGGCAGTTTGTAACATAATAAGAACAAAGTAGGCAAGTATGGATGATAAATATATCTCTATATAGCTTATAAGTCAGGGCGAGAACAAATATCTTATGGATATGCATAAATAACTTAATGAAGATATCTGCAATATGTGATTATATGACAAGTATTATATATTTTGGCAGAAAATGTGTTTTTAGATTATTTTGCAGGTGCTAAACGACAAAGAAGGTACATCTGGGGTACAAGGAAGATTCTTAAAAGTCATTCACCACAAGTACGCAGCTTACGTCATCTCATAACAAACTCTAATAAACTGGGGTCCACTTCATGACTACGGAGGTTATATGAAGTGGTATAAAAAGGGGAATCCTCTCCGTTGGCTAGGTAAGGGGACATCATTGTGCACATTCATAACCCTAATTTTTCAACTACTGTTCATCTTCTTCCTCTTCCTTCCACACCAAGGGAGATTACTGACTTGAGCGTCGGAGGGCCTAGCCAGGGATTAGATCACTGACGGTAGTGTTGGTTGGTCTCTTGTGCGCAGGGAGCCTTGGGAGTTCTAAAACTGGTGTTCTTCGATTGGATCTCCTCATCACCGTTGGTGTTTTGCCTCAAGAGGATATTTGGGGGCTTCATCTTCTTAGATCCGCTTTAGGTTTCTCGGATCGGCATTCTCTAGGCATTATTCTCCATCAGCAGTTGGTTTTTTCTCCCGGCTCTCCGTGTTTTCCAGCTTCTCAGACAGGATCAGTTACGGAATAGAATTACTAGTTATACCTTACTTTGTAAACAACAACCTCTTGCTCTTCTATCGTATTCCACTTCTTATCTCGGACATTGTGTGGACAACGATCTAACGAGATGAGAATCCACCACGCCTCTTTCTTCCTTCCTCCAAGTTTCGGCCAAGCACCTTTCTCTAAGAGATAGAAATTCTCGGCCACCAACCAAGCTTCAGGGGATGCAAGAGCAAAGATTCCTTTCTCTCCTTCTTCTCCTACCAAGAACTGGCCACCACAAGAACTCCAAGAAGGGGATACACCAGCCACTAAAGAAGAAGAGAAGAGGAGAAGAATATGGTCGACCACACACCAAGGAAGAGAGGGGAAACTATAAAAGATATGTTGTAAGGTGAGGCACCTCTACCCCCTCTTTTATATTCCTTGGTCTTGACATATAAGGAAATTTAGTTATAATTAAAATTCCCTTATTCTCCTTGCCATTGGTTAATAAGGAAAATTTAACTAAAAACTCCTTATTAAACCTCTAATGGTTGGACCCTTCAATTGCTCCAAATAAGGCAAGTTTTAAACACAAAATTCAAACTTCCTTATTTGTTTCCAGAAATTTTAAAATAAAAATTTCTCTATTAATTTTTCCCTTCATGGTTGATTATAAAAGGAAATTAAAATCTCTCTATTAAAACATGTGGATGCTTTCCAAAGAGGGAAGTTTTCTTTAAAATTAAAATCTTCCTCTCAATCTACAAATAAGGAAAGATATCAAATCTTTTCATAATCTTTTGTAGAAACTATAAAAAAAAGATTTAATTTTAAAATTCTCTTTTAAAATCATGAGGATGGTTACATAAAAGGAAAATTTTATTAAAAATTAAAATCTTCCTTTTAACTACAAATAAGGAAAGATATCAAACTTTTTTCTTAATCTTTTGTAGAAAACTTATAAAAGAAAAGATTTAAATTTTAAACTCTCTTTTAAAACCATGGCTTCCATATTAGGAAAGATTTTAAATAAAATCCCTTTTATTTTTTATATGGCCAGCCACACCAAGCTTGGGCTCCAAGCTAGGGTCGGCCACCTTTACTTGGCTTAACCTTTGGCTTGGTCGGCCCAAGCTTGGACTCCAAGCTTGCTTGGCCGGGCACCTTAGGTTGGGTAGGAAGGTGGGTATAGGTGGGTATAACACTTTATAAATAAGAGTCTACGATAGGGACTGAGAGGAGGAATTGGTTTTGGTCTCCCGATGAAATTAAGCTTCCCGTGTTCGCCCAGAACACCCAACTTAATTTCATCAATAATAATTCATACCACTAAAGAATTATTATTGAACTACCGCACCAATCCCAAATTACATTTTGGGCTCCTTCTTATCATGAGTGTGTTAATCGCCCTATGTTTAAGATATCGAATGTCCACTAATTAAATGAGTTACTGACAACTCACTTAATTAATATATAGCTCCAAGAGTAGTACCACTCAAACTTATCAACATGTCGGACTAAGTCCACCTGCAGGGTTTACATGACAATCCTTATGAGCTTCTCTTGGGGGCATTATCAACCTAAATTCCTAGGACACAGTTTCCTTCTATAATCAACAACACATACTATAAATAATATCATTTCCCAACTTATCAGGCCTCTTGATTTATCGAGCTAAATCTCACCCTTTGATAAGTTAAAGAAATAAATACTAAGTACACGTGCTTGTTACTATATCGGGATTAAGAGCACACACTTCCATAATAACAAAGGTCTTATTCTTTTATTAAGTCAATATAAAAATAACTTACCTTAAATAGTCCTACTCAATACACTCAGAGTGTACTAGTGTAATTTATCAGTCAAGATAAACTAATACCTAATTACACAACTACTATTCCAATGGTTTGTTCCTTTCCATCTCAGTCGTGAGCTATAGTTTATAATTTATAAGTAATTGATAACATTATCTTCTGTGTGTGACACCACACACTATGTTATCTACAATATAAATTAATTGAACAACTACACTTAGCTTATAAATGTTGATATTTAACCAATAAGATTCTTATTTCTAAGTAAATGTTTATACAAAAGATAGGCTTTTAGTATACATTCCAACAATCTCCCACTTATGATAAAAGACTATGCTGCCATATACCCTGTCATACATCTGATTCCCAACCCTTCAACTTGTCCATCAAAAGCTCTTTCCTTAAGGGCCTTAGTGAAAGGATCTCCTAGGTTATCACCTGATGCAATCTAGGCGGCAACAACTTCTCCTCGTTATACGATCTCTCGTATTGGGTGGTACTTGCGCTCTATTGTGTTTACTTGCCTTATGGACTTACGTGTTCTTCGAGTTTGCTACTACACCACTATTATTACAATAAATTGTAATAATTTTTGGGCAAACTAGAAATCATGTCTAAGTCCATCATGAAGTTTCTGAGTCATATAACTTCTATGGCTGCCTCAGAGGTTGCCACATATTCAGCTTCTATAGTGGAGTCCGATAAACATCTATGCTTAACACTCCTCTATTGTTATGGCTTTATCTCCTAAAGTAAACACAAAACCCCAAGGTCGACTTACTATTTGCCCCTATCTGATTGGAAGTCAGAATCCGTGTAACCCAAAGGGAGTAAATCATCTGCTTGGTGAACCAGCATATAATCTCTAGTCCTTCTCAGGTACTTCAATATATGCTTTATAGCAGTCCAATGCCCTTATCCAGGATTACTTTGATATCTGCTAACCATGCCCATGGCAAAACAGATATCCGGTCTCGTGCATAGCATACATTAGGCTTCCTACAGCTGAAGCATAAGGCCTTTATGTCCTCTATCTCTTTCGATGTCTTCAAAGACATCTCTTTAGATAAAGCTACTCCATGTCTAAAAGGTAGAAAACCTTTCTTGGAATCTTGCATGCTAAAATGAGTTAGGATTGTATCGATATATGAAGCTCGGGATAAGCACAACATTCTTTTCTTGTGATCCCTTATTACTTTGATCCCGAGAATATGTGCACATTCACCCAAGTCCTTTATATCAAATTGCTTGGACAACCATACCCTTACTTCTGACAACACTTTGATATTGTTTCCAACTATCAAAAATGTCATCTACATATAGTACAAGAAATACCACCACGTTTCTATCACACTTTTTGTATACACAAGACTCATCCGGACACTAAATAAATTCATATAACTGGATTACTTCATTAAACCTGATGTTCCAAGACCTTGAAGCTTGCTTCAATCTATAAATAGACCGACTGAGATTACATACTAGATGTTCTTTGCCCTTTTACAATAAACCCTTCTGTTTGCTTCATATGGATGTTTTCTTCAAGACTTCCGTTAAGGAAAGCTATCTTGACATCCATTTACCAAACCTCATAATCTATATAAGCAGCAATAGATAAGAGTATCCGGATAGACTTAAGCATAGCTACTGGCGAAAAGGTTTCCTCATAATTGATTTCCTTTTTCAACAAGCCTTTCTTTGAAAGTTCCGACCTTCCCGTATGTCCTTCTTTTCCAATTGTAGACTTAATGGCTTTTACACCATTTGGTGATTCTACAAGCTCCCAGATTTTATTAGAATACATATATTCTAATTCTGTATTCATTGCTCTTTGCAAAGATGCTACATCTTTATCTTGGAGTGCTTCGTCGTATATTCGAGGATCAGGTTCATGTTTACCTGGGATCAAGTCTGACGACTCTCCCAAAAAAGTGAATCTTTCAGGTTGCCTTACAACCCTCCCACTATAACGAGACACTATGTAAAATACAGAAAAATGGAGAATAATCATAAGGGAATTTTTTGAAATTTTTAGAAATTTTCCAAGAATTTTTCAGAACCTATATGGCTCGGGTTACGGGGATCAGTATTGGGCCCCGAGAAAACTTGCTTAGGCTACCCCGTTTAAATGAGGAAATGTTTATTTTCTTTAAATCATTTCCTTTTCTTTTCTTTATTCCCTTCCTTCGCCGTTTCTTCCCTGATCCGCGTCGCGTGCCCGAGCCACACTCCGACTGTTTCTTCTTCTTCCCAAAACCGCGCCGTCGTCCGTTTTATTTTCTCCTCTGGTACAAAGGTAGTGGTGAGTCTCTCCTTTCCTCTTCCCCATCTCTGCTTCTCGTCCTCTCCACACGATCTCCCCTACACCAAGGTTGTGCCCTAGCCTCTCCGCAGTCCGCTACCGTCGAACGGAGCAGCGCCGACCACCACGTCTCTCCGGCATGCCCTACATTGGGTCCATAGTCGCCAGACCTAAGCCTCCGACGCCATAGGGGGGAACCAGTTACAGCAGCCAACTCTTTTCGGCTCTGCCCTAGATCGCCAGCTAATTACTTCCTCTGCTCCAACATCGACATCCTATCCCCTTCCAACTCGGATCATCGAGCTGTGCCCTAGCATGGTCGCTGGAACATATTGAAACTTTCCCCTTCCTTGCTATGAGTGAGGTCTCGGCTGAAGGTGAGTAATGTTCTTTCTTGGATTTCGTCAATTCACTGGTTTCAAGTGATGAATGGTTGAATCCGAATGGAATATTTAAGGTATAGTTATTCTTGGAGGCTGTCGGCAGAGGCATGTAGGGTTGTGAATTTGGATTTGGTTCTGTGGGGTCTTCGTTTGGTTCCAGCAGCACTCCAGTCAGCAGCTTCCCTTGTTCCAACATCAAGAGGGGCTATGAATTGAGGTAAGGTTCGAGTTTCAGAAATTTTCCTTGCTGTAATTTAGTTGTCTGGACTGATTCTAATAGGAATGGATGTTTTGTTGTTCCTTAGGTAGTTGTCGACAAAAGCTTTAGGGCAGTGAGGTGGATTTCCAGCAGGCCACCTTGTTTACGTCTGTGAGTTAGAGTTAAGGGTAAGAATTTGACACATTTTGTAGTTAGATGTTTATGTGAAAGGGAATTTAGGTTTGGATTTAATCTAATGGGTTGATTGGGGATTAAATAATTAACCCTAATTAACTATTAGATTTAAATAGGTAAATTGAGATTATGTTGATTAGGGTTTTACCCTAAATTAGTCTTATGGATTTTATTTAGCTATTTTTATGAATCTAGCTAAATAAAATATTTATATGTTGTTTGACGTAGGACTCTGATTCGAGATGAGCATCTTGACATCGGATTTGGTTTGGATTGGGCCTTCCTATTAGAGGCAGGTACCTTAACCTATCTATTTTGATATGTCTTGTTGATATGTTTAGTAGATCTTAACAAGTAGTAATAATTATAATTATATCTGCATTGCCATGTCACTATTTACTTCCGACCATGTATTGTTTGTTACCTGTTTATTACCTTTATGTTATAGAGGTAGTGACATGCCATGCTCTATGATATACTGGACTGGTTAGATACCCTACTTGAAATGTGTACCTTCATCATATTATTTGATCCACATATCTTGGTACACATTATATGGCGAGGGATAGGATTAGGATATTTCTCGGCTTAGTGACATGCACCATCTTGCATGATTGCATGCTGAGCGATTGGTAGTGCCATTATTGTTGAGCTCTGTTCGCTCTACGCATGTGTACGGAAATATCGCAAGTAATATAAAAGATTAACATATCCACAGGGACTGGAATAAGCACCAGAAATATTGTTGGGTTTTTCGGGCCGCGAAAACCGCTTTTCGCGTCGCGGAAACCATGAATCACCCAAAGCCGTAGATCCGTGCAAGAAAAAATTCGAAGACAATACAAGTACGAGTTTCAAAACTTTAGATCTACTCCTAGATCTATGTGTCGAGAGCTTTTACCTTTAAAGCGTGCCCTCGCAAAATTCCCGCTCGTCTAAAATGCCGGATCTCGAGAGTATCAAGATAGATACCCCTCTAGAAGTATCCACACGAACACGTAGGTGGAGAAAACCACACAAAAGGTGTGCTAGCACCTATGTATGGTTCGGTCAAGTTGAGGAGGAGAGGGAGAGCTTGAGAGGAAGAAGGAAGAAGATACACACTTGAATGAAAAATGAATTCCCATTCAAAACCAAAAGTGGTCGGCCACTTCCCATAGTGTAACTCCCCATTAAATGTAATTAATGTGAAGTTATTAAGAAAATGGCTTTGTAACTTCCATGAGGCGGCACCCATGATGATGTGGAGTAACATCATTGGTCCACTTCAATGCCAACTCACCAATGAGGTGGCATAAAGTCAAGTCTAACTTGACTTTTAATCTTCCTCTCAAGTCAAGTCAAACTTGACCAAATCTCTTCCATGGTTGATCGAATCCAACCATTTGATTCAAGCCAACTTAATATAATGAATCTAATTCATTTAATTAAATTGATTCAATGAGTCAAAATCTAAATTAGACTCATTGAACACATGAATCAACTTGAGTCGAACTCAAGTTAGCCCAATTAGGATTACTCTTAATCCAATTTGATTCATCAAATGAATCTAATCCTCTTGGTTCATCATATGAACCTAATCTCCATCTAATTTGTAACGCCCACCCTTCTTACCCAAGGGCGGTGCTACGATCTTATACTACTTACGTACATGCTTTAGTTATACTATAACAGCGGAAAATTTTAAATCATTCCTTTTTCTTAAATAAGCATGATATCACATATTCTGATTAGTTCGAATGTGCATATATTGATCAAATAACTAAAAATATTAATTTGTCCGAATCGTTCTTGCCGAGCCACCACTACACACATCACTATCTGCTCCTCCTGCTGCTCCGTCGTTCCGAATATCCGTCCCCCATATCTGCGGTACAAGGAAAGTAAGCTATGAGCACTCATGGCTCAGTAAGTTCCTTTCCTACTCACTAAAACCGAATTCATATCATTGCATATCAATATCATGCGAGGTATCATAAGCATACGACATACAAGGGTATCATATTCATATTCATATCATAATATCACATGACATTATATCTAATCATCAGATAATTCAAGCACATATGTAGGCAATGCATCATGAATTTGAAAACTTATACTTATAAGTACTTGAAATTAATATCATCATTAGAGGGGATCCCGGTTTGTACCACATACATAATGCGCGCGCTTCATAGGTAGGTCCAAGGTAGCAAGTCTTGAACCCTACCATGCATACATACTAGGCCCGAGTCTTACTCCATCGACCTAGGGCACTCAGAGGCCCATTACTGACGAGGCCCGAGTCTTACTCCATCGACCCCAGGGTGTTTACGGAGCCCACCCTTGGTACAAACCATACAAAAATAACTTATCATGCATAACTATCATATCATGTCCCTAACAATCTTTCATGCATTTCCTTTTTCATTTCTTTTCATTATGTATAGCATTTCCTATGCTATAACATATCATGACATATTACATAATATAATTTCATTTCTTCTCATTATGTATAGCATTTCCTATGCTATAACATATCATGGCATGTTACGTAACATAATTTCATTTCTTCTCATTATGTAAAGCATTTCCTATGCTATAACATATCATAGCATATTACATAACATAATTTCATTTCTTCTCATTATGTATAGCATTTCCTATGCTATAACATATCATAGCATATTACATAACATAATTTCATTTCTTCTCATTATGTATAGCATTTCCTATGCTATAACATATCATAGCATATTACATAACATAATTTCATTTCTTCTCATTATGTATAGCATTTCCTATGCTATAACATATCATAGCATATTACATAACATAATTTCATTTCTTCTCATTATGTAAAGCATTTCCTATGCTATAACATATCATAGCATATTACATAACATAATTTCATTTCTTCTCATTATGTATAGCATTTCCTATGCTATAACATATCATAGCATATTACATAACATAATTTCATTTCTTCTCATTATGTATAGCATTTCCTATGCTATAACATATCATGGCATGTTACGTAACATAATTTCATTTCTTCTCATTATGTAAAGCATTTCCTATGCTATAACATATCATAGCATATTACATAACATTATTTCATTTCTTCTCATTATGTATAGCATTTCCTATGCTATAACATATCATGGCATATTACATAACATAATTTCATTTCTTAAATTTGTTTCTAGCTTTAAAAATCCTCATAAAAAAAATCTGAAAATACATAAGAAGCCTTGTACCACAGGTGAGGGGAAGCTTACCTTCTTTGCTTAAGTTTCCTAGAGTTGAGAACTTGCTTGTGGACCTTTCTTCCTTGCTTGCTTTGCTCGGCACCAATGGAGGAAGAAGTGGCTAGGTCTTTTGGTGGAGAGGAGGAGGAAGAAGAGGAGGCTTCTTCCTCTTGTGTTGCTCGGCAACAAAAAGAAAGAAAGAAAAGAGGGAGTGTCTCGGCACCTCTAGGAGAAGAGGAGGAGAGTGAGTTGAGGATGAAGCCACCCCTCCATGCCTATTTATACTAAAATGAGGGGAGGAAAACTTGACTTGATTCATCCTCCTTATTTATTTCTCCTCTTTAATGATAAGAATATTCTAGAGAAATGCTTCTTGAGTTCTCTCTTTTCTTTCCTTTAATTTCTCTCTTTTCTTTCCTTTAATTAAAATTCCTATCTCTCCTCTTACAATATCCTCTCCTATCACACTTGGTTAACATATGCATGCATCCACAAGAGAACCAAGGATCAAAACTTGGTTATGTATATTTTTACTTTTTTACTTCCTTTCCTTTTAAGTAAAAAGAATCTTTTCTTATTCTTAACTACTTAGTCCTTTCTCTCCTTATCAATAATTCTCCTATCCCCTTTGATATCCTATACATGTTCCTTACAAGAGGTCCAAGGTTCAATCCTATTTCTCTTCTAACATATTATTGATATTCTTTTGTACATAATAATTCATATATCACCATATTATGCATTATGCATAAATATTTCATACACATATATATTATCTCATATTCCTTCCTTTTGTTTACATTAATTCCATGTATTATAAATATAGATGATTTATATTCTCAACTTTATTTTCTTTCATAAAGTTTTAATCATCTAAATCCTTCCCATCTTAATATTCAACTTAGAATATTTACACCTTCTTTTCACTACCTTCAAACTCTCATTATCCTTACTTTCTTATCTAGGCTTTCTAGGGGTGTTACATAATTGTCCTAAGTGTGTGACCCTATAGGTTCTTGTAACGTTGGCAATGCCCTAAACCCATTTAGGAGTATAAGTAATGAACGGTATCTAGCAACACATCATTACTAGCCAAGTTACAAGAATATCGAGATCCGACATCACCTTGTGACTACTAATTGTGACTCCTCACAATATATGACAAGTGTCCTTCTATCCTAGACATCTAGATTGATTATTATGAGGCATAGACCGTGTCATCCTCTAATCAATCTAAATCTTTAACTCCAAGTAGACACACTAAATCAAATGAGCTCAATATATTATATTGACTCATTTGGGCATGGCCATGCACTTCGTGGTCTCACTCTATCAAGAATACCGATGTCACTCCCGTCATATAGGAGGGATAGATCCCATCTACATCACTCACATCCCTCCGCATAATTTGTTACATACCCAGTAATCGCCTTTATAGTCCACCCAGTTACGGGTGACGTTTGACGAAACTAAAGTACATAACTCCTTATGTAGGGATCTATGGTGACTTCAGGTCTAAGGACTAGTAGTCACACTAATAGCCACATGAGAAAGTATATGACACTCATATAACGATCCATGATACTTTCTAATGGCGGGTCATTCAGTATACATTCTCTAATGTATACCCATGTGTCAACTTGATATCTCTATATCCATGACTTGTGAGATCAAGTCATCGAGTTCACCTACATGCTAGTCTTATTGCATTAACATTGTCCCTGAATGTTAATACTCGACTAGGAATGATTAAGAGTAGTGTTCCCTATATCATCTCACTATCGGTTCAACTAACCGATTGATATAGGTGAGAACCATCTACTCAAGGACATTATTATACTTAGTTTATTTGGCACCAATACAAGTAAGTATAATAACCAAAATCCAAATGTCTTTATTAATATACAAGAATATGATACAATGAGTCCATACAATCATCAAATGATTGGCTCTAGGGCTCTAACTAACAATCTCCCACTAGCACTAGTGTCAATCAGTATAGACTCTAAGGCCTAATGACCTAGTGTGACCATCATGCTTTCTCTGTGCCAAAGCCTTGGTCAAGGGATCTGCGATGTTAGCCTCTGTAGGTACTCTGCAAATCTTCACATCTCCTCTATCGATAATCTCTCGAATGAGATGGAAGCGCCGTAGTTCGCTGGTGTGAGCGAGGTTCCTTCGCCTGTGCTATAGCTCCATTGTTGTCACAATTGAGCTCAACTGGGTCAGCGATGCTAGGAACCACCCCAAGTTCAGTGATGAACTTGCGGATCCCAACTGCCTCCTTTGCTGCCTCTGATGCAGCAATATGCTCGGCTTCTGTTGTAGAATCAGCTACTGTATCCTGCTTCGAACTCTTCCAGCTAACAGCACCACCATTAATGCAAAATACGAACCCCGACTGCGATCTATAGTCATCCTGGTCGGTCTGGAAGCTAGCATCACTGTAACCCTTTACAGCTAGCTCATCATTGCCTCCATATATTAAGAAATATTCTTTAGTCTTTCTCAAGTACTTAAGAATATTCTTGAACGCTATCTAGTGACTTTCACCTAGATCTGATTGGTATCTGCTCGTCATGCTCAAAGCATACGAGACATCAGGTCGAGTACATAGCATGGCGTACATGATCGATCCTATGGCTGAAGCATAAGGGATCTGATCCATGCGGTCTCTCTCCTCTCTAGAAGAGGGACCTTGAGTCTTCGAAAGACTCACGCCATGTGACATTGGCAGAAATCCCTTCTTGGAGTTCTGCATGGCAAACCGAAGGAGTACCTTGTCAATGTATATACTCTGACTTAGGCCAAGCAATCTCTTAGATCTATCTCTATAGATCTGTATCCCTAGAATGCGGGATGCCTCACCTAAGTCCTTCATTTTGAAGCAACTCCCTAGCCAAGTCTTGACAGACTGAAGCATAGGGATGTCCTTCCCAATGAGTAATATGTCATCCACATACAATATGAGGAAGACAACTATGTCCCCTACAACCTTCTTCTAGACACAAGGCTCATCTTCGTTCTTGATGAAACCAAACTATTTGATTGCATCATCGAATCGAAGATTCCAGCTCGGAGAAGCTTGCTTTAGTCCATAAATGGACCTATGCAGCTTGCATACTCTACTAGTATGCTGTGGATCTACAAAACCCTCAGGTTGTGTCATGTACACATCCTCGAGCAAGTTTCCATTCAGAAACGCGGTTTTGACATCCATCTACCATATCTCATAGTCATGGTAGGCTGCAATAGCAAGCATGATCCGAATAGACTTAAACATCACTACTGGAGAAAAGGTTTCATCATAGTCAATACCATGAATCTGCTTGAAACCTTTAGCTACCAAGCGACCCTTATAGATAAGTCCATCCATGTCAGTCTTTCTCTTAAAGACCCACTTACACCCAATGGGTTTTACCCCTTCAGGTGGATCAACCAAAGTCCATACTTGGTTGGTGTACATGGATTCCATTTCGGATCTCATGGCCTCTAGCCATTTCTCGGAATCTGGTCTCATCACAGCTTCCTGATAGGTGGTAGGCTCATCCTCTATGAGCATAACGTCATCATGGTCAGACAAGAGAAATGAGTATCTCTCAGGCTGACGACGTACCCTATCAGACCTGCGAAGAGGTATGTCTACTTGAACTGGTTGTTGTTCCTCAACTCCTTGTGGAACAACATCATCCACAACACTTTGTGGTTCCAGTTCAATTTCCATCGAGGCATCAATGCTATTGTTCACATCTTGAACTTCTTCAAGATCGAACGCGCTCCCACTAGTCTTTCTAGAAACAAAGTCCCTTTCTAGAAAGACCCCAGTCTTTGCCACAACTACCTTGTGCTGACTGGGAATGTAGAAGTAATATCCCTTATTTTCCTTGGGATATCCGATGAAATAGCACTTGTCGGATTTGGGTCCTAACTTGTCTGAGACTTGACGTCGAACGTAAGCCTCACAACCCCAAATCTTCATGAAAGACACCTGGGCATCTCTCCCAGTCCATATCCTATATTGTATCTTTATCACGGCCTTGGATGGAACTCGGTTGAGAATGAAAGTTGCCGTGTCTAGAGCATAGCCCCAAAGGTATGTCGAAAGATCTGTGTGACTCATCATAGATCGTACCATATCTAATAGGGTACGATTCCTCCTTTCGGATACACCATTCCACTGTGGTGTTCCTGGAGGAGTGAGTTGGGATAGAATCCCACACTCAGCTAAATAGTCACGAAACTCATGGCTTAAGTATTCACCACCTCGATCTGATCGAAGTATTTTAATACTCTTGCCAAGCTGGTTCTGTACTTCATTCTTGAATTCTTTGAACTTTTCAAAGGATTCGGACTTATGTGTCATCAAGTACACATAACCATATCTACTGAAGTCATCAATAAATGTGATGAAGTATCTATAACCGCCTCTAGCAGCGATATTGAAAGGTCCACATACATCACTATGTATGAGTCCTAACAAATCAGTCGCTCTCTCGCTGTGCCCACTAAAGGGAGTCTTGGTCATCTTGCCTCGTAGGCATGACTCGCATATCTCATATGATTCAAAATCAAATGAGTCCAGCAAACCATCCTTATGGAGCTGGGATAAGCGCTTGTCATTTATATGACCTAAGCAACAGTGCCAGAGATAGGTGTGGTTCATATCGTTCGATTTGAACCTCTTGGTACTAACGTTATAGATAGAGCTCTCAAGGTCTAGAATATAGATTCCGTTCATCAGAGGTGCACTACAATAGAACATATCGTTTAAATAGACAGAACAACATTTGTTCTTTATTATAAACAAGAATCCTTTCTTGTCTAAACAAGAAACTGATATAATATTCTTAGTCAATGCAGGCACATAACAACAATCGTCTAACTCTAGTATAAGCCCAGAGGGCAAAGATAGAAAATAAGTCCCTACAGCAACAGCAGCAACCCGTGCTCCATTGCCTACTCGTAGGTCTATCTCGCCCTTTGTCAATGCCCTGCTATTTCTCAGTGCTTGTACATTAGTACAAATGTGCGAAGCACATCCGGTATCTAATACCCACGATGAAGAAATAGAGAGGTTGACTTCTATAACATGTATACCTGAAGTAGAAATCTTATTTCTCTTCTTCTTAAGATCTTCTAGGTATTCTTTGGAGTTCCTCTTCCAGTGCCTTGCTTGTCCTTGATATAGGTGACAAAGATGTTCAACCATATCGTAAGCGCTCATCAACTCATGTTGCTTCTGAAGCTCTGAGTTCATGGTTGCGAGCATAAGACATGACACATCTAATGCGTCATCTTGATGCTTCTTGTAAGCATCCCGGCTTCAGCGTGGCGCGGGAGGAGCCTCGAATGGGCTGCCCGAACGTGCGGTTCGTTCGAGTGAGAACTATTCTCGTGTTCCTGTACGATCCAGTCCAGGAAATTTGCTCCGTTGAGCTTGTCCTTCTTAAGGACAGAACGCAGAGAGAAAGTGTTCGTATTCGACGTCATGAATATTCTACAACAGAAATAAATGTAGAAATAAATATCATATTCTTTTAAAATCATTTAATTAGGCCTTTAATTAAATGATGCTCCCACTGAATTCTATAATTCTTGTGGGACAAGATCCACATCATACTAATCCTTGAGTTAGCTTTGGCTAATACGCCCAAGGCTTAGTATGATCGGTAGGTAACGATTACCAATTACATCTCTATGCAACTCTTGTTTATAAAATCAATATCCGCATTTATATTAAAACTCGAGTTAGCTTTGGCTAATACGCCCGAGAGTTAATATAGATGTGATTTTGACCTATCTTTTCCAACCGTTGGAAGAATGCCTATAGTTGACTCGATCTAACCGAGCAACTAGGAATTACTCAATCTAATTGAATTTATATTTACCCATGCGTTGATAGGCGGGACCAAGATTGTCCCTCCGTACCCTATCAAGATAATATGTATTGCTCTGCTTTGGCAGATTCAATAATACATGTGATCGAGGTAGTGATAGGTATCACGGCACGGTTAGGCATTTAGAGTTGGTTCGATCGAGATCTAATCTAATCGAAAAGGATGCATCTTGTGCATGACTTAGATCTAATCTAATCGCAAGGGTGTATCATGTGCACGACTTAGATCTAATCTAATCGTAAGGCACTAATTAATTAATTACTTATTAAACATGCATCATATACATAAGCAATTAACTAATTAATCAATTTGTGATTTAGTCATGGCCCAACTATGATCTTCTCAAGCCAATGAGAAGATCGAATGGTCAACCAAGGGTCAACAGCTTCTCCAAGCTCCTCCCTTTGACCACCTTGTGTTGCTCGTGCTCGCCTCGGAACTCCGTCTCGTGTGGACCCTCCACCGCTCCAATTTGTACATTACAATTTGAAACTCGAGTTACATTCGAGTCTAAATCTAATTTACAACCAGAATATATGAGAAAGGCACGATGCGCAGGTCGCGGAAAAATAAAAACATACAACACGCGCAAACACATAACGGCACGCAGGCCGTATTATGAATTACAACACAATCCAATCATATTGGGTTTTTGGGCCATGACTATCACAAAATTAATATATAATTCAAAATTATATATTTTCATAATTTTCTATAATTTTAAAATTAATTTTTTACAATTTTTACGAGTAAAATTTCCCGGCGGTCCCGTTTAGCGGTTTCGGGCGCAATCGCGGAACGGATCCCCTTGCGGGGCCAGGGGCAGCGCCCCTACCCGCGATCTAACCATCGCGAGGGTTCCTTTGCGATCCAACAGCGCCTAAACTTGCTGTCCCAAAACGATTTGGGTCGAGACATTGCCGTTTCGGAAAAATCTTCCCGGCAGGTTCGTTTTTAGCGATTTCGGGTGCAATCGCGGAGCAAATCCCCTTGCGGGGTTAGGGGCAGTACCCCTACCCACGATCTAACCATCGTGAGTTGCTCCTTTGCGATCTAATGGCACCCAAGCCCGCTGTCCCAAACGGATTTGGGGCAAAACGAAGCCGTTTAAGGAAAAACTTCCCGGTAGCCGAAGCCTACAAGTGCCGAGATACTTGTGCTTCGCTTCTACGGAAAAATAACCCATAAAAACATAAAAAACAAAATTTTACAGAAAATCACAGAAGGTTTAGTTTTCATAAAACCAAAAATTAAACTCGGTTGGGTTTTTCGGGCCGCGAAAACTGCTTTTCGCGTCGCGGAAACCCTGAATCACCCAACGCCGTAGATCCGTACAAGGAAAAATTCGAAGACAATACAAGTACGAGTTTCAAAACTTTAGATCTACTCCTAGATCTATGCGTTGAGAGCTTTTACCTTTGAAGCGTGCTCTCGCAAAATTCCCGCTCGTCCAAAACGCCGGATCTCGAGAGTATCAAGATAGATACCCCTCTAGAAGTATCCACACGAACTGGTAGGTGGAGAAAACCACACAAAAGGTGTGTTAGCACCTATGTATGGTTCGGCCAAGTTGAGGAGGAGAGGGAGAGCTTGAGAGGAAGAAGGAAGAAGATACACACTTGAATGAAAAATGAATTCCCATTCAAAACCAAAAGTGGCCGGCCACTTCCCATAGTGTAACTCCCCATTAAATGCAATTAATGTGAAGTTATTAAGAAAATGGCTTTGTAACTTCCATGAGGTGGCAACCATGATGATGTGGAGTAACATCATTGGTCCACTTCAATGCCAACTCACCAATGAGGTGGCATAAAGTCAAGTCTAACTTGACTTTTAATCTTCCTCTCAAGTCAAGTCAAACTTGACCAAATCTCTTCCATGGTTGATCGAATCCAACCATTTGATTCAAGCCAACTTAATATAATGAATCTAATTCATTTAATTAAATTGATTCAATGAGTCAAAATCTAAATTAAACTCATTGAACACATGAATCAACTTGAGTTGAACTCAAGTTAGCCCAATTAGGATTACTCTTAATCCAATTTGATTCATCAAATGAATCTAATCCTCTTGGTTCATCATATGAACCTAATCTCCATCTAATTGTCCTATGTGTGTGACCCTATAGGTTCTTGTAACGTTGGCAATGCCCTAAACACATTTAGGAGCATAAGTAATGAGCGGTATCTAGCAACACATCATTACTACCCAAGTTACAAGAATATCGAGATCCGACATCACCTTGTGACTACTAATTGTGACTCCTCACAATATATGACAAGTGTCCTTCTATCCTAGACATCTAGATTGATTATTATGAGGCATAGACCGTGTCATCCTCTAATCAATCTAAATCTTTAACTCCAAGTAGACACACTAAATCAAATGAGCTCAATATCCTATATTGACTCATTTGGGCATGGCCATGCACTTCGTGGTCTCACTCTATCAAGAATACCGATGTCACTCCCGTCATATAGGAGGGATAGATCCCATCTACATCACTCACATCCCTCCGCATAATTTGTTACATACCCAGTAATCGCCTTTATAGTCCACCCAGTTACGGGTGACGAAACTAAAGTACATAACTCCTTATGTAGGGATCTATGGTGACTTCAGGTCTAAGGACTAGTAGTCATACTAATAGCCACATGAGAAAGTATATGACACCCATATAACGATCCATGATACTTTCTCATGGCGGGTCATTCAGTATACATTCTCTAAGTATCCATGTTTCAACTTGATATCTCTATATCCATGACTTGTGAGATCAAGTCATCGAGTTGACCTACATGCTAGTCTTATTGCATTAACATTGTCCCTGAATGTTAATACTCGACTAGGAATGATTAAGAGTAGTGTTCTCTATATCATCTCACTATCGGTTCAACTAACCGATTGATATAGGTGAGAACCATCTACTCAAGGACATTATTATACTTAGTTTATTTGACACCAATACAAGTAAGTATAATAACCAAAATCCAAATGCCTTTATTAATATACAAGAATATGATATAATGAGTCCATACAATCATGAAATGATTGGCACTAGGGCTCTAACTAACAAATATTTCAACACGAGTTAGCCAAACAACTAATCAATTGGTTTCCAAAAGTTAAATGTAAATAATGAAAAGTAAACATAGAAATGAAAGATCAATGATATGGCTTAGGTTTTGAGGGTCTTCAGATGAGGAAAGAAAAGGAAAAAAGAGTCAAAGGAGGAAAGCCAATAACGACCGATGCACACTCCAGAGCAGATATAACCTAATATCGGCCAATACATGCCTGCCGAATGAAGGTAGGTCAATATTGGTCGATACATGCCTATCGAACGAAGGTAGGCCAATATCGGTCGCTACATGCCTGCCGAATGAAGGTAGGTCAATATCGGTCGATACACGCCTGTCGAACGAAGGTAGGCCAATATCGGTAGATAAATGCCTATCGAACGAAGGTAGGCCAATATCGATCGCTACATGCTTGCCGAATGAAGGTAGGCCAATATCGGTCGATACATGTCTGCCGAACGAAGGTAGGCCTATATCGGTCGATACGTGCCTATCGAACGAAGGTAGGCCAATATCGGTCGCTACATGCTTGCCGAATGAAGGTAGGCCAAAATCGGTCAATACATGTCTGCCGAACGAAGGTAGGCCAATATCGGTCGATACATGCTGTCTGTATGAAGGTAAGTTAATAACGACCGATACGCATGCCAAAGCAAAGATAGCCCAAAATCGGTCGATACATTTCTGCCGAACGAAGGTATGCCCATATCGGTCAATATATGTCTATCGAACGAAGGTGGGCCCATATCGGTCAATACATGCTTGCCGTATCAGGGTAAGTTAATAACGACTGATACATACTCCAGAGCAAAAGTAGACTAATATCGGCCAAAAGGATTAACGAATGCCTTGGAAACATGTTGAATAAAATATTATTACAAATAGAAGTCACATGAAGAAGAATCATACATGAATATATCGAATAAAATAATTTATGATGGAGAGTATATATTTTTTGGCGGGAAATATGCTTTCAGATTGTCTTGCAGACGCTAAACGACAAAGAAGGTACATCTGGGGTACATAAAAGATTCCTTAAAAATCATCTTCCTCAAGTACGCAGCTGATGTCATAACGAACTCTAACAAACCGGGGTCCACTTCATGACTACGGAGGTTATATGAAGTGGTATAAAAGGGGGAATCCTCTCCGTTGGCTAGGTAAGTTCACATCTCTAATTCTAGGGCTACCGTTCATCTTCTTTCTTCTTCTTTCCTCGGCGTCAAGAGAGATCCCTAACTTGAGCGTCGGAGGGCCTAGCCAGGGATTCCCACCCTGGTCTTAGGTCACTGACGATAGTGTTGGTTGGTCTCTTGTGCGCAGGGAGCCTCGGGAGCTTGAAGGTTCGGTTTTCTCCTATTTGGACGGGGATTTCTTCCTACTTATCAGATTTCCTTCGGTGACTCGGGTTTTCTTCCGATCCGCTTTGGGTTTCTCGGGTCGAGGTTTCACCGTCATTATTCTTCGTCATTACAGTGGGTCTCCTTCTCCCGGATCTCCTTCACGGTCAGCTTCTCAGACAGGATCAAATTTGGCGCCGTCTGTGGGAAACTTCGCCTGAATCTGAGACTACGTGATGGAAGAGGCTGGGAAGTCGAACCTACTTACTATCAGTCGCGAAGATTTGGATCTCCTCATTAATTCTCATGTTCAGAAAGCCCTACAACAACAGCAGCAATAATTGCAAGCTCATACTGGGGCCACTTTGTCGACGGCTCATCATCCGGCGATATCAACTACTGAGCATCGGAAAGGAAAGGAGATGGAAGAAGAAGAACCTTTGTATTTTCCTCCAGCTACTGTTTCTCCAACCAGGCGTCCACGAGCTTTCCTTCGCACTCCCTTGGATCCAGGGGGTAAGAGGCCTGTGTTCCAAGAGTCCTCTGGTGAGGCGCCGGATAGAGAGAAGTGTAAGATTAAAATGATAACAAGTGATAGTTCACCTGAAAAGGTCATCTCCCCATTTTCACAAAGTGTATTAGATGACCCACTTCCCAAGCGATATCAGAATCTGCAAATTGGAGAATATACTGGAACCACAGATCCGGAAGATCATTTGTTAAAGTTTGAGAATGTAGCCTTGTTGCAACAATTCTCCGATGGGGTGAAGTGTCGGATGTTTCTCACTACTCTTGGGGGAGCAGCGCAACGCTGGTTTGCCTGAAAAGTCTATTCAAAAGTTTAAAGATTTCAAGAAAGTCTTTCTACATCATTTCTCCAGCAACAAAAGGTATCATAAGACCCCGTGGAGCCTATTCTCAATTAAACAGACGTCTAAAGAATCCATCCGGGCATATATTAAAAGGTTCAATCAGGTAGCTATAGATGTACCTAATACTACTACTGAAATATTAGTAAGTGCTTTCTCTCAGGGCCTAAATGATAATGATTTCTTTAAAGATCTGGTAAGAAATCCTCCTGTTAATTTTGATTCCCTGATTGAACGTGCCACTGAGTTCATTAACGTAGAAGAAGCCCAAGCTGCTCGTAGGAAAGAAGGTGTTCCCTCTTCTCCTACTCATGTGAAGGAGAAGGCTCCGACCCCGGTACCCCCACCAAGAGGACCTAGAACTACTCATCCACCTCATCGGCAACCAGATTATCGTCCACAAGCTGTACAGCATGTAGAGATGCAACCGGAGGCACCGAGGAGATGGTGTACTTATCATAAAACTAGCAGTCATCACTCTGATGACTGTTTCGTTTTGAGAAATAGAAGAGTCAATAAAGAGCGCTATCAGAAACAGAACTATTACTGGCAACAATACCCCAGGCAGCAAAGTCCACTCAAATTGGAATATCACCCGGATGGAACCCGGCAAGAAGCAATGCCGGTCCCAGCTGGTACCAGCCAAGTATCAGATAAAGCACCTTCCGAAGCCACAATGACACGTCAGGAAGAGAACAGAAACAATGCTGCTCGGGGCAATATTAACATGATTACGGGTGGACCCACTGATGGGGATTCCAACAGAGCCAGAAAAGCACATGCCCGAAGATTGGAGATTCATGCAGTAGGATGCAGCATGGAACGAGCAGCCGGTCCTGAAATAAGCTTCGGGCCCAAGGATCTTGAGGGGGTAGAGATACCTCATGATGACACATTAATCATCAAAGCTGTGATAGCTAACTACGCCATCGCCCGTACCTTTATAGACACTGGCAGCTCAGTCAACATTATATTCAAAAAGGCTTTTGATCAGCTACAAGTTGACCCCAGTGAACTTCAACCGATTGCAACTCCTCTGTATGGATTCACAGGCAATGAAGTGCAACCTTTGGGTCAAATAAAATTGGCCATTTCTCTGGGAGAGAAACCCCTGATGAGAACCAGGAGATCCTACTTTATGGTAGTAGATGCTCCATCTTCTTATAATGTGATATTGGGTCGGCCCGCCCTGAATGAGTTCAGGGCGGTCGTTTCTACTTTCTGTCAGAAGATTAAGTTTCCCGTGGAGAATCAAGTCGGAGAAGTACGGGGTGATCAAAAGACAGCCCGAAAATGTTACGTAGAAATCATTCGGACTGAGGCTAACACCGCTCGGAAGATTCAAAGAATGGAAGTTAATGCCATTCGTGAAAAGCTGCCTGTCCTGGTTTATGAGGAAAAGGAAGAAGTTCAAATTCAGACTGGGCGTCCAGAAGCTACCACCTACATTGCAGCCGATCTCGATCCTGATCTTAAATCTGAGTTGGTGCAATGTTTGAAGAAGAATAATGATGTATTTGCCTGGACTCCCAAAGAAGTTTCGGGCATTTCTCCTGCTGTCATGGAACATTCCTTGCATGTCTTTCCGGATGCCCGCCCCGTCATGCAAAGGAAGAGGAGTTTCAGTATGGAGCAAAATCAGATTATCAAGGAAGAAATAACCAAGCTTATGGAGGCCGGATACGTTAGGGAAGTGCAATTCCCAAGTTGGCTGGCTAATGTGGTGTTAGTCTCTAAACCTGGGAATAAATGGCGAGTGTGCATTGACTTTCGAGATCTCAACAAAGCTTGCCCGAAGGATTACTATCCCTTACCCAGGATTGATCAACTAGTTGATTCTACTGCCGGATGCGAATATATTTCCATGTTGGATGCATATCAAGGTTATCATCAAGTCCCCTTGGCCAAAGAGGATCAAGAAAAGGTTAGTTTTATAACATCTGAAGGCACTTATTGTTATAATGTTATGTCCTTTGGACTAAAAATGCAGGAGCAACCTATCAAAGGCTTATGAATAAGGTTTTTCAGAAGAAGATTGGTAGGAATATGGAAGTATATGTTGATGACATCTTAATTAAGTCTCTTCAAGCTGCTGATCTATGCAGGGATATAGAGGAGACTTGCAAGTCATTAAGACAGTATGGGCTCAAGTTGAACCCAAGCAAATGCTTGTTCGGCGCAAAGGGAGGAAAAATCCTGGGATATATGGTGTCCGAACGGGGGATAGAGGCCAACCCGAGCAAGGTCAAGGCATTGCAGAGCATGGAGCCACCCCGCAACCTGAGAGAAGCTCAAAGATTGACAGGCCGAATCACAGCCTTGTCTAGATTTATTTCCAGATCAGCCGATCGCAGTTTTCATTTCTTTAAAATACTCAGAAAGGCTACTGAGTTTCAATGGAATGAAGAATGCGATAAGGCTTTTCAGGAGTTGAAAGATTATTTAGCTACCCTCCCTGTGTTGGCTAAACCTATGGCAGGAGAGACTTTGTGGGTGTATTTGTCGGCTAATGAAAACGTCGTAGGCTCTGTATTAGTCAGACAGGAAGGAAAAGAGCAACAACCTGTATATTTTTCTAGTCATTTATTAAAAGGAGCAGAGTGTAAATACACTACACTAGAAAAACTGGCTTATGCTCTGATATTGACTGCTCGGAGGTTGCGCCCATATTTCTTAGCACATGAGATTATTGTCTTAACCAATAGCACTCTCAGACGGGTATTACTCAACCCAGAAGCATCAGGACGATTAGTCAAATGGACGACTGAGCTTGGGGAATATGACATCCAATATCAACCCCGCTCGGCCATCAAGGCACAAGCTCTAGCAGATTTCATCATAGAGGTTCAAGGCCCAGAAGAAGAAGATACCTGGAAAATTTATGTGGATGGCTCTACAACTAGACAAGGCAGTGGGATTGGTATTCTTCTTATATCCCCAAAAGAAGATAAACTTCAACTCTCCATTAGATTAAATTACAGAGCCACCAACAATAAGGCTGAATATGAAGCTCTCATAGCTGGCTTACAAGCTGCTCGGCATGTAGGAGCAGTTCGAGTCCTTATATATTCTGATTCTCAGCTAGTAGCTCAACAATTATCAGGTAATTTTGAAATCAATAATGACAGGCTTAAGTTATATGCAGAGGCATTCGATAAGTTGAAGTCTCAATTTCAAGATGTGAGCATACAAAAAATTCCTCGATCAGAGAATCAAGTGGCAGATGAATTAGCTAAGCTAGCCTCTGCTGTAGTACCATGGAGTTTTGATCGACCAGTGAAACAGACCCTGTTAATTTCCTGTATTGAAAGACAGACTGATATAGAAATTCAAGGTGATTGGCGAGCTCAAATTATATTATATTTATAGCAAGGTCTTCTTCCGAGAAATATAGAACAAGCCCTGTATTTAAGAAATGAGTTGCTCAATATACTATGGTGGGGGAGCAATTATATAAAAGGGCTTTTTCCAGACCTTTGCTCAAGTGTGTAGGCACAGAAGACACACAATTTATTTTACAGGAGGTGCATCAAGGCTCTTGTGGTAGTCATATAGGAGGAAGATCTGTGGCTCGTAAAATCCTCCTAGTGGGATATTTCTGGCCTACTCTACATGAAGATGCCGCTAAATTGGTAAGAACTTGTATTTCTTGTCAAAAGCATCAGAATATATTACATCACCCTACCTAGTTATTAAGAACCTCTATAGTCTCGTGTCCCTTCGATCAATGGGGTATGGACATAGTGGGTCCATTTCCTATGGCCGTTGCACAGAGGAGGTTCTTGCTGGTGGCTGTGGATTATTTCTCTAAATGGGTGGAAGCAGAACCACTTGCTAGAATTACAGAAGACGCGGTCATTAAATTCTTATGGAAAAATATAATCTGTAGGTTTGGCATTTCTCATAAGTTGGTCTCTGATAATGGAAGGCAGTTTCAAGGTGATAGAATCCTAGACTGGTGTCAGAGTTATGGGATTACCCAGGCCTTCACCTTTGTAGCTTACCCGCAGAGCAATGGTCAAGCAGAAGTAACTAATAGGGAGATTATTAGAGGACTAAAAACTAAGCTAGATCATGTTGGAGGTAGCTGGGTAGACGAGTTACCCAGTGTTCTCTGGGCATATCGTACTATGCCTCGTGAAGCTACAGGAATCACTCCTTTCCAACTAGTCTATGGAGGAGAAGCAGTAATCCCCATTGAGGTAGGAGTAGAGTCTAACAGAAGACAATTGTATGATGAAGATAATAGAGACCGACGACTTATGGAGCTGGACTTAATTGAGGAAATAAGGGATAAAGCTGCTACTCATCTTATATCATATCGACAAAGGATGAGACAGAATTATAACAAAAGGGTCATCCCCAGATTCTTCCAAGTAGGGGATTTGGTATGGAAACGAGTTAAGCCTATGGGAGATGTCAGCAAGTTGGCACCACAATGGGGAGGGCCTTATAAAGTGATAGAAAAGCTCGCGTCAGGCTCATACTATCTCCAAGATGCCGAAGGAAGAATGTTGGAACGCCCTTGGAGCGCTAATCATTTGCAACCCTATCGAGCCTGATTTGATCATATTACTTTAAATATGTTCACAGTTATTGGAATTCCCAGGCAAGTTGAGATACTTACAGTCTATATACTTTGTTTCTTTGATGAAAGTCAAGCAAGATAAATATTGACACAGGAAATAAATATGGTTCATACAAATTGATAAATATCAGGAGAAGCCTCCTTTTTATTTTTCAAGTAGTAAAATAAGGGGAAATCATAAAGGCCTATTCATCTCCCCTCAAGGAATTACAGGCCAACACGAGGTTAGCCCAAGTATTATACTTTCGTACAAAGCAAAGTCGATCGAGAAAATCCTATGAAGTAACCCGGTCAGGTTTTCATAGGAAGACTCGGAGACTATAAACCAAAGTCGATCGGGAAGATTCTATGAAGTAACCCGACATACCTTCATAGGAAAAACCGGAGACTATAAACTGAGACAAAGCAAAGTCGATCGAGAAAATCCTATGAAGTAACCCGGTCAGGTTTTCATAGGAAGACTCGGAGACTATAAACCAAAGTCGATCGAGAAAATCCTATGAAGTAACCCGGTCAGGTTTTCATTGGAAGACTCGGAGACTATAAAGCAAAGTCAATCGGGAAGATTCTATGACGTAACCCGGCAAGCCTTCATAGGAAAAACCGGAGACTATAAACTGAGACAAAGCAAAGTCGATCGAGAAAATCCTATGAAGTAACCCGGTCAGGTTTTCATAGGAAGACTCGGAGACTATAAACCAAAGTCGATCGAGAAAATCCTATGAAGTAACCCGGTCAGGTTTTCATAGGAAGACTCGGAGACTATAAACCAAAGTCGATCGGGAAAATTATATGAAGTAACCCGGCAGGCCTTCATAGGAAAAACCGGAGACTATAAACTGAGACAAAGCAAAGTTGATCGAGAAAATCCTATGAAGTAACCCGGTCAGGTTTTCATAGGAAGACTCGGAGACTATAAACCAAAGTCGATCGAGAAAATCCTATGAAGTAACCCGGTCAGGTTTTCATAGGAAGACTCGGAGACTATAAACCAAAGTCGATCGGGAAGATTCTATGAAGTAACCCGGCAGGCCTTCATAGGAAAAACCGGGCACTATAAGCTGAGACAGATCAAAGTCGATCGAGAAAATCCTATGAAGTAACCCGGTCGGGCATTCATAGGAAGACTCGGAGACTATAAACGAAAGTCGATCGAGAAAATCCTATGAAGTAACCCGGTCGGGCATTTATAGGAAGACTCGGAGACTATAAACCAAAGTCGATCGGGAAGATTCTATGAAATACATCAGGCAAGATTTCACGGATGAAATCAGAGATTTCGAACTAACGCAAGGTATAATTAATCAAGGAATCTCCGGGCTTTGAAGCCTAATTAAGCAGGAATTGAGAAGGGATTCTATATGGGAGCTCAGATATATGAAAGTCTTTATTCAAAATCCGGTTGGGATATTATACTTAATCTGAAGATCAATAATACAATTCCGGATCCAGTCTCAACTAAGATCATTCATCCTCGGGAAGATACAAAGCATACCGGATGTTAATTAAGGAAGAATCCATCAAGATAAGGTTTAATCCTGAAAGATGAATAAGGGATTTTTCCAATAAAGTTTATACTTAGCAATCAAAAGCATGTCAGGAAGGGGTATTCTTGAACTAGCATAAAGGAAAAGCAAGTAAGTGTTAAAGTTTTTCTTACACCTTGCAAGTACTTAATTACTTAGTATCAAATGCACTTTTTCCACTGTCAGTTCTTACTTTACAAGTTTTTATGAATAATTTCCTTAGACATTAGGAAAATGGCCTTTCAAATCTGAAGGTAGTTCTTCATTAAGCCTGCGGCGATTTATGAAAGATAGGGGAGGTTCTTTGGGTAGATATCCACCCTCTTTTAACTGTCGTAGAACTCCCGATACGAAATGATTTAGCGCACCAACTATCCTACGAACAAATTCCCGGGCAAATGCCGGGGACTGTAAGTAAACTTGCCGCCATTCTTCCCACCGACCCTTTTCCTGCTCCTTATAATTCTGGAAATCAGCTTGCAGCTTTGTGTTTTGTTCTTTTAAAGCATCTTTCTCTGATCTTAGCTGTTCCAATTCCTTCTGGAGCAGTGATAATTCGTTATCTTGAGCTTTCCTCAGCTCTTGTTCCTGTAGAATAGTGAAATCATGAGAAGCCAGGTCCTGAGCTTGGTCAGAAAGACAGGCATTATAAAGCTTCTCTACTTTCTCTAAGATAAGACTTTTCTGAGAAGCATCTAGGAGAGCTTTCTCTTTTAGAGCGATCTCCAAACGAAGACCGGAATGCAGTCGATCCACCTGTAATTCTAAGGTTTTTCTAGCCAGCTCTTTGTCTTTTAATAGTTGCTGGCATTCTTCCAACTCTTGTTTTAGGATCCCCAACTGTTGATCCTGCAAGCCCACCTTCTCCTACAATTGAGTCGGGTCGCTAGCGGAAGAAAGAGACGCGGCCCTCAATGTTTCCAATTAAGCTTTCAATTTTACTTTACAAAATTTTGTCTTTACACTTAGAATCTGATCAAATACATAGCGTCACATTTCCTCAGGAACAGCAGACCTCAAATAGATAACAAATATTACAAGCATAAGCTCTTTGGGCACTCAGAAAATTTTAGTCCCACTGGATTCAAACTTACCATGGAGCAGAGAGGGAAATAGCCCACTTCGTCCGAGCTTGTCAAGGCGCATAAGAGGCAATATTTTGCCCGGGACGAAGAAAGCAACAAAAGCCAAAGAGCTCAAGGGAAATGAAAGAGGGGACATTGATTCATTCCATAATGGAAAAGTAGATAAAGAAACCACTTCCCCTCTCAAGCCATATGAGCTCAGCAAGTGGAGCAACCAATTTTAGCCCAAGGGTAACATGTGTTGTGCCCTTCACACAACACCCCTGGGTCATTTGGCTGCCCCTCTATAAGTAGGAAAAATTTCTCTAAAGTTTCTTGGGTCCTTCAGAGCACCTACATCTTTGGATACAACAAGATATGAACCGCGAAACTTCATCTCTTAAGACGATCCCTTGAACCCCTGAAGTAGCTAGAGCAAAAATCTCAATAAACTCACATATAGATCTCACCTTGTCCAACAAAAGTTGCTTCCAAAAAGGAGGATCCACGACCATGGCCTTAGCAACAAAAACTGGCAGGGAGGAAAAAGAACTGAGAGGGGTTATAGGTGAAGAGAAGGTTGTAGCCCTATTTAAAGGAGAAAAAGGCTTACAGTATGTCCACACTTAATCTATTAAGATAGTGGTACACAAAATCTGTGAGGTCATTTCAAAATCTGGAGCAGAGTCACGGGTAGGGAAAAAAACAAGATCATACTTATGTCTAGTCAGTCGTCTACACCTCCTTCGACTAGACTTGAAGGGAAGGCTAGTGATATGGGTTAGGTTTT
Organism: Zingiber officinale; assembly: GCF_018446385.1. Classification (NCBI taxonomy): domain Eukaryota; kingdom Viridiplantae; phylum Streptophyta; class Magnoliopsida; order Zingiberales; family Zingiberaceae; genus Zingiber; species Zingiber officinale. Next base: position 46,999,973 of record NC_055989.1, on the reverse strand, counting down.
GTGGGTCTTCAGATGAGGAAAGAAAAGGAAAAAAGAGTCAAAGGAGGAAAGCCAATAACGACCGATGCACACTCCAGAGCAGAGATAACCTAATATCGGCCAATATATGCCTGCCGAATGAAGGTAGGTCAATATTGGTCGATACATGCCTATCGAACGAAGGTAGGCCAATATCGGTCGCTACATGCCTGCCGAATGAAGGTAGGTCAATATCGGTCGATACACGCCTGTCGAACGAAGGTAGGCCAATATCGGTCGATACATGCCTATCGAACGAAGGTAGGCCAATATCGATCGCTACATGCTTGCCGAACGAAGGTAGGCCAATATCGGTCGATACATGTCTGCCGAACGAAGGTAGGCCAATATCGGTCGATACGTGCCTATCGAACGAAGGTAGGCCAATATCGGTCGCTACATGCTTGCCGAACGAAGGTAGGCCAAAATCGGTCGATACATGTCTGCCGAACGAAAGTAGGCCAATATCGGTCGATACATGCTGTCTGTATGAAGGTAAGTTAATAACGACCGATACGCATGCCAAAGCAAAGATAGCCCAAAATCGGTCGATACATGTCTGCCGAACGAAGGTATGCCCATATCGGTCAATACATGTCTATCGAACGAAGGTGGGCCCATATCGGTCAATACATGCTTGCCGTATCAGGGTAAGTTAATAACGACTGATACATACTCCAGAGCAAAAGTAGACTAATATCGGCCAAAAGGATTAACGAATGCCTTGGAAACATGTTGAATAAAATATTATTACAAATAGAAGTCACATGAAGAAGAATCATACATGAATATATGACTAAAATAATTTATGATGGAGAGTATATATTTTTTGGCGGGAAATATGCTTTCAGATTGTCTTGCAGACGCTAAACGACAAAGAAGGTACATCTGGGGTACAGAAAAGATTCCTTAAAAATCATCTTCCTCAAGTACGCAGCTGATGTCATAACGAACTCTAACAAACCGGGGTCCATTTCATGACTACGGAGGTTATATGAAGTTGTATAAAAGGGGGAATCCTCTCCGTTGGCTAGGTAAGTTCACATCTCTAATTTTGGGGCTACCGTTCATCTTCTTTCTTCTTCTTTCCTCGGCGTCAAGAGAGATCCCTAACTTGAGCGTCGGAGGGCCTAGCCAGGGATTCCCACCCCGGTCTTAGGTCACTGACGATAGTGTTGATTGGTCTCTTGTGCGCAGGCAGCCTCGGGAGCTTGAAGGTTCGGTTTTCTCCTATTTGGACGGGGATTTCTTCCTACTTATCAGATTTCCTTCGGTGACTCGGGTTTTCTTCCGATCCGCTTTGGGTTTCTCGGGTCGAGGTTTCACCGTCATTATTCTTCGTCATTACAGTGGGTCTCCTTCTCCCGGATCTCCTTCACGGTCAGCTTCTCAGACAGGATCAATCAACAAACAAGATTATGGGCTATGATAAAGGAATGTTTTAGGAGTTTTGGTTTCTTTGTAAGATTCCTCAATGTAAATGATCTACCAAATCCTATTTCTCAATTGTCCAACATTTATAGAAGGTTGTCGGTTCTCTCTTGCAATAGACAACCGGCTTAGGACTGAAATCTATACCAAAATATGATTAATTAGATATGAGCCTATGTTCTCCTTACACGGGCATGTTCCTGTCACGAAGATCCCTCGGAAAATCAACATAGAAATCATTATCTCTCAACCCATAAGATATAAAGATTAATGTATAAATCTATCCTACCCTCTTGAATTATCCTATTTCCCTCCTAAAGCTAATCCCTCAAGCGTCCTTACACGGGCTTGCACTTTATGCGTGCTTCCCTCGGAAAATCGAGTGAGAGATAATCTCTACAAGATCCACAAGACATTCAAACAATCAATCAAGAATGTGAATTAGGTCCAAATCACAACAATACATCCAAGATTGAATTGATACAAACAAGACAATATCATAGAAACAAGGAAATGGCAAATCCACAAGAGTTTACATCAATTCATCATACAAATACTCCCTCCATCCTAAAATAAAGAGATCTATTCCATGAATCGAAGAGAGAAATCCAAAAATACAAAGATTACAAGCATTTCTTGATCCCCCAATCCAAGAAGATGAGAGAAAGAAAACTTATCTAAGATGAAGCTTGGTCTTCGGATCCAATCCACGCTCCCAGAGTCGATTCCGTTGAAGATCCTCCTTTAGATCGCCCAGAAATCCTCCCAAGATTGAGAGGAAACACCCAAATCTCGCTTTCTCCCCAAGAGGGAGAAGATCCCCTTTCAAATCTTAAAGAAGGGTTTAAATAGAGGAGAAGTTTGGACGCCACACGGTCCCATGGCACGGTCGTGTGAGGTTCACACGACCCTGCCCACTCTCCTCTCTACCAGCCTTGCACGGTCGTGTGTGAGACACAGCCGTGGCAAACATCCCCAATAGCCCCTTTACACGGTCGTGTAGATCTACACAGCCTGAACTGTCTTAGCCTCTGGAAATCTGGCATGGCCGTGTGATGCACACGGCCTGCTTCCTTCCTTGCCACTGAGAACCTCACACGGCCGTGTTAGACACACGGCCGAGGCTTCTCCTTGCTCTGGAAAACTCACATGGTCGTGTGGTGCACACGGCCTAAGCTCCTTCTCAATCTGGGTTCTTTAGATCCTTGCACGGTCGTGTGAGGTTCACACGGCCATGACCTTTTCATTTCCTGCTGTAGCCTTCTGGCCCGTGATCTCCACACGGCCTGGGCAACCCCCCAGAGCAGGGCAGTGTGTGGTTTAGGTAGGGTACCTTCTTCCCTTTGCTTTGCTCACAGATTTGGCTTCGAACACGAAATCTTCACCAATTCTGACTCCTGTGTACAGAAAATGCACAAAAGCAGATCTCCGAACAAAGAGAGTAAATATGCTAAAAAGGAAAGCTGAAAGTATGAAAATGCATAGATCAAGTATGCTCAAAGTATGTGAATGTGCGTCAAAACATGCCAATAAGTGTATACAATCTACGCACATCACACCCCCAGACTTAAACTTTTGCTTGTCCTCCAGCAAAATGCTGCAATCTACATTCATATGTTCTACAACACATTCATAAACCATAACGTACTTTCCTAACTCTATCAAAAAGTTTCACTAACAAGCATGATCATGAAAACAAAGTCAAGTATGGCTCAAGCATAAGTATCTTGTGCACAGTGCAAAAACAACTCAAAACTCTTCAAGTTTCAATCTATGTCCTAGTCAAGTCGTCATCAAATTTGAATTCCTAATGTTTCCAGTAATGGACAAGTAACCAGTGATAGACACTTACTTGCCAAACACTTGGTTCATATTTCTCAATCAACCCATGGTCTCAAAGGCGTGCTCAATCTCAAGAGAAGCTAAGCAGTCATTTCCCCAGTAACCTAACTCGGTCTCAAAGGGGTGACTTGCTAGTTTCCACTCATGACAACTATTTTTTATATCCCATATTCACTTTTTTCCTCATTGCTTTTTTTTCAATTTTTTTTCATAAGCATTTGCATTGTGCAAATCTTATTTCACAAGTGTACTTTTAGCACAAATGTTGGGATATTTTGATTTTTCCAAATGAGATTGCATGAGTTGAGCCTCATCCAGTAACCAAAATGAAGTTTGAAAAATCACCATGGAAACCAAGTACTAAACAAACAAGATGAATCATGACTATTTCAATGATATCAACCATTCAAGCATCAAGTCAAAGTGTAGTGAAAGTAAGATTCTTAATGTCAAGCCAAGACTAAAACATATCTCCAAAAGATACTTAGCTTATTTCATGCTACTCAAGATAGAGAAAAGAGGTACACTAGGCATACTACTAGCATCATTTACAACATCATGAATCTAGATAATGAACGTGCTAATATTTTATCTTGAAGATAAGAAAGCATATAAGTGAAATTTGATGTTCTCAAGATGTTTGCCACAAGATTTCAAAAGATAAACAAATGACTATAAAAAAAAACACTCAAGCAAGACAATCAAAATAGAATGCAAAACAAAAGCTAGACATGCAGAAAATAAGAAAACAAGCAGAAATTGAAAACTAGAACGCAAAAAGAAATCAGGTTTGACACCCCCCTCCCCCCCCAGACTCAAACTTTTCATCGACCCGATGAAATCAATATGGTGGAGGTGGAGGCAGATCAGGAAATTCAGGTAGAATAAAAGGGAAGTAATTAATAAACCACCTTACTTCATTTCTAACAAACATATGATACTCGAACAGTTTGTCAACATCAACTTGGAAAAACCTCATATACCCCCGAAAATCTTCATTAAACTCAAAATGGGTCCTATAAGAATTCATAAATCGAGAAATCTTTTCACACAATTCCCTCTCACTTTTGAAACAATCTTGCAGTTTTTTAAATTGTACTTCTTCCATGGGTTTATTATTTAAAGAAAATTTTTAGTCACATTCAGATCATTATGAATATTATCCAAAGCAGAGTGAAGTTCTTGAAAATTAAAGCTATGAACATCACGATTAACCAAAGGAACTCTTTTTGAAAATGAATTTGATAATGTTTTCGAATATTTAATTGCTAATTTCAAACACCAATTTTCCCTAACATGAATGGTAGTGAGGTCATGATTAGGCAGTCTTAAAGGGAAACTATTCTTAATAAGAAGACTATATCCATGTTCTTCACGTCTTATCATTTTTATTGCTAAACATAAGTTCAAGTCTAATCTACAAGAATTGTCAATCATTTCTAATTCATTTAAATCACACCCTAACACCAAAGTAATCTGGGTTAATAATCCACCCAAAATAATAAGTGCGGTAGAGTCAGATTTTCCATGTTTCACTAAATGTTTAAGAAAGAAATAACCTGAATTAATATCAACATTCTCAATCATTGCCCATAAACAATACAAATCTACAAGTCTTACTAATCCCTCTTTGTATTCTCTCCCAAATATGATATTCTTCATGACTAGATAAGAATATCTAAAAATCGGGTTAATAATGTGAAGAGCTCTAGAATTATGAGGGTTAAAATGTGATTGTTCAGAAATGTGTTGCCAAAAATGTGAATTTTCAAACTGAGGTAAAATTGTACACAAATCATTCCGGGGCAACTCATAACAAGTATTAAAATCACTCAACGTCCATTCATAATCCTCATTAGACAGTCGAAAACTTAGTTCACCCCCACCTTGAACATTATCAACGGTTATGGAACTCAAAAATTCAAAAACGATTCTAAGATAGGTAGGATATCTCATTGTCTTTAAACCACCCCAGCCTATTCTCTCAAATAACCAATTTAAATCATCCTTAAACCCTAATGTTACCAAAGTTTCATTGTTACCAATTTGTTGCAACCATCTTCTCCTTCCCTTTCCTTGTAGAAGAGGATTCCTCCATAACATTTTCCATGGTGGAAGAGATTCGAGCCTTCAAAAGGAGAATGAGAGGAAGAAATTAGAAATGGTGGCTGAAATCCTAGAGATAAGAAAAAATGAGAGAGAATGAAGAAGAGGGAAGGAGGTGTGCGGTCGTGTGCCGCCCACACCCCGTGCGTTAACACCCTTTAACGGTGTGGACTGGGCCGTGTATCATTACACGGCCTAGTTCCCCTTTCTCTTCATGGCCGTGTCCAAGACACGACCATACCCATCTCCTTCTCAGCTTCCCTAGCATGGTCGTGTCCGGAACACAGCCTTAATATCATTCTTTTCTGAAATCAGTACACGGCCGTGTCAGATGACACAGCCAGTGTAGGCTTTTGCACTGGTTCCTTCACACGACTGTGTGGTAGACACAACCGAGAAACTCTCCTCCTCTGGATTCTTCACACGGCCGTGTCAGATGGAACGGCCAGTGCAGGCTTTTGCATTGGTTCCCTCACACGGCCATGTGTAAGACACGGCCAAGAAGCTTTCCTCCTCTGGATTCTTCACACGGCCGTGTCGGAGACACGACCACATACCTTCTCTTCTCTAGAGACTCCACACGGCCGTGTCATGTAGACACGACCCAAGCATCTCCACTTTCTGCACCGTAAGCCTGGCCGTGTGCAGCACACGACCATGCTATGTTTTGCTCCAATTGACACTTCTCCTCCATTCTAGCTCCTCCCACACTTCCATGCCCATGAAGAAATCATGGCCAGCTCATGGAAGTTAAATTTCAACCTGAAAACAAAACAAAAACCAAGTAAAATCACTACTAATGAAGAATTTGAAACCTAGAACAAGACTTAACTAAAAAGTCAATCCGGAGAATGAGGTTCAGAAAAATACAACCTTTGTTTTTCTTCCAATTTCATATCGTGCACATATTCCTTCAACCGTTGGCCATTTACCTTAATCAATCCAAGATCTTTATTCCAAATATTTACCGCTCCAAAAGGATAAACTTTTTTAACCTCAAACGGACCCGTCCACCTTGATTTAATCTTTCCTTGAAAAAGCTTTATCCTTGAATTAAATAATAAAACTAGATCGCCTTCCTTGAAATTTTTTCGGAGAATGTGTTGATCATGCCACTTCTTTATTCTTTCCTTATAAGATCTATCATGTTCATAAGCATCCAATCTCAATTCATCAAGCTCATTCAACTGAAGCTTCCTTTTCTCCCCTGATTCCTTGAGATTCATGTTTAGATTCGTAATTGCCCAATAGGCTTTATGTTCTAATTCTACTGGAAGATGACAAAGTTTCCCATAAACTAACCGAAATGGAGTCATCCCAATAGGAGTCTTGTAGGCAGTACGATATGCCCATAAGGCATCATCTAGCTTCAATGACCAATCCTTTCGTGAAGTAGATACTGTTTTCTCTAGTATGGCTTTAATTTCACGGTTGGAGATCTCAGCTTGCCCATTAGTTTATGGATGATATGATGTTGCTACTTTATGGCTCAATCCATATTTTCTGAGCAAATTCTCAAACTGTCTTTCTATAAAGTGTGATCCCCCATCACTAATGACTGCCTTAGGCACGCCAAACCTCGGAAAAATTATGCTTTTAAACAATTTGATAACCATTCTCGCATCACTTGTAGGAGAGGCTATTGTTGGATCGAGACGCGCTAGAGGGGGGGGTGAATAGCGCTCGTGGCTAAAATCGTTCTATTATCGGAAAACTATCGGAGAAGTAACACAGCGGAAAGTAAACAAACACACAGAAAGACAAGAGAATTTACTTCGTTCGGAGCCTGTGACAACTCCTACTCGAAGGCCCGCGATCCTTGATCGCTTTCCGTGGGCAACAACTATAAGCTCGACAAGAGTACAAGTATTACAGTTAAGTATAATGAAAAAGTACAGTTATACCGACGACAATATCGTAATCTGAAGATTTCGGAGCTCCGGGTCGTCGGTGTCTCGTAGCAGCACTTCGGGATCGTCTCGTGAGCAGCTTGTAGCAGTAAGATTGCTTGGAAGTTCTTATTCAGAGCTGCTGGTCGAAACCCCTTATAAAGGGTGTTCAAGGCGCCTTCTACTGTTTACCAAGGCGCCTTGAACAGCCGAGTCAGCCGCGGAGATGAGGAGCGAACTGGTCGAATCTTATCACAGACTCAAGGCGCCTTCCACTGTTCACAGGGCGCCTTCAGCTGTTCAAGGCGCCTTCCACTGTTCATCAAGGCGCCTTGAGCAGCTTCTCGCAGCCAGCTCCAGCCTTGCATCCGAGGCGCCTCCAAGCTCCATGGAGGCGCCTTGGACACTGTTCATCCGAGGCTTTAAGTTGCTCCTTTGCACCTGCAAGATACGTTAGTCCCAAACACTACCCTGCAGCACAAAGTTAGCACATAATACAACAAATATTATAAATGAAGTATTAACAGTCTCCGGACTGTCAGTCTGACTTCGGTTTCCCACAGGAAACCCTAGGTCGACCGGCGCCTCTGTTCCTCTACGGGAACGCGTCCTCACATACTCCACTCGGAGATTTACTGTTGCCGATCGATCCTCCGGATCATTGGACTTTTTCGTGCTCGACGCTTCGGACTTTCTGTCTGGACATCCGCTTCGGCTAGTCCAGACTTTCACCGTTCGCGACACGGGACTTTTCACCTAGGGTTACCACCCCTAGGACTTTTGCCTGAAGCCATCGACCACCCCCTTTACCTAGGGTTACCACCCCCTATGACCTAGGGTTACCACCCCCTAGGGTTTTTCCTCTGCCTAACCACAGTTAGGACTTTTCCTGAGACACTCATTTAACATGTTAGATCACAACTGACCTTAACTTTGAATCCTTTGCCATTATCAAAACTTAGGTTCGATCGTTAGATGCTTCCCGCACCTTTTGATTATGGCAACCCAAATTCAAAGTTAAGTAAAAACAGATGCACAGGTAGCAAAAAAAATTGTAATTGAGCAAGCTTAAGTATATAATTTCAAATGAACGCCTAACTTAAGCTAACACTTAAACTTTTGTGATGCTCCCCCTTAATACAGGGTTCCCTTTTTAAATTTTTACTTTTGAATTACTTTTGAATTTCCTACTCTCCCCCTTTGCCATTTATCAAAAAAAAATAAGCCAGTTTTCAATTTTTCTCAAAAAACAAGATTAGTGCTAAGTTAAAAAAAATAAATCTTCACCTAAAATTTTGAAGACACTGAGTTAAAGTTTTGCAAAACTATCTGAAAGGTAACTTAGCTTAAAAAAAATTTGAAAAAGTTGGCTAAGTTTGAAAAAAAGTTGAAAGTTGCTATATGAATCACTTAGCTAAGCCTTTTGTAAACATTGAACTTTGAAGAATGTAGCTTAAGTGAAAGAGACTTAGCTTAATTTTGAATACAAACCTTGTTAATTTTTAAGTTGAAGAGAGAGAGTAGCTAGAATCTTAATTTAGGTAATTTATTCAGTTGGTCCTTAAGTCCAAACATGAGTCAAGTAAATTGGTGTTGATTAGGTATCAGAGCCATAAGGAACAGAATATTCTTAACTAAAAGATTGAGTATCCTTTACCAACTGTCTAACTTTGAGTTACTTGCTGATTATCTATAGGACAATAGCTTTCACTTGGTTAGTCAAGTTGAGTTATTTTGATCCAGGTAGACTTGACTAGAGCTGGAGAACTTAACTTGATTAATGTTTATTGCATATTTAACGCCCAGACTCATATTGATGCACAGATATAAGCATTCTTGAGTCCAGGCAATACCCTATGCATCTCACGCCGTTCTATGTGTGTCAATCACAATCAAGGTAAACCTAGGTGTTTGTGAGATGCTCTGGCTTAATTCTAGGGGAACATGATTTCTAGGGGAAAACTTAGGCTAAATCCAAATGTTGAAAATCATTTTGAAATTCTAAGAAATTGGAATTTTGAAATCATTATTTTTCCTAGAATTTGTAAAATAAAAAAAAAGTTATGGTAAGATGTCTACTCTACCCAGCACATTCCTATTTGCCTTCTAAGTCCACTGAACTCAAGTTCAGGTAAGGGTTTTGTGAAGATGTCAGCTAAGTTTGATTTGGACTCAACATGGTTGAGTGCAATTTCACCTTTAGCTACATGATCCCTTACAAAGTGATGTTTTACCTCTATGTATTTGTTCCTAGAGTGGTGTATAGGATTTTTTGTCAGATTAATTGAGCTGATGTTATCAATAAAGATTTTAGTATTTTTATAGTCTAGTTGATAGTCTTTTAGTGTATGCATCATCCATAACAATTGAGATGCACATTCTCCTAGAGCTATATATTCAGCTTCTGTAGTGGATAGAGCAACACAATGTTGCTTTCTGCTTGACCAACTTACTAGGCACTGACCTAGAATCTGGCAGCTTCCACTTGTACTTTTCCTATCTAACTTGCACCCAGCATAGTCTGAATCAGAATAGCCATAAAGGTCAAAGGTGCAAGTTCTTGGGTACCAAAGTCCTACATTTAGAGTTCCTTTAATATATCTAAGTATTCTTTTAACATATGTTAGGTGTGACTCTTTTGCACATGATTGGTATCTAGCACACATACCTACTGCAAACAGTATGTCAGGTCGACTTGCAGTTAGATACAATAGACTACCTATGGCACTCCTATAGTATTTTGGGTCTACAGGTTTCCCTTCGGGGTCAGAATCAATGTTTATGTTGGTTGCCATTGGTGTATTTATAATTTTAGAATTTTCCATGCTGAATTTTTTAATTAACTCTTTAGCATATTTAGTTTGATATATGTAGATTCCATCTTTGGTTTGTTTTATTTGTAAACCTAAGAAAAAATTGAGTTCTCCAACCATGCTCATTTCAAATTCACTTTCCATTAACTTAATAAATTCTTTTAGAAATTTTGAGTTAGTTGAGCCAAAAATTATGTCATCAACATAGATTTGGGCTATAAAGATGTCTTTACCTATAGTTTTTACGAACAAAGTAGGATCGATTTGTCCTTGGTTAAATTCTTTGGATATTAAGTGATTAGATAATCTTTCATACCATGCTCTAGGGGCTTGTTTTAGTCCATATAGTGCCTTTTTTAATTTAAAAACGTGATTAGGGTAGTCTATGTCTTCAAACCCTGGAGGTTGACTTACGTAGACTTCTTCCTTGATAAAGCCATTTAGAAAGGCTGACTTGACGTCCATTTGGTACAATTTGAATCCTTTATTGGCTGCATAGGCTAATAACATCCTAATGGACTCAAGCCTAGCTACTGGAGCATAGGTTTCATCATAGTCTAGGCCTTCGACTTGACTAAACCCTTTGGCTACTAACCTTGCCTTGTTTCTTACGATATCACCGTGATCATCTAACTTGTTCCTAAAGACCCATTTAGTATCTATTATAGATTTATCTATGGGTTTAGGTACAAGGTCCCAGACTTGGTTTCTCTCAAATTGGGCTAATTCTTCCTGCATCGCAATGATCCAGTCTGGATCAGGAAGGGCTTCTTCTATAGTTTTAGGTTCAATTTTAGAAATTAGAGCGATCTGACTAAGGTTTCTATAGGATGATCTAGTTCTGACTCCTAGGTTTGGGTCACCCAAAATTTGGTCAGGTGGGTGAGAGGTGCTTATTCTAGTTGGTCTTATTTGTGAGTCAGAACCTGGTTCTTCAGACTCATTAACATTAGGTTGGATTTCATCATCATCTACATCTCTTGGACTAATATTTTCATTTATATTAGGTAGGTTATTTTCTTCATCAAATATTACATTAGTTGTTTCTTCAACTTTTAATGTATTTTGATTATATACTCTAAAGGCTCTACTGGTAGAGGAGTATCCTAAGAATATTCCTTGGTTAGATTTGGGTGTAAATTTTCCTAAGTAATCTTTAGTATTTAAAATGTGAACTTTACAACCAAATACTTTTAAATAGTTTAGATTGGGAATTTTATGATAGTAGAGTTCATACGGTGTTTTGTTGTGATATTTGTTTATTAAGATTCTGTTTTGAATATGATTTGCCGTATTTATTGCTTCAGCCCAAAATTGGTGACTTAACTTATATTCGTTTAACATTGTCCTAGCGGCTTCTTGTAGTGTTCTATTTTTACGTTCTACTAGTCCATTTTGTTGGGGAGTTCTAGGGCATGAATATTCATGTTGGTATCCGTTTATTTTACAAAATTGGGTGAACTTCTGATTATCAAATTCCCCACCGTGATCACTTCTTATTCTTTTAATTTTAGTATCTTTTTCATTTTCAATTAAGTTGCAAAAATTACTAAATATTTCATAGGTTTCATCTTTTGTTTTTAGAAATTTTACCTAAGTAAACTTAGAGTAGTCATCAATTATTACTAAGCAATACTGGTTCTTGCTTAGTGACTTGGCTCCATGTGAATCAAATAGGTCAAGGTGAAGGAGCTCAAGTACCGAGTTGGTTCTTTCTACCTTTGTTGATTTGTGTGTAGACTTAGTTTGTTTACCTTGTTGACAAGCATTACAGATTTAGTTTTCAATGAATTTTAGTTTGGGCAAACCTCTAACTAGACCATTATGACTCATTCTTGAAATGAGTCTAGTGTGAGTGTGACCCAATCTTCTGTGCCACAAGTCAGTTTCCTCTTCCTGTGTTATTAAACACTTTATTGAGGATGTGGGTAGATTAATTGAGTACATATTATTTTTCCTAAGTCCCTTAAGTGTAATTTTAGGATTTTCAATATTTTTGACTAAACACCTAGCTTTGTCAAAAGTAACTAAGTATCCGCTATCACACAATTGACTTATACTTAGTAAGTTGAAATTGAAATTTTCAACTAACAGAGCCTTTTTGATAACAAAATTGGAGCTGAGTTCGATATTACCTCTTCCGATTACTTTAAGTAAACCATTGTTGCCGAATGCAACTGATCCTAAATTTTTTAGTTTGAGCTTTGAAAACTTCAATTTATCTCCAGTCATATGTCTGGAGCATCCACTATCCAACACCCATTGATCCAACTCCTACACATAAAGTGAATGAGTTGGTTCTTTGTTAATGGAAAAGAGATAGTTTGACTGAAGTAATTTTGAAATTTTGAAAAGGTTTTTAAAGTAATTTTGAAATTAATTTTGAAGAGGTTTTTAAATAATTAAAAGATTAAAGAATTTTGAGTTTTTTAAATAATTTTGAAAAGATTTTTGAATAATTTTGAAAATAGTTTTGGAAAGATTTTTAAATAATTTTGAAAAGATTTTTAAATAATTTTGAAAAGATTTTTAAATAATTTTGAAAAGATTTTTAAATAATTTTGAAAAGATTTTTGAGTAATTTTGAAAATAGTTTCGAAAAGATTTTTAAATAATTTTGAAAAGATTTTTAAATAATTTTGAAAAGATTTTTGAGTAATTTTGAAAATAGTTTTGAAAAGTTTTTTTTTTAAAAGTTTTTTTAAATAATTTTGAAAAGATTTTAAAATAATTTTGAAAAGATTTTTAAATAATTTTGGAAATAATTTTATTACTTATTCATCTCACCAGATCTAAATTTTCAATCAGGGAATCCTATAATTGATGTGAGATGATTTATTGTTGAATTCAGGAATCTGATTTAACTTTGTGTTAGATTCAGGTTTAGCTTTGGGTACAACAAGTAAGCATTCTTTGGATAAACTTCTGGGCTGTGGTGAGTCACAAGGAGCTCATTAAAGTAACCATGCCTTCGAAGTTTCCAAATAGTCCTACCCATTGAGCTTAATACTAAACCTTGGTCTAACTAGTTAGGATTCATTTAAGGGTAGCTTCGGTCAGTTCCACTTGGCCAAATGCACCAGGTCGAAGCCATATCTTCCTAGACATGCGATGCCCAAGCTTCCCTAACGTACTATCATCCAAAAACTTCACCAGTACTGTGGTTCAAGTTAAACTTATCCCATTTTTAATCTAATCTTAATTACCCTGCCGGGTAATTTATTCTTGCTTTACCCATTCCGGGTAAATTAGGTTCAGTTACCCTGTCGGGTAGTTCAGTTGGAGGTGCCAGCTAGTTTGGATCCTCCATCTACTTTTCATAATTTCGAATTTAATTTAATTTTGAATTTTTAAGAATTTGATTTTTAATTTTAGGTTTCGACTTTTAAATTAAGAATTTGATTTTTAATTTTAGGTTTTTAATTTAATTTTGAATTTTAAATCAAGATCGTTTTTCTTTTAGCTCCCCCTGGATCACGACCTCGATATGGTCTATCGAGGTAGTATATGTGATCCTTAGGGACCCAGTATTGACCAAGTCCAACTTGATTAATCAATTCGGACTTGGGGACCCATATCCTAGTCCAGTTCTATTGTAGATGGCACTTTGTGTCCCAAGAATTAGATCCAAATTCTTGGAGCCCAGAGAGAACTTTTCTAAAGTGACTTTTAAATCATTTAGCTGATTTTTCAGATTTGAATTTTCTTTCTCAAGTTGTTGTACTTGAGTTGAATCTTCAGTTAAAGATTTTGAGTTAGTTACTTCTTTAAGAATGGTTATTTCTTTTAAAAGTGACTTAATTTTCAAATTTGACTTGGCTAATTTGCGAAGTAAATAATTGACTAAATTATTAAGCCTAGGAATACTTACAGTAGTCGAACGGATGGATCTGAAGCGGATGCGGATCCGTGGCTTGCCTCAGGAGTGACCCTCCTCGGATCACCTGATTCATGCCCGGGCCTTCAATGCGAGTAGATCTTCGGGTGCGTTTGTCTCGTCCTCAAGAGGATTCGTCCTTGCCTTTAGGACTTTCCTTCTTCTTTGCTTCTTGGCTTCTTCTTGATTTGGGTTGGCTTTTATATGTCCCTTTGTTGCACTAGTGACTTGAACTTCTTTGAGTTTTGTTGAGCCTCCTTGGATTGAACCGCCTTCTTCAGATCTTTCTTGTTGAAGCCCTTCTTCTTCTTGTATAGTTTCTTTACAAGATTCACAAATTCGCTGGCCAGTTCATCTTCTGAATCTTCTGAATCGGGTTCGTCTTCTGATTCCGATTCAACTTTTCGCCGTCCTCTTGATTCCCTTATTCGACTTGTACCTGCAACCAAAGCAATGCCCTTCTCGGATGGCTGTGCATTAGTCTGTTCATGGAGTTCAAATTCACTAAATAATTCGTCTAATTTTAAGGAAGACAAATCCTTAGAGACTTTGTAGGCATCTACCATTGATGCCCACAATGAACTCCTAGGAAATGAGTTAAGAGCATACCTTATTATGTCTCTGTTTTCTACTTTCTGCCCGATTCCATGAACTTGCTGTCTCGCTTTCCTGCATTTTCAAATTATATAATTTATTAAGTAACAAATCACGCTTACTTACCTTGGTTTCCGAGGTGCCCTCGTGTAGTTCGATTAGTTTCTCCCATAGTTCTTTTGCGGAGGAGAATGGACCGACTCTGTTGAGCTCTTCTTTGGTAAGACCACATTGGATGGTGCAGGTGGCTTTTGCGTCAGCTTCCACCTTTTTGATAAATGCTGGCTTCCAATTTTCACAGGGTGATGATCATCCAGGTATCGAACTGGATCTTCAGATATATCTCCATTCGCCCCTTCCAATACCCGAAGTCTTCTCCGGAAAATAGTGGGGGACGAACGGTACTATATCCTTCTTGTTGGGCCATTTTAGATCTAAAAGAAAAAAATCAACAAAATTTATTCCAAGACTGAGTCTTGGAATAGTAGTGCGAGAGAAGGGAAAAAACGAGCCCAAGTGGAATTGACCAAATTTGAGCAACACCGATTCGTGAAAAGCAATTAGAATATAGCTATGAAGCTAAATTCTGATCAACTCCGAACAAAATACCACGAAAAAAATGTTTTAAATGGTGGTTGCACCAAATTAAAACAACCCCGCTCTGATACCAATTGTTGGATCGAGACGCGCTAGAGGGGGGGGGGTGAATAGCGCTCGTGGCTAAAATCGTTCTATTATCATAAAACTATCGGAGAAGTAACGCAGCGGAAAGTAAACAAACACACAGAAAGACAAGAGAATTTACTTCGTTCGGAGCCTGTGACGACTCCTACTCGAAGGCCCGCGATCCTTGATCGCTTTCCGTGGGCAACAACTATAAGCTCGACAAGAGTACAAGTATTACAGTTAAGTATAATGAAAAAGTACAATTATACGGACGACAATATCATAATCTGAAGATTTCGGAGCTCCGGGTCGTCGGTGTCTCGTAGCAGCACTTGTAGCAGAAAGATTGCTTGGAAGTTCTTATTCAGAGCTGTTGGTCGAAACCCCTTATAAAGGGTGTTCAAGGCGCCTTTTTCACCAAGGCGCCTTAATGAGATGAGGAGCGGTCGAATCTTATCGCACTCAAGGCGCCCATCATTCACTTCATCTGCCTCAAGGCGCTCATCAAGGGCGCCTTCCTTGCATCCGAGGCGCCCAAGCTCCATGGAGCGGACACTGCTCATCCGAGGCTTTAAGTTGCTCCTTTGCACCTGCAAGATACGTTAGTCCCAAACACTACCTGCAGGACAAAGTTAGCACATAATACAACAAATATTATAAATGAAGTATTAACAGTCTCCGGGACTTCGGGTTTCCTACCGGAAACCCTAGGTCGACCCGACGCTTACGGGAAGCGTCCTCACCTACTCCACTCGGGAGATTTACCTGTTGCCAGTGTGATCCTCCAGACTCGCTTCCGGACTTTCTGCTGGACATCCGCTTCCCGGCTAGTCCAGACTTTCACCTGGTTCGCGACACCAGGACTTTTCACCTAGGGTTACCACCCCCTAGGACTTTTGCCTGAAGCCATCGACCTGCCAAGACTTTCTGCATAGGGTTACCACCCTCTATGACCTAGGGTTACCACCCCCTAGGGTTTTTCCTCTGCCTAACCGCAGTTAGGACTTTTCCTGAGACACTCATTTAACATGTTAGATCACAACTCACCTTAACTTTGAATCCTTTGCCATTATCAAAACTTAGGTTCGATCGTTAGATGCTTCCCGCACCAACAGCTATAGCTTCTAACCATTTGGACACATAATCCATTGCTACAAGGATAAACCTATTCCCATATGAAAAGGGAAATGGCCCCATGAAGTCTATTCCCCATACATCAAATAATTCAACTTCAAGTATGTAATTCAATGGCGTTTCATTCCTCCTAGTAATATTTCCAGTCCTCTGACATTGATCACATGATTGTACAAACTTCTTGGCATCTTTGAATAAAGTGGGCCAATAAAAGCCTGCTTGAAGGATTTTTGCTACCGTCTTAGAGCTCCCCAAATGTCCTCCATAAGAAGAAGAATGACAATGAAATAGGATATCCTTGACTTCTTCCTCAGGTATACATCATTGCATTTCCTATAAAGGAGGGGTTCATCCCAAATATAATTCTTCTCATCTGAAAAAAAAATTTCTTTTGCTGATTGGAGAAATTTGTGGGTAGGACTCCGCTTGCCAGGAAATTCACAAAATCCGCATACCAAGGTATTTTAGCACTCGATAAGGCTAGAAGGCGCTCATCAGGAAAAATATCATCAATAGGTAAGTCAAAATCTGCATCCTTTTCCTTATTTTGCCAAACTCTGGATAAATGGTCAGCCACTACGTTCTCTGCTCCCTTCTTATCTCTAATCTCGAGGTTGAACTCTTGAAGTAGTAAAATCCATCTGATAAGTCGTGGTTTAGCATCTTTCTTGTTTAGTAAATATCGGATAGCTGCATGATCAGTATAAACTATTACCTTTGAACCTACTAGATATGATCTAAACTTATCAAATGTAAATACTACGGCTAGAAGTTCTTTTTCAGTAGTGGAATAATTCACTTGAGCTGCATCAAGCGTTTTACTTGCATAATATATAGCATGTAGAATCTTATTTTTTTCTTTGTCCTAATACTGCCCCTACTGTGAAGTCACTTGCATCACACATTATCTCAAATGGAAGATTCCAATCCGGAGCTTGAATTATCAGGGCTGAAATAAGGGCACTTTTAATTTTACTAAAGGCCTCCATGCATTCTTTGTCAAAACAAAATTCAACATCCTTGATTAGCAAATTTGTTAAAGGCTTAGCAAATTTTGAAAAGTCCATGATAAAACGTCTATAGAATCCGGCATGCCCTAGGAAACTTCTCACTCCTTTTACATTAATTGGTGGGGGTAGTTTTTCTATCACTTCTACTTTTGCTTGATCCACTTTAATCCCACGTTCTGATATTTTATGCCCCAAAATAATTCCTTCTCTAACCATGAAATGACATTTCTCCTAGTTTTACACTAAATTCGCCTTTTCACATCTTTGAAGAACTGTAGAGAGATTAGATAAATAAGTGTCAAAGTCATTCCCGTATACTGAGAAATCATCCATGAATACTTCCATAATTTTCTCTATTAAATATGAAAAAATTGTCATCATACATCTCTGGAAAGTGGCTAGAGCATTACAAAGCCCAAATGACATACGACGATAAGCAAAAGTTCCATAGGGGCATGTAAAAGTAGTCTTCTCTTGATCTTGGGGATGAATTGGAATTTGAAAAAATCCTGAATATCCATCTAAGTAGCAAAAGTATGAGTGCTTAGCCAATCTCTTAAGCATTTCATCAATAAAAGATAAGGGAAAATGATCCTTCCTCATTTCCTTGTTCAGCTTTCGATAATCAATACACATTCGCCACCCCGTTACTGTTCGTGTTAGAATCAATTTATTATCTTCATTTTTGATAGCAATCATCCCCCCTTTCTTTGGGACTACGTGTACTAGACTCACTCATTCACTGTTTGAAATTGGATAAATGATACCAGCATCAAGAAGTTTGAGCACCTCTTTTTTTACTACCTCTTTCAGATTTGGATTCAACCTCCTCTGGTGCTCAATTGAATTTTTATAGCCCTCCTCAAGTAGAATCCTATGCATGCAAAGGGAAGGACTAATCCCTTTTATATCATCAATAGTGTATCCAATTGCTTTTCTATGCAGCTTCAACTCTTCGACCAACCTCTGTGTTTCAGACTCAGTTAGACTAGCATTGATTATAACTAGAAAAGTAGAATTTGGTTAGAGGAATTCATATTTTAAAGTTGATGGCAATGGCTTAAGCTCAGGTTGGGTTGATACTATTTCTGGCACAGTTAGCTCTTGCTCTATCAACTTAATCTCTTCATCTTGGGATCCCTCCTCCAAATATTCTTCATCTTCTAGAAAAGTATCATCCCCTTTCTTTTCCTCCATTGAAACTACTTCTTCATTGAATATTTTAAAAAAAAAACTCATAACACCAAGGCAATAATACACGAAGATCATTCTGATTCAGAGTAATTCCTTTCTCCCCATTCTCCTTTTCTTCCACTGTATTAACCGTTAGAATTGCGTCGTTTTGTCCCGACCAATCATTAAAATTTGATGTGATCCTGTAGATTATCCCACTGGCTTCCTCTAAATTTTTCTTAAGAAAAGATCCTCCAGAGGCTACATCTAGTTGACTCTTATTTGAGAGAGAAAACCCTTCATAGAATAAGTGCATAATTAACCATCCCTCAATACCATGATGTGGACATGACCGTAAAAGAGATGAATATCTTTCCTAGGCTTGATGTAGCTCTTCCCCAGCAAGTTGTTTAAAATTCAGAATTTGACTTCTCAAATAAGTAGTCTTCTGGAGGGGAAAATATCTGCCCAAGAATCTTTGTTCTAACTCATCCCAGGTTCTGATACTTTGAGATTTCAGGGAATTATACCATCTCTTTGCAGCACCCTGCAAACTAAAAGGAAAGGCCAATAGCTGTATAGTATCAGATGGAACATCCACATATTTCAAAGTATAACAATATCTATAAAATTCCATGAGATGTGAGTAAGGGTCCTCAATCTCTAGGCCTCCAAACTGGACTTTCTGAACCATTGAAATGAAGGAAGGTTTAAGCATTAAATTTCTTGCTTGAATTTCAGGGTAAACAACTGGTCCTAGTCCCTTGGCAGACCTTGGGGCTCCATAATCTCCTAATGACCTGAAAACCTTTTTTGGTGTAGCAAAAAGGTACAGGAGATACAAATTACAGTTACCAAATTCAGAAAGAATTAGGAAGGTCACGAAGGAATTTCAAAAACATAGAAAAGATCAGACAAGTCGTTAGAATCAAAATTGCAGAATTAGAATCACAACAAAAAGAAATTGTCAAGAGTGTTATTCAAGAAAGGAAAAACTTATGAAAATAGAATTCTAAAAGTTAGATTACAACTATGCAAATGAAAAGAAAGAAAGAAAAGTTATGTTTAGTCTAACTCAATTGATAATTTCTAATGTTATAGCGCAGTCCCTGACAATGGCGCCAAAAGCTTGTTCGCTCTCCGCAAGTGTACGGAAATGTCGCAAGTAATATAAAAGATTATCGTATCCATAGGGACTGGAATAAGCACTAGAAATATTTCAACACTAATTAGCCAAACAACTAATCAATTGGTTTCCAAAAGTTAAATGTAACTAATGAAAAGTAAACATAGAAATGAAAGATCAACAAACAAAATTATGGGCTATGATAAAGGAATGTTTTAGGAGTTTTGGTTTCTTTGTAAGATTCCTCAATGTAAATGATCTACCAAATCATATTTCTCAATTGTCCAACATTTATAGAAGGTTGCCGATTCTCTCTTGCAATAGACAACCAACTTAGGACTGAAATCTATACCTAAATGCGATCAATTAGATATGAGCCTATGTTGTCCTTACACGGGCATGTTCCTGTCATGAAGATCCCTCGGAAAATCAACATAGAAATCATTACCTCTCAACCCATAAGATATAAAGATTAATGCATAAATCTATCTTACCCTCTTGAATTATCCTATTTCCCCCCTAAAGCTCATCCCTCAAACGTCCTTACACGGGATTGCACCTGACGCGTGCTTCCCTCGAAAAATTGAGTGAGAGATAATCTCTAAAAGATCCACAAGACATTCAAACAATCAATCAAGAATGTGAATTAGGTCCAAATCACAACAATACATCCAAGATTGAATTGATACAAACAAGACAATATCATAGAAATAAGGAAATGGCAAATCCACAAGAGTTTACATCAATTCATCATACAAATACTCCCTCCATCCTAAAACAAAGAGATCTACCCTTGAATCGAAGAGAGAAATCTGAAAATACAAAGATTATAAGCATTTCTTGATCCCCCAATCCAAGAAGAGGAGAGAAAGAAAACTTATCTAAGATGAAGCTTGGTCTTCGGATCCAATCCACGCTCACGGAGTCGATTCCGTTGAAGATCCTCCTTTAGATCACCCAGAAATCCTCCCAAGATTGAGAGGAAACACCCAAATCTCGCTTTCTCCCCAAGAGGGAGAAGATCCCCTTTCAAATCTTGAAGAAGGGTTTAAATAGAGGTGAAGTTTAGGCGCCACACGACCCCGTGGCACGGCCGTGTGAGGTTCACACGGCCCTGCCCACTCTCCTCTCTACCAGCCTTGCACGGTCGTGTGTGAGACACGGCCGTGGCAAACATCCCCAATAGCCCCTTTACACGGCCGTGTAGATCTACACGGCCTGAACTGTCTTAGCCTTTGGAAATCTGGCATGGCCATGTGATGCACACGACCTGCTTCCTTCCTTGCCACTGAGAACCTCACATGGTCGTGTGAGACACACGGCCGAGGCTTCTCCTTGCTCTGGAAAACTCACATGGCCGTGTGGTGCACACGGCCTAGGCTCCTTCTCAATCTGGGTTCCTTAGATCCTTGCACGGTCGTGTGAGGTTCACACGGCCATGACCTTTTCATTTCCTACTGCAGCCTTCTGGCCCGTGATCTCCACACGGCCTGGGCAACCCCCCAGAGCAGGGCAGTGTGTGGTTCAGGTAGGGCACCTTCTTCCCATTGCTTTGCTCACAGATTTGGCTTCGAACACGAAATCTTCACCAATTCTGACTCCTGTGTACAGAAAATGCACAAAAGCATATCTCCGAACAAAGAGAGTAAATATGCTAAAAAGGAAAGCTGAAAGTACGAAAATGCATAGATCAAGCATGCTCAAAGTATGTGAATGTACGTCAAAACATGCCAATAAGTGTATACAATCTACGCACATCAAGCTCATTGTCAGTTACATGGATCTGTACATACCACCACTCACGAGTTAGTGGTATAGTAGATATGGTGTAGTGCTGGCTCTGTCAGTGCTCCGCTGGTCCACTCATGTGTAGCATGACGTAGTGTGGTAGCACGTCAGGGGTCCCTCCACTTGATTGTCTTAGGGAGATGTGAGCATTGAGCTCCCCCACTTATGATTTGGGGTAGGAAGATAGGTGTACTCTGACAGCATCCCGTCCACTCAGTCACTCATCAGGAGCAGTGATGCCAGAGTGCACGGTTGTCACAACCCTACCCACTCGATCTTACCATCGTGTGTGAGATGGCTGACTGGCATCAAGGGTAACCAAGAAATGTTATTGGCATCATATACATTATTTGCATTTATTTCTTGTGTTTGTTGCACTTTATATGCTGCATATTGGATGGATGCATTGTTTGACATGCATACAGGATTTATGATACTTTGGGTCTGAAGGCCTTGATATTCCTATACGCAGGTTATGGTTAGTATAGTTACTCCTTATCTTACAGTTTCACACTTTCTATATGTTATATCAGGAGACTGTACGCATAGTTATTGCTATTTGTTATTGTTTACTATGCATGTCAACTAGGTATTCGCTGAGTGTTGGACTCACACCCCGTTATTACTCTTTTTAGGTTGAGGCTATCCGGAGGAGTTCCAGTCACTAGTCCCCTTCCAGGTTGTGAGGATTTCCACTTTGGATCCTTGTTTTGTGTTTTCTTATTATGTTAGACTATGTTTCAGACTTATATCTGCTAGAATTTGGATTTTGTATGCTCCCTTGTTATCGATGGGTTTTTGTTTGGATGATATCGGTTTTGTGCTTTATGGGTGTAGTTGAGTAGGATATCGGTTTTGTGCTTTATGAGTGTAGTTGAGTAGGATTTTTGTGATGTTTTCTTTATCTGTGCTTATGTTTAGTTTTCATTATAAAACTGCATGGATGTTTGTTATATTTGTACTGTTATATATTATTATTGTTTCGGCCATGTTGGCCGATATATATGAGGCCTGAGGGTATTGTAGGAAATTTCATATTGTCATCCATACTGGGGAGATGTTGTCAAAATTTTCTTTGGCAGGGACTACCTGGGGTGTGACAATATTTTTGGTATCAAAGCCAAGTTTGCGAGTGAAACTGGGTATTTTCATATTTGTATAGATTTCCGTTATGATTATGTTTCGGAATTCCGTTTTGGATTTGTATGGATTTTCATCGATTTGCTCATTTCAGATTTCCGAGGTCAAAAAGGGGGACTGGACAGTGACGGAACATCTCCAGACAACAAATAGGTAAAAGGTAATTTTATAATTTTTGAGACTGGTAGTAATATTTGGGTTATAATTGAACAGATATGAGGCGAGGTGCACGTGCTCCCGTGCCGAGACGTGGTGCAGGACGACCACACAAGAGGACGTTGGAGTCCCTGGCAACAGAGTTGCCAGAGACGTCTAATGGAGTCGAGCCTGCCGGTCAGGGACAAACTCTGCATGGTACTGCGGGTGCGTCGGGTTCTCAGACTCCGATGGTTTCAGAGGTACCTACCCAGACCATACCCGTCGTACCCACTCCTACAATATTTACGGTACCACCAGCGGTACCACTAGCATACCCGGCACCTACTCTGGTCAAGCTCACTACGTACCCGGTACCACCGCCACCAGTGCCTACAACATACCAGGCACCATTGCCACCGGTGCCCACTACATACATGGAACCCGCACCAGCAGTAGCAGTTGTTCCACCTCCGGTACCACCACCCACCAAACCTCTTGCCGCGCCCACCTATGCTGGCCCTGCAATGCCACCAAAGACACTTGCCTCATTCTATGCAACAGCACCGGGGATGCCTCCCTTGGCCTATGCAGCGGTACCACATGTTATACCAGCTCTAGTGGTTCCGTCAGTTCCTGCAGCCGTCCCAACTCACCTCACTGATATAGTCACGGCACGAGCCCGGATCCCAGCACTGGCAGAGTCGATGAAGAGTCGATTCACACTCTTCCGAGGAGAGACTGATCCGAGTGTGGCTCAGTCCTGGATAGAGACCATGGAGCGGACCATCTTCTACATGGCTTGCTCCGAGTGGGAGAAAGTAGAGCTGGCTGCTTTCCATTTACGGGATGAGGCCGACACCTGGTGGGTTACGTAGCGATCCATCATAGGTGAGCAGAACATCACTTGGGCCAGATTCAGAGAGGCTTTTGAGAGCCGCTACTTTTCACTAGCCTATCAGATGACTCGCCGGAAGGATTTTCTGAGTCTGCGACAGAACAACCGTTCAGTGACAGTGTATAATGCTGAGTTTAACCAGTTGGCTAAATTCTGTCTAGAATTAGTTGCTGAGGACAGTTCCCGTATGCATCAGTTTATTCGGGGACTGGATGGACATCTGCAAGTAAAGCTTGCCGATTTTGGGAGTTCATCCTACATAGAGACACTGGACAGAGACCTGATGATAGAGTCAGCTCAACAGAGAGCGTATCCAAATAAGAAAAGGAGGCAAACGGGTCAAACATCAGGACAGATCCAGCAGGCACAGGCGACCGGACAGTAGTAGAGTGGTCGCAGTCGCCTAGGTCAGGGAACTTCTGGGGCTTCTGGTAAGCCTCAGAAGTCAGGGTGATCTTCATCAGGACCTTCCCGGTCTTCTTAGTAGAACCAAAAACAACCCGCCAGCGATATTCTCTACACTAATGTGGGTCTAGAGATCACGTCACCTCAGCTTGCTCCTTAGGACAGCCAGTTTGCTATTATTGCAAACAGCCTGGGCACGTGAGATGAGATTGTTCGTTGAAGGCTCAGCACACGACTTCCGGGGTTTCTGTTCATGGAGGACAGCACAGTCAGTCAGGGACTCGGTGAGGAGGGCAGAGAGCCCAATCTTCACATAGTCAGCAGAGGACAGCTCCCCCTGCCGTAGTTGCATATGGCATGCATGGACAGGAGCACCCCAGTGCCCTTATGGTACTACAGAGTTCTGTTGTGGGACCTCCATATCAGTTGCAGCCTCAGCCCCTAGTCCAGTATCTGCAGCCTCAGCCACTGGTTCAGTACCAACCACAGCCACAGCCACTGGTCCAATACCAATCACAGCCCCAACCGTCGGTCCAGTATCAGTCGCAGCCCTCTCAGACTTCTCTGGCACAGTATCCAGCACCACCTCAATGGCAGGCTCCTGCCCAGATGCGGTAGCCGCTAGTAGCGCTACCACCTTCTCCTCTACCCAAGATGGGATGTATTCATACGGTCACCAAAGAGGATGCGCAGAGAGCCGATAGATCCATTTTTCGTGGTACGATTTCCATTTATGCCTTATCTGCTGATATGCTGATAGATACTGGTATCTCGCATTCTTTTATATCACATACCTTTATGCGGGAGATTGGTAGACTACCTACTCGTAGACCGTAGTGACTGACCGTCTCCCTACCGTCTAGTGATACATTGGACATCACTCAGGAGGTCAGAGGTTACCCGTTAGATTTTGGCAACATAATACTTATGGTTGATTTATTAGTACTGGAAATGGTCGAGTTCGACATTATCCTTGGCATGGATTGGTTGTCTGCATATAATGCCACGGTTGATTGCCAGACGAGGGTGGTCACTTTCCTACCTCCGAACCAACGCTCGTGGGATTTCACTAGCATCAGGGACGATGACATATCAATCATTTCAACGATTCAGGCTCAGAAGCTGCTGTCACATGGCTGTCAGGGATTTCTTATGTCTATGATTAATACTAACGACAGCAGTAGTTCCCATCTCTCAGATGTTCTAGTGGTCCGAGAGTATCCCGATGTATTTCCAGATGAGCTACCGGGCTTGCCTCCCCGAAGGCAAGTGGAGTTTGCTATTGAGCTGATTCTGGGGACCGCGCCAGCATCGCAAACTCCATATCATATGGAACCGAAAGAGTTGGACGAGCTAAAGGTCCAACTCCAAGAGTTATTGGATAGGGGATTCATTCACCCTAGTGTTTCTCCGTGGGGTTCTCCGGTACTATTCGTCAAGAAAAAGGATGGTACTCTGAGGTTGTGCATCGATTACAGACAGCTGAATGCAGTGACCGTCAGAAATAAGTACCCCTTACCGCGGATCAAGTATTTGTTTAATCAACTCAAAGTTACCTCAGTGTATTCTAAGATTGATCTGCAGTCTGGATATCATCAGCTGAGAGTTAAGGAATCTGATATTCAGAAGATAGCATTCTGTACCAGATACGACCATTATGAGTTTTTGGTAATGTCATTTGGGCTTACCAATGCTCCAACAGTATTTATGGATTTGATGAACTGCATCTTTCTGGAGTATCTAGATCAGTTCATTGTCATTTTCATTGATGACATTTTGATCTTCTCGAGCTCCGAGGAGGAGCATGCACAGCATCTTCGCATAGTCTTGGAGACTCTTCGACGACATCAGCTATATATGAAGTTCAGCAAGTGTGATTTCTGGCTATCTTCTGTCGATTTTCTGGGACACGTAGTCTCTAGCAGAGATATTTCTGTAGACCCTCAGAAGATTGAGGTTGTCACCAGCTGGGAGCTGCCGAAATCAGTTCAAGAGATCCGTAGTTTTCTGGGATTGGCTGGATATTACAGACGGTTCATCGAGGGTTTCTCGCGTATCGCTATGTCGTTGACACGTCTGACTAGGAAAGGCGTGAAGTTCACTTGGGCAGAAGACTGCGAGACCAGCTTCCAGGAGCTGAAGTGGAGATTAGTGTCGGCTCTAGTTTTGGTTTTACCCTCCGGAGAGGACGGATTCGTGCTCTATACCGACGCATCTCTTCAGGGTTTGGGCATTGTTCTGATGCAGCACGGTAAGATAGTTTCCTATGCTTCTCGTCAGTTGAAGGAGCATGAGAAGAACTACCCAGTACATGATATGGAGCTAGCCACCATCATCTTTGCTTTGAAGATTTGGCGACATCATCTGTACGGCATTACCTTTGAGATTCTTAGGAATCATAAGAGTCTCAAATATATTTTCACCCAGAAGGAACTTAATCTCCGATAGAGGAGATGGATGGAATTCCTGAAGGATTATGATTGTACCATTACCTACCACCCGAGGAAAGCTAATGTGGTCGTCGATGCACTCAGCAGGAAGTCCAAAGGGACTTTGGCTTGCCACCGAGTTTCAGTCACAGACTTGGTTCAGGGTTTCTCTGAGTTGTGTCTTCAGGAGCAGGGACATATAGAGCAGGGTATTTTGGTTACCATGGTTGCTCAGTCGTCAATTAGGACGAGGATCCGAGAGGCCCAGGCTGGTGATCAGCATTTGCAATTTATTGGCAGCCAGATGGCAATTCACACGAGATGAGGAGGGTATTATATACTTCTGAGGCAGATTATGCGTACCTCAATCTCACCCGGTCTTACAGGAACTACTTCAGGAGGCTCGTCGCTCTCGATTTGCAATCCATCCAGGTGGGACCCGCATGTATCGAGATTTGAGATGTTCCTACTGGTGGAACGGTATAAAGAAAGACATCGTGGAATTTGTAGTGAGATGTCTTATCTGTCAGCAGGTGAAGGCTGAGCACCAGAGACCTGCCAGATTACTTCAGCGAATTCCTATTCCTGAGTGGAAATGGGAACACATTACCATGGACTTTGTGGTGGGTTTGCCTAGGACACGACGAGGCCATGACGCAATTTGGGTAATCGTTAATCGATTAACCAAATCCGCGCACTTCTTAGCGATCCAGAAGACTGATTCCCTGGATTGATTCACAGATCTCTATTGCAGGGAGATCATCAGATTGCATGTTGTGCCGTTGAGTATTATATCGGATAGAGACCCACGGTTCACGTCCAAGTTCTGGTAGAGTCTACAGCAGGCCTTGGGCACACAGCTCCGTTTCAGTACAGCTTTCCATCCACAGACAGATGGACAGTCAGAGTGGATCATTCAGACTCTAGAGGATTTGCTGAGGTCATGTGTATTAGATTTCGGAGGCAGTTGGGAGGACCATTTGCCATTGGTAGAGTTCACCTATAACAACAGCTTTATTCGGCTATCCAGATAACACTGTTTGAAGCGTTGTATGGTAGGCTTTATCGGACACCCACCCTCTGGGATGAGGTTGGGGAGGCCTAGCTATTAGGACCTCATAGAGCTCAGCAGGAGGCAGAGTTGGCCTGTACTATCAGACGGAGGATGTCAGAGGCGCAGGACCGTAGAAGAGTTATGCTGATCGGAGATGCAGACCCCTGGAGTTCTCTACTGGCGACCATGTTTTTCTACAAGTTTCATCCAAGAAAGGGGTGAAGAGATTTGGCCGCAAAGGTAAGCTAGCTTCACGATACATTGGCCCTTTCTAGATCCTGGAGAGGATTGGAGCAGTAGCTTATCGTCTGGCACTACCACCGGCTCTGGCAGGCGTGCACGACGTATTTCATGTATCTATGTTGAGGAGATACATAGCAGACCTAGCTCATGTGTTGTCTGATATACCAGTTTCCCTTCAGCCTGACGCCACCTATGAGGAGGTTTCGATATGGATTCTGGACCAAAAGGAGCGTCAGCTGCGGAACAAGACTATCCGACTGGTTAAAGTTGGATGACAACATCCACTACAAGAAAAAAGCTAATAGACAACGTTTTTAAAGCGTTGTCTATGTGCCTGAAAAAGTGTTGTTAAAAGCACTGTTGTTAAAAGTCTGCTCAACGACAACACTTTTAAAGCGTTGTCGTTTGTAGCGAAGACAACGCTTTTGCAACGCTTTAAAAGTGTTGTCAATTTTTGCAAAGACAACGTTTTTGCAACGCTTTTAAAGCGTTGTTTTTGGTAGAAAATACAACGCTTTTGTAACGCTTTAAAAGTGTTGTCATGTTTTGCAAAGACAATACTATTACAACGCTTTAAAAGCATTGTTATTTTTTGCAAAGATGACACTTTTTGCAACGCTTTAAAAGCGTTGTCGTTTTAAAGAAAAAAATAAAAAATATATTTAAAAATCATAATTTTTATATTTACGAAACTATTATTTTTCTTTTACCATGTCTAGATTCCAATTTTACATATAATCAGCTCAGCTAATGATTTCAAACTCATACCAAAATAATAGAATTATGACATTGAAGTAATATTAGTATTTACATGAGAAGCTAGAAAATGTCAAAATTAACACTAATTCTGTTTCAAAGTAGATAGTGATATTCACATTTAAAACAAAAGAGTACAAAATAACTAGCTGACCTCGAAGCCAACAATCTGTTTACTTCTACTAGCTACACTAAAAAATTATTATCGGCTTGAGAACGGGACAAAACAATGCAGTAATTACTAGCACAATACTGAAGAAGTAGCTTGTCTTTCTCAATCTATTACAGGAATAAGCAATTGGATTTTGTCTAGGATCTTTGTGAGCTTTGAACAGATTGAACAGTTGGCCTGAAATATAAACAAAAAATTACAGTCAATAGTTTGAACTAAAAAATTACTTCTACTAGTTATTTTCTATAAATGAACCAAAACTCATTACTCAGAAATGAAATGCTTACGGAAAGAAAGAAAGAAAGCTTGCAGAAATGCAACATTTCTTCAAACTGCAGAAAGAAAGTTGCAGAAATGAAACGCTTTCTTCTCTGCAAACGCTTTCTTGTAAAAAGCACTATTGTTGTAGAAATGCAACATTTCTTCAAGCTTGCAGAAAGAAAGCTTGGCTTGCAGAAAGGCAATGTTTCTTCAAACTGCATTCTAAAATGCATGCAGTTTCTAATATGCATTCTAAAATTCATGCAGTTTCTAAACTGCATTCTTCAAACTGCGCAGTTTTTAATATGTAAAGAAAGCTTGCAATTTTTCCATTCTAAAATGCATACAATATTTCTCCATTCTAAAATGCATACAATAGTTGCAGAAAGAAAGCTAAAATGAAATGTTCTTTAGAATATGAGTTTTAACCAATAGTGGAAAATTGCCAACTTCCTAAAGAAAGCTTGCAGAATTTTTAGTTTAATATGCTTGATAGACTTAAAACTTGCCAAAATCTTGCATAAAGCTTGCAAAAATCTTGCAGAAAGCTTGCAGAATATTTGCAAAGAAAGCTTGCAGAATAGACTTAATATTGTGTCATTCATCACAATGCCGATGACCGAACCCATAATGACTTAGCATGAATTAAGGGCAACAAACTGAAGACAAGAAAGTACTCCAATGTATCTGAGCTACAACTTAATTGTTGCCCTTGTAATTTTTTAACTACTGCTGATGTGGCTTGAGCCAAGTAGGAAAAAAATGATATAGAGTTTAAGAACTAGAGCATCTCCACCTAAGTGACTAGTCACCAATGATAATTAGATTGTGTACAAAACAGAACTTGTCCATATTAGAGTGTCATTGTGTTGATTAGAACTGGAGCATCTACATCCAAGCGACTAGCCACTAGGATTGATAAGAAGCCACTAATAAGAAGCAGTAAAAATTAATAAGCTGGAGAAACTATTGCTCACAAATCAAATATATTTTACCAGGAAGTCAAAAGGATACCACTAACTGGAGTATTTTAAAGAAAAAGTAATATTGAAGACTCTCACTGCAAGATAAAGAAAAAATAATTATAAACTATGTCCAGCGAAGTGTAGTAGGGGTTTAGACAAATAAAAGTATTCCTAAATAAACTTTCACCAATAGCTTTTAGTCAAGCGAAGTGTATAACAGCATCAAACCTGCAGAAACAAACAAAATGATGTCATGCAATGTTAAAAAGGATATCCAAATAAAATTGAAAGCAGACAGTTAAAAAATTGATAAGAGTGACAGCTTCAACATGAAGGATGCCTTTCCAAAACTAATTTGATGTTTGACATCATCACTGATAAGGACTTATCCCAACCACAAGTTAAAGATGATCATACAAATATTATGTTGTTCACACAATCAACATGAGATTAATTTTGAAGCATTAACAAATCAAGCATACACCCAACAGAACTTTCCAATTCTTATGCCTACTCCATCAAGGACATACTCAACATCTTATAGAACAATCAAGTGATAATATGAGTAACAAACACATATTTTTATCTTGTATCAATGAGCTTCCAATAAGAAGCATCATTTTTGTCGATACAAGTAGACAGAGGGTTCCAAGTTTTAGTAGCTATAAGGAAGCACTATTGCGTGAAACTGAAGTTGCACAACCTTATACAGTCAACCGAAACAACCACCAAAGTTCCAAAAACAGAATTATGAATCTTGAGCAACATCAATCAATGATAAGATAGCAGATTGTTCAATCATATACATGTAACCGTGCTTTCAATAAGTTATGAATCAGCTATGCAAAATTCACCACCAAGCTAACACGAACAGAAATCATGATATCGATCGAAGACATGCAGCAATCTTCTAAATGAGAGTAGACCATGTTGATGAGAAAAAAAGGGGGGAAGTAAAAAATATAAATTCCATATATTTTCACCAGGAAATACACAACAAATTTATAGAAACAAATAATATGATCTGCAACAATAAATTTGCAGGTGAAGAAATAAATAGATTCATATGAAGTTATGATCTGATAACTATGCACTATGAGCAGCTCGAGTACTGATACAGATCATTATATATCACCACAAACCAAGCAATCAACATAAACAATCACCAAATCGGCATACAGGAATATAAAACCTCAATTATCCACATAAAAATCCAAAATCCATACCATTCCGACAGCCAATAAAACCCCAGTTCAAGCGTGATCACAGAATCCGAACAAAGGATTGTTGTTGTTGCTGCTGTGGCACTGGAATCACAAAGGAAGGCACAACCAATCCTCCGCTTGTTGCCTCTGTCTCGCCTAGAAACAGATCATCCGTTTTCCTGAACACCGCGTGTAGACATACTATGGCCAAGGCGACCAAGATTGCTCCGAATACGGTTGATCCCACATCGGAGAACAAGAGGGCAAAGACCGTGGCAACCGAGAGGATGCCGAGGATGGTTCCTTCGTTGATCGTACGGCCAAATAGAACGAGCGGTTGATCACGGGAGAAGTAGAGGAAAAACCAGGTGGCGAGGAGGGCGACGAAGGCGAAGAGGGAGCCTACGTGCCAATGAGGGAGAGGGAAAGGACGGCAAGGGAGAAGATAATATAATTAGATCGAAAATACGAGACGTTGCGCTGGAGGCGAACGAGGGCATCGCCGGCGTTGAAAGGGCGGGTGAGGGCGGCGAAGTCGAGACTGAGCGGAATCCCTGCGGAAAAGAATCGGTCGGAGACTGAGCACAGAAGAAGATCCCGGAGGCGGGAGGGGAGGGAGGAGAGGGAGGGGAAGAGGTAGGTGCGGTGGGATCGATCTGTCGTGGTCGATCACCTCAGCACGGGATTTGCCGCTTGAGAGGAGGAGTTGGATGGAGAAGGCCGGCGTGAGATTTAGACGAAAACTAGGGCATGAGAGAAGGAGTTGGGAGAAGGGTTCAGGAGGGTGGGCGAGTGAAACTATGGTTTTCTGCTCCTTACTTGATCTAACGGTTTATATTAATTTAGATTTAGATGAGGACTTGACAATATACAACATTTTTTAAAAAATATTATCTTTGACCCATAAAAATCACTAATAGACAACGGTTTTAAAAAAAGTGTTGTCTATTAATAAGAAAATAATGAAATAGACAATGGTTTTCACTAAAAGTGTTGTTAAAAAAAAAAGACAACGTTTTTTTTTTAAAACGTTGTCTTTTAAGTGTTGTAGAATCTCAATTTTCTTGTAGTGATCATTCAGACGAGGAGGATACTTGGGAGCTCGAGGATATGATTCGAGCTCGATGCCCCCACCTTTTCACTTGAGGTATGTGAGTTAATTACCATTCAGCATTTATACTTTTATCTATTGTTAGTAATTGCTGATGGTAGATAACAAAATTTGGGGACTAAATTTTTATTAGTGGGGGAGAATGTAAAATACCGAAAAATGGTAAATAACCATAAGGAAATTTTTTGGAATTTTTAAAAATTTTCTGAGATTTTTCGGAGCCCGTATGGCTTGGGTTACGGGGATCAGTATTGGGCCCCAGGAAAACCTGTTTAGGCTAACCCGTTTAAACGAGGAAATGTTTATTTTCTTTAAATCATTTCCTTTTCTTTTCTTTATTCCCTTCCTTTGTCGTTTCTTCCCTGATCCGCGCCGCACCCGAGCCACACTCCGGTCGTTACTTCTTCTTCCTAAAATCGCCGCTGCAATCCATTTTATTTTCTCCTCCGGTACAATGGTAGTGGCGAGTCTCCCCTTTCCTCTTCCCCATCTCTGCTTCTCGTCCTCTCCACGCGATCTCCCCTGCACCGAGGTTGTGCCCTAGCCTCTCCGCAGTTTGCTGTTGTCGAACGGAGCAACGCCGACCACCACGTCTCTCTGGCATTCCCTAGATTGGGTCCATAGTCGTTGAGACCTAAGCCTCCGACGCCAATGCCATAGGGGAACCAGTCGCGACAACCGATTCATTTCGGCTCTGCCCTAGAACGCCGGCCAATTGCTTCCTCTTCTCCAACACTGACATCCTATCCCCTTCCAACTCGGATCATCGAGTTGTGCCCTAGCACGGTCGCTGGAACAGATTGAAACTTTCCCCTTCCTTGCTGTGAGTGAGGTCTCGGCTAAAGGTGAGTAATGTTCTTTTTTGGATTTCGTCAATTCACTGGTTTTAGGTGATGAATGGTTGAATCCGAATGGAATATTTGAGGTATAGGTATTCTTGGAGGCTGTCGGCAGAGGCAAGTAGGGTTGTGAATTTGGATTTGGTTCTGTGGGGTCTTCGTTTGGTTCCGGCAGCACTCCAGTCAGCAGCTTCCCTTGTTCCAGCATCAAGAGGGGCTATAAATTGAGGTAAGGTTCGAGTTTTAGAAATTGTCCTTGTAGTAATTTAGTTGTCTGGATTGATTCTAATAGGAATGGATGTTTTGTTGTTCCTTAGGTAGTTGTCGACAAAAGCTTTAGGGCAGTGAGGTGGATTTCCAGCAGCCCACCTTGTTTACGGTTGTGAGTTTGAGGTAAGGGTAAGAATTTGACACGTTTTATAGTTAGATGTTTATGTGAAAGGGAATTTAGGTTTGGATTTAATCTATTGGGTTGATTGGGGATTAAATAATTAACCCTAATTAACTATTAGATTTAAATAGGTAAATTGAGATTATGTTGATTAGGGTTTTACCCTAAATTAGTCTTATGGATTTTACTTAGCTATTTTTATGAATCTAGTTAAATAAAATATTTATATGTTGTTTGATGTAGGACTCTGATTCGAGACGAGCATCTCGATGTCGGATTTGGTTTGGATTGGACCTTCATTTTGGAGGCGGGTACCTTGACCTATCTATTTTGATACGTCTTGTTGATATGTTTAGTACCTCTTAACAAGTAGTAATAATTATGATTATATCTGCATTGACATGTCACTATTTACTTCCGAGCATGTATTATTTGTTACCTGTTTATTACCTTTATGTTATAGAGATAGTGACATGCCATGCTCTATGATATACTGGACTGGTTAGATACCCTACTTGACATATGTACCTAGATCATATTATTTGATCCACATATCTTGGTACACATTATATGGAGAGGGATAGGATTAGGATATTTTCCATCTTAGTGACATGCACCATCTTGCATGATTGTATGCTGAGAGATTGGTAGCCCCATTATTATTGAGCTCATAGCCAGTTACATGGATCTGCATACACCACCACTCACAGGTTAGTGGTATATCAGACAGGGTGTAGTGCTGGCTCTGTCAGTGCTCCGCTGGTCCACTCATGGGGAGCGTGACGCAGCGTGATAGCACGTCAGGGGTCCCTCCACTTGATTGTCTCATGGAGATGAGAGCATTGAGCTCCCCTACTTATGATTTGGGGTAGGAGGATAGGTGTACTCCGACAGCATCCCGTCCACTGGGTCACTCATCAGGAGCAGTGATGGCAGAGTGCATGGTTGTCACAACCCTACCCACTCGGTCTCACCATCGTGTGTGAGATGGCTGACTGACGTTAGGGGTGACCAGGACATGTTATTGGCATCATATGCATTATTTGCATGTATTGCTTGTATTTTTTGTACATTATATGCTGCATATTGGATGGATGCATTGTTTGACATGCATACAGGATTATGATACTTTGGGTCTGACGGACTTGATATTCCTATACCCAAGTTCTGGTTAGTATAGTTACTCCTTATCTTACAGTTTCACACTTTCTATATGTTATATCAGGAGACTGCCCGCATAGTTATTGCTTGTTGTTATTGTTTACTATGCTTGTCAACTAGGTATTCGCTGAGTGTTGGACTCACACCCCATTATTACTCTTTTTAGGTTGAGGCTGTCCGGAGGAGTTCCAGTCGCTAGTCCCCCTCCAGGTTGCGACGATTCCTACATTGGATCCTTGTTTTGGTTTTTCTTATTATGTTAAACTATGTTTCAGACTTGTATCTGCTGGAATTTGGATTTTGTACAATCCCTTGTTATCGATGGGTTTTTGTTTGGATGATATCGATTTTGTGCATTATGGGTGTAGTTGAGTAGGATATCAGTTTTGTGCTTTATGAGTGTAGTTGAGTAGGATTTTTGCGATGTTTTCTTGATTTGTGCTTATGTTTAGTTTTCATTATAAAACTGTGTGGATGTTTGCTATATTTGTACTGTTATATATTATTATTGTTCCGGCCGTGTTGGCCGATGTATATGAGGCCTGAGGGCATTGTAGGAAATTTTATATTGTCACCCGTACAGGGGAGATGCTGTCGAAATTTTCTCTGGCAGGGACTACCTGGGGCGTGACACACAATCTGTTGTTATGTATCATTTGTGATACGTGTTGCGGTTTCTTGTGATATTTCATCTTGCACTGTTGGTATTAAAATAGGCATGCCCCTTCTCATTTCTTCTAGAATAATCTCACTCATGGGCTTATGGTTTATTACATAATCTTCCTCTAAAAATCAAGCATTGACGCTAACAATGATCTTCTAATTTTTAGGATTATAAAACAAACCACCTTTCGTTCCTTTAGGATATCCTACAAACAGACAAACTTCTGTACGTGATTCCAACTTGTCAGTATCTCCCTTTAGCACATGTGCTGGACTTCCCTATATCCAAATATGACTAGTCTTATGCTCATTCCACAATTTCATGGGAGTAAAGGATACTGATTTAGAAGGTACCATATTTAGAATGTACACCGCTGTTTCCAAAGCATATCCCCAAAATTAATTTGGTAGTTCTGAATAACTCATCATCGATCTCACCATTTCCATAAGAGTCATATTCCTTTGTTCTGTCACACCATTCTGTTGGGGTGTACCAGGTGCAAATAATTGGGATTGAATCCCAGCCTGTGATAAGTAATTCCTAAACTCTCCAAAGAGGTATTCGCCACCACGATCAGACCGTAGTGTCTTGATACTTTTACCATGACGTTTCTCCATATCAGCCTTGTACTTTTTGAACTTATCAAAGTATTCAGACTTACGGCGCATCAGGTAAATGTATCCATATCTCGAATAGTCATCTATAAAAGAGATAAAATATTCGAAACTACCTCTTGTCCGGATAGATATAGGACCACACAAATTAGAATGAACCAGTTTCAACACATCTTTGGCTCTATACCCCTTGGCCTTAAAAAGGTCTCTTGGTCATTTTAGCTTCCAAGCAAGATTCACAAGTTGGAAAGTTTTCCAACACTAATGAACCCAAGAGTTCATCGGCTATTAGCCTTTGAATCCTACTCAAGTTAATATGACCTAGCCTTAGATGCCAAAGATATGTTTGATTTATTTCCGAAGGTTCCTTTCTCTTATTAGAATTAGAAGATGTGTTATTAATTTCCGTTTGTTGCATCGTGAGAGTTATTGGATTTAGAGTATACAAATTGCCAACGAACGTACCAGAACAGATAACTTCCCTATTTATCTTGATAACACCATTGTTATCATAAATAGACAGAATATCCATCCTTGTATTGTTTAGAAACTAAAATCAAGTTCTTTCTAAAACTTGGTACGTAAAGACAATTTCTTAAAACCAATATTTTATTCCTATAAACATCTCCCACTGCAACAGCTGCTACATCTATAGCATTGCCCTTGTAAACAGTGATTTCTCCTTTGTGTAGTTGTCGGGTTTCCTGGAACCCCTGTAATGATTTGTAGACATGATCAGTGTTTATCATATCTACACGCCAAGTACCGGTAGATAACATCACTAAACATGTTCAAACTACTATACCTATATTGTTCTCTTCCTATGAGGACAATCTATCTTAATGTCCAAGTCTTATTTCCAATCATTATAATTGGGACTACTAAGTCTATTCTATAGTACAACAGCTAGGGGATTGACAAACATTTGAAATCCTAAGATTCACAAAAATATTTGGTCAAGACCAACACCTCAAAATCCCCATGCATTTTATATGTCACGTTAGTGTGAACGTATACAAATTCAAACTTTAAGAGGAGATTTTATCCATTAATTTTATCTTGTCAACCTAACTTTATGACAAATAAAATTAATAGTTGGTCTGTCTTTGATCAAATATTTGTTCAAAACTTTGAATTTAAAATAATATTGATTCCTCAAACAATATCATTTAAATTCACCAACACCTCAAACACCGTGAATATTGTATGTCACGATAGTGTGGACGAATACAAATTCAAACATTTGTAAGAGGAGGATTTTACCGTTTAATTATCTTGTCAACCTCAATTTATGACAAATAAAATTACCTCAAACACCGTGAATTTTGTATGTCATGGTAATGTGGACGTATACAAATCCAAACATTTGTAAGAGGGGTTTTACCCATTAATTTTATTTTCTTGCCAGCCTGACAAACAAAATTACCTAATACACCGTGAATTTTGTATGCCACGATAATGTGAACGTATACAAAATCACACATTTGTAAGAGGGGATTTTAATTTTATTATCTTGTCAACCTATCTTTATGACAAATTAATAGTTGGTTTTTCTTCGGTCACACAGATAATAGCAGTGACTCCGATGGGGAGGATACTATTAAATGTGCCTAAGTGTATACCATTATTTGATACTTAGTCCATTAAATAAGATTGTGCCCCTTCTGATGGGGAAGATCACATGCTCTTAATTAATATCTTATAATCATCCATAAAGGAAGTTTGATCTAGTGATATGCAAACAAACTCATCCGATGGGGAGGGAGGCACTCAGAGCCAACACGTAAGTTTGTTGCATCACTTACAAACCAGTAATGGAGACCGTGGAATTTATTTACTAATCCCTCTCCCACTTAGTTATTTAAGGTGAGGAATTTTAACTATGCAAGCACACATGACAGCAAATAAAGCAACAAATATGGAAAATTTATTTTCCAACTATTATGGCCTTTTTCCATCACTGTCCTCCATGTGCTACCAACCCTAGCTGCTGCCATCTTTAGCCACTGCAATCGGGTCCAGTCGTCACATCCATCTTTCTTCTTTTTCCACTGCATCTCTGGTCCTCAAAAAGTACCACGCCTTGCAAGGATACGATCCGCAACAAAAATAAAATTTTACATTTATCATCCTATATTCCACAAAGGAATTTACATGTAATCTAGATCGAAATAAAAATGTAAAATCCTAAAACTAATACAGCTCCTGCTGTATTTAATACATACAATCATGCACACACATAAAATACTCTTGACATGTCCAAGGATCCAATCACAAACAATATCTCTAAGCCATAATAGTTGGAGCCTGCAACCACAGAGTTAGCACATCCTACTATTATCCTGCCTAAATTATGTATGACATGTGTATAATTAAATTGAAAACCAAACACACAGAGACAAACCCTAGTTCTGATACCAATTGTTGGTTGCTATGCGGAATATCATATTGGTTCCCTGTACAAAAATTTTGTACAAGTCCTGAACCTTTACTAACAACCTATTGTGTTCTTTAGAAATTAAATTAGGAATCGCAAACGGAACTTAACATTATTGATTACAAATTTAACTTATCTGTTCTTAGTGGTTTAAACTTGGATCGCAAATGATGCTTAACATTATTGATCCAAATCCACCCATGTTACAAATTCAATTAAATATTAATTTCTAAAATTGGCTTCCAGGACTGCATGGTGAGGCACTAGGCCTAAGCCTTTTAAAGAAATTTAATATTTAATTTTCTTATATAACCCTAGGTTTAACCAAAAGGAACAATCGAATTACAAATTCAAAAAACAAAGAAAACCACAAACATGAATCATAAATTCAAAACCTAGAATCATATGCCTCTTGTGTTTGATATTTCAAAAACTATACAAAGAAAACTAATATGATGTTGAATAGAATTACTACTTATACCTTTCTTTGTAAACAACAACCTTTTGATCTTCTATTGTATTCCTCTTCTTATCTTGGACATTGTGTGGGCAACGATCTACCGAGATGAGAATCCACCAAACCTTCTTCTTCCTTCCTCCAAGTTTCGGCCAAGCACCTTCTCCAAGAGATAGCAATTCTCGGTCACCAACCAAGCTCCAAGGGATGCAAGAGCAAAGTCTCCTTTCTCTCCTTCTTCTCCTAGCAAGAACCGACCACCACAAGAACTCCAAGAAGGGGATGCACCAACCACTAAAGAAGAAGAGAAGAGGAGAAGAATAGGGTCGGTCACACACCAAGGAAGAGAGGCGAAACTATAGAAGATAAGTTGTAAGGTGAGACACCTCTACCCCCTCTTTTATATTCCTTGATCTTGGCATATAAGGAAATTTAATTATAATTAAAATTCCCTTATTCTCCTTGCCATTGGTTAATAAGGAAAATTAAATTAAAAACTCCTTATTAAACCTCTAATGCTTGACCCCTTCAATTGCTCCAAATAAGGCAAGTTTTAAACACAAAATTAAAATTTCCTTATTTTTTTTCGAAAATTTTAAAATAAAATTTTCTCTAACAATTTTTCCCTTCATGGTTGATTATAAAAGGAAATTAAAATCTCTCGATTAAAACATGTGGATGCTTTCCAAAAAGGAAAGTTTTCTTTAAAATTAAAATCTTCCTCTCAATCTACAAATAAGGAAAGATATCAAATCTTTTCTTAATCTTTTGTAGAAACTATAAAAGAAAAGATTTAATTTTAAAACTCTCTTTTAAAATCATAAGGATGGTTACATAAAAGAAAAATTTTATCAAAAATTAAAATCTTCCTTTTAACTACAAATAAGGAAAGATATCAAACCTTTCTCTTAATCTTTTGTAGAAAACTTATAAAAGGATAGATTAAAATTTTAAACTTTCTTTTAAAACCATGGCTTCCACATTAGGAAAGATTTTAATAAAATCTCTTTTATTTTTTATACGGCCGGCCACACCAAGCTTGGGCTCCCAACTAGGGTCGGCCACCTTTACTTGGATCAACCTTTGGCTTGGTCGGCTCAAGCTTGGACTCCAAGCTTGCTTGGCCGGCCACCTTAGGTTAGGTAGGAAGGTAGGTATAGGTGGATATAACACTTTATAAATAAGAGGCTACGATAGGGACCGAGAGGAGGAATTGATTTTGGTCTACCGATGAAATTAAGCTTCCCGTGTTCGCCCCGAACACTCAATTTAATTTCATCAATAATAATTCATACCACTAAAGAATTATTATTGAACTACCGCACCAATCCTAAATTATATTTTGGGCTCCTTCTTATCATGAGTGTGTTAATCTCCCTGTGTTTAAGATATCGAATGTCCACTAATTAAATGAGTTACTGACAACTCACTTAATTAATATCTAGCTCCAAGAGTAGTACCATTCAACCTTATCATCATGTCGGACTAAGTCCACTTGCAGGGTTTAGATGATAATCCTTATGAGCTCCTCTTGGGGACATTATCAACCTAAATTCCTAGGACATAGTTTCCTTTTATAATCAACAACACACACTATAAATAATATCATTTCCCAACTTATCGGGCCTCTTGATTTATCGAGCTAAATCTCACCCTTTGATAAGTTAAAGAAATAAATACTAAGTACACGTGCTTGTTACTATATCAGGATTAAGAGCACACACTTCCATAATAGCAAAGGTCTTATTCTTTTATTAAGTCAGTATAAATAGAACTTACCTTAAATGGTCCTGCTCAATACACTCAGAGTGTACCAGTGTAATTTATCAGTTAAAATAAACTAATACCTAATTACACTATGACTATTCCAATGGTTTGTTCATTTCCATCTCAGTCATGAGCTACTGTTTATAATTTATAAAGAATTGATAACATTATCTTCTGTGTGTGACACCACACACTATGTTATCTACAATATAAATTAATTGAACCACTACACTTAGTTTATAAATATAGATATTTGACTAATATGATTCTTATTTCTAAGTAAATGTTTATATAAAAAGCTAGACTTTTAGTATACATTTCAACACTACTTCCATTCTGATACCAAAATATCTCTACTTCTAAATAGAGCCTCAATGGCCTTTGGTACCATCAGGATATTACAAAAAGAAGTATACTTGAAACAATATAAGGTCTAAGTTCTACTTGACTAAAATTTACATCACCACCAACATTCGTGGTCATTTTTCACACCAATGTTTTCATAAGCTCTTGGACAGTAAACACATCTACAAGTTGAGAAAAGATATTTAGCAGGGACAAATGAAGTCAACTTGGATATCAAGTATCCTGAAATCAAGATGATATCATTACTTTAAAGAAAGAGCCAACAGCCTTGAGAAATGATACAATACAAAGATTATGAACACCATAGTTGCAACTGGTGCTTGAGTTCACAGAAATGCCTTTAGGTTGAGTCCGAGATTTATGTCTTTGTAAGAAACTGGAGCATACATCCATAATTCATCAGAGCTCAATAGCTGCAGAAAAATGATGTTGCACACTTCGCATTTTCTTAAGTCTGCGAAAAAAAATGATAGATGCAATAATAAAATGCTTACCTTGACTTGGAGCTCCAAGAACTTCACATATTGAGCTGCTTCTTCCAGCATTGTGCTGATATCTACCTGTCAAAACAGTGATACTTAAATATTCAACTAAATTCTACTAAAGATTGTGGCAGGAATTCAGTAATAATAGCAAGATTCTCACTTTTGTTCCATTTGGAACTAGGTTCTGTAAAATCCTCAACCTTTCATTGATCCTTTCTCTCCTTTTCTGTGCATCACATCAAGCAACAACACTTTTAGAATCTGCAGAAAGATCCATAAAGAATTGGGGTTAGTCTAATGGTTACCCTTGCATAAAGGCCCTGGGAACCTGCTGCTTCTCGTTGTGTTTTCTTCTTCCCTTTAGATACAGAGCTCAGACCACCTTCGCCCTTCAGCTCCTGAGAAACAGTTGAATCATCACTGACACTTCCTTGAGCTTTCTTGAACTGTCCATTACTCCTTTTCTGGATCATCTGAAACATATTATGTTGAAGATATATGCAAAAAAAAAAAATTGATGAATTAAGCACAGGAAATTGTGTATGTTATATCCTCACATGAGCCCGAGCTTTTTTGTTTGGAAGTTCCATTATTTGGATACCTCCATCTTCTGTGAGCTGCATGAGATCAGCAACTGATTCATCGAGTCGAAGAGCAGCAGCAGGAAGCAGTGGATTTGTGACTGCCTCCCCTTCAGTGCTGAAGTCCACAGGGTTGGTATAATAGTAGCCATCGAAGTTAGCATTGTGATCAGAGGAAGGCATTTGCTGAATCCCAACACTCCTGTGCACTTGATCTTGCTGATCAGTGGAGTAATGAGAGCGAAAGAGCAGTTCCATGACTTCGCAGTCTTCGTCAATTGGCAATGCTAGATCAAAGCTGTTCCAGGTTTCTTCCATATCCAATGGATCGAGAATGCTATGGTAGCTAGGGAGTTAAACACTGTAATTCGAGTTCAATTGTTTGATCCTTACAATGTTGAAGTAGTGCATTTATATGGTTGTTATGTAGTTTCATACTGAAAAACTAGCATTGACTTTGATTCCAAAAGCATCATGAACTAGTTCATCTGTAATTACAGCTAAGAAAGAAAAAACTAGGGGAATAAAGAAATAAAACAAGATGATATCAGATTCCAAAGTGGTTAATGAATGTTTACAAGTGATTAGAAGAAGGATTAGTAATATATATTATCTAGGACTTGACAAGTTTAATCATGTGATATATGAAGTGATAAGAAAATACTAAAAATAAAATAAAATTAGAGGAGTTAAAGTTGTGCATGCATGTTGCAGGGAGAGAACAATGTATCGAGTATTATGATCTGTTGGGACCATTTGGGAACTAGTAATTAATGATTCTTAATAGGAGTTGATTTAAGTATTTCCCTTCATTTTACAGAAAAATAATTGATGTGTAAGAATCTGCGTTTAATGCAAGACGGGATCGACCATGATTAACCATAAGAAAATGACTCTGTTGCTTTCTTTCTATATTCTTGATAATCTTTACAAAGATTTGTCTGTCTCTTTCCAAGAATCCTGGAAGCTGCCTGTATAACCTCTTTTATGTTTAATGCAACTCATTGGGTAATATAATGTAAATTATGGATTGAAGTTTAAAAAAAAAGAAAAACAACAGAAAAAAATAATGTTGGGTTAAAGCTCAATTATTTTGGGCTAGTTTTAATTTTTTGTTTAAAAATTCCTTATAAGGAATTTTTTTAGGTGGTGTATTTTTATTTTATCAAGTTTTTATGCACGAAGATCGATTCAAGTTGGTTGAACAGATTTTTCAGGTGGGCTCACCTGGACTAGGCAAATCAAACCAATTGGTGTAGGAAATCTTGTCTATAAGAGAGAACAACCAAGCTCTGAATGGTAGAATAGTTGATTTGAGCAACCAGAGCTAGTTTGACAAGTAGTTCAAATAAGTTAGTCGAGTAGGACAAATTGGTCAGGCTAGGTGGTCTATGAGGGTTGATTAGTTTATACTGAAGGATTAAGTCAGTGGACTTAATTTGATTAAGTCTACATGGGTCGACTTAATTTTCATAAGATGAACTTACACTCGATTAACACACAAAACTAATTATTATTAAGGAGCTAAATCTCATTTAAGTGATATAATGCTTTATACATGAAAAGGGGTGTAAGTAATTGGATATGGACTCAATATATAGATCTGATAATTCATTTCATTAACATTGATAAATTATTAATAAGGTATAAGCTTTATGGTGGATAGTCTCCCACAGATTGAGCCAGATATATAAATGAAGATATTTGGTTCAATTAGGCTACGCTGAGTCGTGTTTTCCTCTCCTTAATTCTTCTCCTCTATTAAGAAGGACTTTGGGTTGTCAGCTCAATCCTGTGAATGACTTTTGCTGGGCTTATAGGATCTTCAATGACAAGTAAGCAATACGATGTCATTAGCGATGGATTCAGGTTAGCCAGTTGATAACTATTGCATCAATTTTAGTTTTGTATTGCTTGATGATAGTTAGATTCTATTGTAGATATATTCTTTAGTTATTATTGATATATCACAATCTTTTCAATTGATATTAGAGATAAGGATTAACTTATTATTAGCTTTTAATGAGATTTAGTGATATGCATCGATTTTTACATTCAATTCCATATGGATGAGTAAAATTAATGTATATATGTTAAATATAGCATGATAGATTATGATTTAACCTATAAATTGAGTTTTTACATTATCCAC
Source organism: Zingiber officinale (assembly GCF_018446385.1). NCBI lineage: Eukaryota > Viridiplantae > Streptophyta > Magnoliopsida > Zingiberales > Zingiberaceae > Zingiber > Zingiber officinale. The sequence continues at coordinate 46,955,818 of NC_055989.1, read as the reverse complement.
GAAGAATGCAATTGACAGTGCAATTTTAGGGTTTTTTTAGATGAAAAACTTCATTTAGAAAATTAGATTTTCCGACATCAATTGATTGGTGAAGGTCATCAATCGATTGGTAAGCATGAATTGGGGCACTGAATGTTCCCAAATCGATTGAGTAATCAATCGATGTTCATCAATCGATTTCCATAAGGACCTATCGATTAGGATGTCCATAATTGTGAATAGAAAGGTTTGGAATCTATTGGGTGATCGATTGGTGTTTAACAATCGATTGCCATAGGGACCAATCGATTAGTAAACTTGGGATCATGCATAGAAGGTCTCCAAGTTGATTGGGAGATCAATTGGTTAACTCTAATTGATTGCCATAAAGGTCAATCGATTCGAGAACCTGGGCCGGATACAGAAGGTTGTGGAATAGATTGAGTTTATCGATTGGATAACACCAATCAATTAGCATAATCACCAATCGATTGCGGTTCATTTGGTTGTCCATAGAAGATTTCCAAATCGATTGATGGATCATTGGTGTTCACCAATCAATTGGGTCAATCGATTGGGGTGGATGAACTTGTGAACAGAAGTCTTCCAAGTCAATTAGGGAATAAGATATTATGCACCAATCATTGCCAATGGTGGGCAATCGATTGGCATGTCTAGAAATTGACACATAAAGTGTGTCAATCAATTGCAACTTATTGTCAATGGATTTAGCAGTGTGTCAATTGATTGGTAGTTAACACCAATTGATTTATAACAAAATTTAGCTTAGTTTTTAGCAGTTCTTATTTCCTGTATTCTTCCTCTCTCTTGCTACTTAGTTGAACATATACCATCGCCAAAATGAGAACTATTGGGGAGGATAGGAGTATTAGCATAGAGGGATATATATCCATCCTAAGGATGATTGGTCTAAAGAAAAATAATTCTTATGCCGGATATATAGTTAAGGAATCTCACAAGTCTATTTTGGCTTCTAAGTCATGCACATAGTGTGTTGACCCAAAGGAAGGGGCACTATGTGACCGATTAGAAGTGTTATGAGTGGTTTTGAAAACATAAGCTAACCAAGGAAACTCATGAATAAAGTATTATGCGCATAATTCATCGGCCCAAAGGAAGGCAAGTCATATGGTAGATAAAGGTAATTATGAGTTATTTGGAGAGTACCAATAGTAAGTTATAATTTAGTCCAAAGACTTAATATAATGTTTCACTAGGTATATCAATTAATGCTCATAAAGTTTTGTTTGTTGCATTTTGTTATTGCACAACTATAAAGATATATACCTTGTTTGTTAAATTGAGTTATATTCTTTGCTTTTGTTTATGCAATGCTCTTAATGTCTATGACATGCATAGAATATATACTTTTATGCATGTTTTAACACACGTTCACTTGCTTTCTTTGCTTATGTTCTATGCATTTTTACCCATCTTTGTCATATTTTCAGCATAATTGCTCTTTTTATCAGAGATTTGATTTTGTTTGGTTTTCTATTAACTGCACACAGTTTTGGAGCAAAATTGGTGTTGAAACTTACTTCAAAGAGACAAAAGAAGAAAGCAGAACTTTGGTCGTATGCTTTCACACGACCGTGGCACTTCATCCATGGCCAAGCAGCACACGATTGTGCCAAAGGACACGACCGTGCCATCCATCCAAAGAAGAGTCCACCTCTGGCAGTGTGGTTTCACACAACTGTCCCTACTCATCAAAACTCAATCAAGCTAGGATCATGCCAAAAGGCATGGCCATGCCAATAAAATAGAATTAGATCAAGCCCTTGCCATGCCAAAAGGCATGGCCATGCCATTTCCAACCGAGTAGAATCAAACGACGGTCGTGCCAAAAGGCATGACCGTGTCACTCTGGCAGCACGTTTCAAGATATGGTCATGCCAAAGGGAACGATCGTGACACAGGTCACGACTGTAACATGGGTCGTGCCCTGGCTCATGCCCTACTCTATTTAAGGTAAGTTATTCATCTTCTTTAAGGGAGGAAGGCTCTCCACTTTGGGAGACCCATCTTGGTTTAAATCTATGCCTTCTCCGCACTCCGATTGAAGATCAGAGTCATTTTCATCATATCCTTTGACTCTGGAAGTGTGAGATTGGATTCGAAGAACACTCAATGTCTTGGATAAGATTCTTCTCTATTTTTATCTTTAGATTGGGTTTTGAACTTTTGATTTATTGTCTTTGGATTCTTTCCTTCCTATTATGGAGTAGATCTTATTATATTAGTGTAGTTTTGTACTAACGTTCTAACTCAGGTTTTGATAAATGACAAGTAAGTTAAGTTAGGTTTGTTGGTGCAGGAAGTATCCGACGATCGAACCTAAGTTTTGATAATAGCAAAGGATTCAAAGTTAAGGTCATTTGTGTCTAACGTGTTTGAATGAGCTTGCAGGAAAGTCCTAAGTGTACTTAGGCAAAAGTCCTAGCTGTGATTAGGCAGGTGAAAAACTCTAGGCAGAAAGTTTTGGCGGGTCAAGGGCTTCAGGCAAAAGTCCTAGAGTCGAGGACTCTTGGTGGAAAGTCCTGGTGTCGCAAACCAGGTGAAAGACTGGGCGGGTCATAGAGCGGACGCCCAACATAAAGTCCTAGAGCCTCAGGCACTAAGCAAAAGTCCAGTCGGTCTAGAGGACCGGTCTGGAAACAGGTATACTCTCCTTGGTTGAGTAGGTGAGGACGCGTTCCCCGGTGAGGGCGCGTTCCCTAGTGAGGGAACAGTAGGCGTCGGTTCGACCTAGGGTTTTTGGTCGGGAATCCGAAGTCAGAACCGGACAGTCCGATAACTGTCAAATGCTTTATTTTACATATTTATATTGTGCTAACTTTGTTTTGCAGGATATTTTGGTTTGTTAGACTAACGTATTTTGCAAGAAGCAAATTGGATATCCTTACCTCGGATGAACATTACCTGAGGTGCCCTCCATGGAGCTTAGAGGTGCCTCGGGTCACATACAGAGACAACCTCGCAGCAAGATACGAGGGCACCCTCATGGAGCTTGAGGGCACCCTGGACACTAGCGCGATGGCACCCTCATGGAGCTTGAGGGCGCCCTGGACCTGGCGCGAGGGAACCCTCCATGGGATTGGAGGCGCCCTCAAATGGATAGGCAGCGACTTGGTCGGAGCACATCCACGCTGCGGATTCGGCACTGATGAGGGTGTTGGATCGAGAAACGCTAGAGGGGGGGGGGGTAAATAGTGCTCGTGGCTATTTCGTTCGATTTAAAATGTATCGAGAGTTTAAGCAGCGGAAATAATAAAAAGGAAGATAATCACAATCACACGACCCAAGAATTTACTTGGTTCGGAGCCTAGGGTGACTCCTACTCCATGGCCCACGCTTGTTGAGTGTTTCCTTTGGGAAACAACTATATTCATGAAAAGTTTTACAGAAATGCAATACAAGTAAAATAATAACAATCTTATACCAACAACAAAGGAATAGTAGAATAGCAGCTTCTGGTTGTCGGGGCGTAGCTACAACACTTCAGGGTTGTCTTTTGAGCAGCCAACAGTCGAAAGAAAGCTTTTGGATTCGTTATCTTGCTGCTGCCTTGAGACTCCCTTTTATACACTGCTGGAGGTGCCTCAAAGCCCTTCCGAGGCACCTCCAACACGCCGTGTCAGCCGCGTGGATCAGTGCTGAAAAGTTCATCACTTATCCTACTTGAGGCGCCTCCATAGCCACTCCAAGGTGCCTCCAAGCCCTGGTCCAATATGCCTCCAGCTTCGTCCGAGGCGCCTCCAGCTCCTCTTCGCAGCCAGCTCACACTCTGCACCCGAGGCGCCTCTAAGCTCCATGGAGGCGCCTCAGACACTATTCATCTGAGGTGTGACTTTCTCCTTTGTTCCTGCAAAATGTGTTAGTCCCAAACACATACACTGCCAAACAAAGTTAGAACAAAATAGTCATAAATAAAATATTGACAGTTTCCAGACTGTCCGGGTCTGACTTCGGATTTCCTACCGGAAACCCTAGGTCGACCCGATGGCTACTGTTCCCTCTGCAGGGAATGCGTCATCACCTACTCCACTCAGGAGATTTACCTGATGCCAACATGATCCTCCAGATCGACTGAACTTTTTCTCGACGTTCGATGCTTCCGGACTTTCTACTGGACGTCCGCTCCCCAACCCGTCTAGTCTTCCACCTGGCTCGCGACACCAGGACTTTCCACCTAGGGTTACCACCCCTAGGACTTTTGTCTGAAGCCCTCGACCCACCCAAACTTTTCGCATAGGGTTACCAACCCCTATGACCTAGGGTTACCACCCCCTAGGGTTTTCCACCTGCCTAACTGCAGTTAGGACTTTTGCCTAAGTACACTTAAGACTTTCCTGCAAGCTCATTCAAACTGTTAGATCATAAAACAACTTAACTTTGAACCCTTTACCATTATCAAAACACGGGTTCGATCGTCGGATACTTCCCACACCAACAATCTCCTCCTTTTTTATTATGGCAACTGAAATTCAAAGTTAAGTTCAAACAGGTTTAAGTAAATAAATGCATAAGTAGCAATTTTAAAAGTTTTAGTATAAGCAAGCATAAGTAAACAAATTTTAGATGCAACCAAAGCTTAAGCTAAAACATTAAAGTGTAAGGCTCCCCCTTAATTAGAGCTTTCTTTTGAATTTTTATGCTACTCTCCCCCTTTGCCATATATCAAAAACTTGTGGAGGGAAAGAGAAACCAGAGTACTTAGGTATATTTGAAAAAGATTTTGAAAAAAAAATGTTTAGTCATCCCTTGAAAAATACTTAGCTTTTTAGAAGAAATGTTCTCGTAAGACTTTTAGCTAAGTGAAAAAATATTTGTCATAAATTATTTGAAAAATAATTTAACTAATTTTGTGATATCAAAGCACTTAGTTAATTTTGAAAAGTTTTTTTGCTTTTTGAAAGATACTTAGTTAAATTTAGAAGTACTTAAACACAATCACTTAGAAGGAATTTTCTTTGTAAAACATTTAGCTAAGTAAATGTTAAGGATTCAGAGAAGATCTTTTAAGATAGTTTTAAAGGATTAAGTTTGAAGAGTAACTTTAACTAAGGAAGATTATTTGAACTTTAAAAGGTAACTTAGCAAAATTTGAAAAAGTACTTAGGTAACTTTTGAAATGCCTTTTTGAGAAAAGTTAGTTAGATTCGAAAGAATTTATATTTGAAATAGAACTTTTCTTAAAATTGGCTAAGTTTGAATATTTGAAAATGGCTATAGAAGTTACTTTGCTGAAATTTTAATAAGCCTCTTGAAAAATAGCTTTGGAAATGCTATTAGAAAATATAGCTAAAGTTAGAAAAGTACTTAGCTTGATTTTGAACTGAAAAATATTGAATTTGAAAAGGTTCTTTAAGAAAAGATAAGTTTTGAAAGATATTTAGTTTGAAGGACTTAGTTAAATTTTAGCTGCAAAGAGGGAGGAGCTTAACTCCTAAGAATTTTAATTAAGGTCATTCATTCAGATTCAAGTAGTCCTAAAGTCCAAGCATGAGTAATTTTTGAAAATTAACATTTAATCATTTAATCCCCTGAGCCAAATGTTTAACCACTAGCTACTAACTGCTTACCTAGAGGGTAACAACTTTCACTTAGTTAGTCAAGTTAAGTTGAAAATCCAATTAGATTTGACTAAGTCAGAATCACTTAACTTGATTACTATATTTTTGGTATTTAACACCCAGACTTACTGCGATGGACAAAAATAAGCATTCTGAAGTCTAGGCTGTACCCTATGCATCTCACGTCGTTTTAAGTTTATTTCAACCACAAGCAAGTTAAGCCTAGGGTGTTTGTGTGATGCTCTGGCTAAAATCTAGGGGAACATGGTTTCTAGGGTAAGCTCCTAGGCGAAGTCCAAAATTTAAAAAATCTAATAAAATTGGGATTTTGAAATCAACATTTTTCTTAGAATTTTTGAAAAATACAAAAATCAGGCTGAATACGTTCTATTCAACTAAACACATTCCTATTTGTCTTCTAAGTGCACTGAACTCAAGTTCATGTAAGGGTTTTGTGAATATGTCATCTAGGTTTGATTTGGACTCAACATAGTTAAGTACAATATCTCCCCTAGCTACGTGATCTCTTACAAAATGATGTTTTACATCTATGTGTTTAGTCCTTGAATGGTGAATTGAGTTTTTAATTAAATTAATTGAACTATGTTGTCAATTGAAATTTTAGTATTTTGATATTCTAATTGGTAGTCTTTTAGGGTATGCATCATCCATAATAATTGAGATGCACACTCTCCTAGGGCTATGTATTCAGCTTCAGTAGTGGATAAAGCAACACAGTGTTGCTTTCTGCTTGACCTGCTTACTAGGCACTGTCCTAGAATTTGGCAGCTACCACTTGTGCTTTTTCTGTCTAGTTTGTACCCAGCATAGTTTGAATCAGAATAGCTATATAAGTCAAAGGTGCAAGTTCTGGGGTACCAAAGTCCTACATTTAGGGTGTCCTTAATGTACCTAAGTATTATTTTAACATGTTTTAGGTGTGACTCTTTTGCACAAGATTGTTATCTTGCGCACATACCTACTGCAAATAATATATCGGGTTAACTTGCAGTTAAGTAGAGTAGACTACCTATTACACTTCTATAGTACTTTGGGTTTTCTGGTTTTCCTTCTATGTTTGAATCAATTTTAATGTTGGTGGCCATTAATATTTTTTGAGTTTTCCATTCCAAATTTCTTAATTAACTCCTTAGCATATTTTGGAAAATGTAAATTTCATCTTTTGTTTGTTTAATTTATAATCCTAAGAAAAATTAAGTTCCCCCACCAAACTCATTTTACATTCATTTTCCATTAATTTAACAAATTCTTTTAAAAGTTTAGTGTTGGTTGAGCCAAAAATTATATCATCAACATAGATTTGGGCTACAAAAATATCTTTTTCTAAGGTTTTGACAAATAGGGTTTGATCTATTTGACCTTGGTTAAAGCCCTTGGATATTAGGTAATTAGATAACCGTTCATACCATGCCCTAGGTACTTGTTTTAGTCCATATAATGTCTTTTTCAGTTTGAATACATGGTTTAGGTTGTCTAGGTCCCAAATCCTGGTGGTTGACTTACATATACCTCTTCTTTAATAAACTCATTTAAGAAGGCTGACTTGACACCATTTGGTATAACCTAAATCCTTTATGTGATGCATAGGCCAGCAGCTGTTGGTTGGCCCTAGGAAGATCGTACCGGTTCCACTGTACAAAAATTTTGTACAAGTGTCGAACCTTTCCTAAACAACCTATTGTGTTCTTTAGAAATTAAATTAGGAAATCGCAAACGGAACTTAACATTATTGATTCCAAATTTAACTTATCTATTCTTGATGGTTTAGATTTGGATCGCAAGCGGAACTTAACACTATTGATCCAAATCCACCTATGTTATAAAGTTAATTAAATATTTATTTCTAAAATTGGCTCCCAGGTCAAACATGGCGAGGCGCTAGACCTTCTTGGGTATGAGATCATCCACCACTGTCTCGATAATGCCTTTAATAGAAATTCAATATTTAATTTTCTAAAATAACATTAGGTTTAACCGAAAAGAACAATCGAATCACAAATTTGAAAAACAATAAAAAACACAACTTCAAAACAAATCCGAAATTCTAGAATCATATGCCTCTTGTGTTTGGAATTCTAACAAAGAAGAACTAGTATGATGTGGAAAATAATTACTAGTTATACCTCTTCTTTGTATGATAATAACCTCGAGATCTTCTGCCATATTCCTCGCCTCCTCTTGGACATCGTGTGGGCGACGATCCTCCAAGATGAACACCACCTAAAGCTCCTCATCCGTCTCTAGTATTTGGCCACCACCACCACCAAGGAACAAAAGAGAGCAAGGGGAAAAAAAAGAAGAGAGGGGCTGACCACAATGAAGAGTTCCAACAAGAGAATAAGAATTGATTAAACATGAAGCCTTCCCTCCCCTTCTTTTATATTACTTGCCCAAGGCAAATAAGGAAAAGATTTTTACAATAATTAAACTCTTCCTCTTGTTTTTCCTTTTCCCCTTTTATTTTTTCCTTTTCCTTCCTCTAGATTGATTCAATCATCAATCATTGATTAAATTGATTGGTCGGCACCTTGCTTGGGCACCAAGCAAGGGTGGCTGGCCCTAAGAGGAAAGAAATACAATCTTTTGTAAAAATATTATAAGCAAAGTAGAAAAGCTCTTATAAAATTTTATAAACTTTCTTTTAATTTCCTAACATGGATGTTAAAAAAGGAAAGTTTTAAAAATTAAAACAAACTTTTAAAATTTAAAACTTCTCTTCTAAAATTACCTTTTTTTAACATGGTTACAAAAATAGAAAGTTTCAAATTTAAAACTTCTCTTCCTTTTTTCTAAAAATCATGAGGATTGTTAAAAAAGGAAAGTTTTAAAACTTTTAAACTTTCTTTTAAACCATGTGGCCTAATTCAAATAAGGAATGTTTTATATTTCAAAATCTCTCTTTTAAAACTTTTAGATATCTACAAAGACAAGATTTTAAAAATTCAAAACACCCCTCCTAGTTTGAATTTTATTGGTCGGCCCCTTTTTGCTTGGGTACCAAGCAAAGGGCCGACCCCCTTTGAGAAGTAAGTGGTCGGCCCCTATGGCTTGGTCACCAAGCCATGGGCCGTCCCCCTCTTGAACACCAAGATGGACTTTTCATGAGTGAATTTAATGCTTCATTGAGGCTACGACAGGGACCTAGAGGAGAAATTGGTTTTGGCCTTCCGATGAGCTTGAATATCCCGTGTTTGCCCCGAACACACAACTCAAGTTCATCAATAATAACTCATTCCACTAGAGAGTTATTATTGCACTACCGCACCAATCCCAAATTACATTATGGTTCCTTCTTATTATGAGTGTGTTAGTCTCCCTGTGTTTAAGATATCGAATGCCCATTAATTTAATTGAGTTACTGACAACTCACTTTAATTAATGTCTTAGTCCGAGGGTAGTACCACTCAACCTTATCGTCATGTCGGACTAAGTCCACCTGCAAGGTTTAACATGACAATCCTTATGAGCTCCTCTTGGGGGCATTCTCAACCTAGATAACTAGGACACATTTTCCCTCTATAATCAACAACACACACTATTAATAATATCATTTCACAACTTATCGGACCTATTGATTTATCGAGCTAAATCTCACCCTTTGATAAGTTAAAGAAATAAATACTAAATGTATATGCTTGTTATTATATTAGGATTAAGAGCACACACTACGATAATAACTGAGATCTAGTTCTTTTATTAAGTCAGTATAAAAAGAACTTACCTAAAATGGTCCTACTCAATACACTTAGAGTGTACTAGTGTAATTTATTAGTCAAGATAAACTAATAGCTAATTACACTACGACTATTCCAATAGTTTGTTCCTTTCAATCTTAGTCATGAGCAACTATTTATACTTTATAAATGTAACACCCACGAAATTATAAGATAGGTATATGAGTATTATTTTTCCTTAGAGCATAGAAATGAAAAGAATAAGAGAAAAGGGAAAATAAGAACAAAAATATAGAATAAGAAGAGGTGAGGTCAAGGATCGAACCTTGAACCTCCCACATATGATGGAGATAAATTGATGCATGATAACCACTAGGATAAGGAGTAATATTTGGATGGAAAGAGATGAGAAATTTAATTAAAGGTGAGAAGGAAGTAAAAGAAAACTAAACAAAAGAGCAAGAGAAAACCAAGTGGCTTACCTTCTTTTCCTCTTGGTTAAGAAAAGGAGCAAGCAAAAGAGGAATTGCTTACTTCCCTCCCTCTCTAAATTTTCGTGGGAATTAAGGGAATAATGGAGAATAAGAGTTGAGGGAATGAATGAAGACATGTTTCATTTAACAAAGGAATAAATAGATTTAGGAGAAGGAAAAACAAGAGAGTAAGCCCTTTTCTTTCTTCCTCCTTCTTCCTTCTTCATTCCTCACCGAACCAAGAACTTTTTCCTCTCCTCATCCCAATAGCTAAGTTAAGTTCTTCTCCAAGAAAACTAACTTCCGTGAAGAAGCCTTCAAATCCTAGCCTTCCAAGAAAAAGAAACAAAAGGAGGTACAAGAAGAAGAAGCTTTCTCCTTCCTTGGCACCTAGAATACTTTTCTCTCTAAGGAAAACCACAAGCGAAAGGATGTAAGTTTCCCTCACCTGTGGTACAATAGCTTTTTGTGTGTTCTATGAAGATTCGGTTACATAAAAATCTAAGCAAACCTCATGATGAATTTCGGCCAAGATAAGACCAAAGGAAGGACCTAGGAAATATAAAGATCTAAATTTCGACATGCTTGATATGTTTCTTGTGACATGTATTTTATGGTAGGGATTTATTTCACGTTTCTATGCTAGAATGTTAGTTAGAACTTAGATTCATGATCCTAGACTTTCGGCCAAGCATGAACAAAAGAATTAGGTAAGCTTAAGCCTTAAACTAAAACATGCTCCTTTGTTCTTATGATAGGTGCCCTATGACAATGGTTTTGTTAACATTTTATCCTACTTGTATGTTGATTAGAACTTTAGTTTCATGCTCATGAATATTCAGCCATGGTAGAACTAAGGGCCTAGGAGAGCTTTAACTTAAAACTAAGCATGCCATGATCTCCCTAAGATAAGATATGAAGCTATTATGATATGCCATGATTGTATGTTGATTTGAACTATATTTCATGTCTATAAAGGTTCGGCCATGTTTAGATTTGAGGCCTAGGGGAGTTTAAAACAAGTCTGAGATGCTCATGACCTTCTTAATGAAATGATATGAAACTAACTTAATGTTCTTAGGCTTGTTTGTTGCATGGAAATTTGGTTACATGCTCTATAACTTTTGGCCACACAAGATTTTAAGGCCTAGGAAACTTAGAACGTAACTCAACTATGCTCATGTTGTTCCTTGAAATATTTTCTATGAAAGTTGTTTAAAGTTCTCATGCTTTTAGGACACTTGAACCCTAGCTTTAAGTCCTACAAGTTTCGGCCATGTCATGTTTAAGGGCCTAGGAAACTTAGAACGTAACTCAACTATGCTCATGTTGTTCCTTGAAATATTTGCTATGAAAGTGGTTTAAGGTTCTCATGCTTTTAGGACACTTGAACCCTAGCTTTAAGTCCTACAAGTTTCGGCCATGTCATGTTTAAGGGCCTAGGAAACTTATAACCTAACTCAACTATGCTCATGTTGTTCCTTGAAATATTTGCTATGAAAGTTGTTTAAGGTTCTCATGCTTTTAGGACACTTGAACCCTAGCTTTAAGTCCTACAAGTTTCGGCCATGTCATGTTTAAGGGTCTAGGAAACTTATAACCTAACTCAATTATGCTCATGTTGTTCCTTGAAATATTTGCTATGAAAGTGGTTTAAGGTTCTCATGCTTTTAGGACACTGGAACCCTAGCTTTAAGTCCTACAAGTTTCGGCCATGTCATGTTTAAGGGCCTAGGAAACTTATAAACTAACCCAACTATGCTCATGTTCTTCCTTGAAATATTTGCTTTGAAAGTTGTTTAAGGTTCTCATGCTTTTAGGACACTTGAACCCTAGTTTTAAGTCCTACAAGTTTCGGCCATATCATGTTTAAGGGCCTAGGAAACTTAAAACCTAACTCAACTATGCTCACGTTGTTCCTTGAAATAATTGCTATGAAGTTGTTTAGGGTTCACAAGCTTGAATGATAATTTTTAACCCAATGAATGTTTGATAAGTTTCGGCCATGATAAGTTGTAAGCTTAATGAAACCTAAAACTCTACCTAAACTTGCTTATGGTGTTTTTCTTATGATATAGGAAATGATACTTATTTAGGGTTCACATGTTGGTATGTAGTTTTTACCTAAAACCCAATCTATATGTTTCGGCCCCTATAAGACATTAGGGTTAGAAATCTAATTATGTTTCCCATGTGTCTTATATGCCATGTTTATGAGATTGCTATGCTTCTATGTTTAATTATGCACATATATGATCTATACATGATGGAAACCCTTATGCTATGCTGTGTGTTATTTATGACGAGCTGTGTGCCCAATTTACGCATGATATATGTGATGAGCTGTGTGCCCAAATTTACATGCTATTTATGATGAGCTGTGTGCCCAAACTATGCATGTATTTATGATGTGATGTGTGCCCAAATTTTACATACCATTATGATGAGCTGTGTGCCCAAAATTCTTTATGGTATGATATGATAAGAAATATGATGTGCAAGAAATGATAAGAATCATGATATGTATGACATGCTACTTTACTTTATATGGCTTGTACCAAGGGTGGGCTCCATAAGCGCCCCTGGGTCGATGGACTAAGAAACGGACCTCGTTAGGGATGGGCTCCTAAGTGCCCCTAGGTCGATGGACTAAGAAACGGGCCTACTTATGTATGCCTTGTAGGGTTCAAGACTTGCTACCTTGGACCTACATGGGACGCGCACATTTATGTATGTGGTACAAGCCGGGGCCCTAATCATGTTATGAATATGTTTAAATATACAAGTAATAAGTTTTCAAAGGACATGTTGCATATGTTATTGCATGAATCATGTTTTCGAAAGTCATCTTGCATAACACATTATGATTATGTGACGATACACCATGATGCCTATGATTATGTTATGTTATGTTAGGATGAACCTTACGATTATGTTAGAATATGTTATGATCACGATTATGTTATGTTAGGATGCACATATTGACTTTATTAGGATATGCCATGATACCATATGATTATGTTATGATAGAATGCTTCTATACATGATATGATGAGTTGTCTTTATGCTTTATGCCTTGAAGCTTTATTTATGCTATACGGTTTTCGTGAGTAGGAAAGGATCTTACTGAGCCTTGAGTGCTCACAGCTTACTTTCCTTGTACCACAGATAAGGGCAAAGAATGGATGTACTAAGGGAGCAGCAGGAGGGGGCAAGGAGGACGTGTGTAGTAGTGACTTGGCTAAAGAGAAAGACCTGCTTCTAGTTAATAAGAATTATGTTCATGTTGTTTCTTTTATGACTCTATGACACTTCATCATGCTCTTTAGTATTATGGGTTAAATTTATGTTAAGCATGGTATGTGACTCATATGATAGGTAGTTAGCGATGATGATTAGAAAAGTTTAAAAAGAAAAAAAAAATATACTATAGATAAGACTTCCGCTATTTTTTTTAAGAAGAGAAGATAAGTAACCCCCGTCAGTTTAAGCAGGAAGGGGCGGGGCGTTACAGTTTGGTATCAGAGCCGGGTTAGCCTTTTCACTACACACATGTCAAGCCTCCATCCTACCGCTCCAAGTAAGAATCTATATGCTTAAAATTAATTTTTTTTATGATGCTTTAATATTATGCATGATTTCTTATTTTGTTTTTATGATGTTAAGTCACAGTCCTAGTTTAGGTATGCATGATGGTAGGATATGAATAATAACGATCTTATTTTAGCCTGGATAGAAATAACGATAAATTATTGTTATTAATGAAGATAAGCATGGCTAGGAGACGTACTACCCGAATAGACGAGGCAGCTACTCCACCAGATCTGACTCAGATAGTTACCGACCTCCAGCGTTAGATCACGGAGCAACAGCAGCTGATCACGACCTTGATGGGTCAGCAAGAAAATCTTGCCACCCCGCCAGTAAATCAGAATGTCGCGCCCGTCATCCCTGTTGTTTCACCTGTACCACCGATAGCCCCTGCTCCAGTGGTCAGACAGGAGACCTACTTGATACAGTAGCTAAGGCTGAAGCCAGAAAATTTCTCAGGTACTTGCGAGCCATGAGACGCTCAGGCCTGGTTCAAGACAGTGGAAAACATAGTGGAATTTCTGGACCGGCCCGTAACGGAAAAGATCAAGTGTGTATCATTCTGTTTTTCCGGAGACGCAAGGATGTGGTGGGAAAGAGTAAAAGAAAAGAGACAGATTAATCTGATGAACTGGATGGACTTCGAGACAGAGTTCTTCGAGGAATTCTTCCATATGCAAGTGACGAACCGGCACTATGACGAGTTCACCGAGTTTCGGCAAGGTGATCTATCAGTGAACGAAGCAGTAAAACGCTTCAACCGTTTGGCACGCCTATGCCCAGAATTGATTCTCACAGAAAGAGAAAGGGTCAGACTGATGTTGAAGATGCTTCGACCCGAAATAGCACTGAACGTGGCCAGCGGAGTTAATAGACCTCAGACTACAAAGGAGTTGGTCAGCAGTGCCCCTCATCACAGAACATTATCAGAAAGCAATGAACGAGAATAAGAGTCAGGCCCGAACAGAAGGACAGAGACCCTCAGGTAACAAAACAAGCTGGAAAGGGACCTCTACTGGAAAAAGGAAACAGTGGGACAATGCAAAAGGTAGCTCAGTGAATAAACAACCGAAGTACCCTCAGTGTACAATTTGCGGAAAGCTGCATCCTGGAATATGCCACAAGGGTACAAGAGGGTGCTATAATTGTGGAGGGGAAGGACATCTGGCCAGAGACTGCACTAACCGGTTCCAGGTACCACCCTAGTAGAACAACCAAACCAAGAGTACCCCCTCACAACTACATCAGATGCAAGCTACCATTGAAGGAACACCGATTAGCCAAGGGAGATTGGAAGCCCCACCAACTACAACGAACGCCAGGGTTTTCTCGCTTACTAAAGAAGATATGGCAGACGCCACTACTGTCGTCACAGGTCAGTTACCTACTTTTAGTCAATATGCCAAAGCTATATCTAATGCTAAAGGCGAACCAGTGTTCAAAATTATTGGGAAACCGAGAGATATTAATAGTCAATGGATCGAAAATATGTCCGGGCAGCTCTCTACCATGACCATAGCACCCACATTATTCGATAATTTATTAGAGAAACAAACCAGTGACCAAAGTCTCCAAAGGATTAAACAAGAAACCCTAGAAGGAAAGAATGACGGATTTCGGATCGCGGACAATGGAATATTATGCCTCAGGGATAGATTATGTATTCCCGGGGATCCAGAGTTGCGAAGAAGGATACTAGAGGAAGCTCATTCAACGCCCTATGCAATGCACCCAGGCTATACGGAACATCCGCCAACGAATAGAAACTGCTCAGAGTCGACAAAAGAATTATGCGGATAAGCGACGAAGGCCATTGGAATTCAGTGTCGGAGACTCAGTATTTCTCAAAGTAACCCCTATGAAAGGGGTAATGAGGTTTGGTAAGAAAGGAAAGCTAAGCCCACGTTATGTGGGACCATACCGAGTTCTGAAAAGAATCGGCAAAGTAGCTTATGAAATAGAGCTGCCTCAAGAGATGTCAGCCATACACAACGTGTTCCACGTTTCGATGCTAAAGAAATGCATTCCGAGCACAGATCAAGTGATCGAACCACGGGCAGTACAAGTGCAAGAGGACCTAACTTATGAGAGTCGACCAATTCAGATATTGGATCGAGACGTCAAAAGACTAAGGAACAAAGAAGTACCCTTAGTAAAGGTTCTGTGGCAAAATCAACGATACGAAGAAGCCACGTGGGAACAAGAAGATGATATGAGACAGAAGTATCCATCACTATTCTAAGTTCGAGGACGAACTTTCTATGAGGTATGGGGTACTGTAACACCCACAAAATTATAAGATAGGTATATGAGTATTATTTTTCCTTAGAGCATAGAAATAAAAAGAATAAGAGAAAAGGGAAAATAAGAACAAAAATATAGAATAAGAAGAGATGAGGTCAAGGATTGAACCTTGAACCTCCCAAATATGATGGAGATAAATTGATGCATGATAACCACTAGGATAAGGAGTAATATTTGGATGGAAAGAGATGAGAAATTTAATTAAAGGTGAGAAGGAAATAAAAGAAAACTAAACAAAAGAGCAAGAGAAAACCAAGTGGCTTACCTTCTTTTCCTCTTGGTTAAGAAAAGGAGCAAGCAAAAGAGGAATTGCTTACTTCCCTCCCTCTCTCAATTTTCATGGGAATTAAAGGAATAATGGAGAAGAAGAGTTGAGGGAATGAATGAAGACATGTTTCATTTAACAAAGGAATAAATAGATTTAGGAGAAGGAAAAACAAGAGAGTAAGCCCTTTTCTTTCTTCCTCCTTCTTCCTTCTTCATTCCTCACCGAACCAAGAACTTTTTCCTCTCCTCATCCCAATAGCTAAGTTAAGTTCTTCTACAAGAAAACTAACTTCCGTGAAGAAGCCTTCAAATCCTAGCCTTCCAAGCAAAAAGAAACAAAAGGAGGTACAAGAAGAAGAAGCTTTCTCCTTCCTTGGCACCTAGAATACTTTTCTCTCTAAGAAAAACCACAAGCGAAAGGATGTAAGTTTCCCTCACCTGTGGTACAATAGCTTTTTGTGTGTTCTATGAAGATTCGGTTACATAAAAATCTAAGCAAACCTCATGAAGAATTTCGGCCAAGAAAAGACCAAAGGAAGGACCTAGGAAATATAAAGATCTAAATTTCGACATGCTTGATATGTTTCTTGTGACATGTATTTTATGGTAGGGATTTATTTCATGTTTCTATGCTATAATGTTAGTTAGAACTTAGATTCATGATCCTAGACTTTCGGCCAAGCATGAACAAAAGAATTAGGTAAGCTTAAGCCTTAAACTAAAACATGCTCCTTTGTTCTTATGATAGGTGCCCTATGACAATGGTTTTGTTAACATTTTATCATACTTGTATGTTGATTAGAACTTCAGTTTCATGCTCATGAATATTCGGCCATGGTAGAACTAAGGGCCTAGGAGAGCTTTAACTTAAAACTAAGCATGCCATGATCTCCCTAAGATAAGATATGAAGCTATTATGATATGCCATGATTGTATGTTGATTTGAACTATATTTCATGTATATAAAGGTTCATCCATGTTTAGATTTGAGGCCTAGGGGAGTTTAAAACAAGTCTAAGATGCTCATGACCTTCTTGATGAAATGATATGAAACTAACTTAATGTTCTTAGGCTAGTTTGTTGCATGGAAATTTGGTTACATGCTCTATAACTTTTGGCCACACAAGGTTTTAAGGCCTAGGAAACTTAGAACGTAACTCAACTATGCTCATGTTGTTCCTTAAAATATTTTCTATGAAAGTTGTTTAAAGTTCTCATGCTTTTAGGACACTTGAACCCTAGCTTTAAGTCCTACAAGTTTCGGCCATGTCATGTTTAAGGGCCTAAGAAACTTAGAACCTAACTCAACTATGCTCATGTTGTTCCTTGAAATATTTGCTATGAAAGTGGTTTAAGGTTCTCATGCTTTTAGGACACTTGAAACCTAGCTTTAAGTCCTACAAGTTTCGGCCATGTCATGTTTAAGGGCCTAGGAAACTTATAACCTAACTCAACTATGCTCATGTTGTTCCTTGAAATATTTGCTATGAAAGTTGTTTAAGGTTCTCATACTTTTAGGACACTTGAACCCTAGCTTTAAGTCCTACAAGTTTCGGCCATGTCATGTTTAAGGGCCTAGGAAACTTATAACCTAACTCAACTTTGCTCATGTTGTTCCTTGAAATATTTTCTATGAAAGTGGTTTAAGGTTCTCATGCTTTTAGGACACTGGAACCCTAGCTTTAAGTCCTACAAGTTTCGGCCATGTCATGTTTAAGGGCCTAGGAAACTTATAAACTTACCCAACTATGCTCATGTTGTTCCTTGAAATATTTGCTATGAAAGTTGTTTAAGGTTCTCATGCTTTTAGGACACTTGAACCCTAGTTTTAAGTCCTACAAGTTTCGGCCATATCATGTTTAAGGGCTTAGGAAACTTAAAACCTAACTCAACTATGCTCACGTTGTTCCTTGAAATAATTGCTATGAAGTTGTTTAGGGTTCACAAGCTTGAATGATAATTTTTAACCCAATGAATGTTTGATAAGTTTCGGCCATGATAAGTTGTAAGCTTAAGAAAACCTAAAACTCTACCTA
Source organism: Zingiber officinale (assembly GCF_018446385.1). Classification (NCBI taxonomy): domain Eukaryota; kingdom Viridiplantae; phylum Streptophyta; class Magnoliopsida; order Zingiberales; family Zingiberaceae; genus Zingiber; species Zingiber officinale. The sequence continues at coordinate 46,937,873 of NC_055989.1, read as the reverse complement.
AACTTGCTCATGGTGTTTTTCTTATGATATAGGAAATGATACTTATTTAGGGTTCACATGTTGGTATGGAGTTTTTACCTAAAACCCAATCTATATGTTTCGGCCCCTATAAGACATTAGGGTTAGAAATCTAATTATGTTTCCCATGTATCTTATATGCCATGTTTATGAGATTGCTATGCTTCTATGTTTAATTATGCACATATATGATCTATACATGATGGAAACCCTTATGCTATGCTGTGTGTTATTTATGATGAGCTGTGTGCCCAATTTACGCATGATATATGTGATGAGCTGTGTGCCCAAGTTTATATGCTATTTTTGATGAGCTGTGTGCCCAAACTATGCATGTATTTATGATGTGCCGTGTGCCCAAATTTTACATACCATTATGATGAGCTGTGTGCCCAAAATTCTATATGGTATGATATGATAAGAAATATGATGTGCAAGAAATGATTAGATATGTATGACATGCTACTTTACTTTATATGGCTTGTGTTGGTGCGGGAAGCATCCGACGATCGAACCTTAGTTTTGATAATGGCAAAGGATTCAAAGTTAAGTTAGTATGTGATCTAACATGTTTGAATGAGTGTTTCAGGAAAGTCTTACCTGCGGTTAGGCAGGTGAAAAACCCTAAGGGGTGGTAACCTTAGGTCGTAGGGGGCGGTAACCCTAGGTGGAGGAAAACCCTAAGGGGCGGTAACCTTAGGTCCTAGGGGGTGGTAACCCTAGGTGGAGAAAAACCCTAGGGGGCGGTAACCCTAGGTCCTAGGGGGTGGTAACCCTAGGCGAAAAGTCCAGTTGGTCTGGAGGACCGGACTGGCATCAGGTAATCTCTCCTGAGGGGAGTAGCTGAGGACGCGTTCCCCGTAGAGGGAACAGTAGACGTCGGGTCGACCTAGGGTTTCCGGTTGGGAATCCGAAGTCAGACTCGGACAGTCTGAAGACTATCAGTTATTCCTTACTTATGAATTATCAGATTCTAACATTGTCTTGCAGGGTATGTAATTGCTCGGACTAATTGTTGGTGTTGCAAGGTTGCAAACATAGTCCCATATTGAAAACACATGGAAAAGATCATGGGTTTATAAAGAGAAAGATATCTCCATTTGGTATGAGGCCTTTCGGGTAGAGCCCAAGAGCAAAACCATGAGGGCTTAGGCCCAAAGTGGACAATATCATGTCATTGTGGAGATATCTAAATTTTTTTCGATCCTACAATTGGTATCAGAGCCCGGACTGCCAGAAGGTTTAACCGCTGACTGTGCACAAGAACTATGGTCTGATTGAGCCATGTGGGTACAATATTGACCTCGAACAAAGAAAGTGGGGGCTCCTATGTTCGGATCAAGAGGACCAGACACCAGGCAGGAAGTCCTAGTTGCGGCTAGGCAAGGAAGTCCTAGTAGGTCGGGTGGACCGAGGGGCAGGAAGACCTGGTGGGTCGAGGATCGGACATGGGAAGCCTGTGGTCCTTTGTTTGAGGGGGGGGATTGTTGGTGTTGCAAGGTTGCAAACATAGTCCCATATTGAAAATACATGGAAAAGATCATGGGTTTATAAAGAGAAAGATATCTCCATTTGGTATGAGGCCTTTTGGGTAGAGCCCAAGAGCAAAACCATGAGGGCTTAGGCCCAAAGTGGACAATATCATGTCATTGTGGAGATATCTAAATTCTTTTCGATCCTACAGCTTGTACCAAGGGTGGGCTCCATAAGCGCCCCGGGGTCGATGGACTAAGAAATGGGCCTCGTTAGGGATGGGCTCCTAAGTGCCCCTAGGTCGATGGACTAAGAAACGGGCCTAGTTATGTATGCCTTGTAGGGTTCAAGACTTGCTACCTTGGACCTACATGGGACGCGCGCATTTATGTATGTGGTACAAGCCGGGGCCCTAATCATGTTATGAATATGTTTAAGTATACAAGTAATAAGTTTTCAAAGGACATGTTGCATATGTTATTGCATGAATCATGTTTTCGAAAGTCATCTTGCATAACACATTATGATTATGTGACGATACACCATGATGCCTATGATTATGTTATGTTATGTTAGGATGAACCTTACGATTATGTTAAAATATGTTATGATCACGATTATGTTATGTTAGGATGCACATATTGACTTTATTAGGATATGCCATGATACCATATGATTATGTTATGATAGAATGCTTCTATACATGATATGATGAGTTGTCTTTATGCTTTATGCCTTGAAGCTTTGTTTATGCTATACGGTTTTCGTGAGTAGGAAAGGATCTTACTGAGCCTTGAGTGCTCACAGCTTACTTTCCTTGTACCACAGATAAGGGTAAAGAATGGATGTACTAAGGGAGCAGCAGGAGGGGGCAAGGAGGACGTGTGTAGTATTGACTTGGATAAAGAGAAAGACCTGCTTCTAGTTAATAAGAATTGTGTTCATGTTGTTTCTTTTATGACTCTATGACACTTCATCATGCTCTTTAGTATTATGGGTTAAATTTATGTTAAGCATGTTATGTGACTCATATGATAGGTAGTTAGCGATGATGATTAGAAAAGTTTAAAAAGAAAAAAAATATATTTACTATAGATAAGACTTCCGCTGTTTTTTTTAAGAAGAGAAGATAAGTAACCCCCGTCAGCTTATGCAGGAAAGGGCGGGGCGTTACAATAAAGAATCGATAACATGATCTTCTATGTGTAACACCACACACCATGTTATCTACAATGTAAATTAATTGATCAACTACACTTAACAAATAAATGTAGACATTTGACCAATATGATTCTTTTATTTCAAAAATAAATGTTTACAAAAGCTAGGCTTTTAGTATACACTCTAACAATCTCCCACTTTTACTAAAAGACTAAGTTGTCATATCTGCTGCCATACATTTGATTCCCATCCCCTCCACATGCCGATCAAAAGCTTTCACCGGAAGGGCCTTAGTGAAAGGATCTGCTAGGTTATCTGCTGATGCAATCTTGGAAACAATAACTTCTCCTCGCTTGATGATGTCTCGTATCAGGTGGTACTTGCACTCTATATGTTTACTCGCCTTATGGGCTCGTGGTTCCTTCAAGTTTGCAACTGTACCACTATTATCACAATAAATTGTGATGATTTTGGGCAAACCAGGAATCACATCTAAGTCCATTAGGAAGTTCTTGAGCCATACAGCTTCTTTGGCTGCCACATACTCAGCTTCCATGGTTGAGTTTGATATGCATTTCTGCTTAACACTCCTCCATGCAATGGCTCCACCTCCTAAAGTAAACACATAGCTTGATGTAGACTTACTGTTGTCCCTATCTGATTGGAAGTCAGAATCCGTGTAACCCACAAGGAGCAAATTATCTGCTTGATAAACCAGCATATAATCTCTAGTTCTTTTTAGGTACTTTAATGTATGTTTTACAGTAGTCCAATGTCCCTGTCCAGGGTTACTTTTGATATCTGCTATCCATGCCCACGGCAAAGTAGATACCCGGACTCGTTCATAGCATACATTAGGTTTCCGATAGCCAAAGCATAAGGAGCTGCCTTTATTTCTTCTATCTCTTTTGATGTCTTCGAAGACATCTCTTTAGATAAAGATACTCCATGCCAAAAAGGTAGAAAAACCTTTCTTGGAGTCTTGCATGCTAAAATGAGCTAGGATTGTATCGTTATATGAAGCTTGGGATAAGCACAACATTCTTTTCTTGCGATCCCTTTGATCCCAAAAATGTGTGCATATTTTCCCAAGTCCTTCATATCGAATTGCTTGGACAACCATACCCTTACTTCCGACAACACTTTGATATTGTTTCCAACTATCAAAAATGTCATCTATGTATAGTATAAGAAATACCACCACGTTTCTATCACAGTTCTTGTATACACAAGACTCTTCCGGTCACTCAATAATCCATAGGTCTGGATTACTTTATTAAACCGGATGTTTCCAAGACCTAGAAGCTTTTCTTCAGTCTATAGACTGATTGAGTTTACATACATGATGCTCTTTTCCCTTTTCAATGAACCCCTCTAGTTTCTTCATATAGATGCTTTCTTCAAGACTTCCTTTAAGGAAAGCTGCCTTGACATCTACTTGCCAAATCTCATAATCCATATGAGCAACAATAGATAAAAGAATCCAGATAGACTTAAACATGACTACCGGTAAAAAGTTTCCCTTTTTCAACAAGCCTTCCTTTGAAAGTTTCAACATTCCCGTCTGTCCATCTTTTTCTATTGTGGACCTAATGGATTTTACACCAATTGGTTATTAAACAAGCTTCCAGACTTTATTAGAATACATATATTCTAATTCTGTATTCATTGCTCTTTGCCAAGATGCCGCATCCTTATCTTGGAGTGCTTCATCATATGTCAGGGATCAGGTTCATGTTCACCAGGGATCAAGTCCAAAGACTCTCCCAAAACATGAATCTTTCAGGTTGCCTAACAACCCTCCCACTATGACGAGACACTGTCTGTAACTATGTATCATTTGTGACACGTGTTGTAGTTTCTTATGGTACTTCATCTTGTACTGTTGGTATTAAATTAGACGTACCCTTTAATATTTTAAGAACAAATTTACTTATGGGCTTGTGGTTCATTACATAGTCCTCTTCTAAAAATCGGGCATTGATGCTTATAATGACCTTCTGAATTTTAGGACTATAAACCTCCTTTCATTTCTCTGGGATAACCCACAAACAAGTGAAATCCTATCCAACTCATCAGTGTCTCCCTACAGCACATGTGCTGGACTACCCCAAATCCGAATATACTTTATACTAGGCTTACGTTCATTCTACAATTCTATGGGAGTAGAGAGTTCTGACTTTAGAAGGTACTAGTGTTCACTTTCGTTTCCAGAGTATATCCTCAAAACGAATTTAGTAATAACTCATCATCGATCTAATTATTTCTATAAGTATCCTATACCTTCTTTCTGCCACACCATTCTGTTGGGGTGTACCAAGTGCAGTTAGTTGGAATTTAATCCCGACTTCTGATAAGTGTCTCCTAAACTCTTCTAAGAGGTACTTGCCACTACGATCTCACCGCAGTGTCTTGATACTTTTACCTTGGCGTTTCTCCGCATCAACCCTGTACTCTTTGAACTTATCAAAGTATTTAGACTTGCGGCGCATCAAGTAAATATACCCATATCTCGAATAGTCATCTATAAAAGAGATGAAATATTTGAATCCACCTCTTGCCTGGATAGTCATAGGTCCTCACAAATCAGAATGAACCAATTCCAACACGTCTTTGGCTCTATACCCCTTAGACTTAAAAAGCCTCTCGGTCATTTTCCCTTCCAAGCAAGACTCGCAGGTTGGAAAGTTTTCCACCACGAATTAACTCAAAAGTTCATTGGCTATTATCCTTTGAATCCTACTCTAGTCAATGTGACCTAGCCTTAGATGCCAAAGATATGATTGGTTCATTCCCAAAGGTTGCTTTCTCTTATTAGAGTTAAAAGATGTGTTATTAATTTCCATTTATTGCATCATGGGAGTTATTGGATTATAAATTGTCAACCAATCTACCAGAACAAATAACTTCTTGATAACAACTTTGTTATGAAAAGAGACAGAACATCAAGTTCTTCGATAGTTTAGAAATCGAAATCAAATTCTTTCTAAACTTGGTACGTAAACACAATTTCTCAAAATCCATATTTTATTCCTATCAGAAGATAAACATCTCCCACTGCAACAGCTGCTACATTTGTAGTAGTGCCCATGTAGACGGTGTTTTCCTTTTCATATAGTTGTCGGATTTCCTGGAACCCTGCAATGAATTGCAGATATGATTAGTGGCTCCCGTATCTACACATCAGGTACTGATAGATAATACCACTAAACATGTTTCAATAACTAATGAATAAAATACACCTATATTGTTCTTAGTTCTGAAAGGACAGACCATCTTAATGTCCATGTCTTATTTCTAATCTTAATTGGGACTACTAAATCTATTCTATAGTATAACAACTAGTGGATTGACAAACATATGAAATCCTAAGAATCACAAAAGTATTTGGTCAAGACCAACACCTTAAAATCTTCGTGAATTTTGTATGTCACGATAGTGTGGACGTATACAAAATCAAAAAGGAGATTTTATCCATTAATTTTATTATCTCGTCAACCTAACTTTATGACAAATAAAATTAATAGTTGGTCTATCTTTGATCAAATATTTGGTCAAAACTTTTGAATTTAAAATAATATTGATTCCTCAAAACAATATCATTTAAATTCACCAACACCTCATACACCATGAATTTTACATGCCATGATAGTTTGGACGTATATAAAATCAACATTTGTAAGAGGAGGGTTTTACCCATTAATAACCTTGTCAACCTATCTTTATGACAAATAAAATTACCTCAAATACCGTGAGTTTTTTATGCCACGATAGTCTGGACATATACAAATCCAAACATTTGTATGAGGGATTTTACCCATTAATTTTATTATCTTAACAAATAAAATTACCTCAAACACCGTGAATTTTGTATGCCATGATAGTGTGGACGTATACAAAATCTCAACATTTATAAGAGGGGGTTTTAATTTTATTATCTTGTCAACCTATCTTTATGTCAAATTAATAGTTGGTTTTCCTTCGGTCACACAAATAATAGCAGTGATTCCGATGGGAAGGACACTATTAGATGTACCTAAGTGTATACCATTACTTGACACTTAGTCCATTAATTAAGATTGTGCCCCTTTCGATGGAGAAGATCACACGCTCCTAATTAATTTTCTATAATCATCCAAAATGGAAGTTTCATCTAGTGATCCACAAACAAACTCATCTAATATGGAGGAAGGTACTCGGAGCCAATGTGCAAGTTTGTTTGCATCACTTACAAACTAGTAATGGAGATCGTGGAATTTATTTAAAAATCCCTCTCCCACTTAGTTATTTAAGGTGAGGAATTTTAACCTAGCAAGCACACATCACACACATCACAGTAAATAAAAGTAATAAATATGGAAATTAATTTTTCAACTATTATGGCCTTTTCCATCACTGTCCTTCACGTGCTGTTAGCCCTAGGGTTCATGTCATCGGGTCCATCGAGCTTCCTTTTCCGCTGCGCCTCTGGTCCTCCAATAGCATCATGCCTCGCAAGGATACGATCCATGACATAAAGTAAAATTTTACATACATCGATCCTATATTCCATGAGGGAATGTACATGAAGTCTAGATCGAACATAAATGTAAAATCCTAGGGCTAATACAGCTCTTACTGTATTAGTTAAATACAATCATGCACACATAATAAAATGCCCTTGATATGTCCAAGGGTCCAATCACACACAATATCTATAAGTCATAATAGTTGGAGCCTGCAACCACAGAGTTAGAACATCCTACTATTATCCTGCCTAAATTATGTATGACATGTGCATAATTAAACTGAAAACCAAACACACAGAGGCAAACCCTAGCTCTGATATCAATTGTTGGTTGGTCCTAGGAAGATCGTAACGGTTCCACTATACAAAAATTTTGTACAAGTGTCGAACCTTTCATAAACAACCTATTATGTTCTTTAGAAATTAAATTAGGAAATCACAAATGGAACTTAACATTATTGATTTCAAATTTAACTTATCTGTTCTTGATGGTTTAGATTTAGATCGCAAGCGGAACTTAACACTATTCATCCAAATCCACCTATGTTATAAAGTTAATTAAATATTTATTTCTAAAATCGGCTCCCAGGTCAAACATGGTGAGGCACTAGGCCTTCTTGAGTATGGGATCATCTACCACTGCCTCGACAAAGCCTTTAATAGAAATTCAATATTCAATTTCCTAAAATAACATTAGGTTTAACCGAAAAGAATAATTGAATCACAAATTCGAAAAACAAAAAAAACACAACTTCAAAACAAATCCGAAATTCTAGAATCATATGCCTCTTGTGTTTGGAATTCTAACAAAGAAGAACTAGTATGATGCGAAAAATAATTGATAGTTATACCTCTTCTTTGTATGCTAATAACCTCGAGATCTTCTGTCGTATTCCTCGCCTCCTCTTGGACGTCGTGTGGGCGACGATCCTCCAAGATGAACACCATCTAAAGCTCCTCCTCCTTCTCTAGTATTCGTCCACCACCACCACCAAGGAACAAAAGAGAGCAAGGGGAAAAGAAAGAAGAGAGGGGCCGACCACAATGAAGAACTCCAACAAGAGAATAAGAATTGATTAAACATGAAACCTCCCCTCCCCTTCTTTTATATTACTTGGCCAAGGCAAATAAGGAAAAGATTTTTACAAAAATTAAAATCTTCCTCTTGTTTTTCCTTTTCCCCTTTTATTTTTCCTTTTCCTTCCTCTTGATTGATTCAATCATCAATCATTGATTAAATTGATTGGCCAGCCCCTTGCTTGGGCACCAAGCAAGGGTGGCCGACCCTAAGAGGAAAGAAATAAAATCTTTTGTAAAAATTTTATAAGCAAAGTAGAAAAGCTCTTATAAAATTTTACAAACTCTCTTTTAATTTCCTAATATGGATGTTAAAAAAGGATAGTTTTAAAAATTAAAACTAAGTTTTGAAATTTAAAACTTCTCTTTTAAAATTACATTTTTTAACATGGTTACAAAAATAGAAAGTTTTAAATTTAAAACTTCTCTTCCTTTTTTCTAAAAACTATAAGGATGGTTAAAAATGGAAAGTTTTAAAACTTTAAAACTTTCTTTTAAACCATGTTGGCTAATTCAAATAAGGAAAGTTTTATATTTCAAAATCTCTCTTTTAAAACTTGTAGATATCTACAAAGAGAAGATTTTAAAAATTCAAAAGACCTCTCCTAGTTTGACTTTTATTGGCTGTCCCCTTTTTGCTTGGGTACCAAGCAAAGGGCCGACTCCCTTTGAGAAGTAAGTGGTCGACCCCTATGGCTTGGTCACCAAGCCATGGGCCAGCCCCCTCTTGAACACCAAGATGGGCTTTTCATGAGTGGATTTAAGGCTTCATTGAGGCTACGACAGGGACGTAGAGGAGAAATTAGTTTTGGCCTTCTGACGAGCTTGAGTATTGTAACACCCACGAAATGATAAGCTATACCTATGGGTATTTTTCTTTTAGAATAAAAGAAAAAAAAAAGAAAAATGGAACTAGAAACCAAAATGAAATAAAAAGAAAGAGAGGTTAAGGTTTGAACCTTGAACCTCCCACAAATGATAGAGTTAAATTGGTGTATGGTAACCACTAGAGTAATAAATAATATATGAATGGAAAAGAATGGAAATAGTAGTTAAAAGTAAGAATATAATTAAGTAAAGGAACAAGAGAAAAGCAAGTAGCTTTCCTCCTCTTCCTCCTGGTTAAGAAAAGAAGCAAGCAAAAGACAAGTTGTCTTTCTTCCTTCTTCTCTATTTTCGTGGGAATTAAGAGAGTGAGGAGATAGAGGAGTTAAGGGGATGAATGGGGACATGTTCATTCTCATTGGGAATAAATAGGAATGAGAGAAGAAAAGGGAAAGAAAGTTGGTTAATTCTTCCTTCTTCTTCTTCCTCCTCCTTCCTTCTCCTTCTTCCTTCTCCACCGAGACCTAAACCTCCTCCTCTCTCATTTCCAAAATCCAAGCTAAGTTTCTTCTTGCTAAGAAAAACAAATTCACAAGAAGGAGTCCTCAAGATCAACTCCTTACAAGCAAGAGAAGAGAAAACTAAGAAGAGAAGTTTCTTCTTCCTCTTCACAAGGGTACCATCTTCCTTAGGAAAAACAAGCAACAAGTTGTAAGTATCCCCTCACCTGTGGTACAAGTTGTTTACGTGTTTTTCATAAGGTTAGAATGCTTAAAAAAAACCTAGGATCACTTTTTGGAAATTTCGGCCAAAAACTTGAACAAAAGTTTTAGATAAAGTTTAAGACCAACTAAGCATGCTCACTATGTTCTTATGATATGTACCCTAGTATAGGGGTTAGTGAATGTTTCTTATGCTTGTATGCTTACCTAAAACTTAGATCCATGCTCTTGAACTTTCAGCCAAGTGTGAATAAAAGATTAGGAAGGCTTAAGACCTAAACTAAATATGCTCACTATGTCTTTATGATATGTACCCTATGATAAGAGATTAGTTTGGTGTTTTTATGCTTTTATGTTGCTTTAAACCTAAATCTATGCTCATGAAGTGTTCGGCCATGATAGAGAAATTGACTAAGAGAGGTTAAAAATTTAGTTTACCATGATCATGACTTGCTTATTAATATGTTATGAAAAGTACTTAGTGTTTTTTCACACTTGTATGATTTTTGGAACCTAAATACATGCCACCTGAGGGAATTAGGGTTTTGGCCATGATCAATTTTAGGGTCCAAGGAAGCTTAAAAATTAAACCTAGCATGCTCATGAATCCCCTTATGATAAGATATGAAGTTAGCTAGATATTCATGCTTGTATGTTGTTTAGAGCTTGATTTTCTTCTTCATGAACTTTCGGCCATGATCAAATTTAGGGTCCAAGGAAGCTTAAAAATTAAACCTAGCATGCTCATGAATCCCCTTATGATATGATATGAAGTTAGCTAGATATTCATGCTTGTATGTTGTTTAGAGCTTGATTTTCTCCTTCATGAACTTTCGGCCATGATCAAATTTAGGGTCCAAGGAAGCTTAAAATCAAACCTAGCATGCTCATGAATCCCCTTGTGATATGATATGAAGTTAGCTTGATATCCATGCTTGTATGTTGTTAGAGCTTAATTCCCTTCTTCATGGACTTTCGGCCATGAAAGAATTAGAGACCTAGGGAAGGTTAAAAAAAATGGATTAACATGCTTATGACTTTCCTTATGATATGATATGAAGTTAGCTTGATATTTATGCTTGTATGTTGTTTAGAGCTTATTTCCTCCTTCATGAACTTTCGGCCATGATAAGGATCAAGACCTAGGAAAGCTTAAAAATTGGATTAACATGCTTATGACTTTCCTTATGATATGATATGAAGTTAGCTTGATATTTATGCTTGTATGTTGTTTAGAGCTTATTTCCTCCTTCATGAAATTTCGGCCATGATAAGGATCAAGACCTACAAAAGCTTAAAAATTGGATTAACATGCTCATGACCTTCCTTATAATATGATATGAAGTTAACATGAGATTCTTATGCTTGTATGTTGTTAGAGCTTAATTCCCTTCTTCATAAACTTTCGGCCATGATAAGGATCAAGACCTAGGAAAGCTTAAAAATTGGGTTAACATGCTTATGACTTTCCTTATGATATGATATGAAGTTGACATGAGATTCTTATGCTTATATGTTGTTTAGAGTTTAAGTTCATACTCTTTGAACTGTCGGCCATGATGGGATTAGAAGCCTAGATGTGCCTCACATTCTACGTTATGAATTAAGAGATGATATTTAATGATTCCATGCATGATTATGTTTTTTCTATGATAGGTGATGTGTTCATTTATACCTATGAAACATGCATGATAATGCCTCTTATGATGTGCTATATGCTCAAGTATGCATGCTTTATGATATGACAAGTAATATGCTCATTTATGTATGCTTATGATCTATGCATGATAATGTCTCTTATGATGTGCTATGTGCTCAAATATGCATGCTTTATGATATGATAAGTAAAGGCCTAAGAGTTGCTTCCCTATTTGTTGGGATTAAGAGCACTCTCTATGATATGACAAGTGAAGGCCTAAGAGTTGCTTCCCCTTGGGGACTAAGCGCACTCTTCATGATATGACAAGATATGATATGTTATGTTATGACATGAACCATGCTATGCTATTTTACTTTGTATGGCTTGTACCAAGGGTGGGCTCCATAAGCGCCCCTAGGCCGACGGACTATGAACGGGTCTAGTAAAAAGGGATGGGCTCCTTAGTACGCCCCTAGGTCGACGGTCATAGTACGGACCTAATTCCATAGTAGGTTCGGGGCTAGCTACCCTGTCCTAGGGATTGCGCGCATTTATGCATGTATGTGGTACAAGCCGGGCCCTCATGATGATATTATGTTCAAGTACTATATGATATGTTTAAAGACATCTTGCATATGACATGACACATGTTTTAAAAGACATCTTGCATGATATGATTTATGATATGATATGCTATGCCTTTATGATTTATATGACATGATGCTATTATGATTTATGATATGATATGCTTTTATGATTTATATGACATGATATTTTTTTTTATTGATAATATGATACATCATGATATTTCTTTATGATATGCTATCCCTTTATGATTTATATGACATGATGCTCTTATGATTTATGATATGATATAGCATGATGTTCTTTATGAGATGATATGTTATGATGCTATGTTTTCACAATATGATGTTAGATGATTATGTTTCCATTGCTATATGCTTATGTGATTATGCTATGATATATGGTTTTTGTGAGTAGGAAAGGATTTTACTAAACCTGTGTGCTTATAGCTTACTTTCCTTATACCGCAGATAAAGGCAAAGAATGGATGAACTAGGGGGGCCGCAGGAGAGGCAAAAGATGTGTGTGGTGGTGGCTCGGCTAAGACAAATAAAAGATCTGCTTATGTTATTTTTTATGTTGACATGAACTAAGTTTATTTATGTTAATGTTCAGCATGACTTCATGATACTTCCGTTGTTTTACTTTAGAAAGAAATTTTAATATGCATGTATGTTTTCGCAAGTAGTAAAGTAACCTCGCCCTACTAGCAGGAGGGGCGGGCGTTACAAGTATCCCGTGTTCGCCTCGAACACACAACTCAAGTTCATCAATAATAACTCATTCCATTAGAGAGTTATTATTGCACTAACACACCAATCTCAAATTATATTATGGGATCCTTCTTATTATGAGTGTGTTAGTCTCCCTGTGTTTAAGATATCGAATGTCCATTAATTTAATTGAGTTATTGACAACTCACTTTAATTAATGTCTTAGTCCAAGGGTAGTACCACTCAACCTTATCGTCATGTCGGACTAAGTCCACCTACAGGGTTTAACATGACAATCCTTATGAGCTCCTGTTGGAGGCATTCTCAACCTAGATAACTAGGACACAATTTCCCTCTATAATCAACAAAACACACTATAAGTAATATCATTTCTCAACTTATCAGGCCTATTGATTTATCGAGCTAAATCTCACCCTTTGATAAGTTAAAGAAATAAATACTAAATATATATGCTTGTTATTATATTAGGATTAAGAGCACATACTTCTATAATAACTGAGATATAGTTCTTTTATTAAGTCAGTATAAAAAGAACTTACCTAAAATGGTCCTACTCAATACACTTAGAGTGTACTTGTTGGAGTGTATACTGAAAGCCTAAGCTTTGTAAACATTCATTATGAATAAAGAATCACATTTGGTCTAATTATCTACATTTGTTTGTAGTTGTTCATTTAATTTATATTGTAGATAACATAGTATGTGGTGTCACATACAGAAGATGATGTTATCAGTACCTTATAAATTATAAACAGTAGCTCACGACCAGAATGGAAAGGAACAAACCATTAGAAAGTCGTAGTGTAATTAAGTATTAGTTTATCTTGACTATATAATTACACTAGTTCACTCAGAGTGTATTGAGTAGGACCATTTGAGGTCGTTCCTTTTATACTGATTTTATAAAGGAACAAAGACCTCAGTTATTATGGAAGTGTGTGCTCTTAATCCTAATATAATAACAAGCACATATGTTTGATATTTATTTCTTTAATTTATCAATGGGTGAGATTTAGTTCGATGAATCAATAAACCCGATAAATTGGGAAATGGTATCACTCATAGTGTGTGTTGTTGATTATAGAAGGAAACTGTGTCCTAGTGATACTAGGTTGATAATGTCCTCAAGAGGAGCTCATAAAGATTGTCATGTTAAACCCTGCAGGTGGACTTAGTCCGACATGATAATAAGGTTGAGTGGTACTACTCTTGGACTTAGATATTAATTAAATGAGTTGTCAGTAACTCACTTAATTAGTGGACATTCGATATCTTAAACACAGGGAGACTAACACACTCATAATAAGAAGGAGCCCAAAAATGTAATTTGGGATTGGTGCGGTAGTTCAATGATAGTTCTCTAGTGGAATGAATTATCATTGATAAAATTAAGTTGTGTGTTCGGGGCGAACATGGGATGCTTAATTTTATCGGGAGACCAAAACCAATTCCTCCTCTCGGTCCCTATCGTAGCCTCTTATTTATAGAGTACTATACCCACATATACCCACCTTCTATACCCACCTAAAGGTGGCCGGCCAAGCTAGCTTGGGAACCAAGCTAGGGCCGGCCTAAGCTTGGGTTTAAGGTGGCCGGCCCTAGCTTGAACCCAAGCTAGTAGGGCCGGCCATAATTAATTAAAAAGAAAATTTAATTTTAATGTTTATTATTATGTGGAAGATTTAATTTAAAAGAGAATTAAAATTAAAATATCTCTCTTGTAAAAGATTTACAAAAGATTAAAGAAAGAGATTAGATCTCTTTCCTTATTTGTAGAATGGAGAGATGTTTTATTTTCTCTTTAAAATTATTCACATGTTAATAAAATTAAAATTATAGATATTTCCTTTTATTAACCATGAAGAGATTTTAAAGAGAAATTTTATTTTTTAAAATTTCCGGAAACAAATAAGGAAAGTTTTAATTGTTGATTGAAACTTGTCCAATTTGCTTCCTATTGTTTTGGCCGGCCATCATTGTTTAATTGGGAAATATTATTTTATTTTTCTCAATTAAAATCATGTCAAGGAAATTAAGGAAAATTTATTGTAATTAAATTTCCTAATTTACCTAGGCCAAGGAATATAAAAGAAGGGGTGAGGGTGCCTTCATGAGACACAACCTCTATTGTTTTCTCTCCCTTTTTCCTTGGTGTTGTGGCCGGCCATTACCCTCTCCCTCTCTTCCTCTTGTGGTGGCCGAATACTTCATCTTTCTTGGAGTTCTTGTGGTGGCCGAATACTACTTGGAGAAGAAGAAGAAGAAGGAGAGAAAGCTAGCATCTCTTGGAGCTTGGTTAGTATTTTAATTTTCTTCTTTGGTAAAGTTCTTCCTTTGTGGCCGAACCTTGCTTGGAGGAGAAGAAGGTGGTTGGTGGTTTCTCATCTTGGTAGATCGTTGCCCACACAACGTCCGAGGTTAGAAGAGGAATACGGTAGAAGATCAAGAGGTTTTTCTACAAGGTATAACTAGTAATTTCTATTTCCGCATCATGCTAGTTATTTATGGAAATAATACCAAATACAAGAGGCTTACGTTCTAGTATTTCGAATATGTTTTTTTCGAAGTTGTGTTCTTTTGTTTCTTTCTTTTCCTTGTGATTTGATTGTTCTCTTTGGTTAACCTAAAGTTATTTTAGGAAATTAAATATTAGCTTTCTATTAAAGGTTTTGTCTAGTCGGTGGTGGTTGCTCCCATATCCAAGAAGGCCATGTGCCTCGCCACGTCAGTACTGGGAACCTTTTATGGAAATTAATATTTAATGGAATTAATAACTTAAGGAGACTTGGGTCGAACGTGTTAAGTTCCGCAGGAGATCCAAGTCAAAACCTAAAAGAACAAATAGATTAAGTTTTGGATCAAACGTGTTAAGTTCCGCAGGAGATCCAAAATTTAATTTAAAAGAACACATGGTAGCTAGGAAAAGGTTCAGATCTTTGTACAAAATTTTTGTACAGTGGAACCTATAGGCTTTCCGAGTAGCAACCAACAGTACTATTGTAATTTATTAGTCAAGATAAACTAATAGCTAATTACACTACGACTATTCCAATGGTTTGTTCCTTTCTATCTTAGTCGTGAGCAACTATTTATACTTTATAAAAAACTAATAACATGATCTTCTGTGTGTAACACCACATACCATGTTATCTACAATATAAATTAATTGAACAACTACACTTAACAAATAAATGTAGACATTTGACCAATATGATTCTTTTATTTCAAAAATAAATGTTTACAAAATCTAGGCTTTTAGTATACACTCTAACAATAGCATCTTAATGAATTCGAGTCTAGCTACTGGTGCATAGGTTTCATCATAATCTAACCCTTCACCTAGCTGAACCCTTTGGCTACTAGTCTGGCCTTATTTCTTACTATATCACCCTGATTATTCAATTTGTTCTAAATACCCACTTAGTGTCAATTATGGACTTATCTATGGGTTTAGGTATAAGTTCCCAGACTTGGTTTTTATCAAATTGGGTTAACTCTTCCTACATAGCAATGATCCAGTCTAGGTCAGGAAGGGCTTCTTCTATAGTCTTTGGCTCAATCTTAGAAATAAGGGCAATCTGACTCAGGTTTCTATAGGAAGATCTAGTTCTAACTACTAGGTTTAGGTCACCCAAAATTTGCTCAGGTGGGTGAGAAGTATTTATTCTTGTTGGTCTTATACTTGGGTCAGTAATTAGTTCTTCTGGTTTACTAGTGTTAGGTTGAATTTCATCATCTTCTATAATTCTTGGGATAATGTCAACATTTTCATTTATATTAGGTAAGTTAGTTTCTTCATCAAAGATTACATTAGTTGTTTCTTCAACTTTTAGGGTATTTTGGTTATAGACTCTATAGACCCTACTAGTTGAGGAGTACCCTAAAAATATTCCTTGGACTGATTTGGGTGTAAATTTTTCTAAGTAATCTTTAGTGTTTAAAATGTGAACTTTACATCCAAATACTTTTAAATAGTTCAAGTTGGGAATTTTATTATAGTATATTTCATAGGGGTTTTATTGTGTAATTTGTTAGTTAGAATTCTATTTTGAATATAGTTTGATGTATTTATTGCTTCGGCCCAGAATTGATGATTTAAGTTATACTCATTTAACATGGTTCTAGGGGCCTCTTGTAGGGTTCTATTTTTTCGTTCCACTAGACCGTTCTGTTGGGGGGTTCTAGGGCATGAAAATTCATCTTTGTATCCATTGATTTTATAAAATTGGGTAAACCTATGATTTTCAAATTCACCCCCATGATCACTTCTTATTCTTTTAATTTTAGTATCTTTTTTATTTTCTGTTAACTTGCAAAAATTATTAAAATCTTCAAAGGTTTCATCTTTGGTTTTCAGAAACTTTACCCAAATGAATCTAGAGTAATCATCAATTATGACTAAGCAATACTGGTTCTTGCTTAGTGACTTGGCTCCATGTGAATCAAATAGATCTAAATGTAGGAGCTCAAGTAAGGAGTCAGTTCTATCTAGATTGGTTGACTTGTGGGTTGATTTGGTTTGTTTACCTTGTTGGCAAGCTTGGCAAATTGTATGTTCTAACTTCCTTAATTTGGGTAGCCCTCTGACTAAGCCATTTCGACTCATTTTTTAAATGAGTTTGAAATGAGTGTGACCCAATCTTCTGTGTCACAGGTTGGTTTCCTCTTGTTGTTTCAAGAGACACTTTGTTGAGGATATGGGCAGGTCAATTGTGTAGATGTTATTTTTCCTAAGCCCCTTAAGTATGATTTTGGGGTTATGAATATTTTTAACTAAGCACTCAAAATGATCAAAAGTAACTAAGTAGCCACTATCACACAATATACTTAATACTCAGTAAATTAAAGTTAAAATTTTCAACTAATAAAATGTTTTGAATAATGAAATCAGAACTAAGTTCGATATTACCCTTTCCGATTACCTTAAGTTTACCGTCGTTGCCGAATGCAACTGATCCTAGGTTCTTGCATTTGAGCTTAGTGAACTTCAACCTATCTCCAGTCATATGTCTGGAGCATCCACTATCCAACATCCATTGATCCAATTCCTACACATAAAGTATTTGAATTGGATTCTTTTTGATGGATCAAAAGATAATTTGATTGAAATAAGCTCCCTAATTTTCCATCTCGCCCAATCTAGGTTAACACTTAGTTATTCCTATGGGTGATTGTGAGATGGTTGAATTTGTTTTAAGTTAAGTAACTTTTGAAGAATAATTAATTTTGAGAAACTTTAAGTGAATTAATTAAAAAAACTTTAAGTTAATTAATTTGAAAGCTTTTAATTTGAATTTTTATTTTTAATTTATTTTAATTAAATTTAATTTTAATTTTAATTTAATTTAATTTAATTTTAATTTAATTTGATTGAATTGAATTTAATTCAATTTTATTTAAAATAATTGAATTGAATTGAATTTTAATTTAATTCAATTCAATTTAATCTATTTTTAATTTAATTTAATTTTAATTTAATTTAATTTAATTCAATTCAATTTAATTTGATTTTAATTTAATTTAATTAATTTAATTAATTTAATTTAATTTAATTTAATTTAATTTAATTTGATTCAATTTAATTTAATTTAATTCTTAGTCATATCACCCGATCTAAATTTTACAATCAGGGAATCTTATAATTTTGTGAGATGATTTAGGTTCAATTATAGGGGTTGGTTTAACTTTGTGTTAGATTCAGGTTTAGCTTTGAGCTCAACAAATAGGCATTTTTCGGATAAAATTCTCGGCCATGGTGAGTCACTTGGACATCATTAAAGTAACCATGCCTTCGAGGTTTTCCAAATAGTCCTATCCACTGAACTTAATACAAAACCTTGGTCTAACTGGTTAGGATCCATAAAAGGTAGCTTCGGGTAGTTCCACTTAGCCAAATGCACCAGGTAGAAGCCATATCTTCCTAGACATGTATAGACTAAGCTTCTCTAACGTACTATCATCCAAAATTTCACCAGTACCATAGGTCAAGTTAAACTTGTTCCCTTTCTAATTAGTTCTAATTACCCTGCCGGGTAGGTTAGTTTTGGAGGTGACAGCTATTCTGGAGCCTCCACCTAAATTATTGATAATTTTATATTTTTATTTAATTTATAGATTAGATTTAAGTTTTTAATTATATTTTAATTATGTTCTTTTAAATTTATTTGTTTATTAATACAATTTTTCTTTTGGCTCCCCTTGGATCATAGCCTCGATATGGTCTATCAAGGTAATGTACTTGATCCTGGGGGACCCAATATTGACCAAGTCCAACTTGATTGACCAAGTTAGACTTGGGTACCCATGCTTGGACAACTTTTCTATTTGTTCTGTGTATAAGTGATAAATACGATCTATATTTTTGTTTAGGCTTGAATCCAATTCCGGATCTGTTGTATACGACCTTTTGTTTTCCAAGAATCAGGTCAAGATTCTTGGAACCCAAAGTTAACCGTTCCAACGCGGTCTTCAAATCCTTGACTTGAATTTTCAGGTTGGAATTCTCTTCCTCAAGGTTTTGGACTTGAGTCGAGGTTCCAGTCTGAACGGATTCAGACAAGGATTTGGGGTTGGTCACTTCTTTAAGGGTTGTTACCTCTTTCAGAAGTGACTTGATCTGAATATTGGATTTTGCTAATTTACGTAACAAATAATTAACTAAATTGTTTATATTGGATGCTACTCGGAAAACCTAATGGTTCCACTGTACAAAAATTTTGTACAAAGATCTGAACCTTTTCCTAGCTGCCATGTGTTCTTTTAAATTAAACTTGGATCGCCTGCGGAACTTAACACGTTTGATCCAAAGTTTAATTTATTTGTTCTTTTAGGTTTAGACTTGGATCTCCTGCGGAACTTAACACTTTCGATCCAAATCACTTAGGTTATTAATTCTATTAAATATTAATTTCCAAAATTGTCTTCTAGTACTGACGTGGCGAGGCACATGACCTTCTTGGATATGGGAGCAACCACCACCGACTAGACAAAGCCTTTTAAGGAAAGCTAATATTTAATTTCCTTAAATAACTTTAGGTCAACCAAAAAAAACAATCAAATCACAAGGAAAAAAAAACAAAAGAACACATCATCGAAAATAAATTCGAAATACTAGAATCACATGCCTCTTGTATTTGGTATTTTTACAAAGAAATAAAACTAGCATGATGCGGAAAAATATTACTGGTTATACCTTTCTTTTGAAGACAAAGACCTCTTGATCTTCTACCGTATTCCGCTTCTAACCTCAGACGTTGTGTGGGCAACGATCTTCCGAGATGAGAACCACCTTTCCACCTTCCTTCTTTCTTCTAGATTTCGGCCACAATAAATTTCTTCAAGGATGAAGAATTTCGGCCACCACCACTGCTCCAAGGGATGCTAGAGACGAGGCTTGCTTTCTCTTCTTCTTCTCCTTCCTTGATCCGGCCACAAACAAGAGCTCCACCAAGAAGATAGGTTTCGGCCAACAAGAGGAGAGGAGAGAAATAGGGCCGGCCACCAAAACCAAGGAAGAGAGGGAGGAAAAGAATAGAGGTTGTTCACCCATGAAGGCTCCTCTACCTCCTCTTTTATAATCCTTGGTCTTGGCAAATAAGGAAATTTTAATAAAAACTTTCTTAATTCTTTTGCCATGAAAAGGAAAAATTTATTTAATTAAAAATAATTTTTCTTCTCATTACTATAATGGTCGGCCACACCAAATCTCCAAGCAAATAAAAATTTTAAACACAAATTAAAACTTCCTTATTTGCTTCTGGAAATTTTATAAAAAATTTCTCCAATAATTTTTATCCCTTCATGATTGGTTAAAAGGAAATTTTATAAATTAAATCTTTCTTTAAACATGTGGATAATTTTCGGAAAGTTATCTCTAAAAATTAAAATCTCCTTTCAATCTACAAATAAGGAAAGATATCAAATCTTTTCTTAAACTTTTGTAGAAACTAATAAAAGAGAATTATTAATTTTTTAAAATTTCTTTTAAATCATGAATATGGTTAAAAGGAAAGTTTTTACCAAAATTAAAAACAACCTCTTAATCTACAAATAAGGAAAGAGATTTAGCTCTTCTCTTTTGTAGAATCTTATAAAAGGAAAGATTTAAAATTTTAAACTCTCTTTTAAATCATGTTATCCACATAAGAAAAATTTTAAAAAATAAAAATCCTTTTATTTTAATTTGGGCCGACCACACCAAGCTTGAACCCAAGCTAGGGCCGGCCACCTTGAAGCACCCATGAACCAAACTTTGGCCGACCCTAGCTTGGTCTCCAAGCTAGCTTGGCCGGCCCCTATGGGATGGGTAAGAAGGTGGGTATAGGTGGGTATAGTACTCTATAATTAAGAGGCTACGATAGGGATCGAGAGGAGGAATTGGTTTTGGTCTCCCGATAAAATTAAGCATCCCGTGTTCGCCCCGAACACACAACTTAATTTTATCAATAATAATTCATTCCACTAGAGAACTATTATTGAACTACCGCACCAATCCCAAATTATATTTTGGGCTCCTTCTTATTATGAGTGTGTTAGTCTCCCTGTGTTTAAGATAACAAATGTCCACTAATTAAGTAAGTTACTGACAACTCACTTAATTAATATCTAGCTCCAAGAGTAGTACCACTCAACTTCATCGTCATGTCGGACTAAGTCCACCTACAGGGTTTAACATGACAATCCTTATGAGCTCCTCTTGGGGACATTCTCAACCTAGATCACTAGGACACAGTTTCCTTCTATAATCAACAACACACAGTATAAGTGATATCATTTCCCAACTTATCGGGCTTATTGATTTATCGAACTAAATCTCACCCATTGATAAATTAAAGAAATAAATATCAAATATATGTGCTTGTTATTATATTAGGATTAAGAGCACACACTTCCATAATAACTGAGGTCTTTGTTCTTTCATAAAGTCAGTATAAAAGGAACGACCTCAAATGGTCCTACTCAATATACTCTAAGTGTACTAGTGTAATTATATAGTTAAGATAAACTAACACCTAATTACACTACGACCTTCCAATGGTTTATTCCTTTCCATCTTGGTCGTGAGCTACTGTTTATAATTTATAAGGAACCGATAACATGATCTTCTGTGTGTGACATCACACACCATGTTATCTACAATATAAATTAATTGAGCAACTACATTTATCGTAAATGTAGACATTTGACCAATGTGATTCTTATTTCTAGATAAATGTTTATACCAAAAGCTAGGCTTTTAGTATACATCCTAATAGTTTAAACGTGGAATACTTACAGTGGAGTCAGGCCCTTCGAAAACAGATACAGATCCGTGGCTTCTTTTCGATTCAGCTTCCGATTCGCTCTCGCTCTCGGACATATTGATCCGGTCCCGAGTCATCAGTGCAAGGAGACTCGTCTGATCGAGTTCATCGTCGTCGTCTTCTGAGGAAGATTCTTCAAATGTTGCCTTTAGGACCTTTTTCTTTCTTTGTTTCTTTACCTCCTTTTGGTTGGGGCAGTTGTCCTTGATGTGTCCCTTCTGGTTGCAGCCATAACACGTCACTTCAAATTTTACCTTCGAGCTTGATTGGGCTTCCTTGGACTGAACTGCCTTCTTGAGGTTCTTATTGTTGAACCCCTTCTTCTTCTTGTAGAGCTTATTTACAAGGTTGACGAGTTCAGCTGTTAGCTCATCGTCTTCATCGTCTGAGTCAGGTTCTTCATCCGATTCTAGTTCAGTTCTACACCTTGGTTTTGGTTCGTGTGTTCTGCTTGTACCTGCAACCAAAGCAATGCCCTTCTCGGTTGGTTGTGCATTAGTCTGCTCATGTAATTCAAACTCAAAGAATAACTCATCTAATTTTATAGAAGAAAAATCCTTGGAGACTTTGTAGGCATCTACCATTGATGCCCACAATGTCCTCCTCGGAAATACGTTGAGAGTGTACCTTATTATATCTCTGTTCTCGACCTTTTGCCCGATCGCGTGGAGGGAGTTGAGAATTTCTTGAATACGTGCGTGGAGTTGACTTGTTGTCTCTCCTTCCTGCATTTTGAGATTATATAATTTATTAAACAATAAATCTCTCTTGCTTACCTTGGTGTTAGAGGTGTCCTCGTGCAGTTCGATCAGCTTCTCCCATAGCTCTTTTACAGTTGAAAACAGACCAACTCTGTTGAGCTCCTCCTTGGTCAGTGCACACTAAAGGGTGCAGGTCACTCTGGCATTGGCATCCACCTTCTTGATTTGAGCTGGTTCCCAGTTCTCGCAGGGTGTAGGTTTGTCGTCTTCGTCGGTTGGCAGTTGGAATCCAGTCTTGACGATCATCCACATCTCGAACTGGATCTTTAGGAAATTTTCCATTCGTCCCTTCCAGTACCGTAAATCTTCTCCGGTGAAGAGCGGGGGACGAATGGTGTTGTATCCTTCTTGCTGGGCCATTTTGTTAATATGCAAGAACAGAATAGAACAAGACGTCCCAAGACTAGGTCATGGATTAGTAGTGCGGGAATAAAGTTAAAATAACGAACTCGAGTGGTGTTGCACCAATTTCGAGCAAAAATTGATTTGTAAAAAGAATTAGAATATAGCTATTAAGCTAATTCTAATTGACTCTGTAAAATTGAAAATAACCACAAAAAAAATATGCTTGATTGGTGGTCGCACTAAATTGAAGCGACCCCGCTCTGATACCAATTGTTTGATCGAGAAGCGCTAGACGGGGGGTGAATAGCGCTCATGGCTATTTCGTTTGATTTAAAACATATCTAGAGTTTAAGCAGCGGAAATAATAAAAAGGAAGACAATCACAAACACACGACCCAAGAATTTACTTGGTTAGGAGCTTAGGGTGACTCCTACTCTAAAGCACACGCTCGTTGAGCGTTTCCTTTGGGCAACAACTATATTCGTGAAAAGTTTTACAGAAATGCAATAGAAGTAAAACAATAACAATCTTATACCGACAACAAAGGAATAGTAGAATAGCAGCTTCTGGTTGTCGGGGCATAGCTATAGCACTTTAGGGTCGTCTTTTGAGCAGCCAACAGTCGAAAGAAATCTTTTGGATTCGTTATCTTGTTGTTGCCTCGAGACTCCCTTTTATACACTGCTGGAGGTGCCTCAAAGCCCTTCCGAGGCGCCTCCAACAAGCCGAGTCAGTCACGTGGATCAGTGCTGAAAAGTTTGTCTCTTATCCTGCTTGAGGTGGCTCCATGTCCACTCCAAGGCGCCTCCAAGCCCTGGTCTAAGGCGCCTCCAGCTCCGTCCGAGGCGCCTCCAGCTCCTCTTCGCAGCCAGCTCACACTCTGCACCCGAGGCACCTCCAACCTCTATAGAGGCGCCTTGGACACTGTTCATCCGAGGTGTGACTTGCTCCTTTGTTCCTGCAAAATGTGTTAGTCCTAAACACATACCCTGCAAAATAAAGTTAGCACATAATAGTCATAAATAAAATATTGACAGTCTCCGGACTGTCCGAGTCTAACTTCGGATTTCTTATCGAAAATCCTAGGTCGACCCGACGCCTACTGTTCCCTCTACGGGGAGCGCGTCCTCACCTACTCCACTCAGGAAATTTACCTGATACTAGCACGATCCTCCAGATCGACACTCTGCACCCGAGGCGCCTCCAAGCTCTATAGAGGCACCTCGGACACTGTTCATCCGAGGTGTGACTTGCTCCTTTGTTCCTGCAAAATGTGTTAGTCCTAAACACATACCCTGCAAAACAAAGTTAGCACATAATAGTCATAAATAAAATATTGACAGTCTCCGGGCTGTCCGGGTCTAACTTCGGATTTCTTATCGAAACCCTAGGTCGACCCGATGCCTACTGTTCCCTCTACGGGGAGCGCGTCCTCACCTACTCCACTCAGGAGATTTACCTGATGCTAGCATGATCCTCCAGATCGACTATACTTTTGCTCGGCGTTTGATGCTTCCGGACTTTCTGTTGGACGCCCCCTCCCCACCCGTCCAGTCTTCCACCTGGTTCGCGACATCAAGACTTTCCACCTAGGGTTACCACCCCATAGGACTTTTGTCTGATGCCCTCGACCCGCCAAGACTTTCCGCATAGGGTTACCACCCCCTAGGGTTTTTCACTTGCCTAACCGCAGCTAAGACTTTTGCCTAAGTACACTTAGGACTTTCCTGCAAGCTCATTCAAACTGTTAGATCATAAAACAACTTAACTTTGAAGCATTTGCCTTTATTAAAACACGGGTTTGATCGTCGGATGCTTCCCGCACCAACAGAGGGCGCCCTCCAGGGTGTTGGAGACACCCTCCACGGGCCTTATAAGGCAGTCTTGAGCAGCAGCTTGGAACAACAATGAGAACGCGATCCATCTTCCGTGCACTGCTCAAAGAACCATCTGATAAAGCTGTAGCAAGACACCGACGACCTGAAGCTTCGAATTTCCTATTCTTAAGTTGTTGGTATATTTTCTTGCTGTACTTAATTGTTGTACTCTAAACTGTACTTTTGCGAACTTATAGTGATTACTCAAAGTAAACGCCTTGAAGTAGGAGTCGCCCCAGGCTCCGAACCAAGGGAAAAACTTGGTGTTTGCGTGTTTGCAATTATTTTATATTTCCGCTGTGTTTTACTCTTAGTTTTTCGAAACGTAAGTGAAAGCCACAAGCGCTATTCACCCCCCCCTTTAGCGCTTTCGATCCAACAATTCGTATCAGAGCGGGGTTGCTTTGAATTAGTGAAACCACCATTCAAGTAATTTTTCGTGGTAGTTTTTAATTTTTCGGAGTTGATCGAAATCGATAAAATTGCTGCTTCCGATCTAGTTTTATCAAATCAACTTTTTCTCTTTAAGTTGGTGCAACACCACTCGAGTTCACGTTTTTATTTCTCTTTATCCCGCACTACGTGGTAGTTTTTAATTTTTCAGAGTCGATCGAAATCGATAAAATTGCTGCTTCTGATCTAGTTTTATCAAATCAACTTTTTCTCTTTAAGTTGGTGCAACACCACTCGAGTTCACGTTTTTATTTCTCTTTATCCTGCACTACTAAATCCAAGACCTAGTCTTGGAACTAAATTTCTTTTTTTTTGTGTGTGCGAGATTTTCTTTAAGATGACCCATCAAGAAGGCTATAGCACAGCCTGACCTCTGCTCTTCAACACCGAAGATTTCGACTACTTGAAGGGTCTAATGGAGTCATACCTTCAAACACAGCTCGAGATGTGGATGATCATCAAAACTGGAATTACACTCCCACTCGATGGCTCGGGAAAACCATTTTCTTATGAGAACTGGGATGCAAGCATAACCAAGAAGGTTGAGGCCAACGCCAAAGAAACCTTCACCCTTCAATGTAGTCTAACCAAGGAGGAGTTAAACAGAGTCGGCTTGTTCTCAAACGCGAAAGAGCTGTGGGAAAAACTGATCTAGCTGCATGAGGCCACCTCTAATACAAAGGTAAGCAAACATGATTTGCTTTTGAATAAATTGTATAACATGAAAATGCATGAAAGTGTGTCAGCGAGCCAACTTCATGCTCGTATACAAGACCTCCTCAACGACCTCCATGCCATCGGACAGAAGGTGGAGAACCGCGACATAATAAGGTACGAGCTTAATGCCTTTTTGAGGAATACTTTGTGGGCATCCATGGTTGATGCTTACAAAGTGTCCAAGGATCTTTCTCAAATCAAATTAGATGAACTATTTTCAGAATTTGAATTACACGAACAGATTAATACACACTCTGCCGAGAAAGGCATAGTTTTGGTTGCAAGTACAAGAAAGACCCGAGAAGCAAAAGCAAAGCATAGAATTAAACCGAAGTCCAAAGATGAATCAGACTTAGAAGACGACGAAACTATCGCCAAGCTCGTAAAACTGGTACGAAAGATGTGCATGAAGAAGAAGGTAACTCAATCGAATTTGAAGGTCAAGACTGGAGTTACATGCTACGACTGCAACCAGAAGGGACACTACAAGCTGGAGTGCCCAAACCAGAAGTAATGAAGAAAAAAGGCGATGAAGGCAACGTGGTCCGAGTCATCAGAAGAATCTGACGAGGAAGAACGCAAGCAAGCAAGTTACCTCGCTCTACCAGTACAAACATATGTGGTGGAAACTGAGTTTGAGTCTGAGTCAGATATCGAGAGCGAATCGAAAATCGAGTTTGAGTGAAGCCATGGATTCGTATCCGTTTTCAAAGGGCCAAACCCCACTATAAGCTCTCTAATTTCTTGTACTAGTGTAGACGATTTAGAAAAATTAGTTTCATATTTATTAAAGAAATTGGCCAAATCCAACGTCCGGGTCAAGTCACTCCAAAAGGAGGTAACAATCCTTAAGGAAGTGACCAACTCAAGTTCTTTGACCGAGTCAGTTCAAAATGGAAGTTCAACTCAAGTCCAACAACTTGAGGAAGAAAATTTCAATTTCAAGACTCAAATTAAAGAACTCAAGGACACGTTGAAACGGTTCACCTTGGGTTCCAAGAATCTTGATTTGATTCTTGGAAAATAAATAGTCGTTTACAATAGATCCGAACATGGATTTAAGGCCAAACAAAAATACAGATCTTATTTGTCTCTATTAAAACACTCAAATAGAAACTTAGTCCAAGCATGAGTCCTTAAGTCGAACTTGATTAATACAGTTGGACTTGGTCAATATTGGATCCCTAAGGATCAGATTCATTATCTTGATAGACCTTATCGAGGCTATGATCCAGGGGGAGCCAATAAAAAGATCATTTTTATCATAAAATAAATTCGTTTGATGTTTATTTTTACTGCTCTAATATACATGCTTAGACTAGGCTAGATAATGACCTAGGCTAAAGTTACACTTGACCAGTTAGACCTAAGAGTTATTATAAGGAAATTAAATATTCAATTTCTTTGAAAGTCTTTGTGTAGAAGTGATGGATGATCCCATACCTAAGAAGGCCTAGTGGCTCGCCACAGCTTGAAAGCTAATCATTGAAATAGTTATTTAATTGCTTAATTGTAAAACTTGAGTCTAACTCAAATGTAAATCAATCCTTAGATGATAATTTAAATTGAAAATTCAATTAACCATCTCACAAATCTATTAAGGCTCCTTGATTGAAAATCTAGAAAAGGGTGAGATGGACCTAGGTTTAAAGTAATTAACCAAACCTGAATTAATTAAATTAAAGCTAACTCAATTATAAATTCATAATTAATTTTTAAATCATTATTAATTTCAAAATCTAATTTTAATCTCAAATCTAATTAATTTCAAAATGTTAATTATTTTCAAATCATAATTAAACTATAGTTATTTTTAAAATCATGATTAATTTCAAAATCTAATTTTAATCTCAAATCTAATTAATTTCAAAATGTTAATTATTTTCAAATCATAATTAATCTATAATTATTTTTAAATTATGATTAATTTCAAAATCATTATTTTCAAAATTATAATTTCAAAATCATAATTAATTTTAATAAAATTATTGGATTATTAATATTTAAATCATAATTAAATTTCAAATTATTAATTCTTAGATTTTTAAAATCTTAATTATTTCTAAATGATAATTAATTTTAAAATCATATTTAATATGTAAGGTTATAATTTTAAACTTAATTAACTTTTAATATATTTTCAAAATCTTCAAAATTTTAGATGTTTATGTTAGGGTCGAAATATGCTAGAGGGGGGTGAATATCTCGTCGCGCTCGGTGATGTGCTTCTTCGATGATGTGCAACGGAATAAACAACAAAAAACATACTCACAACGCTAACGCTAAGGATTTACTTGGTATCCACCTTAAGAAGAGGTGACTAATCCAAGGATCCACTCACCACACGCTCTCCATTAGTAAAACACTCCTTCTCGATCGCAGCCGGAGGCAGAGAAGCCTCGTACAAACCCACACAACAAAACACCACACACACAACAAGGAAAATACAAGAATACAAATGAGAACTCTTTCTTCTTGCTTACTTGTTGTTGCCTCATAAACCTTGGAAGTGCACCAGCACTTGTCTCTAAGAGCCTCCAAGAACTGGCTGTGAGCAGTGGAGAATTTGCATGGATCGTCGCTGAGATCACTATAGTCGCTGGAGAGGCATCATGAAGAAGACGCTCGCTAATGGCTATAACCTACGCAATGGTCGGATCCCAATTGATTGAATAGCTCTCAATCGATTGGGGAGGCTTTGAATCGATTGGCTGATCGATTCAGAGCACCTCTGTGCTCTCTGGAAATAACCTGACTCGATCGCCCGATTGATTCAGTTTTTGTGCGTGATTTCCAGTTCCCCAATCGATCGACCGATCGATTGGAGGTGCCCAATCGATGGCTGATCGATTGGGAATGCTTTTGTGCGCGCGATATAAGCTCCTAATCGATCGGTCGATTGATTGAGCCACTGCTTATCGCAGCATAGCCCCAATCAATCAGTTGATCGATTGAACCCCTGTTCAATTGATCAATTGATCGATTGGTCTCCCTTTGACTTGCTTAAACTATGTCTAGGGTCCCCAATTCCAATATCTAGTCAACTGTGACCTGTTGGAACATTATACCTAGCATCCGGTCAACCTTGACCTGCTAGGACTTCTTCACCAAATGTCTGGTCAATCCCTTTGACCCATTTGGACTTTTCTTCCACCAGATGTTTGGTCATCCTTGACCCATCCGGATTTCCTTGTGCCAAGTATCTATTCAAACCTTTGACCTACTTGGACTTCTCAATACCAAGTGTTCGGTCAATCTTGACCCACCTGGATTTCCACGTGCCTATCTTCACTCACCTGGTCTTTCCATCTGCTTAGCTTCACTCACTAGGACTTCCCATTGCCCGACTTCACTCACCGGGGCTTTCACATCTGCATAACCTCCAGTTATGACTTTCCCAGTCAAGTATCCAATCAACCCTTTGACCTACTTGACTCTTCTTCATATCTAACTGGTCAACCTTGACCAGAGGGGAATTGTATCAGCAATCTCCCCAATCGGATGATTGCAGTTGTAATCTCCACATATTGTCAAACATAGAAACCCAAATATCTAGACTCAGGTTTGAGCCAACTCAAGCCTAGTCAGCTTGGTCAACCTTGACCCAGAGAATATTGCACTAACAATCTCCCCCTTTTTAATATTTGTCAATACCTATAACCTCAACTTCCTTTCATGCCAAAGTATGAATGAGGGTTTCCTTTATTCTCCCCCTTTCCTAGAGGGCAAACCCCCTCTTTAGGTAATGAAGGCCTAACTTAAACCCCACATTCTCCCCCTATTGTCACACATCAAAAAGAACTCTCCCCCTGAAGAGTTACTCACCGTTGTTCACAACTTCACTCGTTGTTTATAACACCGCAATGAAGGTCCTATACCCGTCATTATCTTCAATGCCCACCCTTGAGCATTAAATCTCTTCACAAACACAATGAAGGTCTCATACCCTTCATTATATCCAATGCTCATCCTTGAGCATTTTTCAAGAGAAGGATAACCACCTTCCATGGTTTCGGAAAATAATTTCCATGTCCTTAGTGAGTGACTCCCCCTAAAGACATGCTTTAAACTTCTGTCATTGTACCAACAATGACTTGGAATTCTTAAACCTTTAGGAAACCCAAAAATTTGAAGTTTTGAGGTTCAAATATCAAAATTTGAATGCTAACCTCAACCTAAACTTCAACTTAGTCTTCCTTAACCATTTTTCCTTGTTTTCATTATGAAAATTCCCCTAAATATATACAAATGTGTGTCAAGGGGTTATGAATGGTTACCTAGACTAAAAATGATTTAAGATGCTGAAATTAGGCCTTCCCAGCCAAAAACAACATTTCCAATCGATTGGGTTGGGTCTCAATCGATTGAAATCATTCCAATCGATCCACTGATTGATTTAGAGAGGTTCTATTCGCAAAACTTGCCTCTGAATCGATTGCCCGATTGATCCAAGAGAGAATGGATTGATCGGATGATCGATTCCGTGAGCTACTACTCACTGCAAATACCTCCCAATCGATCTGCTGATCGAGTGGAGCTCTGATTTCCTGAAATAAAATTTCAGCGAAATTTAGAAACCCCCCCCCCCCCCCCTAATTCTACAAAGTTCTAAAAATCATGAAAATTATTGTAGACATTATTTAGGGTATATACTATCATGGAAAAATAGTTTTCTATAAAAATACTTCCTATTTTCAAAGATTGACACAAACCTGAAAACTTATAAAAACTTTAGTATTTTCTTCTAGTTTGTGTTTAACTTTTCAATCATGATTACTATTAAAAGATATTCTTCACCAAGGTTTTCCAAAAGCATTTTAAAAACATTTACAAAACCAATTTCCAACCATGTTGTTTAGGCTCAATGCACATGACTTGTACATTAGCTTTCCCAATGATTGGAATACACATAACTATGTGTTTTGATGAAACCAAAACTCAACTAGATGCACTAAATCAACATCTTGAGTTTTGTTCATCATCCTAACATCTCACTTGTATCTAATGTGTACTAAAACACATACAAGTCACCCTATAGTTCTTTGTGAGATGTAAAGTTTGGTTTTGCCCTAAACTAAGGATCATGCATATCCACCTAGGCATTTTAGATTATGAGCATCCACCTAGGATGTTACTTGTTAGTAAACGTCATTATCCTTAATTGCAAGGAATTAAAAATAATGCATGATGAGTTATGGCATATATCAAAATGAATAATTTTCAAAAGAAAATTTGCTATAACTACATGATGTATATATGACACGACATGGTATTTTTGTTATTTTTCATAATAAGCATGAATGCAAAATATGATGTCATGACATGTGATGGGCAAATAAAGCATGACAATTAACATAAATAAAATATACCTAGATTATCTGTCTAAGTGTCCTTAATCCTTAGCCAAACCTAAAAGTAATCCTAGATTGTCCATATTTTCTTAAGAAAATGCCAAAACCCAACTAAGCATTTCTTTTGCACTTGGTTAATTTGTGCCAATATAAATTAAGCATAATTCCTCAAGGTTTGACACACTTTACTCTTTCAAAAAGTATTCAAATAATCCATTTCATTTTCTGTCACGCCCCAGGGGAGTCCCAGCCAGAGGAAAAATTCGACAACATCTCCCCTGTATATGTGACAATCTGAAGTATTTATCCATACAAAAATATACATAAGCCACACACGGCTGGAATATATACACAACCACATAGTTTATACTCAGCCTACTCAGCTGGAACAAAATATTCACAACCACGCAGTTATATATATATTAAACAACCCACTCGGCTTTACTAAAAACTAAAAACACAACAGAAAATGATAGAAAACCATTACAAACCAAAAACAAGACTGCTAGCCGTCTAGGCTTACACCACACAACAAAACAGTACAAGATACCACATCACAACAATCTAGAAACAAATCCCGAATATACAAAGCTAAGCACATCGAATACATAAACCAAATAAAGTACTAAAGAAACCAGAAAATAGGTCTTCGGATGTGATGTAGGACTGGTAGATAGGATACTCCAAGCGACTCCACAAGATCTACCTGAAGCATGAAATAACAATATATCAATGGGGTGAGTTCAACAACTAAGCGGATACCAGATAGACAGACATAATAAGTTATAACTAACAGTAATAATCATGAGGTACAGTTTCCTTAACAAAAGTAGGAAATGCAGACTCAAAAGGGCTGAAGAAAATTGTACTCACCAGGACCTCCTATCCGGAACATAAGGGTCATCAGACTAGATACAAAATGTCACCTATATACATGTCAAATATATGCAACCACCAAAATACAACAACCAATATGCAGCAATCATAAGCAATAAATGTAATCATGCAAAATGGTGCAAAATGACAGGTGTCACTCCTGATGCCAGTCAGTCATCTCACACGCAATGATGAGACCGAGTGGGTAGGGCTATGACAACTGTGCACTCTGCCATCACTGCTCCTGAGTGACCAAGTGGGCAGGATGTTGTCGGAGGACACTTATCCTCCTACCCCAAAACAGAGTGGGGGAACACAATGCTCTCATCTCCCTGAGTACACTTACTACTAGCTATAAACTATTATGCATATCTAAAATGACTATATCAAAGAGATAAGTCAGAAGTGCATGCCTTTAACTATATATATTGTGCTAGACTGTCTCCACTTTGGAACACTAGTCTCATAGCAAGGTCCTGTAACCAATCATATGATTACAACCAAATCCCTTCATACCACAAATAGCTACCTAATTCTAATCCAATCAGAAGACCCTAATCAAATTCAATGTATAAACCAAATCAACTCTAAAACTCACCCAAATATGAATGTTCTACCGTTGATCCCTAACCGAAGCAGTTGGCTGTCGAACATCAGTAGCCGAAGTTAGGTGGGGATGTTGTCTCCAATCACATGCTCCAAATCAGCACTAAGTCTAGATCCAACACTCAAATCATATACGAAGCTAACAAATTACCTCAAATGTAGCAGTCGATAGCATGGCAACCTCAACGATGATGTTGCTAAAGTCATCCGATGATCTGCTGTTGGCCAAACATGGTCGGACAACCCTTCCAAAGGTTTGTAGCAGGGGGGAATCTCTAGCAAAGCCTAGCTGCGCTTGGAAGAAAGGGAGATCGTTGTCAGCTTTCAAGGCTCCAACGATCGGTGATTATAAGAGGCAGGCGACTAGTGCGGTATCGCCCATTGATCTGCTCTAGCGAAGGGGTGATTGCCTGCTAGGGCACAACCATAAACGATAAGCCGATGGAAAGAGGGTTCGACGACGATCAACTTATCCCGTGGCAGGATTGGGTACTGCTCTGTCGAAGCGGTGGCTGCGTCAATGATCAGGCGAACAATGTTGGCTGAAGCTCAATGCAACATGTCTTGGTCGTCTTCAATTCTGAGGCTTTGTTTTGATCTCGAATCCCACTTTTTTCTCTTCTCCCGCAGTAGTTCACCGTGGCTAGCAGCGACAACAGTGTTGAGTGATTTGAGGCTGGCAACGTCGATTAACCAGAGATGTACATTGGGGTGTGATCTCTGGGATCGATTGTGCCCCAACAGTCATTGATGTAACCGGCGGCGGTTGGGGGTCACGGGAGAAGGAAGGAGCAATGGTTCAACTGGAGTGGTGTCCTCCGAGGTCATGTCCTCCTTACCGTCGCTGAAAAGGTAGGTGACTACAAGTTCGCTAGGGAAAAAAAAGTAAGAAGATGGAGTCAGAGAGGGATCGGCTGCCGTCGCTAGGGCAGAGAGAAGGGAGAGGGCGATCAGCTCCGAGAAGAGGAGAAGGTGGCGGGAAGAAGGGAAATCGGCGTGGGTGAGGGCTAGGGCACGGGGAGAAGAGAAAAGAAAAAGAGAATAAAAAAAAATCAAATGTTATACTTAGGTAATTATAATTAAACCCTAGGTTAATTCCTCAATCAACTCCCACTTTAATTGGGATATCCAAACAGGATTTCCCTTGGTCCAATAATTGATCCTCTTAAACTCGTCGTACGATCTCCGAAAAATTCCAAGAAAATTTCTAAAAATTCTCTTATGGTTGTTCGCCCTTTTTTCTGTAGTTTACATTCTCCCCCACTAATAAAAATTTGGTCCCCAAATTTTCGTTATTACCATAAGCAAGTACTAACAATAAATAGATAGTATAAATGCCAAACGAAAATTAACCCACATACCTCAAGTGAAAAGATGGGGGTATCCAGCTCGGATCGTATCCTCGAGCTCCCAAGCAGCCTCCTCGTCAGAATGATACTGCCACCCGACTTTAACCAGCCGAATAGTCTTGTTCCACATTTGACGCTCTTTGTGATCAAGACTCCATACCGAAACCTCCTCGTAGGTAACATCAGGCTGAATGGGAACTGATATATCTGACAGAATATTTGCTGGGTCAGGTATATATCTCCTTGGCCACATGGAATAAATGAAGGCGGGGGAGAGGTGGCATCATCGAGTGACAACGACTCGATACTCTCGATTGCGAAAGAGGAAGTAGAACCGGAGGCCAAATCTCTTCACCCCTTTCATTGGTGAGACTCTCAAAAATACATGGTCGCCAGTAGAGAACCCCAGTGGTCTACGTCTCCGATCAACATAACTCTTCTAGCGGTCCTGCGCCTCTAACATTCTGCGTCCAATAGTGCGGACCAACTCTGCCCCCTGCTGAGCTCTATGAGGTCCCAACAGCTAGGCCTCCCCAACCTCCTCCTAGAGGGTGGGTGTCCGAAAAAACCTGTTAGAATGTATACTAAAAGTCTAGCTTTTTGTAAATATTTATTTTGAAATAAGAATCACATTGGTCAAATATCTACATTTATGCTAAGTGTAGTTGTCCATTTAATTTATATTGTAGATAACATGGTGTGAGGAGACACACAGAAGTTCATGTTATCAGTTCCTTATAAATTATAAATAATAGCTCACAACCAAGAAGGAATGGGACAAAACATTGGTGTGGTTGTAGTGTAATTTGGTATTAGTTTATCTTGACTATAAAATTACACTAGTACACTATGAGTGTATTGAGCAGGACCATTCAAGATAGTTTCTTTTTATACTGACTACATAAAAAAATAAAACCTCTGTTATTATGGAAATGAGTACTCTTAATCATGATATAATAACATGCACGTATACTTAATATTTATTTCTTTAATTTATCAAAGGGTGTGATTTAGTTCATTAAATCAATAGGCCCGATAAATTGGAAAATGATATTATTTATATGGTGTGTTGTTGATTATAGAATGAAACTGTGTTCTAGTAATCTATGTTGATGATGTCCCCTTGAGGAGCTCATAAGGATTGTCATGTAAACCTTGCAGGTGGACTTAGTCCGACATGACAATAAGGTTGAGTGGTACTACTCTTGGAGCTAGATATTAATTAAGTGAGTTGTCAGTAACTCATTTAATTAGTCGGCATTCAATATCTTAAACACAGGGAGACTTATTCACTCATGATAAGAAGGAGCTCATATTGTAATATGGGATTGGTGCGATAGTGCAATAATAACTCTTTAGTGGTATGAGTTATTATTGATGAACTTGAGTTGGGTGTTCGGGGAGAACACAGGAAGTTTAAGCTCATCGGGAGACCAAAATCAATTCCTCCTCTCGGTCCCTATTGTAGCCTCTTATTTAAAGCCTTATATCCAATTAGAGCCAAGCTTCTTACCCATCTCTTTGTGGCCGGCCAAGCCAAGCTTGGAGCCCAAGCTAGGGTCAGCCAAGCCAAAGATGGAGCCAAGATCAATGACCGGCCAAGCTTGGAGCCCAAGCAAGGTGGTCGGCCACACATTAAATAAAAGGGTGATTATAAATTTTAAAATCTTTCCTTATGTGGAAGCGATGGTTTTAAAAGAGAGTTTTAAATTTTAAAATATTTCCTTTTATAGTTTTCTATAAAGGATTAAGAGAAAGGTTTGATATCTTTCCTTATTTGTAGTTAAAAGGAATATTTTAATTTTTGATAAAACTTTCCTTTTTGGTAACCATCCACATGTTTTAAAAGAGAGATTTTAATTTATAAAATTTTCCTTTTATAACCAGTAAAGGATTTAAAAGAGAAATTTTTTTTATTAAATTTCTTACTGGAAACAAATAAGGAAGTTTTAATTTTGTGTTTAATACTTTCCTTGTTTAGAGCACTTGAATATGGCCGGACATGATAAGCTTAAAAGGAAATTTTAATTTTTTGTTTTAAAACTTTCCTTTTTAGTCATTGGCAAGGAATATAAGGAAGTTTTAATTATGTTTAAAACTTTCCTTTTTTGCCAAGACCAAGGATTATAAAAGAGAAGGAGGGGGTGCCTCACCAAACAACACATCTTCTATTCTTCTCTTCTAATTCCTTCGTGGTTGACCCTATTCCTTCTCTTCTCTCCTTTTGTTTTCTCTCAGGGAGGCCGGTGACATCAATTGTGGGAGATCTCTTGGTGGCCGATTGATTGAAGGAGAAGAAAAAGAGAAGGATGCTCTCTTGTCTAGCATCCCTTGGAGGTTAGTTGGTGGTCGGATCTTGGAAGCAAAGGAAGAAGCTTGGGTAGATTTCCTCTTGGAAGATCATCGCCCACACGACGTCCAAAAGAAGGAGAGGAATACAATAGAAGATCAAGAGGTCTATAAGCTACAAAAGGTATAACTAGTTATTAGTTTCCGCATCATAACTAGTTCATCTTTTGTATAGATCTTGAAAAACCAAACACAAGAGGTTATCAGTTTTAGTTATCGTTTTTGTTATCGATTTTATTTTTTGATAATGTGTTTCTATTGAGGTCTCTTTAGTTAAACCTAGTTTACTGTAAGAAGTTAAATATCCGATTACTTTGTGAGGCTTTGTCTAGGAAGTGGTGGATGATCCCATACCCAAGAAGGTCTAGTGCCTCGCCATGTTTAACTTGGAAGTCGATCTTTGAAATAGATATTTGATAACTTCTGTAATATGGTTTAACTTAGGAAGATCACATCGGTTGAACTTGGAGTAAGAATGTTAAGTTTCGTTCCCAATCAAAGTTTAACTTCTAAAGGGAAATTTGGATTAATAATATTAAGCATCATTTGTAATCCAAATTTAACTTTAGTAGAGCACATGGGTAGCTAGGATAGTTCTATGCTTGTACAAATTTTTTTACAGGGGAACTAGGATGATATTCTGAGTAGCAACCAACAATTGGTATCAGAGCTAGGCTATACCTCTGTGTGTTTGGTTTTTAGTTTAATTATGCACACGTCATACATATTTTAGGCAGGATAATAGTAGGATATGCAAATATATTGACTATGTGGTTGCAGGCTCCAACTATTATGGTCTATTGTGATTGTGTGTGATTAAACCCTTGGATATGTCAAGGGCATTTTATGTATGTGCATGATTGTACTAATTAAATACAACAGGAGCTGTATTAGATTTAGGATTTTACATTTTGTTTGATCTAGACTTTATGTATATTCCTTTGTGGAATATAGGATCGATATATGTAAAATTTTATTTCTGTCGTGGATCGTATCCTGGCGAGGCGTGGTGTTATTTGAGGACTAGAGGTGCAACAGAAAAGGAAGCCCGATGGATGCGACGACATGAGCCCTAGGGTTGGCGGCTAGTTTTGATGACTGCTAGGGCTAGCAGCACACGGAGGACAGTGATGAAAGAGGCCATAATGGTTGGAAAATTATTTTTCCATATTTATTGCTTTTATTTGCTGTGATGTGTGTGTGTGCATGTTAAAATCCTCATCTTAAATAACTAAGTGGGAGAGGGATTTGTAAATAAATTCCACGGTCTCTATTACTGGTTTGTAAGTGATGCAAACAAACTTGCGCGTTGGCTCTGAGTGTCTTCCTTCACATCGGATGAGTTTGTTTGCGGATCACTAGATCAAACTTCCTTTATGGATGGTTATAGGAAATTATTTAGGAGCATGTGATCTTCTCCAACTAATGGGGCATAATTCTATTTAATGGACTAAGTATCAAGTAATGATATACACTTAGACGCATTTAATAGTATCCTCCCCATCAAAGTCACTGCTATTATTTGTGTGACCAAAGGAATACCAACTATTAATTTTATTTGTCATAAAGTTAGGTTGACAAGAATAAAATTAATGGGTAAAACTTCCTCTTACAAATGTTTGAATTTGTATACGTCCACACTATCATGACATACAAAATTCATGGTGTTTTGAGGTATTGGTGAATTTAAATAATATTGTTTGAGGACTCAATATTATTCTAAATTCTTAAGTTTTGACCAAAACTTATTTTGTGATTCTGAGGATGACTTTCAACCTACTGGCTATTATTCTGAAAGAGAACAAACTTACTAGTCCCAATTACATAGATTAGAAAAGAAACCTGGACATTGTCCTAACTGCTGAAGGTTATAAGTTTGTACTGTTAGAGGTCTGCCCTAACGAGCCTAATAGTGATTTTAGTGAAGAGGAGATTGAGTATCATGAGAAATGGGTCAAGGCAGATGAGATGGTGCGGTGTTACATTTTGGCTTCCATGTCAAATGTGCTCCAACTTCAGCATTAGTCCATGCCTACTGCCTATAACATGATATACAATCTCAAGGAACTCTTCGGACACCAGAATCAGGCTGCTAGGCAAGAGGCTATGAGAAACTTAATGACCGCCACCATGTGAGAGGGGGCACCCATAAGGGATCATATCCTCAAAATGATGGCTTACTTGAATGAGATACAAATCCTTGGAACTGAAATCGATGGGGAAACCCAGGTCTATATTATTCTCCAAACGCTACCCAAACGTTTTGAGTAGTTTCGCTTGAACTACAATATAAATAAAAGGATTTATTCATGGGCGAAACTACTGACAGAACTTCAGGCAGCAGAAGGGCTATTTCGTCATAATTCTCAAATTCACTTTGCTGAAAATGTTTCTACTTCTAAGTCGAAAGGCAAGAAGAAGAAAAAAAAGAAACAAGCTGGCTCAGCAAAGAAATTGAATCGATCTCTAGGTACTGGAATAAAAGCAGGAATAAAGAAGTCGAAGGGCAAATGCTTTATTTGCAGGCAGTTTGGACATTGGAAGGCGGACTACCCTCGTAGGAAAGAGAACAATAAAGGTATATCTTATTCTCTAGTAGTTGAAACATATTTAGCGGTGTTATCTACCAGTACCTTGTGTGTCGATACAGGAGCCACTGATCATGTATGCAATTCATTGCAGGGGTTCCAGGAAACCCGACGACTATATGAGGGAGAGATAACCATCTACATGGGCAATGCTACGAAAGTGGCAGCTGTTGTAGTGGGAGATGTCTACTTATCATTTGATAGGAATAGAACTTTGATTTTGAGAAATTGTCTTTATGTACCAAGTTTTAGAAAGAATTTAATTTCAGTTTCTAAACTATTTTTGGATGGATATGTTGTTTCTTTTGATGACAAAGTGGTTATCAAGAAAAATAGGGTTATTACATGTTCTGGTATATTAGTTGGCAATTTGTATACTCTAAATTCAATAACTCCCGCAAAGCAACAAATGAAAATTAATAACACATCCTCTAATTCTAATAAGAGAAAGCAACCTTCAAAAATGAACCAAACATATCTTTGGCATCTAATACTTGGTTATATTAACTTGAGTAGGATTCAAAGGCTAATAGTCGATGGACTCTTGGGTTCATTAGTGTTGGAAAACTTTCCAACTTGTGAATCTTGCTTAGATGGAAAAATGACCAAGAGACCTTTTAAGGCTAAGGGGTATAGAGTAAAAGATGTGTTGGAATTGGTTCATTCTAATTTGTGTGGACCTATGACTATCCAGGCGAGAGGTGGTTTCGAATATTTTATCTCTTTTATAGATGATTATTCGAAATATGGGTACATTTACTTGATGCGCCATAAGTCTGAGTGCTTTGATAAGTTCAAAGAGTACAAGGTTGATATGGAGAAACATCAAGGTAAAAGTATCAAGACACTACGGTCTGATCGTGGTGGTGAGTACTTCTCAGGAGAGTTTAGGAGTTACTTATCAGAGGTTGAGATTCAATCCCAATTGTCTACATCTGGTACAACCCAACAGAATGGTGTGGCAGAATGAAGAAATAGAACTCTTATAGAAATGGTTAGATCGATGATGAGTTATTAAGAATTACCAAATTCATTCTGGGGATATGCTTTAGAAACAGCAGTATACATTCTGAACTTGGTACCTTCTAAATCAGTACCCTCTACTTCCACAGAATTGTAGAATGGACGTAAGCCTAGTCTGAGTCATATTCGGATTTGGGGTAGCCCAGCACATGTGCTTAAGGGAGATGTTGATAAGTTGGAATCTCGTACAGAAGTTCGAATGTTTATAGGTTATCCTAAAGGAACGAAAGGTGGTTTGTTTTATAGTCCTAAAGATGAGAAGGTCATTATTAGCACTAATGCCTGATTTTTAGAAGAGGACTATGTAATGAACCACAAATCCATGAGTGAAATTGTTCTAGAAGAAATGCGAGAGGACACGTCGACTTTAGTACCAACAGTGCAAGATGAAATATCACAAGAAATTGCAACACATATCACAAATAATACACAATTACAGACAGTGTGTCGTTGTAGTGGGAGGGTTGTGAGGCAACCTGATAGATTCATGTTTTTGGGAGAGTCTTCGGACTTGATCCCAGGTAAACATGAACCTGATCCCCGAACATATGACGAAGCACTCCAAGATAAAGATGCGGCATCTTGTCAAAGAGCAATGAATTCAGAAATAGAATCTATATATTCTAACAAAGTCTGAGAGCTAGTAGAACTATTAAATAGTGTAAAAGCTATTGAATGTAAATGGATCTACTCAGAAAGAGGGAATCGATTATGAGGAAACATTTTCGCCAGTAGCTATGCTTAAATTTATCCGGATACTCTTATCTATTGCTGCTCATATAGATTATGAGGTTTGGCAAATGGATGTCAAGATAGCTTTCCTTAACGGAAGCCTTGAAGAAAACATCCATATGAAGCAACCAGAGGGGTTTATTGCAAAGGGCAAAGAGCATCTTGTATGTAAGCTCAATCGGTCTATTTATGGACTAAAGCAAGCTTCAAGATCTTGGAAAATCTGGTTTAATGAAGTAATCCAGTCTTATGAATTTATTCAATGTCTGGATGAGTCTTGTGTATACAAGAAGTGAGATGGAAACGTGGTGGTATTTCTTGTACTATACGTAGATGACATTTTGTTAGTTGGTAACAATATTAAAGTGTTGTTGGAAGTAAGGTTATGGTTGTCCAAGCAATTCGATATGAAGGACTTGGGAGAATGCGCACATATTCTTGAGATCAAAGTGATAAGGGATCGCAAGAAAAGAATGTTGTGTTTATCCCAAGCTTCATATATCGATACTATCCTAGCTCATTTTAGCATGCAAGATTCCAAGAAAGGTTTTCTACCTTTTTGGCATGGAGTATCTTTATCTAAAGAGATGTCTCCAAAGACATCAAAAGAGATAGAAGAAATGAAGGCAGTTCCTTATGCTTCAGTTGTAGGAAGCCTAATGTATGATATGTTATGCACGAGACCGGATATCTGTTTTATCATAGGCATGATTAGCAGATATCAAAGTAATCTAGGATAGGGACATTGGACTGCCGTAAAGTATATATTAAAGTACTTGAGAAGGACTAGAGATTATAAGCTGGTTTACCAAGCAGATGATTTGCTCCCTGTGGGTTACACGGATTCTGACTTCCAATCAGATAGGGACAATAGTAAGTCTACATCAAGCTATGTGTTTACTTTAAGAGGTGGAGCCATAGCATGGAGGAGTGTTAAGCAGAAATACGTCTCAGACTCAACCATGGAAGCTGAGTATGTGGCAGCTTCTGAGGTAGCCAAAGAAGCTGTATGGCTCAGGAACTTTTTGATGGGCTTAGATGTGATTCCTGGTTTGCCCAGAATTATCACAATTTATTGTGATAATAATGGTGCAGTAGCAAACTCGAAGGAACCACGAGCCCATAAGGCAAGTAAACATATAGAGCGCAAGTACCACCAGATACGAGACATCGTAAAACGAGGTGAAGTTGTTGTCGCCAAGATTGCATCAGCAGATAACCTGGCAGATCCTTTCACTAAGGTCCTTCCGGCGAAAGCTTTTTATTGGCATGTTGAGGGGATGAGAATCAGATGTATGGCAGCATAGCCTTTTAGTATAAGTGAGAGATTGTTAGAATGTATACTAAAAGTCTAGCTTTTTGTAAACATTTATTTTGAAATAAGAATCACATTGGTCAAATATCTACATTTATGCTAAGTGTAGTTATCAATTTAATTTATATTGTAGATAACATGGTGTGAGGAGACACAAAGAAGTTCATGTTATCAATTCCTTATAAATTATAAATAGTATCTCATAGCCAAGATGGAATGGGGCAAACCATTGGAGTGGTTGTAGTGTAATTTGGTATTAGTTTATTTTGACTATAAAATTACACTAGTACACTATGAGTGTATTAAGCAGGACCATTCGAGGTAGTTTCTTTTTATACTGACTACAAAAAAGAACAAAATCCCTATTATTATGGAAGTGCATACTCTTAATCATGATATTATAACAAGCAGGTATGCTTAATATTTATTTCTTTAATTTATCAAAGGGTACGATTTAGTTCGTTAAATCAATAGGCCCGATAAGTTGGGAAATGATATTATTTATATGGTGTGTTGTTGATTATAGAATGAAGCTGTGCCCTAGTAATCTAGGTTGATGATGTCCCCTTGAGGAGCTCATAAGGATTGTCATGTAAACCCTACAGGTGGACTTAGTCTGACATGACAATAATGTTGAGTGGTTGTCAGTAAGATATTAATTAAGTGAGTTGTCAGTAACTCATTTAATTAGTGGTCATTTAATATCTTAAACACAGGGAGACTTATGCACTCATGATAAGAAGGAGCCCATATTGTAATATGGGATTGGTGTGGTAGTACAATAATAACTCTTTAGTGTTATGAGTTAATATTGATGAACTTGAGTTGGGTGGTCGGGGCGAACACGGGAAGCTCAAGCTTATCAGGTGACCAAAATTAATTCCTCCTCTCGGTCTCTATTGTAGCCTCTTATTTATAAAGCCTTATATCCACTTAGAGCCAAGCTTCTTACCCATCTCTTTGTGGCCGACCAAGCCAAGCTTGGAGCCCAAGCTAGGGCCGGCCAAGCCAAAGGATGGAGCCAAGATCAATGGCCGA
Source organism: Zingiber officinale (assembly GCF_018446385.1). Lineage (NCBI taxonomy): Eukaryota > Viridiplantae > Streptophyta > Magnoliopsida > Zingiberales > Zingiberaceae > Zingiber > Zingiber officinale. Next base: position 46,894,449 of record NC_055989.1, on the reverse strand, counting down.
CCAAGCTTGGAGCCCAAGCAAGGTGGCCGACCACACATTAAATAAAAGGGTGATTATAAATTTTAAAATCTTTTCTTATGTGGAAGCTATGGTTTTAAAAGAGAGTTTTAAATTTTAAAATCTTTCCTTTTATAGTTTTCTACAAAGGATTAAGAGAAAGGTTTGATATCTTTCCTTATTTGTAGTTAAAAGGAAGATTTTAATTTTTGATAAAACATTCCTTTTTGGTAACCATCCACATGTTTTAAAAGAGAGATTTTAATTTATAAAATTTCCTTTTATAACCAAAAAGGGATTTAAAAGAGAATTTTTTTTATTAAAATTTCTTACCGGAAACAAATAAGGAAGTTTTAATTTTGTGTTTAAAACTTTGCTTGTTTGGAGCACTTGAATATGGTCGACCATGACAAGCTTAAAAGGAAGTTTTAATTTTTTGTTTTAAAACTTTCCTTTTTAGTCATTGGTAAGGAATATAAGGAAGTTTTAATTATGTTTAAAACTTTTCTTTTTTGCCAAGACCAAGGATTATAAAAGAGAAGGAGGGGGTGCCTCACCAAACAAAACATCTTCTATTCTTCTCTTCTAATTCCTTGGTGGTCGGCCCTATTCTTTCTCTTCTCTCCTTTTGTTTTCTCTCTTGGAGGCCGGCGCCATCAATTGTGGGAGATCTCTTGGTGGTCAGTTTATTTAAGGAGAAGAAGAAGAGAAGGAAGCTCTCTTGTCTAGCATCCCTTGGAGGTTAGTTAGTGGTTGGATCTTGGAAGCAAAGGAAGAAGCTTGGGTGGATTTCCTCTTGGAAGATCGTCGCCCACACGACGCCCAAGAGAAGGAGAGGAATACAATAGAAGATCAAGAGGTTTATAAGTTACAAAAGGTATAACTAGTTATTAGTTTCGGCATCATAACTAGTTCATCTTTTGTATAGATCTTGAAAAATCAAACACAAGAGGTTATCAGTTTTAGTTATCGTTTTTGTTATCGATTTTATTTTTCGATTTCATGTTTGGATAATATGTTTCTATTGAGGTCTCTATAGTTAAACCTAGTTTACTATAAGAAGTTAAATATCTGATTACTTTGTGAGGCTTTGTCTAGGAAGTGGTAGATGATCTCATACCCAAGAAGGCCTAGTGCCTCGCCATGTTCAACCTGGAAGCCGATTTTTCAAATAGATATTTGATAACTTCTGTAATATGGTTTAACTTAGGAAGATCACATCGGTAGAACTTGGAGTAAGAATGTTAAGTTTCGTTCCCAATCCAAGTTTAACTTCTAAAGGGAAATTTGGATTAATAATGTTAAGCATCGTTTGAAATCCAAATATAACTTTAGTAGAGCACATGGGTAGCTAGGATAGTTCTATGCTTGTACAAATTTTTGTACAGAGGAACTAGGATGGTATTTCGAGTAACAACCAACAAAACCTACCATACAACACTTCAAATGATGTCATCCGGATGGCCGATTGATAGCTGTTGTTATAGAGGAACACCATAATGGTAGGTGATTCTCCCAGCTACCTCTGAAATCCTTAACGCAAGACCTCAGCAAGTCCTCTAGAGTCTGGATGGTCCGCTCTGACTGTCCATCTGTCTGCGGATGGAATGTCGTACTAAAACGGAGCTGCGTGTCCAAGGTACGCTGCAGAATTTGCCAGAACCAGGGATCTCTATCAGATATAATGCTCAAAGGAACACCACGCTATCTGATGACCCCCCGACCATACAGCTTTGCCAATCGATCTAGAGAATCGGTTTTCCGAATCACTAAGTAGTGTTCGAATTTGGTTAACCGATCAATGATTACCCAAATCACGTCATGGCCTCGTCATGTCCTAGGCAATCCTACCACAAAATCCATAGTGATGTGCTTGTTAGAGTGTATACTAAAAGCCTAGCTTTTGGTATAAACATTTATCTAGAAATAAGAATCACATTGGTCAAATGTCTACATTTATGATAAAAGTAGTTGTTCAATTAATTTATATTGTAGATAACATGGTGTGTGGTGTCACACACAGAGGATCATGTTATCAGTACCTTATAAATTATAAACAGTAACTCACGACCATAATGGAAAGGAACAAACCATTGGAAGGTCATAGTGTAATTAGGTATTAGTTTATCTCAACTATATAATTACACTAGTACACTTAGAGTGTATTGAGTAGGACCATTAGAGGTCGTTTCTTTTATACTGACTTTATAAAGAAACAAAGACCTCAGTTATTATGGAAGTGTGTGCTCTTAATCCTAATATAATAACAAGCACATATATTTGATATTTATTTCTTTAATTTATCAATGGGTGAGATTTAGTTCGATAAATCAATAAGCCTGATAAGTTGGGAAATGATATCACTTATAGTGTGTGTTGTTGATTATAGAAGGAAACTTTGTCCTAGTGATCTAGGTTGATAATGTCCCCAAGAGGAGCTCATAAGGATTGTCATGTTAAACCCTGCAGGTGGACTTAGTCCTACATGATGATAAGGTTGAGTGGTACTACTCTTGGACTAAGATATTAATTAAATGAGTTGTCAGTAACTCACTTAATTAGTGGATATTTGACATCTTAAACACAGGGAGACTAACACACTCATAATAAGAAGGAGCCCAAAATGTAATTTGGGATTGGTGCGGTAGTTCAATAATAGTTCTTTAGTGAAATGAATTATTATTGATGGAATTAAGTTGTGTGTTCGGGCGAACACGGGAAGCTTAATTTCATCGGGAGACCAAAACCAATTCCTCCTCTCGGTCCCTATCATAGCCTCTTGTATATAGAGATTTATACCCACCACATACCCACCTTCTTACCCAACCAATAGGGGTCGGCTAAGCTAAGCTTGAAGCTCAAGCTTAGGGCGGCTAAGCCTAAAGGTTGGCCTTAAGGTGGCCGGCCACATATATTGGATTTAAATTATTTCTTATGTGGATATCATAGTTTTAAAAGAGAGTTTAAAAATTAAATCTTTCCTTTTAAAGCTTTCTACAAAGATTAAGAAAAGATTTGAAATCTTTCCTTATTTGTAGATTGAAAGGAGATTTTATTTTAAGAAAAACTTTCCTTTTTGACCATGATAATAATTTAAAGAGAAGTTTAAAAATTAAATATTCTCTTTTATTAGTTTCTACAAAAGATTAAGAAAAGATTTGATATCTTTCCTTATTTGTAGATTGAAAAGAGATTTTAATTTTTAGAGATAACTTTCCTTTTGGAAATTATCCACATGTTTAGAAGAAGAATTTTAATTTATAAAATTTCCTTTTTATTAACCAATCATGAAGGGATAAAAATTATTGGAGAAATTTTTATAAATTTCTAGAAACAAATTAGGAAGTTTTAATTCTTGTGTGAATTAAATTTTCCTTGTTTTGGGGAATTAGAAGTGGCCGGCCATTATTATTAAAAGAAGAAAATTGTTTTTTAATTAAAATAACTTTTCTTTTTTATGACAAAAGAATTAAGGAATTTTTTATTAAAATTTCCTTATTTGTCAAGACCAAGGATTATAAAAGAGGGGGTAGAGGTGCCTTCATGGTGAACAAATCTATTATTTTTCCTCTCTCTTTTTCTTCCTTGGTGTGGCCGGCCATCCTCTCCTCCTTTCTTCTCTTTGATGGCCGAACCTCATCCTTCTTGTGGAGACTCATATGGTGGCCGGATCAAGTTTAGAGAAGAAGAAGAAGAAGGAGAGAAAGAAAGCTTTGTTTCTAGCATCCCTTGGAGCATGGTGGTGGTGGCCGAACCTCTTCATCCTAGAAGATGTTTTGATGGCCGAAACTTGCAAGGAAGAAGAAGGTGCTTGGTGGTTCTCATCTCGGAAGATCGTTGCCCACACAACGTCCGAGGTTAGAAGAGGAATACGATAGAAGATCAAGAGGTCTTTCTAAAAGGTATAACTAGTATTTTTCCTTTCCACATCATACTAGTTATTTTTGGAAATAATACCAAATACAAGAGGCATACGATTTTAGTGTTTCGAATTTGTTTTCGATATAGTGTTCTTTTGTTTTTCTTTTCCTTGTGATTTGATTGTTCTTTTCGGTTGACCTAAAGTTATTTTAGGAAATTAAATATTAGCTTTCCATAAAAGGTTTTGTCTAGTCGGTGGTGGTTGCTCCCATATCCAAGAAGGCCATGTGCCTCGCCACGTCAGTACTGGGAACCAATTATGGAAATTAATATTTAATGGAATTAATAACTTAAGGTAATTTGGATCTAACGTGTTAAGTTCCGCAGGAGATCCAAGTCTAAACCTAAAAGAACAAATAGATTAAGTTTTGGATCAAACGTGTTAAGTTCCGCAGGCGATCTAAAATTTAATTTAAAAGAACACATGGTAGCTAGGAAAAGGTTCAGACCTTTGTACAAAATTTTTGTACAGTGGAACCTCTAGGTTTTCCGAGTAGCAACCAACAGTGCTCTCATTCCACTCTGGAATAGGAATCCTCTGAAGTAGTCCAGCAGATCACTGGTGCTCAACCTTAAGCTGCTGGTAGTCCCGACTTCTCGCTACCAACCCTACGATGTCTTTCTTCTTGTCGTTCCACCAATAGGAACACCTCAAATCGCGATACATATGGGTTCCACCTAGGTGGATAGCAAATCGAGAGTGTTGAGCCTCCTGAAGTAACTCCTCCATGATCGGTTGAGATTGAGGCACGCATAATCTGCCTCGAAAATAAATAATACCCTCATCATATCGGGTGAACTCGGTCTGCTGCCAGAAGTTATCTAGCTACCAATGAACTATAAGTGTTGATCACCGGCCTAGGCCTCTCGGATCCTTATCCTGATCGACAACTGAGCCACCATGGTAACAAGAATACCATGCTCTGTCTATCCCTACTCCTCATGGCCCAATTCAGAGAAACCCTAAATCAAGTTCCTGCCTAAAACTCGGTGGCGAGCTAAAGCCCCTCTAAACTTCCGATTAAGCGCATCAGCAATCACATTATCTTTCCTTGGGTGGTAGCTATTGATACAATCATAATCCTTCAGAACTCCATCCATCTCCTCTGTTAGAGATTGAGTTCCTTCTGGGTGAAAAGATATTTGAGACTCTTTTGATCCGTAAGAATCTCAAATGTAATACCCTACAGATGATGTCGCCAAATCTTTAAAGAAAATATAATGGCAGTTAACCCTATATTATGTACAGGGTAGTTCTTCTCTTGTTCCTTAACTGATGAGAAGCATAGGAGACTACCTTGCCATGTTGCATCAAAACAGAGCCCAACCCCTGTAGAGAAGCGTCTGCATAGAGTACGAACTCGTCCTCTCTAGAGGTAAAACTAGAACTGGTGCCGACACTGATCTCCGATTCAGTTCCTGGAAGCTGGTCTCGCCGACTTCTGTCCACATGAACTCATGCCCTTCCTGGTCAGGCGTGTCAATGGCATACTAACACAAGGAAACCCCTCAACAAACCTCCAATAATAACTAGCTTGACAAAGGAAGTTATGAGTCTCCTATATAGACTACAACAACTCCCAACTAGTAACAACATCTATCTCCTATGGATCCACGGAAAACCCCAACTGGTGACCATGTGTCTCAATCATCTCACAGAAGACATTCAAAATACACACTACTGAATTTCACAAATAAATGTTCTCGTTGAAACATCTTTAGAACTATGCAAGATGGTGTACGTGATACACCTCAGATCGGGAATAGATCTCCACTTTGTCAATAAAGATAACGGATATTGATCCAATATCCTAGGGATACCCAAATCATCGAGTCCATGATAACATCTAGGGCACTATAAGTCTAAATGATAAACCAATAACTTATAATGTCCATACATCAAACATCCTCAACCATAAGATCCCCGACAATAAACACCAAGGAATAGATCATCAAATGTGAGAGCAACACTCCATCACAAGAAAAACAATATATGTGGGAGCAACGCTCTACCACAAGCAATCCTCAATATGTGGGAGCAACGCTCTACCACAAACGATTCATAATACATGGGAGCAATGCTCCACCACAATAATCTATAATATGTGGGAGCTATGCTCCACCACAAACAATCCATAAGTGATCAAGACATCTAACTATCTAGCTAGAGAATGCACGAGATCACTCTACCGCAGGTCACTGTGGGCAGCCAAGGGTATAACAACCTAGCAAACATATCAAATCCATTATCAACTCTCTCAACATCATAGTGGGCCACTCACTAGTAGTAGAATTAGTTGACAAGGTATACAACCAAAGACAGAATGGTAGACACTCAACATAGGTAGAATCATCATGATACTACCAATAATACACCCGACTCACGTGCACATACAACATAGGTATGATCAGCATGATACCTCCAACAATACATACTGAACACGTGTGCATATATCAGCGTGGGTATAATCGACAATACTCCTCCAATAATACTCACCTAACATATATACACATACGCCAAAAGTATAATCAACGTAATACTTCCAATAAACATAAAAGACATGAGTACACAGAACGGATATAATCAACAAGATACCTCGAATAATACACCAAATCACATGTACACATACCACGACATAGATTTAATCGACAAGATACCTCCATCATAACGCCCAAATACATGTGCACTTACCACAAAACAGGTTCAATCGACAAGATAACTCCAATAAAATAATAAAACACGTACAACTAACCACATAAGTATAATCCACAAGAATCCTACAACAATTATAATTGGACATGTATACAAACACTACCTGTAAATGGATAGTCTATCCTTGGACTCCTATAATATATACCAATCATGTGTACACACAACATAGATATGCATAATCAACATATTAACCCAACCAACCAGACAAAACCCTATGCTACCTACTCTCATGGGTTAGTGGTATATGGTAGTTATCCAAATGTATGTCATAAATAAACTCCCAAATTAATGTTATGATCGAAAACCTACAACTACTCACAAAAATGTTTTAGTATAAGGGCCGAGTCAAATTTTTCGAGGATCATTCAAGCAACGTGCTTGTCTCAGATTTAGAACACTCTTTTTGGGTTTTCTAATTATGAAATGTGGTTTGGCTTTAAAATGAAATCTTCGACTAAAAATCAAATTGCAAACATCTCCATCTACCCTACTGTAAAAATGACTTCTAAACAACGAAGAGAAAAAAAACTTCAGACTGTTGGTGCGGGAAGCATCAGACGATCGAACCCAAGTTTTGATAAGGGTAAAGGGTTCAAAGTTAAGTTGTCTTGGGATCTAACAAGGTTCATGGAGCTTGCAGGAAAAGTCCTAAGTGGTACTTAGGCAAAAGTCCTAGCTGCGGTTAGGCAGGAGGAAAACCCTAGGGGATAGTAACCCTAGGTTATAGGGGTTGATAACCCTATGCGGAGAGTCTTGGAGGGTCGAGAGCTTCAGGCAAAAGTCCTAGGGGGTGGTAACCCTACGTGGAAAGTCCTGATGTCACGAACCAGGTGGAAGACTAGACGGGCCGGGAAGCGGAAGTCTAGCAGAAAGTCCGGAAGCTTCGAACGCTGAGCAAAAATTCAGTCGATCTGGAGGATCGCACTGGCAATAGGTAAATCTCCTGAGTGGAGTAGGTGAGGATGTGTTCCCTGTAGAGGGAACAGTAGGCGTCAGGTCGACCTAGGGTTTCCGGTTGGAAATCCGAAGTTAGACCCGGACAGTCCGATGACTATCGATTATATCATTTATCATATTTCTGTGCTAACTTTGTTTTGCAGGATTTTTATTTGGGACTAACACAGTTTGCAGGAACAAAGAAGCACATTTGACCTCGGATGAATAGTATCCGAGGTGCCTCGGGTGCGAGCCAAAAAAAGCCAGCGCAGCAGAGCTGAGGCGCCTCGGACCAGGGTGAAGGCGCCTTGGACCAGGCGTTAGAGGAGCCTTGGACCAGCCTTGGAGGCGCCTTCAATGGGATAAGGCACGACCAGATCAAAGCTGATCCATGCGTGCGACTCGGCGGCCTGGAGGCGCCTCGGACAGGCTTAGAGGCACCTCCTGCGCAGTATAAAAGTGGGTTTCGAGTAGCAGCTTAGTATTCATAGGAAAAAGCGATCTTTCTGCGACAAGCTGCGAACAACATGATCCTGAAGTGCTGTGACGACCTACCGATGACCCGGAGCTTCGATTTCAACATCTTTGTTGTCGGTATAGCATTTTTGTTATAATCTTGTAATACATACTTGTACATTTACGCTCTTATAGTGAATTGTCCAAAGTAAACACTCAGCGAGCGTAGGCCTTGGAGTAGGAGTTGCCACAGGCTCCAAACCAAGTAACTTATTATGTCTCTTGTGTGTTTGCTGTGTGTTCATTTTCGCTGCGTGTTTTATACTCGAGTATTTTAAATCGAATGAAATAGCCACAAGCGCTATTCACCCCCCTCTAGCGCTTTCGATCCAACAATTAGTATCAGAGCAGAGTCACATTTATTTAGTGCAACCACCAATCACGCAAACTTTTTCGTGGTGTTTTCAATTTTACGGAGTCAATTAGAATCTAGCTTAATAGCTACATTCTAATTATTTTTTTGAATCGATTTTTGCTCGAAGCTGGTGCAACACCACTCCAGCTCATCATCTTAATTTTATTTCCCGCACTGCTAATCCAAGACCTAGTCTTGGGACATTTCTATTTTGTCTTTGTTTTTGCATATTATCAATGCCCCAACAAGAGGGTTTCAGCACCGTTCGTCCCCCGCTCTTCACCGGAGAAGACTTCAGGTATTGGAAGGGACGAATGGAAACATTCCTCAAAATCCAGTTTGAGGCATGGATGATCGTCAAGACTAGACTACAACTTCCAACCGACGAAGATGGCAAGCCTACACCCTGCAAAAAATGGGAACCATCCCTAATCAATTAAGTGGAAGCCGATGCCAGAGCTACTTGCACCCTCCAGTGCGGACTGACCAAGGAAGAGCTCAACAGAGTTGGACCGTTCTCAAGCGCAAAAGAGCTATGGGAGAAGCTGATCGAACTCCACGAGGGCACCTTCGACACCAAGGTTAGTAAGAGAGATTTGCTATTTAATAAATTATATAATCTAAAAATGCAGGAAGGAGAGACAGCAAGTCAACTCCATGCTCGCATACAAGACATTCTCAACTCCCTCCATGCAATTAGGTAGAGAGTCGAAAATCGGGATATTATAAGGTACGCCCTAAATGCTTTTCCAAGGAGTACATTGTGGGCATCAATGGTAGATGCCTACAAAGTCTCCAAGGATTTATCTTCCATTAGACTAGATGAACTATTTTCTGAATTTGAACTTCATGAACAGACTAATACACAGCCAACCGAGAAGGGTATTGCTTTGGTTGCAGGTACCAGTCGAACACACGAACCAAGATCACGGCGAAGAACTAAACCGGAGTCGGAAGACGAACCCGACTCAGACGATGAAGACGACAAATTGACCTCCGAACTCGTGAATCTGGTGAAGAAGCTCTACAAGAAGAAGAAGAGCTTCAACAAGAGAGACCTAAAGAAAGCAGTCCAATCCAAGGAGAGTCAACCAAGCTCAAAAGTCAAGTTCGAGGTAACTTGCTACGGGTGCAACTAGAAAGGGCACATCAAGGCCAATTGCCCAAATCAGAAGGATGCAAAGAAGCAGAAGAAAAAGAAGGTGCTGAAAGCGACATGGGATGAATCCTCAGAAGAAGATACCGACGACGAACTCGATCAGATGAGTCTCCTCGCACTGATGGCCCGGGACCAGATCGTTGTGTCCGAGAGCGAGAGCGAATCGGAAGCCGAGTCCGAACGAAGCCACGGATCCGTATCCATTTCCGAAGGGCCAAACCCGCTGTGAATATTCCTCGACTTAATAATTTAGTTAATTATTTACTACGCAAATTAGCAAAATCAAACCTTAGGGTCAAGTCACTTCTAAAGGAAGTAGCAGTCCTTAAAGAAGTGACTAACTCCAAGGCCTTGCCTGATCCAGTACAGACTGGAAGTTCAACTCAAGTCCCAAAACTTGAGGAAGAAAATTCCAATCTAAAAAATCAGGTCAAAGATTTGGAGAAAACTTTAGAACGGTTTTCTTTGAACTCCAAGAAACTTGACCTAATTTTTGGGACACAAAGAGCCGTTTACAACAAAACTGGGCTAGGATATAAAACCAAAAGAAAATATAGATCTTATCTATCCTTAGTAAACAGGCCTAATAGTAAATCAGTCCAAGCATGGGTACCCAAGTCCAACCTGGTTAATCAAGTTGGACTTGGTCAATATTAGGACCCTAAGGATCAAATACATTACCTCGATAGATCATACCGAGGTTACGATCCAGGGGGAGCTAGAAGAAAAACAATAAAAATAAAATTAAATTAGAATCCAAAATTAAAATTAAAATTAAAATTAAATCTAAAATTAAAATCAAATAAAAAAATTAAAATTAAAATTAAAATCAAATAAAAAATTAAAATTAAAATTAAAGCTAAAATTAAAATCAAATAAAAATTAAAATTAAATTTAAATTTAAAATTCAAATATATTTAAAATTAAATTTAAAACTCAAATTAAAATTCAATTAAATAAAATTCAAATTGAAAATTTATATTAACTCAAAATTAAAAATTAAAAATCTTAAAAATCCAAGGGAAGGCTCCAGAATAGCTGGCACCTCCAAACTTAATCCACCCGATAAGGATAACCAAGAGTAGACTACCCGACAGGGTAATTAAGGTTAAGAATAAAAAGGGTTAGGGTTAACTTGATTCACGGTACTGGTGAAGTATTTGATGATAGTACGTTGGGGAAGCTTAGTCATCGCAAGTCTAGGAAGATATGGCTTCGACCTGGTGCATTTGGTTAAGTGGAACTGACCGAAGCTACCCTTTATGGATCCTAACCAGTTAGACCAAGGTTTTGTACTAAGTTCAATTGGTAGGACTATTTGGAAAACCTCGAAGGCATGGTTATTTAATGATGTCCTTGTGACTCACCATAGCCAGAAGTTTATCCAAAGAATGTCTATTTGTTGAACCCAAAGCTAAACCTGAATCTAACACAAAGTTAAACCAAACCCTAAAATTGAACCTAACTCATCTCACATTATTATAGGATTCCCTGATTGAAAATCTAGATCGGGTGAGATGACTAAGGATAAAATAAATCTAAATAAACGAATACAAACTATCCAACCAATTCTGGGCTGAAGCGATAAACACAACATGTTATGTACAAAATAGAATCTTAATTAACAAATCTCACAATAAAACTCCTTATGAAATATATTATAATAAAATCCCTAATCTAAATTATTTAAAAGATTTTGGATGTAAAGTACACATTTTAAATACTAAAGGCTACTTAGGAAAATTTTCATCAAAAACAACTCTAGGAATATTTTTAGGGTATTCAACAACCAGTAGGGCATATAGAGTGTATAACAAACATACCCTAAAAGTTGAAGAAACGATAAATGTAATATTTGATGAAGATAATAAACTAACAAATGAAAATAATACAGAAAATCTTAACCCAAGAATTATTGAAGATGATGAAATTCAATCTAACACTAATAAACCAGAGGAACAAACTTCTGACCCAAATATAAGACCAACAAGAGTAAGTACTTCTCACCCACCTGTCCAAATTTTGGGTGATCCAAACCTAAGAGTCAGAACTAGATCTTCCTATAGAAACCTGAGTCAAATTGCCCTTATTTCTAAGATTGAACCTAAGACCATTGAAGAAGCCCTACCTGACCTAGACTGGATCATTGTTATGGAAGAGGAATTAGCTCAATTTGATAGAAACCAAGTCTGGGAACTTGTACCTAAACCCATAGATAAGTCCATAATTGACACCAAATGGGTATTTAGGAGCAAATTAGATGATCAGGGTGATATAGTGAGAAACAAGGCAAGACTAGTAGCCAAAGGGTTCAGCCAGGTTGAAGGTTTGGACTATGACGAAACCTATGCACCAGTAGCTAGACTCGAATCCATTAGGATGCTATTGGCTTATGCAGCACACAAAGGATTTAGATTATATCAAATGGATGTCAAGTTAGCCTTTTTGAATGGGTTTATTAAGGAAGTAGAATATGTAAGTCAACCTCCAGGGTTTGAGGACTTAGACAACCCAAACCATGTATTTAGACTGAAAAAGGTATTATATGGATTAAAGCAAGCACCTAGGGCATGGTATGAATGGTTATCCAATTACTTGATATCCAAAGGCTTTAATCAAGGTCAAATAGATCCGACCATATTTGTAAAAATCGTAGAAAAAGACATCTTCATAGCCCAAATCTATGTTGATGATATAATTTTTGGCTCAACCAACTCTAAACTTTTAAAAGAATTTGTTAAACTAATGGAAAATGAATTTGAAATGAGTTTGGTCAGGGAACTTAACTTTTCCTTAGGCTTACAAATCAAACAAACCAAAGATGGAATCTATATTTATCAAACTAAATATGCTAAGGAATTAATTAAAAAATTTGGCATGGAAAATTCAAAAATTATAAATACTCCAATGGCAACTAACATCAACATTGACTCTGACCCAGAAGGAAAACCAGTAAACCCAAAGTCCTACAGAAGTGCAATAGGTAGTTTACTCTACCTAACTGCAAGTCGACCCGATATATTATTTACAGTAGGTATGTGCGCAAGATACTAATCTTGTACAAAAGAGTCGCACCTAACATATGTTAAAAGGATACTTAGGTACATTAAAGGTACCCTAAATGTAGGACTTTGGTACTCTAGAACTTGCACCATTGACCTTTTTGGCTATTCTAATTCAGACTATGCCAGGTGTAAACTAGACCGAAAAAGCACAAGTGGTAGCTGCCAAATTCTAGGTCAGTGCCTAGTAAGTTGGTCAAGCAGAAAGCAACACTGTGTTGCTCTATCCACTACTGAAGCTGAATACATTGTAACACCCACGAAATAATAAGCTATACCTATAGGTATTTTTCTTTTAGAATAAATGTAACGCCCCACCCCTCCTGCTAGTAGGGGGGTTACTTACTTGCGAGGGGAACATACATGCATATTAAAATTTCTTTCTAAAGTAAAACAGCGGAAGTATCATGAAGTCATGCGGAACATCAATATAAATAAACTTAGTTCAGGTCAACATAACATAAAATAACATAAGCAAGTCTTTTCTTTTTCTTAGCCGAGCCACCACCACACACATCTCTTGCCTCTCCTGCGGCTCCCCTAGTTTATCCATTCTTTGCCTTTATCTGCGGTACAAGGAAAGTAAGCTATAAGCACACAGGCTTAGTAAGATCCTTTCCTACTCACAAAAACGTATTTCATATCATAATCACATAAGCAGATAACAATGAAGACATAATCATTTAAACATCGTATCATGTAAACAGAGCATCATCACATATTATATCATTAAGTAACATCATGCTATCTCATATCATAAATAAAAGAGCATCATGTCATATAAATCATAAGAGCATATCACATCATAAAGAAATATCATGATATATCATATCATAAATAAAAGAGCATCATGTCATATAAATCATAAGAACATATCATATCATAAAGGAATATCATGATATATCATATAATAAATAAAAGAGCATCATGTCATATAAATCATAAGAGCATATCACATCATAAAGAAATATCATGATATATCATATCATAAATAAAAGAGTATCATGTCATACAAATCATAAGGGCATATCATATCATAACTTATTATATCATGCAAGATGTCTTTTAAAACATGTGTCATGTCATGTGCAAGATGTTTTAAAACATATCATATAATACTTGAACATAATATCATCATGAGGGCCCGGCTTGTACCACATACATACATAAATGCGCGCAATACCTAGGACAGGGTAGCTAGCCCCGAACCTACTAGGGAACTAGGTCTGTACTACGACCGTCAACCTAGGGGCGTACTAAGGAGCCCATCCCTTTTTACTAGACCCGTTCATAGTCCGTCGGCCTAGGGGCGCTTATGGAGTCCACCCTTGGTACAAGCCATACAAAGTAAAATAACATGTCATAGTTACTTATCATATCATGAAGAGTGCTCTTAGTCCCAACTAATAGGGAAGCAACTCTTAGGTCTTTACTTGTCTTGTCATAAAGAGTGCTCTTAGTCCCGCTTAATAGGGAAGCAACTCTTAGGCCTTTACTTATCATATCGTAAAGAGTGTTCTTAGTCCCACTTGATAGGGAGACAACTCTTAGGCCTTTACTTATCATGTCATAAAGCATGCATACTTGAGCATAAATCACATCATAATATTCATCATAATGCATGATTCATAAACATACATAAATGAGCATATTACTTGTCATATCATAAAGCATGCATACTTGAGCATAAATCACATCATAAGATTCATCATAATACATGATTCATAAACATATATAAATGAGCATATTACTTGTCATATCATAAAGCATGCATACTTGAGCATAAATCACATCATAAAAGTCATTATCATGCATGGTTCATAAGCATACATAAATGAGCATATAGTGCATCATAGGAAACATAATCATGCATGGAAAACCTTAACTAGCATCTCTTCATTCATATCATAGCATGTGAAACACATAGTAAAATCATAATTGAGTCTCTAACCCTAATTCCATGTAGTGGCCGAAAGTTCCAAGCCTAGCCCTAGGTTTTAAACAACATAAAATCATGTGAACCCTAAACCAATTTCATATCATAAATCATTAAGGACATAATGAGCATATTTGGTTTAGGTTCTAAGCTCCCTAGGTTCTTGGTCTTGTTATGGCCGAAAGTTACCATGCCTAGTTCTAGGATATAAACAACATAAAAGCATGTGAACCCTAAGCCAATTTCACATCATAAATCATTAAGAACATAATGAGTATATTTGGTTTAGGTTCTAAACTCCCTAGGTCTTTTAACTTGGTTATGGCCGAAACTTAGGGGTATGAAACGAAGTTCAAAACAACATACAAGCATAAGAATATCAAGCTAACTTCATATCATATCATAAGGGAATTCATTGGCATGCTAGATTTAATTTTAAGCTTCCTTGGACCCTAAAACTAATCATGGCCGAAACATAAGGAGACATGTATCTAGATTTCAAGCAACATTTAAACATGATAACCCTAAGTTAGCTTTATATCATGTCATAAGAAGAGTCATGAGCATGTTAGAGTAAGTTTTAAGCTCTCCTAGGTCTTAATTCTCATCATGGCCGAAGCCCTAAGGTGCAATACATCAATGTTCCAAACAACATACAAGAATGAAACTCTAAGAAATCTTCCTACCTTTTCATAAGGAAAGTCATGAGCATGATAGCTTAAATTTTTAAACACTCCTAGGTCTTCATTTCTATCATGGCCGAAACCCTAATTCACTAAGGTGGCATGCATTTAGGTTCCAATCAACATACAAGTGTGAAAACACTAAGTACTCTTCATAACATATTAATAAGCAAGTCATGATCATGGTAGACTAAATTTTTAACCTCTCCTAGTCAATTACTTCTATCATGGCCGAACACTTCATGAGCATGAATTTAAGTTTTAAGCAACATACAAGCATAAGAATACCAAACTAATCTCTTATCATAGGGTACATATCATAAGGACATAGTGAACATGTTTAGTTTAGGTCTTAAGCCTTCCTAATCTTTTATTCACACTTTGGCCGAAAGTTCAAGAGCATGTATCTAAGTTTTAAGTAAGCATACAAGCATAAGAAACATTAACTAACTTCTATACTAGGGTACATATCATAAGAACATAGTGAGCATGCTTAGTTAGGTCTTAAACTTTTCTAAATCTTTTATTCAAGTCTTGGACGAAACTTTCAAGAAGTGATCCTAGGTTTTTAAGCATTCTAACCTCATGGAAAACACATAAACAACTTGTACCACAGGTGAGGGGATACTTACATCCTCTTGCTTGTTTTTCCTAAGGAAGATGGTACCCTTGTGAAGAGGAAGAAGAAACTTCTCCTCCTAGTTCTCTCTTTTCTTCTCTTGCTTGTAAGGAGTAGATCTTGAGGACTCCTTCTTGTGAATTAGTTTTCTTAGCAAGAAAAACCTTAGCTTGGATTTTTGGAAATGAGAGAGGGAGAGGTTTAGGTCTCGGTGGAGGAGGAAGAAGGAGAAAGAAGGAGGAGGAAGAAGAAGGAGGAAGAAGTAGCCAAACTTTCTCTCCTTTCTCTTCTCATTCTTATTTATTCTCAAAACATGTCCCAATTCATCCCTTCACTCCTCTACTCTCTCACCCTCTTAATTCCTACGAGAATAGAGAAAAAGAAGGAAGAAAGACAACTTGTCTTTTGCTTGCTTCTTTTCTTAACCAAGAGGAAGAGGAGGAAAGCCACTTGTCTTTCTCTTGTTCCCTTATTTAATCATACTCTTTATCTTTATCTATAATTTCTATTCTTTGCTATTCATGTGTCATTCATGATTCTAGTGGTTATTATACACTAATTTAACTTTATCATTTGTTGGAGGTTCAAGGTTCAAACCTTAACCTCTCTTTTTTTTTTTTTCTTTTTGGTTCTATTTCCATTTCTCTTTTATTCTAAAAGAAAAATACCCATAGACATAGCTTATTATTTCATGGGTGTTACAATAAAAGGGAAATGGAAATAGAACCAAAAAGAAATAAAAAGAAAGAGAAGTTAAGGTTTGAACCTTGAACCTCCCACAAATGATAGAGTAAATTGGTGTATAATAACCACTAGAATCATGAATAACACATGAATAGCAAAGAATGAAAATTATAGAAAAAGGTAAAGAGTATGATTAAATTAGGGAACAAGAGAAAGACAAGTGGCTTTCCTCCTCTTTCAATTGGTTAAGAAAAGAAGCAAGCAAAGAACAAGTTGCCTTTTTCTTCCTTCTCTTGCTATTTTCGTGGGAATGAAGAGAGTGAGAAGATAGAGAAGGCAAGGGGATGAATTGGGACACTTTTCATCCTCATTGGGAATAAATAACAATCAGAGAAGAGAAGGGAAAGAAAGTTTGGTTAATTCTTCCTCCTTCTTCTTCCTCCTTTTCTTCTCCTTCTTCCTCCTCCACCGAGATCTAAAGCTCTATCTCTCATCTCCGAAATCCAAGCTAAGGTTTCCTTCCTAAGGAAACTAGCTCACAAGAAGGAGTCCTCAAGACCTACTCCTTACAAACAAGAGAAAACAAAAGGAAGAACAAGAAGGGGGAAGCTTTCTTCTTCCTCTTCACAAGGGTACCATCTTCCTTAGGAAAAACAAGCAAGAGGATGTAAGTATCCCCTCACCTGTGGTACAAGTTGTTTATGTATTTTCCATGAGGTTAGAATGCTTAAAAACTTAGAGTCACTTCTTGAACTTTCGGCCAAGACATGAATAAAATATTTAGAGAAGTTTAAGACCTAACTAAGCATGCTCACTATGTTATTATGACATGTA
Organism: Zingiber officinale; assembly: GCF_018446385.1. Lineage (NCBI taxonomy): Eukaryota > Viridiplantae > Streptophyta > Magnoliopsida > Zingiberales > Zingiberaceae > Zingiber > Zingiber officinale. The sequence continues at coordinate 46,877,034 of NC_055989.1, read as the reverse complement.
TCCTAGGATAGAAGGTTAGTTAATGATCTTATGCTTGTATGCTTACTTAAAACTTAGATCCATGTTCTTAAACTTTCGGCTAAGGTGTAAATAAGAGACCTAGGAAGGCTTAAGACCTAAACTAAACATGTTCACTATGTCCTTATGATATGTACCCTATGATAAGAGATTAGTTTAATGTTCTTATGCTTGTAGGTTGCTTAAAACTTAAATTCATGCTCATAAAGTTTTCGGCCATGATAGAAATAATTGGCTAGGAGAGGTTAAAAATTTAGTCTACCATGCTCATAACTTGCTTTATGATATGTTATGAAGAGTACCTAATGGTTGCACACTTGTATGTTGATTGGAACCTAAATGCATGCCACCTTAGGGAATTAGGGTTTCGGCCATGATAGGAATGAAGGCCTAGAAGTGTAAAAGAAAAATTTAAGCTATCATGCTCATGACTTTCCTTATGAAATGGTATGAAAGTTTCTTAATGTTTCATGCTTGTATGTTGCTTGGAATCTAGATGTATTTGTTGGGTTTTTCGGGCCGCGAAAACCGCGTTTTCGCGTCGCAGAAACCCCGAATCACCCTAGCCATTGGATCTCATGCGAAGAAAAATTCCGAAAACACGAGTACGAGTTTTAAACTACGATGTACAGTAGATCTACAAAGGAAAAATATTTTACCTTCGAAGCGTGCCCTCGTAAATCCTGCTCGTTCAATGGTACGCCGGATCTCGAAGTTGTCAACGTAGACAACTCTCTAGTGATATCCACACGAACAAGGTGTGTTCTCTAACACACAAGGATGGAGAAGAGAGCACCCAAGTGTGCTAGCACTTTCTAGGCCTCTCGGGTAGGATTTAAAAAGGGGAGAAAGGAGAGAAAGAAAAGGGATCTAACATAATCCACTAGGTATCCTCCTATGTGACCTTCACTTCACCTTTTTTTCATGGAACACAACTCACCCACGTTCTCTTTTCTTGAAACCCACGGCAACAGCAAGAGAAAGGAGGAAGAGAGCTAGGAGGAAGGAGAAGCATTCAACACCACTTGAATGACACAAAATGAAACCTCCTTTTCCATTAGTGTGGCCGACCACACACATGTAACCTCCCCATTTAATGTGGCCTGCCACATTAAATGGAATGGGAGGTGTAACCTCCATGAGGTGGCACACCTCATGAGGTGGAGATGATGTGGCTGCCATGTAGGATGAGTCATCCTCCATGAAGTGGCAATTCATCAAGTCAAACTTGATGTTTCAACTTCCCATTTTGGTCAAGTCACAATTGACCAAATCTCTTCCATGTTGAGTTAAATTCATTCTTTGATTCAAGCCAATTTCAATCTAATGAATCTCAATTCATTAATATAAATTGACTTAATGAATCAAATTTAAATTAGACTCATTCAACAATTGAATCTAATTGAGTCTAACTCAATAAGTCTAATTTGAATTAATCCGAATCCAATCTTTGGTGCATCATATGAACCTAATCCAATTGGTTCATCCTATGAACCTAATCTCCATCCACTTGTTCTTTGTGTGTAACCCAATAGGTTCTTGTAACGTTGGCAATGTTTCTAAACTCCTTTAAAAACATAAGCAATGAGCGGCATCTAGCAATATATCATTGCTACCCAAGTTACAAGAAATGTTGAGATCCAACATCACCTTGTGACTATTAATTGTGACTCCTCACAATATATGACAAATGTCCTTCTATCCTAGACATCTAGATTGATCAATATGAGGCATAGACCGTGTCATCCTCTGATCAATCTAAATCATGAACTCCAAGTAGACTCACTAAATCAAATGAGCTCAATATCTCATATTGACTCATTTGGGCATGGCCATGCACTTCGTGGTCTCACTCTATCAGGAATACCGATGTCTCTCCCGTCATATAGGAGGGATAGATCCCATCTACATCACTCACATCCCTCCGCATAATTTGTTACATACCCAGTAGTCGCCTTTATAGTCCACCCAGTTACGGGTGACGTTTGACGAAACCAAAGTACATAACTCCTTATGTAGGGAACCATGGTGACTTCAAGTCTAAGGACTAGTAGTCATACTAATAGTCACATGAGAAAGTATATGACACTCATATAATGATCCATGATACTTTCTCATGGCGGGTCATTCAGTATACATTCTCTAATGTATACCCATGTGTCAACTTGATATCTCTATATCCATTACTTGTGAGATCAAGTCATCGAGTTAACCTACATGCTAGTCTTATTGCATTAACATTATCCCTGAATGTTAATACTCGACTAGGAATGATTAAGAGTAGTGTTCCCTATATCATCTCACTATCGGTTCAGCTAACCGATTGATATAGGTAAGAACCTTCTACTCAAGGACGTTATTATACTTAGTTTATTTGGTACCAATATAAGTAAGTATAATAACCAAAAACCAAATGCCTTTATTAATATAGAATATGATACAATAAGTCCAAAATACAATCATCAAATGATTGGCTCTAGGGCTCTAGCTAACAGTATTGCACCTTAGGGTTTCGGCCATGATGGGATTTAAGACCTAGGAGAGCTTAAAAACTTAGTCTAACATGCTCATGACTCTCCTTATGGCATGATATAAAGCTAACTTAGGGTTATCATGTTTGAATGTTGCTTGAAATCTAAATACATGTCTCTCTATGGTTTCGGCCATGATGAGTTTTAGGGTCTAAGGAAGCTTAAAATTAAATCTAGCATGCTCATGATTTCCCTTATGATATGATATGAAGTTAGCTTGATATTCTTATGCTTGTATGTTGTTTGGAACTTAGTTTCATGCCCCAAAGTTTCGGCCACAACCAAGTTAAAAGGCCTAGGAAGCTTAGAACCTAAACTAAATGTGCTCATAATGTTCTTTATGATTTATGGTATGAAATTGGTTTAGGGTTCACATGTTTTTATGTGGTTTATAACCTAGAACTAGGCATGATAACTTTCGGCCATAACAAGACCGAGGACCTAGGAAGCTTAGAACCTAAACTAAATATGCTCATGAGGTTCTTAATGATTTATGATATGAAATTGGTTTAGGGTTCACATGCTTTTATGTTGCTTGTAACATAGATCTAGGCTTGGAACTTTCGGCTGTAACACCCACTAAGCTTTTAAGATAAATATGAGAATGATGAACTTGCCTTAGAAAAATATTAGTAGAATGTTGAACCAAAAAGAAATAAAAAGAAATAAAAATAGGGAGTGGTCAAGGAATGAACGTTGAACCTCTCATGATGTAAATGATAGGATTAATGGGTAATAACCAGTTGGGATAGGAATAACATATTGATAGAAAAGGAGCGAAACTCATGATAAGGGTGAGAGTAAAAGCTAGCCAAAAGAAAACAAGAAAAGAGCAAGAGAAAGGCAACTTGCCTTCCTTCTTTTCTCTCCCTCTTCTTCTTCTTTTGCCGTGACTTAAAGAGGGGAATTAAGGGGATTCATTCCCCCTTGTTTTATCATGAATGATGAGAACAAATAAATAAATAAAATAAAAAGAAAAATGGAAAAAAAGGGGCTAAAACCAATTTTGCTACCTCTTCCCCCTTAACATAAAAGAGAGTATGTAAAGAGAAGATTTTATTTTTCTCTCATTTCTCTCATTCTCTCCTCTCCATCACCGAGAACCTCAGCCCCATCTCCTCCATTTTCGGCCCCCAAAAAACAAGGTTCCTCCTAGAATACAAGGAAGGCTACCAAGGGAAATCAAAGGAGGAGAACAAGAAGAAGAGACCTCTTCTTCCATCACCACACTTTAGAACCACAAGTGAAAAGGATGTAAGCTTCCCCTCACCTGTGGTACAAGGGATTTTTATGTGTTTTTGGATTTTATGAGGATTTTAAAACCTAGAAACAAAGTTGTGAAAACTCGGCCAAAGAAAGGACTTGATGATCCTAGGAATGTTTAATATAAGCTTTGATTCATGATAATTTTTCTATGCTTTGTAAGAAGGTTTTCTCTCATATTTTTATATATATGTGATGTTGGATTTGGGATGTATCTAACCCTAGAGTTTCGGCCAAAAAGGTTTTGTAAGGGCTAGGGAATTTAATTGTTTACCTAACTTGCACAAAACCCTCTAAATAAATGGTTAAGGATCCATTATCGTTTTCATACTTGAAGTTTACTTGGAACCAAAAGTATCCCACTCACAAGTTTTGTCCAAGGAAGGGTTTAGGGTTAGGAAGACTTTGAATTTAAACTTACCATGTTTATATGATAGAATCTAAAGTTTCTCAAAGAGTTGTATGCTTGTATGTTGATAGAAACTCATGAACATCACTTCTAAAGTTTCGGCCATGGTAAGGTGGATACTTTAGAATAGCTTAAACAGATTTTTAACATGCTCAAAACTTCCATGATAATAAGATATGAAAGTTGTTTGATGCTCCCATGCTTAATTAGAGTATAGGAAAATTGGTTGCATGATATATGTTAATTAAGACCACAAGGGTCATAGCTTGTTTGTGAACCAAACTTGTAAGTATAATTTCTTTAATATTTTTGCCATGAAACTTGTTTAGGTTTTCCATACTTTAGGCCACCTAAAACCTAGTTTAAAGACTTGGAAGGTTTCGGCCAAACATATGCTATGAGATAAAGAAAGGAAAAACCTAGGAAACCTAAGACACAACTTGAATGTATGCTTATAGTGCTTGACTTTTATACATGTTATGAAATGTGTTATGACTTGCTATGCTTTTATGCCATTTGAAAAAATTCTATGCTTGATGAGGTTCGGCCATGTAGGGTTTAAAGACCTAGAAACCCTAAAATTTAGACCTCATGTGTTAAAGATGCTTCTTATGAAATTGAGATAACATGTTGATTGTGTTCACATGCTTATATATTTAACTATGATTCAAATGGACACTTTGAGTCTCGTCCATGAAGGGAATATATGCTTTAGAAACTCTAGAACCTCCTTGAACATACTCATGTCACTCTCCATGAAATATGAAATGTAGAAAGCTAAAATTTACATGCTATATGTTGTTAGTAACCTAAATTGATGCTAAGGGAAGTTTCTGCCATGACTACTTGTATGAGGCCACTTATGAATTTATACATGATGTTAGGGTAAGTTCACATGCTTGTATGCTTGCTTGAAACCCTAAATGAGTACTTGTAAGTTTCGGCCAAGACATAATTTTTAGGGCTTAAAGGAGTTAGGAACTAACTCAATTATGCTTACCATATTCCTTGAAACAAATGCTATAACTATGGTTAAGGTTTCCATGCTTTATGTCATTTAGAACCTTGTTTCACAATTATTAAGGTTCGGCCAAATGAGGTTCAAGGACTTGGAGAACTTAGAGTACAAGTAAATCTTGTTTATAATACTTCCTATGAAAATGATATGTGGATGAATTAGGTTCTACATGCTTGGATGTGTTTAAAACCTAAATGGGCACCTAAGAGGGTTTCGGCCATGATAAGAACTCAAAGGATTAGGAAGCTTAGTACCCAAATTAATCATGTTTCATTGTTCCTTATGATTGGATGAGCACATGATATACTTTTATGCTTAAACATGTATGCTTGTGAGCTATACAAGATGAGAATTTCTACGATATGTTATGAGTCTAGAATATGCATGCTTTATGTTATGATATGTGGAAAAATTATGCATGCTTTGATGATATGATATGAGTTTAAAATATGCATGCTTTACGTTATGATATGTGGTTAAACTATGAATGCTTTGATGCTATGTTAAGTGCTTAAGATATGCATGCTTTATGTTATGATATGTGGTTAAATTATGCATGCTTTGATGCTATGTTAAGTGCTTAAAATATGCATGCTTTCATGATATGCTATGTGGTTAAATTATGCATGCTTGATGATATGCTTTATGCTTAAGATATGCATTGTTATGATATGATGTATGCCTAAGTGATGCATATTGTTATGATATGATGTATGCCTAAGTGATGCATATTTTTATGGTATGATGTATGCCTAAGTGATGCATACCTTTATGACATGATGTATGCCTAAGTGATGCATACCTTTATGATATGATGTATGCCTAAGTGATGCATACTTTTATGTCATGATGTATGCCTAAGTGATGCATACTTTTATGATATGAAGTTGCCTAAGTGATGCATGCTTTTATGATGTACGATATGTATAAATATGACATGTACTTTACTTTATATGGCTTGTACCAAGGGTGGGCTCCATAAGCGCCCCAGGGTCGATGGAATAAAACTCGGGCCTCGTTAGGGATGGGCTCCTAAGTGCCCCTAGGTCGATGGAGTAAGACTCGGGCCTAGTATGTTTGCCTTGTAGTGTTCAAGACTTACTACCTTGGACCTACATAGGTTGCGCGCAATATGTAAGTGGTACATAGCCGGGATCCCCTTTAAGTTGAGATTATGTTCAAGTATATATGTAAGAAGAAATGGTTTTAAAGGTCATGAGACATACACATGTTTTTTCGGATACATGTTTTTCAAAATCATATGCATAGACCTTATGATGATTTATATGCCATGGTTAGATATGATTATGTTATGATCCATGATATGTTCATGTGTATGATATGCCATGACTCCTTATGATGATTTATATGCCATGGTTAGATATGATTATGTTATGTTCCATGATATGTTCATGTGTATGATATGCCATGACTCCTTATGATGATTTATATGCCATGGTTAGATATGATTATGTTATGATCCATGATATGTTCATGTGTATGATATGCCATGACTCCTTATGATGATTTATATGCCATGGTTAGATAAGATTATGTTATGCTTCATGCTATGCTTACGCTATGATATGCCATGACTAGTTATGATTTGTTTATGTTGCATGATATGCTTAAAAGAGTATGTTACATTATGTCATGATTAATTGAAATGATGCCATGTGGAGACATTCTTTGATTATACTATGATTTTCGGTTTTAGTGAGTAGGAAAGGAACTTACTGAGCCATGAGTGCTCACAGCTTACTGTCCTTGTACCACAGATAAAGGAAAAAGCTGGATGAGCTAGAGGAGCAGCAGGAGAGGCAAGAAGATGTGTGTGGCGGTGGCTAGGCAACCAAATAAGAACCTGCTTTAAAACTTTTAAAGAACTACGCTTTGGTATCATGGATTGTAGTACTATATGTATGACTTGATGTTATGTTTCTACTAAGTTTGATATCATGTTATTGAGGCCATGATAGTGTAGTTCGGTTTTGATGAAAAGAAAAAAAAACAAAAGAAAAGTTTTTCTTAAACCAAGAAAATTATTTTAAGTCTTCCGCTGTTATTTGTACATAGAGTATCGTAGCCCTGTCCCTTAGGGTTAGCAGGGTGGGCGGGCGTTACATCGGCCACTACATGGAATTAGGGTTAGAGACCCAATTATGATTTTACTATGTGTCTCACATGCTATGATATGAAGTAGGAGATGCTAGTTAATATTTATCATGCATGATTATGTTCCTATGATGTATTATATGCTCATTTATGTGTGCTTATGAACCATGCATGATAATGACTCTTATGATGTGTTTTAGGCTCAAGTATGCATGCTTTATGATATGACAAGTAATATGCTCATTCATGTATGCTTATGAACCATGTATTATGATGACTCTTATGATGTGCTATATGCTCAAGTATGCATGCTTTTTGACATGATAAGTAAGGGCATAAGAGTTGCTTCCCTATTAAGTGGGACTAAGAGCACTCTTTATGATATGATAAGTAAAGGCCTAAGAGTTGCTTCACTATGAAGTGGGACTAAGAGCACTCTTTATGATATGACAAGTAAAGACCTAAGAGTTGCTTCCCTATTAGTTGGGACTAAGAGCACTCTTCATGATATGATAAGTAACTATGACATGTTATTTTACTTTGTATGGCTTGTACCAAGGGTGGGCTCTATAAGCGCCCCTAGGCCGACGGACTATGAATGGGTCTAGTAAAAAGGGATGGGCTCCTTAGTGCACCCCTGGGTCAACGGTCGTAGTACGGACCTAGTTCCCTAGTAGGTTCGGGGCTAGCTACCCTGTCCTAGGGATTGCGCGCATTTATGTATATATGTGGTACAAGCCGGGCCCTCATGTTGATATTATGTTTAAGTACTATATGATATGTTTTAAGACATCTTGCACATGACATGACACATGTTTTAAAAGACATCTTGCATGATATAATAAGTTATGATGTGATATGCTCTTATGATTTATATGACATGATGCTCTTTTATTTATGATATGATATATCATGATGTTTCTTTATGATATGATATGATCTTATGATTTATATGACATGATGCTCTTTTATTTATGATATGATAAATCATGATGTTTCTTTATGATATGATATGCTCTTATGATTTATATGACATGATGCTCTTTTATTTATGATATGATATATCATGATGTTTCTCTATGATATGATATGCTCTTATGATTTATATGACATGATGCTCTTTTATTTATGATATGATATAGCATGATTTTCTTAATGATATGATATGTTATGATACTCTGTTTACATGATACGATGTTTAGATGATTATGTCTCCATTGTTATATGCTTATGTGATTATGATATGAAATACGTTTTTTGTGAGTAGGAAAGGATCTTACTAAGCCTGTGTGCTTATAGCTTACTTTCCTTGTACCGCAGATAAAGGCAAAGAATGGATAAACTAGGGGAGCCGCAGGAGAGGCAAGAGATGTGTGTGGTGGTGGCTCGGCTAAGAAAAAGAAAAAGACCTGCTTATGTTATTTTATGTTGACATGAACTAAGTTTATTTATGTTAACGTTTCGCAGGATTTCATGATACTTATTCAAGTTTATGATAGAATTTGACATTGTGACCTCGTTCATTAAAAGAATATAAAAAAATAAGTACTTCCGCTGTTTTATATTAAAAAGAAGTTCTGATATGCATGTATGTTTTCCCCTTGCAAGTAACCTCGCCCAACTAGCAGGAGGGGCGGGCGTTACTTACATAGCCCTAGGAGAGTGTGCTTCTCAACTTTTGTGGATGATGCATACACTAAAAAACTATCAACTAGAATACAAAAATACAAAAATTTTAATTGACAATATGAGTTCAATTAATCTAACCAAAAATCTAATTCACCACTCAAGGACTAAACACATAGAGGTAAAACATCATTTTGTAAGGGATCATGTAGCCAAAGGTGAAATTGCACTCAACTATGTTGAGTCCAAATTAAACCTAGCTGACATTTTCACACAACCCTTACCTGAACATGAGTTCAGTGCACTTAGAAGGCAAATAGGAATGTGTTGGGTAGAATAGATTTTGATTTTCAAATCAGTTTCCTACATTTATTCTTAAATGTTTTACTTGTTTTCAAAATCATCTTGTATTTTAAATTCTAGGAAAACTTTCATTTTCAAAATTCCAAATTTACTAGAATTTCAAATTTGGACTTAGCCTAGGCTCTACCTTAGCAATCGTGTTCCCCTAGAATTCAGCCAGAGCATCTCACAAACACCTAGGCTTACCTTGATTGTGCTTGAAAAACTTAGAATGGTGTGAGATGCATAAGGTACAGCCTGGACTCAAGAATGCTTATATCTGTGCATCAATATGAGTCTGGGCGTTAAATACCTCATTTATAGTAATCAAGTCAAGTCATCCAACCCTAGTCAAATCTAACTGGATCTATTGACTTAACTTGACTAACCAAGTGAAAGTTGTTCTCCTCTAGGCAATCAGCTAGTAGCTAGATGGTTAGACATATGGCCAAGAAATTAAGTGTTTGATTTTTAGGGTTACTCAACTTGCACATTAGGGCTCTGATACCTTACTAAAAGAACTTAGTTAACTTGCAATCAATTTAACTCGACTCATACTTGGACATTAAGATTTAAACTAATTGCTCCTCCTTGGCCGTTAAGTATTTTGGAATTCATTATTCATTTAAATATTTTTTTTAAAAAAATAGTCTTAGACTTTCTTAATATTTTTTTTATACTTTTCAAAATTTTTTGAAAATTTAGTGAAGTTTATCTCTTTCTCTTGTTCAAAAAGCTTGTTCAAAATTAAGAACATATTTACCAACAAAGCTTTTTCAAATCTATCTAACAGAGTTTGAAAATTTAATTTTCCCCAAAGATTTCAACTAAATTTCAAAATATGCTAAAGTTATTTTTCAAACTAGCTCTTTAAACCTAGATGAAAGAAAATTATTTCTTTAGACATTTAGCTAAGAGTTTTACAATGACACTTAATTATAAAAAAGCTAAGTGTTTGAAAAGTTCTTTAATTTAGCCAAATATCCTTTCTCTAAAAGCTAAGTGTTTTCCTTAAAAGTTTTTTTCATAACTTAATTCAATTTTTGTACTTAAGAAAATCCCTTTTTAGACTTTTAAGCTTAATGAAAAATCATTAAATAAAGTCTTTAAAAGCTTAAGTTCTCAAAATTTTAGCTAAACAGAGTTGTTTTGCACTTAAACTATTTTCACTTAGCAAAACTTTACTAAGTTTTTTCCTACAAAGTTTTAAAAGCCGGGTGTTTTAAATGTTATTTTTGGGCTTTAACATTTTTAATAAGTCTTTTGATATATGGCAAAGGGGGAGAGTAGGACAAAAAAAAATTCAAAAAAAATTAAACTAAGGAAAAATTCAAATTAAGGATAAGAGTTCTCTTATTAAGGGGGAGCCTTAACTTTGAAAATTTTATCCTTACCTTAACTTTCATAAAGTTTAAAATTTCTCTAGCTTGTACTTATCCTTACTTGTTACTTAAGTATGCTTACGTTTGTGCTTCAACTTCTTATTTAAAAGCATGCTTATGTTTATGCATTTTGTTTTACTTAACTTTGAATTTGAGTTGTCATAATAAAAAAGGGGGAGATTATTGGTGCGGGAAGCATCAGACGATCAAACCCAAGTTTTGATAATGGCAAAGGGTTCAAAGTTAAGTCGTCTTGTGATCTAACAAGGTTCATGGAGCTTGCAGGAAAAGTCCTAAGTGGTACTTAGGCAAAAGTCCTAGCTGCGGTTAGGCAGGAGGATAACCCTAGGGGGTGGTAACCCTAGGTCATAGGGGGTGGTAACCCTATGCGGAAAGTCTTGGCGGGTCGAGAGCTTCAGGCAAAAGTCCTAGGGGGTGGTAACCCTAGGTGGAAAGTCCTGGTGTCGCGAACCAGGTGGAAGACTGGGCGGGCCGGGAAGTGGAAGTCCAGCAGAAAGTCCGGAAGCTTTGAACGCTGAGCAAAAGTCCAGTCGATCTGGAGGATCGCACTGGCAACAGGTAAATCTCCTGAGTGGAGTAGGCGATGATGCGTTCCCTATTGAGGGAACAGTAGGCGTTGGGTCGACCTAGGGTTTCCGGTTGGAAATCCGAAGTCAGACCCAGATAGTCTGATGACTGTCGATTATATCATTTATCATATTTCTGTGCTAACTTTGTTTTGCAGGGTTTTTATTTGGGACTAACACATTTTGCAGGAACAAAGAAGCACATTTGACCTCGGATGAATAGTGTCCGAGGCGCCTCAGGTGCGAGCCAGAAAAAGGCAGCGCAGCAAAGTTGTGGCGCCTCGGACCAGGGTGAAGGCGCCTTGGACCAGGCGTTGGAGGTGCCTTGGACCAGCCTTGGAGGCGCCTTCAATGGGATAAGGCGTGACCATATCAAAGCTGATCCACGCGTGTGACTCGGCGGCCTGGAGGCGCCTCGGACAGGCTTGGAGGCGCCTCCTGCGCAGTATAAAAGTGGGTTTCGAGCAGCAGCTTAGTATTCATAGGAAAAAGCGATCTTTCTGCGATAAGCTGCCAACAACATGATCCCGAAGTGCTGCGACGACCTACCGACGACCCGGAGCTTTGATTTCAACATCTTTATTGTTGGTATAGCATTTTTGTTATAATCTTGTAATACATACTTGTACATTTGCGCTCTTATAGTGAATTTCCCAAAGTAAACGCTCAGCGAGCGTAGGCCTTGGAGTAGGAGTCGCCACAGGCTCCGAACCAAGTAACTGATTATGTCGCTTGTGTGTTTGCTGTGTGTTTATTTCCGCTGCGTGTTTTATACTTGAGTATTTTAAGTCGAACGAAATAGCCACGACCGCTATTCCCCCCCCCCCCCCCCCCCTCTAGCGCTTTCGATCCAACACAAACCACTCTTGCATTTAAAGGAACTCAATCAAATTTCGATTATTAAACCTTTAAAATTCTAAATTAAGCTCAAACAATCTGAAAACTGATCTTAAGCTACCAAAATTTAATATAACATTAAATCTATTTAATCAACTTAATTTACCTACTGGAAACCAAATGTAGAAATTCAGCTTAGGACATTTTAGAATTGAATTTTGACAAAGCATCAACACTACATCTAGCTTGTCACACTAGAAATTAATCAAGCTAATAAACTGACTAAAATCTACTAAACTATCTAAATTATCCTCTAATGGATTGCTTGACAGAAATGGTTGAACACAAATGGAGAAAAACATATTGTTAAATAAAAAATGCACCTAATCAGAACACTAAATAGAGCAACACAAAGCATGAATATTGAGAAGAAAAATCGTGTAGAAAAATGAATTACCAACAAATCTAATCTATTAACTAACAAATTCAGAATCAAACGTGCAGAAATAAGAAGATCTACGCTAAGAATCAAACTGCAAGAAGCTAAACATCCTTACAACCCAAATCTCAGACCAAAATTGTCTTCTCCTTGCCATCACACAAGGAACTGTAGAGAACGCTCCAACTAGTGTCGGAATGGTTCCCGCGAGCTTCAAGATGAACCCAGATTGTCTAAACTAACCACAGAAATCTACAACAAGCTCGGGATTTTGAAATTATGCTCTATCGTATTCTAGATTTCTGGCGTTGGAATCGCAAGCTGGAGAAAGAACCACGGAGGACGGATTGCTGTCGAAAATGGTCCAGGATCATCGGAGGAATGCCATAGATGGTTCTGTAGAGGGGTGGAAGCTCAAACTGGAGGAACGCCACCGGACTGAGGAGAAAATCGCGATTCGTAGCTACAGTGCTCTGAATGCAAAACACTCGCTGGTGATGCGCCGAAGGTCGGAAACTGGTCACCGGAACCTGAGAACCTCCACGTCGATGAAGACACGTTGGCTTGCAGATCTGGATGCAGAGAGGAGCAAGTGTTCGCACCGTCAAGTTAAATGACACAATGAACAGTAGCGCAAGCTCACTGTTTAGCGTACCAAATTCTGATTTATACTTAGGGTTTTGCTCAATTGTGGTTCAGCTTAGGTTTAGGCTCATTTGTAGTCTAAGTTCAGCTTTGGACTCCATTTGGTTAGGTGACCCAAGCCTCCACTTGACTCATGAATCCATTAGTACCCTACAAGACCAAATTCACATAATGAGGAATAAATCATGCATTAACAAGAAAAACATCATATAGCTCATAAAAGACCTTGTTTGGGAAATATGATTATAATTGGAGGTTAAAATATGAAAATGGATAAAGATCACCACATATTAACCTAAAAATAATGTATCTAATCGTAGCGTATCAATATACCTAAAAAATCAAGCATAAGTACCACATAGGAAACAACAATCATAGACAATCTAAGGTATAGTAGCCTAACCATCTAGTATTAACCATGCTCTAAGTTAAAAAGAACTAATAGAGAAAGAATGAAATACCCGCCATGGTTCAACATTGCACGTCCATGTTGTACCACTACAGAGACTATACCTAATGAGTAAAGTTTATTATCATATACCTTAAATACTCTCCACATTGTACACCCTAGTAACGGTTGCATCTTATAAGTGTTAAGCAATTAGCTCTACACCTTCTTACATCAGTGGGGGTCACCTAGCCAAATGCACCTTCTAAGTTATCCAACCAAGTATATACAGTCTAAGATTAAAGCCCCCATGGAATAGGATACATCGATTCTCTATAGACTGACCAAGCTGACAAAGGCATACGGCTAATTCAGTCTTTTCCACGTCAATACAAGCCATGAACTAAAAAATGTGCTTACAATATCTAACTAAGTATGAGTAACTCAAAGATCAACGTCTCTAAAAATTGAGTATGGTGGTCCCCTACTGATCGAACCAACAAAATAAATTGGTCATATACTAACTAATCCAACAAGAATACATTATTCCTCCATAAAGCGACTAAGGTAAATCGATCCACGACTACCTAAGTCAACAAGTATAAATCTGTCTTCTATTGACTGATCTAACAAGAGTAAATTAATTATTTACTGATGAAACTAACTAAGTTAAATCGGTACTCTACCGGCTAAGTCAACATGAATATACAAATATTACCCATTTCTCAGCTAATAATAGCAGAGACTGGTATGTGCCTCCAACTCCTAATCAACTAGTAGTAAAAGAAACTAAACTACTGGTGGTATGATTTGAAGAATCCCCTGAGACTGTAATCTTTGATCTCTATTAGGGTCGACCATGATTAGTGGTTGACCCATCAAATGTAATATATGCTACAACAACCAGACAGGTACTAAATAAAAAGTGCTAATACATTTCATAATTATCATAGACAATAATGCATACTAACAGAAATATATGATAACAATATGCCAACATACCTCCTATAGCTTGGAGATGTCCTACTGCTGCCAGGTCCCAAAATCCGAAAAAGTCACATTGAGAAAACTAAAACACAAAATCCAAAACACAAGAAATAAGACTCATAAACCTATGGCTCTGATACCAATAAATTATCACGCTCCGGGGGAGTCCCAGCAAGAGGTAAAATCCGACAGCATCTCCCTTGTACACGTGACAATTTGAAGCATTTATGCATACAAAAATATACATAAGCCACGCACGGTTGGAATATATACACAACCACATAGTTTATACTCAGCCAAATCGACTGGAACAAAATATTCACAACCACGCAGTTATATATATATTAAGCAGCCCACTCGACTGAACTAAAAACAAAAAATACAGCGGAAAATGATAGAAAACCATTACAAATAAAAAACAAGACTGCTAGCCGGCTAGGCTTACACCACACAACAAAACAGTACAAGACACCACATCACAACAATCCAAAAACAAATCTGGAATATACAAAGCTAAGTACACCGAATACATAAACTAAATAAAGAACTAAAGAAACCAGAAAATAGGTCTTCGAATGTGACATAGGACCGATAGATAGGATACTCCAAGCGACTCCACAATATCTACCTGAAGCTTGAAATAACAATATATCAATGGTGTGTGTTCAACAACTCAGTGGATACCAAATAGACAGGCATAATAAGTTATAACTAATAGTAATAATCATGTGGTATAGTTTCCTTAACAAAAGTAGGAAATACAGACTGGAAAGGGCTGAAGAAAATTGTACTCACCGGGACCTCTTATTCGGAACATAAGGGTCATCAGACCTGATACAAAATGCCACCTGTATGCATGTCAAACATATGCAACCACCAAAATACAGCAACCAATATGCAGCAATCATATGAAATAAATGCAATCATGCAAAATGGTGCAAAATGACATGTGTCACCCCTGACGCCAGTCAGCCATCTCGCACGCGATGGTGAGACTGAGTGGGTAGTGTTAGTGAGAGCCCTAGAGCCAATCATATGATGATTATTATATGAACTCGATGTATCATATTCCTATTTATATATAAAGGTATTTCTTTATGGTTATTATACTTACTTGTATTGGTTTTAAATAATTAAGTATAATAGCGTCCTTGAGTAGAAGGTTCTTATCTATATCAATCGATTGGTTAAATTGATGATGAGATGATATAGAGAATACTACTCTTAATCATTCCTAGTCAAGTATTAACATTAAGGGACAATGTTAATGCAATGAGACTAGCATGTAGGTCAACTCAATGACTTGATCTCATAAGTCATGGATATTAGATATCAAGTTGACACATGGGTATGCATTGGAGAATGTATACTGAATGACTCTCCATGAGAAAATATCATGGATCGTTATATGAGTGTCTTATACTTTCTCATGTGACTATTAGTATGACTAACAATCCTTGGACCTGAAGTCACCATGATTCCCTACATAAGAAGTTGTATACTTTAGCTTCGTCAAACGTCACCCTTAAATGAGTGGACTATAAAGGTGATTACTGGGTATGTAACAAATTATGCGTAGGGATGTGAGTGATGTAGATGGGATCTATCCCTCCTATATGACGGGAGTGATATCATGATTCTTGATAGAGGGAGACCACTAAGTGCATGGCCATGCCCAAATGAGTCAATATGAGATATTGAGCTCAGTTGATTAGAGTGAGTCTACTTGGAGTTCAAGACATAAATTGATTAGAGGATGACATGGTCTATGCCTCAATTGATCAATTTAGATATCAAGGATAGAAGCACATTGTCACATATTGTGACAGTCGCAATTAGTAGTCACAAAGGTGATGTTGGATCTCAATATTTTTGTAACTTGGGTAGTAATGATGTGTTGCTAGATACCGCTCATTACTTATGTTTCTAAATGGGTTTAGGAGCATTGCCAACGTTACAAGAACCTATAGGGTCACACACAAAGGGAAATTAGATGGAGAGATAAAGATGATAAAGCCATTGTTACGTTTCCATATTAATGTGAAGTATAGTACTAAATTTTGTCTTTAAATTAATGCCCGTTGGTGTTCCAAAAGTACCTTTTCAGAATCCCGGAGAGGAAGATGCAACTTGGGTTGAGTTATAGTGCAACTTGTCAGACATATTGAGTCATATGGAATTTACCCGTTTTCTCCCCCGATCGAGATATCCTCTGTTTCTCCCAAGAAATATTGTGATCAAATTGGTTATTGGGTAGTCAAAATTGTGACGGGAGTACCCGAAGCTATTCCTGGAATAGGATCACCTTTGGTAGAGTTATTACGTGGAAGTGCAAGTGTGGGCCAATCTACTTTAACTCGTTTTTATAGTTTACACACTTTTGTATTGCCTCTTCTTACTGCCGTATTTATGTTAATGCATTTTCCAATGATACGTAAGCAAGGAATTTCTGGTCCTTTATAGAGATTAGGTTCATATGATGGACAAAGAGGATTAGGTTCATATGATGAACCAAATTGGATTAAGAGTAATCCAAATTAGACTAATTGAGTTGGACTCAATTTGATTCATGTGTCGAATGAGTCTAGTTTAGACTATGATTCATTGAGTCAATTTAAACCAATGAATTTAGATTCATTAAATTAAATTGGTTTGAATCAAAGGGTAGATTTGATCAACCATGGGAGATAAATGGGTCAAGTTTGACTTGACTTGAGAGGGAAGATGAAGGGTCAAGTTTGACTTGACCAAATGTCACCTCATTTGTGACTTGGCATGGGTCGGCCAATGATGGTGTTCCACATCATCATGGCTACATCATTGTGTGCCACCTCATGAGGAAGACCAAGAGCCATGACTCTTGGTATTACATGGAGGTATATAACACACAATGAAGTAGTCGGCCACTTTATGGTGAATTGAAGCAAGGTGTGTGCTCATTCAATTCTTCTTCTTCCTCCTCTCTTCTTCCTTCTAACTCTCCTCCATTGCTGAGCCACTCAAGGGTGCTAGCACATTCTAAGTGGTTCTCTCCACCTTTTGTCCATGTAGATACGTGTAGAGGAGTGTACACTTAACACTCGACGAGATCCGACAACCTTTTTGGACGAGCGGGATAAGCGAAGGGCATCGCTACAAGGGTAATGCTCTTTTCATGTAGATCTAAGGTAGATCTAGTGTAGACAAACATGTACAAGATCATTTTATATATTTTCACACGGATCCATGGCTAGCTTCGGGGGTTTCCGCAACGCAAAAAGCTATTTTTGTGGCTCGAATTTGCTAACAATGGTATTAGAGCCACGTGCGAAGCTTGTACATGTTTTATTTTTGTCATTATGAAAAGATTTCAGATCTATAAGTTTTTTTAATTTTTCTATTTTTATGGATTTTGTGAGTATTTTTCTTGTAGAAGCGAAGCAACAAGTGCTTGGACACTTGTAGGCTTCATCTACCAAGAAAAACCTTCCGAAACGGCAAGGTGTCGCCCAAACAAAATTATTTTTTATTTGGGACAGTGACTTAAGGTGGTGTTAGATCAATATGGGGCACTCATGATATTCATTTCACGAGAAGGGGTGCTGCCCCTAACCCCGCAAGGGGCATTGTCTCACGATCGCGCCTAAAAATCGCTAAACGAGACCGCCGGGGAGTTATGACTCATAAAATTGATAAAAATAGTAGTAAAATTATAGAAATTTATGTAAAATACATAATTTAGAATTATGTATGATATTGTGATGGTCATGGCCCAAAAACCCCAATATGATAGGTTAAA
Source organism: Zingiber officinale (assembly GCF_018446385.1). NCBI lineage: Eukaryota > Viridiplantae > Streptophyta > Magnoliopsida > Zingiberales > Zingiberaceae > Zingiber > Zingiber officinale. Next base: position 46,858,669 of record NC_055989.1, on the reverse strand, counting down.
AATTATGTTGTAATTCATAATATGGCCTGCGCGCCATTTTTTGTATTGTGCGTGTTGTATATGATATATGACCTACGTGTCGTGCCTCCCCTTTTATTTTCCTGTTGTAAATAGATTTTAGACTCAAATGTAACTCGAGTTTCATATTTGTAATGTACAAAATGAAGCAGTGGAAGGTCCACACAAGGAGGAGTTACGAGGAGGATGCTGTCAACACATGGCGGTCAAAAGGAGACGCTTGAAGAAGCCGTTGACCCTAGGTTGACTGTTCGATCTTCTCATTGGCTTGAGAAGATCGTAGTAGGGTCATGACCTCATCACAATTAATTAATCAGTATATATGATTGCTTGTGTGTATGTGATGCATGCTAATGTAGGGTAATTAGTGCCTTAATGCGTATATGATACACATTCATGATTAGATTAGATCTTAATCAAGTCAACTCGAAATTCCTACCAAGTTTTAATACCCATCACTACCTCGATCATTTTTTGTTGTTGAATCTGCCAAAGTAAAGCAACTCATATTATCTTGGTAGGGTGCGGAGGGACAATCTTGGTCCCGCCTATCAAAGCTTGGGTGAGTACAAACTCAAATAGATTGAGTATAACTAGTTAACTCAATTGGATCGGGTATAACTATAGGCATTTTTCAACGGTTGGAAAATAGGATAAAAATCACATTTATACTAAATCTTGGGTGATTTAGCCAAAGCTAACTCAAGTTTTAATATAAATGAGAATCTTGATCCTATAAACAAGAGTTGCATAGAGATGTAATTGATAATTAGTTATCTACCGATCATACTAAGTCTTGGGAGATTTAGCCAAAGATAACTCAAGGCGTAGTATGATGTGGATCTTGTCCCGCGTGAATTATAGCCCATTAGTATGAATCTAGTAGTGTGGGTTGACCATATCCATGACTTGATTCTACAATAGCCCTATAATTTAGTGGGAGCATCATTTAGTTAAAGGCCTAATTAAATGATAAATGAAATATGATATTTACTCTCTGCTTTATTTATGTTATAGATTGTCATGTGGACAAACATGAACACTTTCTCCCTGCGTTCTTTCCTTGACAAGGACAAGCTCAATGGAGCTAATTTCCTGGACTGGTACAGGAATCTGAGAATCGTTCTCACACAAGAAAGAAAAATGTGCGTCCTGTAGTAGCCCATTATGGAGGCACCTCCTGCCACTGCCACGCGAGCTGACCGAGATGCTTATAAGAAGAATTAGGATGATGCATTAGATGTATCATGCCTCATGCTGGCAACCATGAACTCCGAGCTTCAGAAGCAACACAAGTTGATGACTGCTTATGATATGGTTAAACATCTTCGTCAACTATATCAAGGACAAGCAAGGCACGAGAGATTCGAAATCTCTAAGGCATTATTTCATTGCAAGATGCAAGATGGGACTCCCGTAGGTCCATATGTACTCAAGATGATTGGGTACATAGAGAACATACAGAGGTTGGGATTCCCACTTGGCCAAGAACTGACCACTGACTTGATCTTGCAATCCTTGCCAAAAAGTTACAGTAAATTTGTCATGAATTACAACATGAACAAAATTGATAAGCCACGGCCTAAGCTGCTAAGCATGTTGCGAACTGCTGAGCTCAACCTTAAGAAGGTAAAGCCCAACTCCATTCTGATGGTGCAAAAGCATAAAGGCAAGGGCAAGCCTAAAGGTAAGGGAAAGTCCCAAGCCAAGGGCAAAGGCAAGGTAATGAAACCAAAAGGAGGGGTTGCCAAGGATGCTAGCTGCTTCCACTGCAGTCAGACCGGACACTGGAAGAAAAATTACAAAGGATACTTGGAAGATCTTAATTAGAAGAGAAATGAGATTCTTACTTAAGGTATATATGTAATAGAAGTCAATCTTTCTATTTCTTCATCGTGGGTATTAGATACCGGATGTGTTTCTCACATTTGTACTAATGTGCAGGCGCTGAGAAATAGCAGGGCATTGACGAAGGGCGAGGTGGACCTATGAGTAGGCAATGGAGCACGGGTTGCTGCTGTTGCTGTAGGAACTTACTTTCTATCTCTGCCCTCTGGGCTTGTACAATAATTAGATAAATATTGTTATGTGTCTGCTCTCACAAAGAATATCATTTCAGTTTCTTGTTTAGACAAGAAAGGCTTTTCGTTTATAATAAAGAACAAATGTTGTTCCGTTACTTTAAATGATATGTTCTATTGTAGTGCACCTCTGATGAACGGACTCTACATTCTAGACATAGAGAACCCCATCTATAACATAAGTACCAAAAGGTTCAAGTCAAATGAAATGAACCGAACCTATCTCTGGCATTGTCGCTTAGGTCATATAAATGAGAATCGCTTATCTCAGCTCCATAAAGATGATTTGCTGGACTCATTTGATTTCGAATCATATGAGACATGCGAGTCATGCCTACTGGGCAAGATGACCAAGACTCCCTTTAGTGGACACAGCGAAAAAGCAACTGACTTGTTAGGACTTATACATAGTTATGTATGTGGCCCTTTCAATGTCACTGACAGAGGTGGTTATAGGTACTTCATTACATTTACTGATGACTTCAGTAGATATGGTTATGTGTATATGATGACACATAAGTAACAATCCTTTGAAAAGTTCAAAGAATTCAAGAATGAAGTACAAAACCAGCTAGGCAAGAGTATTAAAATACTTCGATCAGATCGAGGTGGTGATTACCTTAGCCATGAGTTTCGTGACTATCTAGCTGAGTGTGGGATTCTATCCCAACTCACTCCTCCTGGAACACCACAGTGGAATGGTGTATCCAAAAGGAGGAATCGTACCATATTAGATATGGTACAATCTATGATGAGTCACACAGATCTTCCTATATCTTTTTGGGGATATGCTCTAGACAAAGCAGCCTTCACACTTAACCGTGTTCCATCCAAAGCTGTGATAAAGACACCATATAGGATATGGACTGGGAGAGATGCCCAAATATCATTTATGAGGATTTGGGGTTGTGAGGCTTACGTTCAACGTCAAGTCTCGGGCAAACTGGGACCCAAATCAGATAAGTGCTATTTTATAGGATATCCCAAGGAAACGAAGGGATATTACTTCTACATTCCCAGTCAACACAAAGTGTTTGTGTCTAAGACTGGGATATTTCTAGAAAAGGACTTTGTTTCTAGAAAAACTAGTGGGAGTACATTTGATCTTGAAGAAATTCAAGATATGGACCATAGCGCTGAAGCTTTGATGGAAGTTGAACTGGAATAGCAAAATGCTGTGGATAATGAGATTGTTGTACAAGGAGTTGAGGAACAACACCCAGTTCAAGTAGACCTACCTCTTCGCAGGTCTGACAGGGTACGCCGTCAGCCTGAGAGATACTCATTACTCTTGTCTGACCATGATGACATTATGCTCATTGAGATTGATCCTACCTCCTATTAGGAAGCTGTGATGAGACCAGATTCTGAGAAATGGCTAGAGGCCCATGAGATCCGAGATGGAATCCATGTACACCAACCAAGTATGGACTTTGGTTGATCCACCTGAAGGCATCAAACCCATTGGGTGTAAGTGGGTCTTTAAGAGAAAGACTGACATGGATGGACTTATTAACTATAAGAGTTGTTTGGTAGCTAAAGGTTTCAAGCAAATTCATGGTATTGACTATGATGAAACTTTTTCTCCAGTAGCGATGTTTAAGTCCATTCGGATCATGCTTGCTATTGTAGCATACCACGATTATGAGATCTGGCAGATGGATGTCAAAACCATATTTCTGAATGGAAACTTGCTTGAGGATGTGTACATGACACAACCTGAGGGTTTTGTAGATCCACAGTATACTGACAGAGTATGCAAGCTGCATAAGTTCATTTATGGACTAAAGCAAGCTTCTCGGAGTTGGAATCTTTGATTCGTTGATGCAATCAAATAGTTTAGTTTCATCAAGAATGAAGATGAACCCTGTGTCTATAAAAAGGTTGTTGGGAACACAGTTGTCTTCCTTGTATTGTATGTGGATGACATACTACTCATTGAAAATGACATCCCTTTGCTATAGTCTGTAAAGACTTGGATGGGGAATTGTTTCTCAATGAAGGACTTAGGTGAAGCAGCCTGTATTCTAGGCAAAAAGATCTATAGAGATAGATCTAAGAGATTGCTTGGCCTAAGTCACATATATTGACACGGTATTACTACGGTTTGCCATGCAAAATTTCAAGAAAGGATTTCTGCCAATGTCACATGTGTGAGTCTTTCGAAGACTCAAAGTCCCTCTTCTAGAGAGGAGAGAGACCGCATGGATAAGATCCCTTATGCTTCAGCCATAGGATCTATCATTTACGCCATGCTATATACTCGTCCTGATGTTTCGTATGCTTTGAGCATGACGAGCAGATACCAGTCAGATCCAGGTGAGCGTCACTGGATAGCGGTCAAGAATATTCTTAAGTACTTGAAAAGGACTAAAGAATATTTCTTGATATTTGGAGGCGATGGCGAGCTAGCTGTAAAGGGTTACAGTGATGTCAACTTCCAAATTGACCAGGATGATTATAGATTGCAGTCTGGGTTCGTGTTTTTGCTTGAATGGTGTTGCTGTGAGTACCCACAGAGGCTAACGTCGTTGATCCCTTGACCAAGGCTTTGGCACAGAGAAAATATGATGGTCACACTAGGTCATTGGGTGTTAGAGCCTACACTGATTGACACTAGTGCTAGTGGGAGATTATTAGTTGTAGCCCTAGAGCCAATCATATGATGATTGTTGTATGGACTCGATGTATCATATTCCTATTTATATATAAAGATATTTCTTTATGGTTATTATACTTACTTGTATTGGTGCCAAATAACTAAGTATAATAGCGTCTTGAGTAGAAGGTTCTTTTCTATATCAATCGATTAGTTGCATACTTTGGCTTCGTCAAACGTCACCCGTAAATGGGATACATACCTGTACCAGTGACCATAAACTGAGATACATACATAGTATACATCAGCCACAGGCGGCTGGAACATATATCAAACAACCACACAGTTAAATAAGTGTCAAACTCATCTCAGCATACAATCTAAAACAAAATAATCTCCAATGACAAGAAATGTAAGATACAATCTCAGATATTTATTAATCACTAAAATGCGAAAAATTAAAAATGCCCAAGCATCTCCCATAGTCCTGGCATCACACACCATCCACACCTCCTTGTCGCCTTCCTTTATCTGCAGTAAGAGGAAATCTAATCTATAAGCAAAATGCTTAATAAGCGCTATCTAACTCACAAAAATCTCGATATGCATGTACATATATCAATAACATGAACTAACTGAATGCTTATTGAAGACTACTTATGTTCATCCAATAGTAAAGGAATCAAACAGGCTGAAATGCTAAACATGTAAAGCTACTCATGCTCTTCTAATAGCAAAGAACAGTAAGCTAATCTAAATAACATGCTAGCATAAAAGAAAACTAAACTTGCTGATTTAAAACAAAATGAAACTTATTTCATTTGTTCTAAACTTATTCTTTTATTCCACTTGTTTAAAACTTATACTTGAATACTTTTATACTTATGTGAAACTTATTTTACTTGTTCAAAAGCTTATACCTATAATACTTCAAAATAATAATCAACTTTCTTCTTGGGTCCGACAACTGTACTTGCTATGCGCACATCCCTAACTAGACCCGAGATAGTTGGTCCCGAATCTAGTAGGATTTACTAGGTTATCTAAACCTAGGGATGACTATGGGAGCCCAACCCAAGGACAACTGAGAGTCCAGCATGTTAGCTAGAGCCCTAGAGCCAATCATTAGATAATTGTATTTTGGACTTGTTGTATCATATTCTATATATAAATAAAGGCATTTGGTTTTTGGTTATTATACTTACTTGTATTGGTGCCAAATAAACTAAGTATAATAACATCCTTGAGTAGAAAGTTCTTACCTATATCAATCGATTGGTTGAATCGATAGTAAGATGATATAGGGAACACTACTCTTAATCATTCCTAGTCGAGTATTAACATTCAGGGACAATGTTAATGCAATAAGACTAGCATGTAGGTCAACTCGATGACTTGATCTCACAAGTCATGGATATAGAGATATCAAGTTGACACATAGGTATGCATTAGAGAATGTATACTGAATGACCCGCCATGAGAAAGTATCATGGATCATTATATGAGTGTCATATACTTTCTCATGTGGCTATTAGTATGACTACTAGTCCTTAGACCTGAAATCACCATGGTTCCCTACATAAGGAGTTATGTACTTTGGTTTCGTCAAACGTCACCCGTAACTGGGTGGACTATAAAGGCGATTACTGGGTATGTAACAAATTATGCGGAGGGATGTGAGTGATGTAGATGGGATCTATCCCTCCTATATGACGGGAGAGACATCGGTATTCTTGATAGAGTGAGACCACGAAGTGCATGGCCATGCCCAAATGAGTCAATATGAGATATTGAGCTCATTTGATTTAGTGAGTCTACTTGGAGTTCAAGATTTAGATTGATCAGAGGATGACACGGTTTATGCCTCACATTGATCAATCTAGATGTCTAGGATAGAAGGACACTTGTCATATTTTGTGAGGAGTCACAATTAGTAGTCACAAGGTGATGTTGGATCTCAACATTCTTGTAACTTGGGTAGTAATGATGTGTTGCTAGATACCGCTCATTACTTATGCTCCTAAATGGGTTTAGGGGCATTGCCAACGTTACAAGAACCTATAGGGTCACACACTAAGGACAATTAGATGGAGATTAGGTTCATATGATGAACCAAGAGGATTAGATTTATTTGATGAATCAAATTGGATTAAGAGTAATCCTAATTGGGCTAATTGAGTTGGACTCAAGTTGATTCATGTGTTCAATGAGTCTAATTTAGATTATGACTCATTGAATCAATTTAATTAAATGAATTAGATTCATTATATTAAATTGGCTTAAATTAAATGGTTGGATTAGATCAACCATGAGAGAGATTAAGTCAAGTTTGACTTGACATGAGAGGAAGATGAAGAGTCAAGTTTGACTTGACTATATGCCTGTAACGCCCCAACTCCTGGGTACTAAGCTGTGAGCCGGATCGCTACATTAACTACTGAAGCTACTGTGCTGTACTGTGCCCTAAACTGGGTAAAATAAAGTTTCACTAACTGACTCTGTTAAACTGACAACTGGTACACCCATGCTGTTATAAGGAAGGGTTCAAGACCTTTCCGGTTGGGGTATATGTGCTAAGGAGGATACTTGACCTCCCGTCTGAGCTAGAACTCCAAGCTAACTTCCCAGCTAGCTGCTGTTCGATCCACGGCTCGACCAAACTTGCCGCGATTCTGTGCCCTGCTGGATCGGTCTGCGGACCGATCCAGCAGAGGCTGGATCGGTCGGCAAGACCGATCCAGGTGTGTCTGGATCGGTTTGCAGACCGATCCAGGCACCTGGAGACGCTGGGATGCCTTCTGTTCGATGCTGGGTCGGTCGGCTGACCGATCCAGGGGAATACAGTAGGCTACTGTATCCATCTGGATCGGTCGGCTGACCGATCCAGGAGAAGGAATGGCACTGGATCGGTCTGCTGACCGATCCAGGTTCTGATAGTCTGAAATGAAATCAGAATTTCTGATTTCCAGCACTGATTCGTGCCAAAAATCACATACACAAGCTCTATATACATGAAAAACACTCTAGCATGTAAATACTAATGTTCTAAACATGATAAACTAAACAAGACATAGTTTACTAAACTATAACACCTAGTAACAAGACTAAGTCATAAAACTAGACATGTTAAGTACTAGAACTGAAATAAAAGCGTATAGATCCCAAGGATCTTTATTCCAGACCCCTTGCACACACACATCATCGTAGCATCGCCCCCCAGCCTCCGCTAGTCCACTTTTCTTTTACCGGTATCTGCAGTATAAGAAAAATAGCATCTGTAAGCTAAGAAGCTTAGTAAGAAACCATCTACCTCACAAAAACATGCAACGATGCGATTATGGTTTTAAATCATGCTGTTTGAAAACTGAACTGAGCATGGCAACATGGCATGGCATACAACATGTACTGAACTGATCATGGCATACAAACAAGCTGAGCATAGCATACTGTATCTGAACTAAGCATAAATACTGAACTGATCATGCATATACATCTAACTGGTCATGAACTCAAATCATGAAACTTAACTGAGATAATTAACTGAAACTGAAACTAAGTTAGTGTTTCCATCACTGATTACATATTTGGAAAACTATATATATAATAATAGATGAAAATACTAAACATGCTGCTGGGCCCTGGCAACTGTACTTACTGTGCGCGCATCCCTACGAGACCCGGGATTGCAAGTTCCGAATCCAGCAGGGTTACTAGGTTATCTGAACCTAGGGACGACTGTGGGAGTCTAGCCCATGGATATCTGATCCAAGTACAGTGCCAACTGAATAAAAGTAAAATACTGAATACTGTTTTATTTTACTTTGCTGTTCTAGGTTATCTGAAACTAGAGCTAGGTTATCTGAACCTAGAGGCTACTATGGGAGCCCACCCAATGGATATCTAATCCATATAACTGTAATAACTGATAATAAGCTGAATAAAATGTTTCTAATACATTTTACATGCTTTTAGGACGCCTACTGGTGCATCCTTCTGAACTGGGCATTCTACCGAATGTTTGGTGTGCACTAAAAGCACACCCTAAAATTGAAAACTGTAGAACTACTGAACTAACGCCAAAACTAATAAGTGAGAGCAATTATACTGCAGGTGAGGGGTTTCTTACCTCAATCGCAAGGTTTTCTTACGATTCTATCCGCTAGGTTTTCCGGAAAAACTGCTCTGTTCGACGAACCGCTTACGTCCTCGCGTTCCTCTCGAGGAGAAGAACCGACTTCGTGCTGGTGTTGTCGCCGGAAAGTGAACAAACGATCCTAGGGAAGGAACCCTAGGTCTCCTTTGCTTTGTTTGCTGCGCTGAGAGAAAGAAACGGGAGAGGGAGAGAAAGGCTTCGTTGAGGAGAGAAAATACCAAACCAAAAAAATAAACCAATCCCACTTAAGTTTTCTATTTATATCGAATAGTTATTTCTCCCAAATCAAATATAAATATATTTGATTTACTATCCTTTCAGCACGGCCCTGCCGGGTTCACTTGGTTTCGGAACACATAATAAGTCGTAGGCTCCGATGGGTCCCGGGTTCGATTCCCGCGTAAACCATTTTGCGACTTATTTGTTATTGCTACTTCCGGTACTCCAAAAATTATGTAAAAATATCCTAAAAATCTAGAAAAATCATAGGGTATTTCTAAAATAAATTCGGGAATTTTTTTCGGGCTTTACAATGCCACCTCATTGGTGAGTTGGCATTAAGTGGCCAATGATGAGGTGCCACATCATCATGTTTAGCACATGTGTGTGCCACCTCATGGAGGTTACAAATCTCTTAATGGCCACACTTAATGCAAAAATGGGGGTTACACTTGGGAAAGTGGCCGACCACCTTTTGTTGTGAATAGGAATTCATTTTTCTCATTCATGTGCATTCACTTCATCTCCTTCCTCTAGCCATTTTTGATCTCCCTCTCCTTTCCTTGGCCGAATCACATAAGGTGCTAGCACACCTTGTTTTGGTCATCTCCACCTAGTGTGTTCGTGTGGATACGTATAGAGAAGTATCTATTTTGATACTTTCGAGATCCGGTGAATCTTGGACGAGCGGGATACGAAAAAGGGCATGCATCGAAGGTATAGATCTCTTCCATGTAGATCTAGGAGTAGAAGGTATAGATCTAAGTTTTAGTAAACTCGTATTCGTATTTAAATTTTTCTTCGCACGGATCCGTTGGCTAGGGAGTTTCGGGGTTTCCGCGACGCAAAAAGCGGTTTTCGCGGCCCGAAAAACCCAACACAGAACAGTGCCACTGATAAAAGTAAAATACTTATTATCTTTTAATACTTCTAATATATAATTCCTCGCCATTTTAACAAGCACCTTGTGTGCCAAAAATCCATAAAGTCTTGACTTTGGGTTCTACTTAAGGTCTTGACCTTTTTCTTTCTTTTCTTTATCTTTCTTATACTTTTCTTAAACTCAGAGTACATAATACTTAACAAGATATGCACTATGATACTTAACAAAAACTGTACTAAAATTCTGTAGAGATAAACATAAGCAAACTATTGGTTCATGGTACGTGCACCCAAATCTATCTAGAAGCTTAAAGTTATCTTGAAGAACCAAACTCAACATGGAGACATGAAATACGTTGTGGACAGCTGACATCTCCTGAGGTAGCTCTAGCTCATATGCTATCTTGCCCACTCTCTTCGTGATAAGGTATGGTCCCACATATCTGGGAGCTAGCTTGCCCTTCTTCCCAAAACGCATGACTCCCTTCATGGGAGCTACTCTGAGGAAAACTGTATCCCCAACTGAAAACTCTAGGGGTCTGCGTCGTGTATCAGCATAGCTCTTCTGACGGCTCTGTGCTGTCTCTATCCTCTGGCGAATCTGCTGTATGGCTGCTGTGGTATCTGCTACTAGATCTGTCTGAAGCTCTAGTTCCTTCTATTCACCACTCTCATACCAGCAGATTGGTGATCTGCACCTCCGCCCATAGAGTGCCTCATAAGGTGCTATGCCGATAGTGGCCTGATAACTGTTGTTGTATGCAAATTCTGCTAGACTCAGATATTTGCACCAACTTCCTTTGAAATTTAAGGCACAAGCCTGGAGCATATCTTCGAGTACCTGATTTACTCGCTCCATCTGACCATCTGTCTGAGGATGGAAGGCTGTGCTGAATTTTAACTGGGTGCCCATAGCTGACTGTACACACTTCCAAAAGTGTGATGTAAATCTGCTGTCTCTGTCTGATATAATGGTTCGTGGGACTCCATGCAGCTTGACAATCTCCTTGAGATATAATTGAGCTAGCTGCTCCATGGAATAGGATATTCTGATAGCTAAGAAGTGGGCTGATTTAGTCAACCTGTCGACTATTACCCAGATGGCACCCAAAACCATTCGTGGTTCTGGGTAATCCCACTATGAAGTCCATAGAGATATCCTCCCACTTCCATTCTGGAATCTGGATCGGCTGCAGAACTCCTCCTGGTCGCTAATGTTCTGCCTTAAGCCTCTGACAGGTTAGACAGATGCTGACGTATCTGGCGATATCTCGCTTCATCCCTGGCCACCAAAATCGTTTCTTTAGATCCTGATACATTTTGGTGGAACCAGGATGCATCGCATAGGGAGTCCTGTGAGCCTCGTCTAGAATCTATTTTCGTAGTTCCTCCTAATCTGGAACACAAAGTCTGTCACCACAGTACACTACCCCACTGGCGGACACTCTGAACTCTCCACTTTCTGATTCTGCTAACCCTTGCTTGATTTTCTGGATTTCAGGATCCTGCTACTGAGCTGTCTGGATATCATCAAGCAAGGTAGATGCTAAGGACATAGTGGAAAGCTACCCGACTATAAGCTCGAGACTAAAAGTTGTAAACTCCTTCCTTAGGGGTGGTGACATAGCTGCTAAAGATAATAAGGTAGCACTGGACTTCCTGCTGAGTGCGTCTGCTACCTTATTAGCTTTCCCTGGATGGTAGAGGATATCTATGTCATAATCCTTGACCAGCTCTAACCATCTCATAATCGATATTCAGATCCTTCCGAGTAAAGAAATACTTGACTTTGATGATCCAGATACACTCGCACCGAGCTCCGTCAAATAATGTCTCCAAATCTTGAGAGCAAACACCACTGCTGCAAGCTCAAGGTCGTGAGTAGGATAGTTCCTCTCATAATCCTTGAGTTGTCCGGAGGCATAGCGATCACCTTGCCCTTGCTGCATCAGTACTCCTCCTAATCCCAATTTAGAGCGCCACCGTAGATGTCAATCAGGTTTTCTCGGTATAGCTAAAATAGGAGTACTAGTCGCCTCCGCTTTAGTTCACGGTCGCTCGTAGTCCTCCGTCCACCGGAATTTCTTGTTCTTCCCGGTGAGAGCTATCGGGGGAGACTATCCTAGAGAAGTCCTCTACGATTTCCCTGTAGTAGCCTCGCTAATCCCGTAAAGCTCGATTTCATCGGGTCTCTTCCAGTTACTTACTGCTTCTATCTTGCTGGGATCTACCATAACACCATCCTTGGAGATGATGTGACCTAGAAAGGCTACCTGGTCTAGCCAAAATTCACATTTCGTGAATTTAGCGTACAGCTGGTTCTGTTGAAGGATCTGCAAAACTGTCTTCAGATGCTCTGCATGGTCCTCCTGAGTGCCTGAATAGATAAGAATGTCATCGATGAACACGATGACAAACTTGTCTAAGTATTCTCTGAATACTCTGTTCATGAGGTCCATGAAAGTAGCTGGAGCATTTGTCACGCCGAAAGGCATGACTACGAACTCATAATGTCCGTATCTGGTCCTGAAAGCTGTTTTAGGTATATCACCTTTCTTGACTCTAACCTGGTGATATCCTAATCTGAGGTCAATTTTAGAGAACACTGTGGCTCCCTTTAGCTGGTCAAACAGGTCATCTATCTTGGGGAGAGGGTACCTGTTTTTAATTGTGACCTGGTTCAAGGCACGGTAGTCTATGCATAGGCGCATGCTTCCATCCTTCTTCTTCACGAACAACACAGGTGCTCCCCATGGTGAGTGACTAGGGCGTATGAAACCCTTGTCCAGAAACTCCTGTAATTGCTCCTGAAGTTCCTTCAGTTCTGCTGGAGCCATGCGGTACGGTGCCTTGGAAATTGGATTTGTGCCGGGAATGAGCTCTATCTCAAATTCAGTGCTAAGCCTGGTAGCTCTTCAGGGAAGACTGCTGGGTAGTCACAAACGACTCGAACCTCTTATAGCTGTTGGTTCTTGTCCTGGCTGGTGTTGACTACATTTGCTAAAAATCCCATGCATCCTGAATCCAATAGCTGCTGTGCTTTCAATGCTGAGAGAAACTTCCAGGCTTTTCTCTTTGGTTTTCCCATGTACTCAAACTGTACTCCTGCTTCAGGTTGGAATATGACCTTCTGTTTACGGCACTCTATAGAAGCGCCGTATTTGATCAGAAAATCCATTCCAAGGATGACATCGTAATCAGTCATTTCTAGCACTATCAGGTCACCAAAAAGTTCTCTGTCTGCTATAATGACTGGCACTGCTCTGAGCCAGTGCGTAGATGCCAAAATGTCTCCTGAGGGTAGTGTTGTCAGAAACTTACTATTGAGTACCTCTGGAGGTGTTGCTAATTTCTCGGCAAATGCCCTGGATACATAAGAGTGGGTTGCCCCAGTATCGAATAAGACAGTTGCATTATGCTGTAAAATACTGATCTGACCTGTGACAACTGTCGAGGCATTTGCTACGTCCTCTCTGGTGAGGAAAATCCTGGCATTCGTGATAGCCGTGGGGGCTTCTAATCGCTCGATCGATCGTGGACCATCTAAGGCAAGATACAATGTAGTCGCTACCGGCCGAGCTCCATACTATATCTACCGAGGTGAGGAAGATCGTTTTGTTCGGCATCGCTAGTCATGTGCCCTTCCCGCCCACATTCAAAACAACCTCGCGTACTTGCGGCAAACTCGATGATGTTTCCCACAAGTAGCACACTTGGGATGTCTGGAATGTTTCCGGCTGGTCCTCCTTTTGGGTCACCGCTTTGCCTTGCTTCTTCCATTAAAGCTATGTCCTGTTGTTTCTCACGAGTACCGAGCCGACTTGTCCCATGGGCTCTGTGGAAACCGTCACTGGTGATCTGTCTTGATAGTGCTCGGTGATCGAGCACTCACTAACTCCTCCGTGGTTTGTGGCCTATGAACGCCACCACCACATTCATTGCGATCTCGGTCCGAGCATCTTCAAGATCAACCGTATTCGCTCCTTCTTCGATTAGTTCCGCATACGACGGGTTAACTGTTGAATTTCTTCACGGCCTCGAACCGATAGGTTGCCACGATGAAATTTCAAACTCGCCATAGTGTCGGTTCGTGATTTGCATGTGAAAGAATTCCTCAAGAATTCTTTCTCAAGTTGGCCCATGTCATCTCGTTTCGCCACTTCGATTTAATCCGCTCCCACCACACGCGTGCCTCCTATTAAACGAAGGAGGTACACTTCACCTTTCGTGCTCGCGGCCTAGAAGCTCCATCGTGCTTTCCAGTGTTTTAAACCATGCCTGAGCATCCCATGGTTCGCTGGTGCCTGAGAAGTTCTCGGGCTTAATTCTCTGCCACTGGATAAGGTAAGCTTCTCTCTTAGCCCCTGCTACTGGGGCCGCTGGGACTGGTACTGCAGGCTGAGCTGGTACTACCTCTGTGATTACTGGAGTCGTGAGGTTCGGTACTGGAGTGACTGGGGGAGTAGTCTGCTGGTTAACCTTTAAGGAGGTTATCTCCTGCTGCTGTTCAGCTAACTGCTGCTGTAGCTGAGCCACTAGTGCTGTAAGGTCTGGGGGAGGCACTGAACTGCCTGCCTCATGCTGGGGCTCAGCCGCTGATGCTTTCTTAGCTGGACATCCTCGTACCATTTTCTAAATAGCAGAGAACACATATATATAACTAGGCTATCATGTTATAGTTAACTACTGGTAACATGTTAAATATTATCACTGTAAACATGAATTAATTAACTACCAACATGAGAGCAAACATGAAAGCACATATAACTGATATGAAAGCTGAAAACAAAACTGAGTGAGAGATGTTCTTACTTGGAAGCTGTAGGCACAATGCTGATGTGTGTGTAGGAAGTAAGGAACTTGCTCTGATACCACTCTGTAACGACCCAACTCCTGGGTACTAAGCTGTGAGCCGGATCGCTACATTAACTACTGAAGCTACTGTGCTGTACTGTGCCCTAACCTGGGTAAAATAAAGTTTCACTAACTGACTCTGTTAAACTGACAACTGGTACACCCATGCTGTTATAAGGAAGGGTTCAAGACCTTTCCGGTTGGGGTATATGTGCTAAGGAGGATACTTGACCTCCCGTCTGAGCTAGAACTCCAAGCTAACTTCCCAGCTAGCTGCTGTTCGATCCACGGCTCGACCAAACTTGCCGCGATTCGCGCCTCGCTGATCGGTCGGAAGACCGATTCAGTGTGTCTCGATCGGTGCTCAATCCAGCACCGAGACGGGATGCCTTCTGCTCGATGTCGGGTCGGTCGGATGACCGATCCGTGGGGATATAGTAGGCTATCAGATCCATCTGATCGGTCACCGACCGATCCAGAGAAGGAGAAATCGATCTGGATCGGGACGATGCCATTGAGATAGTCTGAAATGAAATCAGAATTTCTGATTTCCAGCACTGATTCGTGCCAAAAACACATACACAAGCTCTATATACATGAAAAACACTCTAGCATGTAAATACTAATATTCTAAACATGATAAACTAAACAAGACATAGTTTACTAAACTATAACACCTAGTAACAAGACTAAGTCATAAAACTAGACATGTTAAGTACTAGAACTGAAATAAAAGCGTATAGATCCCAAGGATCTTTATTCCAGACCACTTGCACACACACATCATCGTAGCATCTCCCCCCAACCTCCGCTAGTCCACTTTTCTTTTACCGGTATCTGCAGTATAAGAAAAATAACATCTGTAAGCTAAGAAGCTTAGTAAGAAACCATCTACCTCACAAAAACATGCAACAATGCGATTATAGTTTTAAATCATGCTGTTTGAAAACTGAACTGAGCATGGCAACATGGCATGGCATACAACATGTACTGAACTGATCATGGCATACAAACAAGCTGAGTATAGCATACTGTATCTGAACTAAGCATAAATACTGAACTGATCATGCATATACATCTAACTGGTCATGAACTCAAATCATGAAACTTAACTGAGATAATTAACTGAAACTGAAACTAAGTTAGTGTTTCCATCACTGATTACATATTTGGAAAACTATATATATAATAATAGATGAAAATACTAAACATGCTGCTGGGCCCTGACAACTGTACTTACTGTGCGCGCATCCCTACGAGACCCAGGATTGCAAGTTCCGAATCCAACAGGGTTACTAGGTTATCTGAACCTAGGGACGACTGTGGGAGTCCATCCCATGGATATCTGATCCAAGTACAGTGCCAACTGAATAAAAGTAAAATACTGAATACTGTTTTATTTTACTTTTTGTTTCTAGGTTATCTGAACCTAGAGCTAGGTTATCTGAACCTAGAGGCTACTGTGGGAGCCCACCCAATGGATATCTGATCCATATAGCTATAATAACTGATAATAAGCTGAATAAAATGTTTCTAATACATTTTACATTCTTTTAGGACGCCTACTGGTGCATCCTTCTGAACTGGGCATTCTACCGAATGCTTGGTGTGCACTAAAAGCACACTCTAAAACTGAAAACTGTAGAACTACTGAACTAACGCCAAAACTAACAAGCGAGAGCAATTATACTGCAGGTGAGGGGTTTCTTACCTCAATCGCAAGGTTTTCTTACGATTCTATCCGCTAGGTTTTCCAGAAAAACTGCTCCGTTCGACGAACCGCTTACGTCCTCGCGTTTCTCTCGCGGAGAAGAACCGACTTCGTGCTGGTGTTGTCGCCGGAAAGTGAACACACGATCCTAGGGAAGGAACCCTAGGTCTCCTTTGCTTTGTTTGCTATGCCGAGAGAAAGAAACGGGAGAGGGAGAGAAAGGCTTCGTTGAGGAGAGAAAATACCAAACCAAAAAAATAAACCAATCCCACTTAAGTTTTCTATTTATATCGAATAGTTATTTCTCCCAAATCAAATATAAATATATTTGATTTCCTATCCTTTCAGCACGGCCCTGCCGGGTTCACTTGGTTTCCGGAACACATAATAAGTCGTAGGCTACGATGGGTCCCGGGTTCGATTCCCGCGTAACCCATTTTGCGACTTATTTGTTTTTGCTACTTCCGGTACTCCAAAAATTATGTAAAAATATCCTAAAAATCTAGAAAAATCATAGGGTATTTCTAAAATAAATTCGGGAATTTTTTTCGGGCTTTACAATGCCACCTCATTGGTGAGTTGGCATTAAGTGGCCAATGATGAGGTGCCACATCATCATGTTTAGCACATGTGTGTGCCACCTCATGGAGGTTACAAATCTCTTAATGGCCACACTTAATGCAAAAATGGGGGTTACACTTGGGAAAGTGGCCGACCACCTTTTGTTGTGAATAGGAATTCATTTTTCTCATTCATGTGCATTCACATCATCTCCTTCCTCTAGCCATTTTTGCTCTCCCTCTCCTTTCCTTGGCCGAATCCCATAAGGTGCTAGAACACCTTGTTTTGGTCATCTCCACCTAGTGTGTTCGTGTGGATACGTATAGAGAAGTATCTATTTTGATACTTTCGAGATCCGATGAATCTTGGACGAGCGAGATACGAAAAAGGGCACGCATCGAAGGTATAGATCTCTTCCATGTAGATCTAGGAGTAGAAGGTATAGATCTAAGTTTTAGTAAACTCGTATTCGTATTTAAATTTTTCTTCGCACGGATCCGTTGGCTAGGGAGTTTCGGGGTTTCCGCGACGCGAAAAGTGGTTTTCGCGGCCCGAAAAACCCAACACAGCACAGTGCCACTGATAAAAGTAAAATACTTGTTTTCTTTTAATACTTCTAATATATAATTCCTCGGCATTTTAACAAGCACCTTGTGTGCCAAAAATTCCTAAAGTCTTGACTTTGGGATCTACTTAAGGTCTTGACCTTTTTCTTTCTTTTCTTTATCTTTCTTATACTTTTCTTAAACTCAGAGTACATAATACTTAACAAGATATGCACTATGATACTTAACAAAAACTGTACTAAAATTCTGTAGAGATAAACATAAGCAAACTATTGGTTCATGGTACGTGCACCCAAATCTATCTAGAAGCTTAAAGTTATCTTGAAGAACCAAACTCAACATAGAAATCAAATCTCAACTTACTTAATTCTATCTAGAGTTTCAAGCCTATCAAAGAAAACAAGAACTCATTAAAATTCAATCTAGAAGCTAGCACACATGGTAGAGAACTGGAGTAAAGTCCAACACCTATAGCATAAATTTCGTAAGTATAACTATTAAGAAAGTTTAAAGCTGAAACATGCAAACATGTAGGGGAGCTATACTGTTATTCAACATATGGTTCACATAACAACTTTTGGAAGAGACTACTAAGAGCTTGTACACATGAAATGGGAACTAGAATAAAATCAACCCTACAGCATAATTCTGTACAATACTATTAAGCTATCCCAAACTAAATCGAAGACAAACATGATCATGACATCAAGACCCCGATTCCCTTAACCATGCTCATCTTGAAAAAAGAAAAGAAAAGAACTTCAACATTAAACGGCCAAATGCATAAGAACCAATATCTATTCCAAATCTTTCCTATATACCCATGCCATCGCAAGGAAAGAACCTACACAACATCATTAGACCAAAGCTAGAACTTCATAAGAAACCCAATCCAAATCTCATTCTTCCAGTTAAGAAATCGGAACTGAGCTCAACCGTAGATAAATCGATCGCCACAGAGCCACGGAAAACCTTCTGAAGAACATCGAGCTTCTTTCATACAGCAAACACTAGCTAAATTCTGAAGCCAAATCACATGAGCAAGAACCCCTGTGAAACCTCGAGCCAATTCCAAAAACACATCTGGAAAGAGGCCAATTGAAAAGAACTCACGTAAATTTGAAAACAAGAAAGAACAAGAACCTGGAGCTACCCTACCGCAGGTGAGGAAGCACTTACCCTTGTTATTTGACTCACAACCAGAAACAACTTCTAGGGATTCGACGAGCTTGAGATCCCAGCTCTTCCTCGTGCCCACGAGCTCTCCTCGACGAGAGGTTCTTGAGGCTGCAAAGGAACCTCGGATTGATCTTTGGTCGGCCCCGAAGACGAGGAACCCTAGCTGCCTTCGGTTCCGCCCGAGCTCCGTCGTCGCGAGCGAGAGAGAAAAGGAGAGAAAGGGTTTCGACAACCGAAATTATCAAGCCCTAAGTTCCCTTCTTATAACTCCAATTCTTTGTTAAGTATCTTAAATAAATTTGCTACCTTTTCTAAACAGAACCGCCCGTGTGAACACTTGGTCAGTCGCGCGTTGCTTAAGGCTTGGCTCGTGGGTTCAAATCTCGGCTGCAACCCTTTTCTTCCTATTATTTCCAGTTATTAACTTCTACTACATAAATAAATTTCATTCCCCCTTTAATCAGAAATGCTCGCTGGAACACTTGGTCAGCCGGATTTGCTTAAGAGTTTGCTCGGCTGGAGGTCTTCGGTTCGAATCTCGGCTTGGACATTTTTTTGTCGAAACTTCTTTCGTTTAGTAAAAATATCAAACGACCTCCAAAAATTGCATAAAAATACTCTAAAAATCTCTAGAATATTTCTATAGCATGTTCTCTACCTTGTACATGCATTACTTAGCGTCCATAATCTAATGTAGTAAGAAAAACCACATCAAAGGTATCTTAGGACCTCCTAACCTACATACAATGAACATAAGCATGACAACATAAATGTAAGAATAGGCATAAACATGAACATGACTTGAACATACATGCATGCATACTTATAAACATACTATTGTGGTGGCCAAGTTGCACTTAGTAGTACCGTAACATAGGTTGTTGATCAGACAACTACTCTAGCGCTAAGTGTTAGCTAGAGCCCTAGAGCCAATCATTTGATGATTGTATTTTGGACTTATTGTATCATATTCTATATAAATAAAGGCATTTGGTTTTTGGTTATTATACTTACTTGTATTGGTGCCAAATAAACTAAGTATAATAACGTCCTTGAGTAGACGGTTCTCACCTATATCAATCGGTTAGTTGAACCGATAGTGAGATGATATAGGGAACACTACTCTTAATCATTACTAGTCGAGTATTAACATTCAGGGACAATGTTAATGCAATAAGACTAGCATGTAGGTCAACTCGATGACTTGATCTCACAAGTCATGGATATAGAGATATCAAGTTGACACATTGGTATGCATTGGAGAATGTATACTGAATGACCTGCCATGAAAAAGTATCATGGATCGTTATATGAGTGTCATATACTTTCTCATGTGGCTATTAGTATGACTACTAGTCCTTAGACCTGAAGTCACTATGGTTCCCTACATAAGGAGTTATGTACTTTAGTTTAATCAAACATCTCCCGTAACTGGGTGGACTATAAAGGCGATTACTGGGTATGTAACAAATTATGCGGAGGGATGTGATTGATGTAGATGTGATCTATCCCTCCTATATGACGGGAGTGACATAGGTATTCTTGATAGAGTGAGACCACGAAGTGCATGGCCATGCCCAAATGAGTCAATATAGGATATTGAGCTCATTTGATTTAGTGTGTCTACTTGGAGTTCAAGATTTAGATTGATTAGAGGATGACACAGTCTATGCCTCATATTGATCAATTTAGATGTCTAGGATAGAAGGATACTTGCCATATATTGTGAGGAGTCACAATTAGTAGTCACAAGGTGATGTTGGATCTCAACATTCTTGTAACATGGGTAGTAATGATGTGTTGCTAGATACCGCTCATTACTTATACTCCTAAATGGGTTTAGGGCATTGCCAACGTTACAAGAACCTATAGGGTCACACACTAAGGACAATTAGATGGAGATTAGGTTCATATGATGAACCAAGAGGATTAAATTCATTTGATGAATCAAATTGGATTAAGAGTAATCCTAATTGGGCTAACTTGAGTTGGACTAAAGTGGATTCATGTATTCAATGAGTCTACTTTAGATTATGACTCATTAAATCAACTAAATTTAATGAATTAGATTCATTATATTAAGTTGGCTTGAATCAAATGGTTAGATTAGATCAACCATGGAAGAGATTTGGTCAAGTTTGACTTGACTTGAGAGGATGATAAAAGGTCAAGTTTGACTTGACTTTATGCCACCTCATTGGTGAGTTGGCATTGATGTGGACCAATGATGTTACTCCACATCATCTTGGGTGCCACCTCATGGAAGTTACAAAGCCATTTTCTTTAATAGCTTCACATTAATTGCACTTAATGCAATTTTTGGGAGTTGCACTTTGAAAGTGGCCGGCCACTTTTGAATGGGAATGGAATTGATTTTCCTCATTCAAGTGCATTATTCCTTCTTCTTCCTCTTGGAGCTCTCTCCCTCTCCCTCTCCTCCTCAACTTGGCTGAACCACACATAGGTGCTAGCACACCTCTTTGTGTGTTTTTCTCCACCTACGAGTCCGTGTGGATACTTCTAGAGGAGTATCTATCTTGATACTCTTGAGATCCGGTATTTTGAACGAGCGGGATACGCAAAGGGCACGCCCCGAAGGTATAACTCTTTTCATGTAGATCTAGGAGTAGATCTAAGTAGAAACTCGTACTCATAATTTTTGTTTTGAAATCTTTTCTTCGCACGAGATCCGTTGGCTAGGGTGATTCGGGGTTTCCGCGACGCGAAAATGCGATTTTCGCGGCCCGAAAAACCCAACAGTGGTATTAGAGCCACGTGCGAAGCGAGCACGAGTTTAGATTCATATTTTTATGAAAAATATAGATCTGTAAACTTTCTGTAAATTCATGTTTTTATAGTTTTAATGGGTAATTTTCTCATAGAAGCGAAGCACAAGTGTTTCGGCACTTGTAGGCTTCCGCTACCGGGAAGATTTTTCCAAAACGGCTTGGTTTCGCCCCAAATATTTTTGGGACAGCGGACTAAGGCGCCATTAGATCGCAAAGGAACCCTCGCGATGGTTAGATCATGGGTAGGGGCGCTGCCCCTGGCCCCGCAAGGGGATTCGTTCCGTGATTGCGCCCGAAATCGCTAATCGGGACCGCCGGGAAAAATTTACTCATAAAATCTGTAAAATTATGAAAAAATTACAGAAAATTATGAAAAATATATAATTTTGAATTATATATTAATTTTTTGATAGTCATGGCCCAAAGACCCAATTTGATTGGATAATCTGTGTTGTAATTCATAATACGGCCTGCGCGCCGTGATGTGATGTGTGTGTTGTACTTTTATTTATTTTTTTTTCTCGCGACCTACACGTCGTGCCTTTCTTTTATTCTGGTTGTAAATTAGATTTAGACTCGAATGTAACTCGAGTTTCAAAATTGTAATGTAAATTTTGAAGCGATGGAAGGTCCACACGAGACGGAGTTACAAGGAGGGCGCGAGCAACACAAGGTGGTCAAAGGAAGAAGCTTGAGAAGTTGTTGACCTTAGGTTGACCATCCGATCTTCTCATTGGCTTGAGAAGATTGTAGTAGGGCCATGACACAATCACAAAATAATTTAATTAATTGCTTATATGTATGTGATGCATGTTTAATTAAGTAGTTAATTAGTGCCTAGCGATTAGATAAGATCTAAATCGTGCACATGATGCACCCCACGATTAGATTAGATCTAAATCAAAGTATTTGATACACATCATCATTTAGATTAGATCTAAATCATGTCAACTCGTAATGCCTACCATGCCGTGATACCTACCACTACCTCGATCGCATGCTGTTGTTTAATCTGCCAAAGCAGAGCAACACATACTATCTTGGTAGGGTACGGAGGGACAATCTTGGTCCCGCCTATCAACGCATGGGTGAATATAAACTCAATTAGATTGAGTATTCCTAGTTTACTCGGTTGCATCGAGTACAGCTATAGGCATTCTTCCAATAGTTGGAAAGGTAGGATAAAATCATGTTTATATTAATTCTCGGGCGTATTAGCCAAAGCTAACTCGAGTTTTAATATAAATGCGGATTTTATCCTATTAACAAGAGTTGCATAGAGATGTAATTGGTAATCGTTACCTACCGATCATACTAAATCTTAGGTGTTTTAGCCAAAGCTAACTCAAGGGTTAGTATGATGTGGATCTTGTCCCACATGAATTATAGAATTCAGTGGGAGCATCATTTAGTTAAAGGCCTAATTAAATGATTAAGAATATGATACTTATTTCTGCATTTATTTCTGTTGTAGAATTGCCATGACGTCGAACACGAACACCTTCTCCCTACGATCTGTCCTCGAGAAGGACAAGCTCAACGGAGCAAACTTCCTGGACTGGTACAGGAACCTGAGAATAGTTCTCACCCAAGAAAGTAAACTGTACGTTCTGGAGCAGCCCATTCCGGAGGCTCCTCCTGCCAATGCCCCGCGAGCTGACAAAGATGCTTACAAGAAGCATCAAGACGATGCATTAGATGTGTCCTGTCTAATGCTCGTGACCATGAACTCTGAGCTTCAGAAGCAACACGAGTTAATGGGCGCTTATGATATGGTTGAACATCTTCGTCAACTATATCAAGGACAAGCGAGGCATGAGAGATTTGAGATCTCAAGGGCACTGTTTCAGTGCAAGATGTCAGACGGGGCTCCAGTAGGCCCATATGTAGTTAAAATGATTGGGTACATAGAGAACCTACAAAGGTTGGGGTTCCCTCTTGGCTAAGAGCTGGCTACTGATCTGATCTTGCAATCCTTGCCGGATAGCTACAGTCAATTCGTTCTAAACTACAATATGAACGAGATTGACAAGCCACTGCCCGAGCTGCTTAGCATGTTAAGAACTGCTGAGCTAAACCTTAAGAAGGCTAAGCCCAACACTGTTCTGATGGTTCAAAAACATAAGGGCAAGGGCAAGCCCAAAGGCAAGGGAAAGTTCCAAGCCAAGGGCAAAGGCAAGGCACTGAAGCCTAAAGGAGGGGTCACCAAGGATGCTACCTGCTTCCACTGCGGTCAGACCGGGCACTGGAAGAGGAACTGCAAGGTATACTTGGAGGATCTTAAGAAGAAGCGATGTGAGACTTCCACTTTAGGTATATATGTTATAGAAGTCAATCTATCTATTTCTACATCATGGGTATTAGATACTGGATGTGCTTCTCACATTTGTACTGATGTGCAGGCGCTGAGAAATAGCAGGGCATTGACAAAGGGCGAGGTGGACCTACGAGTAGGCAATGGAGCATGGGTTGCTGCTGTTGCTGTAGGGACTTACTGTCTATCTCTGCCCTCTGGGCTTGTACTAGAGTTAGTTGATTGTTGTTATGTGCCTGCATTAACTAAGAACATTATATCAGTTTCTTGTTTGGACAAGAAAGGTTTCTCGTTTACTATAAAGAACAAATGTTGTTCCGTCTATTTAAACGATATGTTCTATTGTAGTGTACCTCTGATAAACGGACTCTATATTCTAGACCTTGAGAGCCCTATCTATAACGAAAATACCAAGAGGTTCAAGTCAAATGACATGAACCAAACCTACCTCTGGCACTGTCGCTTAGGTCATATAAATGACAAGCGCTTATCCCAACTCCATAAGGACGGTTTGCTGGACTCATTTGATTTTGAATCATATGAGATATGCGAGTCATGCCTACGAGGCAAGATGACCAAGACTCCCTTTAGTGGGCACATCGAGAGAGCAACTGATTTGTTAGGACTCATACATAGTAATGTATGTGACCCTTTCAATGTTGCTGCTAGAGGCGGTTGATACTTCATCACATTTACTGATGACTTCAGTAGATATGGTTATGTGTACTTGATGACACATAAGTCTGAATCCTTTGAAAAGTTCAAAGAATTCAAAAATGAAGTACAGAACCAACTTGGCAAGAGTATTAAGATACTTCGATCCGATCGAGGTGGAGAATACCTTAGCGATGAGTTTCATGATTATCTAGCAGAGTGTGGGATCCTATCCCAACTCACTCCTCCTGGAACACCACAGTGGAATGGTGTACCCGAAAGGATGAATCGTACCCTATTAGATATGGTGCGATCTATGATGAGTCACACAGATCTTCCGACATACCTTTGGGGCTATGCTCTAGACACGGCAGCTTTTATACTCAACCGAGTTCCATCCAAGGCCGTGATAAAGACACCATATAGGATACCCAGTAGAGTCTTGTGTGATGAGTATGGGGTTGTGAGGCATTCGTTAGATGTCAAGTCTCAGACAAATTAGGACTCAAATCCGACAAGTGCTACTTTATTGGATATCCCAAGGAAACTAAGGGATATTACTTCTACATTCCCAGTCAGCACAAGGTAGTTGTGGCAAAGACTGGGGTCTTTCTAGAAAGGGACTTTGTTTCTAGAAAGACTAGTGGTAGCGCGTTCGATCTTGAAGAAGTTCAAGATGCGAACAATAGCACTGATGTCTCAATGGAAATTGAACTGGAACCACAAAGTGTTGTGGATGATGTTGTTCCATAAGGAGTTGAGGAACAACAACCAGTTCAAGTAGACATACCTCTTCGCAGGTCTGATAAGGTACGTCGTCAGCCTGAGAGATACTCAGTTCTTTTGTCTGACCATGATGACGTTATGCTCATAGAGGATGAGCCTACCACCTATCAGGAAGTTATGATGAGACCAGATTCCGAGAAATGGCTAGAGGCCATGAGATCCGAGATGGAATCCATGTAGACCAATCAAGTATGGACTTTGGTTGATCCACCTGAAGGGGTAAAACCCATTTGGTGTAAGTGGGTCTTTAAGAGAAAGACTGACATGGATGGACTTATCTATAAGGGTCGCTTGGTAGCTAAAGGTTTCAAGCAAATTCATGGTATTGACTATGATGAAACCTTTTCTCCAGTAGCGATGTTTAAGTCCATTCGGATCATACTTGCTATTGCAGCCTACCATGACTATGAGATATGGCAGATGGATGTCAAAACCGCGTTTCTGCATGGAAACCTACTCGAGGATGTGTACATGACACAACCTGAGGGTTTTGTAGATCCACAGCATACTAGGAGAGTATGCAAGCTGCATAGGTCCATTAAGAGCTGGAATCTTCGATTCGATGATGCAGTCAAACAGTTTGGTTTCATCAAGAACGAAGATGAACCTTGTGTCTACAAGAAGGTTGTAGGGGATATAGTTGTCTTCCTCATATTGTTTATGGATGACATACTACTCATTGGGAAGGACATCCCTATGCTTCAGTCTGTCAAGACATGGCTAGGGAGTTGCTTCTCAATGAAGGACTTAGGTGAGGCATCCCACATTCTAGGGATACAGATCTATAGAGATAGATCTAAGAGAATGCTTGCCCTAAGTCAGAGTACATATATTGACAAGGTACTCCTTCGGTTAGAAGGGATTTCTGCCGATGTCACATGGCGTGAGTCTTTCGAAGACTCAAGGTCCCTCTTCTAGAGAGGAGAGAGACCGCATGGATCAGATCCCTTATGCCTCAGCCATAGAATCGATCATGTACACCATGCTATGTACTCGACCTGATGTCTCGTATGCTTTGAGCATGACGAGCAGATACCAGTCAGATCTTGGTGAAAATCACTGGATAGCGGTCAAGAATATTCTCAAGTACTTAAGAAGGACTAAAGAATATTTCTTGATATATGGAGGCAATGATGAGCTAGCTGTAAAGGGTTACAGTGATGCTAGCTTCCAGACCGACCAGGATGACTATAGATCGCAGTCGGGGTTCGTATTTTGCATTAATGGTGGTGCTGTGAGCTGGCCGAGTATATTGCTGCATCAGAGGCAGCAAAGGAGGCAGTTTGGATTCGCAAGTTCATCACTGAACTTGGGGTGGTTCCTAGCATTGCTGACCCTATTGAGCTCTATTGTGACAACAATGGAGCTATAGCACAGGCGAAGGAACCTCACTCACACCAGCGGACCAAACACATACTACGGCGCTTCCATCTCATTCGAGAGATCATCGAGAGAGGAGATGTGAAGATTTGCAGAGTACCTACAGAGGCTAACATCGCAGATCCCTTGACCAAGGCTTTGGCACAGAGGAAGCATGATGGTCACACTAGGTCATTTGGGCTTAGAGCCTACACTGATTGGCACTAGTGCTAGTGGGAGATTGTTAGCTAGAGCCCTAGAGCCAATCATTTGATGATTGTATTTTGGACTTATTGTATCATATTCTATATAAATAAAGGCATTTGGTTTTTGGTTTTTATACTTACTTGTATTGGTGCCAAATAAACTAAGTATAATAACGTCCTTGAGTAGACGGTTCTCACCTATATCAATCGGTTAGTTGAACCAATAGTGAGATGATATAGGGAACACTACTCTTAATCATTCCTAGTCGAGTATTAACATTCAGGAACAATGTTAATGTAATAAGACTAGCATGTAGGTCAACTCGATGACTTGATCTCACAAGTCATGGATATAGAGATATCAAGTTGACACATGGGTATGCATTGGAGAATGTATACTGAATGACCCGCCATGAGAAAGTATCATGGATCGTTATATGAGTGTCATATACTTTCTCATGTGGCTATTAGTATGACTACTAGTCCTTAGACCTGAAGTCACCATGGTTCCCTACATAAGGAGTTATGTACTTTAGTTTCGTCAAACGTCACCCGTAACTGGGTGGACTATAAAGGCGTTTACTGGGTATGTAACAAATTATGCGGAGGGATGTGAGTGATGTAGATGGGATCTATCCCTCCTATATGACGGGAGTGACATCGGTATTCTTGATAGAGTGAGACCACGAAGTGCATGGCCATGCCCAAATGAGTCAATATAGGATATTGAGCGCATTTGATTTAGTGTGTCTACTTGGAGTTCTTCAGATTGATTAGAGGATGAAACGGTCTATGCCTCATATTGATCAATCTAGATGTCTAGGATAGAAGGTCACTTGTCATATATTGTGAGGAGTTACAATTAGTAGTCACAAGGTGATGTTGGATCTCAACATTCTTGTAACTTGGGTAGTAATGATGTGTTGCTAGATACCGCTCATTACTTATGCTCCTAAATGGGTTTAGGGCATTGCCAACGTTACAAGAACCTATAGGGTCACACACTAAGAACAATTAGATGGAGATTAGGTTCATATGATGAACCAAGAGGATTAAATTCATTTGATGAATCAAATTGGATTAAGAGTAATCCTAATTGGGCTAACTTGAGTTGGACTCAAGTGGATTCATGTATTCAATGAGTCTACTTTAGATTATGACTCATTAAATCAACTTAATTTAATGAATTAGATTCATTATATTAAGTTGGCTTGAATCAAATGGTTAGATTAGATCAACCATGGAAGAGATTTGGTCAAGTTTGACTTGACTTGAGAGGAAGATAAAACGTCAAGTTTGACTTGACTTTATGCCACCTCATTGGTGAGTTGGCATTGATGTGGACCAATGATGTTACTCCACATCATCATGGGTGCCACCTCATTGAAGTTACAAAGCCATTTTCTTTAATAGCTTCACATTAATTGCACTTAATGCAATTTTTGGGAGTTACACTTTAAAAGTGGCCGGCCACTTTTGAATGGGAATGGAATTGATTTTCCTCATTCAAGTGCATTATTCCTTCTTCTTCCTCTTGGAGCTCTCTCCCTCTCCCTCTCCTCCTCAACTTGGCCGAACCACACATAGGTGCTAGCACACCTCTTTGTGTGTTTTTCTCCATCTACGAGTCCGTGTGGATACTTCTAAAGGAGTATCTATCTTGATACTCTTGAGATCCGGCATTTTGAACGAGCGGGATATGCAAAGGGCACGCACCGAAGGTATAACTATTTTCATGTAGATTTAGGAGTAGACTCGTACTCGTAATTTTTGTTTTGAAATCTTTTCTTCCCACGAGATCCGTTGGCTAGGGTGATTCGGGGTTTCCGCGATGCAAAAACGCGATTTTCGCGGCCCGAAAAACCCAACACTAGGTTGGTAGGAGTCCGAACTTCGGACCGGAGTTCCCCTTTATTCTGGCGCGCTCACCGAGCTTAGGTCCCCGGATCATACCACCATCTCAGAACATATCTTAATTGATTCAGGCGCGCTCACCGGGCTTAGGTCCCCAGATCATACCACCATCCCAGAACATATCTTGTTTGATTCTGGCACGCTCACCGGGCTTAGGTCCCCAGATCATACCACCATCCCAGAACATATCTTGTTTGATTCTGGCGTGCTCACTGGGCTTAGGTCCCCGGATCATACTACCATCTCAGAACACATCTTGTTTGATTCTGGCGCGCTTATCGGGCTTAGGTCCCCGGATTATACCACCATCCCAGAACATAAATTGGCAAGCTCCCCAAGCTTAGGTCTCCGGTTCATACCTATACAGTGATGAGGAATTTTGGGTCGTTACAGCCATGCCCAAATGAGTCAATATGAGATATTGAGCTCATTTGATTAGAGTGAGTCTACTTGGAGTTCAAGACAAAAATTGATTAGAGGATGACACGGTCTATGCCTCAATAGATCAATTTAGATATCAAGGATAGAAGGCCATTGTCACATATTGTGAGAGTCACAATTAGTAGTCACAAACATGATGTTGGATCTCAATATTTTTGTAACTTGGGTAGTAATGATGTGTTGCTAGATACCGCTCATTACTTATGTTTCTAAATGGGTTTAGGAGCATTGCCAACGTTACAAGAACCTATAGAGTCACACACAAAGGGCAATTAGATTGAGATTAGGTTCATATGATGGACCAAGAGGATTAGGTTCATATGATGAACCAAATTGGATTAAGAGTAATCCAAATTAGACTAATTGAGTTGGACTCAATTTGATTCATGTGTCGAATTAGTCTAGTTAGACTATGATTCATTGAGTCAATTTAAACCAATGAATTTAGATTCATTAAATTAAATTGGTTTGAATCAAAGGGTAGATTTGATCAACCATGGGAGATAAATGGGTCAAGTTTGACTTGCCTTAAGAGGGAAGATGAAGGGTCAAGTTTGACTTGACCAAATGTCACCTCATTTGTGACTTGGCTTGGGCTGGCCAATGATGGTGTTCCACATCATCATGGCTACATCATTGTGTGCCACCTCATGAGGAAGACCAAGAGCCATGACTCTTGGTATTACATGGAGGTATATAACACACAATGAAGTGGTCGACCACTTTATGGTGAATTGAAACAAGGTGTGTACTCATTCAATTCTTCTTCTTCCTCCTCTCTTCTTCCTTCTCCCTCTCCTCCATTACCGAGCCACTCAAGGGTGCTAGCACATTCTAAGTGGTTCTCTCCACCTTTTTGTCCGTGTGGATACGTGTAGAGGAGTGTACACTTGACACTCTACGAGATCCGACAACCTTTTTGGACGAGCGGGATAAGCGAAGGGCATCGCTACAAGGGTAATGCTCTTTTCATGTAGATCTAAGGTAGATCTAGTGTAGACAAACATGTACAAGATCATTTTATATATTTTCGTACAGATCCGTGGCTAGCTTCGGGGTTTCTGCAACGCAAAAAGCGATTTTTGTGGCACGAATTTGCTAGCAGGTTCTTTGACAACTGTGCACTCTGCCATCACTGCTCCTGAGTAACCGAGTGGACAGGATGCTATCAGAGTACACCTATCCTCCTACCCCAAAATAGTGTGGGGGAGCGCAAGGCTCTCATCTCCCTGAAACAGTTCAGAGGAGGGATCCCTATCGTGCTTCCACGCTGCGTCACACTACCCATGAGTGGACCAGCGGAGCATTGACAGAGCATGTAAAATATTTCACCTAGATAAAATTAAATAATAAGGTTTCATAGGCAAAAAGGCTTAACAGAATTTTTAGATATTTTTAGAAATTTTCTGGGAATTTTTCGGAGCTCGTGTGACGTATTTGGAGGGGATGCATGTATATGTTAGGATGTATACTAAAAGCCTATCTTTTTGTATGAACATTTATTTTGAAATGAGAATCACATTGGTCAAATGTCTGTATTTAGTAAAATGTAGTTGTCCATTTAATTTATATTGTAGATAACATGGTATGTGGTGTCACACAGAAAATCATGTTATCAGTTCCTTATAAATTATAAATAGTAGCTCACAACCAAGATAGATTGGGACAAACTATTGGAATGGTTGTAGTATAATTTGGTACTATTTTATCTTGACTATAAAATTACACTAGAACACTATGTGTGTATTGAGCAGGACCATTTGAGGTTGTTCCTTTTATATTGACTGTATAAAAGAACATAACCTCTGTTATTATGGATGTGCGTACTCTTAATCCCGATATAATAACAAGCACATATACTTAGTATTTATTTCTTTGATTTATCAATGGGTGAGATTTATTCGTTAAATCAATAGGCCCGATAATTTAGGAAATAATATTATTTATATGGTGTGTTGTTGATTATAGAAGAAAATTGTGTCATAGTTATCTAGGTTGATGATGTCCTCTTGAGGAGCTCATAAGGATTGCTATAAAAACCCTACAGGTGGACTTAGTCCGACATGACAATGAAGTTGAGTGGTACTACTCTTGGAGCTAAATATTAATTAAGTGAGAGTTTTGGATCGTAGTGTTCGATAGAGGGGGAGGGGGTGGGGGTGAATATTGAATTCAAAATTTTCGTAGAGTAAGTGCACAGCGGAAAAATAATGAACAAAAAAGAAGTAACACAAGTAGGTTTTTTACTTGGTTCGGAGCCTGTGTCGACTTCTACTCCAAGGCCCACACACGAGGGTGCTTTCGGTGGGCAATTCATTAGCAATTCAAAAATGTTTACAATTTAAAGTACACGAATGTTAATAAAGAAAATAATACTGACAAAAATGAAGAATAAAAAAGCAGAGCATTGTCAGCAACATCGCAAGAGCACCAGAGATCGAATTGAGAGTTGATGTTGGAGCTTCAGCCTTGACCCTCCTTATATAGGAGGTTCGAGGTGCCTGGAACGTTCAGGGCGCCTTGAACATGACGTAGCCGAGTCAACCAGGGCGCTCCACGTGGCGAGGTGACGCTAAGGATACGTTTTTGCCTCCGGGTGCCCGGGTTCCTCCAGGGCGCCCGAACCTCCGGGCGCCCGGATCCATCCTGGGTGCCCGGACCTCAGTTTTCCAGCAGCTTCCTTCCTACAAGAAAACGTTAGTTCGGAGAAAAAAAATAATACATATATCCTGTAAAACAAAGTGTTAGCACAGTTCAAGTTTAACAAGTAGAGTATTAATTAGATTCTGTCTCTCCGAGACCGGAATCTAGTCAAGCTCTCGACTTAGAGTTCTGAAATGGTTCTAAGTCAGCTCGACACCTATGTTCCCTTCCCGAGAACGCGTCCTCACAATCACTCCCCTCCAGTGACTTACCTTCACTTACCTGCTAGACGTCCGGTCAGCCCTTCGACCCGTCTGGGCTTTGTGCCAGCTATCCAGTTAGCCCGTCGACCTAGCTGGGCTTCGTGCCAAATGTCCGGTCAGCCCGTCGACCCGTTTGGACATTGTGCTAGCCATCCGGTCGGCCCATCGACCTAGTTGGGCTTCATGCCAAACATCAGGTCAGCCCGTCGACCTGTCTGGACTTCTCCTACACAATCGATCAGAGTGTTAGATAATAACGAAACTAACATAACCTATTTTGTCATTCATCAAAACTTGAGTTTGACCGTTAGTGCTAACTGCACCAACAATCTCCCCCTTTTTGATGTAATGACAACCTGGTTAAGTTAGTGATAAATATGCATGTAAGAAATAAGCATAAGGTTGTTAAGTTGGCTTTTAAATTTTGTTCTGTTTCTATTTGTTTAACTAACTTAACCACCTAACCCTCCCCCTTTGGTATTCATAAAAAAAATGACATAGAACAGCAAGGTAACTTAAAAAAAATGCAAGCTAAATGAAATTTAGAAATGTAAGTCAGATTATTTTGGGGGGAGTATAACATAAAAAAATGACTTAAGTTTAAAAAATAGTCACTATTAATGTTTTAACAAGATAATTACAATTTTAACTTGATTTTTCAAAAAGAGTTTTGCAATATGGAAACATAATTTGCAAAAATATTAGGGTTAAGTTCAATTTATAAGTCAAGTTTTTAAACTAAGTAAAATAAATTTCTTAAAATTTAAATCTGACTTTGTAATCATTTAGATAAATTTTCAAAAATATGTTTTGAAACCTAAATATAATTTTCAAAACTGAAGAATCCAATTTTCAAAACCAACTTTTTAAAACTAAGTTCGGAAGGTTTAAATCAAAAACCAAGTTTATAATAAAGCAAATTTTCAAAAAATAATTTTAACTTTCAAAACTAATTTTGAAAAATCCAAAGAAATTGTTAAAGTACTTAGTTTTGATTTGATAAAAGAATATTTTGCAAAAATTATTTTTAAACTAAGTAAAAAAATAATTAACCCCCCCTGAACCTGACATTACAAAATCTGTCTAACCGGTTAGCTACTTACTGACTATTTAGAGGATAGCAGCTTTCACTTAGTTAGTCAAGTTAAGTCTAAGCATTAGTTAGTGTTTGACTAAACTGAATGACTTAACTGGATTAATATCTATTTGGTATTTAACGCCCAGACTTATATCGATGCACTGACATAAGCATCTTAAGTCCAGGCAATTAATCTACGCATCTCACCCCTTTCTATATTTGGTAATCACAAACAAGGGAATCCTAGGATGTTGGTGAGATGCTCAAGTACTAGCCCTAGGGAACATGCTTTCTAGGGGATTATTCTAGTCTAAGGCTAAAACTATTTTTGAAATTCTAGAAATAGGAATTTTGAAAAACATAAAAGCATTTTACCTTAGAATTTAAAAATAACCATTTTTTGAAAACCATTTTAAAATTCCTAATCTATTAGACACATCTCTAATTATCTACGTAGATTGCTAAACTCACTTTCAGGGAGGGGTTTAATAAATATGTCAGCTAAATTAGATTTTGACTCAATGTACTTGAGTTCAATGTCTCCTTTAGTGACATGATCCCTGATAAAGTGATGCCTAATTTCAATGTGTTTGATTCTGAAATGATGCATTGGATTTTTTGTTAAATTGATTGAACTAATATTGTCAATTAATACTTTTACATTTGTAAGGTTTAGGTTGAAAATTTTGAAAGTCTGCATCATCCATAATAGTTGTGCAACGCATTCTCCTATGGCAATATATTCTGACTCAGTTGTAGATAGAGCAACACAGTGTTCCTTTCTACTAAACCAGCTAACAAGTGATGGACTTAGTAGTTGACATCCACCACTTGTGCTTTTACGGTCTAATTTGCACCCAACATAATCTGAGTTAGAATACCCTATTAATTCAAAATTATTAGTTCTAGGATACCAAATACCTACATTTGTTGTTCCTTTGAGGTATCTAAAGATTCTTTTGACTTGGGTCAAATGTGATTCTTTAGCACAAGTTTGGTATCTAGCACACATACTAACTGCAAATAAGATATTGGGTCTACTTGCAGTTAAGTATAGTAGGCTACCTATGACACTCCTATAGTATTTTAGGTCAACTGGTTTTCCATTGGCGTCGTCATCTAGAATTGTGTTTACTGCCATAGGTGTTTTTATTTCTTTAGTATTTTCCATTCCAAATTTTTTAAGTAATTCTTTAGCGTATTTTTGTTGATAAATATAATTACCTTCATTTGTTTGTTTTATTTGTAATCCTAAAAAGTAAGTTAATTTGCCAACTAAACTCATTTCAAATTCTTGTTCCATTAAGTTTGTGAATTCTTCTAAAAATTCTGATTTAGTTGACCCAAAAATTATATCATCTACAAAAATTTGGGCTATAAATATGTCCTTTTTTTTATTAATTTAATGAATAAGGTCGGGTCAATTTTACCCTGGTTAAACCCTTTGGATATAAGGTAAGAGGTTAACCTTTCATACCATGCCCTAGGTGCTTGTTTAAGTCCATATAAAGCTTTCTTTAATTTAAATATATAGTCAGGATTTTCTAGACTTTCAAATCCAGGTGGTTGTCCTACATATACTTTTTCTTTTATTAATCCATTTAGAAATGTTGATTTGACGTCCATTTGATATAGTCTAAACCCCTTGTAGGCTGCATAGCTGAGTAACATTCTAATGGACTCTAGTCTAGCTACTGGGGCATAAGTTTATCATAGTCAAGTCCTTCAACTTGGCTAAACCCCTTAGTGACTAGCCTTGCTTTATTTCTATTAATTTCCCTAGTTTCACTTAGTTTATTTCTAAATACCCATTTTATTTCTATTACTTTTTTATTTTTGTGTGGTGGTACTAAGTCCCAAACTTCATTTCACTCAAATTGAGCTAGTTCCTCCTGCATAGCTATGATCAAGTCTGGGTCAAGTAAGGATTCAGCTACGATTTTAGGTTAGATTTTTGAAATTAAAGAAATTTGACTTAGGTTTCTAAAGGATGATCTAGGCTGAACCCTTAGGTCTGGATCACCAATTATCTGGTCAATTAGATGATTTGGGCTGACTCTTATGGTTCTAAAAGGTTGATTTTCTTGAGTTCTTTCTTCCTCTTCATGATTTAAGTCTTGATTGATTTCTTCTTGATTACTATTGCTTTGAATGAACTCAATTGACTGAAGTTAGGTTTGATCTGAATTTGGTTTGGATTCCTCAAATTTTACATTGGTGGTTTCTTCAATTCTTAAGGTAACCTTATTGTATATTCTGTATCCCCTACTATTGAGTGAATATCCCACACAAATGCCATTTTCTATTTTAGAAGTAAATTTTCCTAAATGTTCCCTAGTGTTCAAGATGAAGGTTGGGCACCCAAATACTTTAAAATTCTTCATATTGGGTTGTTTATTATAATAAACTTCAAAAAAGGTTTTATTATGTACTTTATTTAGGGTTGTTCTATTTTGCACGTAGCAGGCTGTACTCACAGCTTCTGCCCAAAAATATTTGGGAAGATTATATTCATTTAACATAGTTCTAGAGGCTTCAATTAACGTTCTATTTTTTCTTTCTACAATCCCATTTTGTTGAGGAGTTTTAGGGCATGAAAATTCATGATAATAGCCATTTTCAAGACAAAATTTATTAAGGTTATGATTTTTAAATTCTCCCCCATTATCACTTCTAATTCTTTTAATTTTAAGATCTTTTTCATTTTCAACTTGTTTACAAAAGTTTGTAAAAATTTCAAAGGTTTCATCCTTATTTTTTAAGAATTTTACCCAAGTGAACCTAGAGTAGTCATCTATTATTACTAGACAATATAAACTATCATTTATTGATTTGACCCCATAGGAGTCAAACAGGTCTAGATGTAAAAGTTCTAGTATTGAGTTAGTTTGAGATTGATTAATTGGTTTGTGGGTAGATTTTTTTTGTTTGCCTTGTTGACAAGCATTACATATGGTTGAGTCAAAGTTGGGTAATTTTGGTAAGCCTCTAACTAATCCATTTAATTTGCTTATATTTCTGAAATTTGTATGTGACATTCTTCTATGTCATAATCACGTTTCTTCTTTTTGTGTTAATTAACACTTAATTGAAGAAGTGGTTAAGTTAATTGCATAGATATTGTCTTTTCTAAACTCTTTTAGACTTATTTTAGGGTTATCTAGGTGCTTGATTAGATATTATGAAGATAAGAACCTAACCTTATACCTAGTGTCATACAATTGACTGATACTTTGGAGATTATACTTGAAATTTTCAACAAGACATTTGTGATAATGAAGTCAAATTTTAGCTCAATATTACCTATACCAATTACCTTGAGTTTGCCATTGTTTCCAAATGCAACTGTCCCTAAGCTTTTGTAAGTAAATTGGGTGAATTTGGTGTGATCTCCAGTAATATATTTGGAGCAACCACTCTCCAAAATCCACTTGATTTCCTATAATAGGTAGGAACTAGAGTTAGTCTAAGTTTAGGCTGATAAAATTTTAAGGTAAGTTTTAACATAAACCTTAAGTTAAAAATTTTTTAAGTTATTTTTAAAATAATTTTTAAAGTTTTTTTTGAAGAATTTTTAAAATAATTTTTTAAAGTTTTTTTAAAAAAATTTTAAAAATTTTTTTAAAGTTTTTAAAAGAATTTTTAAAGTTTTTAAAATAATTTTCAATGTTTTTAAAAGTTTTTTAAAGAATTTTTAAAATATTTTTTAAAGTTTTAAAAAGAATTTTTAAAATAATTTAAAAAATTTTTGAAATAATTTTTAAAACAATTTTTCAAATGATTTTTAAAATAAATTTTAAAGTTTTTAAAAGAATAATTTTTAAAATTTTTAAAATAATTTTTAAAATATTTTTTAAAGAATTTTAAAAGTTTTTAAAATAATTTTTTAAGTTTTTAAAAGAATTTTTAAAGTTTTTAAAGAATGTTTAAAATAATTTAAAAGAATTTTTAAAGTTTTTAAAGAATCTTTAGAATAATTTTAAAAGTTTTTAAATGAATTTTTAAAGTTTTAAAAATAATTTTTAAAATAATTTTTAAAGTTTTAAAAATAATTTTTAAAATAATTTTTAAAGTTTTTAAAAGTTTTTTAAAGAATTTTTAAAATAATTTTTAAATATTTTAAAAAGAATTTTTAAAATAATTT
Source organism: Zingiber officinale (assembly GCF_018446385.1). NCBI lineage: Eukaryota > Viridiplantae > Streptophyta > Magnoliopsida > Zingiberales > Zingiberaceae > Zingiber > Zingiber officinale. The sequence continues at coordinate 46,821,255 of NC_055989.1, read as the reverse complement.
TTAAAGATTTTTAAAAGAATTTTTAAAGTTTTTAAAAGAATTTTTAAAATAATTTTTAAAGTTTTTAAAAGAATAATTTATAAAGATTTTAAAAGAATTTTTTATAATTTTTAAAAGAATTTTTTATTTTGAAAGTTTTTTTTTAAATTAATTTAATTTAATTTAATTTAAATAATTTTAAATAATTTTAATAATTTTGATTTAAATGAATTTCTAAAATAATTTTAAAATTTTGTAAAATAATTTTTATAGTTTTTTTAAAAGAATTTTTAAAATAATTTTTAAAGTTTTTAAAAGAATTTTTAACATAATTTTTAAAGTTTTTCTAAGAATTTTTAAAGTTTTTATAAGAATTTTTAAAATAGTTTTTAAAGTTTTAAACAGAATTTTTAAAGTTTTTTAAAAGAATTTGTAAAGTTTTTTAAAAGAATTTATAAAGTTTTTAACATAATTTTTAAAATTAATTTAATATAATTTAATTTGTTTTAATTTAATTTAATTTATTTTAATTTAATTTAATTATAATTTATTTTAATTTAATTTGTTTTAATTTAATTTAATTTTTTTAAATTTATTTTTAATTTAATTTATTTTATTTTATTTTATTTAGTTTAATTTTTTTTAATTTAATATATTTTAATTTAATTTAATTATAATTGAGTCCTTAGTCATCTCACCCAATTTACGTTTTCAATCAGGGAATCCTTTAATTTGTGAGATAAATTTGGTTGAATTTCTAGGTTTGGTTTAACTTTGTGTTAGTTTTAGGTTTAGCGTTGAGTCCAACAAATAGACATTCTGTAACGCCCGCCCTCCCTGCTAACCCTAAGGGACGGGGCTACGATACTCTACGTACATATTACAGCGGAAGACTTAAAATAATTTTTCTTAGATTAATAAAAACTTTTCTTTTGTTTGCATATCCGAACTACACTAATATGGTTTCCATAACATGATAACAAGATAAATAGAAACATAACATCAAGTCACCCATTTAGTACTACAATTTATGAAACCAAAGCGTAATTCTTAAAAGTTCTTAAAGCAGGTTCTTATTGGGTTGCCTAGCCACAGCCACACACATCTCCTTGCCTCTCCTGTTGCTCCTTTAGCACATCCAGTTTTTTCCTTTATCTGCGGTACAAGGAAAGTAAGCTGTGAGCACTCATGGCTCAGTAAGTTCCTTTCCTACTCACTAAAACCAAAAATCATTACATAATCAAAGAATATATCAACATAACATGATCTCAACTAGTCATGGTATAACATATCATACTATTTAATCATATCATGCAACATAACAAAATCATAATTAGTCATGGCATATCATCTCTTAAAGCATAGCATGAAATATAACATAATCATATCTAATCATGACATCTCATCCCTTAAAGCATAGCATGGAACATATCATAGTCATATCTAATCATGGCATATCATAAATCATAGCATTATCACAACATGATCATAAAGTATATGCAATATGATTTTGAAAACATGTATCCGAAAAATATGTGTATGTCTCATGATCTTTAAAACCATTTCCTCTTACATATATACTTGAACATAATATCAACATATTGGGGATCCCGGCTTAGTACCACATACATACATAATGCGCACATCCTAAGTAGATCCAAGGTAGCTAGTCTTGATTCTACTATGAAACTAGGCCCGTAGCTCGACCTAGGGGCACGTAAGGAGCCCACCCTTTACTAGGCCCGTAATTCGACCTAGGGGCGCATAAGGAGCTCACCCTTTTGGTACAAGCCATTCAAAGTAAAATACATGTCATACTTATACATATCATACATCATACAAGCATGCATCACTTAGGCATACATCATATAAAAGTATGCATCACTTAGGCATACATCATGTCATAAAGGTATGCATCACTTAGGCATACATCATATAAAAGTATGCATCACTTAGGCATACATCATGTCATAAAAGTATGCATCACTTAGGCATACATCATATAAAAGTATGCATCACTTAGGCATACATCATGTCATAAAAGTATGCATCACTTAGGCATACATCATATAAAAGTATGCATCACTTAGGCATACATCATATTAACATGCATATCATAAAAGCATACATATTTTAAGCACATAGCATATCATCAAAGTATGCATATTTCCTTCCACATAACATATCATAAAAAGCATGCATATTTTAAGCATATAGCATATCATCAAGCATGCATATTCTAAGCACATAACATATCATCAAAGCATGCATATTTCTAAACACATATCATATCATAAAAACATGCATATTCTAAGCATATAGCATATCATCAAGCATGCATATTCTAAGCACAAACATATCATCAAAGCATGCATATTTCTAAACACATATCATATCATAAAACATGCATATCTCTATCCACATATCATATCATAAAAAAGTATAAATCACAAGCATACATGGTTAAGCATAAGGGTGTATCATGTGATTATACTATCATAAGAAACATGGTAACATAGTTAACTTGGGTTCTAAGCTTCCTAAACCCTTGGGTTCCTATCATGGACGAACCCCCTTAGGTCTCAATTTAGTTAAAAACAACCTCCAAGCATGTGAAACCTAAATTATCATTACATGAATTTCATAGGAAGCATTATAAGTATGATTTACTTGGTCTCTAAGTTCTCCAAGTCCTTAAACTCATGTGGCCGAACCCTATCAGTATATAAACAAGGTCCCAAATGTCATGAAAACATGGAAACCTTAAACCACATTTATAGCATTTTTTTTCCAAGTAACATAGTAAGCATATTGCGCTAGTTCCTAAGTCCTTCAAGCCCTTAACATATGTCATAGTCAAACTTTTAACAAGTGTTCATGAGGGCTAAAAACAAACATACAAGCATGTGAACTTGAACTAACATCATGTATAAATTCATAACAAAACATTATACAACATGTATGGCCGATACTTACCCTAGCCTCAATTAGGTCATTAAACAACATATAGAATGGGAACATTGTCTTTCTACTTATCATATTTCATGTAAAGTGACATAAGCATATTTAATTCTTGTTCTAGGGTTTCTAGGGCATCTATTCCTTCATGGCCGAAACATACAATAGTCCATTTAGGTCATGGAAAAATTTTACAAGCATGTGACCCAATCAACACATTATCCTATTTTCATAAGAAGCACTTTTAACATATTTGGTTTCATTTCTAAGGCCTCTAGGTCTTTTAAACTCTACTTGGCCGAAACTCAACAGTATATAAACTTGCTTCAAATAGCCTAAAAGCATAAGAAATCATACAAGTTTCATAGCATGTATAAAGACAAGCATAATAAACGTACATGTGAATTGTGTCTTAGGCTTCCTAGGTTTCTTTCCTTTTTTTTTTTATTTTTCCTCATGGCCGAAACCTACCATTCTTTAAACTAGGTTTTAAGTGGCCTAAAGCATGGAAAACCTAAGTAAGTTTCATGGCAAAAATTACTAAGAACATCATATACAAAGTTGGTTCATAAACAAGCTAGGACCCTTGTGATCTTACATGTCATATATCATGTAACTAATTTTCCTATACTCAATTTAAACATAAGAACATTAAACAACTTTCATATAATAATATCACAGAGGTCTTGAGCATATTAGAATTTTGTTTAAGCTTTTCTAAACTATCCATCCTATCATGGCCGAAAATCTAAAATAAGAGTTCATGAATTTCTAGCAATGTTCAACATGCAATTCTTTAAGAAAACTCTATATTCTATCATACAAACATGGTTACTTAAAATTTAAAGGTATTCCTAACCCTAAGCCCTTTTCTTGGCCGAAACATATAAATGGATTTCTTTTGGTTCCAAGTAACTTTTACGCAAGAAAACCAATAAAAGATCCTTAATAGTTCATGGAGAGAATCTTGCATTAGTTTGGTTACACAATATTTTCCCTAACCTCTTTAAAATATTTTTGGCCGAAATTCTAGGGTTAGGTACTCCTCTGATCAAGCATCATTTAGGTATAAAAACATGAAGAAAATCCTTCCTACATAGAATATAAAAATATCATGAAATAAGGACTTGTTTAAACCTTCCTAGATTTGAAAACCCTTTCTTTGGCCGAATTTTTCTTAAATTCCTTCCTAGGTTTTCTAATCCTTATAAAATCCGAAAATCACATAAAAATCCTTGTACCACAGGTGAGGGGAAGCTTACATCCTTTTCGCTTGTGGATCTAAGGTATGGTGATGGAAGAAGTAGCCTCTTCTTCTAGTTCCTTTCCCTTGATTCCCTTGCTTAGTCCTCCTTGTATCTTAGGCTTTCTTAGGGGAAAAAACCTTGGCTTTGGGGCCGAAGATGGAGGAGAGGGGACTGATGGTTTCGGTGAGGGAGAGGAAGAATGAGAGAAAATGAGAGAAAAATAACCTTCTCTTTTCTTGCTCCCTTTTATGTTAAGGGGGAAGAGGTAGCAAAATTGATTTTTGCTTTCCTTCTCCCTTAGCCTTTTTTTTTCCTATTTCCTATTTATTTTATTTATTCATTTATTCTTACCATTCATGATGAAATAAGGGGGATTGAATCCTCTTAATTCCCTCTTTAAATTTTCGGCAACAACAAAGAGGAAGAAGGAGAGAAAGGGAGGAAGGCAAGTTGCCTTTCTCTTGCTCCTTTCTTGTTTTCTTTTGGCTAGCTTTTACTCTTACCTTTATCATGAGTTTCCCTCCTTTGCTATCAATATCTTCTCTCTATCCCAATTCTACTAATTAATTCTATGAAATATAATATAAGAGGTTCATGGTTCAATCCTTGACCTCCTCTTCTTTTTATTTCATTTTATTTCTTTTTGCTTCAACTCACTTCCTATTATTTTTCTAAGGAAAAATCCCACATTCATATATTTATCTTACAAGCTTAGTGGGTATTACAGTACCCCGTACCTCATAAAAAGTTCATCCTCGAACTTTAAAATAGTTCCGGCTACTTTTGTTTCATATCGTCCTCGCGTTCCCAGGTGGCTTCTTCGAATCGTTGATTCCGCCAAAAGACCTTTACTAAGGGTATTTCTTTGTTCCTTAACCTCTTTATTTCTCGGTCCAGAATCTGGATGGGTTTACTTTCATAACTCAGGTCTTCCTGCACCTGTACCGACTGAGGCTCAATCACTTGATCTGTGCTGGGAGTACATTTCTTGAGCATCGATACATGGAACACGTTGTGAATGGCGGTCATGTCTGAAGGTAGTTCTAGTCTGTATGCAACTTGGCCCACTCTTTCGAAAATCCGATACGGTCCTACGTATCGTGGGCTTAGCTTGCTCCTCTTTCTGAACCTCATTATCCCTTTCATGGGGGATACCTTAAGGAATACCAAATCTCCGATATTGAATTCTAGCGGCCTGCGCCGTTTATCGGCATAATTCTTCTGCCGAGTCTATGCAGTTTCTATTCGTTGACGGATCTTTTGTATAGCTCGAGTGGTGTCATCAATAAGTTCCGTTCGGAACCCCATTTCCTTCTTTTCACCACTTTCATACCAGCATATAGGAGATCTACACTTCCTCCCATATAAAGCTTCGTAAGGTGCCATTCCAATAGTAGCTTGGTAGCTATTATTGTAGGCGAATTCTGCCAGGTATAAATATCGGCACCAGCTCCCCTTGAAGTCCAGGGCACAAGCTCTTAACATATCCTCCAATATTTGATTTACTCTTTCAGTCTGCCCATCAGTCTGTGGGTGGAAGGCTGTGCTAAACAACAACTTCGTGCCGAGGGCCTTCTGAAAGCACTCCCAAAAGTGCGAGACAAAACGTCCGTCTCTATCAGAAATAATAGTCTTAGGGATACCATGTAATCTGACGATTTCCTTAACATATAGTTGAGCTAGTTGTTCAGTTGAATAAGTCATCTTGATCACCAAAAAGTGTGCAGACTTCGTCAGTCTGTCCACGATCACCCATATAGCATCATACCCGTTTGTCGTCTTGGGTAGACCTGAAATGAAATCCATGGAGATTTCTTCCCATTTCCATTCTGGAATTTGGACAGGTTGTAATAATCCACCGGGTCTCTGGTGTTCAGCTTTGACCCTTTGGCACGTCAGACAAGTACTGACGTACTGAGCCACTTCTCTTTTCATACCGGACCACCAAAATTTCTTTTTCAGGTCCTGGTACATCTTAGTGGAACCCGGGTGCATTGCATAAGGCGTTGTATGGGCTTCTTCCAGTATCTTCTTTCGCAACTCTGGATCCTCCGGAATACATAATCGATCCTTGAGGTATAATATTCCATCGTTTGCGATACGGAACCCGTCATTCTTTCCTTCTGTGGTCTCTTGTTTAATTCTTTGAAGGCTCGGGTCCCTGGTTTGCTTCTCTAACATGTTCTCGAATAACGTTGGTATTATGGTGAGGGTAGAAAGTCGTCCGGACATGGTTTCAACTAATGGATACGAAACATGTTTCAGTTTCTTGATGGATTCCCTCATTAGTTTGCTTTCAGCATTGAATAAAATTCTAGCATACTGACTGAAATTAGATAGCTGACCTGTGACAGCAGTAGAGGCGTTCGCCACGTCGTCCTGAGCGAGAGAGTAGACTCTGGCATTGGTCATAGTGGGAGGGGCCTCCAATCTTCCTTGGCTGATTGAAGTCCCTTCTATGGCAGCTTGCATCTGATGAAGCTGTGCGGGGGCACTCCTGTTCTGGAAGTTCTGCGAAGGTGGTGCCTGAGGCTGAGTAGGGCAATCTCTTATCAAATGACCTTCCTTTCCGCAGTTGTAGCACTTTCTGGTGCTCAAAAGACATACTCCAGAATGCATTTTCCCACATGTGGCACACTGAGGGTACTTGGTCTACTTATTGACCGGACCACCTTTTGGTTTATTCCACTGTTTCCTCTTTCCACCTGAGTTTCCTTTCCAGTCGGTTCTGGTATTGTGCGATTTTTGTCCCCCGGTCAGTGCTTGGTTCTTGCCCTTGTTCATTGCTTCTTGATAGTGCTCGGTAATCAGGGCACTGCTGTCTAGCTCCTCTGCAGTCTGCGGTCTATTAACTCCGCCGGCTACGTTCAGAGCTATCTTGGGTTGGAGCATCTTTAACATTAACCGGACCCTTTCTTTTTCAGTTCGAACCAGTTCTGGGCACAGTCGGGCTAGGCGGTTGAACCTCTTAATGGCTTCATTAACTGACAGATCACCTTGCCAGAACTCAATGAACTCGTCATAGTGCTTGTTGGTTACTCGCATATGGAAGAATTCCTCTACGAACTCTGTCTCAAAATCTGTCCACTGCATTTGGTTTATTTGTCTTTTCGCCTTTACTCTGTCCCACCACATCCGGGCATCTCCGGTAAGACAGAACGACGCGCATTTGACCTTCTCGTGTTCAGGCCAATCCAATAATTCCATTATGTTCTCCACGATTTTGAGCCAGGCTTGCGCATCCCATGGTTCACAGTTTCCCGAGAATGCTTCCGGCTTAAGCCATTGCCACTGAATCAGATAGGTCTCTTGTCGGACCATCGGAGTAGGGGCTGCCGGGGGCACTGGTGCGGCTGTAGGTATAACCTGTAGTGCATTCTGATTTGTCGGTGGGGTAACTGGGTTGCCTTGCTGACCCATTAAGGTAGTGATCAGCTGCTATTACTTGGCAATCTGATGCTGGAGATTTGCGACTACCTGCGTAAGGTCTGGTGGAGTCACTGTTCCCTTGGTTCAGGTATTGCGTGTCCTAACCATGTTTATCTAAATAAGGACAAATAGACTAGTGTAAGTGGTTATCGTTTTTAGCCAATCTAACGTACTGTTTTGTTTCTATCTATTTGTTCTGGTATTATTCCTAACCTACCAATATGAAATCCTAATCTAAATTATAACTAAAAGCATAGAATAAAGCATCAAACATAAGCAAGTAAAACATGAAGCTAAAGCATAAACAACATAAAGAAATGTAAGAAGTAGAGTGACAACAATATGACATAAGGAAATAAAGCATAAGCAATATAGCAAAGAAAATAAAGCATAAATCGTATAACATGAAACTAAGCATAAGCATATAACAAGAAAATTAAACATAAGCATTCTTACTTGGAGCGGCAGGTCGGAGGCTTGATGTGTGTGTAGTGAGCTGGCAAAAACTTTGATATTGTAACGCCCGCCCTCCCTGCTAACCCTAAGGGACGGGGCTACGATACTCTACGTACATATTACAGCGGAAGACTTAAAATAATTTTTCTTAGATTAATAAAAACTTTTCTTTTGTTTGCATATCCGAACTACACTAATATGGTTTCCATAACATCATAACAAGATAAATAGGAACATAACATCAAGTCACCCATTTAGTACTACAATTTATGAAACCAAAGCGTAATTCTTAAAAGTTCTTAAAGCAGGTTCTTATTGGGTTGCCTAGCCACAGCCACACACATCTCCTTGCCTCTCCTGCTACTCCTTTAGCACATCCAGCTTTTTCCTTTATCTGCGGTACAAGGAAAGTAAGCTGTGAGCACTCATGGCTCAGTAAGTTCCTTTCCTACTCACTAAAACCAAAAATCATTACATAATCAAAGAATATATCAACATAACATGACCTCAACTAGTCATGGCATAACATATCATACTCTTTAATCATATCATGCAACATAACAAAATCATAATTAGTCATGGCATATCATCTCTTAAAGCATAGCATGAAATATAACATAATCATATCTAATCATGGCATCTCATCTCTTAAAGCATAGCATGGAACATATCATAGTCATATATAATCATGGCATATCATAAATCATAGCATTATCACAACATGATCATAAAGTATATGCAATATGATTTTGAAAACATGTATCCGAAAAACATGTGTATGTCTCATGATCTTTAAAACCATTTCCTCTTACATATATACTTGAACATAATATCAACATATTGGGGATCCCGGCTTAGTACCACATACTTACATAATGCGCGCATCCTAAGTAGATCCAAGGTAGCTAGTCTTGATCCTACTAGGAAACTAGGCCCGTAGCTCGACCTAGGGGCACGTAAGGAGCCTACCCTTTACTAGGCCCGTAATTCGACCTTGGGGCGCATAAGGAGCCCACCCTTTTGGTACAAGCCATTCAAAGTAAAATACATGTCATACTTATACATATCATACATCATACAAGCATGCATCACTTAGGCATACATCATATAAAAGTATGCATCACTTAGGCATACATCATATAAAAGTATGCATTACTTAGGCATACATCATGTCATAAAAGTATGCATCACTTAGGCATACATCATGTCATAAAAGTATGCATCACTTAGGCATATATCATATAAAAGTATTCATCACTTAGGCATACATCATATTAAAATGCATATCATAAAAGCATACATATTTTAAGCACATAGCATATCATCAAAGTATGCATATTTCCTTCCACATAGCATATCATAAAAAGCATGCATATTCTAAGCATATAGCATATCATCAAGCATGCATATTCTAAGCACATAACATATCATCAAAGCATGCATATTTCTAAACACATATCATATCATAAAAACATGCATATTCTAAGCATATAGCATATCATCAAGCATGCATATTCTAAGCACATAACATATCATCAAAGCATGCATATTTCTAAACACATATCATATCATAAAACATGCATATCTCTATCCACATATCAAATCATAAAAAGGTATAAATCACAAGCATACATGGTTAAGCATAAGGGTGTATCATGTGATTATACTATCATAAGAAACATGGTAACATAGTTAACTTGGGTTCTAAGCTTCCTAAACCCTTGGGTTCCTATCATGGCCGAACCCCCTTAGGTCTCAATTTAGGTAAAAACAACCTCCAAGCATGTGAAACCTAAATTATCATTACATGAATTTCATAGGAAGCATTATAAGTATGATTTACTTGGTTTCTAAGTTCTCTAAGTCCTTAAACTCATGTGGCCGAACCCTATCAGTATATAAACAAGGTCCCAAATGTCATGAAAACATGGAAACCTTAAACCACATTTATAGCATTTTTTTCCATGTAACATAGTAAGCATATTGAGCTAGTTCCTAAGTCCTTCAAGCCCTTAACATATGTCATAGTCAAACTTTTAACAAGTGTTCATGAGGGATAAAAATAAACATACAAGCATGTGAACTTGAACTAACATCATGTATAAATTCATAACAAAACATTATACAACATGTATGGCCGAAACTTACCCTAGCCTCAATTAGGTCATTAAACAACATATAGCATGGGAACTTTGTCTTTCTACTTATCATATTCCATGTAAAGTGACATAAGCATATTTAATTCTTGTTCTAGGGTTTCTAGGGCATCTATTCCTTCATGGCCGAAACATACAATAGTCCATTTAGGTCATGGAAAAATTATACAAGCATGTGACACAATCAACACATTATCCTATTTTCATAAGAAGCACTTTTAACACATTTGGTTTCATTTCTAAGGCCTCTAGGTCTTTTAAACCCTACTTGGTTGAAACTCAACAGTATATAAACTTGCTTCAAATAGCCTAAAAGCATAAGAAATCATACAAGTTTCATAGCATGTATAAAGACAAGCATAATAAACATACATGTGAATTGTGTCTTAGGCTTCCTAGGTTTCTTTCCCTTTTTCTTTTATTTTTCCTCATGGCCGAAACCTACCATTCTTTAAACTAGGTTTTAAGTGGCCTAAAGCATGGAAAACCTAAGTAAGTTTCATGGCAAAAATTACTAAGAACATCATATACAAAGTTGGTTCATAAACAAGCTAGGACCCTTGTGATCTTACATGTCATATATCATGTAACTAATTTTCCTATACTCAATTTAAACATAAGAACATTAAACAACTTTCATATCATAATATCACAGAGGTCTTGAGCATATTAGAATTTTGTTTAAGCTTTTCTAAACTATCAATCCTATCATGGCCGAAAATCTAAAATAAGAGTTCATGAATTTCTAGCAATGTTCAACATGCAATTCTTTAAGAAAACTCTATATTCTATCATACAAACATGGTTACTTAAAATTTAAAGGTCTTCCTAACCCTAAGTCCTTTTCTTGGCCGAAACATATAAATGGATTTCTTTTGGTTCCAAGTAACTTTTAAGCAAGAAAACCAATAAAAGATCCTTAATAGTTCATGGAGAGAATCTTGCATTAGTTTGGTTACACAATATTTTCCCTAACCTCTTTAAAATATTTTTGGCCGAAATTCTAGGGTTAGGTACTCCTCTGATCAAGCATCATTTAGGTATAAAAACATGAAGAAAATCCTTCCTACATAGCATAGAAAAATATCATGAAATAAGGACTTGTTTAAACCTTCCTAGATTTGAAAACCCTTTCTTTGGCCAAATTTTTCTTAAATTCCTTCCTAGGTTTTCTAATCCTTATAAAATCCGAAAATCACATAAAAAGCCTTGTACCACAGGTGAGGGGAAGCTTACATCCTTTTCGCTTGTGGATCTAAGGTATGGTGATGGAAGAAGTAGCCTCTTCTTCTAGTTCCTTTCCCTTGATTCCCTTGCTTAGTCCTCCTTGTATCTTAGGCTTTCCTAGGAGAAAACCTTGGCTTTGGGGCCGAAGATGGAGGAGAGGGGACTGATGGTTTCGGTGAGGGAGAGGAAGAATGAGAGAAAATGAGAGAAAAATAACCTTCTCTTTTCTTGCTCCCTTTTATGTTAAGGGGGAAGAGGTAGCAAAATTGATTTTTGCTTTCCTTCTCCCTTAGCCTTTTTTTTCCTATTTCCTATTTATTTTATTTATTCATTTATTCTTACCATTCATGATGAAATAAGGGGGATTGAATCCTCTTAATTCCCTCTTTAAATTTTTGGCAACAACAAAGAGGAAGAAGGAGAGAAAGGGAGGAAGGCAAGTTGCCTTTCTCTTGCTCCTTTCTTGTTTTCTTTTGGCTAGCTTTTACTCTTACCTTTATCATGAGTTTCCCTCCTTTGCTATCAATATCTTCTCTCTATCCCAATTGGTTTCTACTAATTAATTCTATGAAATATAATATAAGAGGTTCATGGTTCAATCCTTGACCTCCTCTTCTTTTTATTTCATTTTATTTTTTTTTGCTTCAACTCACATCCTATTATTTTTCTAAGGAAAAATCCCACATTCATATATTTATCTTACAAGCTTAGTGGGTATTACACATTCTCTGGATAAACTTCTGGGCTATGGTGAGTCACTTGTACATCATTAGAGTAACCATGCCTTCGAGGTTTTTCAAATAGTCCTATCTACTGGACTTAGTACAAAACCTTGGTCTAACTGGTTAGGACCCATAAAGGGTAGCTTCGGTCAGTTCCACTTAGCCAAATACACCAGGTCGAAGCCATATCTTCCTAGAATGAGCTTCCCTAACATACTATCATCCAAAACTTAACCAGTACCATATGCCAAGTTAAACTTGTTCCCTTTCTAATTAGTCCTTATTACCCTGCCGGGTAGGTTGGTTTGGGTTACCCTGTCGAGTAGGTTAGTTTTGGAGGTGCCAGCTATTCTCGAGCCTTCCTTGAATTATTGGTCTTTAATTTTTGGTTCTTGGTTTATGTCTGTTCTTTTTGTAGTTGAAATTTACTTGATGATATTCTAAGTCTTGGTGTGGCTTAAAATATTTAGATTTTGAATTTGTTATTCTAGGTTTGTATTTTAATTTTTTATTTGATTTATTTGGTTTTATATAATGTATTTTTGTAAGATATCTGAAAATGTAAATAAATAGGGTTATTTGAGAAATAGCCTTATAAACTTTTTTCGAAAATTTTAGAAGTTTTCTGGAAATTTTTCGGAACTCGTATGGAGGGTTTTGAGGGGATCGATCGGTGGGTTTGGATTAAGCCTGTATGGGATACTCGTTTAAGTGAGGAAATCCCGATCCAACCTCCCCACCCGACAATCTTCCTGATCTCTTCTCCTCGCCACCAAGTCTCTCTCGCGTCGCCGCCGATCACCGCGAGCTCACCACCGGCGGAGGTTTTCCTCTCTGGAGTCTCACCAACGTCAAGCTTCCTTGGCTACTACCGGTCGATTCTCTCCGCCCCTGATCAATCGTGCTTGTCGAGCCCTAGTTTCTTTTCCGATCGACGCCTTTCATCTCCGGACTGCAGACGTCGCATTAGGTCTGCCACCACTCGATTGTTGGTGTAGATTGGGCTTGGAGCATGGAGGTGAGGAGCTAGCTTCCCAGATCCATCGATCGCCGGTGTGGAGAGGCAGTTAGGGTTTCAAGGGTAAGCAATCCGAACCTTATTCCTTCTATGTCTCTGATTTGTGCCCTAACTTCGAGTCTTACTCTTCGGTTCTTCCTACTGATGTCGCTGGATCAGATCTTGGACTTTTCTATTTCTTGGTGTGATTGAGCTCATGGTTGAAGGTAAGGTTTGGTTTTAGGAATTAGGTTGTTGTTTGAATTTGGAATGCTTGGTTGAATTTGTGATCTCCTCATCTTGATCCGATCCAGGGAGGTGGGGTTCTATGATCGTGAGGTGAATTCATCAGTGAGGAGTTATTTTGTGAAGGTGATCTTGGGTTCTTGCAGTGACGATCCTCGATTGTGGATCAATGGATGAGGGCTGTGAGGTGAAATTGAGTGTTGTGGATCAACAAGCATGGCTGTGAAGTTCTATTCTATTATGTTCTGTGGTGTTCTTGATGTAGCTCACTTTGTTCTGGCAGCACTCCTAGCAACTCCTCTTTGGCTACGGATTAAGAACAAAGATCTGGGATTAAGGTAAGGAGTAGAGTAATTGTTTCATGTATTGAATTTGGGATTAATTGGATTACTAGTTGATACACGATTAGTGTGATTGATTAGTTGAATGTAGGTTTTGGTCTTAGTTGTAGATCATAGTGTAATTTTGATTACATGATTACTAGATAGGATAAGGTTGTGTGATTAGGGTTTTACCCTAATTTAGTATTAGAGATTTTAGTTAGCTATTCATTTGGATTTAGCTAAATAAAATATTTATATATTGTTTGACACAGGACTCTGATTTGAGACGGGCGTCTCAACCTTGGATTTCTTGATTGTACCTTCTATTTGAGGTGGGTACCTTTTGACTTATCTTTTCGATATTGTCTTATAATATGTATAATTTATATATAATTACTAGTGATTGGTAGTTTAACACTTTCCCTGGGTTTAGTTTAGTTGATACCTGATACATGCTTCTACTGTTAGCTGCTATACATTAGTCTGACATGTTTTTCTTTATGGCTATGTTTATCTATGTTCATAGAGATAGAGGTATTTATTGTGCTTCCCTCTATACTGGATTAGTTGATAGATATGTTGGATATGTGATGTTGGATTCATGTTGTTTATTATCCTTGTTATATATGTGTTTATCTTTTTGGCACCTACACATATGGAGGAGGATATGTTCAGGTATGACATACTGTAGCCGCATGCACCATATTACATGATTACATGCTAGGTGATTGACGACTCCATTATTGTTGAGCTCGTCGGCCGGCTACATGGGCCTGCACACAGTGTGTTCACTGCATGGGTAGTGGCATAGCACTCAGGGTGTGTATGGTAGGTTGTTTGGTGGTGCTCCGCTGGGGTGCTCATGGGTAGTACAATGATAGTGTGGTAGCACACCAGGGTCCCTCCCCGTCATTGCGTACTTGGAGATGAGAGCATTGCGCTCCCTCACTATGTTTCAGGTAGGAAGATAGGTGTACTCCGACATCATCTCGTCCACTCGGTCACTCTTCAGGGGTAGTGACGGCAGAGTGCACGGTGTCACAACCCTACCCACTCGGTCTCACCATCGCGTGTGAGATGGCTGACTGACGTCAGGGGTAACCATGTCATATTGCATCATATGCACAGATTGCATTTATTGTCATTATTGCATATTGGATGATGCAGTTTGGTGACTGCATATGATTGACATGCATACAGGCTACATACTTATTTGCTTTGACTATTTTTATCTATGTATGTTCATAGTCATATGGTCAAGCCTCGCAGGTGAGTACAGTTTATTTCAGTTATGCATTTCTTATTATTCTTGCTGTAGACTGTATTACATGCTTACTTGTTGGTTACTACAGTTTATTCAGCTATGCATACCTGTTATACTGTTAGGAGACTGTACTATAGGTTCTATGGTTTAGGAGACTGTACTATAGGTTATTGCTGGTAGTTATATGTCGTTGTACATATCTATTGGATTACCTGCGGAGTTCTTTGGACTCACACCGTTATATTACTATTTTTTCAAGTTGAGGCCATCGGGAGATATTACAGTCGCTAGCCGCCCTTGGCGCGAGGATTTCTTATTGTTGATTTTTGTTATTGTTTCTATGCATATGCCGGTGATGTGGGATTTTTGTACTTGGACTTTATGTTGACTTTTGGGTTTGCTACTCATGTTTTCCGCTGCGGATATTTTCATTACTTCGTGGATTTTGTTATTCTTCGTTGTAGTAGAGTAGGAGGTTTTACATATATCTACGATGATTTTTTTTATTGTCTTTCTGATTGTGGATGGTTTATATTACATTGTGTGGAATGTTGATATAAACTGCATAGTTTGTTTATTATTTGTGTTGTATTGTTCTGGCCGTGTGGCCCGAGGATTACATATATGTATTCTGGATTCATATTGTCACCCGGACAGGGGAGATGCTGCCGAAATTTCTTCTGGTAGGGACTACCTGGGGCGTGATAATTTTTCTTTGGGTATGTAGTATTAGTTAAGTTCTACTTGAATGGTTAAGCACGCTTTCGGAACCCAAGCTTTACTTGATTGTTTGTGTTGGGTTATTAACGGTTTAAATGTTTTATTCGAGCTTGACTTGTAGCCAAGGCCGATTTTGTTGTAAATTTCTTTTTGATAATTTAATATTAGATCTAAATTCTTAGATCTAGTTGTAAATTTTTCTAACATTTCTTTTAATTTGCTAATTTCTATTTTTAGTGATAAATTTTCTTCATCAAGTGTTGGATCTTGAGTTGGATTTGATTTTGTGCTTTGTTCCTTGAGGTTTTGATTTTCCTCAAGGGGTGTTTTATTTTCATTTTCTAAAGTTATCAATTTCTTATTCAAGAACGAAATAATTTTAAATAATTTTTTATTTAAATTAACATTTACCTCGTCGGGGCCTTCGGAAACGAGTACGGACTCGTGGCTCGATTCGGGTTCGGGCCCGTCTTCAGATTCTTCGTCTGATTCTTCTTCGAGGGCCATCAGCGCGAGGTGGCTCTGGTGCTTCTAATCTTCGGCCTTCGATTCATCCGAGGAGGAGTCATCCCAAGTCGCTTTGAGAGCCTTCTTCTTGGATGCATTTGTTTTGTCGCTCTTTAGTTTCGGACACTTGTTCTTGTAGTGTCCCTTCTTGTTGCATCCGAAGCACGTTAAGTTCTTTGGTTCGGGGGAGTTGATCTTCTGCAGGTCCTTCTTGCTGAAGCTGTTCTTTCTCCTATTGAACATCTTCCTTACCAGGTACTCTTCATCTTCAGTCTCTTGATCAGACTCTTGTTCGGGTTCAGGCTTGTTTTTAGATCTCTCCTTGGAAGGACCTGCAAACAAAGCTACACCTTTCTCAGTCCCAATGTTAGTTTGCTCATGCAATTCTAATTCATAAAAAAGTTCATCTAACTTTAGTTTGGATAGATTTTTAGAGATTTTGTAGGCATCTATGATAGATGCCCATAAATTATTGCGTGGAAAAGCTTTTAAGGCATACCTTATTAAGTCCCGGTTCTCCATTCGATGTCCTATTGCGTGGAGTCCGTTGAGGATGTCCTTGATCCTTGCGTGGAGCTGACTTGCCGTTTCTCTTTCCTATATTTTAATGTTAAATAATCTATTTAAAAGCAAGTCATGTTTCGTTACCTTGGCGTTGCTCGTTCTTTCGTGTAGCTTGATCAACTTGTCCCAAAGTTATTTCGCATTCTGGTGAGGTCCTACCCGGTTCAACTCTTCTTTTGTCAGCCTGCATTGTAGCGTGTTGAGGACCTTGAAATCTGTTGAAGCTTTCTTCTTCATGTCTGGAGTCCACCGTTCCGGCTTCAGTGGAATTTCGGAGTTGTCAACTGGTGCTCTATAGCTTTTTGTGATGCTGAACCATTGGTCTAAGTCCGTCTTCAGGTAGACCTCCATCAGCTTCTTCCAGTACGGAAAGTCATTGTTAGAGTGTATACTAAAAGTCTAGCTTTTTGTAAACATTTATTTTGAAATAAAGAATCACATTGGTCAAATGTCTACATTTATATACTAAGTGTAATTGTTCAATTAATTTATATTGTAGACAACATGGTGTGTGGAAGATCATGTTATCAGTTCCTAATAAATTATAAACAGTAGCTCACGATCATGTTACCATTGGAAGAGTCATAGTGTAATTTGGTATTAGTTTATCTTTACTATAAAATTACACTAGTACACTCTGAGTGTATTAAGCAAGACCATTTAAGGTAAGTTCTTTTTATACTGATTGCATAAAAGAATAAGACCTTTGTTATTATGGAAGTGTGAACTCTTAATCCTGATATAATAACAAGTGCATATATTTAGTATTTATTTCTTTAATTTATCAAAGGGTGTGATTTAGTTCGATAAATCAATAGGCCCGATAAGTTGGGAAATAATATTATTTATAGTGTGCGTTGTTGATTATAGAAGAAAACTGTGTTCTAGGAATCTAGATTGATGATGTCCCTAAGAAAAGCTCATAAGGTTTGTTATGTAAACCCTGCAGGTGGACTTAGTCCGACATGACGATGAAGTTGAGTGGTACTACTATTGGAGCTAGATATTAATTAAGTGAGTTGTCAGTAACTCATTTAATTAGTGTGTATTCTATATCTTAAACCTAGGGAGACTAACGCACTCATGATAAGAAGGAGCTCATATACTAATATGGGATTGATGTAGTAGTTCAATAATAACTCTTTTGTGGAATGAGATATTATTGATGAACTCGAGTTGGGTGTTCGGGGCGAACACAGGAAACTCAAGTTCATCGGGAGACCAAAATCAATTCCTCCTCTCGATCCCTATTGTAGCCTCTTATTTATAAAGTCTTATACCCACCTTCTTACCCATCCTTAGGTGGTCGGCCAAGCCAAGCTTGGAGCCCAAGCAAGGGCCGGCCAAGATAAGCCTTGGATGGACCAAGTGGTGGTCGGCCCTGCCCTAGCTTGGAGCCCAAGCTTAGGTGGACGGCCACATAAAAAAATAAATAATAAAAGGAGTTTATTTTAAAATCTGTCCTTATGTGGAAGTCATGGTTTTAAAAGAGAGTTCAAAATTTAAATATTTCCTTTTATAGCTTTCTACAAAAGATCAAGAGAAAGGTTTGATATCTTTCCTTATTTGTAGTTAAAAGGAAGATTTTAATTTTTGATAAAACTTTCTTTTTTTGTAATCATCCTCATGATTTTAAAAGAGAGTTTTAAAATTAAATCTTTACTTTTATAGCTTTCTACAAAGGATTAAGGAAAATGTTTGATATCTTACCTTATTTGTAGATTGAAAGGAAGTTTTTAATTTTGGATAAAACTTTCCTTATTTTAATCATCCATATGTTTTAATAGAGAGATTTTAATTTATAAAAGTTTCCTTTTATAACCAACCATGAAGGGAATTTTTTAAAGAGAAATTTTTATTTTAAAAATTTCCGAAAACAAATTAGGAAGTTTTAATTTTGTGTTTAAAAATTTCCTTGTTTGGAGGATTTGAGGTGGTCAGTCAATAGAAACAAGAAAAGGAAATTTTAATTAAATTTTCCTTTCGATGGCAAGGAAAATAAGGAAGTTTTTATTAAAACTTTCCTTATTTGCCAAGACCAAGGAATATAAAAGAGAGGGTAGAGGTGCCTCACCTCATAACAATATATCATCTAGTATTCCTCTCTTCTCTTCCTTGTGGTGGTCGGCCCTCATCTTCTTCCTCTCCTCCTTTTCTTCTTCTTTGGTGGCAGGTGGTATCAACTCTCAAGGAGCTTGTTGGTGGCCAAAATTCTTCATCTCTAGGAGATTGTTGGTGGCTGAAACTTGCAAGAAGAAGAAGGAGGCTTGGGTGGATTCTCGTCTCGGTGGATCGTCGCCCACACGACGTCCGAGATAAGAAGAGGAATACGATAGAAGATCGTGAGATTTATTAGCTATAAAGAAAGGTATAACTAGCTGTCTTGTTCCGCATCATACTAGTTTTCTTTGTATGGATTTTGAAATACCAAACACAAGAAGCAAATGATTCTAGGTTTCGAATTTATGATTCGAGTTTGTGTTTCTTTTGTTTTTTTTCGATCTTGTGATTCGATTGTTCTTATTGGTTAAACCTAGGGTTACTATAAGGAGATTAAATATTGAATTTCATTGAAAGGCTTTGTCTAGGAAGTGGTGGATGATCCCATACCCAAGAAGGCCTAGTGCCTCGCCATGTTTAACCTGGAAGTTGATCTCTGAAATAAATATTTAATCGAATTTGTAACATGGGCGGATTTGGATTAATAATGTTAAGTATCATTTACAATCCAAGTCTAAACCTCTAAGAACAGATAAGTTGAATTTGAAATCAATAATGTTAAGTTCTATTTGCGATTCAAAATTTAACTTCTAAAGAACACAATAGGTTGTTAGGAATGGTTCGAGACTTGTACAAATTTTTTGTACAGGAGAACCAGCACGATATTCCAAGTAGCAACCAACAGACATCCCCGTTGAACAAGGGAGGATGTACTGTACTGAAGCCTTCAATTTGAGACATCCTGCACACAAAAAAAATAGACAAAGGAACATCCCAAGACTAGGTCTTGGATTAGCAGTGCGGGTGTCAAGCCCCCAGAGGAGTCTCTGCCCGAAGAAATTTCGACAGCATCTCCCTTGTACGGGTGACAATCTAAAGCATTACTACATACAAAATATACATCAGCCACATACGGCTGGAATATATTCACAACCACGCAATTTAATATCATCAGCCCACTCGGTTGGAATAAAATAAACACAACCATGCAGTTTAATAAGCCTACACGGCTGAAAGTAAACACGCACAGCGAAAAACACAAAACAATATGAACATAAGACCAACAACGACACTAACAAAAATACCTGCACTCACCAGACTTGACTCCAAAATTCACATCGACTTATTGGAAAGAAAAAATACACAGAATCAACATACCACCCAAACAATAACGAAACCAAATAGAAAAATTATCCTCGAGTGTGACATGGGACTGGCAGCCGACCCTCCAAGTATTCATGACTCATATACTTGTTACCTGGCGAAAGAAAACCAATTTGCGAGGTGGTGAGTATAGGAAACTCAGCGGGTATAGGAAAAGATAGCACATGAATATAACATATAAATAGAGAATAAGCCAACAGTATACAGTCTCATAAAGGGGATAACAGATACTAAAATAAAATCGTAGATATATGCTCATACTTGAAACAATATCCTGGACTAGCAATAGAAGGTCAGAAGTAATACTAATCTGCTATGGTACCGCTCATAACTACAGAGGTAATATGTAAAGAATATAAACATTTTCAATAAATAAACCAAAGTCTAAACTGTTGGGTTTTCGGGCCGCGAAAACCGCTTTTTTGCGTCGCGGAAACCCTGAAACCCCCGCCATGAATCCGTGCGAAGAAAAATCAAAACAAAAATACGAGTACGAGTTTCTAAAGTCTAGATCTACACTAGATAAGAGCATTACCCTCGATGCGATGCCCTTCGCTATCCCGCTAGTCCAACGCTTTATCGGATCTCAAGATTGTCAAAGTAGACAACCCTCTAGAAGTATCCACACGAACAAAATTAGGTGGAGGGGACCAAACAAAGGTGTGCTAGCACCTAGGGTGTTCGTACAAGACAGGAGAGGGAGAGCTTGAGGAGAGCTTGAGGAAGAAGATGGAATGAAAATTTCCTTGAATGAAAATGAATCCCATTCAAACACTAAAGTGGCCGGCCACAATGGGATTGTAACTCCCCATTCTCATTTAATGTGGCCATTAAAGAGATTTGTAACCTCCATGAGGTGGCACACACATATGCTAAACATGATGATGTGGCACCTCATCATTGGCCACTTAATGCCAAGTCACAAATGATGTGGCATTAAGTCAAGTCAAACTTGACTCTTCCTCTTCCTCTCAAGTCAAGTCAAACTTGACTTAATCTCTCTCATGGTTGATCTAATCCAACCATTTAATTCAAGCCAATTTAATATAATGAATCTAATTCATTTAATTAAATTGATTCAATGAGTCATAATCTAAATTAGACTCATTGAACACATGAATCAACTTGAGTCTAACTCAATTAGCCTAATTAGGATTACTCTTAATCCAATTTGATTCATCACATGAATCTAATCCTCTTGGTTCATCATATGAACCTAATCACCATCTAATTGTCCTTTGTGTGTGACCCTATAGGTTCTTGTAATGTTGGCAATGCCCCTAAACCCATTTAGGAGCATAAGTAATGAGCGGTATCTAGCAACACATCATTACTACCCAAGTTACAAGAATGTCGAGATCCAACATCACCTTGTGACTACTAATTATGACTCCTCACATTATATGACAAGTGTCCTTCTATCCTAGATATCTAGATTGATCAATGTGAGGCATAAACCGTGTCATCCTCTGATCAATCTAAATCTTAAACTCCAAGTAGACTCACTAAATCAAATGAGCTCAATATCTCATATTGACTCATTTGGGCAAGTCCATGCACTTCGTGGTCTCACTCTATCAAGAATATCGATGTCGCTCCCATCATATAGGAGGGATAGATCCCATCTACATCACTCACATCCCTCTGCATAATTCGTTACATACCCAGTAATCGCCTTTATAGTCCACCGAGTTACGGGTGACGTTGACGAAACCAAAGTACATAACTCCTTATGTAGGGATCTTTGGTGACTTCAGGTCTAAGGACTAGTAGTCATACTAATAGCCACATGAGAAAGTATATGTCACTCATATAACGATCCATGATACTTTCTCATGGCGGGTCATTCAGTATACATTCTCCAATACATACCCATGTGTCAACTTGATATCTCTATATCCATGACTTGTGAGATCAAGTCATCGAGTTAACCTACATGCTAGTCTTATTGCATTAATATTGTCCCTAAATATTAATACTCGACTAGGAATGATTAAGAGTAGTGTTCCCTATATCATCTCACTATCGATTCAACCAATAGATTGATATAGGTAAGAACCTTCTACTCAAAGATGCTATTATACTTAGTTTATTTGGCACCAATACAAGTAAGTATAATAACCAAAATCAAATGCCTTTATTAATATAAGAATATGATACAACAAGTCCATAATACAATCATTAAATGATTGACTCTAGGGCTCTAACTAATAATCTCCCACTAGCACTAGTGCCAATCAGTGTAGGCTCTAAGCCCCAATGACCTAGTGTGACCATCATGCTTCCTCTGTGCCAAAGCATTGATCAAGGGATCTGCGATGTTAGCCTCTGTAGGTACTCTGCAAATCTTCACATCTCCTCTCTCGATAATTTCTCGAATGAGATGGATGCGCCGTAGTATGTGTTTGGTCTGCTGGTGTGAGCGAGGTTCATTCGCCTGTGCTATAGCTCCATTGTTGTCACAATAGAGCTCAATAGGGTCAGCGATACTGGGAACCACGCCAAGTTCAGTGATGAACTTGCGGATCCAAACTGCCTCCTTTGCTGCCTCTAATGCAGCAATGTACTCGGCCTCTGTCATAGAATCAGCTACTGTGTCCTGCTTCGAACTCTTCCAGCTCACAGCACCACCATTTATGCTAAATACGAACCCTGACTGCGATCGATAATCATCCTGATCGGTCTGGAAGATGGCATCACTGTAACCCTTTACATCTAGCTCAATATTGCCTCCATATATCAAGAAATATTCTTTAGTCCTTCTCAAGTACTTAAGAATATTCTTGACCGCTATCCAGTGACTTTCACCTGAATCTGACTGGTATCTGCTCGTCATGCTCAAAGCATACGAGACATCAGGTCGAGTACATAGCATGGCGTACATGATAGATCCTATGGCTGAGGCATAAGGGATCTGATCCATGCTGTCTCTCTCCTCTCTAGAAGAGGGACCTTGAGTCTTCGAAAGACTCACGCCATGTGACATCGGCAGAAATCCCTTCTTGGAGTTCTGCATGGTAAACCAAAGGAGTACCTTGTCAATATATGTACTCTGACTTAGGCCAAGCAATCTCTTAGATCTATCTTTATAGATCTGTATCCCTAGAATAAGGGATATCTCACCTAAGTCCTTTATTGAGAAGCAACTCCCTAGCCAGGTCTTGACATACTGAAGCAAAGGGATGTCCTTCCCAATGAGTAGTATGTCATCCACATACAATATGAGGAAGACAACTATATCCCCTACAACCTTCTTGTAGACACAGGGCTCATCTTCATTCTTGATGAAACTAAACTGTTTGATTGCATCAAAGAATCGAAGATTCCAGCTCCGAGAAGCTTGCTTTAGTCCATAAATGGACCTATGCAGCTTGTATACTCTGCTAGTATGCTGTGGATCTACAAAACCCTCAGGTAGTGTCATGTACACATCCTCGAGCAGGTTTCCATTCTGAAACGCGGTTTTGACATCCATCTGCCATATCTCATAGTCATGGTAAGCTGCAATAGCAAGCATGATCCGAATGAACTTAAACATCGCTACTGGAGAAAAGGTTTCATCATAGTCAATACCATGAATCTGCTTGAAACCTTTAGCTACCAAGCGACCCTTATAGATAAGTCCATCCATGTCAGTCTTTCTCTTAAAGACCCACTTACACCCAATGGGTTTTACCCCTTCAGGTGGATCAACCAAAGTCCATACTTGGTTAGTGTACATGGATTCCATCTCGGATCTCATGACCTCTAGCCATTTCCTGGAATCTGGTCTCATCATATCTTCCTGATAGGTGGTAGGCTCATCCTCAATAAGCACAACGTCATCATGGTCAGACAAGAAAAATGAGTATCTCTCAGGCTGACGACGTATCCTATCAGACCTGCGAAGAGGTATGTCTACTTGAACTGGTTGTTGTTCCTCAACTCCTTGTGGAACAGCATCATCCACAACACTTTGTGGTTCCAGTTCAACTTCCATCGAGGCTTCAGTGCTATTATTCGCATCTTGAACTTCTTCAAGATCGAACGTGCTCCCACTAGTCTTTCTAGAAACAAAGTCCCTTTCTAGAAAGACCACAGTCTTTGCCACAACTACCCTGTGCTGCCTGGGAATGTAGAAGTAATATCCTTTAGTTTCCTTGGGATATCCAATAAAGTAGCACTTGTCGGATTTGGGTCCTAATTTGTCTGAGACTTGACGTCTAACGTAAGCCTCACAACCCCAAATCCTCATAAAAGACACCTGGACATCTCTCCCAGTCCATATCTTATATGGTGTCTTTATCACGGCCTTAGATGGAACTCGGTTGAGTATAAAAGCAGCCGTGTCTAGAGCATAGCCCCAAAGGTATGTCGGAAGATCTTTGTGACTCATCATAGATCATACCATATCTAATAGGGTACGATTCCTCCATTCGGATACACCATTCCACTGTGGTGTTCCAGGAGGAATGAGTTGGGATAGAATCGCACACTCAGCTAGATAGTCATGAAAATCATGGCTAAGATATTCTCCACCTCGATCTGATTGAAGTATCTTAATACTCTTGCCAAGCTGATTCTGTACTTCATTCTTGAATTCTTTGAACTTTTCAAAGGATTCTGACTTATGTGTCATCAAGTACACATAACCATATCTACTGAAGTCATCAGTAATGTGATGAAGTACCTATAATCGCCTCTAGCAGTGACATTGAAAGGGCCACAAACATTACTATGTATAAGACCTAACAAGTCAGTCGCTCTCTCACTGTGCCCAATAAAGGGAGTCTTGGTCATCTTTCCTAGTAGGCATGACTCGCACGTCTCATAAGATTCAAAATTAAATGAGTCCAGCAAACCATCCTTATGGAGCTGGGATAAGCGCTTGTCATTTATATGACCTAAGCGCAGTGCCAGAGATAGGTTTGGTTCAGGTCATTTGACTTGAACCTCTTGGTATTTATGTTATAGATAGGGCTTTCAAGGTATATAATGTAGAGTCCGTTCATCAGAGGTGCACTACAATAGAACATATCTTTTAAATAAACAGAACAACATTTGTCCTTAATTATAAAAGAGAAACCTTTCTTATTCAAACAAGAAACTGAAATTATGTTCTTAGTTAATGTAGGCACATAACAACAATCATCCAACTCTAATACAAGACCAGAGGGCAGAGATAGAAAATAAGTCCCTACAGCAATAGCAGCAACCTGTGCTCCATTGCCTACGCGTAGGTCCACCTCACCCTTCGCCAATGCCCTGCTATTTCTCAGCGCCTGTACATTAGTACAAATGTGAGATGCACATCCGGTATCTAATACCCATGATGAAGAAATAGATAGATTGACTTCTATAACATATATATCTGAAGTGGAAGTCTCACTTCGCTTCTTCTTAAGATCTTCCAGGTACACCTTGCAGTTCCTCTTCCAGTGCCCGGTCTGACCGCAGTGGAAGCAGGTAGCATCCTTGGCGACCCCTCCTTTAGGCTTCAGTGCCTTGCCTTTGCCCTTGGCTTGGGACTTTCCCTTGCCTTTGGGCTTGCCCTTGCCCTTGTGTTTCTGAACCATCAGAACAGAGTGGGGCTTAGCCTTCTTAAGGTTCAGCTCAGCAGTTCTTAACATGCTAAGCAGCTCGGGCAGTGGCTTGTCAATTTCGTTCATATTGTAGTTTAGAACGAACTGACTATAGCTATCCGGCAAGGATTGCAAGATCAGGTCAGTGGCCAGCTCTTGTCCAAGCGGGAATCCCAACCTCTGTAGGTTTTCTATGTACCTAATCATTTTGAGTACATATGGGCCTACGGGAGTCCCATAACACATCTTGCACTGAAATAGTTCCCTTGAGATCTCAAATCTCTCATGCCTCGCTTGTCCTTGATACAGTTGACGAAGATGTTCAACCATATCATAAGCGCCCATCAACTCGTGTTGCTTCTGAAACTCAGAGTTCATGGTCGCGAGCATTAGACATGACACATCTAATGCGTCATCTTGATGCTTCTTGTAAGCATCTTTATCTGCTCGCGTGGCATTGGCAGGAGGAGCCTCCGGAATGGGCTGCTCTAGAACGTACAGTTTTCTTTCCTGCGTGAGAACTATTCTCAAGTTCCTGTACCAGTCCAGGAAATTTGCTCCGTTGAGCTTGTCCTTCTCAAGGATAGAACGCAGAGAGAAGGTGTTCGTATTCGACGTCATGGTTATCTACAACAGAAAAATACAGAAAATAAATATCATATTCTTTTAAATCATTTAATTAGGCCTTTAACTAAATGATGCTCCCACTAAATTCTATAATTCATGTGGGACAAGATCCACATCATACTAACCCTTGAGTTAGCTTTGGCTAAATCGCCCAAGACTTAGTATGATCGGTAGGTAACGATTTACCAATTAAATCTCTATGCAACTCTTGTTTATAGGATCATTATCCGCAGTTATATTAAAACTTGAGTTAGCTTTGGCTAATACGCCCAATAATTAATATAAATGTGATTTATGTCCTATCTTTCCAACCATTGGAAGAATGCCTATAGTTATACTCGATCCAACCGAGTTAACTAGGAATACTCAATCTAATTGAGTTTGTACTCGCCCATGCGTTGATAAGCGGGACCAAGATTGTCCCTCCGTACCCTACCAAGATAATATGTGTTGCTCTGCTTTGGCAGATTCAACAACACATGTGATCGAGGTAGTGATAGGTATCATGGCACGGTAGGCATTAGAGTTGACGTGATTTAGATCTAATCTAAACGATGATGCGTATCATATACTCAATTTAGATCTAATCTAATCGTGGGGTGCATCATGTGCACAACTTAGATCTAATCTAATCGTTAGGCACTAATTAATTACTTAATCATACATCACATATACACAAGCAATTAATTAAATTAATTTGTGATTAGTCATGGCCCTACTACGATCTTCTCAAGCCAGTGAGAAGATCGGATGGTCAACCTAGGGTCAACAGCTTCTCAAGCTCCTCCCTTTGACCACCTTGTGTTGCTCGCGCCCTCCTCGTAACTCCGTCTCGAGTGGACCTTCCACGGCTCCAATTTTGTACATTACAATTTTGAAACTCGAGTTACATTCGAGTCTAAACTAATTTACAACAAGAATAAATAGAGAAAGGCACGACGCGTAGGTCGCGTATCAAATATACAACACACACAATCAAATGACGGCGCGCAGGCCGTAATATGAATTACAACACAAATATACCAATCTAATTGGGTCTTTTTGGGCCATGACTATCACAAATTATACATAATTCTAAATTATGTAATTTTCATAATTTTCTATAATTTTAATACCAATTTTTACAATTTTTATGAGTAAAATTTCCCAGCGGTCCCGTTTAGCGGTTTTCGGGCGCAATCGCGGAACGAATCCCTTTGCGGGGCCAGGGGCAGCGCCCCTACCCGTGATCTAACCATCGTGAGTGTCCCTAAGCGATCCAACAGCGCCTTAGTCCGCTGTCCCAAAAATTTTTGGGGTGAAACCTTACCATTTCGGAAAAATCTTCTCGGTAGACGAAGCCTACAAGTGTCGAAACACTTGTGCTTCGCTTCTACGAGAAAAATACCCTTAAAAACTCTAAAAATCATAAAATTACAGAATATTACAGAATCTATATTTTTCATAAAAATACAAACTAAACTCGTACAAGTCTTCGCACGTGGCTCTGATACCATTGTTGGGTTTTTCGGGCCGCGAAAACTGCTTTTTCGCGTTGCGGAAACCCCGAAACCCCCGCCATGAATCCGTGCGAAGAAAAATCAAAACAAAAATACGAGTACGAGTTCCTAAAGTCTAGATCTACACTAGATAAGAGCGTTACCCTCGATGCGATGCCCTTCTCTATCCCGCTAGTCCAACGCTTTGCCGTATCTCAAGATTGTCAAAATAGACAACCCTTTAGAAGTATCCACACGAACAAAATTAGGTGGAGGGGACCAAACAAAGGTGTGCTAGCACCTAGGGTGTTCGGCCAAGAGAGGAGAGGGAGAGCTTGAGGAAGAAGATGGAATGAAAATTTCCTTGAATGAAAATGAATTCCATTCAAACACTAAAGTGGCCGGCCACAATGGGATTGTAACTCCCCATTCTCATTTAATGTGGCCATTAAAGATATTTGTAACCTCCATGAGGTGGCACACACATATGCTAAACATGATGATGTGGCACCTCATCATTGGCCACTTAATGCCAAGTCACAAATGATGTGGCATAAAGTCAAGTCAAACTTGACTCTTCCTCTTCCTCTCAAGTCAAGTCAAACTTGACTTAATCTCTCTCATGGTTGATCTAATCCAACCATTTAATTCAAGCCAATTAAATATAATGAATCTAATTCATTTAGTTAAATTGATTCCATGAGTCATAATCTAAATTAGATTCATTGAACACCTGAATCAACTTGAGTCTAACTCAATTAGCCTAATTAGGATTACTCTTAATCCAATTTGATTCATCACATGAATCTAATCCTCTTGGTTCATCATATGAACCTAATCACCATCTAATTGTCCTTTGTGTGTGACCCTATAGGTTCTTGTAATGTTGGCAATGCCCCTAAACCCATTTAGGAGCATAAGTAATGAGCGGTATCTAGCAACACATCATTACTACCCAAGTTACAAGAATGTCGAGATCCAACATCACCTTGTGACTACTAATTATGACTCCTCACATTATATGACAAGTGTCCTTCTATCCTAGACATCTAGATTGATCAATGTGAGGCATAAACCGTGTCATCCTCTGATCAATCTAAATCTTAAACTCCAAGTAGACTCACTAAATCAAATGAGCTCAATATCTCATATTGACTCATTTAGGCAAGTCCATGCACTTCGTGGTCTCACTCTATCAAGAATATCGATGTCGCTCCCATCATATAGGAGGGATAGATCCCATCTACATCACTCACATCCCTCTGCATAATTCGTTACATACCCAGTAATCGCCTTTATAGTCCACCCAGTTACGGGTGACGTTTGACGAAACCAAAGTATATAACTCCTTATGTAGGGATCCATGGTGACTTCAGGTCTAAGGACTAGTAGTCATACTAATAGTCACATGAGAAAGTATATGACACTCATATAATGATCCATGATACTTTCTCATGGCGGCTCATTCAATATACATTCTCCAATGCATACCCATGTGTCAACTTAATATCTCTATATCCATGACTTGTGAGATCAAGTCATCAAGTTGACCTACATGCTAGTCTTATTGCATTAACATTGTCCCTGAATGTTAATACTCGACTAGGAATGATTAAGAGTAGTGTTCCCTATATCATCTCACTATCGATTTAACCAATCGGTTGATATAAGAATATGGCACCAATACAAGTAAATATAATACAAGTATACATCTCACTTCTACTCAAGGACGCTATTATACTTAGTTTATTTGGCACCAATACAAGTAAGTATAATAACCAAAAACAAATTCTTTTATTAATATAAGAATATGATACAACAAGTCCATAATACAATCATCAAATGATTGGCTCTAGGGCTCTAACTAACATAAACACCCACAACGAGGGTATATCTCAACATAAGCAAACATGACGGCATAAGTGAGCAACAACAGTATGTAAGCAATAATAGCATATGTGAATAGTACAAGTAAACAACAGCAGCATAAGCATGCAACAACAGCATAAGAATAATAACAACAACGTAAGCACGAATGGTCACCCCGCCCACCTCTCTGCACCACGACCCCTGTATGGTCGAGAGGCCGGATCGATGACAACTATACCACCCAAAGGCCGCCACTCCTCTCGAGTGACCGGATGGACAGGTGCTAAGTAGCTATCTTTCTACTAAGCGAAGGGGATCCCTGCTGCTCACAACTCCAGCTACCACTACCCATGAGTGGCCGAGTACGGCACGACAGGACAAGCGGCATCTCCTCCAGCTACCACTACTCATGAGTGGCCGAGTGTGCGGCGCGGCCAGACAGCTCACTCCCCCCACAAGGGAGAAGTGGTCGCCTGCATGCATGCAATGACATGATGCGTACAATGCAGCAGTAATTATATATACATAAGCTAAAATTAGGTATAAGGTATGCTACATGAAGCTAGCATGCTCAATGCAGTACATAAGTAAACAACAAACAAAACATACAAGGTTGGTATCTAGTATCTACTAAATATCATTGATAGCAACAAGACACTGTATGGATATAAAAATGAATATCTCAAAGTTTTTGAGTGGATGTATCAAGCACAGGAAAAACTACGAGTGGAGTCAAGGTAAAGCAGTTCTTGTCCAAAATATAGTTCATGCACCAAGTTCAAAGAACTACAGAATCAAGGTAAGAAGTACCCGCCTCAAAAGAAGTTCGTATCAAATAGTCTCACGTAGAGACGCTCGTCCCAAATCAAAGTCCTGCAAATCTGTGACGTACAGATTTAGCTAATTACATATAAATTAAACAGCTAAATCAAATATCCAAATATATTCAAGGTAACTACAAATCAAATACGATCCTCGATTAACCACATAAATCAGAATTAGATTGGTTTAACCCTAATTAATCCATCTCAACTTCAAATACAAATCAAACTAGAAATTCCAAATCTTGCCCGAAATTCTAACTTAGACACAAAATTCCAGCAACACTGGAAACCCATCACATCTTCAAACCCAACTCAAAATATCCCAAATCCATTCACGAAATTTCCAACATTCTTCAAAAACCACCACAACTTAACCCATTCAATGAATCAAAACTATTATGAGACAACACCAGGCACCAAGAACCAAACAAAATTCTCTCTATTGCAGAGCAACATATCAAAAACGTTGTGCTGGAACAAAACATCCTTGGGTTCGTTTTGCAAATTTACAAGAAGTTCTCCAACCATCAAAACCGAACAACAATCAAAATCCCTTGAGAGGCAGCATGAGGAATCAACAACTTAGTCTGCCAACACTAAATCCATTTCGAAGAATCAAAAACCAAACAAAGGTGCAAAGATGTCCACTAAACCCAAGCAAAATCCTTCAAAACCCATTTGGAAATCAAGCGAAAACCTTGCACGGATACAAAATCAGCGCCCAAACGTCACTGCTAGCCTACCCATCCATACCTATCTATGAAGGAACTACTTGCCAGATCAGTTAGGGCATACCTCCACATGAGGAAGAGGGGTCGGCTGCCTTGGCTCTGCGGTGTTGGTTGCTACTCGGAAAACCTAGAGGTTCCACTGTACAAAAATTTTGTACAAAGGTTTGAACCTTTTCCTAGCTACCATGTGTTCTTTTAAATTAAATTTTGGATCGCCTGCGGAACTTAACACGTTTGATCCAAAACTTAATCTATTTGTTCTTTTAGGTTTTGACTTGGATCTCCTGCGGAACTTAACACGTTCGACCCAAATCGCCTTAAGTTATTAATTCCATTAAATATTAATTTCCATAATTGGTTCCCAGTACTGACGTGGCGAGGCACATGGCCTTTTTGGATATGGGAGCAACCACCACCGACTAGACAAAACCTTTTATAGAAATCTAATATTTAATTTCCTAAAATAACTTTAGGTTAACCGAAAAGAACAATCAAATCACAAGAAAAAAAAATAAAACAAAAGAACACAACTTCGAAAAACATATTCGAAATACTAGAATCGTAAGCCTCTTGTATTTGGTATAATTTCCATAAATAACTAGCATGATGCGGAAAGAAAAATTACCAGTTATACCTTCTAGAAAGACCTCTTGATCTTCTACCGTATTCCTCTTCTAACCTCGGATGTTGTGTGGGCAACGATCTTCCGAGATGAGAAACCACCAAGCACCTTCTTCTTCTCCTAGCTAGGTTCGGCCAACACAAAGAAGCTTCACCAAGGACGAAGAACAAAACACCAACCAAGCTCCAAGGGATACAAGCTTTCTCTCCTTCTTCTTCTTCTTCTCCAAGTAGTATCCGGCCACCACAAGAACTCCAAGCAAGAGATAGGTTTCGGCCACCACAAAAAAAGAAAGAAAGGAAGAGGATGGCCGACCACAACAATTTTCTTCAAGGATGAAGATTTTCGGCCACCACCAATGCTCCAAGGGATGCTAGAGATGAGACTTGCTTTCTCTCCTTCTTCTCCTTCCTTGATCCGGCCACAAACAAAAGCTCCACCAAGAAGATAGGTTTCGGCCAACAAGAGGAGAAGAGAGAAAGGGAAGGGCCGGCCACCACACCAAGGAAAAGAGGGAGAAAAATAATAGAGGTTGTCTCCCATGAAGGCACCCTCACCCCTTCTTTTATATTCCTTGGCCTAGGAAAATTAGGAAATTTAATTACAATAAAGTTTCCTTAATTTTCCTTGACATGAATTAATTTGAAGTATTAAATAAAACTTCCTTTTTATCCATGTATTGGCCGGCCACAATCAATAGAGAAAAATTAGGAGAATTTCAATCAACAAATTAAAACTTCCTAATTTATCTCCGGAAATTTTAAAATTAAAATTTCTCTTCAAAAATCTCTTCATGGTTGATAAAAGGAAATTTCTATAATTTTAATTTTACAACATGTGAATAATTTTTTAGAGAGAAAATAAAATATCTCACCAATCTACAAATAAGGAAAGAGATCTAATCTCTTTCTTTAATCTTTTGTAGATCTTTTATAAGAGAGATATTTTAATTTAAATTCTTTTTAATAAATTATTTCTTCCACATAATAAAAATTAAAATTAAAATTCCTTTTTAATTTAATTTGGCCGGCCCCCACTAGCTTGGGTTTAAGCTAGGGTCGGCCACCCAATTTTATACCTAGGCCGGCCCTAGCTTGGTTCCCAAGCTAGCTTGGCCGACCCCCTATTGGTGGGTATAGAAGGTGGGTATAGGTGGGTATAGAACTCTATAAATAAGAGGCTACGATAGGGACCGAGAGGAGGAATTGGTTTTGGTCTCCCGATAAAATTAAGCATCCCGTGTTCGCCCCGAACACACAACTTAATTTTATCAATAATAATTCATTCCACTAGAGAACTATTATTGAATTACCGCACCAATCCCAAATTACATTTTTGGGCTCCTTCTTATTATGAGCGTGTTAGTCTCCCTGTGTTTAAGATATCGAATGTCCACTAATTAAGTGAGTTACTGACAACTCATTTAATTAATATCTAAGTCCAAGAGTAGTACCACTCAACCTTATTATCATGTCGGACTAAGTCCACCTGCAGGGTTTAACATGACAATCCTTATGAGCTCCTCTTGAGGACATTATCAACCTAGTATCTCTAGGACACAGTTTCCTTCTATAATCAACAACACACACTATAAGTGATACCATTTCTCAACTTATCGGGCTTATTGATTTATCGAACTAAATCTCACCCATTGATAAATTAAAGAAATAAATATCAAATATATGTGCTTGTTATTATATTAGGATTAAGAGCACACACTTCCATAATAACCGAGGTCTTTGTTTCTTTATAAAGTCAGTATAAAAGAAACGACCTCAAATGGTCCTACTCAATACACTCTGATTGTACTAGTGTAATTATATAGTCAAGATAAACTAATACCTAATTACACTACGACCTTCCAATGGTTTGTTCCTTTCAATCATGGTCGTGAGCTACTGTTTATAATTTATAAGGTACTGATAACATGATCTTCTGTGTGTGACACCACACACCATGTCATCTACAATATAAATTAATTGAATAACTACATTTATCATAAATGTAGACATTTGACCAATGTGATTCTTATTTCTAGATAAATGTTTATACCAAAAGCTAGGCTTTTAGTATACACTCTAACATGCGGCTGGTGCCCGCATGAGGAGGAGGATCGTCGGCTGCTGAGGTGCTCGTGTGTGTAAAAAGGTCTGGCGGTTTGGGTGAGGAAAATCGTGAGAGGGAGAGGGAGCCGTGGCTGGGGTGCTCGCGCGCGAGGAAGAAGAGGCCAACGGTCGCGTGGTGCTCGTGCACGGGACAGGGAAAAGGTCGGTTGAGCTTGGCGAAGTGGGGGCTCGAGGAAGAAGCTCGGCGCCGCGTGGGTTCAAGGATGAGGATTCGGCGCGGGTTTGGGAAGAGTGGGATCGGCGAGAGAAGAAGCGGAAAAAAAAAAGGAATTAGGGAAATCAAAACTTAGGTATTGGTTTTATACTTTAGGTTAATAGAATTAATCAACTCTCAAATTTAGGTATTCCGAACATACCTTTTCCAAAGCCTAAAATTTTATCCCCTCAAAATACGCCCTACGGACTCCAATTAAATCCCTGAAAATTTCTAAAAATTTCTAACAATTTCGTTAAAATTATTTCTCAAAAAAATCTTATTATTTAATTATTATTTGGGTAGCGTATTTTACATTCTCCCCCACTAATAAAAATTTGGTCCCCAAATTTATTGTTCGACTCAAAGATCCTCATCCAAGGATAACAACCAAGCAACATACTCATATACTACCCTAACCAAGTATCATGAATAAAGCACCCACCGTAAAGGATGACACTGTGGGTTATGAGCTCACACTGCTTCCACTACTCCCACAGTAAGATTGTTCAAATCTCAATACATGCAAGTACCTTCTGGATGGTAAAAACAATACTAATCCATGCATTTGGTGCACAGGTAGTTTACCGATTCTACTCAAACATACTATAAATTTAACTGGATAAGAACTACCCATATCTATCAATAAGGGTGCAATAAAAATATAAACTGAGACCTTACCTCGGAAGGCAGATACCTCGGCCCGTTGCGCCTCTTCCCGTGTGACCGCATAAGCATGTCCCACATCTGAGCTCGGTGGTGGCATCGCTGGAACAATCTGAGGTGGATTCGGAGGTGCGATAACCGACTGCTGATGCTGGTACTGAAATTGAGGCTGGGGTTGAAATGCCGGGCAAGGCTGAAATGGAGGGGAAAGGTCGTGCTGCACAGGATATGCCCGATGAGGAGACTCTGCGGCAGAGTACTACGTGGTCGCTGGTAGCACTGGATCCTCCTGACTCTGGATATAATATATCTGCCCTTGGGAGCTTGGCGGTCGCTGTTGACGTGAGTCACTCCGAGTCCTTTGAGGGCCTCTCTGCTGCCATGGCTGAGTGGGTCGATCTCCCTGAGATGTAACTTTATTAGTCTCCAATTGAGCCTTCAGAGTGCAATCCCGACTCTCAAGACCCAGACGCTTACAATAGAAGCATATTGAGTGATCCAAGGGACAATTGGGTTTGAGATGACTTTTTGAGCCGCACTGAAAACACCTAGTTTCGCTAACGTCACTCTTTTGGTCTCGTGGAGGGGGACAAGAAGACCCATCCGTTATTCGCCTTGATTTCTGAGGTTGAGAAGGCCCTCCTGAAGTAACCTGCAAGTCTTGACTCTTATTTCCTCTCTTTTGCGACAGTTGCTTATCATTACTCTTCTCCTGAGTCACTTGTTGTTGAGTCATCTCGACGAGTAATGCCCGATCCAATACCTCACGATACGAACTGCCTGGAAATCCTGACATCCTAATCCGTATATATGCTGCAAGTCCCTGAGTAAACTACTGCATCCGATGATAATCTTGTGCCACCAAATGAGGACAAAATTCAGCCAGTCTACTGAATTCCTCGTTGCACTCCATCACTGAATGGTCGCCCTGCTTGAGGTTCAGAAATTCCAGACGCCGAGCTAGACAAAATGTAGCAGGAAAATATTGCCTCTCAAAAGCATCTCGAAACATCGACCAAGTGGCGTGCCGCTCCCCAAAAATCATTTTCTGCATGTCCCACCAAGTAACAGCCTGATCCTTGAGGCGATATGCCGCCAGTTCCACTTTCTCCTCATCCGTACAATTCATGTACCCGAATGTGCTCTTCAAATTCTTCAACCAACTACGAGCAACCCAAGGATCTGCACCTCCCTGGAATAGAGTAAATCTGTCCTTTACAGACCTTTCCAACAATGGTATACGAGCTCGATCCATCACCCACTAGGTAGTAGTAGGTGTTGGTACCACAAGTGGTATCTGTTGGGTTCTTTGGGCCGCGAAAACCGCTTTTTCGCGTCGCGGAAACCCCGAGTCACCCAAAGCCGTAGATCCGTGCAAAGATTCGTAAACAAAACTTTTCGAAAAACCTTTTCTTGTACGAGTTTGTAAAACCTTTAGATCTACACTAGATAAGGGTTATACCTTCGAAGCGTGCCTTTTGCTTATCCCGCTCGTCCAAGGAGTTGCTGGATCTCTAGACCGTCAAGCGCCGGTCCTCTAGAAGTATCCACACGGACACGTAGGTGGAGAAAAACCTCACACAAAGGTGTGCTAGCACCTTGGTGAGATTCGGCCAAGCAAGGAGGAGAGGGAGAGGGAGAGCTTGAGAGGAAGAAGGAGGAAGATTCACCACACTTGAATGAAAATGAATGAAAATTAATCCAAATTCAAAAGTGGCCGGCCACTTCTCATCAAGTGTAACTCCCCATTAAATGCAATTAATGTGAAGTTAATAAGAAAATGGCTTTGTAACTTCCATGAGGTGGCAGACCATGATGATGTGGAACATCATCATTGGCCCACCTAATGCCAACTCACCAATGAGGTGGCAAAAGGTCAAGTCAAAATTGACCTTTGGTCTTCCTTCTCTAGTCAAGTCCAACTTGACCCAATCTCTACCATGGTTGATCTAATCCAACCATTTGATTCGAGCCAACTTAATATAATGAATCTAATTCATTAAATTAAATTGATTTAATAAGTCATAATCTATATTTGACTCATTAAATACATGAATCAACTTGAGTCGAACTCAAGTTAGCCCAATTAGGATTACTCTTAATCCAATTTGATTCATCAAATGAATCTAATCCTCTTGGTTCTTCATATGAACCTAATCTCCATCTAATTGTCCTAAGTGTGTGACCCTATAGGTTCTTGTAACGTTGGCAATGCCCTAAACCCATTTAGGAGCATAAGTAATGAGCGGTATCTAGCAACACATCATTACTACCCAAGTTACAAGAATGTCGAGATCCGACATCACCTTGTGACTACTAATTGTGACTCCTCACAATATGTGACATTGTCCTTCTATCCTAGACATCTAGATTGATCAATGTGAGGCATAGACCGTGTCATCCTCTAATCAATCTAAATCTTGAACTCCAAGTAGACTCACTCGATCAAATGAGCTCAACATCTAATGTTGACTCATTTGGGCATGACCATGCACTTAGTGGTCTCACTCTATCAAGAATAGCGATGTCGCTCCCGTCATATGGGAGGGATAGATCCCATCTACATCACTCACATCCCTCTGCATAATTCATTACATACCCAGTAATCGCCTTTATAGTCCACCCAGTTACGGGTGACGTTTGACGAAACTAAAGTACATAACTCCTTATGTAGGGATCCATGGTGACTTCAGGTCTAAGGACTAATAGTCATACTAATAGCCACATGAGAAAGTATATGACACTCATATAACGATCCATGATACTTTCTCATGGCGGGTCATTCAGTATACATTCTCTAATGCATACCCATGTGTCAGCTTGATATCTCTATATCCATGACTTGTTAGATCAAGTCATCGAGCTGACCTACATGCTAGTCTTATTGTATTAACATTGTCCCTGAATGCTAATACTCGACTAGGAATGATTTAGAGTAGTGTTCCCTATATCATCTCACTATCGATTCAACTAATCGATTGATATAGGTATGAACCTTCTACTCAAGGATGCTATTATACTTAGTCTATTTGGCACTAATATAAATAAGTATAATAACCAAACAAATGCCTTTATTAATATACAAGAATATGATATACATGAGTCCATACAATCATCAAATGATTGGCTCTAGGGCTCTAACTAACAATCTCCCACTAGCACTAGTGCCAATCAGTATAGGCTCTAAGGCCTAAAGACCTAGTGTGACCATCATGCTTCCTCTATGCCAAAGCCTTGGTCAAGGGATCTGCGATGTTAGCCTCAGTGGGTACTCTGCAAATCTTCACATCTCCTCTATCGATAATCTCGAATGAGATGGAAGCGCCGTAGTATGTGCTTGGTCCTCTGGTGTGAGCGAGCTTCGCTTGTGCTATAGCTCCATTGTTGTCACAATAGAGCTCAATGGGGTCAACAATGCTAGGAACCACCCCAGTTCGATGATGAACTTATGGATCCAAATCGCTTCCTTTGCGCCTCCGATGCAAGAATGTACTTCAAGAATCCATCAGATCCTCGCTTTGAACTCTTCCACCGACAAAGACCACCATTTATGAAAATACGAATCCCGATCGTGATCTATAGTCATCCTCGGTCACCGAAGCTAGCATCACTATAACCCTTATGCTAGCTCATCATTGCCTCCATATATCAAGAAATATTCTTTAGTCCTTCTTAAGTACTTAAGAATATTCTTGACCGCTATCCAGTGACTTTCACCTGGATCTGACTGGTATCTGCTCGTCATGCTCAAAGCATACGAGACATCAGGTCGAGTACATAGCATGATGTACATGATAGATCCTATGACTGAGGCATAAGGGATCTGATCCATGCGGTCTCTCTCCTCTCTAGAAGAGGGACGTTGAGTCTTCGAAAGACTCACGCCATGTGACATCGGCAGAAATCCCTTCTTGGAGTTCTGCATAGCAAACCGAAGGAGTACCTTGTCAATGTATGTACTCTGACTTAGGCCAAGCAATCTCTTAGATCTATCTCTATAGATCTGTATCCCTAGAATGCGGGATGCCTCACCTAAGTCCTTCATTGAGAAGCAACTCCTTAGCTAGGTCTTGACAGACTGAAGCATAGGGATGTCCTTCCCAATGAGTAGTATGTCATTCACATACAATATGAGGAAGACAACTATATCCCCTACAACCTTCTTGTAGACACAAGGTTTATCTTCATTCTTGATGAAACCAAACTGTTTGATTGCATCATCGAATTGAAGATTCCAGCTCCGAGAAGCTTGCTTTAGTCCATAAATGGACCTATGCAGCTTGCATACTCTACTAGTATGCTGTGGATCTACAAAACCCTCAGGTTGTGTCATGTACACATCCTCGAGTAGGTTTCCATTCAGAAACACGGTTTTGACATCCATCTGCCATATCTCATAGTCATGGTAGGCTGCAATAGCAAGCATGATCCGAATGGACTTAAACATCGCTACTGGAGAAAAGGTCTCATCATAGTCAATACCATGAATCTGCTTGAAACCTTTAGCTACCAAGCGACCCTTATAGATAAGTCCATCCATGTCAGTCTTTCTCTTAAAGACCCACTTACACCCTATGGGTTTTACCCCTTCAGGTGGATCAACCAAAGTCCATACTTGGTTGGTGTACATGGATTCCATCTCGGATCTCATGGCTTCTAGCCATTTCTCGGAATCTGGTCTCATCACAGCTTCCTGATAGGTGGTAGGCTCATCCTCTATGAGCACAATGTCATCATGGTCAGACAAGAGAAATGAGTATCTCTCAGGCTGACGACGTACCCTATCAGACCTGCGAAGAGGTATGTCTACTTGAACTGGTTGTTGTTCCTCAACTCCTTGTGGAACAACATCATCCACAACACTTTGTGGTTCCAGTTCAATTTCCATCGAGGCATCAGTGCTATTGTTCGCATCTTGAACTTCTTCAAGATCGAACGCGCTCCCACTAGTCTTTCTAGAAAACTACCTTGTGCTGACTGGGAATGTAGAAGTAATATCCCTTAGTTTCCATGGGATATCCAATGAAATAGCACTTGTCAGATTTGGGTCCTAATTTGTCTAAGACTTGACGTCGTACGTAAGCCTCATAGCCCCAAATCCTCATGAAAGACACCTGGGCATCTCTCCCAGTCCATATCTTATATGGTGTCTTTATCACGGCCTTGGATGGAACTCGGTTGAGAATGAAAGCTGCCGTGTCTAGAGCATATCCCCATAGATATGTCGGAAGATCTGTGTGACTCATCATAGATCGTACCATATCTAATAAGGTATGATTCCTCCTTTCGGATACACCATTCCACTGTGGTGTTCCAGGAGGAGTGAGTTGAGATAAAATCCCACACTCAGCTAAGTAGTCACGGAACTCATGGCTTAAGTATTCACCACCTCGATCTGATCGAAGTATTTTAATACTCTTGCCAAGCTGGTTCTGTACTTCATTCTTGAATTCTTTGAACTTTTCAAAGGACTCAGACTTATGTGTCATCAAGTACACATAACCATATCTACTGAAGTCATCAGTAAATGTGATGAAGTATCTATAACCGCCTCTAGCAGCGACATTGAAAGGGCCACATACATCACTATGTATGAGTCCTAACAAATCAGTCGCTCTCTCGCTGTGCCCACTAAAGGGAGTCTTGGTCATCTTGCCTCGTAGGCATGACTCGCATATCTCATATGATTCAAAATCAAATGAGTCCAGCAAACCATCCTTATGGAGCTGGGATAAGCGCTTGTCATTTATATGACCTAAGCGACAGTGCCAGAGATAAGTTTGGTTCAGGTCATTTGACTTGAACTTCTTGGTATTTATGTTATAAATAGGGCTCTCAAGGTCTAGAATATAGAGTCCGTTTATTAGTGGTGCACTACAATAGAACATATCTTTTAAATAAATAGAACAACATTTGTCTTTTATTATAAAAGAGTATCCTTTCTTGTCTAAACAAGAAACTGAAACTATGTTCTTAGTAAGAGCAGGCACATAACAACAATCATCTAAATCTAGTACAAGCCCAGAGGGCAGAGATAGCTGATAAGTTCCTACAGCAACAGCAGCAACCCGTGCTCCATTGCCTACTCGTAGGTCCACCTCGCCCTTTGCCAATGCTCTACTGCACATCAGTACAAATGTGAGAAGCACATCCAGTATCTAATACCCATGATGTAGAAATAGATAGATTGACTTCTATAACATATATACCTGAAGTGGAAGTCTCACTTCGCTTCTTCTTAAGATCCTCCAAGTATACCTTACAGTTCCTCTTCCAGTGCCCGGTCTGACGCAGGTAGCATCCTTGGCGACCCCTCCTTTAGGCTTCAGTGCCTTGCCTTTGCCCTTGGT
Source organism: Zingiber officinale (assembly GCF_018446385.1). Classification (NCBI taxonomy): domain Eukaryota; kingdom Viridiplantae; phylum Streptophyta; class Magnoliopsida; order Zingiberales; family Zingiberaceae; genus Zingiber; species Zingiber officinale. Next base: position 46,780,029 of record NC_055989.1, on the reverse strand, counting down.
TTGGGACTTTCCCTTACCTTTGGGCTTGCCCTTGCCCTTGTGCTTCTGGACCATCAGAATGGGCTTAACCTTCTTAAGGTTAATCTCAGCAGTTCGTAACATACTAAGTAACTCGAGCAATGGCTTGTCAATCTCGTTCATGTTATAGTTGAGAACGAATTGACTATAGCTATCTGGCAAGGACTGTAAGATCAAGTCAGTGGCCAGCTCTTGGCCAAGTGGGAACCCCAGTCTTTGTAGGTTCTCTATGTACCCAATCATCTTGAGTACATAAGGACCTACAGGAGCCCCGTCTGACATCTTGCATCTCAAATCTCTCATGCCTCGCTTGTCCCTGATATAGTTAGCGAAGATGCTCAACCATATCAAAAGCGCCCATCAACTCATGTTGCTTCTGAAGCTCTGAGTTCATGGTCGCGAGCATTAGACAGGACACATCTAATGCGTCGTCTCGATGCTTCTTGTAAGCATCTTTGTCGGCTCGCGGGGCATTGGCAGGAGGAGCCTCCGGAATGGGCTGCTCCAGAACGTACAGCTTACGCTCCTGAGTGAGAACTATTCTCAAGTTCCTGTACCAGTCCAGGAAATTCGCTCCATTGAGCTTATCCTTCTCAAGGACAGATCGCAGGGAGAAGGAATTCGTGTTCGACGTCATGGTTATCTACAACAGAAAATTTGCAGAAATAAATATCATATTCTTTAAAAATCATTTAATTAGGCCTTTAATTAAATGATGCTCCCACTGAATTCTATAATTCTTGTGGGACAAGATCCATTAATACTAACCCTTGAGTTAGCTTTGGCTAATACACCCAAGGCTTAGTATGATCGGTAGGTAACGATTACCAATTACATCTCTATGAAACTCTTGTTTATAGAATCAATATTCGCATTCATATTAAAACTCGAGTTAGCTTTGGCTAATACGCCCGAGAGTTAATATAGATGTGATTTTGACCTACCTTTCCAACTATTGGAAGAATGCCTATAGTTGACTCGATCCAACCGAGTAACTAGGAATACTCAATCTAATTGAGTTTGTATTCACCCATGCGTTGATAGGCGGGACCAAGATTGTCCCTCCGTACCCTACCAAGATAATATGTATTTGCTCTGCTTTGGCAGATTCAACAATACATGTGATCGAGGTAGTGATAGGTATCACGGCACGGTTAGGCATTAGAGTTGAGTCAATTGAGATCTAATCTAATCGAAAAGGATGCATCTTGTGCACGACTTAGATCTAATCTAATCGCAAGGGTGCATCATGTGCACGACTTAGATTTAATCTAATCGTAAGGCACTAATTAATTAACTACTTATTAAATATGCAACACATACACAAGCAATTAATTAATCTATTTGTGATTTAGTCATGGCCCTACTACGATCTTCTCAAGCCAATGAGAAGATCGATTGGTCAACCTAGGGTCAACAGCTTCTCTAAGCTCCTCCCTTTGACCACCTTGTGTTGCTCGTGCCCGCCTCGGAACTCCGTCTCGTGTGGACCCTCCATCGCTCCAATTTGTACATTACAATTTGAAACTCGAGTTACATTCGAGTCTAAATCTAATTTACAACAAGAATATAAGAGAAGGCACGACGCGCAGGTCGCGAATATAATACAACACTCGCAAACACATAACGGCACGCAGGCCGTATTATGAATTACAACACAACCAATCATATTGGGTTTTTGGGCTATGACTATCACAAAATAATATATAATTCAAAATTATATATTTTTGATAATTTTCTATAATTTTAAAAATAATTTTTACAATTTTTATGAATAAAATTTCCCGGCGGTCCCGTTTAGCGGTTTCGGGCGCAATCGCGGAACGGATCCCCTTGCGGGGCCCAGGGGCAGCGCCCCTACCCGCGATCTAACCATCGCGAGGGTTCCTTTGCGATCCAACAGCGCCTAAACCCGCTGTCCCAAAACGATTTGGGTCGAGACATTGCCGTTTCGGAAAAATCTTCCCGGCGGGTTCGTTTTTAGCGATTTCGGGTGCAATCGCGAAGCAAATTCCCTTGCGGGGTTAGGGGCTATGCCCCTACCCACGATCTAACCATCGTGAGTTGCTCCTTTGCGATCTAATGGCACCCGACCCCGCTGTCCCAAACGGATTTGGGGCAAAACGAAGCCGTTTAAAAGAAAACTTTCCGGTAGCCGAAGCCTACAAGTGCCGAGACACTTGTGCTTCGCTTCTACGGAAAAATTACTCATAAAAACTCTAAAAACTCAATTTTTACAGAAAATTACAGAAGGTTTATTTTTCATAAAAATACAAACGAACTCGTACAAGTCTTTGCACGTGGCTCTGATACCACTGTTGGGTTCGTCGGGCCGCGAAAACCGCTTTTTCGCGTCGCGGAAACCCCGAGTCACCCAAAGCCGTAGATCCGTGCAAAGATTCGTAAACAAAACTTTTCGAAAAACCTTTTCTTGTACGAGTTTGTAAAACCTTTAGATCTACACTAGATAAGGGTTATACCTTCGAAGCGTGCCTTTCGCTTATCCCGCTCGTCCAAGGAGTTGCCGGATCTCTAGACCGTCAAGCGCCGGTCCTCTAGAAGTATCCACACGGACACGTAGGTGGAGAAAACCTCACACAAAGGTGTGCTAGCACCTTGGTGAGATTCGGCCAAGCAAGGAGGAGAGGGAGAGGGAGAGCTTGAGAGGAAGAAGGAGGAAGATTCACCACACTTGAATGAAAATGAATGAAAATCAATCCAAATTCAAAAGTGGCCGGCCACTTCTCATCAAGTGTAACTCCCCATTAAATGCAATTAATGTGAAGTTAATAAGAAAATGGCTTTGTAACTTCCATGAGGTGGCACACCATGATGATGTTGAACATCATCATTGGTCCACCTAATGCCAACTCACCAATGAGGTGGCAAAAGGTCAAGTCAAAATTGACCTTTGGTCTTCCTTCTCTAGTCAAGTCCAACTTGACCCAATCTCTACCATGGTTGATCTAATCCAACCATTTGATTCGAGCCAACTTAATATAATGAATCTAATTCATTAAATTAAATTGATTTAATAAGTCATAATCTAAATTTGACTCATTAAATACATGAATCAACTTGAGTCGAACTCAAGTTAACCCAATTAGGATTACTCTTAATTCAATTTGATTCATCAAATGAATCTAATCCTCTTGGTTCATCATATGAACCTAATCTCCATCTAATTGTCCTAAGTGTGTGACCCTATAGGTTCTTGTAACGTTGGCAATGCCCTAAACTCATTTAGGAGCATAAGTAATGAGCGGTATCTAGCAACACATCATTACTACCCAAGTTACAAGAATGTCGAGATCCGACATCAACTTGTGACTACTAATTGTGACTCCTCACAATATGTGACATTGTCCTTCTATCCTAGACATCTAGATTGATCAATGTGAGGCATAGACCGTGTCATCCTCTAATCAATCTAAATTTTGAACTCCAAGTAGACTCACTCGATCAAATGAGCTCAACATCTAATGTTGACTCATTTGGGCATGGCCATGCACTTAGTGGTCTCACTCTATCAAGAATAGCGATGTCGCTCCCGTCATATAGGAGGGATAGATCCCATCTACATCACTCACATCCCACTGCATAATTCGTTACATACCCAGTAATCGCCTTTATAGTCCACCCAGTTACGGGTGACGTTTGACGAAACTAAAGTACATAACTCCTTATGTAGGGATCCATGGTGACTTCAGGTCTAAGGACTAATAGTCATACTAATAGCCACATGAGAAAGTATATGACACTCATATAACGATCCATGATACTTTCTCATGGCGGGTCATTCAGTATACATTCTCTAATGCATACCCATGTGTCAGCTTGATATCTCTATATCCATGACTTGTGAGATCAAGTCATCGAGCTAACCTACATGCTAGTCTTATTGTATTAACATTGTCCCTGAATGCTAATACTCTACTAGGAATGATTTAGAGTAGTGTTCTCTATATCATCTCACTATCGATTCAACTAATCGATTGATATAGGTATGAACTTTCTACTCAAGGACGCTATTATACTTAGTCTATTTGGCACTAATATAAATAAGTATAATAACCAAACAAATGCCTTTATTAATATACAAGAATATGATATACATGAGTTCATACAATCATCAAATGATTGGCTCTAGGACTCTAACTAACAGTATCGTATAAGAAATCCTCTGAGGTTGAAATTCCTGATCCACCACCGGTGGTGCCATAGGAGGAATCCCCTGGGGCTGATGTCCCTGATCTCTACCGGGAGTTTGATGGGTTTACCCTCGGCTAATAGTCTCAACTTCAGTAGGACCCTTGGAAGAATCCGCCTACTGAGCAACCGATTCTGGTTCCTCTGTCTTGTTAGGTCGTTTCCGTGGTCGTCTCGGACCACGGCGGTAACTAGCAACTGATCGACCATGTCGCATACCTGATATACAAAACTAACAAGTACTATCGATAACATATAATTAGACTTATGAAACTTACATCCTATAACTTGGAGGTGTTCCATCACCGCCAGGTCCCAAATCTCGTCAGTCACATCGAGGATTCCCATTACGATAAGGAAACACTGAACAACGAAATAGGCATCGTAAAACACCATAAATCGAAACAAAATTTGAAATTCCATAAAGAAAAAAAAAATCAATCCTGCTTTGATATCAAAAATTGGTATCGGATTAACTCGAAAATCCAAAACACGAAAAAAAACAACAGGCATCGTAAACTTGGCTCTGATACCACTAAATTGTCACGCCCCCAAAGGAGTCTCTGCCCGAAGAAATTTCGGCAACATCTCCCCTATACGGGTGACAATCTGAAGCATTACTACATACAAAATATACATCAGCCACATACGGCTGGAATATATACACAACCACGCAATTTAATATCATCAGCCCACTCGGCTGGAATAAAATAAACACAACCATGCAGTTTAATAAGCCTACACGACTGAAAGTAAATGCACACAGCGAAAAACACAAAACAATACGAACATAAGACCAACAACGACACTAACAAAAATACCCGCAATCACCAGACTTCACTCCAAAATTCACATCGACTTATTAAAAGAAAAAATACACAGAATCAACATACCACCCAAACAATAACAAAACCAAATAGAAAAATTATCCTCGAGTGTGACATGGGACTGGCAGCCGGCCCTCCAAGTATTCATGACTCATCTACTTGTTACCTGGCGAAAGAAAACCAATTTGCAAAGTGGTGAGTATAGGAAACTCAGTGGGTATAGGAAAAGATAGCACATGAACATATCATATAAATAGAGAATAAGCCAACAGTATACATCCTCATAAAGGGGATAGTAGATACTAAAATAAAATCGTAGATATATGCTCATACCTGAAACCATATCCTAGACTAGCAATAGAAGGTCAGAAGTAATACTAATCTGCTACGGTACCGCTCATAACTACTGAGGTAATATGTAAGGTATATAATCATTTTCAATAAATAAACCAAAGTCTAAACACCCACAACGAGGGTATATCTCAGCATAAGCAAACATGACGACATAAGTGAGCAACAGCAGTATGTAAGCAATAATAGCATATGGGAACAGTACAAGTAAACAACAGCAGCATAAGCATGCAACAACAGCATAAGAATAATATCAACAACGTATGCACAAATGGTCACCCCGCCCACCTCTCTGCACCATGACCCCTATCTAGTATCTACTAAATATCATTGATAGCAACAAGAGACTGTATGGATATAAAAATGAATATCTCAAAGATTTTGAGTGGAAGTATCAAGCACAGGAAAAACTACGAGTGGAGTCAAGGTAAAGCAGTTCTTGTCCAAAATATAGTCCATGCACCAATTCAAAGAACTACAGAATTAAGGTAAGAAGTACCCGCCTCAAAAGAAGATCGTATCAAATAGTCTCACGTCGAGACGCTTGTCCCGAATCAAAGTCCTACAAATCTGTGACGTACATATTTAGCTAATTACATATAAATTAAACAGCTAAATCAAATCTCCAAAAAAAATTAATGTAACTACAAATCGAATACGATCCTCGATTAACCACATAAATCAGAATTAGATTGGTTTAACCCTAATTAATCCATCTCAAATTCAAATACAAATCAAACTAGAAATTCCAAATCTTGCCCGAAATTCTAACTCAGACACAAAATTCCAGCAACACTAGAAACCCATCACAGCTTCAAACCCGACTCAAAATATCCCAAGTCCATTCACGAAATTTCCAACATTCTTCAAAAACCACCACAACTTAACCCATCCGATGAATCAAAACTATTATGAGACAACACCAGGCTCCAAGAACCAAACAAAATTCTCTCTCTATTGCGGAGCAACATATCAAAAACATTGTGCTGGAACAAAACATCCTTGGGTTCGTTTTATAAATTTACAAGAAGTTCTCCAACCATGAAAACTGAACAACAATCAAAATCCCTTGAGAGGCAACATGAGGAATCAACAATCGAGGCTGCCAACACTAAATCCATTTCAAAGAATCAAAACCCAAACAAAGGAGCAAAGATGTCCACTAAACCCAAGAAAAATCATTCAAAACCCATTTGGAAATCAAGCAAAAACCTTGCAAGGATACAAAATCAACGCCCAAACGTCACTACTAGCCTACCCATCCATACCTATCTATGAAGGAACTACTTGCCGGATCAGTTAGGGCATACCTCGATGTGAGGAAGAGGGGTCGGCTGCCTTGGCTCGGCGGCTGGTGCCCGCGTGAGGAGGAGGAACGCCGGTTGCTGAGGTGCTCGTGTGTGGAAAAAGGTCCGGTGGTTTGGGTGAGGAAAATCGCGAGAGGGAGAGGGAGTCGTGGCTGGGGCGCTCACGCGCGAGGAAGAAGAGGACGGCGACCACGTGGTGCTCGTGCACGGGACAGGGAAAAGGCCGGCTGAGCTCGGCGAAGTGAGGGCTCGAGGAAGAAGCTCGGCGTCGCGTGGGTTCAAGGAAGAGGATTCGGCGCGGGTTTGGGAAGTGTGGGATCGGTGAGAGAAGAAGAGGAAAAAAAAGGAATTAGGGAAATCAAAACTTAGGTATTGGTTTTATACCTTAGGTTAATAGAATTAATCAACTCCCAAATTTAGGTATTCCGAACATACCTTTTCCAAAGCCTAAAATTTTATCCCCTCAAAATACGCCCTACGGACTCCTATTAAATCCCTGAAAATTTCTAAAAATTCCATTCAAATTATTTCTCAAAAAATCTTATTATTTAATTATTATTTTGGTACCATATTTTACAGCGGGGGAAGAAGAAATGAACTGAAAAACTGACTTGATGTTGCACCAAATTAGATTAATAGCAACGAAAAGAATTCCCAAAAAGGTAATAATACTAGTTTTGGAATAAAGACGAAAAATTAAAAATGAACAAAGAAAAGGAAAGAAATTTGCACCCCTTGTCTGATTGGTGGTTGCACCAAATCAAAGTGGTACCTGCTCTGATACCACTTGTTGGATCGTAGGGTTCGATAGAGGGGGGGGTGAATATCGAATTCAAAATTTTCATAGAGTAAGTGTATAGCGGAAAAAGAATGAACAAAAAAGAAGTGACACAAGTAGGTTTTTTACTTGGTTTGGAGCCTATGTCGACTCCTACTCCAAGGCCCGCACACGAGGGTGCTTTCGATGGAAAATTCACTAGCAATTCAAAAAAGTTTAAAATTTAAAGTACACGATGCTAATAAAGAAAATAATACTGACAAAAATGAAGAATAAAAAAGTAGAGCATTGTCAACAGCGTCGCAGGAGCACCAGAGATCGAATTGAGAGTTGATGTTGGAGCTTCAGCCTTGACCCTCCTTATATAGGAGGTTAGGGCGCCTGGAACCTTCAGGGCGCCCTGAACATAACGTAGCCGAGCCAACCAGGGTGCTCTACGTGGCGAGGTGACGCTGAGGATAAGTTTTTTCCCCCGAGCGCCCAGGCCCAAGTTTTCCAGAAGCTTCCTTTCTGCAAGAAAACGTTAGTCCAGAGGTAAATATATAATACATATATCTTACAAAATAAAGTGTTAGCACAGTTCAAGTTTAACAAGTAAAGTATTAATTAGATTCCATCTCTCCGAGACCGAAATCTAGTCAAGATCTCGACTTAGAGTTCTGAAATGGTTCTAAGTCGGATCGGCGCCTAAGTTCCCTTCCCAGGAATGCATCCTCACAGTCACTCCCCTCTAGTGACTTACCTTTACTTACTTGCCAAAAGTTGGTCAGGCCTTTCACCCGTCTAGGCTTCGTGCTAGCTATCCGGTCAGCCTATCGACCTAGCTGGACTTCGTGACAAACGTCCGGTCAGCCCATCGACCCGTTTGGACTTCGTGCTAGCTATCCGGTCGGTCCATCGACGTAGCTAGGCTTCGTGCCAAACATCAGGTCAGCCCGTCGACCTGTCTAGACTTCTCCTGTACACTCGATTAGAGTGTTAGATAACAACGAAACTAACTTAACCTATTTTGTCATTCATCAAAACTTGAGTTACACCGTTAGTGCTAACCGCACCAACAAGTTGTCAGTAACTCATTTAATTAATGTACATTCGATATCTTAATCACAAGGAGATTAATGCACTCATGATAAGAAGGAGCCCATAATTTAATATGGGATTGGTGTGGTAGTTCAATAATAACTCTTTAGTGGTATGAGTTATTATTGATGAACTTGAGTTGGGTGTTCGGGGCAAACACAGGAAGCTTAAGCTCATCAAGAGGTCAAAACCAATTCCTCCTCTCGGTCCCTACTGTAACCTCTATAAAGCCTCGCGTTCACCCGTTTCGATTTTGCTTCTTACCCAAATGAGGGGCCGGCCATATCTTTGCTTGGTGCCCAAGCAAGGGGCCGACCAAGCCCTCTTGGTGCCCAAGATGTGGGCCGGCCAAACCATGCTTGGTGCCCATGCATGGGGCCAGCCATACAAGAAGAGAAAAGGAAGTTTTGTTAAAAACAAAATTTTGTTAATATCTTTCCTTTTATAACTTTCTACAATGGATTAAAAGAGATATTTTAATTTTGTTAAAATATTTTCTTTTTTGTAGTTATCTATAATGGTTAAAAGAGAGATTTTAATTTTATTAAAAAAAATTTTTTTTTGTAGTTATCTACAATGGTTAAAAGAGAGATTTTAATTTTGTTAAAATCTTTCCTTTTTCGTAACCAACCATTATAGGAATAAAAGGAATATTTTGTTTAATACAAAATTTTGTTATAATCTTTCCTTTTTTAGCTATTTATACTGTTTAAAAGAGATATTTTAATTTTGTTAAAATCTTCCCTTTTTGTAGTTATCTACAATGGTTAAAAGAGAGATTTTAATTTTGTTTAAATCTTTCCTTTTTTGTAGTTATCTACAATGGTTAAAAGAGAGATTTTAATTTTGTTAAAATCTTTCCTTTTTTGTAACCAGTCATTATACGAATAAAAGGAAGATTTTGTTTAAAACAAAATTTTGTTATAATCTTTCCTTTTATAGCTATTTACAATGGTTTAAAAGAGAGATTTTAATTTTGTTAAAATATTTTATTTTTTGTAACCATCTACAATAGCAAATAAAAGGAAATTTTATTAAAAACTTTCCTTATTAGCCACTAGCAAAGATTATAAAAGAGGAGAAGGGGATGCTCTCTACAACACAACCTAAAGTTCTCTCTTCTATTTTCCTTGGTGGCCGACCCGTCTCTCTTTCCCTTCTCCCTTTGTTTTCTTCTCCTAAGGCCGGCGGCACATCAAGTTCCATCTTCTTGTGGCCGGTTTGCTTGGAGGGGAAATAGAAGAGAAGGAAGTTTCCTATTTTGACATTCCTTGGGTGGCCGAGATTTTTAGGCAAGGAAGAAGGTTCGGGTGGATTTCATCTTGGTAGATCATCGCCCACACGACGTCCAAGAGGAGGAGAGGAATACAATAGAAGATCAAGAGGTCTTTAGCTGCAAAGAAAGGTATAACTAATTATTTATTTCAGCTGCATAATTAGTTTGTGTTCTTTGTATGGATCCTGAAATACCAACACAAAAGGCTATCGATTTTGTGTTTTAATTTTGTGTTTTTGTTGTGGTCTCTATAGTTAAACCTAAGGTTATTTTAAGAATTTTAAATATTCAATTTCTTTGAAAGACTTTCTCTAGGAAGTGGTGGATGATCCCATACCCAAGAATGTCGAGTGGCTCACCATGTTTAACTTGGAAGCCAATCTTTGAAATAGATATTTAATTAACTTCTGTAATATAATTTAACTTCTGAAAACACATGAGTTGAACTTGGAGTAACAATGTTAAGTTTCGTTTCCAATCCAAGTTTAACTTCTGAAGAACACATGAGTTGAACTTGGAGTAAAAATGTTAAGTTTCATTTTCAATCCAAGTTTAACTTATGAAAAACACATGGTTTGAACTTTGAGTAAAAATGTTAAATTTCATTTCCAATCCAAGTTTAAGAACACATGGGTAGCTAGGAAAAGTTATGTGCTTGTACAAATTTTCGTATAGGGGAAACAGAACAGTATTCCAAGTAGCACCCAACAATATAGGCTTAGGAAAAGTCAGTTTGGAATACCCAAAGATGGGAGTTGATTGAGAAACCAACTTAGTGTTTAATTAAATCAAACCTAAGTTATTAATCTTTATTAAATCCCAATCTCTTTTTTTTTCCCCGTGCCCTACCTTCGTCAAAATCCTTCTTCTGCTCCCGATTCTTTCTCCTTCGTCGAGCTTGCGTCGCCGCCCTCTCCTCCCTTCCCCAACCCCTTTGCCTTCTTTCCCTTGTGACGCCGACAACCCTTCCTTCTCCTCTTCCCCTGTTGTTCCAGCGACGCCGAAGTCAGCATCCTTTCGTGCCCTAGCCACCACCGCCTCCTTCCTCTGCCCTAGCGCCAACCGCCTCCTCCTGCCCTAGCTCCCGATCGTCACCCGATCTTCTCTCGTCGCTTCCCTCTGCTCCATTTTCGCCACCACAGCAGCTTTGGGATTTCATTAGATAGGAGGTTACGGATCGAATTTGGGGGTAAGTTTTGATTGGTATTAGGTTAATAGGGATTAGATTTCATGTTCTGTTTAGATGTGGAGATTGTTATGTGATCGAGCATTCTTGTCCATTGCTCACCAGGGGTATCCGGTTGTTGTATCTCAATCTGCTAGTGGTGTCTTCTTGGTCCCAGCAGCTACACTTTCCGGCAGCAACCATCCCTAGCTGTATAGAGGTTGTGAGTTGAGGTAAGGTACTTAATTTAGGTTAATTTAGGATTTCGGTAGCTAAGTGAAGCATGAATCGTCACTAGAATTGACTTACGTTTAGACTTAAATCAAAATTATATAGTATGTTGTCTAGGGTTAAGGAAACTAACCCTAGTTAACCAATGAGTTATATGTAGTTAGGGTTAATGATCATATTAATTAGGGTTTCCCTAACTAGTTTTGGGGATTTTAATTAGCTATTTAATTCATATGAATTTAGCTAAATAAAATGTATATCTTGATTGATGCAGGACATTGATTTCAGACGAGCGTCTCGACTTCGGATTGTTTGATTTGATCTTCTTTTTAAGGTGGGTACTTCTGACTTATCTCTTGATATAGTCATGTTAGATATGCATAATAGTTTATTTCTAATGGTAATGATTATGTTTGCATCTACTTTGATATGCCATTATCTGGGTCTTGTTGTCTGCCGATATTCCTATTTGTTATGCATTCCTACTTATATTTTCTTTGATTGCCGCCATGTGTATCCCTGTTCATAGAAATAGTGACTTACATTGCCTACTGTGTAGTAGTCTTGTTGTTGTCATATCTGATTTGTATACTTAGGTTTTGATACCTAGACCATAGTATGATTTATTTCTTTCTAGTGCATTTTATATTGAGGTGTATACTGTCATTATCTACATGTTACTGTCATGCACCATCTGGCATGATTTCATGATGGTGATGGTCAACTTCATTATTGTTTAGCGCATCACCAGTTACATCATCTGCACACACAACCACTCATGAGTTAGTGGTACATCAGGTAGGGTGTGTTCACTTTGCTCTATCAGGGCTCCGCCGGTCTGCTCCTGGGTAGCGATGACTGCAGCATGTAGCGGGCAGGGATCCCTCCCCTCTGATATAGGGAGATGAGAGCATAGGCTCGCCCTCTATGTTTGGGGTAAGAACATAAGTGTACTCCGATAGTATTCTGTCCACTTGGTCACTCAGTAGCAGTGATGGCAGAGTGCACAGTTGTCATAGCCCTACCCACTCGGTCTCACCATCGCATGTGAGATGGCTGACAGGCGTCAGGGGTGACACATGTCATTTTTACACCATATGCATAGATTGTATTTATTGTTTGTGATTGCTGCATTTTGGATATTGCATTTACTTGGGTTGCATATGTTTGACATGCATACAGGTGATATTTTGTATCTGGTATGACGACCCTTTACATTCAGATAGGAGGTCCTGGTGAGTACAGTTTTCTATAGCCCTTTTCAGTTGCATTTCCTTTTCTTGTTAAGAAAACTGTACCGCATGATTATTGTTGTTAGTTATAATTTATTATGCATGTCTATCTAGCATCTTCTGAGTTGTTGAACTCACACTGTTGCTTTATATTTTTATTTTAGGTTGATGCCGCCAGGAGGTTCTAGTTGCTAGTCCCCTTGCCGCAAGAACTTTCGTTTTGGACTTTTGGTGTTCCATTTATTTGCCTTGAAACTAGGATCTAGACTTGGATTGGTTTATACTCTAGATTTTGTGTGGTTTGTATTTAAGTAATGTACTGGTTGGGTTTTTGTTTGCTTGGTGGATTTGTATTTGGTATGTTTTGATACGCGCCTATCGGACGGGTAGAAGAGGTATGTTTGGATGATATTTTCATTTTTTTTTGTATTGTGTTGACAGCCGGAGGCTGTTTTATTATAACTGCATGGATGGTTTTATTTTTGTTTGATATACATATACCAGCCATGTTGACTGATGAGTGTGAGCCCTGAGGGCAATGTATATAAGTCTCAGATTGTCATTTGTACTGGGGAGATGCTGCCGAAATTTCTTCGGGCAGGGACTACCAGGGGCATGACAATTTATTTGGTATCAGAGTATGATTTTTTAAGTTAATCTAGGTATTTTTGAATATATACAGATTTTCATCAATTTTTATGTTTCGAAGTTCTGATGTATTTTTAGACAAGGTTATATTTGGGGACTTGGCAGCGACGGAACATCTCCAGACGACAAACAGGTATGATGATTATTTTTATAATTTTAGTTCTTGTATTATTACCGGGGTAATAAATTTAAATAGATATGAGGCGAGGTACACGTGCTCCCGTGTCGAGACGTGGTGCAGGACGACCATGCAAGAGGGCGTTGGAATCTCTGGCAACAGAGCTGCCAGAGAGGTCTGCTAGGATTGAGCCTGTTAGTCAGGGACAGACTCCTTATGGTACTGCGGGCGCATCGGGCTCTCGGATCCCAACGGTTCTTTCTTCGGAGTTACCCACACCTATAGTATCCACTATACCACCAGCTGCACCCTCTGCGACATACTCGGCCCCTCCACCAGCATTGCCTGCTACTACATACCCGGCACCACCCCACCTGTGCTTGCTACGGCGTATCCGGCACCAGCAGCACCAGTTACACCTATGCCTACTGCACACTCAGAACCCACACCACCAGTGTCAGTTGCTCCTTGTCCGGTACCACCACCTACCTTACCTCCAGCCACTCCTACACATATTGACCCTAGAGTGCCACCAGCAGTACATGTCCCGGCTTATGCAGCAGCACTAGGGGTACCTCACCCGGCCTATCCAGTAGTACCACTAGTAGTAACAACTCTAGTAGTTCCGTCAGTTCCTGCGGCGATCCCTACTCACCCTACTAATATGGTTGCAGCACAAACTCGGATCCCAGCTTTCGCAGAGTCGATGAAGAGCAGATTCATGCTATTACAAGGAGAGACCGATACGAGTGTGGCTCAGTCTTGGATAGAGACCTTGGAGCGGAATTTTTTCTATATGGCTTGCTCCGAGTGGGAGAAGGCAGAGCTACCTGTAGGACCGTTAGATTCGATAGAGGGGGGAGGGGTGAATATCGATTCGAAAAACAAGAGTATAAATACGCAGCGGAAAAGTAAATGAACACAGTTGTTTTTTACTTCGTTCGGAGCCTGTGACGACTCCTACTCGAAGGCCCGTGGTCCTTGACCACTTTCGTTGGGCAATCACTATCAATTCGAATATTACAGAGTTAAGTACAAGAATTGACAGATAAAGAAAATACCGACAATAGAATTAAAACAAAACCAGCACTGAGTCGGAGAGCTTTTCGTGGCGTCGCAAGAGCACAGAGCAGCAGATCTTGGATTCTTAGTTCTCAGAAGACTGATATCTTGAAGCTCCTGCCTGGGGCTTCTTTTATATGCTGCTCCGGGCGCCTGGATCCCTTCCGGGCGCCTGGAATGTGACGTAACACTCCCAACCAGCATGCTCCAAGTGTCAACGCCGTCCTGGGGATAAAACTTGCCTCCGGGCGCCCGGATCCCTTCCAGGCGCCCGGACCTCCGGGCGCCCGGATCCCCTCTTCTCCAGAAAGTCCTTCTCCTGCAAGAAAAGGTTAGTCCGAGGCAAATGTACCCTGCAGCAAAGATTGTTAGCACAGTTTTATAGATAAGCAAAGTATGACTTAGATTCCGTCTTTCCGAGACCGGAATCTAGTCACGATCTCGACTTAGACATCCGAAATGGATCTAAGCCGGATCGACGCCTAATGTCCCCTTCCCGGGAACGCGTCCTCACAGTCACTCCCCTCCAGTGACTTACCTCACTTACCTGCCAGACGTCCGGTCAGCCCGTCGACCCGTCTGGACTTCTCGCCAAGCGTCCGGTCAGCCCGTCGACCCGCTTGGACTTCTCGCCAGCTATCCGGTCAGCCCGTCGACCTAGCTGGACTTCTTGCCAAGCGTCCGGTCAGCCCGTCGACCCGCTTGGACTTCTCGCCAGCTATCCGGTCAGCCCGTCGACCTAGCTGGACTTCGTGCCAGACTTCTGGTCAGCCCGTCGACCTGTCTCGACTTCTCCTGCACACTCGATCAAAGTGTCAGACAACAACACAACTAACTTAACCTATTTGACATTCATCAAAACTTGGGTTAGACCGTTAGTGCTACCCGCACCAACACTACCTGCTTACCATTTACGGGACAAGGGCGACATCTGGTGGGATACACAGCGCTTGATTATAGGTGAACAGCACATCACTTGGGTGAAATTTAGAGAGGCTTTTGAGAGTCAGTACTTTCCACGGTCATATCTGTTGGAACCCCAAGGTTGTTTTGGTGTGATCAACAAGTTAAGTTAGGTCCTGTGTATTTCTAACATTGTGTCTAAGTGTGCAGGGGCTTATGAGCACAGGTAGTCGAACGGAAAATGCACCTAGCGAGAAGGATAGCAGTCCGAGGGACGAGGTGCTACGGAAGAGTACACCGGCGGACGAGAAGGAAGCGTGCGGTGGTTCTGAGGGACGAAAGACGGAGCAGAAGATTGCTCGGGGAGTAAGAGACGCAGCGGTGCGCGGATGGCAGAGATCACCCAAGCGAGCGGATCCGGAGTAGAAAACCCGGACCAAGCCGAACCGAACCAGAGCAGAGGTCCCGGACGAAAAAGTCAACCACTGTTGACTTTTTGGCTTCGGGGCGCCCGGACCAGAGTTTTTGACCAGATCTCGTCAAACGCGATCTGAACGTTGGGGATAAAGTTTTATCCCCCCAGGGCGCCCGAAACCCCTTCCAGGCGCCCTGACCAAGGCTATAAATATAGCCTTGGTACAGAAGCTCATCATTAGTTCAGAAATTGTAACAACACTTGTGTACTTCCGCTGCTTATATTAGCTTCTTTCTTTCTGTGCCTACACTACTGTAAACGAGGCTTCTCCGCCCGAAGGAGTTCTTAGTGCGACCATCTTCCTTGGATTGACAACCTCCCCGGTTGTAACCAAGTCAAATCCGGTGCCTCATTTTTTTATGCTTTATTTTCTTCTTGATCTATTTTTCAAGTGTTAGTTTAATCATTCGAGAAAGGGTTGTCTTATTTTTGGCAAGCTATCCAACCCTCGCTTCTAGCCGGCACAACGATCTTACAATATCAGATGACACACCGTCAGGATTTTCTGAGTCTTCGATAGAACAACCGCACAATGACAGAATACAATGCTGAATTTAATCGGTTGGCTAGATTTTATCCAGAGTTAGTTGCTGAGGACAGGTCTCGTATGCTCCAGTTTATCCAGGGACTAGATGTAACACCCCGCCCCTCCTGCTAAGGCGACGGGGGTTACTTTAACATACATACCTACTTACTACTGCGAAAGTCTTATTTGTAGAAATTAAAAACTTTTCTTTTCTTTAAAATTCACCATGACTAATCACCTGGACATATAAAACCACATAGCATACTTAACATGATTTTTAAGTCATAATACCCAAACACATAATTAAATGTCATGGAGTCATAAAGTAGTAACATAAACTAGGCATAGTTTTTATTAAACAAAAGCAGGTCTTTCTCCTTTAGCCAAGCCACTACCACACACATCCTTCTAGCCCCTCCTGCTGCTCCCCTAGTTCATCCATTCCTTGCCTTTATCTGTGGTACAAGAGAGTAAGCTGTGAGCACTCATGGCTCAGTAAGTTCCTTTCCTACTCACAAAAACCGTATAACATATCAAAATCACATGACATAACGCATGGAGACAATTTCATCATATCATGCAGCATATCATGGCATATCGTAACATAATCGTAAGGTATCATGGCATAACATAACATGATCATCAAATACACCCTGACATATCATAACATCATCATAAATATCATGGCATAATCATAAGGTATATGCAAGGTGAATTTCTAAACATGTATCATGAAAACATATGCAACATGTCTTTTGAAAACTTATAATATACATACTTAAACATAATCTCAATATAAGGGGGGCCCCGACTTGTACCACATATATAAATGCGTGCGTCCTATGTAGGTCCAAGGTAGCAAGTCTTGAACCCTACAAGGCATACATACTAGGCCCGTTTCTTAGTCCATCGACCTAGGGACACTTAGGAGCCCATCCCTAACGAGGCCCGTTTCTTAGTCCATCGACCCCGGGGCGCTTATGGAGCCCACCCTTGGTACAAGCCTTAAAAGTAAAGTAGCATGTCATACATATCATAATTCTTAACCTATCATTCATGTCATATTCATATCATGAAGAGTGCTCCTAGTCCCAACTGATAGGGAAACAACTCTTAGGCATAACATAAAGCATGTATAATTGGGCACACAGCACATCATGAATTTGGGCACACAGCACATCATGATCACATGCATAATTGGGCACACAGCACATCATGAACTTGGGCACATAGCATATCATAAATTTGGGCACATAGCATATCATAAATTTGGGCACATAGCACATCATCATGCATAGGTCATAAGCATATATAAATGAGTATAGCAGCATGGCATATTCTTATCATATCATAAAGCATTGCATGAGAGGCACATGGGAAATCATAATTAGGTCTCTAACCCTAATATCATGTAGTGGCCGAAACATATAGTTGTAGCCTAGGTTAGCAAGCAACATAAAAGCATGTGAACCCTAAACCATTATCATATCCTATATCATAAGGAACACCTTGAGCATGCTTAGTTTGGGTTCTAAGCTTCCTAGGTCTTTACTTATATCATGGCCAAAACTCATCAAGCCTCAAATTAGGTTATAAGCAATATGCAAACATGTAAACCCTAAACTAATGTCATATCATATATCATAAGGAACAACTTGAGCATGTTTAGTTTGGGTTCTAAGTTCTCTAAGCTTTTAACCTTATCATGGCCGAACCCTAGCAAGCATGATTCTAGGTTACAAGTAGCATGAAAGTGTTGAACCTTAAACCAATATCATAACACATATCATGAGGAACATCATAAGCACATTTAGTTTAAGTTCCAAACTTCCTAAGCCCTTTAATCTAAGGTGGCCGAAACTTGTTAAGCATGGAAACTAGGTTTCTAGTGGCATAAGAGCATGGAAACCATAAACAAATTTCATAGCATTTATTACAAGAAACATCATGAGCATATCTAAGTTGGGTTCTAAGTTTACTAGGCCCTTAAACTAATGGTGGCCGAAACATGTAAGACATAGACTAGTTTTCATGTGACATAAAAGCATGGAAACCCTACACAAATTTCATGGCATTTATTACAAGGAACAACATGAGCAAACTTAGTTTAAGTTCTAAGCATCCTAGGTCTTAAAACCTTGTGTGGCTGAAAGTTATTGAGCATGTAACCAAATTTCTATGCAACAAACAAGCATAAGAACATCAAGTTAGTTTCATATCATTTCATCAAGAAGGTCATGAGCATCTTAGACTTGTTTTAAACTTTCCTAGGCCTCAAATCTTAACATGGTCGAATCTTCATAAGCATGAAATAGAGTTCAAATCAACATATAATCATGGGCATATCATATTAGCTTCATATCTTATCCTAGGGAAATCATGGCATGCTTAGCTTTAGGTTTAATGCTCTCGTAGGCCCTTAGTTCTACCATGGCTGAATGTTCATGAGCATGAAAATGAAGTTCCAATCAACATACAAGTAGGAGAAAATGTTAACAACACCATTATCATAAAGCACATATCATAAGAACAAGGGAGCATGTTTAGTTTGAGTCTTAAGCTTACCTAGTTCTTTTGTTCATGCTTGGCCGAGAGTCTAGGATCATGAATCTAAGTTCTAACTAAACATTCTAGCAAAGAAACATTAGGTTAACCTCCTACCATAAGATACATGTCACAAGAAATATAATGAGCATATCTAGTTAGGTCTTAAAATTCCTTAGATCCTTCTTTTTGTCTTGGCCGAAATTTCCATGAAGCAACCCTAGGTTTTTTTTTTTAAGAAATCTATCTTCATGAAAACCACATGAGCTATTGTACCACAGGTGAGGGGAAACTTACATAGTTTTCGCTTGTTGATCCTTAAGGAAGTGGTACCCTTGTGAGGAGGGAGGAGAAGTTTCTCTTCCTAGTTTCCCTTTTTGTTTTTCTTCTTCTTGTATGAGGTAGACCTTGAGACTCCTTGCTAGTATTTGTTTTCCCTTAGAGAGAAAACCTAAACTTGGCTTTTGGAGATGAGGGAGGAGAGCTCTAGTTCTCGGTGGAGAAGAGAAAGAGGAAGAAGAAGATTTAGAATTTCCCTTTCTCTTTTCTCCTCTAATCCTTTTTATTCATCATGGGAAGGATTCTTGTTCCCATTCATCCCCTTTAACTTCTCTTTAATTCCCACAAAAATGAGAAGGGAGAGAGGGAGGAAGGCAATTCACCTTTTGCTTGCTTCTTCTCTTAACCAAGAGGAAGAGGAGGTAAGCCACTTGGTTTTCTCTTGCTCTTTTCTTAGTTTTCTTTTATTTTCTCCTCATCTTTAACTAAATTTTTCATTCTTTCCTATCCAAATATTATTCATTATCCTAGTGGTTATCATACACTAATTTAACTCTATCATTTGTGGGAGGTTCAAGGTTCAAACCTCAACCTCTCCTTCTTTTTATTTCTATTATTTCTTTTTGATTCCTCTTACTTTCATGCTCTAAAGAAAATACTATCCATATACTTATCTTATAATTTCATGGGTGTTACACTGGATGGATATCTTCAAGTAAAGATTGCAGGTTTTAGCAATTCATCTTATATAGAAGCATTGGATAGAGCCCTTATGATTGAGGCGGCTTAGCAGAGAGCGAATGCGAACAAGAAAAGGAAGTAGACAAATCAGACTTCAAGACAGACCCAGCAACCACAGGCTACCGGACAGCAGTAGAGTGGTCACAGTCAGTCAGGTCAGGGTACTTCTGGGGCATCTGGTCGGCCTCAGAAATCTAAGCGGACTTCCCCAGGATGTTTTCGGTCCTCCCAGCAGAACCAAAAACAGTCCTCCAGTGACATACACTGCACCCAATGTCGATCCATAGATCACATCACATCAGCCTGCTCCCTGGGACAGTCAGTTTGCTATTATTATAAACTGCCTAGGCACATAAGCCGAGATTGCTCACTGAAGGCTCAGCATGTGGCTTCTGGGATTTCTGTTCACGGAGGACAATTCAGTCAGACAGAGACTTAGCGAGGGGGCAGAAGGCCCAATCTTCGCATCGTCTGCAGAGGAAAGCCCCTCCGGCAGTAGTTGAATATGGCATGCATGAACAAGAGCATTCTAGTGCTCACACGATATCGTAGGTTTCTATTTCGGGACCTCAGTATCAATCGCAGCCTTAGCCACTGGTATAGTATCAACTGCAACCCCTGCCACTGGTCCAGTACCAGTCACAGCCTCAGCCACTAGTCCAGTATCAGCTCTAGCCTCAGTCACTAGTTTAGTACCAACCGCAGCCCCATCCAACGGTTTAGTACCAGTCGCAACCCCAGCCACCAGACCAGTATCAGCCGCAGCCCTCATATCCAGTTCTGGCTCAGTATCCAGCACCACCTCAATGGTAGGCTCAGACTCTGACTTAGGCGCAGCAACCTCTGGCAGTGCTACCACCTCCACCCCCACCAGAGACTAGACAAATTCACGCGGTTACCAGAGAGGATGCACAGCGGGCCGACGGATCCATTTTTCACGGTACGATTTTAATTTATGCATTTTCTGCTAATATGCTGATTGGCACTAGTAGTTCGCATTCCTTTATTTCTCGGGGTTTCATGAGGGAGATTGGTAGACTATCTACTTCTTAAGACGCAGCGACTGACCGTCTCCCTACCGTCCGGTAATACATTGGACATCACTCAGGAGGTCAGAGAATGTCGTTGGACTTCAGTAACCATATACTCACTGTAGATTTATTGGTACTAGAAATGGTCGATTTTGACATTATCCTTGGCATGGATTGGTTGCTAGCAAACCATGCCATGGTTAATTGCCAAATGAGAGTGGTCACATTCCGACCTCCGAACCAACGCTCGTGGGATTTCACTAGCATCAGGGACGACAGTATCTCGACCATTTCTGCGATTCAAGCTCAGAAGCTACTGTCACATGGCTGTCAGAGATTTCTATTGTCGTTAATTAATACAGATGACAGTAGTAGATCTCAGCTCACAGACATTCTAGTGGTTTGAGAGTATCTGGATATATTTCAAGATGAGCTACCAGGCTTGTTTCCCCGAAGGCAAGCAGAGTTTACTATTGAGCTAATTTCGGGCACCACGCCAACATCAAAAGCACCTTACTGTATGGCACCGAAAGAGTTGGACGAGCTAAAGGTCCAACTACAGGAGCTATTGGACAAGGGATTTATTCGCCCTAGTGTATCTCCATGGGGTTCTCCGGTATTGTTTGTCAAGAAAAAGGATGGTACTCTGAGGTTGTGCATCAATTATAGACAGTTGAATGTCATGATCGTCAGAAATAAGTATCCCTTACCACGGATCAAAGATTTGTTTGATCAGCTCAGAGGTACATAAGTGTATTCTAAGATTGATCTGCGGTCCAGATATCATCAGCTAAGAGTCAAAGATTCTGATATTCAGAAGACAGCATTCCGCACCAGAAACGGACATTAAGAGTTCTTGGTAATGCCATTTAGGCTTACCAATGCTCCAGCAGTGTTTATGGATTTAATGAACCGCATCTTTCTGGAGCATCTAGATCAGTTCATTATCATTTTCATCGACACCATCCTGATCTAATCACATTCTGAGGGGGAACATGCACAGCATCTGCGCATAGTCTTGGAGATTCTTCGACAATATAGTCTATATGCGAAGTTCAGCAAGTGTGCTTTCTGGCTATCCACAGTCAATTTTCTGGGACACGTGGTATCTAGCCGAGGTATTTCCGTAGATCCTCAGAAGATCGAAGCTATCACTGGCTGGGAGCAGCCGAAATCTATTCAGGAGATCCGTAGTTTCCTGGGATTGGCCGGATATTACAGATGGTTCATCGAGGGTTTCTCTCGCATTGATATGCCGTTGACACGCCTAACTAGGAAAGGCGTGAAGTTCACATGGTCAGAAGCTTGTGAGACCAGTTTTCAGGAGCTGAAGTGGAGATTAGTGTCAGCAGCAGTTTTGGTTTTACCTTTTGGAGATGACAGATTTATACTCTACACCGACGCTTCTCTTCAGGATTTGGGCATTGTCCTGATGCAGCACGGTAGGGTAGTCTCTTATGCTTCTCATTAGTTGAAGGAGCATGAGAAGAACTACCAGGCTAGTACACGATTTAGAGCTAGTCACCATTATATTTGCTTTGAAGATTTGGTGACATCATCTATACGGTATTACATTTGAGATTCTCACTAATCATAAGAGTCTCAAATATCTTTTCACTCAGAAGGAACTCAATCTCCGACAGAGGAGATGGATGGAGTTCCTGAAGAATTATCATTGTACTATTAGCTACCACCCGGGGAAAGCTAATGTGGTTACTCAATAGTCGATCAGGACGAGGATCCAAGAGGCCCAGGCCGGGGATCCGCATTTACAGTCCATTGGTAGCCAGATACCTTCCGGGTAGCAAACCGAGTTCACTCGAGATGAGGAGGGCATTATTTATTTTCGAGGCAGGTTATGTGTACCTCAATCTCACCCGGTCTTGGAGAAACTACTTCAGGAGGTACATCGCTCTCGATTTATGATCCACCTAGGCAGTACACGCATGTTTCGAGATTTAAAGCGTTCCTTTTGGTGGAACGGCATGAAGAAAGACATCACGGAGTTTGTAGCTAGATGTCTAGTCTGTCAGCAAGTGAAAGCTGAGCACCAGAGACCTATCGGATTACTTCAGAGGATTCCAATTCCAGAGTTGAAATGAGAGCACATCACTATGGATTTTGTGGTGGGATTGCCTAGCACACGATAAGGCCATGACGCAATTTGTGTAGTCGTTGACCGATTAACCAAATCCGCACATTTCTTAGCGATATGGAAGATCGATTTGCTGAATCTATTGGCAGAGTTGTATTGCCGAGAGATCATCATATTGCATGGTGTTCCTTTGAGCATTATATCAGATAGAGACCCACGGTTCACGTCCCGGTTCTGGCAGATCTTATAGCAGGCCATGGGCACACAGCTCCGTTTCAATACCGCATTTCATCTACAAACAGATGGATAGTCAGAGCGAACCATCTAGACTTTAGAGGACTTGCTGAGGTCTTGCATTGTGGATTTTAGAGGCAGCTGGGAGGACCACCTACCATTAGTAGGGTTCGCCTACAACAACAGCTATCATTCCGCTATCCAGATGACACCCTTTGAAGCATTGTATGGTAGACCTTGTCGGACACCCATCCTCTGAGAGGAGGTTGGGGAGGCCCAGCTGCTAGGACCTCAGAGAGCATAGCAGGAGGTAGAGTTGGTCCACACTATTAGACGGAGGATGTCCAAGGCACAGAACCGCCAGAAGAGTTTTGCTGATTAGAGACATAGACCCCTAGAGTTCTCTACTAGCTACCATGTTTTTCTGAGAGTCTCACCCACAAAAGGGGTGAAGAGATTTGGCCTCCGAGGTAAGCTAGCTCCATGATACATTGGGCCTTTCTAGATCTTAGAGAGGATTGGAGTAGTAGCTTATCGTCTGGCGCTACCACCGGCGCTGGCAGGCGTTCACGATGTGTTCCATGTGTCTATGCTGAGGAGATACATAGCCGACCCAACACATGTTCTGTCAGATATACCAGTTCCAATTCAGCCTAACATTACTTACAAGGAGATTTCGACACAAATTCTGGATCAGAAGGAGCATAAGCTGTGGAACAAGACTATCCAGCTGGTTCGGATGGTAGCATCATTATGACGAGAAGGCTACCTGGGAGCTCGAGGATACGTGTTGGGTTTTTCGGACCGCAAAAACTGCTTTTTCGCGTCGCGAAAGCCCCGAAAGCCCCGTCACCGGATCCATGCAAAGTAAAAATAAAATAAAATTCGAGTACGAGTTTACGAAAGCCTAGATCTACATTAGGA
Organism: Zingiber officinale; assembly: GCF_018446385.1. Lineage (NCBI taxonomy): Eukaryota > Viridiplantae > Streptophyta > Magnoliopsida > Zingiberales > Zingiberaceae > Zingiber > Zingiber officinale. The sequence goes on along the minus strand of NC_055989.1, from coordinate 46,755,975 downwards.
GAAGATCTTTATCCTTGGTGTGAAACCCTTCGCGTATCCCACTCTTCAAAGTGATGCCGGATCTCGAGGTTGTCAAGTGTACAACCCTCTAGAAGTATCCACACAAACAAATAGGTGGAGAAACCTAACACAAAGGTGTGCTAGCACCTTGGTAAGGTTCGGCCAATAGAGGAGAGGGAGAAGGGTTGAGAGCTTGAGGAAGAAGATGATGGAATAATGCCTTGAATGAAAAATGAATTCCATTCACTCACAAAAGTGGCCGTCCACACATGTGTAACTCCTTCTCATTTAATGTGGTCGGCCACATTAAATTGAAAGGGGATTTGTAACCTCCATGAGGTGGCACACACATGTGCTAGCCTTGATGAGGTGGCACACACATGTGCTAGCCTTGATGATGTGGCACATCATCATTGGCCACTTAATGCCAACTCACAAATGAGGTAGCAAATGGTCAAGTCAAACTTGACCTTTCATCTTCCTTCTCAAGTCAAGTCAAACTTGACCAAATCTCTCTCATGGTTGATCTAATCTAACCATTTGATTCAAATCAATTTAATATAATGAATCTAATTCATTTAATTAAATTTATTCAATGAGTCATAATCTAAATTAGACTCATTGAACACATGAATCAACTTGAGTCCAACTCAATTAGCCCAATTAGGATTACTCTTAATTTAATTTGATTCATCACATGAATCTAATCCTCTTGGTTCATCATATGAACCAAATCTCCATCTAATTGTCCTTTGTGTGTGACCCTATAGGTTCTTGTAACGTTGGCAATGCCCCTAAACCCATTTGGGAGCATAAGTAATGAGCGGTATCTAGCAACACATCATTACTACCCAAGTTACAAGAATGTTGAGATCCAACGTCACCTTGTGACTACTAATTGTGACTCCTCATAAAATATGACAAGTATCCTTCTATCCTAGATATCTAGATTGATTAATGTGAGGCATAGATCGTGTCATCCTCTGACCAATCTAAATCTTGAACTCTAAGTAGACTCATTAAATCAAATGAGCTCAATATCTCATATTGACTCATTTGGGCATGGCCATGCACTTCGTGGTCTTACTCAATCAAGAATATCGATGTCTCTCCCGTCATATAGGAGGGATAGATCTCATCTACATCACCCAAATCCCTCTACATAATTTGTTACATACCTAGTAATCGCCTTTATAGTCCACCCAGTTACGGGTGACGTTTGACGAAACCAAAGTACATAACAACTTATGTAGGGATCCATGGTGACTTCAGGTCTAAGGACTAGTAGTCATACTAATAGCCACATGAGAAAGTATATGACACTCATATAACGATCCATGATACTTTCTCATGGCGGGTCATTCAGTATACATTCTCCAATGCATACCCATGTGTCAACTTGATATCTCTATATCCATGACTTGTGAGATCAAGTCATCGAGTTGACCTACATGTTAGTCTCATGGAAATCATACTAACATAAAGATGTACTTGCCGGATCAATTAGGGCACAACGCGAAGAGAGGAGGTCGGTGGCTGCTGTGGTGGTGCTCGTGCGTGAGGAAGGGGGGTCGCCGGTTGCTGTGATCGTTGGCTGTCTGGCTCACGTGAGGGAGAAGAAATCGTCGGTTGTGTGGTGCTCGGGCGAGGAGGAGGACAGGGAGGCGCCGTCGCGTGAAGGCTTAGGGAAGAAGAAGAACGACGAAGGAGGAAGGGCAAGGGGAATCGGGTAAGGGAGGTGTCGGCGTGGGTTTTAGGGCACGCGGGTGAGGAAATAAAAGAGAGGATTTATAAACCTTGGTATGTTTGATTAGGCCCTAAATTAGTTTCTCAATCAACTCCCATCTTCAGGTATTCCAAACAGACTTTTTCTCGAGCCCATAAATACATCCCCTCAAAATACGTCGTACGTGCTCCGATTAAATCCCAGAAAATTCCTACAAATTCCTAAAAATTCCAATAAGATTATTTGTCCATTAATCTAATTAGCATTTGGGTGCCATATTTTACAGATTAAGAGTAGTGTTCCCTATATCATCTCACTATCGATTTAACCAATCGATTGATATAGGTAAGAACCTTCTACTCAAGGACGCTATTATACTTAGTTTATATGGCACCAATACAAGTAAGTATAATAACCAAAACAAATGCCTTTATTTATATAAGAATATGATACAACAAGTCCATAATACAATCATCAAATGATTGGCTCTAGGGTTCTAACTAACAATATGATCCGAGCTTGATACCCCCATCTTTTCACTGGAGGTATGTGGGTTAATTTCATTCGGCATTTATACTATCTATTTATTATTAGTACTTGCTAATGGTAATAACGGAAATTTGGGGACCAAATTTTTATTAGCGAGGGAGAATGTAAAATACAACACCCACATAAAATTAAATAATAAGGTTTAATAGGTAAAAAGCCTTAACGAAATTTTAAGATATTTTTTGGGAATTTTTCAGAGTTCGTATGGCGTATTTGGAGGGGATGCATGTATAGGTTTGGGAAAATCCCATTTGGAATACCCAAAGATGGGAGTTGATTGAGAAACCAACTTAGGGTTTAATTAAATCAAAACTAAGTTATTAATCTTTATTAAATCCCGGTCTCTTTTTTTTCCCGTGCCCTACCTTCACCGAAATCCTTCGTCTGCTCCCGATTCTTTCTCCTTCGTCGAGCTCGAGCCACCGCCCTCTCCTCCCTTCCCCAACCCCTTCGCCTTCTTCCCCTTGCGACGCTGATAACCCTTCCTTCTCCTCTTCCCCTGTTGCTCCAGTGATGTCGAAGTCGGCATCCTTTCGTGCCCTAGCCACCACCGCCTCCTTCCTCTGCCCTAGCGTCGATCGCCTCCTCCTGCCCTAGCTCCTGATTGCCACCCGATCTTCTCTCGTCGTTGCCCTCTGCTCCGGTTTCGCCACCACAGCAGCTTTGGGATTTCATTAGAGAGGAGGTTATGGATCGGATTTGGGGGTATGTTTTGATTGGTATTAGGTTAATAGGGATCGGATTTCATGTTCTGTTTGGATGTGGAGATTGTTATGTGACCGAGCGTTCTTGTCCCTTGCTCATTAGGGGTATCCGATTGTTGTATCTCAATCTACTAGTGGTGTCTTCTTGGTCCCAGCTGCTACACTTTCTGGCAGCAACCATCCCTAGCTATGTAGAGGCTGTGAGTTGAGGTAAGGTACTTAATTAGGTTGATTTAGGTTTTTGGTAGCTAAGTGAAGCATGAATCGTCACTAGAATTGATTTAGGTTTAGACTTAAATCAAGTGGCAAATGGCGATTCGCTCGCCCCCAGCGCCCCTGCCAACACATCCTTAGGTCAACACGGAGGAGATAAATCACGGGTGGCTACTAGCCATTAGTACAAATGGCCAAGACATGGGGGAGGTTATGAGTTTCGACCCCAAGACCTCATGTGGCAACACCCCATGCCTTAACCATCGCACCGCCACGAGGGGACAGGTTTAGACTAAAATCAAAATTGTATAGTGGGTTCTCTAGGGTTAAGGAAACTAACGCTAGTTAACCAATGAGTTATATGTAGTTAGGGTTAATGATCATATTGATTAGGATTTTCCCTAACTAGTTTTGGGGATTTTAATTAGCTATTTAATTCATATGAATTTAGCTAAATAAAATATATATTTTGATTGATGCAGGACTTTGATTCGAGACGAGCGTCTCGACTTTGGATTGTTTGATTCGATCTTCTTTCTAAGGTGGGTACTTCTGACTTATCTCTTGATATAGTCATGTTAGATATACATAATAGTTTATTTCTAGTGGTAATGATTATATTTGTATCTGCTTTGATATGCCATTATCTGGGTCTTGTTGTCTGCCTATATTCTTATCTGTTACGCATTCCTACTTATATTTTCTTTGATTTCCGCCATGTGTATCCCTGTTCATAGAAATAGTGACTTACATTGCCTACTGTGTAGTAGTCTTGTTGTTGTCATATCTGATTAGTGTACTTAGGTTTTGATACCTAGACCATAGTATGATTTATTTCTTTATGGTGCATTTTATATTGAGGTGTATACTGTCAGTATCTACATATTAGTGTCATGCACCATCTTGCATGATTGCATGCTGGCGATGGTTGGCTTCATTATTGTTGAGCGTATCGCCAATTACATAATCTGCACACACAACCACTCATGGGTTAGTGGTACATCAGGCAGGGTGTGTGTAGCTTGCTCTGTCAGGGCTCCGCTGGTCTGCTCCTGGGTAGCGATGACTGCAGCGTCTAGCGGGCAGGGATCCCTCCCCTATGATATAGGGAGATGAGAGCTTCGGCTCCCCACTATGTTTGGGGTAGGAGGATAAGTGTACTCTAACAGCATCCTGCCCACTCGGTCACTCAGTAGTAATGATGGCAGAGTGTACAGTTGTCATAGCCCTACCCACTCGATCTCACCATCGTGTGTGAGATGGCTAACTGGCGTCAGGGGTGACACATGTCATTTTTGCACCATATGCATAGATTGCATTTATTATTTGTGATTGCTACATTTTAGATGCTACATTTGCTTGGGTTACATATGTTTGACATGCATACAAGTGACATTTTGTATCTAGTATGATGACCCTTTACATTCAGATAGGAGGTCCTGGTGAGTGCAGTTTTCTATAGCCCTTTTCTGTTGCATTTCCTTTTCTTGTTCAGAAAACTGTACCGCATGATTATTGATGTTAGTTATAAATTATTATGCATGTCTATCTAGCATCCGCTGAGTTGTTGAACTCACACCGTTGCTTTATATTTTTATTTCAGATCGTTACTGTCAGGAGGTTCCAGTTGCTAGTTCCCTTGTCGCAAGAACTTTCGTTTTGGACTTTTGGTGTTCCATTTATTTGCCTTGAAACTAGGATCTAGACTTGGATTGGTTTGTACTCTGGATTTTGTGTGTTTTGTCTTTATGTAATGTACTAGTTGGGTTTTTGTTTGCTTGGTGGATTTGTATTTGGTATGTTTTGCTACGCGCCTGTCAGACGGGTAGAAGAGGTAAGTTTGGATGATATTTTCGTTTTCTTTTGTATTATGTTGACAGCCAGAGGCAGTTTTATTATAACTGCGTGGATGGTTTTATTTTTGTTTCATATATATATAACAACCGTGTTGGCTGATGAGTGTGAGCCTTGAGGGCTATGTATATTAGTCTCAGATTGTCACCCGTATAGGGGAGATGCTGCCGACTCACATTTTATTATTTTGTCTTAACTATATTTTGCAAGGTAAAATATATTTTTCGATTGCCTGGACTAACTTTTTCTTGTAGGAGGAGAGGTTGAAGAAAAGGGGTTCGGGTGCCTAGAAGGTGTTTGGGTGCTTAGAAGGAGTCCAGGCGCCCAGAAGGAGTTCGGGAGTCCGGTTCGGCTCATCCATGCAGGGCCAAGGCAGTCTAAGCACCCAAAATTGGTCCAGGCGCTCAGACCCGAAGACTTATCCCCAAGCTGATGTGGAACGCGTCGATTGGTCGAGCGACGTAGTCCAGGTGCCCGGAGGGGTTCTAGGCACCCAGAATGGACCTATTTTAAGGCCTTCGACCCGGAGCTTCAGTACAACAACTACTACAAGTTTTCTTCTTGCTTGATGCTCCAAAAAGACTCCCGCAATGCTGCTACGCTCCACCAACAACCGGACTTTAGCTTTACTTAGTTTCTTATTGTTAGTAATTTTATATATAGTTCCTATACTTAATTTGTAACCTTTTGAACTATTAGTGGATTGCCCAATGAAAGCACTCGACAAGAGCATGCCAAAGAGTAGGAGTCGTCGAAGGCTCCGAACTAAGTAAAACCAATTTGTTTTAGCATTTCTTTCTTTTGCTTTCATTTTCCGCTACGTAACTTAAAGTTTAAATAGAATTTTTTCGACGATTGCTATTCACCCCCCTTCTAACGAATTTCTGATCCAACAAGTGATATCAGAGCAGGTACCACTCTGAATTGGTGTAACCACCAATCAGGTAAATGGGTGATTTTTTTCTCTTTCCGTTCTTGAGCTTTTTCAATATAATCTAAATTGATATAATTACCTCTTTGGATAATTTTTTTTCCATTGAAAATTATTCTAAATTGGTGCAACAACAATTCAGTCTTAATATCCTCATTTTTCTCCCACGCTTCTAATTAAAAACCTAGTCCTAGGACCTCTTTTCCTTTTTTCTCTTTGTGTGCAAAGGTTACTTAAATGGCCCAAAGCGAAGGACACACCATCGTCCGTCCTCCCCCTTCAACGGTGATGACTTCTCGTACTAGAAGAAGCAGATAGAGGTGTACCTGAAGACCGACTTCGACCAATAGTTCAACATCACCAAAGGATATAAGATGTCGGTCGACAATGCCGGAATTCCAATAAACCCCGAAAATTGGAATCCAGAAATGAAGAAGAAGGCTCAGATGAAAATGTAAAGGAGTTGTGGGACAAACTCATCGAACTACACGAGGGAACCAACGACGCAAAGGTAACAAAAAGGGATCTATTTTTAAATAAACTATTTAACATAAAATTATATGAAGGGGAATCTACGAGTCAACTATATGCAAGGATAAAAGACATCCTCAACAGGCTCCATATAATCAACCATCAAATGGAGAATCAGAACTTGATACGGTTTGCTCTAAACGTGTTTCTTCGAAATGCATTGTGGGCATCCATCGTGGATGCCTATAAAATTTCAAGGAACCTATCTAATTTAAAATTAGATAAATTATTTTGTGAACATGAACTCCATGAACAGACTAACTCAAAGTAGGTCGAGAAAGGTATTACACTTTTTACAGATCTCTGAAAGAATCTAAACATAAGAACAAGCAAGAGCTAGAATCTAAATTTGACTCAGAAGATGAAGAAGAACAACTCATAAACATGGTCAGAAAAATGTTCACAAGAATAAAGAACAATTTCTCGAAGAAGGACCTACAAAAGGTAATCAAGTCAAATGACACGAAGGCGAAGATCACATGCTACGGGTGTAATAAGAAAGGACACTACAAGCACAAGTGTCCAAAGATGAAAGATGACAAACCCAAAACAACCAGAAAGAAGAAGGCACTCAGGGCGACGTGGGACGAATCATCTTCAGAATAATCAGATGTCAAAGATCAGAAGCATCACAACTACCTCGCATTGATGCCTACGGAGCCAGAATTAGAAAGCAAATAGGAGCAAGACGACGAGTCTGAAGATGAATCAAGCCATGATTCCGCACTCATTTCTGAAGGTCTGAACGAGGTATCTTCTATCTTAACCTCTAATTTTTTTTTGAATAATTGCATGTTTAAATAAAAAATTAATCAAATATGAAAAATAAAATGAATCACTTTTTGAGGAAAATCAATGCCTCAAGGAACAAATTAAAATTAAAAATCTTAATCAAGATATAACACATGAGGAGGAAAACACAAATTTAAAAAATAAAATTAATAAACTTAAAGGATTATTAGAAACTTTTACCACTCGATCAAAAAATTTAGACTTAATTCTTAAAACTCAAAAAGCTATATACAATAAGTTCACGCTCGGATACAAGTCCAGCTCAATAAACAAACCGTTTATATCACTTATAAGCTAAAATTAGAAACAAGCTAAAGCCTAGGTTCCAAAAGCGTGCCTAAACACGCAAGTAGGACTCAATCAATTCTATGTACCGAAAAGTGAAGTTCATTATTTAAAACAAAATTCAACTAATCCCATTAACTCAAAACTAAATCAAGATAAATTTCAAAGTTAAATTTCAAACTTAAGAATAAAATCAAATCAAATAATAGAGAAAATAAATTCAAATAAAAAAACTACAAGGCTAATTTGAATTACCATCAAGTCTATTTCAACTACAAAAATAATCGACAAAAAACCAAAAAAGTTCAATAATTCTAGGGGATTACTCCAAATTAGTTAGCATCTCTAAAATAATAATTTACCTAGTTGGATAATTAGGATTAGGTTAAAAAGGGACAAAAGTTTAACATGAAATAGCACTGTAGAAGTTTTGGATGTAGTAGGTTAGGGAAGCTCTGTCCATGCATGTCTAGGAAGATATAGCTTCAACCTAGTGCATTTGGCTTAGTGGAACTAACTGAAACTACCCCTTACCAATCCTAGTTGGTTAGACCAAAGTTTTGTTATTAAGTTCAATGGATAGGACTATTTGGAAAAACTTCAAAAGTGTGGTTATTCTAATGATGTCCAAGTGACTCACCACAGCTTAAGAAGTTTATCCAAAGAATACCTATTTGTTGAACCCAAAGCTAAACTTGAATCTAACACAAGTTTAAACCAAATCCTAAAATTTAATTTAAACTCATCTCACAAAATCATAGGATTCCTTTATTCGAAGACTTGGACTGAGTGAGATGAATAAGGACAAAAGTAAAATATCTAAAGTAAAATTAATTTAAATAAAAATTGAAGTTGAATTAAAATTATAATCAAATTCATACCTGATTAAAAGTTTGTTTCTCCAAATTTTTAGGAATTTAATTAGATATTATACAGTGGTTGCTCCCGACACTTGACCGAGGATCAAACAATGTTCACAAAGCTAACTTTCAAAAGAATAGGAACAGTTGTCATTGGAAACAATGATAAAGTGAAGGTAATTGGAATAGGTAACATTGAATTAGAATCAAATTTTATTATTAATAAACTACTTCTTATTGAAAATTTCAAGTTTAACCTGCTTAGTATTACTTAATTGTGTGATTCAGAATATAAGATCAGGCTTACATCCACTGAACGTTTAATTAAACATATGAAAGATCCTACAATAAAATTGAAAAGACTTAGGAATAATAGCATTTTTACTATTAACCTAGCCAACTCCTCAATTAAGTGTCACTTGACAGAAAAAGAGGAAACCTGGCTGTGCCATAGGAGAATGTTCCATACCAACTTTAGAAACCTCACTAAACTAAACGACTTAGTTAGAGGATTACCAAACTACCTAACTTAGAATCAACAATTTGTAATGCTTGTCAATAAGGAAAATAGACTAAATCAATTCACAAACTAATTAATCAAGTTCAAACTAATTCAATCCTCGAATTACTACACCTAGAGATTTGTTTGCCTCACATGGAGTAAAATCTATTAATGGAAGTTTATATTTTATAGTCATAATTGATGATTACTCAAGATTTACTTGGGTAAAATTCTTAAAAATAAAGATGAAACTTTTGAAATATTTAGTAATTTTTGTAAACAAACTAAAAACAAAAAAGACTCAAAAATCAAAATAATTAGGAGTGATAATGGTGGGAAATTTAAAAATCATAGGTTCACTAAATTTTGCCTAGAAAATGGGTACCATCAAGAGTTCACATGTCCAAATACCCCCCCCCCCTCCCAAAAAAAAAATAGAATAGTGGAAAGAAAAAATAGAACTCTCCAAGAAGTCACTCAAACAATGTTTAATGAATACCTATTACCAAAATATTTCTGAGCAGAAGCTGTTAGTATAGTCTGCTATGTACAAAACAGAATAATAATAAATAAAAAATATAATAAAATCCCATTTAAAATTTACTATAATAAATTATCTAATATAAAATACTTTAAGGTATTTGGGTGTCCTATTTATATATTAAACATAAGAGAATATTTGGATAATTTTACCTCAAAAGTAGAAAATAAAATCTTTATAGGGTACTCTCTAAACAGTAGAGGATATAGAGTTTACAATAAAAACACTCTAAGAATTAAGGAAACAACTAATGTAAAATTTGACAAAATTACTAACTGTAATGAACCTAACCCAACTCAACCTCAATACCAACCAATTGATTTCACTAAAGCAAGCACTGATCTAGGGGGAGCAAGTGAATATCTAGTAGATGAATATGAAGTTGAACACAATCAACCACAAGAATAATCATAGCCTAGAACTATAAGAGTCAGATTAGACCACCCAATTGAACAAGTTATAGGTGACCCAGACCTAAGAGTTCAGACTAGATCATCTTTCAGAAATCTAAGTCAAATATCCTTAATATCTAAAATTAAACCTACAACTATATAAGAGTCCCTACTTGACCTAGACTGGATTATAGACATGCAAGAAGAACTAGCCCAATTTGAGAGAAATGAAGTCTGAGAGTTAGTACCACTACCTGATAACAAAAAGATAATAGAAACAAAATGGGTATTCAAAAGTAAACTAAGTGAAAATGGAAAAAATGTTAGGAATAAGGCTAGACTAGTAGCTAAAGGGTTTAGTCTAGTAGAGGAACTTGACTATGATGAAACATATGCTCTAATAGCCAGGCTTAAGTCTATTAGAATGCTACTGAGCTATACATCCCATAAAGGATTCAAACTTTATCAAATGGATGTAAAATTTATCTTCTTAAATGGGCCAATAAAAGAAGAGGTTTATGTAGGTTAACCACCTGGATTTAAAAGTTTAGATCATCCTGACCATGTCTGTAAACTTAAGAAAGTATGTATGACCTTAAACAAGCACCTATGGCCTGGTATAAAAGGTTGACCTCCTATCTAATCTCCAAAGGGTTCAACCAAGGTCAAATTCATCCAACTCTATTTGTAAAGTCAGTCAAACAAGATATCTTTATAGCCCAAGCATATGTAGATGGCATAATCTTTGGTTCAACCAATTCAGAATTTTTACAAGAATTTATAACCTTAATGTAACAAGAATTTGAAATGAGCCCACTAGGTAAACTAACTTACTTTTTAGGATTACAGATTAAACAAACTAATGAAGGAAATTATGTTTACCAATAAAAATACATCAAAGAATTACTTAAAAAATTTGGAATGGAAAATACAAAAGAAATAAAAATACCAATTGCAACTAACACAACCTTAGATAGTGAAAGTACTATAGGAGTGTCATAGGCAGTCTTTTATACTTAATTGCAAGTCAACCTGATATCTTGTATATAGTTAGTATGTGTGCTAGATACCAAACCTGTACTAAGGAATTCCACCTAACTAATGTAAAAAGAATTTTTAGACATTTAAAAGGAACATAAAATGTAGGAATTTGGTATCTTAGATCACCTAATTTTAAACTAATAGGCTACTCAGATTCTGATTATGCTAGTTGTAAACTAGATCATAAAAGTACAAGTGGTGGATGCTAATTACTTAGATCATCACTTGTCAACTGGTTTAGTAGAAAACAACACTGTGTTATTTTATCTACTAACTGAAGCCGAGTACATAACAATGGGTGAGTGTATAGCACAACTATTATGGATGATGCACATATTAAAAGACTTTAACTTAGAATATAAAAATATAAAAATCCATATTGATAATATAAGTTCAATCAACTTACAAAAAAGCCAGTGCATCATTCAAGAACCAAACATATTGAAATAAAACATCACTTTATTAGAGATCACCTCACCAAAGGAGACATTGAACTCAACTATGTTGAGTCCAAGTCAAATTTGGCTGACATTTTCATCAAACCACTACTAGAATCTTAATTCAGTAATTTATGAAGATGACTAGGAATGTGCACAATAGACTAGGACATTTATTATCAAACAAATTTTCAAGAAATTTTCAAATTCTAGGAAAATTATTTACTTTTACTTTCAAAAATTTTTTCCATTTCTCTAGTGTTACAAACAATTATTTTAGCTTTAACCTAGATCAAACATATAGAAAGCATGATCCTATAGATCTAGGAATTGAGTATCTCATAAATACACTAGGTCTACTTTGATTGTGTATTTATAAATATAAAATGGTGTGAGATGCGTAGGCATTTTACCTTTACTTTAGATGCTTATATCAGTATATCAACATAAGTCTGGGTGAAAAATACCACAATACAATGATCAAGTTAAGTGATCCTCCTTAATAAACAAGAAGTTGAATCAAATCTTGCATAACTTGGCTAACCAGGTGAACACTACTATCTTCTAGTAAATAGTTAGTAACTAACGGTTAGACATGCACTAATGATAATGGTAATCAAATGTTTATTTTTTGAATTATTATATCAGATTAAGGGGGAGGATTTGTCTAAACAATATATAAATATTTATTTTTTTTTAAAAAATCTTTCTTAATCTTTCTTTATTTCTTTTAGTACTTTAAAAACATTAATCTTAGAATGTTATGTCTTTAAAATACTTTTAAAATCTTTCTTAGAAAAGTACTTTAAAATTAATTTTAGAAATATTTTTATAACTTTACAAATATTTATTTTCAGAAAAATAAATATTAGCAAAATAGCTTTAAATTGTTTTGAAAATTCATTAATTTTGACATTTTTTTTTAAAAAAACTTTATTTTTGAAAAAGATTACTTTGAAAGTACTTTCCTAAAAATCCTTATAATTTCCCTTAGTAAAGTTTTCTGAAATAACTTTGAAATTCTTACTTAGGAAATTTTTGTTGAAAATTTGTTTCAAACTTAAAGTAGTTTCCTTAGAATTTTTTTTTAAAAATCTTATTTCAAATATACTCTTAAAAATAATTCCTTAAGTTGATTTGTTCTAAAAATCAATTTGTAAACCACATAGAAATTCTCTTGTATTAATTTTTAAAAATCAGTTTTACTTAAAATTTTTAAAGTCTCCTCAGAACATTACTTACATATTTTTGGAAATATTTCAATTTTCATTATAAATTTTGTTTGAAGTATTGATTTCAAACTAAGTCTGAGATATACAAAGCATTAAGTTTTTTCCATTACTATCTACATTATTTGTATATTTACATTTTCTTTACCCTAGTTTTTTTTATCAATGTCAAAGGGGGAGGGTAAGGGTTAATATAGAAAAATAACAAACAAAATTAATAATGTAAAACAAATTTAATCATTTGTTTATCTTTGTATCAATATTAGTTTTTTCTAACTTTAACCCAAATTGTCATTGCATCAAAAAGGGAGAGATTGTTGGTGTAACTTGTACTAATGATTGTTGGTGTAACTTATACTAATGATCTAACTCATGTTTTGATGAATGACAAAGGGTCTAAAGTTAGAGTGTTTTGTTGTCTAACCTTTCTACCAAGTGTGCGGGAGTTGACTGGTCTAAAGGATCTGACACCAGGCTGAAATCCAGTTAGGTCTACGAGACCTGATAGCTGGTGCGATGTCTAGATAGGTCTACGAGGCTCGATATCTAGCGGGAAGTCTGGTTGAGTTGACGGGACCTAACAATCGATCGAAGTCTAGTTAGGTCTATGGACCTGACAACTAGCAAGAAGACCTGGTGGGTCAGAGGCTAGTTAAGTGACTGCAAGTAGTAAGTAAAGGTAAGCAATTGGAGGAGAAATCTAGTGAAGATGCATTCACCGTTGAGGGAACTGTATGTGTCGATCCAACATAGGTCCATTTGGGAAACCTAAGTTGAGATCTTGACAAGGTCTTAGTCTCATGAAGAAAGGATCTAATTAATACTCACATTTTATTATGTTATGCTAACTCTATTTTATAAGGTAAAATATATTTTTCTATTGCCTAGACTAATCTTTTCTTGCAGGAGGAGAGGCCAAAGAAAAGGGGTCTGGGCACTTAGAAGGAGTCTGGGCACTCAAACTTTAGGCGCCCGGAGCTGGTCCAGGTGCCCGAACTAGGCTCGCTCATGCAAGGCCAAGGCCGCCCAGGCAGTCCAGGCACCCGGACTCGGTCCAGGCCCTCGAAATCGAAGACTTATCCCTAAGTTGACATGGAGCGCGTTGATTGGTCGAGCCACGTGGTCCAAGCGTCCAGAGGGATTCCAGGTGCCCAGAATGGACCTATTTAAAGGCCTTCAACCCAGAGCTTCAAAACAACAACTGCTACAAGTTTCCTTCTTGCTCAGTGCTCCAAAAGGCTCCTACAATGCTACTACGCTCCACCGACAACCGGACTTCAGTTTTACTTAGTTTCTTATTGTCAATAATTTTTATATATAGTTCCTATACTTAATTTATAACCTTTCAAACTATTAGTGGAATGTCCAACGAAAGTACTCGATGAGTGTGGGCCTTAGAGTAGGAGTCGTCGAAGGCTCTGAACCAACTAAAACCAACTTGTGTTAGCAATGCTTTCTTTTACATCCATTTTCCTCTGCGTAACTTAAAGTTTAAATCGAGTTTTTTGACGATCGCTATTCCCCCCCCCCCCCCCCCCTCTAGCGAATTTCGGATCCAACACTTTACACTTGATCCAACCTTTATTTCTAAAATTTAAGAAGATCAATTCGGTGGGATGGATACAAAAAGTTTGTACTCATACTTGATAGAGTTTCGTAGGTATTGTAACACGATGAAGTACAAAGGGATCTCTTCAAATTCAATCCTATTGATGGCTTTCCCTTTTAGCCTAAGAGAAACTGCAAAAATAATGCTTAACATTTTGCAACCCAAAAGTATCAGAACTTGGGATGAACTTAAGAGGAAGTTTTTGTACAAATATTTTCCCCTAAAGTGGACAACTCAACTCAGGAATCAAATCCTGCATTTCAAATTGAAGGAAGGGGAAATGTTATGCCAAACATGGGACAAATTCTTAAATCTTTTATACCAATGCTCACATCATGGGATCTAGGAATGGTTGGTGATCTATATTTTATATAGCTATATCCTTCCATAACAAGAATCTATTAGATTGGGCTGCTGGTGGTTCTTTGCTTAACAAAAGTTTGCAGGAAGCATGTGAAGTGATTGACTGTTAGTATAAAATCTCAATGAATGGTCAGGAGAAAATCAAACGACCCTCTTATTCAGAAGTCCGGAGATAAAAAGGGTAGAGATGGAACTGCCAGTCAAGGGAGAACCAAGACAAGAGAGCAATAACCCTTCTGAGGAAGACATTCATCTCTATTGAAAGGACCTTACAGAGCTATTACCATAGTGCAATAGAACATTGGCATAGATGTTGGAAAGTATGACTTCAATGGAAATAACTATGTGTAACGACCCGCCTTCTACTAACAAAGCTGTGAGGCCGGACCGTCACATTATGCTGTGCTAAGCTATATCCATGACCATCACTAAGTCTAGGTGCGGAAGCTGTACTAATTAAAACTTTGCTAAACTATTATCATTTCTTGATTCTATATGTGCTAAGGGGTGCATTCTAACTATTCATGACATATTTTACATCCCCCATGGTCAAGGAACTGAACTAAGAGTTTTCCAGCTGTTATCAGGCCTCCCAATCGATCCACGGATCGATTGGAATGGCTTGATCGATCCAGGTGGCCACTGTATACGGAACTTAGGTTGGATCGATCCAGTGATCGATTCAGCACGCTACTGTGCTCGGGGTAATATTCTGGATCGATCGGCTGATCGATCCCAGGGCTTTCTGTTCGTGACAGAAGGCATCCGGATCGATCGGCTGATTGATCCAGGAGCTTACTGTTCGCGGTACGAACTTCTCAATCGATCGGCTGATCATTGAGAAGCCTCCAATCGATCAGCCGATCGATTGGGGTTTCTGATTTAGTACTAAAAGTCTGATTTCAGCACAGATTCGTGCCTCAATCACACACACAAGTTCTAAGATGACTGGGAAACATTCTAATAACACTAACTGACATTCTAAGCATGAACACTAATAATCTGAACAGGTCTTTCATGATTCATAACATTAAAATAACTAAAAATAAAGAAAGTATCAACTCAATAAAATGCTAAAGTTTCAGATGTATTTCTAGTTTCTCCAAGGTCTTTATTCCAAGTTCCATCCACAGACATCTTCATCGCATTGCTCTCCAGCCTCCGCTAGTCCATCTTTCCTTTACCTTTATCTGCAGTATAAGGAAAGAGTATCTGTAAGCTTTACGCTTAGTAAGAAACCATCTACCTTACAAAACATGCATACGATGCAATTTATGTTTTTAAAACATGCTATTTGAAATACATACTGAATATGTTAAGCATGGCATGACATACAACACTTAGAAAACAAAACTGATCATAACAACAGAGCTAACCATAAACTATCATGCTGTATCAACCGGAAGCTAAACTGATACAAAAGCTAAGCTAAGCTAATACTAATCTGATGCTAAAGCTGTACTGAGTTCACGTAAATATTTTATGATGTTTGAAAACTATATTCATAATAGGTTAAAATAATAATCAAACTGTTGTTTGGGCCCGGCAACTGTACTTGCTATGCGCGCATTCCTAACTAGACCCGGGTTTGTAAGTCCCGAATCTAGTAGGGTTACTAGGTTATCTGAACCTAGGGACGACTATGGGAGCCCAACCCAATGAATATCTAATCTAGTACAGTGCCACTGAGAAAGTAAAATACTAAACATAAGCTAATAATTCTTGTCCTGCTTTTTTTTCTAGGTTGTCTAAACCCAAAACTAGGTTGTCTGAACCTAGAGGCGACTGTGGGAGCCCACCCATTGGACATCTAGTCCTGTAAAAGCTGAAGAAAGACTAAATAAGCTGTAAAAATGCTTCTATTGCATTCCTCCAAGCTAATAAAATGCCTAAGTTGTATTTTAACTGTGCTAACAATTTATTCGAACACCTGGTATGCGCTAGTTCGCATCCCTTGTGCCGGAAGTCTATATACTACGAAACTGAAGCTTAAAATTCATACGAAAGCTACTTATACTGCAGGTGAGGGGTTTCTTACCTCCTGTTCAGATTTTCTTACGATTCTAATCGTTAGATTTCCGGAGGAGACGATCCTTTCGACGATCTTCTCGCGCCTAAGCGTTCCTCTCGTGGATGGGAGCGTCCACGTGTTGAAGTCGTCGCCGGAAAGGTGCTCCTAGAGCCCTTAGGGCTTGGTGCGCCGAGAGAGAAAAAGGAGGGAGGAGGCGGCGTGAGGTTAGGGTGAGGAGGAGAAAGTCACGAATAAATCTAATAACTCCTCACTTATTAATTCCCTATTTATATTAAGTGGGTAATTTCGCCCAACTCTAATATAAATTTAATTGATTCCCTTTCCTTTCAGCACGGCTCTGCTGGGTTCACTTGGTTACTAGAGTCCGCTATAAGTCGTAGGACCCAATAGGTCTCGGGTTCAATTCCCGCGTAGGCTATTTTCGTTTTCTATTTATTTTTGCTACTTCCGCTACTCTAAAAATTCCGTAAAAATATCCTAAAATTCCAGAAAAATACTAGGATATTTATAATAATTATTTTGAGAATTTTTGGGTGTTACAATCCCCCATACCTTATAAAAAGTTCATCCTCGAACTTAGAATAACTCTGGGTACTTCTGTCTCATACTGGCTTCTGTCTCCCATATTGCCTCTTCTGTGGTGTGATCTTGCCAAATAACTTTTACTAATGGTACCTCCTTGTTCCGTAATTTCTTAACTGCTCGGTCTATTATCTGAATAGGCCGACTGTCATAGCTGAGGTGTTCGCGGACTGGTACCGACTGGGGCTCAATCACCTGGGTGGCATCTGGGATATGCTTCTTCAGCATAGAGACATGAAATACATTATGGATGGCTGACATCTCCTGTGGTAGCTCTAGCTCATATGCTACCTTGCCAACTCTCCTGCTGATAAGGTATGGTCCCACATATCTGGGACTTAGTTTGCCCTTCTTCCCAAAACACATTACTCCCTTCATGGGAGCTACTCTATGGAACACTGAATCCCCAACTGAGAACTCTAAGGGTCTGCGCCGTGCTCTGAGCTGTCTCTATCCTCTGGCGAATCTACTGTATAGCTGCTATGGTATCTGCCACTAGATCTGTCTTAAGTTCTAGTTCTTTCTGTTCACCACTCTCATACCAGCAGATTGGAGATCTACACCTCCGCCCATAGAGAGCCTCGTAAGGTGCCATACCAATAGTGGCCTGATAACTATTGTTGTATGCAAATTCTGCTAAACTCAGATATTTGCACCAATTTCCTTTGAAATTTAGGGCACATGCTCGGAGCATATCTTCAAGCACCTGATTTACCTGCTCCGTCTGTCCATCTGTCTGAGGATGGAAAGCTGTGCTGAACTTTAACTTCGTGCCCAAAGCTGACTGTACACACTCCCAGAAGTGTGATGTGAACCTACTGTCCCTGTCTGAAATAATGGTTCGTGGGACTCCATGTAATCTAACGATCTCCTTGAGATACAATTGTGCTAGCTATTCCATGGAGTAGGATATCCTGATAGCTAAGAAGTGGGCTGATTTAGTCAACCTGTCGACTATTACCCAGATGGTATCAAAACCATTCGTGGTTCTGGGTAATCCCACTATGAAATCCATGGAAATGTGTTCCCACTTCCATTCGGGTATCTGAATGGGCTGCAAAACTCCTCCTGGTCTCTGATGTTCTGCCTTAACCCTCTGACAGGTTAGGCAGGTGCTGACATATCGAGCGATGTCTCTCTTCATCCTAGGCCACCAAAAATGCTTCTTCAAGTCCTGGTACATTTTGGTGGAGCCAGGATGCATCGCATAAGGAGTCTTGTGAGACTCATCTAGAATCTTCCTGCGTAGTTCCTCCTGATCTGGAACACATAATCTGTCACCAAAGTACAATACCCCACTATCAGATACTCTGAATTCTCCACTGTCTGATTATGCTAATCCTTGCTTGATTTTCTGAATTTCAGGATCCTGTTCCTGAGCTGTCTGAAGATCACCAAGCACGGTAGACTCTAACGTCATAGTAGAGAGTTGTCCAACTATGAGTTCAAAACCGAAGTCTGTGATCTCCTTCTGTAGGGGCGGTGACATGGCTGCTAGAGATAATAGGGCAGCACTGGACTTTCTGCTAAGTGCATCTGCTACCCTATTTGCCTTTCCTGGGTGGTAGAGGATGTCTATATCGTAGTCCTTGACCAGCTCTAGCCATCTACGCTGTCGCATATTCAGATCCTTCTGAGTGAAGAAGTACTTCAAACTCTGATGATCTGTATACACTCTGCACTGAGCTCCATAAAAGTAATGTCTCCAAATTTTGAGAGTGAACACCACTGCTGCAAGCTCAAGGTCATGGGTAGGATAGTTCTTCTCATAATCTTTGAGTTGTCTGGAGGCATAGGCGATTACCTTGCCGTCTTGCATCAACACTGCTCCTAATCCCAACTTAGAGGCATCACTATAAATATCAAAGCTGTCTGCGTTCTCGGGTAGAGCTAGAATAGGTTCACTGGTCAATCTTCTTTTTAACTCGCTGAAGTTGTTCTCACAGTCCTCTGTCCACTGAAATTTCCTGTTCTTCCTGGTAAGAGCTGTCAGTGGGGAGGCTATTCTGGAGAAGTCCTCTACAAACTTCCTATAATAACCAGCTAGTCCCAAAAAGCTTCTGATCTCGCTAGCGTTCTTGGGTCTTTTCCAGTTACTCACGGCTTCTATCTTACTGGGGTCTACCATAATATCATCCTTTGAGATGATGCGACCCAGGAAGGACACCTGATGTAACCAAAATTTACATTTTGTGAACTTGGCGTACAATTGGTTTTGCTGAAGGGTCTGCAGTACTATTTTCAGGTGCTCTGCTTGTTCTTCCTGAGTTCCTGAATAGATAAGAATGTCATCGATGAATACGATAACGAACTTATCTAAGTATTCTCTGAATACCCTGTTCATGAGGTCCATGAAAGTAGCTGAGGCATTTGTCACACCAAAGGGCATGACTACGAACTCGTAATGTCCGTATCTGGTCCTGAATGCTGTCTTGGGTATAACCAGATCTGAGGTCTATCTTAGAGAACACTGCTGCTTCCTTTAGATGATCGAACAGGTCATCTATTCTGGGAAGAGGATATCTGTTCTTGATCGTGACTTGGTTTAGTGCCCGGTAATCTATACACAGGCGCATGCTCCCGTCCTTCTTCTTCACGAACAATATAGGCGCTCCCCATGGTGAGTGACTAGGGCGTATGAAGCCCTTGTCAAGCAGCTCCTATAGTTGCTCATGAAGTTCCTTCAGTTCTGCTGGAGCCATGCGGTAAGGCGCTTTGGAGATAGTATTTGTACCGGGAATGTGTTCTATCTCGAATTCAATCTCCCTGTCTGGTGCTAAGCCTGGTAACTCTTCAGGGAAGACTGCTGGGTAGTCACATACGACTCGGACCTCTGCTAGTGGTTGGTCCCTGTCCTGACTGGTACTGACTACATGTGCTAAAAATCCCGTACATCCTGAATCCATTAATCTTTGTGCCTTCATAGCTGAGAGAAATTTCTTGGGCTTTCTCTTTGGTTCTCCGACGAACTCGAACTGTGCTTCTGCTTCAGGTTGGAATACAACTTTCTGCTTATGGCATTCTATTGAGGCATCGTATTTGATCAAGAAATCCATCCCAAATATGACGTCGTAGTCAGTCATATTTAGAACTATCAGATCACAAAAGAGCTCTCTGTTTGCTATAATGACTGGCACTGCTCTGGAGGTCTTGCTAACTTCTCAGCAAATGCCCTGGATATATAAGAATGGGTTGCCCCAGTATCGAATAAGACAGTTGTACTTTGCTGTAAAATACTAATCTGACTTGTAACAACTGTCGAGGCATTTGCTACGTCCTCTCTGGTCAGTGAATAGATCCTCGCATTGGTCGTAGCTGGAGGGGCTTCTAATTTACCCTGACTGATGTGTGGACCATCTAAAGCAGCTTGCATCTGATGCAACTGTGCTGGCTTGGCTTCGTACTGGATCGGCTGTGGTGGAGGGAAGCTGGCCTTATTCGGACACTGCTTGGCCATATGCCCTTCCTGTCCGCATTCGAAGCATCCTCGTGTGCCCTTACGACAAACTCCAGGATGGAATTTCCCACAAGTAGCACACTTTGGGTAACTAGGCTGCTTGCTAGCTGGTCCTCCTTTTGGGTAGCTCCCTGGTTTGCGCTTGTTGCTGGAGTTCCCTTTCCAGTTAGAGCCGTGGGAGCTGTGGCCCTGGTGTTTCTGAGTTCCTGAGCCTCCTTGCCCTTTTGACTCTGAGAGGGCTTATTTCTCGGTGGTCAGAGCACTGCTGACTAGTTCTTCGGTGGTTTGCGGCATATGAACGCCGCCAGCCACGTTCATTGCTATTTCCGGCCTCAGCATCTTGAGCATCAACCGGACTCGTTCTTTTTCTGTGCTGACTAGTTCAGGGCATAGACGAGCCAACCTATTGAATTTCTTCACGGCTTCCTCAACTGATAGGTTGCCCTGACGAAACTCGGTGAACTCATCGTAGTGGCGGTTTGTGACCCACATGTGAAAGAATTCCTCAAAGAACTGCTTCTCGAAGTCATCGGTTCACTGGGCGCTTCGCTCTAATTCTCTCCCACCACATGCGTGAATCCAGAAAGAGGCGCACTTCACATTTTCACACTCGGCCATCCAGGAGCTCCATCTTTCCAGTGTTTTGATCCAGGTTGAGCATCCCATGGTTCGTTGGTGCGAGAAATTCTCTAGCTTGACTCTCGCCATTGGATCGATAGGCTTCTCTCCTACTGGTGCTACAGGCTGGACTAGTGGAACCTCTAAGACTACTGGTGTCGCTAAGGGTGGGAGTATTCTGCTGATTAGCCTTTAAGATGGCTATTTCCTGTTGCATAACTGAGCCACTAATGTTGTAAGGTCAGGGGGAGGCATTGAGCTCTTGCTGGGCGTCCTCGTGCCATTCTAGAAACATAGAGGCATATATGACTAATACAATCTTAATAGAGTAACTACTGTTATCATATTAACTACTATCATAAACAAGCATGCTTTAGTTACATCTGAACATGGAAACAAGAAACATAAAGAAAGTGAGAGATGTTCTTACATGGAAGCTGCAGGTTCAATGCTGATGTGTGTGTAGGAAGTATGGAACCTGGCTCTGATACCACTCTGTAACGACCCGCCTTCTACTGACTAGGCTGCGAGGCCGAACGTTACATTAATCTGTGCTAACTATTCCAAGACCATCGTCAAATCTAGGTGCAGAAGCTGTACTAATTAAAACTTTGCTAAACTATTATCATTTCTTGATTCTATATGTGCTAAGGGGTGCATTCTAACTATTCATGACCTATTTTACATCCCCCATGGTCAAGGAACTGAACTAAGAGTTTTCCAGCTGTTATCAAGTCTCCCAATCGATCCACGGATCGATTGGAATGGCTTGATCGATCCATTGATCGATCCAGGTGGCCACTGTATACAGAACTTAGGTTGGATCGATCCAGTGATCGATTCAGCACGCTACTATTCTCGGGGTAATATTCTGGATCGATCGGCTGATCGATCCAGACTGGCCAATCGATCCAGTCATCGATCCCAGGGCTTTCTGTTCGCGACAGAAGGCATCCGGATCGATCGGCTGATCGATCTAGGAGCTTACTGTTCACGGTACGAACTTCTCAATCGATCGGCTGATCGATTGAGAAGCCTCCAATTGATCAGCCGATCGATTGGGGTTTCTGATTTCGTACTAGAAGTGTGATTTCAGCACAGTTTCGTGCCTCAATCACACACACAAGTTCTAAGATGACTGGGAAACATTCTAATAACACTAACTAACATTCTAAGCATGAACACTAATAATCTGAACAGGTCTTTCATGATTCATAACATTAAAATAACTGAAAATAAAGAAAGTATCAACTCAATAAAATGCTAAAGTTTGAGATGTATTTCTAGTTTCTCCAAGGTCTTTATTCTAAGTTCCATCCACACGCATCTTTATCGCATTGCCCTCCAGCCTCCGCTAGTCCATCTTTCCTTTACCTTTATCTGCAGTATAAGGAAAGAGTATCTGTAAGCTTTACGCTTAGTAAGAAACCATCTACCTCACAAAACATGCATATGATGCAATTTATGTTTTTAAAACATGCTATTTGAAATACAAACTGAATATGCTAAGCATGGCATGACATACAACACATAGAAAATAAAACTGATCATAACAACAGAGCTAACCATAAACTATCATGCTGTATCAACTGGAAGCTAAACTGATACAAAAGCTAAGCTAAGCTAATACTAATCTGATGCTAAAGCTGTACTGAGTTCACGTAACTATTTTATGATGTTTGAAAACTATATTCATAATAGGTTAAAATAATAATCAAACTGTTGTTTGGGCCCGACAACTGTACTTGCTATGTGCGCATCCCTAACTAGACCTGCGTTTGCAAGTCCCGAATCTAGTAGGGTTACTAGGTTATCTGAACCTAGGGACGACTATGGGAGCCCAACCCAATGGATATCTAATCCAGTACAGTGCCACTGAGAAAGTAAAATACAGAACATAAGCTAATAATTCTTGTCCTGCTTTTTTTTCTAGGTTGTCTAAACCCAGAACTAGGTTGTCTGAACCTAGAGGCGACTGTGGGAGCCCACCCATTGGACATCTAGTCCTGTAAAAGCTGAAGCAAGACTAAATAAGCTGTAAAAATGCTTCTATTGCATTCCTCCAAGCTAATAAAATGCCTAAGTTGCATTTTAACTGTGCTAACAATTTATTCGAACATCTGGTATGCGCTAGTTCGCATCCCTTGTGCCGGAAGTCTACATACTACGAAACTGTAGCTTAAAATTCATACGAAAGCTACTTATACTACAGGTGAGGGGTTTCTTACCTCCTGTTCGGATTTTCTTACGATTCTAATCGTTAGATTTCCGGAGGAGACGATCCTTTCGACGATCTTCTCGCGCCTAAGCGTTCCTCTCGCGGAGGGGAGCGTCCACGTGTTGAAGTCGTCGCCGGAAAGGTGCTCCTAGAGCCCTTAGGGCTTGGTACGCCGAGAGAGAAAAAGGAGGGAGGAGGCGGCGTGAGGTTAGGGTGAGGAGGAGAAAGTCACGAATAAATCTAATAACTCCTCACTTATTAATTCCCTATTTATATTAAGTGGGTAATTTCGCCCAACCCTAATATAAATTTAATTGATTCCCTTTCCTTTCAACACAGCCCTGCTGGGTTCACTTGGTTACTAGAGTCCGCTATAAGTCGTAGGACCCAATAGGTCTCGGGTTCAATTCCCGCGTAGGCTATTTTCGTTTTCTATTTATTTTTGCTACTTCGGCTACTCTAAAAATTCCGTAAAAATATCCTAAAATTCCAGAAAAATACTAGGATATTTCTAATAATTATTTTAAGAGTTTTCGGGTGTTACACTATGGATACGGATCATGAAGATGCTTTAAGCAAAGATGAAAGCAGAAATGATTGTTTGCTTCTATTAACATTAGAAGACCCCCTAGAGAAAAGTTTGAGTTTTGGAGAAGTAGAAGAGGAAAAGAAAAGAATTCCTAGACTAGTATCGAAGTATGAACAAATAAAATAATTAACCAAATTTTGTTGTACCTGAAATTTTACCACCTCAAGTAGAACTGAAACCTCTACCATCTAATCTCAAATATGAATTTCCACTACAACAAAAACCCTCATAGACATCGGTTTTCCACCGGTGTCTATTACATTTTCGACCGATGTCTATGAAGCCGATGTAAAAGGTCTGTCATTTTAGACATCGGGTTAAAATCGGTGTAGTATCACTTAACGACACCGGTGTTCGAATCGGTTATTAACCGGTATAGTATCACTTAACGACACTGTTTCATCAATGGTGTAAAACCGATCTAATATTATATGTTAATAACACCAGTAATAACCGATGTAATATTAGTTAATAACATCGGTTTTGCAGTGGTGGAAAACCGATGTAATATCGATATTTTTCACAAATTTGATTTCCAATGAAAACTAGTAACAAAAAAATACACAAATATTCACAAATTACACAAATATTCTTCATTCAACAGTATCCATAAAATACACAAATATTCACAAATTACATAAATAAACTTCTTACAACAGTATCCATAAAATACACAAACATTCTTTTTACATCAAAAGCTAATAGATATCAGAATCATTAAGGTAGAACATTCTTTTAACAACACATCAAGGTAGAACCACACTTCAAATGTAATCTAGCATACATTCAGCCCACTCGAACCGCACTTCATCAATTTCAACTCTGGAGTACTTGAGATTTGTAAACTGTAAAAACACATAAATAATATATTAGTAAACCAAGACCAAAAATCATAGTTGAAAAAGAAGGAGCACCAGGTAACAAGATGACTAATTTGAATGCTTAAAAAGAGACACATTCATCATTTATCTCAACCACATCATATAGTGATAGATTTATCATTCCTGGGAACTTAATATATTCCAAACCAGAAATTATTGCAACAAAGTTTTCTCATAGTTGCAATTTAATTAATCAGTACTTGATGGAGGTTCAATCTTTTTATATTCAGAATATCATTCAAACATCCTGGTGTAGCAACACTGATATCAGCTCCACGATCCAACTCTCTTAACTGGGGTCCTTTTTAATTAATCAATACTTGAGAAGTGCCAATGAACGTATTCTTGGTACTTCTTTTTGAAAATGGAAAAAAGAGATTTCCAACCTCTCATCAGAAAGTCCTGCAAACTATAATGATATGACTAAAGATTTTATGTTTTTGTGAAACATGAGTAAAAGAGGGTGGAATTGGAATAACACTTGTTTAATTATGCACAAACAGCTAAGAATTTTGAATTTAAGTAATAGCAATAAATTTATACTAGATAACTTGGACAACGTATGATTTGAACACATCAGAAACAATTCAAAGAAATGTCAATCAATCAAAAAAAAATTAAAGAAATCAGTCACAGGACAACATCGAAACTAAGGCAAAACGATTAGCTTGCCTTTTGTGCTTCAGTCAAGGTGCGACCAAATCGAGCAGGAGCAGGCCTCTTAGTTAGTCTTTTTACATCTACCTCTGCTCCCCTGTTAGAGTGTAAAGAAATGCAACAGGGAGAACTTTTAAGAATCAGATAAAAGATAAAGAACATATTAGGAAAAGTGCAAACATTGTGTCTACAAACTCCCTAATATTCTGAACATTTAAATGTTCCTCTCTTCAAGAAGAAAAGTACATGGATATATTACTGGATGGAAAGCCCTAACAAATATTTTCACCATTTCATATTTAGGTATTTCTGCCAGACTTCACAACACGACCCCAATAGATCATACCTATTTACTACAAAATAAAGAGAGTCTGGCTTTGCTTGGATAGCTATTTTGATAAAACCCAGCTTATCAGCAGGCCACAGCTCATCCCCAAAGAAGCTGCTTGTGTACAATACTTGGTCTCTAGCCCTAAGTCCTGCCTTTGCTACATTTCCACCAGAATCAACTGCCTAGAAAATAATCAATCATGGTACATTAGTCAACCAAAAAAGATTAACCAAATGCCTATCGATATTATATCACTTGATTGGTGTTCTGTTTTATTATGTAGCATTAGAAGTGACAATTGTAACGACCCAATTTTCTCTATTTCGAGTTCTAAATGTCCTTAAAAATATTTGGAAATGCTTTTAAAATATTATAGAGATTTTTAGAAATTTTTAGAGTATTTTTATGTAATTTTTGGAGGTCGTTTGGTATTTTTACTAAACGAAAGAAATTTTGACAAAAAAATTATCCAAGCCGAGATTCAAACCGTGGACCTCGGACCTGAACCAAGCTTTAACTGAATCCAGCCAGCCATCTGTTCCGGAATTGTTTTGTGAATGAATATGGAGCAAAATCCATTTAAGCAATAGTTAATGAATAGGAAATAAATTGGAATAAGAAGGGATGCAGCCGAGACTCGAACCTGCGAGCCGCGCCTTAAGTAGAACGCAGACAACCAACTGTGCCAGTGGGCTTTGCTAATTTAGGAAGGAGCGGAATATATTTAAGGTATAGTTAATAATAAAAACCCTAGTTATAAGAAAAGGATTAAGTTTTCTTTTTCCCGATCCTCTCCCGACGCGTGCGGCTGCTCCTCTCGGGCGGAAGCGACGTCGGACCTAGGGTTCATCTCCGGCGGCCGGCGAGGACTTCTTTTTGGAAGCCGTTCACAGATTCATGGTCTTCTCATCAAGGGGAACACGCGGATAGGAAGGGATCGCCATGATCTTCACCTCCTCCGAACCCTAAGTCGTCATCTTCTCGGTTGTAAGTGCCAGAACAAGGGGTAAGTACTACTCACCTGCGGTAGGAGTGGTTTTCGGTTTTCGCTTCTCCTTGTTTTCGAATTTTCTGTGAAGATTTGTTGGTAGTTCTTGCTGCCGTGA
Organism: Zingiber officinale; assembly: GCF_018446385.1. Classification (NCBI taxonomy): domain Eukaryota; kingdom Viridiplantae; phylum Streptophyta; class Magnoliopsida; order Zingiberales; family Zingiberaceae; genus Zingiber; species Zingiber officinale. Next base: position 46,728,945 of record NC_055989.1, on the reverse strand, counting down.
GTTCTTATAGGAAGATGAGAAGGGGTTTTAATGGATAGTTAGTTCTAGAAGTGTTCGGATCTCAGTTTTGATCCATTGGTTGTGCCGTGTTGATAAATTTCAGAATATCCTTTTTTTGAGCATGAAGAGTAATTGTTGTAGCAAATGGTTTCTTTTTTCCTTCTTCACTGCCGTAGTACATGATATGAGGAATAATAGTTATAGCAATTGGTTTCTTTTTGTCTTCTGGCTGTGGTACTGAACATGAAAAAGATTTAGTTTCAGTTTAAGCTTATGGTTTAAATTCCAGTGTAGATCATGTTGAAGCATGCTGCCATTAGATCAGGCATGTAGTTTAAATTTTGTTACTACCTTAATATGCTGCTTTAGATCTTCTTGGTAGTATTTTCAGGGTGCATTCTTGCAAATCAAAGTGTGTAAATAGTCTCATTAATTAGTATGCAGTTTTTGGTTTTTCTTTGCTACCTCCATGAACATGAACAGTCCTGTTATCCTAGCATACAGTTTATATTTCTTAGTTGTATGTTTCTTGTATAGTTGAACAAGAATCAACAACCACTTAAAGTGAGTAAGCAGTATCAGAATTTGATTGACATTCAACGAGCATGAAATGAGTTGCATAATGAGCTTGAAGTGGTTCATATTTTGTGTATACTGTTAGTCTTCTTGCTATAGTCTTGGCTGTACGGTTTGATTTAAACTACGTTCCTGTTTAGTGCATGATCAATTCTGATGTTAAGCATTTAGTTTTGGATTTCTTGAGTTTCAATGAACATGAACAACCATTAACTTGGGCATGCACGGTTTAGCTTTCCTTACTACTTAATGAGCATGTACAATTCGGTGCACTAGTATGTTTGGATAGATCTTTTGTTGCTGTTTTAAGGGCGAGAACAACCTTTATCTAGTTGGAATGGGATTAGCATTTTCCTTGCAACTCCAAGGGCAAGAACAACCCTTTCTTTAATTAGAATGGATTTAGCATTTTCCTTGCTATTCAAAAAGGCAAGAACAGCCTTTATCTAAAGTATTTATTGTTAGTTTCTTGGTTTTCTTTATCATGAACAGTTTCCTTTGTTTTTCTATTTACAAGCATGAGAAATTCATGAGCAGTATTAGTTCTTAATTCAGTTTCTAGTTTCTTGTTTTGATACATATGCATATATGTGTTAGTTTGCTTTTAATAGCTATTTAATCTAAAGTTTATAGTTAGTTGTTTTTGCTATTTTAATAAGATGAATAGCCATGTATTTTAGTGGAATGATTATGTGCCATATTAAACCTTTTGAGGATTATGGGTAACTACAAGTAAGAAAAGACCAAGGTCTAGTTAGAAAAGATAACAAGTAAATTAAATAAGAGGCTAGTACCCGACTTCCGAGGTTGTCGTTAAACAAATCCAGGTGACCAATTCTGAGGTCTTGGCCCTGGTAAGACCAAGGTCTTTATCCTCATAGGACTGGAGGCTCGCTACCTCAGTCTCTATTAGAGAGCGCGCATAAGATGGTACTAAGCCTGGGCCCAAGAAAGAGAAGAAGAAAGTTAAATCTTAATTTCAAGTATAAGGCTATAAGTAAATGAAACAAGTATCACCTATGTTTAGAACTAGCAAAGTTTAGCTCTTATAATGCTAAGCATACAATATTAGTTTTCATTTACTTTTCTTATGAGTTTATTGAGCATGATTAGCTTTATTTCCAGTATGCAGATTTATTCTTGTATATCATGAGTATACAGTTTATTTTAGTGCTTTGCTATTAGATGAGCATGTTTAGCCTTTTTTTTTTAGCATTTCAGTTTCAGTATTCTTTGCATCTTATGCACTTTCGAGTTTTTGTGAGATAGATTAGTACTTACTAAGCGTTTTGCTTATAGATTTATTTTCCTCCTACTGCAGATAAAGGAAAAGTTAAAGTGTAAAGAGGAAGGCGACAAGGAGGATGCGTGATGGATGTGTGTGATGCCAGGACTATAGAGAGATCTGGAAAGCTATGAGTTTTCATGTTAGTGGATAAGAAATAGTTGAGTTGTACTTTATGATTTGTTTCATTTGAGATTGTATTTTTATTCCTTGGTTTTTATTGAGTTTATTCGTGTCTTAGATTGCATGTTGTGATGAGTCTTTGTGTAATAAGTAGTTATTTTAGTATTTGACACTTATTAAACTGCATGAGTGTTTGATACATGTTCCAGCCGCCTGTGGCTGAAGTATATATCTTTGTATCTCAGTTTATGGTCACCGGTACAGGGGAGACTCTGTCGAAATTTTTCGGTAGGAACTTCTCTGGGGTCGTGATAAATCTAAGTGTTGCTAATAATAGCATAAGTAACACTAGTAAGTAGAGTTAATAGTTAAGTAACGGTCACCTTAGAGAGTAGTAGAGTTGTAAGAAGGGTGATCATTACAGTTGGTATCAGAGCAGTTCCCATTCTCCAGCATCACACACATCAGCATCATCCTTGCCGTCTTCAAGTAAGAAAGTATTTAAGTTTTTCCTTTTATGCTTTCTTTATTATTTGCAGTATGGAGTAATAGCTTATATATATGCGCTTTAGTAAGATAGAAGTTTTATTTCTCTTTTATTCATATACATAAGTATGTTTAGAAAGGATAGAGAAGATATCAAGTTTTCCTCTACATAACTAGATGTCAAGAAGAGGGCATCCCTGTACCATTCATATTGAGAACCGAGCTCAAGAGAACGAAGAGCTCAGAACAACTGGGCCTAATCTCTCTGAAGTTGTTGCTCAACTTCAGAGACAAGTAGCAGAGCAGTAACAAGTAATTGCCAATCTGATGGCCAAGCAGAAGCCAGCTCCTCCCACTCCCCCAACCATCAATGTGGAGACACCAGTGTTGACTGAAGTCCCATCAGTTGCCCTGGAAGTTGCCACAACACCTAGAAGACAAGAAGCATCCTTGATACAGTGGCTGAAGCTAAAGTCAGAAAATTTCTCAGGCACGACTGACCCTGGGATGCCAAGGCTTGGTTCAAGACACTTGAGAGCACAATGGAGCTTCTTGACTGGCCAGAAGTCGATAAGGTTAAGTGTGCATCTTTCTGCCTATTTGGATATGCTCGTATGTGGTGGGAGCGAGTTAAGAGTAGGAGAGTAGTCGACCAGATGAGCTGGGCTGACTTTGAGACAGAGTTTTACGAAGAGTTCTTCCGCCAACGGATCACCAATAAACATTATGAGGAGTTTATAGAATTTAGACCAGGTGACCTGCCAGTAGAAGAAGCGGTCAAAAGATTCAACAGGCTAGCTCGTCTGTGCCTAGAGTTAGTAAGTACAGAGAAAGAACAAGTCAGACTGATGCTCCGAAGGCTGAGACCAGAAATTACACTTAATGTGAGTAATGAAACTCATCGACCACAGATTGGTGAAGAGCTGGTCAGTAGGGTATTCGTGAGCACGATCTGAACAGCATCAAGGCACAACAAATGCAACACAAGTCAGTCAAGATCGAAGACAAGATAGTGGGGAAACAGGGACCCCAGTCAAGTAATCAGAACTAGAAGGACAAAGATAACAAGAAAGACCCAAGCAGGAAGATGTTCGGGTAGTCTGTGAATATCCAGAGGTATTTCTAGAAGAGCTACCTGGACTACCTCCCAACAGAGAAGCGGAGTTTAAAATTGAATTGGTTCCTGACGCCAGCCCAATTTCAAAAGCTCTGTACCAAATTTCTCTAGCAGAGCTAAAAGAGTTACAAGAACAATTTCAGGAGCTACTTGACAAGGGTTTCATCCGCCCTAGTCATTCACCCCGGGGAGCTCCAGTGTTGTTCGTTAAGAAGAAAGACGGATTCATTCTAATGTGCATAGATTTTAGAGCGCTGAGCAAAGTAGCAGTTAAGGACAAGTACCCTCATTCCAGAATAGATGATCTATATGATCAGCTAAAAAGGGCAATAGTGTTCTCTAAAATAGACCTGTGCTCTGGGTATCATCAGTTGGAAGTGAAAGAAAGTGATACACCCAGAACAGTTTCCAGGACCAGATATGAACACTACAAATTTGTAGTCATGTCTTTTGGAGTGACTAATGCACCTGCAGTCTTCATGGACTTAATGAACAAAGTGTTCAGAGAATACCTTGACAAATTTGTCATCGTGTTCATCAACGACATTCTAGTCTATTCCAGAACCCCAGAGGAGCATGACACGCACTTGAGGATAGTACTGCAGACCCTTCAGCAAAAGCAATTGTATGTTAAATTCTCAAAGTGCGAATTCTGGTTAGATCAGGTGGCATTTCTAGGACACATAATTTCTAAAGAAGGTATCTAAGTGGATCCAGCCAAAATAGAAGCGGTCAACAACTGGAGTAGACCCAAGAACGCCAGGGAGATCAGAAGCTTCCTTGGTTTAGCTGGGTACTACAGGAAATTCGTGGAGGATTTTTCCAGAATAGCTTCTCCACTAACGGCCCTAACCAGGAAGAACAAGAAGTTTGAATGGTCAGATAAATATGAGCAGAGTTTCCAAGAGCTCAAGAAGAGACTGACCAGTGCTCCTGTCCTGACAATTCCAGAAAGTGACAAGAGTTTTGACATCTATAGTGATGCTTCCAAGATAGGCCTAGGAGCTGTTCTCATGCAAGAAGGAAAAGTTATAGCTTATGCTTCCAGGCAACTCAAAGATTATGAGAAGAATTACCCCACTCATGATCTTGAGCTGGAAGCTATGGTTTTTGCGATGAAACTCTGGCGACATTACTTGTATGGAGTACAGTGCAGAATTTTCACAGACTATCAGAGTCTTAAGTACTTCTTCACTCAGAAGGACTTAAACATGACACAGCGTAGGTGGCTAGAGTTGGTCAAAGATTATGACTGTGAAATCCTCTACCACCCAGGTAAAGCTAACAAAGTGGCAGATGCACTAAGCAGAAAATCCAGTGCATCCCTGATGTCTTTGTCATCATTAGCCCTGCCACTGCAGAAGGAGTTGTCAGATTTCGGACGTGAAGTTATTTATGGGCAACTCTCAGCATTGACCTTAGAGTCAACCCTTCTTGAGGATATACAGAGAAAGCAAAGTGAAGATCTAGATATCCAAAAGATCAAGCAAGGGATACAAGAAAAGGGAAATTCAGAGTTTCGAGTATCAGATAGTGGAATCCTCCACCAGGGGAACCGCCTTTGTGTCCCCAATGATGAAGAGTTGAGAAAGAAGATTTTAGAAGAAGCCCATAGTACTCCTTACTCCATGCATCCTGGTTCCACCAAGAAGTACCAAGACTTGAAACAAAGGTTCTGGTGGTCTAGACTCAAAAGAGACGTTGCTAAGTATGTCAGTACCTGTCTGACATGCTAGAGAGTCAAAGAAGAACACCAGAGACCAGGAGGAATGTTACAACCTCTTCCAATACCAGAGTGGAAGTAGGAAGACATATCCATGGACTTCATAACAGGTCTTCCAAGAACTACAAATGGATATGACGTAATATGGGTAGTAGTGGACAGATTGACTAAGTCTGCTCATTTTCTAGCCATTAAGGTGTCCCACTCTATAGAGCAGTTGACGCAACTATATGTTAAGGAGGTGATTAGACTTCATGGAGTTCCTAAATCTATTGTGTCTGATAGAGATGGGCGCTTCACCTCACACTTTTGGGAGTGTGTTCAGAATGCGCTAGGCACCAAACTCAAGTTCAGCACAGCCTTCCATCCTCAGACTGATGGACAGACAAAGCGAGTAAATCAGATCTTAGAAGATATGCTCAGAGCTTGTGCGCTAAATTTCAAGGGAAGTTGGTGCAAGTATCTATGCTTAGCTGAGTTTGCCTACAACATGAGGCCACCATCAAGATAACACCATATGAGGCGTTGTATGGCAGGAAGTGCAGATCAACTATTTGCTGGCAAGAAGTAGGTGAGAGGAAAGGAATGGAAGTTGAACTGGGCATTCAGACAGAGCCGATAGATGAGACTACTTAGGCTATCCAGAAGATCAGACAGAGGATTGAGACTGCCAAGAGTAGACAGAAGAGTTATGCTGACACACGCCGTAGACCACTTGAATTCCAAGTAGGAGATTCAGTCTTTCTGAAGGTTGCTCCGATGAAGGGAGTAATGAGATTTTGCAAGAAGGGCCAACTGCTCTATAGAGTGGGACACCTTAATGGCTAGAAAATGAGCAGACTTAGTCAATCTGTCCACTACTACCCATATTGCGTCATATCCTTTTGTAGTTCTTGCCAAATCTACAAATCCATTTGCATTTTCGTCATAGCCATTAAGGTGTTCTCAAGGTTGCTCCTAGATCTCGGTGTTGTTCTTTCTTCCTTCGGATTCCCTAACGTTGCCGACCAACCGTGCCATGGTGGTCGTGGGCGTCCTCTCGCTGTTCGGATCTCGTCGGCCCCTACCTTAGCCGGGAAGAGCGAAGAGAGGAAGGAGGAGGAGGAAGAGAGGATCGAACGAGGAGGCAAAATGGAACGATTTATGCTGCGATTTTGCTTAGGACCGAAGCAGGTGGTTTTGATCCTGCTCGGGAGAGGAAGGGGCGTCGATCCAGGAAGGGGCGTTGATTGAAGGGGAAGAAGTAAGGGGCGTCAATCGAAGGGGAAGAGGGAGATGAGGCTGAGAGAGATGATGGTCGGAGGTTTAGGTTTAGGTTTAGGCTGAGAGAAGGGGTGCGATATTGGTTTAGGTTTGGAGGGAACTTTGTGAAGTGTTGTAAATTTTGGCTGGTGGAAAAATTAAATTATTATTTTTTGGTTCATTAACATCGGGTTTTAAAAACCGCTGTTAAAACCGGTGTCTATTAACAAAAAAAAGGGCGCTCATAGACATCGGCTAAAAAATCGATGTCTATGAGCGAAAATCTGCGCTCATAGACACCGATTTTTGGAAAACCCGGTGTAAAATAGTCAAAGACATCGGTTTTTGCTTAAAATCGTTGTTGTTCCACCGATGTCTATGAGGATTTTTCTTGTAGTGTTCTTTGGCTAAATTCCACATTTTTGTGATAATTAATACAAATCTGACTGAGCTGGAAACCAAGAAACTTATTAGAGAGTTGAGTTTTCGTAGGAAAGTAATTGTGTACACCATTGATGATATCAAAGGGATTAGTCCTTCTTTATTCATGCATAGAATCTTGTTAGAAGAAGATTATATGAGCACAATTGTCACGCCCCTAGAGGAGTCCCTACTGACAAAATTTTGACAGCATCACCCCTGTACCGGTGACAATATGAAGCAATATACATACACAAACAACATAATAACATATTCATCAGCCCACACGGCTAGAACACACATAACCACCCAGTTTATATAATACAGCTTACTCGGCTGGAACAAAATAACAACACCCACACAATTTAAAACACTAATAGCCCACACGGTTGCACTGAAAACACAGTGGAATAACGGAAAGAAAACCCACCAATACAAAGTCCATAAAACATCACAGATACAAAATCCACGAAATAAGTATCAAAATATAGTTAGTTCTCATAGCACCAAATCTAACAAATACGAAATGCAAGTAAAGAGAAACAAAACCAAAATCATTCCTCGGATATGATACGGGACTGTCAGGCAACATCTCTCCAAGCATTCATGACTCATCTACCTGCTACCTGGCGAAAGAAAAACCAATTTGTGGGCTGGTGAGTGCTAGGACTCAACAGGTAAAGGAAATATATAGTGCATGAACATAACATATTATATAAATAGAGAGTGAGCCAAAGATATACAGTATCATAAAAGGATTAGCATATACTAAAATAAAATCATAATAATTATTCATACCTGAAACTATATCCTAGTCTAGTAATAGAAGGTCAGAAGTAGTACTAATCTGCTACAGTACTGCTTATAACTACAGAGGTAATATGTAAGGTATACAAACATTTCCAATAAATAAACCAATGTATAAACACCTACAATGAGAGCATATCTCAACATAAGTAAGCATATCAACATAAGGGAACCATACCATAATAATAAGCTATAACAGTAGCAAATGTAGCAGCAACCAAAGCAAGTATAAAAATAACAACGTATGCACGGATGGTCACTCCCGCCCACCTCTCTGCACCATGACCCCTGTATGGTCGAGAGGTCGGGTCAGTGATAGACTGTACACCACTCCAGCTACCACTCTCACGAGTGGCCGAGTGGACAGTTGCATAGTAGCTAACTAGCTACGTCTGCGACAGGGGTCCCTACTACTCGCAACTCCAGTTATCACTACCTATGAGTCACCGAGTGGAAGCACGACAGGATAAGCGACATCTTCTCCAGCTACCACTCTCTCGAGTGGCCGAGCGTGCGGCCCTGGTCAACGACTCTCTCGACCACAAGGGAGAATTTGTCGTTGATATGCATGCAATGATATGATGCGCCAAATGCAACAGTTATCATACAAATATAAGTAGAAATTAGGTATGCTACATGAAGCCAGCATGCTCAATACATTACATAAATACACAACAGTCATCATACCAATAGAAGCAAAAATTAGGTACGCTACATGAAGCCAGCATGCTCAATACGGTACATAAATAAACAATAGTCAAAGCATACAAATATGGTATCTAGTATCTGTTACCTATCATAGACAACAATGAGAGACTGTATAGATATGGAAGTGAATATCTCAAAGATCACGTGGAAGTATCAAGCGCGGGAAAAATAAGAGTGGAGTCAAGGTAAAAGTAATTTCTATTCAAAAATAGCTCATGCACTAAGTTCAAAGAACTACAAAATCAAGGTAAGAAGTACCCACCTTATACGTAGACCGTGCCCAAATAAACCTCGAGTCAAAATGCCCATCTCAAGTCAGAATCCTGCAAATCACATACTAAACAATTTAACTATTCACATATGCATTAACTAGCTAAACCAAATCTCAAACTAATTAGGGGAAACCTTAATCGAACATAATCTTTGGTTAACCTCCCCTACTCAATGTTTAGGTCTTACTAATATGATTCACCACTTAAACTAGAGTTAAATCAGCTCAACACCAATCGATCCATCATCCTTTGATAACAATTCCTATTTCTAGAACTAGAATTAATCCATTGCAACCAAACTAAATTCTTCTCTTCATTAAACCAATATTCACTAGATCTTACCTTACTAACTGGCTCACCCAACTACGACGTGGTAGTGTGTGGTTGAAAACATCGCTATCCGGAGGTAGCTCTTGCCGAAGATCTTGGGTTGGTGTTGCCGTGAAGTTACTGCCAAAACAACCAGCAGTTAGCACAATATTCCTTACTAGAATCTAAACCCCAAATCACTACCAACCTAGAACCCCAAAACTGAAATGCCTTACCAAGTCATTGTCCACATCTTCCTCTCCGCCAGGAACTGGGTCTAGCGGCTGTGGAGACCAGCGACGGCTATGGAGACCAGCGAAGATGGGATCAACGGTGGTGTTTTGATATCAAGGTGTGAGGGGTAAGGAGCAACCGGCTGGAGAGTCATTCACCCCCAACCTAGTGTTCGGTTGACACTAGGACGAGAAACACCGGTGTAATCGGGTGCTGAGACGGCTATGGTGCTCGCATGTTAGCAAGGAGAGCCGGCGGTGGCAGTAGAGAAACTAGGGCACAGAAGAGATATCGTCGCCATGGATGCAAGAGTCGGGGGAAGGCGGAGCTTCAAATCTTGACTCCCCGCACCACTGCGGGGAATTGCATAGAACTTAGGGCATGAAACAGAGCAACACAAGAGAAGAGGGTATGTGCGACGATGAGAGGAGGACATGCTGTTAGTTAGAGCCCTAGAGACAATCAGTTGATGATTGTTGTATGGACTCATTGTATCATATTCTTGTATATATAAATAAAAGAATTTATTTTTAGTTATTCTACTTACTTGTATTGGTGCCAAATAACTAAGTATAATGAGTCCTTGAGTAGAAAGTTCTTACCTATATCAATCGATTTGTTGAATCGATAGTGAGATGATATAGGGAACACTATTCTTAATCATTCCTAGTCCAGTATTAACATTCAGGGACAATGTTAATGCGACGAGACTAGCATGTAGGTCAACTCGATGACTTGATCTCACAAGTCATGGATATAGAGATATCAAGTTGACACATGGGTATGCATTAGAGAATGTATACTGAATGACCCGCCATGAAAAAGTATCATGGATCGTTATATGAGTGTCATATACTTTCTCATGTGGCTATTAGTATGACTACTAGTCCTTGGACCTGAAGTCACCATGGTTCCCTACATAAGGAGTTACGTACTTTGGCTTCGTCAAACGTCACCCGTAACTGGGTGGACTATAAAGGCGATTACTGGGTATGTAACAAATTATGTGGAGGGATGTGAGTGATGTAGATGGGATCTATCCCTCCTATATGATGGGAGAGACATTGATATTCTTGATAGAGTGAGACCACTAAGTGCATGGTCATGCCCAAATGTGTCAATATGAGATATTGAGCTCATTTGATTGAGTGAGCCTACTTGGAGTTCAAGATCTAGATTGATTAGAGGATGACATGGCCTATGCCTCATATTGATCAATCTAGATGTCTAGGATAGAAGGACACTTGTCATATATTATGAGGAGTCACAATTAGTAGTCATAAGGTGATGTTGGATCTCAACATTCTTGTAACTTGGGTAGTAATGATGTGTTGCTTGATACCGCTCATTACTTATGCTTCTAAATGGGTTTAGGAGCATTACCAACATTACAAGAACCTATAGGGTCACACACAAAGGGCAATTAGATGGAGATTAGGTTCATTTGATGACCTAAAGGATTAGGTTCATGTGATGAACCAAATTGGATTAAGAGTAATCCAAATTAGGCTAATTGAGTTGGACTCAATTTGGTTCATGTGTTAAGTGAGTCTAATTTGAACTTAGACTCATTTAATTAATTTAATTCAATGAATAGAGTTTCATTAAATTAAAATTGACTTGAACCAATGGTTAGATTAGATCAACCAAGGAAGAGAAGTGGTCAAGTTTGAGTTGACTTAAGTAGGAAGATGAAGAGTCAAGTTTTGACTTGACTTTGACTTGACCAATGCCATATCAGCAAGGCTTCTTCATTTGGTCATGTTTGACTTGACCAAATGCCACCTCATGGAGGAGATCAAGAGACTTGACTCATGATATTCCATGGGGGTTTAGAAGCCAAAATGTGGCCGGCCACTTTTATTCAAGAGTGGAGTTTCATTTTGGAAAAGTAACTCCCTTCTTCCTCAAGCTCTTCTCTTCTCTCCCTCTCCTCCACCATTACTGATCTTCTAAGGTTGCTAGCACATCCTTAGAGGTTCTCTCCATCGAGTTGTTCGTGTGGATACACATAGAGGAGTATCTACTTTGATACTCTCGAGATTCGGCGACGAACCTTCGACGAGCAGGATTGCGAAGGGCTTCACATCAAGGGTAAATTCTTTCTCCTTGTAGATCTAGTTTAGAACTAGTGTAAGAAACTCGTACTCATAATGTTTTTCGAAATTTTAATCTTCGCACGGATCCGGTGGCTGGGGTTTCGGGGTTTCCGCAACGCAAAAAATGGTTTTTATGGCCCAAAAAATCCAACAGTGGTATCAGAGCCATGTGCGAAGTCTTGTACGAGTTTAATTTGTATTTTTAAGAAAAATATCAGTACTGTACTTTTCTGTGAATTTCTGATTTTTATAGTTTTTATGGGTATTTTCTCATAGAAGCGAAGCACAAGTGTTTAGACACTTGTAGGCTTCGACCACCGAGAAAATTTTTCCGAAACGGCAAGGTTTCGCCCCAAATCATTTTGGGACAGCGGGTTAAGGTGCTGTAGGATCGCTTAGGAATACTCGCGATGGTTATATCGTGGGTAGGGGTACTGCCCCTGGCCCCGCAAGGGGATTCGTTCTGCGATTGCGCCCGAAAATCGCTAAACGGGACCGCCGGGAATTTTACTCATAAAAAATTGTAAAAATTGTAGTAAAATTACAGAAAATACATAATTTAGAATTATGTATTATTTTGTGATAGTCATGGCCCAAAAGACCCAATTGGATTGAAAAAATTGTGTTGTAATTCATAATATGGCCTGCGTGCCATTTTATGTGTTTGCGCGTGTTGTACTTGATTCGCGACCTACGCGTCGTGCCTTTCTATTTATTTATTCTTGTTGTAAATAGTTTAGACTCGAATGTAACTCGAGTTTCACCATTGTAATGTACAAAATGGAGCGGTGGAAGGTCCACTCGAGACGGAGTTACGAGGAGGGCGCGAGCAACACAAGGTGGTCAAAAGGAGGAGCTTGAGAAGCCGTTGACCTTAGGTTGACCATCCGATCTTCTCATTGGCTTGAGAAGATCGTAGTAGGGCCATGACTAATCACAAAATTTAATTAATTGCTTGTGTGTGTGTATGTGATGCATGCTAGATTAGTAATTAATTAGTGTCTAACGATTAGATTAGATCTAAATCGTGTACAAGATGCACCCTAACGATTAGATTAGATCTAAATCGCGTATAAGATACACATCGTCGATTAGATTAGATCTCAATCGTGTCAACTCTAAAATTCCTACCATGCCGTGATACCTATCACTACCTCGATCACATGTTGTTGTTGAATCTGCCAAAGCAGAGCAACACATATTATCTTGGTAGGGTACGGAGCGACAATTTTAGTCCCGCCAATCAACGCATGGATGAGTACAACTCAATTAGATTGAGTAACTAGTTAACTCGGTTGGATCGAGTAAAACTATAGGCATATTTCCAACGGTTGGAATATAGGACATAATCACATTTATATTAATTCTTGGGCGTATTAGCCAAAGCTAACTCAAGTTTTAATATAACTGCGGATAATGATCCTATAAACAAGAGTTGCATAGAGATGTAATTGGTAATTAGTTACCTACCGATCATACTAAGTCTTGGGCGATTTAGCCAAAGCTAACTCAAGGCGAAGTATGATGTGGATCTTGTCCTACATGAATTACAGAATTCAGTGGGAGCATCATTTAGTTAAAGGCCTAATTAAATGATTAAAAGAATATGATATTTACTTTTTGCTTTAATTTCTGTTGTAGATTGCCATGACGTCGAACATGAACACCTTCTCTCTGCGTTCTATCCTTGACAAGGACAAGCTCAACGGAGCAAATTTCCTGGACTGGTACAGGAATCTGAGAATAGTTCTCACCCAATAACGTAAACTGTACGTTCTGGAGCAGCCCATTCCGGAGGCTCCTCCTGCCAATGCCACGCAAGCAGACAAAGATGCTTACAAGAAGCATCAAGATGACACATTAGATGTGTCCTGTTTTATGCTCGCGACCATGAACTCTGAGCTTCAGAAGCAACATGAGTTAATGGGCGCTTATGATATGGTTGAACATCTTCGTCAACTTTATTAAGGACAAGCGAGGCACGAGATATTCGAGATCTCTAAGGCACTGTTTCAGTGCAAGATGCAAGATGGGATTCCCATGGGCCCATATGTACTCAACATGATTGGGTACATAGAAAACCTACAGAGGTTGGGGTTCCCACTTGGCCAAGAGCTGGCCACTAACCTGATCTTGCAGTCCTTGCTAGATAGCTACAGTCAATTCGTCATGAACTACAACATGAATGAAATTGACAAGCCACTGCCCGAGCTACTTAGCATGTTAAGAACTGCTAAGCTCAACCTTGAGAAGGTTAAGCCCAACTCTGTTCTGATGGTTCAGAAACATAGGGGCAAGGGCAAGCCCAAAGGCAAGGGAATGTCCCAAGCCAAGGGCAAATGCAAGGCACTGAAGCGTAAAGGAGGGGTTGCCAAGGATGCTACCTGCTTCCACTGCGGTCAGACCGGGCACTGGAAGAGGAACTGCAAGGTGTACCTGAAAGATCTTAAGAAGAAGAGAAGTGAGACTTCCACTTCAGGTATGTATGTTATAGAAGTCATTCTATCAATTTCTTCATCATGGGTATTAGATACCGGATGTGCTTCTCACATTTGTACTAATGTGCAGGCGCTGAGAAATAGCAGGGCATTGACGAAGGGCGAGGTGGACCTACGCGTAGGCAATGGAGCACGGGTTGCTGCTGTTGCTGTAGGGACTTATTTTCTATCTCTGCCCTCTAGGCTTGTACTAGAGTTAGATGATTGTTGTTATGTGCCTGCTTTAACTAAGAACATAATTTCAGTTTCTTGTTTGGACAAGAAAGGTTTCTCTTTTATAATAAAGGATAAATGTTGTTCAGTTTATTTAAAAGATATGTTCTATTGTAGTGCACCTTTGATGAACGGACTCTATATTCTAGACCTTGAGAGCCCTATCTATAACATAAGTACCAAGAGATTCAAGTCAAATGACATTAACCAAACCTATCTTTGGCACTGTCGCTTAGGTCATATAAATGACAAACGTTTATCCCAACTCCATAAAGATGGTTTGCTGGACTCATTTGATTTTGAATCATATGAGATGTGCGAGTCATGCCTACTAGGCAAGATGACCAAGACTTCCTTTAGTGGACACATTGAGAGAGCGACTGACTTGTTAGGTCTTATACATAGCGATGTATGTGGCCCTTTCAATGTCGCTGCTAGAGGAGGTTATAGGTACTTCATTACATTTACTGATGACTTCAGTAGATATGGTTATGTGTACTTGATGACACATAAGTCTGAATCCTTTGAAAAGTTCAAAAAATTCAAGAATGAAGTACAAAACCAGCTTGGCAAGAGTATTAAGATACTTCGATCAGATCGAGGTGGGGAATACCTTAGCCATGAGTTTCGTGACTATCTAGCTGAGTGTGGGATTCTATCCCAACTCACTCCTCCTGGAACACCACAGTGGAATGGTGTATCTGAAAGGAGGAATCTACCCTATTAGATATGGTACGATCTGTGATGAGTCACACAGATCTTCCGACATTCCTTTGGGGCTATGCTCTAGATACGATAGCTTTTATACTCAACCGAGTTCCATCCAAGTCCGTGATAAAGACACCATATAGGATATGGACTGGGAGAGATGCCCAGGTGTCTTTTATGAGGATTTGGGATTGTGAGTCTTACGTTAGACGTCAAGTCTCAGACAAACTAGGACCCAAATCCGACAAGTGCTATTTTATCGGATATCCCAAGGAAACTAAGGGATATTACTTCTATATTCCCAATCAACACAAGGTAGTTGTGGCTAAGACTGGGGGTTTTCTAGTAAGGGACTTTGTTTCTAGAAAGACTAGTGGGAGTACATTCGATCTTAAAGAAATTCAAGATGCGAACAATAGCACTGCAGCCTCGATGGAAGTTGAACTACAACCACAAAGTATTGTGGATGATGTTGTTCCACAAGGAGTTGAGGAACCACAACCAGTTCAAGTAGACATACCTCTTCGCAGGTCTGATAGGGTACGTCGTCAGCCTGAGAGATACTCATTTTTCTTGTCTGACCATGATGACGTTGTTCTCATAGAGGATGAGCCCACCTCCTATCAGGAAGCTGTGATGAGACCAGATTCCGAGAAATGGCTAGAGGCCATGAGATCCGAGATGGAATCCATGTACACTAACCAAGTATGGACTTTGGTTGATCCACCTGAGGGTGTAAAACCCATAGAGTGTAAGTGGGTCTTTAAGAGAAAGACTGACATGGATGGAGTTATTTATAAGGGTCGCTTGGTAGCTAAAGGTTTCAAGCAGATTCATGGTATAGACTATGATGAAACCTTTTCTCCAGTAGCGATGTTTAAATCCATTCGGATCATGCTTGCTATTGCAGCATACCATGATTATGAGATATGGAAGATGGATGTCAAAATCGCATTTCTGAATGAAAACCTTCTCGAGGATGTGTACATGACACAACCTGAGGGTTTTGAAGATCCACAGCATACTGGCAGAGTATGCAAGCTGTATAGGTCCATTTATGGACTAAAGAAAGCTTCTCGGAGTTGGAATCTTTGATTCAAAGATGCAATCAAGCAGTTTGGTTTTATCAAGAATGAAGATGAACCTTGTGTCTACAAGAAGGTTGTAGGGGACATAGTTGTCTTCCTCATATTGTATGTGGATGACATACTACTCATTGGGAAAGACATCCCTTTACTACAGTCTGTCAAGACTTGACGAGGGACTTGTTTCTCAATGAAGGACTTAGGTGAAGCATCTCGCATTCTAGGCATACAGATCTATAGAGATAGATTTAAGAGGTTGCTTGGCCTAAGTCAAAGTACATATATTGACAAGGTACTCCTTCGGTTTGCCATGCAGAACTCCAAGAAGGGATTTCTGCCAATGTCACATGGTGTGAGTCTTTCGAAGACTCAAGGTCCCTCTTCTAGAGAGGCGAGAGACCGTATGGATCAGATCCCTTATACCTCAGCCATAGGATCTATCATGTACGCCATGCTATGTACTCGTCCTGACGTCTCGTTTGCTTTGAGCATGACGAGCAGATACCAGTCAAATCCAGGTGAAAGTCACTGGATAGTGGTAAAGAATATTCTTAAGTACTTAAGAAGGACTAAAGAATATTTCTTGATATGTGGAGGCGATGACGAGCTAGCTGTAAAGGGTTACAGTGATGCCAGCTTCCAGACCGACCAGGATGATTATCGATCATAGTCAGGGTGGTTCGTGTTTTGCATTAATGGTGGTGCTGTGAGCTGGAAGAGTTCGAAGCAGGATACAGTAGCTGATTCTATGATAGAGGTCGTGTATATTGCTGCATCAGAAGCCGCAAAGGAGGTAGTTTGGATCCGTAAGTTCATCACTGAACTTGGGGTGGTTCCTAGCATCGCTGACCCTATTGAGCTCTATTGTGACAACAATGGAGCTATAGCACAGGCGAAGGACCCTCGCTCACACCAGCGGACCAAACATATACTACGTCGCTTCCATCTCAGTCGAGAGATCATTGATAGAGGAGATGTGAAGATTTGCAGAGTACCCACAGAGGCTAAGATCGCAGATCCCTGACCAAGGCTTTGGCACAGAGAAAGCATGATGGTCACACTAGGTCATTAGGCCTTAGAGCCTACACTGATTGGCACTAGTGCTAGTGGGAGATTGTTAGTTAGAGCCCTAGAGCCAATCATTTGATGATTGTTGTATGGACTCATTGTATCATATTCTTGTATATATAAATAAAGGCATTTGTTTTTGGTTATTATACTTACTTGTATTGGTGCCAGATAACTAAGTATAATAGCGTCCTTGAGTAAAAGGTTCTTACATATATCAATCGATTGGTTGAATCGATAGTGAGATGATATAGGGAACACTACTCTTAATCATTCCTAGTCCAGTATTAACATTCAGGGACAATGTTAGTGCGACGAGACTAGCATGTAGGTCAACTCGATGACTTGATCTCACAAGTCATGGATATAGAGATATCAAGTTGACACATGGGTATACATTGGAGAATGTATACTGAATGACCCGCCATGAGAAAGTATCATAGATCATTATATGAGTGTCATATACTTTCTCATGTGGCTATTAGTATAACTACTAGTCCTTGGACCTGAAGTCACCATGGTTCCCTACATAAGGAGTTACATACTTTGGCTTCGTCAAACGTCACCCGTAACTGGGTGGACTATAAAAGCGATTACTGGGTATGAAACAAATTATGAGGAGAGATGTGAGTGATGTAGATGGGATCTATCCCTCCTATTTGATGGGAGAGACATTGATATTCTTGATAGAGTGAGACCACTAAGTGCATGGCCATACCTAAATGAGTCAATATGAGATATTGAGCTCATTTTATTGAGTGAGTCTACTTGGAGTTCAAGATTTAGATTGATTAGAGGATGATATGATCTATGTCTCATATTGATCAATCTAGATGTCTAGGATAGAAGGAGACTTGTCATATATTGTGAGGAGTCACAATTAATAGTCACAAGTGTTGGTTGCTACTCGGAAAGCCTAGAGGTTCCACTGTACAAAAATTTTGTACAAAGGTCTAAACCTTTTCCTAGCTACCATGTGTTCTTTTAAATTAAATTTTGGATCGCCTGCGGAACTTAACACGTTTGATCCAAAACTTAATCTATTTGTTCTTTTAGGTTTTGACTTGGATCTCCTGCTGAACTTAACACGTTCGACCCAAATCACCTTAAGTTATTAATTCTATTAAATATTAATTTCCATAATTGGTTCCCAGTACTGACGTGGCGAGGCACATGACCTTCTTGGATATGGAAGCAACCACCACCGACTAGACAAAACCTTTTATAGAAATCTAATATTTAATTTCCTAAAATAACTTTAGGTTAACCGAAAAGAACAATCAAATCACAAGGAAAAATAAAACAAAAGAACACAACTTCGAAAAACATATTTGAAATACTAGAATCGTAAGCCTCTTGTATTTGGTATTATTTCCATAAATAACTAGCATGATGCAGAAAGAAAAATTACTAGTTATACCTTTTAAAAAGACCTCTTGATCTTCTACCGTATTCCTCTTCTAACCTCGGACGTTGTGTGGGCAACGATCTTCCGAGATGAGAATCCACCAAAGCACCTTCTTCTCCTTTCTTCAAGTTTCGGCCAAGCACAAAGCTTCCAAAAGATGAAGATCTTTTCCACCAACCAAGCTCCAAGGGATACAAGCTTTCTCTTCTTCTTCTTCTTCTCCAAGTAGTATCCGCCACCACAAGAGCTCCAAGCAAATAGAGAAGGTTCGGCCACCACCAAGAGGAAGAGAAGAAGAGAGGTTGGCCGGCCACAACAAAAGAGAGAGAAAATAATAGAGGTTGTTCACCATGAAGCCTTCTCTACCCCCTCTTTTATAATCCTTGGTCTTGGCAAATAAGGAAATTTAATTAAAAACTTCCTTAATTCTTTTGCCATGAAAAGGAAAAATTTATTTAATTAAAAACAATTTTCCTTTTCTCAATTTACATGGTCGGCCACACCAAAGCTACAAACAAGGAGAGTTTTATTTAATTAAAACTTCCTAATTTGTCTCCAGAAATTTATAAAATTTCTCCAATAATTTAATCCCTTCATGATTGGTTTATAAAAAGGAAATTTAATAAATTAAAATCTTTCTTTTAAACATGTGGATAAAAAGAAAGTTATCTCTAAAAATTAAAATCTCTTTTAATCTACAAATAAGGAAAGATATCAAATCTTTTCTCAATCTTTTGTAGAAACTAATAAAAGAGAATTATTAATTTTTAAACTTTTCTTTTAAATCATGAACATGGCTAAAAAGGAAAGTTTTCTTAAAATTTAAAAACCTCCTTTAATCAATAAATAAGGAAAGATTTCAAATTTTAAACTCTCTTTTAAACATGTAGATGATTTACAAATAAGGAAAGTTTTTACCAAAAATTAAAACCATCCTTTTAAACTACAAATAAGGAAAGAGATTAATCTCTTCTCTTAATCTTTTGTAGAAAACTATAAAAGGAAATTTTTAATTTTTAAACTCTCTTTTAAAATCATGATATCCACATAAGAAATAATTTTAATAAAAATCCTTTTAATATTCTAGTGGCCGGCCACCTAAGCTTGGGACCCAAGCTTTGGCCGGCCACCTACATGACTCATCCACTTGATCTTGGCCGACCCTAGCTTGGGTTCCAAGCTAGCTTGGCCGGCCCCATTGGATGGGTAAGAAGGTGGGTATGCGGTGGGTATAAATCTCTATATACTAGAGGCTACGATAGGGACCGAGAGGAGGAATTGCTTTTGGTCTCCCGATGAAATTAAGCATCCCGTGTTCGCCCCGAATACACAACTTAATTTCATCAATAATAATTCATTCCACTAAAGGACTATTATTGAACTACCGCATCAATCCCAAATTACATTTTGGGCTCCTTCTTATTATGAGCGTGTTAGTCTCCCTGTGTTTAAGATATCGAATGTCCACTAATTAAGTGAGTTACTGACAACTCATTTAATTAATATCTAAGTCCAAGAGTAGTACCACTCAACCTTATTATCATGTCGGACTAAGTCCACCTGCAGGGTTTAACATGACAATCCTTATGAGCTCCTCTTGAGGACATTATCAACCTAGTATCTCTAGGATACAGTTTCCTTCTATCATCAACAACACACACTATAAGTGATACCATTTCCCAACTTATCGGGTTTATTGATTTATCGAACTAAATCTCACCCATTGATAAATTAAAGAAATAAATATCAAATATATGTGCTTGTTATTATATTAGGATTAAGAGCACACACTTCCATAATAACTGAGGTCTTTATTCTTTTATAAAGTCAGTATAAAAGGAACGACCTCAAATGGTCCTACTCAATACACTCTAAGTGTACTAGTGTAATCATATAGTTAAGATAAACTAATACCTAATTACACTACGACCTTCCAATGGTTTGTTCCTTTCCATCTTGGTCGTGAGCTACTGTTTATAATTTATAAGGAACCGATAACATGATCTTCTGTATGTGACACCACACACCATGTTATCTACAATATAAATTAATTGAGCAACTACATTTATCATAAATGTAGACATTTGACCAATCGATTCTTATTTCTAGATTAATGTTTATACACAACAGCTGGAGTATACACTCTAACAATCTCCCACTTATACTAAAAGACTAAGCTGTCATATCTGCTGTCATACATCTGATTCCCAACCCTTCAACATGTCCATCAAAAGCTCTTGCCTTAAGGACCTTAGTGAAAAGATCTATAGGTCATCACCTGATGCAATCTAGGCAGCAACAACTTCTCCTCGTTTATACGATTTCTCGTATTGGGTGGTACTTGCGCTCTATTGTGTTTACTTGCCTTATAGACTTATGGTTTCTTCGAGTTTGATACTGCACCAACATTATTACATTAAATTGTAACAATCTTTGGACAAACCAGAAATCATATCTAAGTCTATCTTGAGGTTATTGAGTCATTCAGCTTTTATGGCTACCTCAGAGGCTTGCCATATACTAAGCTTCTATGGTGGAGTCCAGAAAAACACCTATGCTTATCACTCTTCCATAGTTATGACTATACCTCCTAAAGTAATAACAAAACCCCGAGGTTGACTTATTATTATCCCTATCCGATTGGAAGCCAAAATCCATGCAACCCACTAGGACCAAATTAACTGCCTTGTAAGCTAGCATACAATCTCTAGCGCCTCTAAGGTACTTTAATATATGCTTTACTGCAGTCCAATGTCCTTGTCAAGGGTTACTTTGATATCTGCTAACTATGCCCTTGGCAAAACAAATTTCAGATCTCGTGCATAGCATACATTAGGTTGTCTAATTGCCGAAGCATAAAGAACTGCCTACATGTCCTCAATCTCCTTTAATGTCATTGGAGACATCTCTTTAGATAAAGACACTCCATGCTTAAAAGGTAAGAAACCTTTTGAGGAGTTTTGCATGCTTAAAACGAGCAAGGATTTTTCCGATGTATCAAGCTTGGAATAAATATATTTTTTCTTGTGATCCCTTATTACTTTGATCTTAAAAATATATACATTCTCCCAAGTCCTTTATATCGAATTATTTGGACAACCATACCCCTACTTCTGACAACATTTTGATATTGTTTCCAACTACCAAAAATGTTATCTACGTATAGTACAAGAAATACCACCACGTTTCCATCACATCTTTTGTATACACAAAACTTTATCCGTTTACTCAATAAATCCATAGGTGTGGATTACTTTGCTAAACTGGATGGTCCAAGACCTTGAAGCTTTGTATCAGTCCATAGACTGATTAAGCTTGCACACAAGATGCTCTTAGCGCTTTGCAATGAACCCTTCTGGTTGCTTTATATGGATGCTTTCTTCAAGACTTCCATTAAGGAATGCTGTCTTGACATCCACTTGCCAAATAGATAAAAGAATCCGGATAGACTTAAGCATGGCTACCAGTGAAAAAGGTTTCCTTTTTCATTAAGCCTTGCTTTGAAGGTTTCTACCTTCCTGTCTATCCTTCTTTTTCTATTATAGACCTTTTACACCCAAAGGCTTTTACACCACTTGGTGGTTCTACAAGCTTCCAGATTTTATTAGAATACATATATTCTAATTCTATTATTCATTACTCTTTGCCAAGATGCTTCATATTTATCTTGGAGTGCTTCGTCATATGTCCGGAGATCAGGTTCATGTCCTTCAGGGATCGAGTTCAAAAACTCTCCCAAAACATGAATCTTTTAAGGTTGCTTAACAACCCTCCCACTACGACAAGGCATTTTCTGCAATTGTGTATCATTTGTGATACGTGTTGCAGTTTTCTTGTGGTATCTCATCTTGTACAGTTGGTACTAGATTAGACATGTCTTTTATTATTTTCTTAAGAAAAAATTACTTATGAGCACGTGGTTCATTATATAGTCCTTTTCTAAAAATCAGTCATTGATGTTATCAATGACCTTCTGATTTTTAAGACTATAAACCTACTTTTGTTTATCTAGGATAACTTACAAACAAGTGAACTCCTATCCAACTTATCATTATCTCTCTTTAACATATATCTTGGATTACAGAATCCGAATATGCTTCAAAATAGGCTTATGCCTATTCAGCAATTCTATATTAGTAGAGAGTTATGACTTGGAAGGCACTATGTTCACTTTCATTTTCAGAGTTTATCCTTAAAACAAATTTGGTAATTTTCTTAATAACTCATCATCTATCTAATTATTCCATAAGAGTTCTTTTCCTTCTTTCTACTACATCATTCTATTGGGGTGTACCAGATGCAGTTAGTTAGGATTGAAATCCAACTTCTGATAAGTGACTCCTAAAATCTCTCAAGAGGTACTTACCACTACGATCTTCCATAGTGACTTTGTACTTTATTCCTCCGCATCAACCTTGTACTCTTTGAACTAATCAAAGTACTTAGTCTTGCGGTACATTAAGTAAATTTATTTGTATCTTGAATAGTTGTCTATAAATTAGACAAAATATTCAATACTACCTCTTGTCTGGATAATCATAGGATCACACAAATCAGAATGAACCGATTTCAACATATCTTTGACTCTATACCCCTTGGACTTAAAAGCTTCTTGGTTATTTTCCTTCCAAGTAAGACTCGCAGGTTGGAAAGATTTCCACTACCAATGAACCCAGAAGTTCATCAGCTACCAATGAATCCTACTCAAGTATAACCTAGCTTTAGATGCCAAAGATATAATTGGTTCAATTCCGAAGGTTGCTTTCTCTTAAAATTAGAAGATGTGTTACTAATTTCCATTTGTTGCATCGTGGGAGTTATTGGATTATAAATTGTCAACCATCATACCAGAATAGATAACTTCCCTATTTTTCTTGATAACAACTTTGTTATCAAAATAGACACAATATCTATAATAGTTTAGAAACTGAAATCAGGTTCTTTCTAAACTTGGTACGTAAAGACAATTACTTAAAATCCATATTTTATTCTTATCAAAGGATAAACATCTCCCACTGCAACAGCTACCACTTTTACAGTAGTACCCATGTGGACGGTGATTTACCTTTCATTTAGTTGTCGGGTTTCCTGGAACCCTGCAATGAATTGCAGACATGATTAATGGCATCTTGTATCTACACTCCAGGTTCTGGTAGATAACACCACTAGACATGTTTCAACTAATGAATTAAATACACCTAAATTGTTCTTAGTTCTTTAGAAGACAGTCTACCTTAATGTCCAAGTCCTGTTTCCAATCATTACAATTGGGACTAATAAGTCTTTTCTATAGTATGACTACTGGGGATTGACAAACATCATAAATCCTAAGAATCACAAAAATATTTGGTCAAGATCAATTCTTTAAAATCCCCATGAATTTTGTATGCCACGATAGTGTGGACGTATACAAAATCAAAGAGGAGATTTTATCCATTAATTTTATTATCTCGTCAACTTTACTTTATGACGAATAAAATTAATAGTTGATCTGTCTTTGATCAAATATTTGGTCAAAAACTTTTTGAATTTAAAATAAAATATTGATTCCTCAAACAATATTATTTAAATTCACCAACACCTCAAACACCGTGAATTTTGCATGCCACGTTAGTGTGGACGTATACAAATTCAACATTTGTAAAAGGAGGGTTTTACCCATTAACTATCTTGTCAACGTATCTTTATGACAAATAAAATTATCTCAAACACCGTTAATTTTGTATGCCACGTTAGTGTGGACGTATACAAAATCAATCATTTGTAAGAGGGGTTTTAACCCTTTAATTTTATTATCTTGTCAACCTAGTTTTATGACAAATTAATAGTTGGTTTCATTTGGTCACACAAATAATAGCAGTGACTCCGATGGTGAGGATACTATTAGATGTGTCTAAGTGTATACCATTACTTGACACTAAGTCCATTAATAAGATTATGCCCCTTCCGTTGGGGAAGATCACACGCTCTTAATTAACTTCCTATAGTCATCCAAAAATGGAAGTCTGTTCTAGTGATCCACAAACAAGCTCATCCGTTATGGAGGAAGGCACTCAGAGCCAACGCGCAAGCTTGTTTGCATCACTTACAAACCAGTAATGGAGACCATGGGATTTATTTAAAAAATCCCTCTCCCACTTAGTTATTTATAAACGAGGAATTTTAACTATGCTAGCCTACTAGTCATGTATACTAACATGCACACACAACACAATATAAAAGCAATAAATAGAAAATCTAACTTTCAACTATTATGGCTTTTATCTCTAGTTGTCCTCCGTGTGTTGTCATCCCAAGCTGCTGCCATATTTGGCCACCGCCACCGGGTCTAGCTGTCGTATCCATCTTGCTCCTAGTTCCGCTGCGCCTCTGGTCCTCAGAAGGTTCCACGCTTTACAAAATTCGATCCGCGACATAAATAGAATTTTACATTTTTGATCCTATATTCCATAAAAGGAATGTACATGTATCTAGATCAAAAATAAAATCCTAATAAAACTAAATACAGCTTCTGCTGTATTTTATAATACAATCATGCACACACAATAAAATGCCCTTGACATATCCAAGGGTCCAATCACACACATAATAACTATAAGACATAATAGTTGGATCATGCATCCACAAAGTTAGCACATCCTACTATTATCCTGCCTAAATTATGTATGACATGTGCATAATTAAACTAATACCAAATACACAGAGGCAAAACCCTAGCTCTGATACCAATTGTTGGTTGCTACTCGGAAAGCCTAGAGGTTCCACTGTACAAAAATTTTGTACAAAGGTCTGAACCTTTTCCTAGCTACCATGTGTTCTTTTAAATTAAATTTTGGATCGCCTGCGGAACTTAACACGTTTGATCCAAAACTTAATCTATTTGTTCTTTTAGGTTTTGACTTGGATCTCCTGCGGAACTTAACACGTTCGACCCAAATCACCTTAAGTTATTAATTCCATTAAATATTAATTTCCATAATTGGTTCCCAGTACTGACGTGGCGAGGCACATGACCTTCTTGGATATGGGAGCAACCACCACCGACTAGACAAAACCTTTTATAGAAATCTAATATTTAATTTCCTAAAATAACTTTAGGTTAACTGAAAAGAACAATCAAATCACAAGGAAAAATAAAACAAAAGAACACAACTTCGAAAAACATATTTGAAATACTAGAATCGTAAGCCTCTTGTATTTGGTATTATTTCCATAAATAACTAGCATGATGCAGAAAGAAAAATTACTAGTTATACCTTTTAAAAAGACCTCTTGATCTTCTACCGTATTCCTCTTCTAACCTCGGACGTTGTGTGGGCAACGATCTTCCGAGATGAGAATCCACCAAAGCACCTTCTTCTCCTTTCTTCAAGTTTCGGCCAAGCACAAAGCTTCCAAAAGATGAAGATCTTTTTCCACCAACCAAGCTCCAAGGGATACAAGCTTTCTCTCCTTCTTCTTCTTCTTCTCCAAGTAGTATCCGGCCACCACAAGAGCTCCAAGCAAATAGAGAAGGTTCGGCCACCACCAAGAGGAAGAGAAGAAGAGAGGTTGGCCGGCCACAACACCAAGGAAAAGAGAGAGAGAAAATAATAGAGGTTGTTCACCATGAAGCCTTCTCTACCCCCTCTTTTATAATCCTTG
Source organism: Zingiber officinale (assembly GCF_018446385.1). NCBI lineage: Eukaryota > Viridiplantae > Streptophyta > Magnoliopsida > Zingiberales > Zingiberaceae > Zingiber > Zingiber officinale. Next base: position 46,702,920 of record NC_055989.1, on the reverse strand, counting down.
GTCTTGGCAAATAAGGAAATTTAATTAAAAACTTCCTTAATTCTTTTGCCATGAAAAGGAAAAATTTATTTAATTAAAAACAATTTTCCTTTTCTCAATTTACATGGCCGGCCACACCAAAGCTACAAACAAGGAGAGTTTTAATTAATTAAAACTTCCTAATTTGTCTCCAGAAATTTATAAAATTTCTCCAATAATTTAATCCCTTCATGATTGGTTTATAAAAAGGAAATTTAATAAATTAAAATCTTTCTTTTAAACATGTGGATAAAAAGAAAGTTATCTCTAAAATTAAAATCTCTTTTAATCTACAAATAAGGAAAGATATCAAATCTTTTCTCAATCTTTTGTAGAAACTAATAAAAGAGAATTATTAATTTTAAAATTTTCTTTTAAATCATGAACATGGTTAAAAGGAAAGTTTTCTTAAAATTTAAAATCCTCCTTTAATCAACAAATAAGGAAAGATTTCAAATTTTAAACTTTTTTTTAAACATGTAGATGATTTACAAATAAGGAAAGTTTTTACCAAAAATTAAAACCATCCTTTTAAACTACAAATAAGGAAAGAGATTAATCTCTTCTCTTAATCTTTTATAGAAACTATAAAAGGAAATTTTTAATTTTAAACTCTCTTTAAAATCATGATATCCACATAAGAAATAATTTTAATAAAAATCCTTTTTAATATTCTAGTGGCCGGCCACCTAAGCTTGGGACCCAAGCTTTGGCCGGCCACCTACATGACTCATCCACTTGATCTTGGCCGGCCCTAGCTTGGGTTCCAAGCTAGCTTGGCCGACCCCATTGGATGGGTAAGAAGGTGGGTATGCGGTGGGTATAAATCTCTATATACTAGAGGCTACGATAGGGACCGAGAGGAGGAATTGGTTTTGGTCTACCGATGAAATTAAGCATCCCGCGTTCGCCACGAACACACAACTTAATTTCATCAATAATAATTCATTCCACTAAAGAACTATTATTGAACTACCGCACCAATCCCAAATTACATTTTGGGCTCCTTCTTATTATGAGCGTGTTAGTCTCCCTGTGTTTAAGATATCGAATGTCCACTAATTAAGTGAGTTACTGACAACTCATTTAATTAATATCTTAGTCCAAGAGTAGTACCACTCAACCTTATTATCATGTCGGACTAAGTCCACCTGCAGGGTTTAACATGACAATCCTTATGAGCTCCTCTTGAGGACATTATCAACCTAGTATCTCTAGGACACAGTTTCCTTCTATAATCAACAACACACACTATAAGTGATATCATTTCCCAACTTATCGGGCTTATTGATTTATCGAACTAAATCTCACCCATTGATAAATTAAAGAAATAAATATCAAATATAAATGCTTGTTATTATATTAGGATTAAGAGCACACACTTTCATAATAACCGAAGTCTTTATTCTTTTATAAAGTCAGTATAAAAGGAACGACCTCAAATGGTCCTACTCAATACACTCTAAGTGTACTAGTGTAATCATATAGTTAAGATAAACTAATACCTAATTACACTACGACCTTCCAATGGTTTGTTCCTTTCCATCTTGGTCGTGAGCTACTGTTTATAATTTATAAGGAACCGATAACATGATCTTCCGTATGTGACACCACACCATGTTATCTACAATATAAATTAATTGAGCAACTACATTTATCATAAATGTAGACATTTGACCAATGCGATTCTTTATTTCTAGATTAATGTTTACAAAAGCAAGACTTTTAGTATACACTCTAACAATCTCCCACTTATACTAAAAGACTAAGTTGCCATATCTACTGCCATACATCCGATTCCCAACCCTTCAACATGTCCATCAAAAGCTCTTGCCTTAAGGACCTTAGTGAAAGGATCTATAGGTCATCACCGATGCAATCTAGGCAGCAACAACTTCTCCTCGTTTATACGATTTCTCGTATTGGGTGGTACTTGCGCTCTATTGTGTTTACTTGCCTTATAGACTTATGGTTTCTTCGAGTTTGATACTGCACCAACATTATTACATTAAATTGTAACAATCTTTGGACAAACCAGAAATCATATCTAAGTCTATCTTGAGGTTATTGAGTCATTCAGCTTTTATGGCTACCTCAGAGGCTTGCCATATACTAAGCTTCTATGGTGGAGTCCAGAAAAACACCTATGCTTATCACTCTTCCATAGTTATGATTATACCTCCTAAAGTAATCACAAAACCCCGAGGTTGACTTATTATTATCCCTATCCGATTGGAAGCCAAAATCCATGCAACCCACTAGGACCAAATTAACTGCCTTGTAAGCTAGCATACAATCTCTAGCGCCTCTAAGGTACTTTAATATATGCTTTACTGCAGTCCAATGTCCTTGTCAAGGGTTACTTTGATATTTGCTAACTATGCCCTTGGCAAAACAAATTTCAGATCTCGTGCATAGCATACATTAGGTTGTCTAACTGTCGAAGCATAAAGAACTGCCTACATGTCCTCAATCTCCTTTAATGTCATTGGAGACATCTCTTTAGATAAAGACACTCCATGCTTAAAAGGTAAGAAACCTTTTGAGGAGTTTTGCATGCTTAAAACGAGCAAGGATTTTTCCAATGTATCAAGCTTGGAATAAATATATTTTTTCTTGTGATCCCTTATTACTTTGATCTTAAAAATATATACATTCTCCCAAGTCCTTTATATCGAATTATTTGGACAACCATACCCCTACTTCTGACAACATTTTGATATTGTTTCCAACTACCAAAAATGTTCCAATGGTTAAGATAGTTAAGATAAACTATCTAAGTGTACTAGTGTAATCATATAGTTAAGATAAACTAATACCTAATTACACTACGACCTTCCAATGGTTTGTTCCTTTCCATCTTGGTCGTGAGCTACTGTTTATAATTTATAAGGAACCGATAACATGATCTTCTGTATGTGACACCACACACCATGTTATCTACAATATAAATTTATTGAGCAACTACATTTATCATAAATGTAGACATTTGACCAATGCGATTCTTATTTCTAGATTAATGTTTATACCAAAAGCTAGGCTTTTAGTATACACTCTAACAACAAGGTGATATTGGATCTCAACATTCTTGTAACTTGGGTAGTAATGATGTGTTGCTAGATACCGCTCATTACTTATGCTTCTAAATGGGTTTAGGAGCATTACCAACGTTACAAGAACCTATAGGGTCACACACAAGGGGCAATTAGATGGAGATTAGGTTCATTTGATGAACCTAAAGGATTAGGCTCATGTGATGAACCAAATTGGATTAAGAGTAATCCAAATTAGGTAAATTGAGTTGGACTCAATTTGGTTCATGTGTTAAGTGAGTCTAATTTGGACTTAGACTCATTTAATTAATTTAATTCAATGAATAGAGATTTATTAAATTAAAATTGACTTGAACCAATGATTAGATTAGATCAACCAAGGGAGAGAAGTGGTCAAGTTTGACTTGACTTAAGTAGGAAGATGAAGAGTCAAGTTTTGACTTGACTTTGACTTGACCAATGCCACATCATCACGACTTCTTCATTTGGTCAATTTTGACTTGACCAAATGCCACCCCATGGAGGAGATCAAGAGACTTGACTCTTGATATTCCATGGGGGTTTAGAAACCAAAATGTGGCCAGCCACTTTTATTCAAGAGTGGAGTTTCATTTTGGAAAAGTAACTCCCTTCTTCTTCCTCAAGCTCTTCTCTTCTCTCCCTCTCCTCCACCATTACTGATCTTCTAAGGTTGCTAGCACATCCTTAGAGGTTCTCTCCATCGAGTTGTTCATGTGGATACACATAGAGGAGTATCTACTTTGATACTCTCGAGATCCGACGACAAACCTTGGACGAGCGGGATTGCGAAGGGCTTCGCATCAAGGGTAAATTCTTTCTCCTTGTAGATCTAGTTTAGAACTAGTGTAAGAAACTCGTACTCGTAATGTTTTTCAAAATTTTAATCTTCGCACGGATCCGGTGGCTGGGGTTTCGGGGTTTTCGCAACGCAAAAAGCGGTTTTTACGACCCGAAAAACCCAACACATGCTGCGCCGATAATGGAGCTTAGCGGTAGCCGACATTGGTGACAGATCATGCGACCATCACCTGGTGGCAGCCGGTGATAGTGATGAATCGCGCGAGACCACGTCGTACGGGAGAGGTGAAAGGGGTCGGGTGGTGTTCGGCGCATAAGAGGGAGAGGAGAGGAATAAAAATAAAAAGAAAATGAACCTAGGTTTTGCTTAATCAAACCCTAAGTACACTTTTCAATCAACTCCCATTTTTGGATATTTCCAAATAGGTTTTTCTCGAGCACATAAGTGCATCCCCTCTAAATACGTCGCACGAGCTCCGATTAATTCCAGAAAAATTCCTAAAAATTCCATTAAGACTATTTTCCTATTAAACCATATTATTTAATTACTATTTTGTTCAGTATTTTACAACGATTGAATATCAAAGGAGATTAAACCTTAATATGAAGGAGATGGTTCGAGAAGAGGTATAGAAGTTATTGGATACAGGGATCGTATACCCAATTTCTAACAGTGAGTGGGTAAGCCCAATACCCACTCACTGTCAGAAAGGTGGAATGATAGTAATAAAAAATGAAAGCAATGAATTGACCCTAATTAGAATAGTTATTGGATGGTGAATGTGTATTGATTATCGAAAGTTAAATAAAGAAACCAAAAAGGATAACTTTCCCCTTCCCTTTATTGACTAGCTGCTTTAGAGGATTGCTAAACATTCTTACTTTTGTTACTTGGATAGGTATTCTGGGTTCTATCAGATTCTAATACATCCCCATGATTTGGAGAAGACAACTTTTACTTACCCTTATGGAACTTTCACTTATTGACGAATGCCTTTTGGATTATGTAATGCCCCCGCCACTTTCCAACAATATATGATGACTATCTTTTCATATTTGATAGAGGATATCATAGAAGTATTTATGAATGATTTCTTAGTGTATGGAAATAACTCATGTTTAGCTAATCTTTCCAGAGCCCTCCAGAGATGTGAAGAAGTGAATTTGGTTCTCAATTGAGAGAAGTGCCACTTCATGGTAAAAGAGGAGAATGTTGGGACATAAAATTTCAGAACGTGGAATAGAAGTTGATCAGACAAAGGTAGAATCTATTGAAAAACTTCTCCCACCAATTAATGTGAAGGGTTCAAAGCTTCTTGTGGCACACAGTATTTTATCGAAGATTTATAAAGGACTTCTCTAAAATCTCCAAGCCATGATTAAGGATGCAAAATTCTATTTTGATAAGAACTGCGTAGAAGGCTTCAAGAAAATCAAAAGCACCCTTATTGTCGCCCCAGTGAAAAGCATCGGATTGGGAACTTCCATTTGAAATAATGTACGATGCTAGCAATTTTGTAATAGGAGTAGTATTGGGGTAGAGGAAAGATAAATAGTTTCATGCTATCCACTATGCCAACAAGACTCTTGATGAAGCCTAAGTGAATTATGCTGTAACGCCCGCCCTCCCTGCTAACCCTAAGGGACGGGGCTACGATACTCTACGTACATATTACAGCGGAAGACTTAAAATAATTTTTCTTAGATTAATAAAAACTTTTCTTTTGTTTGCATATCCGAACTACACTAATATGGTTTCCATAACATGATAACAAGATAAATAGAAACATAACATCAAGTCACCCATTTAGTACTACAATTTATGAAACCAAAGCGTAATTCTTAAAAGTTCTTAAAGCAGGTTCTTATTGGGTTGCCTAGCCACAGCCACACACATCTCCTTGCCTCTCCTGCTGCTCCTTTAGCACATCCAGCTTTTTCCTTTATCTGCGGTACAAGGAAAGTAAGCTGTGAGCACTCATGGCTCAGTAAGTTCCTTTCCTACTCACTAAAACCAAAAATCATTACATAATCAAAGAATATATCAACATAACATGATCTCAACTAGTCATGGCATAACATATCATACTCTTTAATCATATCATGCAACATAACAAAATCATAATTAGTCATGGCATATCATCTCTTAAAGCATAGCATGAAATATAACATAATCATATCTAATCATGGCATCTCATCCCTTAAAGCATAGCATGGAACATATCATAGTCATATCTAATCATGGCATATCATAAATCATAGCATTATCACAACATGATCATAAAGTATATGCATTATGATTTTGAAAACATGTATCCGAAAAACATGTGTATGTCTCATGATCTTTAAAATCATTTCTTCTTACATATATACTTGAACATAATATCAACATATTGGGGATCCCGGCTTAGTACCACATACATACATAATGCGCGCATCCTAAGTAGATCCAAGGTAGCTAGTCTTGATCCTACTAGGAAACTAGGCTCGTAGCTCGACCTAGGGGCACGTAAGGAGCCCACCCTTTACTAGGCCCGTAATTCGACCTAGGGGCCCATAAGGAGCCCACCCTTTTGGTACAAGCCATTCAAAGTAAAATACATGTCATACTTATACATATCATACATCATACAAGCATGCATCACTTAGGCATACATCATATAAAAGTATGCATCACTTAGGCATACATCATGTCAAAAAGGTATGCATCACTTAGGCATACATCATATAAAAGTATGCATCACTTAGGCATACATCATGTCATAAAAGTATGCATCACTTAGGCATACATCATATAAAAGTATGCATCACTTAGGCATACATCATGTTAACATGCATATCATAAAAGCATACATATTTTAAGCACATAGCATATCATCAAAGTATGCATATTTCCTTCCACATATCATATCATAAAAAACATGCATATTCTAAGCATATAGCATATCATCAAGCATGCATATTCTAATCACATAACATATCATCAAAGCATGCATATTTCTAAACACATATCATATCATAAAAACATGCATATTCTAAGCATATAGCATATCATCAAGCATGCATATTCTAAGAACATAACATATCATCAAAGCATGCATATTTCTAAACACATATCATATCATAAAACATGCATATCTCTATCCACATATCATATCATAAAAAGGTATAAATCACAAGCATACATGGTTAAGCATAAGGGTGTATCATGTGATTATACTATCATAAGAAACATGGTAACATAGTTAACTGGGTTCTAAGCTTCCTAAACCCTTGGGTTCCTATCATGGCCGAACCCCCTTAGGTCTCAATTTAGGTAAAAACAACCTCCAAGCATGTGAAACCTAAATTATCATTTCATGAATTTCATAGGAAGCATTATAAGTATGATTTACTTGGTTTCTAAGTTCTCCAAGTCCTTAAACTCATGTGGCTGAACCCTATCAGTATATAAACAAGGTCCCAAATGTCATGAAAGCATGGAAACCTTAAACCACATTTATAGCATTTTTTTCCCAAGTAACATAGTAAGCATATTGAGCTAGTTCCTAAGTCCTTCAAGCCCTTAACATATGTCATAGTCAAACTTTTAACAAGTGTTTATGAGGGATAAAAACAAACATACAAGCATGTGAACTTGAACTAACATCATGTATAAATTCATAACAAAACATTATACAACATGTATGGCCGAAACTTACCCTAGCCTCAATTAGGTCATTAAACAACATATAGCATGGGAACTTTGTCTTTCTACCTATCATATTCCATGTAAACTGGCATAAGCATATTTAATTCTTGTTCTAGTGTTTCTAGGGCATCTATTCCTTCATGGCCGAAACATACAATAGTCCATTTAGGTCATGGAAAAATTTTACAAGCATGTGATACAATCAACACATTATCCTATTTTCATAATAAGCACTTTTAACACATTTGGTTTCATTTCTAAGGCCTCTAGGTCTTTTAAACCCTACTTGGCCGAAACTCAACAGTATATAAACTTGCTTCAAATAGCCTAAAAGCATAAGAAATCATACAAGTTTCATAGCATGTATAAAGACAAGCATAATAAACATACATGTGAATTGTGTCTTAGGCTTCCTAGGTTTCTTTCCCTTTTTTCTTTTATTTTTCCTCATGGCCGAAACCTACCATTTTTTAAAATAGGTTTTAAGTGGCCTAAAGCATGGAAAACCTAAGTAAGTTTCATGGCAAAAATTACTAAGAACATCATATACAAAGTTGGTTCATAAACAAGCTAGGACCCTTGTGATCCTACATGTCATATATCATGTAACTAATTTTCCTATACTCAATTTAAACATAAGAACATTAAACAACTTTCATATCATAATATCACAGAGGTCTTGAGCATATTAGAATTTTGTTTAAGCTTTTCTAACTATCCATCTTATCATGGCCGAAAATCTAAAATAAGAGTTCATGAATTTCTAGCAATGTTCAACATGCAATTCTTTAAGAAAACTCTATATTCTATCATACAAACATGGTTACTTAAAATTTAAAGGTCTTCCTAACCCTAAGCCCTTTTCTTGGCCTAAACATATAAATGGATTTATTTTGGTTCCAAGTAACTTTTAAGCAAGAAAACCAATAAAAGATCCTTAATAGTTCATGGAGAGAATCTTGCATTAGTTTGGTTACACAATATTTTCCCTAACCTCTTTAAAATATTTTTGGACGAAATTCTAGGGTTAGGTACTCATCTGATCAAGCATCATTTAGGTATAAAAACATGAAGAAAATCCTTCCTACATAGCATAGAAAAATATCATGAAATAAGGACTTGTTTAAACCTTCCTAGATTTGAAAACCCTTTCTTTGGCCGAATTTTTCTTAAATTCCTTCCTAGGTTTTCTAATCCTTATAAAATCCGAAAATCACATAAAAAGCCTTGTACCACAGGTGAGGGGAAGCTTACATCCTTTTCTCTTGTGGATCTAAGGTATGGTGAAGAAGAAGTAGCCTCTTCTTCTAGTTCCTTTCCCTTGATTCCCTTGCTAAGTCCTCCTTGTATCTTAGGTTTTCTTAGGAGAAAACCTTGGCTTGGGGCCGAAAATGGAGGAGAGGGGGAACTGAGGTTTCGGTGAGGGAGAGGAGAGAATGAGAAAAAAATGAGAGAAAATAGAATTTTCCCTTTACATATTCTCTTTTATGTTAAGGGGGAAGAGGTAGCAAACTTGAGGTAGCAAACTTAGTTTTTGCTTTCCTTCTCCCTTAGCCTTTTTTTTCTATTTTATTTTTATTTTTATTTATTTATTTATCCTCATCATTCATGGTGAAATAAGGGGGAATGAATCCCCTTAATTCCTCTTTAAATTTTCGGCAAAACCAAAGAGGAAGAAGGAGAGAAAGGGAGGAAGACAAGTTGCCATTCTCTTGCTCCTTACTTGTTTTCTTTTGGCTAGCTTTTACTCTTACCTTTATCATGAGTTTCCCTCCTTTGTTATCAACATCTTCTCTCTATCCCAATTGGTTTCTACTAATTAATTCTATGAAATATAATATAAGAGGTTTATGGTTCAATCCTTGACCTCCTCTTCTTTTTATTTCATTTTATTTCTTTTTGCTTCAACTCACTTCCTATTATTTTTCAAAGGAAAAATCCCACATTCATATATTTATCTTACAAGCTTAGTGGGTATTACAGTACCCCGTACCTCATAAAAAGTTCGTCCTCGAACTTTAAAATAGCTCCGGGTACTTTTGTTTCATATCGTCCTTGCGTTCCCAGGAGGCTTCTTCGAATCGTTGGTTCCGCCACAAGACCTTTACTAAGGGTATTTCTTTGTTCCTTAACCTCTTTATTTCTCGGTCCAGAATCTGGATGGGTTTACTTTCGTAACTCAGGTCTTCCTGCACCTGTACCAACTGAGGCTCAATCACTTGATCTGTGCTGGGAGTACATTTCTTGAGCATCGATATATGGAACACATTGTGAATGGCTGCCATGTCTGGAGGTAGTTCTAGTCTGTATGTGACTTGGCCCACTCTTTCTAAAATCCGGTACGGTCCTACGTATCGTGGGCTTAACTTGCTCTTCTTTCCGAACCTCATTATTCCTTTCATGGGAGATACTTTAAGGAATACCAAGTCTCCGATGTTGAATTCTAGCGGTCTACGCCGTTTATCAGCATAATTCTTCTGCCGACTCTGAGCAGTTTCTATTCATTGACGGATCTTTTGTATAGCTCGGGTGGTGTCATCAATAAGTTCCGTTCGAAACCCCATTTCCTTCTTTTCACCACTTTCATACCATCATATAGGAGACCTACACTTCCTCCCATATAGAGCTTCGTAAGGTGCCATTCCAATAGTAGCTTGGTAGCTATTATTGTAGGCGAATTCTGCCAGGTATAAATATCGGCACCAGCTCCCCTTGAAGTCCAAGGCACAAGCTCTTAACATATCCTCCAATATTTGATTTACTCTTTCAGTCTGCCCATCAGTCTGTGGGTGCTAAACAACAACTTTGTGCCGAGGGCCTTCTGAACGCACTCCCAAAAGTGCGAGACAAAACGTCCGTCTCTATCAGAAATAATAGTCTTAGGGATACCATGTAATCTGACGATTTCCTTAACATATAGTTGAGCTAGTTGTTCCGTTGAATAAGTCATCTTGATTGCCAAAAAGTGTGCAGACTTTGTCAATCTGTCCATAATTACCCATATAGCATCATACCCATTTGTTGTCTTGGGTAGACCTGAAATGAAATCCATAGAAATTTCTTCCCATTTTCATTCTGGAATTTGGACAGGTTGTAACAATCCGCCCGGTCTCTGGTGTTCAGCTTTTACCCTTTGGCACGTCAGACAAGTACTAGCGTACTGAGCCACTTCTCTTTTCATACCGGACCACCAAAATTTCTTTTTCAGGTCCTGGTACATCTTAGTGGAACCCGGGTGCATTGCATAAGGCGTTGTATGGGCTTCTTCCAGTATCTTCTTTCGCAACTCTGGATCCTCTGGAATACATAATCGATCCCTGAGGTATAATATTCCATCGTCTGCGATACGGAACCCGTCATTCTTTCCTTCTGCGGTCTCTTGTTTAATTCTTTGAAGGCTCGGGTCCCTGGTTTGCTTCTCTAACATGTTCTCGAATAACGTTGGTGTTATGGTGAGGGTAGAGAGTCGTTCGGACATGGTTTCAACTAATGGATACGAAACATGTTTCAGTTTCTTGATGGATTCCCTTATCAGTTTGCTTTCAGCATTGAATAAAAATTCTAGCATACTGACTGAAATTAAATAACTGACCTGTGACAACCGTAGAGGCGTTCGCCACGTCATCCTGAGCGAGAGAGTAGACTCTGGCATTGGTCATAGTGGGAGGAGCCTCCAATCTTCCTTGGCTGATTGAAGTCCCTTCTATGGCAGCTTGCATCTGGTGAAGCTGTGCGGGGGCACTCCTATTCTGGAAGTTCTGCGAAGGTAGTGCCTGAGGCTGAGTAGGGCACTTTCTTGCCAAATGGCCTTCCCTTCCGTAGTTGTAGCACTTTTTGGTGCTCAGAAGACATACTCCAGAATGCATCTTCCCACATGTGGCACACCGAGGGTACTTAGTCTGCTTATTGGCTGGACCACCTTTTGTTTTATTCCACTGTTTCCTCTTTCCACTTGAGTTTCGTTTCCAGACAGTTCTGGTACTATGCGATTTTTGCGGTCTATTAACTCCGCCGGCTACGTTCAGAGCTATCTCGGGTCGGAGCATCTTTAACATCAATCGGACACTTTCTCTTTCAGTACGGACCAGTTCTGGGCACAATCGGGCTAGGCTGTTGAACCTCTTGACGGCTTCATTAACTAACAGATAACCTTGTCGGAACTCAGTGAACTCGTCATAGTGCTTGTTGGTCACTCTCATATGGAAGAATTCCTCTAAGAACTCTATCTCAAAATCTATCCACTGCATTTGGTTTACTTGTCTTTTCACCTTTACTCTGTCCCACCACATCCAGGCATCTCCGGTAAGACAGAACGACGCGCATTTGACCTTCTCGTGTTCAGGCCAATCCAATAGTTCCATTATGTTCTCCACGGTTTTGAGCAAGGCTTGCGCATCCCATGGTTCACCGAGAATGCTTAAGCCTTTGCCACTGAATTAGATAGGCCTCTTGTCGGACCATTGGAGTAGGGGCTGCCGGGGGCACTGGTGCGGCTGTAGGTACAACAGCTGCGTCAGATCTGGTGGAGTCACTGTCCCTCCGGTTCGGGCATTGCGTGTCCTAACCATGTTTATCTAAAAGAAATAGACTAGTGTAAGTGGTTATCAATTTTAGCCAATCTAACGTACTGGTTTGTTTCTATCTATTTGTTATGGTATTATTCCTAACCTACCAATATGTACTCCTAATCTAATTTATAACTAAAAGCATAGAATAAAGCATCAAATATAAGCAAGTAAAACATGAATCCAAAGCATAAACAACATAAGGAAAAATATAAGGAATATAATGACAAACAATGTAACATAAGGAAATAAAGCATAAGCAATGTAGTAAAGAAATAAAACATAGGCAATATGACAAGAAAGAAAAATAAAGCATAAGTTATATAACATGAAACTAAACATACGCATGTAACAAGAAAATTAAACATAAGCATATAACAAGTAGATTAAGCATAAACATTCTTACTTGGAGCGGCAGGTAGGAGGCTTGATGTGTGTGTAGTGAGCTGGCAATAACTTTGGCTCTGATACCAACCTGTAACGCCCGCCCTCCCTGCTAACCCTAAGGGACGGGGCTACGATACTCTACGTACATATTACAGCGGAAGACTTAAAATAATTTTTCTTAGATTAATAAAAACTTTTCTTTTGTTTGCATATCCGAACTACACTAATATGGTTTCTATAACATGATAACAAGATAAATAGAAACATAACATCAAGTCACCCATTTAGTACTACAATTTATGAAACCAAAGCGTAATTCTTAAAAGTTCTTAAAGCATGTTCTTATTGGGTTGCCTAGCCACAGCCACACACATCTCCTTGCCTCTCCTGCTTTTTCCTTTATCTGCGGTACAAGGAAAGTAAGCTGTGAGCACTCATGGCTTAGTAAGTTCCTTTTCTACTCACTAAAACCAAAAATCATTACATAATCAAAGAATATATCAACATAACATGATCTCAACTAGTCATGGCATAACATATCATACTCTTTAATCATATCATGCAACATAACAAAATCATAATTAGTCATGGCATATCATCTCTTAAAGCATAGCATGAAATATAACATAATCATATCTAATCATGGCATCTCATCCCTTAAAGCATAGCATGGAACATATCATAGTCATATCTAATCATGGCATATCATAAATCATAGCATTATCACAACATGATCATAAAGTATATGCAATATGATTTTGAAAACATGTATCCGAAAAACATGTGTATGTCTCATGATCTTTAAAACCATTTCTTCTTACATATATATTTGAACATAATATCAACATATTGGGGATCCCGGCTTAGTACCACATACATACATAATGCGCGCATCCTAAGTAGATCCAAGGTAGCTAGTCTTGATCCTACTAGGAAACTAGGCTCGTAGCTCGACCTAGGGGCACTTAAGGAGCCCACCCTTTACTAGGCCCGTACTTCGACCTAAGGAGCCCACCCTTTTGGTACAAGCCATTCAAATTAAAATACATGTCATACTTATACATATCATACATCATACAAGCATGCAAAACTTAGGTATACATCATATAAAAGTATGCATCACTTAGGCATACATCATTTCATAAAGGTATGCATCACTTAGGCATACATCATATAAAAGTATGCATCACTTAGGCATACATCATGTCATAAAAGTATGCATCACTTAGGCATACATCATATAAAAGTATGCATCACTTAGGCATACATCATGTTAACATGCATATCATAAAAGCATACATATTTTAAGCACATAGCATATCATCAAAGTATGCATATTTCCTTCCACAAAGCATATCATAAAAAATATGCATATTCTAAGCATATAGCATATCATCAAGCATGCATATTCTAAGCACATAACATATCATCAAAGCATGCATATTTCAAACACATATCATATTATAAAAATATGCATATTCTAAGCATATAGCATATCATCAAGCATGCATATTTTAAGCACATAACATATCATCAAAGCATGCATATTTCTAAACACATATCATATCATAAAACATGCATATCTCTATCCACATATCATATCATAAAAAGGTATAAATCACAAGCATACATGGTTAAGCATAAGGGTGTATCATGTGATTATACTATCATAAGAAACATGGTAACATAGTTAACTTGGGTTCTAAGCTTCCTAAACCCTTGGGTTCCTATCATGGCCGAATCCCCTTAGGTCTCAATTTAGGAAAAAACAACCTCCAAGCATGTGAAACCTAAATTATCATTTCATGAATTTCATAGGAAGCATTATAAGTATGATTTATTTGGTTTCTAAGTTCTCCAAGTCCTTAAACTCATGTGGCCGAACCCTATCAGTATATAAACAAGGTCCCAAATGTCATGAAAGCATGGAAACCTTAAATCACATTTATAGCATTTTTTTTCCAAGTAACATAGTAAGCATATTGAGCTAGTTCCTAAGTCCTTCAAGCCCTTAACATATGTCATAGTCAAACTTTTAACAAGTGTTCATGAGGGATAAAAACAAACATACAAGCATGTGAACTTGAACTAACATCATGTATAAATTCATAACAAAACATTATACAACATGTATGGCCGAAACTTACCCTAGCCTCAATTAGGTCATTAAACAACATATAGCATGGGAACTTTGTCTTTCTACTTATCATATTCCATGTAAAGTGGCATAAGCATATTTAATTCTTGTTCTGGGGTTTCTAGGGCATCTATTCCTTCATGGCCGAAACATACAATAGTCCATTTAGGTCATGGAAAAATTTTACAAGCATGTGATACAATCAACACATTATCCTATTTTCATAAGAAGCACTTTTAACACATTTGGTTTCATTTCTAAGGCCTCTAGGTCTTCTAAACCCTACTTGGCCGAAACTCAATAGTATATAAACTTGCTTCAAATAGCCTAAAAGCATAAGAAATCATACAAGTTTCATAGCATGTATAAAGACAAGCATAATAAACATACATGTGAATTGTGTCTTAGGCTTCCTAGGTTTCTTTCCCTTTTTCTTTTATTTTTCCTCATGGCCGAAACCTACCATTCTTTAAAATAGGTTTTAAGTGGCCTAAAGCATGGAAAACCTAAGTAAGTTTCATGGCAAAAATTACTAAGAACATCATATACAAAGTTGGTTCATAAACAAGCTAGGACCCTTGTGATCCTACATGTCATATATCATGTAACTAATTTTCCTATACTCAATTTAAACATAAGAACATTAAACAACTTTCATATCATAATATCACAGAGGTCTTGAGCATATTAGAATTTTGTTTAAGCTTTTCTAACTATCCATCTTATCATGGCCGAAAATCTAAAATAAGAGTTCATGAATTTCTAGCAATGTTCAACATGCAATTCTTTCAGAAAACTCTATATTCTATCATACAAACATGGTTACTTAAAATTTAAAGGTCTTCCTAACCCTAAGCTCTTTTCTTGGCCGAAACATATAAATGGATTTATTTTGGTTCCAAGTAACTTTTAAACAAGAAAACCAATAAAAGATCCTTAATAGTTCATGGAGAGAATCTTGCATTAGTTTGGTTACACAATATTTTCCCTAACCTCTTTAAAATATTTTTGGCCAAAATTCTAGGGTTAGGTACTCCTCTGATCAAGCATCATTTAGGTATAAAAATAGAAAGAAAATCCTTCCTACATAGCATAGAAAAATATCATGAAATAAGGACTTGTTTAAACCTTCCTAGATTTGAAAACCCTTTCTTTGGCCGAATTTTTCTTATATTCCTTCCTAGGTTTTCTAATCCTTATAAAATCCGAAAATCACATAAAAAGCCTTGTACCACAGGTGAGGGGAAGCTTACATCCTTTTTGCTTGTGGATCTAAGGTATGGTGAAGAAGAAGTAGCCTCTTCTTCTAGTTCCTTTCCCTTGATTCCCTTGCTAAGTCCTCCTTGTATCTTAGGTTTTCTTAGGAGAAAACCTTGGCTTGGGGCCGAAAATGGAGGAGAGGGGGAACTGAGGTTTCGGTGAGGGAGAGGAGAGAATGAGAAAAAAATGAGAGAAAATAGAATTTTCCCTTTACATATTCTCTTTTATGTTAAGGGGGAAGAGGTAGCAAACTTGAGGTAGCAAACTTAGTTTTTGCTTTCCTTCTCCCTTAGCTTTTTTTTTCTATTTTATTTTTATTTTTATTTATTTATTTATCCTCATCATTCATGGTGAAATAAGGGGGAATGAATCCCCTTAATTCCTCTTTAAATTTTCGGCAAAACCAAAGAGGAAGAAGGAGAGAAAGGGAGGAAGACAAGTTGCCTTTCTCTTGCTCCTTACTTGTTTTCTTTTGTCTAGCTTTTACTCTTACCTTTATCATGAGTTTCCCTCCTTTGTTATCAACATCTTCTCTCTATCCCAATTGGTTTCTACTAATTAATTCTATGAAATATAATATAAGAGGTTTATGGTTCAATCCTTGACCTCCTCTTCTTTTTATTTCATTTTATTTCTTTTTGCTTCAACTCACTTCCTATTATTTTTCTAAGGAAAAATCCCACATTCATATATTTATCTTACAAGCTTAGTGGGTATTACAGTACCCCGTACCTCATAAAAAGTTCATCCTCGAACTTTAAAATAGCTCCGGGTACTTTTGTTTCATATCGTCCTTGCGTTCCCAGGTGGCTTCTTCGAATCGTTGGTTCCGCCACAAGACCTTTACTAAGGGTATTTCTTTGTTCCTTAACCTCTTTATTTCTCGGTCCAGAATCTGGATGGGTTTACTTTCGTAACTTAGGTCTTCCTGTACCTGTACCGACTGAGGCTCAATCACTTGATCTGTGCTGGGAGTACATTTCTTGAGCATCGATACATGGAACACATTGTGAATGGCTGCCATGTCTGGAGGTAGTTCTAGTCTGTATGCGACTTGGCCCACCATTTCTAAAATCTGATACGGTCCTACGTATCGTGGGCTAAACTTGCTCCTCCTTCCGAACCTCATTATCCCTTTCATGGGAGATACTTTAAGGAATACCAAGTCTCTGATGTTGAATTCTAGCGATCTGCGCCGTTTATCGGCATAATTCTTCTGCCGACTCTGAGCAGTTTCTATTCATTGACGGATCCTTTGTATAGCTCGGGTGGTGTCATCAATAAGTTCCGTTCGGAACCCCATTTCCTTCTTTTCACCACTTTCATACCAGCATATAGGAGACCTACACTTCCTCCCATATAGAGCTTCGTAAGGTGCCATTCCAATAGTAGCTTGGTAGCTATTATTGTAGGCGAATTCTGCCAGGTATAAATATCGGCACCAGCTCCCCTTGAAGTCCAGGGCACAAGCTCTTAACATATCCTCCAATATTTGATTTACTCTTTCAGTCTGCCCATCAGTCTGTGGGTGGAAGGCTGTGCTAAACAACAACTTTGTGCCGAGGGCCTTCTGAACGCACTCCCAAAAGTGCGAGACAAAACGTCCGTCTCTATCAGAAATAATGGTCTTAGGGATACCATGTAATCTGACGATTTCCTTAACATATAGTTGAGCTAGTTGTTCCGTTGAATAAGTCATCTTGTTCGCAAAAAAGTGTGCAGACTTTGTCAATCTGTCCACAATTACCCATATAGCATCATACCCGTTTGTTGTCTTGGGTAGACCTGAAATGAAATCCATAGAGATTTCTTCCCATTTCCATTCTGGAATTTGGACAGGTTGTAACAATCCGCCGGGTCTCTGGTGTTCAGCTTTTACCTTTTGGCACGTCAGACAAGTACTGACGTACTGAGCCACTTCTCTTTTCATACTGGACCACCAAAATTTCTTTTTCAGGTCCTGGTACATCTTAGTGGAACCCGGGTGCATTGCATAAGGCGTTGTATGGGCTTCTTCCAGTATCTTCTTTCGCAACTCTGGATCCTCTGGAATACATAATCAATCCCTGAGGTATAATATTCCATCATCTGCGATACGGAACCCGTCATTCTTTCCTTCTGCGGTCTCTTGTTTAATTCTTTGAAGGCTCGGGTCCCTGGTTTGCTTCTCTAACATGTTCTCGAATAACGTTGGTGTTATGGTGAGGGTAGAGAGTCGTCCGGACATGGTTTCAACTAATGGATACGAAACATGTTTCAGTTTCTTGATGGATTCCCTCATCAGTTTGCTTTAAGCATTGAATAAAAATTCTAGCATACTGACTGAAATTAAATAACTGACCTGTGACAACCGTAGAGGCGTTCGCCACGTCATCCTGAGCGAGAGAGTAGACTCTGGCATTGGTCATAGTGGGAGGAGCCTCCAATCTTCCTTGGCTGATTGAAGTCCCTTCTATGGCAGCTTGCATCTGGTGAAGCTGTGCGGGGGCACTCCTATTCTGGAAGTTCTGCGAAGGTAGTGCCTGAGGCTGAGTAGGGCACTTTCTTGCCAAATGGCCTTCCCTTCCGTAGTTGTAGCACTTTTTGGTGCTCAGAAGACATACTCCAGAATGCATCTTCCCACATGTGGCACACTGAGGGTACTTAGTCTGCTTATTGGCTGGACCACCTTTTGTTTTATTCCACTGTTTCCTCTTTCCACTTGAGTTTCGTTTCCAGACAGTTCTGGTACTATGCGATTTTTGTCCTCCGGTCAGTACTTGGTTCTTGCCCTTATTCATTGCTTCCTGATAGTGCTCGGTAATCAGGGCGCTGCTGACCAGCTCCTCAGCAGTCTGCGGTCTATTAACTCCGCCGGCTACGTTCAGAGCTATCTCGGGTCGGAGCATCTTTAACTTCAACCGGACCCTTTCTCTTTCAGTACGGACCAGTTCTGGGCACAGTCAGGCAAGGCGGTTGAACCTCTTGACGGCTTCATTAACTGACAAATCACCTTGTCGGAACTCAGTGAACTCGTCATAGTGCTTGTTGGTCACTCGCATATGGAAGAATTCCTCTAAGAACTCTGTCTCAAAATCTGTCCACTGCATTTGGTTTACTTGTCTTTTCGCCTTTACTCTGTCCCACCACATCCGGGCATCTCCGGTAAGACAGAACGACGCGCATTTGACCTTCTCGTGTTCAGGCCAATCCAATAGTTCCATTATGTTCTCCACGGTTTTGAGCAAGGCTTGCGCATCCCATGGTTCACAGTTTCCCGAGAATGCTTCCGGCTTAAGCCTTTGCTACTGAATTAGATAGGCCTCTTGTCGGACCATCGGAGTAGGCTGTAGGTACAACAGGTAGTGGATTCACCGGTGGGGTAACTGGGTTGCCTTGCTGACCCATTAAGGTAGTGATCAGCTATTGTTGTTTTGCGATCTGATGCTGGAGGTCTGCGACTACCTGCGTCAGATCTGGTGGAGTCATTGTCCCTCCGGTTCGGGCATTGCGTGTCCTAACCATGTTTATCTAAAAGAAATAGACTAGTGTAAGTGGTTATCAATTTTAGCCAATCTAACGTACTGGTTTGTTTCTATCTATTTGTTATGGTATTATTCCTAACCTACCAATATGTACTCCTAATCTAATTTATAACTAAAAGCATAGAATAAAGCATCAAATATAAGCAAGTAAAACATGAATCCAAAGCATAAACAACATAAGGAAAAATATAAGGAATATAATGACAAACAATGTAACATAAGGAAATAAAGCATAAGCAATGTAGTAAAGAAATAAAACATAGGCAATATGACAAGAAAGAAAAATAAAGCATAAGTTATATAACATGAAACTAAACATACGCATGTAACAAGAAAATTAAACATAAGCATATAACAAGTAGATTAAGCATAAACATTCTTACTTGGAGCGGCAGGTAGGAGGCTTGATGTGTGTGTAGTGAGTGGCAATAACTTTGGCTCGATACCAACCTGTAACGGGCTACGATACTCTACGTACATATTACAGCGGAAGACTTAAAATAATTTTTCTTAGATTAATAAAAACTTTTCTTTTGTTTGCATATCCGAACTACACTAATATGGTTTCCATAACATGATAACAAGATAAATAGAAACATAACATCAAGTCACCCATTTAGTACTACAATTTATGAAACCAAAGCGTAATTCTTAAAAGTTCTAAAAGCAGGTTCTTATTGGGTTGCCTAGCCACAGCCACACACATCTCCTTGCCTCTCCTGCTGCTTCTTTAGCACATCCAGCTTTTTACTTTATCTGCGGTACAAGGAAAGTAAGCTGTGAGCACTCATGGCTCAGTAAGTTCCTTTCCTACTCACTAAAACCAAAAATCATTACATAATCAAAGAATATATCAACATAACATGATCTCAACTAGTCATGGCATAACATATCATACTCTTTAATCATATCATGCAACATAACAAAATCATAATTAGTCATGGCATATCATCTCTTAAAGCATAGCATGAAATATAACATAATCATATCTAATCATGGCATCTCATCCCTTAAAGCATAGCATGGAACATATCATAGTCATATCTAATCATGGCATATCATAAATCATAGCATTATCACAACATGATCATAAAGTATATGCAATATGATTTTGAAAACATGTATCCGAAAAACATGTGTATGTCTCATGATCTTTAAAACCATTTCTTCTTACATATATACTTGAACATAATATCAACATATTGGGGATCCCGGCTTAGTACGACATACATATATAATGCGCGCATCCTAAGTAGATCCAAGGTAGCTAGTCTTGATCCTACTAGGAAACTAGGCTCGTAGCCTGACCTAGGGGCACTTAAGGAGCCCACCCTTTACTAGGCCCGTAATTCGACCTAGGGGCGCATAAAGAGCCCACCCTTTTGGTACAAGCCATTCAAATTAAAATACATGTCATACTTATACATATCATACATCATACAAGCATGCAAAACTTAGGTATACATCATATAAAAGTATGCATCACTTAGGCATACATCATTTCATAAAGGTATGCATCACTTAGGCATACATCATATAAAAGTATGCATCACTTAGGCATACATCATGTCATAAAAGTATGCATCACTTAGGCATACATCATATAAAAGTATGCATCACTTAGGCATACATCATGTTAACATGCATATCATAAAAGCATACATATTTTAAGCACATAGCATATCATCAAAGTATGCATATTTCCTTCCACATAGCATATCATAAAAAACATGCATATTCTAAGCATATAGCATATCATCAAGCATGCATATTCTAAGCACATAACATATCATCAAAGCTTGCATATTTCTAAACACATATCATATCATAAAAACATGCATATTCTAAGCATATAGCATATCATCAAGCATGCATATAATAAGCACATAACATATCATCAAAGCATGCATATTTCTAAACACATATCATATCATAAAACATGCATATCTCTATCCACATATCATATCATAAAAAGGTATAAATCACAAGCATACATGGTTAAGCATAAGGGTGTATCATGTGATTATACTATCATAAGAAACATGGTAACATAGTTAACTTGGGTTCTAAGCTTCCTAAACCCTTGGGTTCCTATCATGGCCGAACCCCCTTAGGTCTCAATTTAGGTAAAAACAACCTCCAAGCATGTGAAACCTAAATTATCATTTCATGAATTTCATAGGAAGCATTATAAGTATGATTTACTTGGTTTCTAAGTTCTCCAAGTCCTTAAACTCATGTGGCCGAACCCTATCAGTATATAAACAAGGTCCCAAATGTCATGAAAGCATGGAAACCTTAAACCACATTTATAGCATTTTTTTCCAAGTAACATAGTAAGCATATTGAGCTAGTTCCTATGTCCTTCAAGCCCTTAACATATGTCATAGTCAAACTTTTAACAAGTGTTCATGAGGGATAAAAACAAACATACAAGCATGTGAGCTGGAACTAACATCATGTATAAATTCATAACAAAACATTATACAACATGTATGGCCGAAACTTACCCTAGCCTCAATTAGGTCATTAAACAACATATAGCATGGGAACTTTGTCTTTCTACTTATCATATTCCATGTAAAGTGGCATAAGCATATTTAATTCTTGTTCTAGGGTTTCTAGGGCATCTATTCCTTCATGGCCGAAACATACGATAGTCCATTTAGGTCATAGAAAAATTTTACAAGCATGTGATACAATCAACACATTATCCTATTTTCATAAGAAGCACTTTTAACACATTTGGTTTCATTTCTAAGGCCTCTAGGTCTTTTAAACCCTACTTGGCCGAAACTCAACAGTATATAAACTTGCTTCAAATAGCCTAAAAGAATAAGAAATCATACAAGTTTCATAGCATGTATAAAGACAAGCATAATAAACATACATGTGAATTGTGTCTTAGGCTTCCTAGGTTTCTTTCCCTTTTTCTTTTATTTTTCCTCATGGCCGAAACCTACCATTCTTTAAACTAGGTTTTAAGTGGCCTAAAGCATGGAAAACCTAAGTAAGTTTCATGGCAAAAATTACTAAGAACATCATATACAAAGTTGGTTCATAAACAAGCTAGGACCCTTGTGATCCTACATGTCATATATCATGTAACTAATTTTCCTATACTCAATTTAAACATAAGAACATTAAACAACTTTCATATCATAATATCACAGAGGTCTTGAGCATATTAGAATTTTTTTTAAGCTTTTCTAACTATCCATCTTATCATGGCCGAAAATCTAAAATAAGAGTTCATGAATTTCTAACAATGTTCAACATGCAATTCTTTAAGAAAACTCTATATTCTATCATACAAACATGGTTACTTAAAATTTAAAGGTCTTCCTAACCCTAAGCCCTTTTCTTGGACAAAACATATAAATGGATTTATTTTGGTTCCAAGTAACTTTTAAGCAAGAAAACCAATAAAAGATCCTTAATAGTTCATGGAGAGAATCTTGCATTAGTTTGGTTACACAATATTTTTCCTAACCTCTTTAAAATATTTTTGGCCGAAATTCTAGGGTTATGTACTCCTCTGATCAAGCATCATTTAGGTATAAAAACATGAAGAAAATCCTTCCTACATAGCATAGAAAAATATCATGAAATAAGGACTTGTTTAAACCTTCCTAGATTTGAAAACCCTTTCTTTGGCCGAATTTTTCTTAAATTCCTTCCAAGGTTTTCTAATCCTTATAAAATCCAAAAATCACATAAAAAGCCTTGTACCACAGGTGAGGGGAAGCCTACATCCTTTTCCCTTGTGGATCTAAGGTATGGTGAAGAAGAAGTAGCCTCTTCTTCTAGTTCCTTTCCCTTGATTCCCTTGCTAAGTCCTCCTTGTATCTTAGGTTTTCTTAGGAGAAAACCTTGGCTTGGGGCCGAAAATGGAGGAGAGGGGGAACTGAGGTTTCGGTGAGGGAGAGGAGAGAATGAGAAAAAAATGAGAGAAAATAGAATTTTCCCTTTACATATTCTCTTTTATGTTAAGGGGGAAGAGGTAGCAAACTTGAGGTAGCAAACTTAGTTTTTGCTTTCCTTCTCCCTTAGCCTTTTTTTTCTATTTTATTTTTATTTTTATTTATTTATCCTCATCATTCATGGTGAAATAAGGGGGAATGAATCCCCTTAAGTCCTCTTTAAATTTTCGGCAAAACCAAAGAGGAAGAAGGGGAGAAAGGGAGGAAGACAAGTTGTCTTTCTCTTGCTCCTTCCTTGTTTTCTTTTGGCTAGCTTTTACTCTTACCTTTATCATGAGTTTCCCTCCTTTGTTATCAACATCTTCTCTCTATCCCAATTGGTTTCTACTAATTAATTCTATGAAATATAATATAAGAGGTTTATGGTTCAATCCTTGACCTCCTCTTCTTTTTATTTCATTTTATTTCTTTTTTGCTTCAACTCACTTCCTATTATTTTTCTAAGGAAAAATCCCACATTCATATATTTATCTTACAAGCTTAATGGGTATTACATATGCTACTATAGAAAAGGAACTATTGGCAGTGGTTTTTTGCATTTGACAAATTTAGATCATATTTGGTGGGATCGAAAGTTATAGTCTATATGGACCAAGCAACCATATGATATCTACTCAATAATAAAGATGTCAAACCACGGATGATGAGATGGATATTGCTTCTTCAAGAGTTTAACTTAGAAATCAGAGACAAGAAGGGAGCAAAGAATGTGCTAGGAGATCATCTATCTAAAATATGGAAAGATGGATGAAGGGAATTGGAGAATGATTTGCCTATTAATAATTTTTTTCAGATGAACATCTTTTATCTATATCTAGTGTAAAGGCACCGTGGTATACAAATTTTGCAAATTTCCTTGCTAGCAAGGTTATTCCACCAAGTCTTTCTTATCAACAAAAGAAGAAATTTTTCTTTGATGCTAATTACCATGTTTGGGATGAACCATTCATTTATAAGAAATGTAGAGATGAAATCTACCAAAGATGCATTCACGAAGAGGAAATTAAAGAAATTATGTTTTATTGTCACTCATCATCTTATGGTGGACATTTGGGGATTGTTAAAATAGCCATAAAAATCTTGCAAGCTGGATTCTTTTGGCCGCACTTATTCAAAGATGTAAGAGAGTATGTTCAATCTTGTGATCGGTGTAAAAAAATGGAAAGCATCACTAAACGGCATGAGATGCCTTTGAATGGCATTCTTGAAGTTGAACTATTTAACGTTTGGGGAGTAGACTTTATGGGGCATTTTCTTTCGTCATGTGGAAATAATTACATTCTTATTGTGGTTGATTATATGTATAAATGGGTAGAAGCTATTGTCTCCCCTACATGTGATGCCAGAACTATAATCAAACTATTTAAAAAGATAATCTTCTCCTGATTCGAAGTCCCAAGAGCAGTTATAAGTGATGAAGGATCTTGTTTTATTGAAAAGTAGTTTGAAAACTTGCTCAAGAAATATGGAGTTAGTCACAAGATTGCAATACCATATCATTCACAGACTATGGGCAAGTTAAAATTTCTAATACATAGGTTAACGCAATATTAGAAAAGATGGTAGGATTAGTCCCTAAAATTAGATGATGTTTTGTGGACATATCGAATATCTTACAAAACCCCAATCAGAATAACCTCATTTCAACTAGTTTATGGGAAGTCATGTCATCTACCAATGGAATTGGAATACAAGGCTTATTAGGAAATATAATGCCTTAACTTTGACTTGAAAGTAGCTGGTGAAAAAACAAAACTCCAACTTAATGAACTAAAAGAATTACGGATGGACGCATATGAACACACTAGGTCTTATAAGGAAACAACAAAGAAATAACATGATCAACATATCGTACGATGGGAATTCAAAGGAGACCTAGTGTTGTTGTTCAACTCTAGATTAAAACTATTCCTCAGAAATGTAAAATCATGGTGGACAGGACCGATCAAAATTCAAAAAGTATATCCATATGGAGCGATTGATATATGGAATGAGGAGTTTGGACTTTGCAAAGTAAATGGGCAGTGACTTAAGAGGTATTTCCTTGGAGTGCCAATTAATGTAGATGAAAGGCTATATTTTTCTAAGTCATGCCCTTAGAGTGAATCAAACAAGGGTTGAGCTAAAGACCAAAAATAAGCACTGCTTGGAAGGCAACCCAAAGGTTTCTTTCTCATTAGATCATTTTACCATTATGTCTAATGCATTTTTTGTTTTGTTTCCAAGTCTATTTTTCCCTCCATGAGCTAGCTATGATCCTCCCATGTGCATGGAGGCATCGGTAAAGATGGAAAGGAGGAAAGCCATGGAAGAATTCAGCAACTCACACACCTTAATCCTCAATCGTGTCTAATAAACACGGTTGTGTTCACCCTCCAGAGGAGAAGAAGAGCATGACTGTGCCATTTGACTCGGTCATGTGAAGTCAACCAAGGGAAATCAAGGTTGTGCCATGTCGTTGGACATAGCTGATGTGCGTAGATTATATATGTTATTTCGTACTATTTGACGCACATATACTTATATTTTATATTTATGATCTATGTGTTTTTCTCCCTTTTCTATCATATTTCAGCATAATTACTACTTTGCATCCAGAAATCTGCTCGGTGTCCATTTCCATTTTTAAGAGCAGTTTGGAGCATCCAAGCAACAACATGCAAGGGGTGGCCATGCCTAGAGGCATGGTCATGCCTATTGTTCCAGCCCATTTTTGAAGGAGGCTATGCCTTGAGGCATGTCCAGGAGGAGCCCCATAAGGTGGTTGTGTCTTGAGGCACGACCAAGGAAGTAGTGAAGGTAAGAGGTCATGCTAAATGGCATGGCTAAGAAGAAGAGCTAGAGAAGAAATGGGCATGGTTATGCAAAATGGCATGGCCAAGAATCTGCCCATGCCTTTTTCTAGAGTAGAATTGAACTTGGTCATGCCTTGAGGCACGACCATGCCTCTAGAAATGCAGGTTTGAATATCAGGTCATACCAAATGACATGGCCCAAAAGGGCTAAACAGAGAAGACTCTGTTTTGGATGTGTTATTTGGCACGGCCAGAAGCCAGAGAAAGCATTAGTCGCGCCAAATGGCACGGCCAGGTGCCCAGAGCCATGTTCAGGTCGTCCCTAGAGGCACGGCCTGTTAGTTAGAGCCCTAGAGCCAATCATATGATGATTGTTGTATGGACTCGATGTATCATATTCCTATATACTTATAAAGACATTTCTTTATGGTTATTATACTTGTATTGGTGCCAAATAACTAAGTATAATACCATCCTTGAGTAGAAGGTTCTTATCTATATCAGTCGATTGGTTGAATCGATATTGAGATGATATAGAGAACACTACTCTTAATCATTTCTAGACAAGTATTAACATTTAGAGACAATGTTAATGTGACGAGACTAGCATGTAGGTCAACTCGATGACTTGATCTCACAAGTCATGAATATAGAGATATCAAGTTGACACATGTGTATGTATTGGAGAATGTATACTGAATGACCCACCATAAGAAAGTATCATGGATCGTTATATGAGTATCATATACTTTCTCATGTGACTATTAGTATGACTATCAATCCTTGGACCTAAAGTCACCATGGTTCCCTACATAAGGAGTTACATACTTTGGCTTCGTCAAACGTCACCCGTAACTGGGTGAACTATAAAGGCAATTACTAGGTATGTAACAAATTATGCGGAGGGATGTGAGTGATGTAGATGGGATCTATCCCTCCTATATGACGGGAGTGACATTATCATTCTTGATAGAGTGAGACCACTAAGTGCATGGCCATGCCAAAATGAGTCAATATGAAATATTGAGCTCATTTGATTAGAGTGAGTCTACTTGGAGTTCAAGATATAGATTGATTAGATGATGACACGGTCTATGCCTCATTTGATCAATCTAGATATCAAGGATAGAAGGACATTATCATATATTGTGAGGGTCACAATTAGTAGTCACAAGGTGATGTTGGATCTCAACATTCTTGTAACTTGGGTAGTAATGATGTGTTACTAGATACCGCTCATTACTTAAGTTTCTAAATGGATTTAGGAGCATTGACAACATTACAAGAACCTATAGGGTCACACACAAAGGGCAATTAGATGGAGATTGTTGGTTGCTACTCGGAAAATCCAATGGCTCCACCGTACAAAAATTTTGTACGTGATCTAAACCTTTCCTAGTTACCATGTGTTCTTTTAAGTTAAACTTGTATCTCCTGTGGAACTTAACACGTTTGATTCCAAGTTTAACTTATATGTTCTTTTAGGTTTAGATTTGGACCTCCTACGGAACATAACACGTTTGATCCAAATCACCTAGGTTATAAATTCAATTAAATATTAGTTTCCAAAATTGGCTTCCAGTACTGCATGGCGAGGCACTTGGCCTTCTTGGATATGGGAGCAACCACCACCGACTAGACAAAGCCTTTTAAGGAAAGTTAATATTTAATTTCCTTATATAACTCTAGGTTAACCAAAAGGAACAATCAAATCACAAGGAAAAAAGAAAAAGAACACAACATCGAAATTAAATTCGAAAAACAAGAATCGAATGCCTCTTGTATTTGGTATTTATACAAAGAAAAATTAACTAGTATGATGCGGAAATTAAATACTAGTTATACCTCTTCCTTGTATGTTAAAAACCTCGAGATCTTCTGCCGTATCCCTCGCCTCCTCTTGGACGTCGTGTGGGCGACAATCCTCCATGACGAACACCACCTGGAAAGCTTCTCCTCCTTCTCTAGAATTCGGCCACCACCACCACAAAGGAGCAAAAGAGAGCAAAGGGAAGAGAGGGAGAGGAGCCTGCCACTTGATGATCTCCAACAACACAATATCAATTGTTATGTTTTTCAAGGCCTCCCCTTCCCCCCTTTTTATATTAGTTTCCCAACGGAAAATTATGGAAAGAGTTTTATAAAAAATTAGACTCATTCCTATTTCCTTTTAATTTTTTATTTTTCTTTCCTTTTAATTAATCAATCCTAGATTGATTTATAAACAACTATTTGTTGATGTTTAATTATTTGACCGGCCCATTTCTTAGCACCAAGCAAGGTGGTCGACCACTTATTAAAAGGGAAAGAAAGAAAATTTTTTTATAAAATTTTAAAAGAAGAAAACTTCTAATAAAATTTTACAAACTCTTTTTTTTTCTAATGTAGATATTAAAAGGAAAGTTTTAAAATTTAAAACCAAGTTTTAAAATTTAAAACATCTCTAATAATATTTCTTTTTAAAAGAAAGTTTTATAAATTTTACAACTCTCTTTTAAAACCTTGTGGCCGAATTTAAATTAGGAAAATTTTATAAATTTTTAAAATCTCTCTTTTTACAAATTGTAAATATCTGAGAAAATTTAAAAATTCAAAAACAACCTTCCTAATTTAAATATTACGGCAGGCCCCTTTGCCCAAGGCAAGGGCCGGCCACTTCTAGAGAATATGTGGCCGACCATTGCTTGGTCACCAAGCAATGAATCGACCCCTTCTTGGACACCAAGATAGGCTTTTCTTTGGATGAACTTGAGGCATTATTGAGGCTACAACAGGGACCTAGAGGAGAAATTGGTTTTGGCCTTCCGATGAGCTCGAGTATCCCGTGCTCGCCCCGAACACACAACTCAAGTTCATCGATAATAACTCATTCCACTAGAGAGTTATTACCGCACTACCGCACGAATGCCAAATTACATTATGGGCTTCTTCTTATCATGAGTGTGTTAGTCTCCCTGTGTTTAATATTACGAATGTCCACTAATTAAGTGAGTTACTGACAACTCATTTAATTAATATCTAGCTCCAAGAGTAGTACCACTCAACTTTATTGTCATGTTGGACTAGGTCCACCTGCAGGGTTTAACATGACAATCCTTATGAGCTCCTCTTGGGGACATTCTCAACCTAGATAACTAGGACACAGATTCCTTCTATAATCAACAACACATACTATAAGTAATATCATTTCCCAACTTATCGGGCATATTGATTTATCGAGCTAAACCTCACCCTGTGATAAATCAAAGAAATAAATATTAAATATACATGCTTGTTATTATATCAGGATTAAGAGCACACACTTCCATAATAACTAAGGTCTAGTTCTTTTACTAAGTCAGTACAAAAAGAACTTACCTAAATGATCTACTCAATACACTTAAAGTGTATCAGTGTAATTATTAGTCAAGATAAACTAATACTTAATTACACTACGTCTATTCTGATGGTTTATTCCTTTCCATCTTAGTCATGAGCAACTGTTTATAATTTATAGAGAACGGACAACATGATCTTCTATGTGTGACTCCACACTCCATGTTATCTATTATATAAATTAATTGAACAATTATATTTAACAAATAAATGTATACATTTGACCAATGTGATTCTTTATTTCAAAATAAATGTGTACAAAAGCTAAACTTTTAAGTATACACTCCAACAATCTCCCACTTATACTGAAAGTCTAAGTTGCCATATCTGTTGCCATACATCTGATTCCCATCCCCTCCACATGTCGATCAAATGCTTTCGCCGGAAGGGCCTTAGTGAAAGATCTGCCAAGTTATCTGCTGATGTTATCTTGGCGACGACAACTTCTCCTCGCTTGATGAAGTCTCGTATTAGGTGGTACTTGCGCTCTATATGTTTACTTGCCTTATGGGCTCGTGGTTCCTTTGAGTTTGCAATTACTCCACTATTATCACAATAAATTGTGACGATCTTGGGCAAAGCAGGAATCACATCTAAGTCCATTAGAAAGTTCCTGAGTCATACAGCTTCTTTGGCTGCCTCAGAGGCTGCCACATACTCAGCTTCCATGGTTGAGTCTGAGACGGATTTCTGCTTAACACTCCTCCATGCAATGGCTTCACCTCCTAAAGTAAACATATAGCCTGATGTAGACTTACTGTTATCCCTATCTGATTGGAAGTCAGAATCCGTGTAACTCACAGGGAGTAAATCGTCTGCTTGGTAAACTAGCATATAATCTCTAGTCCTTCTCAGGTACTTTAATATATGATTTACTGTAGTCCAATGTCCTTGTCCAGGGTTACTTTGATATTTGCTAACCATGCCCACGGCAAAACAGATATCAGGTCTCGTACACAACATTACATACATAAGGCTTCCTACAGCCGAAGCATAAGGAACTGCCTTCATGTTCTCAATCTCCTTTGATGTTTTTGGAGACATCTCTTTAGATAAGGCTACTCCATGCCTAAAAGGTAAGAAACCTTTTTTGGAGTTTTGCATGCTAAAACGAGCAAGGATTGTATTTATATATAAAGCTTGGGATAGGCACAACATTCTTTTCTTGCGATCCCTTATAACTTTGATCCCAAGGATGTGTGCACATTCTCCTAAGTCCTTCATATCAAATTGTTTGGACAACCATACCCTTACGTCTGATAATACCTTGACATTATTGCCAATTAACAAAATATCATCTACGTATAGTACAAGAAATACCACCATATTTCCGTTACACTTGTATACACAAGACTCATCCGGACACTGGATAAATCCATATGACTGGATTACTTCATTAAACCGGATGTTCCAAGATCTTGAAGCTTGCTTCAGTCCATAAATGGACCGATTAAGCTTGCACACTAGATGCTCTTTGCCCTTTTCAATGAACCCTTCTGGTTGCTTCATATGGATGTTTTCTTCAAGACTTCCATTAAGGAAAGCTGTCTTGAAATCCATTTGCCAAATCTCATAATCCATATGAGCAGCAATGGATAAGAGTATCCGGATAGACTTAAGCATAGCTACCGGCGAAAAGGTCTCCTCATAATTGATTCCCTCTTTCTGAGTGTACCCCTTCGCAACAAGCCTTGCTTTGAAGGTTTCTACCTTCCCATCCCTCTTTTTCTTTTATAGATCCACTTGCATCCAATGGCTTTTACACCATCGGGTGGTTCTACAAGCCCGGACCTTATTAGAATACATAGATTTTATTTGAATTCATTGCCTTTTGCCAAGATCTGCATTTATATCTTGGAGTGCTTCATCATATGTCCGGGATCCGGTTCATGTTTGGGATCAAGTCCAAAGACTCACCCAAAAACATGAATCTCTCTCACAACCCTCCCACTACGACGAGGCACCGAGTGGTTGTGTATCATGTGTGACACGTGTTGTCTCTTGTGGTACTTCATCTTGTCTTGGTACTGAAGTAGACGTGCCCTCTCTAAGTTCTTCTTGAACAATTTTACTCACGGGCTTGTGATCCATTATATGGTCTTCTTCAAGCATTGGTACTAACAATGACCTTCGGTCTTTAGGACTATAAAATAAACCGCATTTCATTCCTCTGGGATACCCCACAAACATACAAACTTCAGTGCGAGATTCTAACTTATCAAGATCTTGTTTCACATGTCGGACTACCCCAATCGAATATGTCTTAGATGGCTCTTGCCCATTCTATAATCTGTGAGTAGAAGATACCGATTTAGAAGGTACTAAGTTCAGAATCGCTAGCTATTTCCAGGCGTATCCCAAAAGAATTTGGTAATTGAATAACTCATCATCGATCTAACCATCTCCATAAGAGTCCTATTCCTTCGTTCTGCCACACCATTCTGTTGGGGTGTACCAGGTGCAGACAATTGGGATTAAATCCCGGCCTCTGATAAGTAATTCCTAAACTCTCCTAAGAGGTATTCGCCACCACGATCAGACCGTAGTGTCTTGATACTTTTACCTAGACGTTTCTCCACATCAGCCTTGTACTCTTTGAACTTATCAAAGCACTCAGACTTGCGGCGCATTAGGTAAATGTATCCATATCTTAAATAATTGTCTATAAAAGAGATAAAATATTCAAAGTCACCTCTAGCCTGGATAGACATAGGACCACACAAATCAGAATGAACCAATTCTAACACTTCTTTGGCTCTATACCCCTTGGCCTTAAAAGGTCTCTTGGTCATCTTACCTTCCAAGCAGGATTCACACGTTGAAAAGTTTTCAACTCTAATGGACCCAAGAGTTCATCGGCTACAAGCCTTTGAATCCTACTTAAGTTAATATGACCAAGTCTTAGATGCCAAAGATGTGTTTGGTTCATTTCTGAAGGTTCTTTTCTCTTATTAGAGTTAGAAGATGTGTTATTAATTTTCATATTTTGCTTTGTGGGAGAAATTGGATTTAAAGTATATAAATTGTCAACCAATGCACCAGAACAGATAATCACTTTATTTCTCTTTATAACCACATTGTTACTAAAGGAAACTGAATATCCATCCAAATACAGTTTAGAAACTGAAATTAAATTCTTTCTAAAACTGGGTACATAAAGACAATTCCTTAAAACCAATTTCCTATTCCTATTAAATGATAAGTAGACGTCTCCCACTGCAACAGCCGCCACCTTAGTAGCATTGCCCATGTAGACAGTTATCTCTCTATCAAATAGTCGCCGGGTTTCCTGACCTTCCAATGTCCAGTCTGCTTGCAAATAAAGCACTTGCCCTTCGGCTTCTTTATTCCAGCTTTTTGTCCTGCACCTTGAGGTTTATTCACCTTCTTTGCTGAGCCATTTTGTTTCTTCTTCTTCTTGCCTTTCGGCTTAGAAGTAGAACCATTTTCAGTATAGTGAATTTGAGAATGTTGACGAAACAACCCTTCGGCTGCTTGAAGTTCTGTCAGAAGTTCCGCCAATGAATACATCTTTTTATTCATATTATAGTTCAGGCGAAAATGCTCAAAACTTCTAGGCAGCGTTTGGAGGATGATATCAACCTAGGTTTCCCCATCAATTTCCCCTCCAAGAACTTGTATTTCGTTTAAGTAAGCCATCATCTTGAGAATATGATCCCTCACGGGAGTCCCCTCAGTCATGGTGGTTGTCATCAGTTTTCTCATTGCCTCTTGCCTAGCAGCCCGATTCTGATGTCCGAAGAGTTCCTTGAGATTGTTCATTATATCATAGGTTGTTGGTAAGTCCTGATGCTGATGTTGCATTACATTTGACATCGAAGCCAAGATGTAACATCGCACCATCTCATCAGCTTTTACCCATTTACTATGATGTTGAATCTCCTCTGGGGTAGAATCATTGCAAGGTGTTTCTGGGCATTCCTCTGACAGTACTGTTGGTTAGTCATAAGAAAATCGTACCGGTTCCACTGTACAAAAATTTTTTGTACAAGTGTCGAACCTTTCCTTAAATAACCTATTGTGTTCTTTAAAAATTAAATTAGGAATCGCAGACGGAACTTAACATCATTGATTCCAAATTTAACTTATCTGTTCTTAATGGTTTAGATTTGAATCGCAAGCGGAACTTAACACTATTGATTCAAATCTACCTAAGTTATTAATTTCATAAATATTAATTTATAAAATTGGCTTCCAGGACTGCATGGCGAGGCACATGGCCTTCTTGGATATGGGAGCAACCACCACCGCCTAGGCAAAGCCTTTTAAGGAAAGCTAATATTTATTTCCTTAAATAACTCTAGGTTAACCAAAAAGAACAATCGAATTACAAATTAAAAAAAAAACACAAACTCGAAAAACTATTTTGAAAACTCTAGAATCATATGCCTCTTGTGTTTGGTATTTCCAAAAATAACTATACAAAGAAAAACTAGTATGATGCGGAAAACAATTACTAGTTATACCTTTCTTTGTAAGCAAAAATAACCTCTTGATCTTCTACCGTATTCCTCTTCTAACCTCGGACGTTGTGTGGACAACGATCTTCCGAGACGAGAACCACCAAGCACCTTCATCTTCCTTCTTGGTTTCGGCCACCATAATTCTCCAAGAAAAGTCGAGGTCCGGCCACCACCACCAAGCTCCAAGGGATGCAAGAAAGAAAACCCCCTTTCTCTCCTTCTTCTCCTAGCTAGAACCGGCCACCATCAAGAGCTCCAAGAGGGGTTGCCGCCGGAAACAAGAAGAAGAGAAGAGGGAGAAGCTAGGGCCGGCCACCAATGAGGAAAAGAGAGGAGAAGAATAATAGAGTCGTTCACCCAAGAAGGCATCTCTACCCCCTCTTTTATAATCCTTGGTCTTGGCAAATAAGGAAATTTTAATAAAAACTTCCTTAATTCTTTTGCCATGAAAAGAAAAATTTATTTTAATTAAAAAATAATTTTCTTCTCATTAAAATAATGGCCGGCCACTAATCTCCAAAAGAAAGAAAGTGTTAATTAACACAATAATTAAAACTTCCTAATTTGTCTTCGAAAATTTATAAAAATTTATCCAATAATTTTTTTCCTTCATGGTGGATTTGTAAAAAAGAAATTTAAAACTCCTCTCCTTTTAATTCCACGTGATCGGCCTTAGCATTGATCAACGTTGGTGATCGGCCTTAGCATTGATCAACGTTGGCAAGTTTCTTAATTTGCAATAAAAACGTGACTTGCTTAAACAAGCTTCTCATGTTGACTTAATTTGCAATCAAATACGTGAGTTACTTAAACAAGCTTCTCATGTTGACTTAATTTGCAAGCAAAAACCGTGAGTTGCTTAAACAAAACTTCTCACATTGATATCTCAAAGCTTCTCAAGCTTCTCACATTGGCATCTCAAAATTTCTCACGTTGACACATCAACGTTGGGAAGCAAAATATTCATAAGCTTCCCGTGAGTTGCTGTTCTGTTCACGTTAATTTCAGCAATGTGAAGCAGCATCAACAACATGAACTAGAAGATGGACTTGGATAAATATAATTTTCTATATACAAGAGGTTACGATAGGGATTGAGAGGAGGAATTGGTTTTGGTCTCCCGATAAAATACCACTAAAGAATTATTATTAAACTACCGCACCAATCTCAAATTACATTTTTGGGCTCCTTCTTATTATGAGTGTGTTAGTCTCCCTGTGTTTAAGATAATGAATGTCCACTAATTAAATGAGTTACTGACAACTCACTTAATTAATATCTTAGTCCAAGAGTAGTACCACTCAACCTTATCGTCATGTCGGACTAAGTCCACCTGCAGGGTTTAACATGACAATCCTTATGAGCTCCTCTTGGGGTCATTCTCAACCTAGATTACTAGGACACAGATTCCTTCTATAATCAACAACACACACTAAAAGTGATATCATTTCCCAACTTATCGGGCTTATTGATTTATCGAACTAATCTCACCCATTGATAAATTAAAGAAATAAATATCAAATATATGTGTTTGTTATTATATTAGGATTAAGAGCACACACTTCCATAATAACTAAGGTCTAGTTCTTTTATCAAGTCAGTATAAAAAGAACTTACCTAAAATGGTCCTACTCAATACAT
Source organism: Zingiber officinale (assembly GCF_018446385.1). Taxonomy (NCBI): domain Eukaryota; kingdom Viridiplantae; phylum Streptophyta; class Magnoliopsida; order Zingiberales; family Zingiberaceae; genus Zingiber; species Zingiber officinale. Next base: position 46,667,188 of record NC_055989.1, on the reverse strand, counting down.
TTAGAGTGTACTAGTGTATTTTATTAGTCAAGATAAACTAATACCTAATTACACTATGACTATTCCAATGGTTTGTTCCTTTCCATCTTAATCGTGAGCAACTGCTTATTATTTATAAAGAACTGATAACTTGATCTTCTGTGTGTGACACCACACACCATGTTATCTACAATATAAATTAATTGAACAACTACATTTATCATAAATGTAGATATTTAACCAATGTGATTCTTATTTCTAGATAAATGTTTATACCAAAAGCTAGGCTTTTAGTATACAATCTAACAATCTCCCACTTATACTAAAAGACTAAGCTGCCATATCTGTTGTCATACATCTGATTCCCAACCCTTCAACATGTCCATCAAAAGCTCTTGCCTTAAGGGCCTTAGTGAAAAGATCTATAGGTCATCATCTGATGCAATCTAGGCGGCAACAACTTCTCCTCGTTTATACGATTTCTCCTATTGGGTGGTACTTGCGCTCTATTATGTTTACTTGCATTATGGACTTATGGTTTCTTCGAGTTTGCTACTGCACCAAATTATTTTAGGCAAACCAGAAATCATATCTAAGTCTATCTTGAAGTATCTGAGCCGTATAACTTCTATGGCTACCTCAGAGGCTGCCATATACTCAGCTTCTATGGTGGATTCCGAAAAAGCACCTATGCTTATCACTCTTCTATAGTTATGACTTTACCTCCTAAAGTAAACACAAAACCCTGAGGTTGACTTACTATTGTCCCTTTCCGTTTGTATACTAAAATCCATGTAACCACAGGGACCAAATTATCTGCCTTGTAAGCTAGCATATAATCTCTAGTGCCTCTAAGGTACTACAATATATGCTTTACCGCAGATAAATGTCCTTGTCCAGAGTTACTTTGATATCTGCTAACTATGCACTGGGCAAAATAGATATCCAGTCTCGTGCATAGCATACATTAGGCTTCCGATAGCCGAAGCATAAGGAACTGCCTTCATTTTCTCTATCACCTTTGATGTCTTCGGAGACATCCCTTTAGATAAAGCTACTCAATGCTGAAAAGGTAAGAAACCTTTCTTGGAGTTTTGCATGCTAAAACGAGCGAGGATAGTATGAAGCTTGGGATAAGCACAACATTCTTTTCTTGTGATCCCTTTGATCCCGAGAATATGTGCGCACTCTCCCAAGTCCTTCATATTGAATTGTTTGGACAACCATATCCTTACTTCCGACAACACTTTGATATTGTTTCCAACTACCAAAAATGTCATCTACGTATAGTACAAGAAATACCACCACGCTTCCATCACACTACTTGTATACACAAGACTTATTTGATTATTAAATAAATCCAAAGGTCTGGATTACTTTATTAAACCAGATTTTCCAAGACCTTGAAGCATTGGTTCAGTCCATAGACTGATTGAGCTTGCACACAAGATGCTTCTTTGTTCTTTGCAATGAACCCTTCTGGTTGCTTTATATGGATGTTTTCTTCAAGACTTCCATTAAGGAAAGCTGTCTTGACATCCACTTGCTAAATCTCATGGATAAAAGAATCCGGGTAAACTTAAGCATGGCTACCGGTAAAAAGGTTTCCTTTCTCAACAAGCCTTGCTTTGAAAGTTTCTACCTTCCTGTCTATCCCTCTTTTCCTATTATAGATTAATTTTCACCCAATGGCTTTTACACCATTTGGTGATTTTATAAGCTTCCAAACTTCATTAGAATACATATATTGTAATTTTATATTTATTGCTTTTTGCAAAGATGCTGCCTCTTTATCTTGGAGTGCTTCGTCATATGTCCGGAGATCAGGTTCATGTCCACCAGGGATCGAGTCCAAAGACTCTCCTAAAACATGAATATTTTAGGTTGCCTAACAACCCTCCCACTACGACGAGGTATTTTCTATAATTGTGTATCATTTGTGATACGTGTTGCAGTTTCTTGTGATATTTCATCTTGTACAGTTGGTACTCGGTTAGACGTGTCCTTTAATTTCCTTAAGAACAATTTTTTACTCATGGGCTTGTGGTTTATAGTATAGTCCTTTTCTCAAATCGAGTATTGGTGCTAACAATGACCTTACGATTTGAAGGACTACAAAACTCTTTTCGTTTTTCTAGGATAACTCACAAACAAGTAAACTCATGTCCAATTTTTCAGTGTCTCTCACGTGCTAGATCACCCAAATCCGAATATACTTTAGACTAGGCTTACGCTCATTCTGCAATTCTGTGGGAGTAGAGAGTTCTGACTTAAAACGTACTATGTTCACTTCCATTTTTAGTGTATATCCTTAAAACAAATTTGGTAATTTTCTAAATAACTCATCATCGATCTAATTATTCCATAAGAGCCTTATACCTTCTTTCTACTACACCATTCTGTTGGGATGTACCAAGTGCAGTTAATTTGGATTGAATCCCTACTTCTGATAAGTGACTCCTAAATTCTCCCAAGAGGTATTTGCTACTACGATCTCACCGTAGTGTCTCGATATTTTTACTTTGACATTTCTCCGCATCAACCTTGTACTCTTTGAACTAATCAAAGCACTTAGACTTGCGGTGTATCAAGTAAATCTATCTGTGTCTCGAATGGTTGTCTATAAAATAGACAAAATATTCGAAACTACCTCTTGTCTGGATAGTCATAGGACCACACAAATCAGAATGAACCAAATCCAACATATCTTTGGCTCTATACCCCTTTAAAAGCTTCTTGGTTATTTTTCCTTCCAAATAAGACTCGTAGGTTGGAAAGATTTCCACTACCAATGAACTCAAGAGTTCATTGGTTATTATCCTTTGAATCCTACTCAAGTTAATATAACCTAGCCTTGGATGCCAAAAATATGATTGGTTCATTTCCGAAGGTTACTTTCTCTTAAAGTTAGAAAATGTGTTATTAATTTCCATTTATTGCATCGTGGGAGTTATTGGATTATAAATTGTCAACCAACGTACCAGAACAGATAATTTCTCTATTTTTCTTGATAACAAGTTTGTTATCAAAATAGACAGAATATCTATTCTTTAATAGTTTAGAAACTGAAATCAGGTTCTTTCTAAACTTAGTACGTAAAGATAATTTCTAATAATCCATATTTTATTCATATCAAAGGATAAACATCTCCTACTGCAACAGCTGGTACTTTTACAGCAATGTCATGTGGACGGTGATTTATATAGTTGTCGGATTTCCTGGAACCCCTGCAATGAATTGCAGACATAATCAGTGGTTCCTGTATCTACACACCAGGTACTGGTAGATAACACCACTAAATATGTCTCAACAACTAATAAAATACACCGTTATTGTTCTCAGTTTTGTGAGGACAGTCTACCTTAATGTCCAAGTTTTCCAATCATTACAATTGGGACTACTAAGTCTATTCTATAGTATAACAGTTAGGGGATTGACTAACATTTGAAAACCTAAGAATCACAAAATTATTTGGTCAAGACCAACATTTCAAAATCCCCGTGAATTTTGTATGCCACGTTAGTGTGGACGTATACAAATTCTAAAAAGAGATTTTATCCATTAATTTTATTATCTTGTCAACCTATGACAAATAAAATTAATAGTTGATCCGTCTTTGATCAAATAATTGGTCAAGACTCTAAATTTAAAATAATATTAATTCCTCTAACAATACTATTTAAATTTACCAACACCTCAAAACACCATGAATTTTACATGCCATGTTAGTGTGGACGTATACAAAATCATCATTTGTAAGAGGAGGGTTTTACCCATTAACTATCTTGTCAACCTAACTTTATGACAAATAAAATTATCTCAAACACCGTTAATTTTGTATACCACGTTAGTGTGGACGTATACAAAATCAATCATTTGTAAGAGGGATTTTAACCTATTAATTTTATTATCTTGTCAATCTAGTTTTATGACAAGTTAATAGTTGGTTTTCCTTTGGTCACACAAGTGATAGTAGTGACTCCATTGGGGAGGATACTATTAAATGTGTCTAAGTGTATACCATTACTTGGTACTAAGTCCATTAAATAGAATTGTGCCCCTTCAGTTGGAGAAGATCATACACATCCTAAATAACTTCCTATAACCATCCATTAAGGAAGTTTGATCTAGTGATCCGCAAACAAACTCATTCGTTGTGGAGGGAGGCACTCAGAGCCAACACGCAAGCTTGTTGCATCACTTACAAACCAGTAATGGAGACCGTGAGATTAATATACTAATCCCTCTCCCACTTAATTATTTAAGGTGAGGAATTTTAACCTATGCTAGCATATAACACATGCATACACACACATCACAGTAAATAAAAGGAATAAACATGGAAATTAATTTTTCAACTATTATGGCATTTTCATCACTATCCTCCGTGTGCTCCAACCCTAGCTACTGCCATCTTTAGCCACCGCCATCGGCTCGAGTTGTCGCATCTATCTTGCTTCTTATTCCGCTGCGCCTCTGGTCCTCCGATAGCACCACGCCTCGCAAGGATACAATCCGCGACAAATATAGAATTTTACATACATTGATCTTATATTCCATAAAGGAATGTACATATATTTTAGATCGAACAAAAAATGTAAAATCCTAATAACTAATACAGCTCCTACTGTATTTAATTTTACAATCATGCACACACAATTAAATGCCCTTGACATGTCCAAGGGTCCAATCACACACAATAAAAATATGTCATAATAGTTGGAGTCTGCAATCACAAAGTTAGCACATCCTACTATTATCCTGCCTAAATTATGTATGACATGTGCATAACCTAATTTGAAAACCAAACACACAGAGGCAAACCCTAGCTCTGATACTAATTGTTGGTTAGTCCTAAGAAAATCGTACCGGTTCCACTGTACAAAAATTTTTTATACAAGTGTCGAACCTTTCCTTAAATAACCTATTGTGTTCTTTAAAAATTAAATTAGGAATCGCAGACGGAACTTAACATTATTGATTCCAAATTTAACTTATCTGTTCTTAATGGTTTAGATTTGAATCGCAAGCGGAACTTAACACTATTGATTCAAATCTACCTAAGTTATTAATTCCATAAATATTAATTTCCAAAATTAGCTTCCAGGACTGCATGGCGAGGCACATGACCTTCTTGGATATGAGAGCAACGACCACCGCCTAGGCAAAGCCTTTTAAGGAAAGCTAATATTTATTTCCTTAAATAACTCTAGGTTAACCAAAAAGAACAATCGAATCACAAATAAAAAAAAAAAAACACAAACTCAAAAAACTATTTCGAAAACTCTAGAATCATATGCCTCTTGTGTTTGGTATTTCAAAAAATAACTATACAAAAAAAAACTAGTATGATGCGGAAAACAATTACTAGTTATACCTTTCTTTGTAAGCAAAAATAACCTCTCGATCTTCTATCGTATTCCTCTTCTAACATCGGACGTTGTGTGGGCAACGATCTTCCGAGAGGAGAACCACCAAGCACCTTCTTCTTCCTTCTAGGTTTCGGCCACCATAATTCTCCAAGAGAAGTAGAGGTCCGACCACCACCACCAAGCTCCAAGGGATGCAAGAAACAAAACCTCCTTTCTCTCCTTCTTCTCCTAGCTAGAAGCGGCCACTATCAAGAGCTCCAAGAGGGGTTGCCGCCGGCTACAAGAAGAAGAGAAGAGGGAGAAGCTAGGGCCGGCCACCAAGGAGGAAAAGAGAGGAGAAGAATAATAGAGTCGTTCACCCATGAAGGCACCTCTACCCCCTCTTTTATAATCCTTGGTCTTGGCAAATAAGAAAATTTTAATAAAAACTTCCTTAATTCTTTTGCCATGAAAAGGAAAATTTATTTTAATTAAAAAATAATTTTCTTCTCATTAAAATAATGGTCGTCCACTAATCTCCAATAGAAGGAAAGTTTTAATTAACACAATGATTAAAACTTCCTAATTTGTCTCCGAAAATTTATAAAAATTTATCCAATAATTTTTTCCCTTCATGGTGGATTTGTAAAAAGGAAATTTAAAACTCCTCTCCTTTTAATTCCACGTGATCGGCCTTAGCATTGATCAACGTTGGTGATCGGCCTTAGCATTGATCAACGTTGGCAAGTTTCTTAATTTGCAATAAAAACGTGACTTGCTTAAACAAGCTTCTCATGTTGACTTAATTTGCAATCAAATACGTGAGTTACTTAAACAAGCTTCTCATGTTGACTTAATTTGCAAGCAAAAACTGTGAGTTGCTTTGCTTAAACAAAACTTCTCACATTGATATCTCAAAGCTTCTCAAGCTTCTCACATTGGCATCTCAAAATTTCTCACGTTGACACATCAACGTTGGGAAGCAAAATATTCATAAGCTTCTCGTGAGTTGCTATTATGTTCACGTTAATTTCAGCAATGTGAAGCAACATCAACAACATGAACTAGAAGATGGACTTGGATAAATATAATTTTCTATATACAAGAGGCTACGATAGGGAACGAGAGGAGGAATTGGTTTTGGTGTCCCGATAAAATTAAGCTTCCCGTGTTCGCTCCGAATACACAACTTAACTTCATCAATAATAATTCATACCACTAAAGAATTATTATTGAACTACCGCACCAGTCCCAAATTACATTTTTGGGCTCCTTCTTATTATGAGTGTGTTAGTCTCCCTGTGTTTAAGATAATGAATGTCCACTAATTAAATGAGTTACTGACAACTCACTTAATTAATATCTTAGTACAAGAATAGTACCACTCAACCTTATCGTCATGTCGGACTAAGTCCACCTGCAGGGTTTAACATGACAATCCTTATGAGCTCCTCTTGGGGTCATTCTGCATAGATTACTAGGACACAGATTCCTTCTATAATCAACAACACACACTATAAGTGATATCATTTCCCAACTTATCGAACTTATTGATTTATCGAACTAAATCTCACCCATTGATAAATTAAAGAAATAAATATCAAATATATGTGCTTGTTATTATATTAGGATTAAGAGCACACACTTCCATAATAACTAAGGTCTAGTTCTTTTATCAAGTCAGTATAAAAAGAATTTACCTAAAAAGGTCCTACTCAATACATTTAGAGTGTACTAGTGTAATTTATTAGTCAAGAAAACTTATACCTAATTACACTACGACTATTCCAATGGTTTGTTCCTTTCCATCTTAATCGTGAGCAACTGTTTATAATTTATAAAAAACTGATAACATGATCTTCTGTGTGTGACACCACACACCATGTTATCTACAATATAAATTAATTGAACAACTACACTTAGCATATAAATGTAGACATTTGACCAATTTGATTCTTTATTTCAAAATAAATGTTTACAAAAAACTAGGCTTTTAGTATACACTCTAACAAAAGGTATCCCTTGGACTGGACTTCATAGGAATCACTTGTATTAGGTAGAATTGGATGTTAATAGAGATGACCCTCTGACATTACCACCACAAGGAAGTGTCAGTAATGAATCAAACTTCCTATATAGTGGCAAAAGGTGAATACGCTCACCCCCAACGCTCCCGCCAACCTGTCCCAGGGCTAACACGAAGGAGGTAAATCACGGGCGGCTACTAGCCTTTGGAATAGTGACTAGTACATAAGGGAGACAGTTACCTCATCTTTGCCGAGATTTGAACCCCAAACCTCATGATGGCAACACCTCATGCGCTAGCCACTAGACCCATCCATGGTGGCAAAAGGCGAATACGCTCATCCATAGCACCCCCACCACTAGACCCATCCAACACATAGGGATAGAGGATGCGTAATTGGTAATCTTTAGTTCATTGATTAGCATCATAATGAAATTGAACTCCTAGAATGTCTCACTCGACCAAAGTCCTCAATCAATCCTCAATTCTCTCAAACTCTCTCTCTCTCTCTCTCTTTCTTCCTCTTTCTCCTAATCTTACTTCTCTTTAAAGTGCATAAATTCTCAACCATGGATAGTTTAGCTAATTTATTGTGATTGATCTCTAGTGATTATATCCAGTCCTTGTAGGTTCGATATCTTTTATTGCTTGACAATAATCATGCACTTGCAGATTGTACACATCAGTCTACTAAACTGAAAACATCTTCATACTTATTGGCACAAACTTTGCACAGTATAAAGATTATTATGGTTTTATTAGATTGCATGGATCTATTCTTTGCATTTAGGCATGATCGCCTTTCATCTTTGACTAGTGATTTGAATACAGAACAAAAGGTGACCTATGATAAGTGCAAGTGATCAAATCGCATGAGTTTAATGATCATGAAGATATCCAATCTAGAATCACTTTCAATAACTAAGGATGAGGATGTAAAAACCTTCATTTGGGAGTTATTAGATGATTTGTTTTAAATGATAGGGTCAAGACTACTTCACTTCTTATGAAGTTAGTGTCTATATGGTATAATGGGAAGGGTAGCATTAGGGAGTAAATCATGGAGATGTCAAACTTGGTTAAAAGGCTTAAGACACCAAAGCTACACATGTTTGAAAGCGTCCTTATAAATCTCATCTTAATTTCTCTGCCTACATAGTTCACAACCTTTAAGATAAGTTACAACCCTCCAAAAGAGAAGTGGACACTAAATGAGCTCATATCTCAATGTGTACAGGAAGAAAAGATATTGAGACATAACACATCTCATAGGGCTCACTTTGCATCCTCATCATAGTATTCAAGCAAAAAAAGAGAAAGGATACAAGTAAGAGTAAGGGTAAATAACTTATAGTTATTAGGGCTTCAGGGCATAAGATGCAAAAGTAACAAGATCCAGACTCAACATGTTTCTTTATTAAAAAAAAAGACATCTAAAGAAAGATTGCCCTAGATACGTCAACTGGCATGTCTAGTAAGGAACACTTCTCAACTTTATCAGTTTAAAAGTCAACCTAGGTATTGTATCTAATAACACTTGGTGGATAGATACAAGTGAAACTACTTATATAAGTATAACTATGTAGGGTTGCCTTAGGAGTTAAATGTCAATTGATGCTGAAAGATTTATTTATACGGAAACTAGTAAGAAGGCAAAAGTAGAGGCAATATGTGTCTTTAGAGTTTGTTTAGGGAACAATGTACATTTAAATTTAAAAAATACATTTGTAGTGTCGTCTTTTAGATGGAACTTAATTTCTATTCCATGTTTGGATAAATCTGGATACACATGTGCATTGAAAATAAAAAGTTTAGTTTTTTTTAAATTCTATCTTGTGTGGTACTAGTTCCTTAATTGACAAACTTTGCAGATTAGACATTGGACTCATAAAGATAATATTGTAATGAATAATATAGGTTGAAGCATGGTGTGATAAATGAGAATTCATCTATATTGTGGCATAAACATTAAGGTATATCTCTAAACTATGCCTAGAAAGGTTAATGTCACTAGGAATTCTCGATTCCCTTGATATATCAAATTTTGGAAACTACATTGAGTGTATCAAGGGAAAAATGACTAACAAGAGTAATGAGGGTTCAAGGAGGATTAATGGAGTCTTAGAGCTTATACATACAGATATATATAAACTGACCCCTAAGGTTTCTTGGAATGATCAAGCATATTTTATAAACTTTATAGATGACTATTCTAAATATGGATACTTATACCTTATTCATGAGAAGTCACAATTCCTATATATATTCAAAACCTTCAAAGACTGAAGTTGAAAATTAACTTAGTAAGAAGATTAAAATCGTAAGATCAGACTATGATGGTGAATAATATGGTAGATCTGATAGATCAGGTGAACAACATTCTAAGCCATTTGTAGATTACCTTGTAGAGTGTCGAATCATTGCGCAATACACTATGCCTGTAACGCCCGCCCTTCCAGGGGACACTCTGACTGCCCTTAGAGGGACGGGGTTACTTACATTCACCTAACATACTAATGCATATGAACTCATGGCAGCGGAAGACATGCTTAAAAATTTTATCATATACATTTGATTGTCTTAAACATGACATGTGAATCATAACTTATTTAACATTTACCATATCATAATAAGTCTAACACGGTAAACTATCATGAGAGCATAACATACTAGTTCAACCATCATCATCAACATAGGGTTCAAACTTAGTTCACATGCACAATTTAGTCAAAATGAATTTAAACTTAATTGATCTATCCACCATGCCACTTCCACACACATCATCATCGCCCTTCCTGCTGCTCCCATTAGTTCATCCATTCCTTGCCCTTATCTACAGTACAAGGAAACGTAAAACTATAAGCCCAAAGGCTTAATGAGCTCCTTTCCTACTCAGAAAACATAAAGCACGTGATACCACATAGCATGTGAAACATAGCATAGCATAGCATAGCATGGAGAATCATAACATAAAACATAGTGCATAACATAGCATCGCATAGCGTGTGAGTACATATCATGGGAACATATCATATCCTGAAATCATGTATCATAACTCATACCTGTTCATAATAATACATAACCAATAATTCATAAAACATATGCATGTAAATGCAAGATGTATATTTTCAAAACATGTATCATGGAATGCACATATGCATCATGTCTCTTTTTAAAACATATCTTATACATACTTGAACATAACATAATCATCATGAGGGCCCGACTTGTACCACATACATACATAAATGCGCGCAATCCCTAGGACAGGGTAGCTAGCCCCGAACCTACTAGGGATCTAGGTCCGTTCATAGTCCGTCGACCTAGGGGCGTACTAAGGAGCCCATCCCTTTTTACGAGGCCCGTTTCATAGACCATCGACCTCGGGGCGCTTATGGAGCCCACCCTTGGTACAAGCCATATAAAATAAAATATCATGTCATACATATCATGTCATCAAGCATATCATAGCTTATCATACATGTCATAATTTCTTGTCATATCATGAAGAGAGCTCTTGATCCCATCTTAAGGGAAGCATCTCTTTACCATACCATGAAGAGTGCTCTTGATCCCAACTTAAGGGAAGCAACTCTTAGGCTTTTCTTCTTACATAAGCCTTTCATACATATATCATAAACATAACATGTTCGTATCACAACATAAAACATATCATGTGATCTTCATAGCACTAAGCATGACATATCATATCATGAAGCATAGCATATCATATCATGGGCATGGCATATCATATCATAGCATAGCATAGCATATCATGAGTATAGCATATCATATCATGGAACATAGCTTATCTCATAACATAAGGCATAACATATCATATCATAAGCATAACATATCTTATTATGAGTATAGCATATCATATCATGGAACATAGCTTACTTCATAACATAAGACCTACATGTCGTATCATGAACATAGCATATCATATCATGAGCAAAACATATCATATCATGAGCATAACATATCATATCATGGAACATAGCTTATCTCATAACATAAGGCATAACATATTATATCATGAACATGGAACTTAAACTAATCACTTATCAAAGACCATACATCATGAGAAAACATAAGCATGCTTGGTTAGATTCACTCTAGACCCATTTATCCCTCTTGGCCGAAACCCTACTAATTGGGTTTCCCATTTTTTTTTTCCACTATAAAAAGCATGAACTAAAGCCACCTATAGATAAGTAACCATATATCATCAATGGGCATAAACAAGCATGGTTAGTTTACAAGACATGGCTCTAGGTCTCTACACTTGCTTGGCCGAGCCCTAAAGTGAAGTGCTAGGTTCCATTTGTGTAACATGTAGCATAAAACTTATCTAACCATAAAAGATCATGATTAGGTTTCAAAACTTTACCCTAGGCTTGGCATTCCTTCTTGGCCGAGACCTTCATTTAGGGTTTTAGATTTTCTAATGCAACATGTAACATAGTGCTTTAACCTTACCATATACAAGATATCATACTTCATGAACAAGCATAAATAAGCATGATTGGGTTTCAAAACTCTACCCTAGGTTTGGTATTCCTTCTTGGCCGAGACCTTCATTTAGGGTTTTAGGTTTTCTAATGCAACATGTAACATAGTGCTTTAACCTTACCATATACAAGATATCATACTTCATGAACAAGCATAAATAAGCATGATTGGGTTTCAAAACTCTACCCTAAGCTTGGAATTCCTTCTTGGCCGAGACCTTCATTTAGGGTTTTAGGTTTTCTAATGCAACATGTAACATAGTGCTTTAACCTTACCATATACAAGATATCATACTTCATGAACAAGCATAAATAAGCATGATTGGGTTTCAAAACTCTACCCTAAGCTTGGAATTCCTTCTTGGCCGAGACCTTCATTTAGGGTTTTAGGTTTTCTAATGCAACATGTAACATAGTGCTTTAACCTTACCATATACAAGATATCATACTTCATGAACAAGCATAAATAAGCATGATTGGGTTTCAAAACTCTACCCTAAGCTTGGTATTCCTTCTTGGCCGAGACCTTCATTTAGGGTTTTAGGTTTTCTAATGCAACATGTAACATAGTGCTTTAACCTTACCATATACAAGATATCATACTTCATGAACAAGCATAAATAAGCATGATTGGGTTTCAAAACTCTACCCTAAGCTTGGTATCATGTCTTGGCCGAAACTTTACACTAAGGTTTCCATCATTTTTATTATCACATGAAGCATAAAACCTAAGCTATCAACATATAAAAATTTCATATATCATGAAGGAGCATAACAACATATTTTTTTTTCTCAAAATCTTGCCCTAAACTCTATGATTCATATTGACCGAACCCTTAGATTAGGGTTTCTAATTCTTTTATTGACATATAAGGTCTTAAGACTTAAACTATCAACACATGAAAGATCCTACATCATATAAGAGCATGGATATGTTGGGTTCTTCGGGCCGCGAAAACCGCTTTTTCGCGTCGCGGAAACCCCGAGTCACCCAAAGCTGTAGATCCATGCAAAGATTCGTAAACAAAAACTTTTCGAAAACCTTTTCTTGTACGAGTTTGTAAAACCTTTAGATCTACACTAGATAAGGGTTATACCTTCGAAGCGTGCCTTTCGCTTATCCCGCTCGTCCAAGGAGTTGCCGGATCTCTAGACCGTCAAGCGCCGGTCCTCTAGAAGTATCCACACGGACACATAGGTGGAGAAAAACCTCACACAAAGGTGTGCTAGCACCTTGGTGAGATTCGGCCAAGCAAGGAGGAGAGGGAGAGAGAGAGTTTGAGAGGAAGAAGGAGGAAGATACACCACACTTGAATGAAAATGAATGAAAATCAATCCCAATTCAAAAGTGGCCGGCCACTTCTCATCAAGTGTAACTCCCCATTAAATGCAATTAATGTGAAGTTAATAAGAAAATGGCTTTGTAACTTCCATGAGGTGGCACACCATGATGATTTGGAACATCATCATTGGTCCACCTAATGCCAACTCACCAATGAGGTGGCAAAAGGTCAAGTCAAAATTGACCTTTGGTCTTCCTTCTCTAGTCAAGTCCAACTTGACCCAATCTCTACCATGGTTGATCTAATCCAACCATTTGATTCGAGCCAACTTAATATAATGAATCTAATTCATTAAATTAAATTGATTTAATAAGTCATAATCTAAATTTGACTCATTAAATACATGAATCAACTTGAGTCTAACTCAAGTTAGCTCAATTAGGATTACTCTTAATCCAATTTGATTCATCAAATGAATCTAATCCTCTTGGTTCATCATATGAACCTAATCTCCATCTAATTGTCCTAAGTGTGTGACCCTATAGGTTCTTGTAACGTTGGCAATGCCCTAAACCCATTTAGGAGCATAAGTAATGAGCGGTATCTAGCAACACATCATTACTACCCAAGTTACAAGAATGTCGAGATCCGACATCACCTTGTGACTACTAATTGTGACTCCTCACAATATGTGACATTGTCCTTCTATCCTAGACAACTAGATTGATCAATGTGAGGCATAGACCGTGTCATCCTCTAATCAATCTAAATCTTGAACTCCAAGTAGACTACTCGATCAAATGAGCTCAACATCTAATGTTGACTCATTTGGGCATGACCATGCACTTAGTGGTCTCACTCTATCAAGAATAGCGATGTCACTCCCGTCATATGGGAGGGATAGATCCCATCTACATCACTCACATCCCTCTGCATAATTCGTTACATACCCAGTAATCGCCTTTATAGTCCACCCAGTTACGGGTGACGTTTGACGAAACTAAAGTACATAACTCCTTATGTAGGGATCCATGGTGACTTCAGGTCTAAGGACTAATAGTCATACTAATAGCCACATGAGAAAGTATATGACACTCATATAACGATCCATGATACTTTCTCATGGCGGGTCATTCAGTATACATTCTCTAATGCATACCCATGTGTCAGCTTGATATCTCTATATCCATGACTTGTGAGATCAAGTCATCGAGCTGACCTACATGCTAGTCTTATTGTATTAACATCGTCCCTGAATGCTAATACTCGACTAGGAATGATTTAGAGTAGTGTTCCCTATATCATCTCACTATCGATTCAACTAATCGATTGATATAGGTATGAACCTTCTACTCAAGGACGCTATTATACTTAGTCTATTTGGCACTAATACAAATAAGTATAATAACCAAACAAATGTCTTTATTAATATACAAGAATATGATAAACAGGAGTCCATACAATCATCAAATGATTGGCTCTAGGGCTCTAACTAACAATCTCCCACTAGCACTAGTGCCAATCAGTATAGGCTCTAAGGCCTAAAGACCTAGTGTGACCATCATGCTTCCTCTGTGCCAAAGCCTTGGTTAAGGGATCTGCGATGTTAGCCTCTGTAGGTACTCTGCAAATCTTCACATCTCCTCTATCGATAATCTCTCGAATGAGATGGAAGCGCCGTAGTATATGCTTGGTCCGCTGGTGTGAGCGAGGTTCCTTCGCCTGTGCTATAGCTCCATTGGTGTCACAATAGAGCTCAACTGGGTCAGCGATGCTAGGAACCACCCCAAGTTCAGTAATGAACTTGCGGATCCAAATTGTACTCGGCTTCTGTTGTAGAATCAGCTACTGTATCCTGCTTCGAACTCTTCCAGCTGACAGCACCACCATTAATGCAAAATACGAACCCTGACTACGATCAATTATCATCCTGATCGGTCTGAAAGCTGGCATCACTGTAACCCTTTACAGTTAGCTCATCATTGCCTCCATATATCAAGAAATATTCTTTAGTCCTTCGTATGTACTTAAGAATATTCTTGACCGCTATCCAGTGACTTTCACCTGGATCTGACTGGTATCTACTCGTCATGCTCAAAGCATACGAGACATCAGGTCGAGTACACAGTATGGCGTACATGATCGATCCTATGGCTGAGGCATAAGGGATCTGATCCATGCGGTCTCTCTCCTCTCTAGAAGAAGGACCTTGAGTCTTCGAAAGACTCACGCCATGTGACATCGGCAGAAATCCCTTCTTGGAGTTCTGCATGGCAAACCTAAGGAGTACCTTGTCAATATATGTACTCTGACTTAGGCCAAGCAATCTCTTAGATCTATCTCTATAGATCTGTATCCCTAGAATGCGGGATGCCTTACCTAAGTCCTTCATTGAGAAGTAACTCCCTAGCCTGGTCTTGACAGACTGAAACATAGGGATGTCCTTCCCAATGAGTAGTATGTCATCCACATATAATATGAGGAAGACAACTATGTCCCTTACAACCTTCTTGTAGACACAAGGCTCATCTTCGTTCTTGATGAAACCAAACTGTTTGATCGCATCATCAAATCGAAGATTCCAGCTTCGAGAAGCTTGCTTTAGTCCATAAATGGACCTATGCAGCTTGCATACTCTGCTAGTATGCTGTGGATCTACAAAAGCCTCAGGTTGTGTCATGTACACATCCTCGAGTAGGTTTCCATTCAGAAACACGGTTTTGACATCCATCTGCCATATCTCATAGTCATGGTAGGCTGCAATAGCAAGCATGATCCGAATGGACTTAAACATCGCCACTGGAGAAAAGGTTTCATCATAGTCAATACCATGAATCTGCTTGAAACCTTTAGCTACCAAGCGACCCTTATAGATAAGTCCATCCATGTCAGTCTTTCTCTTAAAGACCCACTTGCACCCAATGAGTTTTACCCCTTTAGGTGGATCAACCAAAGTCCATACTTGGTTGGTGTACATGGATTCTATCTCGGATCTCATGGCTTCTAGCCATTTCTTAGAATCTGGTCTCATCACAGCTTCTTGATAGGTGGTAGGCTCATCCTCTATGAGCACAATGTCATCATGGTCAGACAAGAGAAATGAGTATCTCTTAGGCTGACGACGTACCCTATCAGACCTGCGAAGAGGTATGTCTACTTGAACCGGTTGTTGTTCCTCAACTCCTTGTGAAACAACATCATCCACAACACTTTGTGGTTCGAGTTCAACTTCCATCGAGGCATCAGTGCTATTGTTCGCAACTTGAACTTCTTCAAGATCGAACGTGCTCCCACTAGTCTTTCTAGAAACAAAGTCCCTTTCTAGAAAGACCCCAGTCTTTGCCACAACTACCTTGTGCTGACTGGGAATGTAGAAGTAATATCCCTTAGTTTCCTTGGGATATCCAATGAAATAGCACTTGTCGGATTTGGGTCCTAATTTGTCTGAGACTTGACGTCTTACGTAAGCCTCACAGCCCCAAATCCTCATGAAAGACACCTGGGCATCTCTCCCAGTCCATATCCTATATGGTGTCTTTATCACGACCTTTGATGGAACTCGGTTGAGTATGAAAGCTGCCGTGTCTAGAGCATATCCCCATAGATATGTCGGAAGATCTGTGTTACTCATCATAGATCGTACCATATCTAATAAGGTACGATTCCTCCTTTCGGATACACCATTCCACTGTGGTGTTCCAGGAGGAGTGAGTTGAGATAAAATCCCACACTCAGCTAAGTAGTCACGAAACTCATGGCTTAAGTATTCACCACCTCGATCTGATCGAAGTACCTTAATACTCTTGCCAAGTTGGTTCTGTACTTCATTTTTGAATTCTTTGAACTTTTCAAAGGATTCAGACTTATGTGTCATCAAGTACACATAACCGTATCTACTGAAGTCATCAGTAAATGTGATGAAGTATCTGTAACCGCCTCTAGCAGCGACATTGAAAGGGCCACATACATCACTATGTATGAGTCCTAACAAATCAGTCGCCTCGCTATGCCCACTAAAAGGGTCTTGGTCATCTTGCCTCGTAGGCATGACTCGCATATCTCATATGATTCTAAATCAAATGAGTCCAACAAACCATCCATATGGAGTGGGATAGCGCTTGTATGACCTAAGCGACAGTGCCAGAGGTATGTTTGGTTCATGTCATTTGACTTGAACCTCTTGGTACTAATGTTATAGATAGAGCTCTCAAGGTCTAGAATATAGAGTCCGTTTATTAGTGGTGCACTACAATAGAACATATCTTTCAAATAAACAGAACAACATTTGTCTTTTATTATAAAAGAGTATCCTTTCTTGTCTAAACAAGAAACTGAAACTATGTTCTTAGTAAGAGCAGGCACATAACAACAATCATCTAAATCTAGTACAAGCTCAGAGGGCAGAGATAGCTGATAAGTTCCTACAGCAACAATAGCAACCCGTGCTCCATTGCCTACTCGTAGGTCCACCTCGCCCTTTGCCAATGCTCTGCTGCACATCAGGACAAATGTGAGAAGCACATCCAGTATCTAATACCCATGATGTAGAAATAGATAGATTGACTTCTATAACATATATACCTGAAGTGGAAGTCTCACTTCGCTTCTTCTTAAGATCCTCCAAGTATACCTTGCAGTTCCTCTTCCAGTGCTCGGTCTGACCGCAGTGGAAGCAGGTAGCATCCTTGGCGACCCCTCCTTTAGGCTTCAGTGCCTTGCCTTTGCCCTTGGTTTGGGACTTTCCCTTACCTTTGGGCTTGCCCTTGCCCTTGTGCTTCTGGACCATCAGAATGGGCTTAACCTTCTTAAGGTTAATCTCAGCAGTTCGTAACATACTAAGTAGCTCGGGCAGTGGCTTGTCAATCTCGTTCATGTTATAGTTGAGAACGAATTGACTATAGCTATCCGGCAAGGACTGCAAGATCAAGTCAGTGGCCAGCTCTTGGCCAAGTGGGAACCCCAGTCTTTGTAGGTTCTCTATGTACCCAATCATCTTGAGTACATAAGGACCTACGGGAGCCCCGTCTGACATCTTGCACTGAAACAGTGCCTTAGAGATCTCAAATCTCTCATGCCTCGCTTGTCCCTGATATAGTTGGCGAAGATGCTCAACCATATCGTAGCGCCCATCAACTCGTGTTGCTTCAGGCTCGAGTTCATGGTCGTGAGCATTAGACAGGACACATCTAATGCGTCATCTTGATGCTTCTTGTAAGCATCTTTGTCACTCCGGGGCATTGGCGGGAGGAGCCTCCGGAATGGGCTGCTCCAGAGCGTACTGTACGCACCTCGGTGAGAACTATTCTCAAGTTCTGTATCCAGGAAATTCGCTCCGTTGAGCTTGTCCTTCTCAAGGACGGATCGCAGGAGAAGGAATTCGTGTTCGACGTCATGGTTATCTACAACAGAAAATTTGCAGAAATAAATATCATATTCTTTAAAAATCATTTAATTAGGCCTTTAATTAAATGATGCTCCCACTAAATTCTATAATTCTTGTGGGACAAGATCCACATTATACTAACCCTTGAGTTAGCTTTGGCTAATACGCCCAAGGCTTAGTATGATCGGTAGGTAACGATTACCAATTACATCTCTATGCAACTCTTGTTTATAGAATCAATATCTGCATTTATATTAAAACTCGAGTTAGCTTTGGCTAATACGCCCGAGAGTTAATATAGATGTGATTTTGACCTATCTTTCCAACTATTGGAAGAATGCCTATAGTTGACTCGATCCAACCGAGTAACTATGAATACTCAATCTAATTGAGTTTGTATTCACCCATGCGTTGATAGACGGGACCAAGATTGTCCCTCCGTACCCTACCAAGATAATATGTATTGCTCTGCTTTGGCAGATTCACCAATACATGTGATCGAGGTAGTGATAGGTATCACGACACGGTTAGGCATTAGAGTTGAGTCGATTGAGATCTAATCTAATCGAAAGGGATGCATCTTGTGCATGACTTAGATCTAATCTAATCGCAAGGGTGCATCATGTGCACGACTTAGATCTAATCTAATCGTAAGGCACTAATTAATTAACTACTTATTAAATATGCATCACATACACAAGCAATTAATTAATCTATTTGTGATTTAGTCATGGCCCTACTACGATCTTCTCAAGCCAATGAGAAGATCGATTGGTCAACCTAGGGTCAACAGCTTCTTCAAGCTCCTCCCTTTGACCACCTTGTGTTGCTCGTGCCCGCCTCGGAACTCCGTCTCGTGTGGACCCTCCACTGCTCCAATTTGTACATTACAATTTGAAACTCGAGTTACATTCGAGTCTAAATCTAATTTACAACAAGAAAATAAGAGAAGGCACGACGCGCAGGTCGCGAATATAATACAACACTCGCAAACACATAACGGCACGCAGGCCGTATTTTGAATTACAACACAAATCCAATCTTATTGGGTATTTTGGGCCATGACTATCACAAATTAATATATAATTCAAAATTATATATTTTCATAATTTTCTATAATTTTAAAATTAATTTTTACAATTTTATGAATAAAATTTCTCGGCGGTCCCGTTTAGCGGTTTCGGGCGCAATCGCGGAACGGATCCCCTTGCGGGGCCCAGGGGCAGCGCCCCTACCCGCGATCTAACCATTGCGAGGGTTCCTTTGCGATCCAACAGCGCCTAAACCCGCTGTCCCAAAACGATTTGGGTCGAGACATTGCCGTTTCGGAAAAATCTTCCCGGCGGGTTCGTTTATAGCGATTTCGGGTGCAATCGCGAAGCAAATTCCCTTGCGGGGTTAAGGGCTATGCCCCTACCCACGATCTAACCATCGTGAGTTGCTCCTTTGCGATCTAATGGCACCCGACCCCGCTGTCCCAACCGGATTTGGGGCAAAAAACTTTCCGGTAGCCGAAGCCTACAAGTGCTGAGACACTTGTGCTTCGCTTCTACGGAAAAATTACTCATAAAAACTCTAAAAACTCAATTTTTACAGAAAATTACAGAAGGTTTATTTTTCATAAAAATACAAACGAACTCGTACAAGTCTTTGCACGTGGCTCTGATACCACTGTTGGGTTCTTGGACATGAAATCGCCTTTTGCGTCATGAAACCCCGAGTCACCCAAAACCGTAGATCCGTGCAAAGATTCGTAAACAAAAACTTTTCGAAAAACCTTTTCTTGTACGAGTTTGTAAAACCTTTAGATCTACACTAGATAAGGGTTATACCTTCTAAGCGTGTCTTTCGCTTATCCCGCTCGTCCAAGGAGTTGCCGGATCTCTAGACCGTCAAGCGCCGGTCCTCTAGAAGTATCCACACGGACACGTAGGTGGAGAAAAACCTCACACAAAGGTGTGCTAGCACCTTGGTGAGATTCGGCCAAGCAAGGAGGAGAGGGAGAGGGAGAGCTTGAGCGGAAGAAGGAGGAAGATACTCCACACTTGAATGAAAATGAATGAAAATCAATCCCAATTCAAAAGTGGCCGGCCACTTCTCATCAAGTGTAACTCCCCATTAAATGCAATTAATGTGAAGTTAATAAGAAAATGGCTTTGTAACTTCCATGAGGTGGCACACCATGATGATGTGGAACATCATCATTGGTTCACCTAATGCCAACTCACCAATGAGGTGGCAAAAGGTCAAGTCAAAATTGACCTTTGGTCTTCCTTCTTTAGTCAAGTCCAACTTGACCCAATCTCTACCATGGTTGATCTAATCCAACCATTTGATTCGAGCCAACTTAATATAATGAATCTAATTCATTAAATTAAATTGATTTAATAAGTCATAATCTAAATTTGACTCATTAAATACATGAATCAACTTGAGTCAAACTCAAGTTAGCCCAATTAGGATTACTCTTAATCCAATTTGATTCATCAAATGAATCTAATCCTCTTGGTTCATCATATGAACCTAATCTCCATCTAATTGTCCTAAGTGTGTGACCCTATAGGTTCTTGTAACGTTGGCAATGCCCTAAACCCATTTAGGAGCATAAGTAATGAGCGGTATCTAGCAACACATCATTACTACCCAAGTTACAAGAATGTCGAGATCCGACATCACCTTGTGACTACTAATTGTGACTCACAATATGTGACATTGTCCTTCTATCCTAGACATCTAGATTGATCAATGTGAGGTATAGACCGTGTCATCCTCTAATCAATCTAAATCTTGAACTCCAAGTAGACTCACTCGATCAAATGAGCTCAACATCTAATGTTGACTCATTTGGGCATGGCCTTGCACTTAGTGGTCTCACTCTATCAAGAATAGCGATGTCACTCCCGTCATATGGGAGGGATAGATCCCATCTACATCACTCACATCCCTCTGCATAATTCGTTACATACCCAGTAATCGCCTTTATAGTCCACCCAGTTACGGGTGACGTTTGACGAAACTAAAGTACATAACTCCTTATGTAGGGATCCATGGTGACTTCAGGTCTAAGGACTAATAGTCATACTAATAGCCACATGAGAAAGTATATGACACTCATATAACGATCCATGATACTTTCTCATGGCGGGTCATTCAGTATACATTCTCTAATGCATACCCATGTGTCAGCTTGATATCTCTATATCCATGACTTGTGAGATCAAGTCATCGAGCTGACCTACATGCTAGTCTTATTGTATTAACATTGTCCCCGAATGCTAATACTCGTCTAGGAATGATTTAGAGTAGTGTTCCCTATATCATCTCACTATCGATTCAACTAATCGATTGATATAGGTATGAACCTTCTACTCAAGGACGCTATTATACTTAGTCTATTTGGCACTAATACAAATAAGTATAATAACCAAACAAATGTCTTTATTAATATACAAGAATATGATATACATGAGTCCATACAATCATTAAATGATTGGCTCTAGGGCTCTAACTAACAGGATAAGCATGATACCACAAGAAACTTTGCTCTAGATCTTCCCCTTTTGTCTTGGCCGAAACCTCAAGATGAGGAGAATATATTTCTCTCTTTTTTTTTTTTTTTACAACATGAAGCATAACTTGTAACTTGTAAATCCTAAGTGACTACCAATCTATCTTGTCAAAACTTTCAATGAATTTCATAAGGTTTCAAAAGCGTTTTCATACAACATAATCGAAACTACTTATACTGCAGTGAGGGGATACTCACATCCTTCGCTTGATTTCCTTAGGGAAGTAACCTTGATTTGTGGAGCTTTCCTAGAGGGAAGCTTTCCTTTGCTTGGGTTCGGCAATGGTGAGGGGAAGTGTTCTTGGTCACGGTGAGAAGGAGGAGGAAGGGAGGAAGAGAGAAAAAAAATGAACTCTCTTCTTAAATTTCTCCTTTTATTCTACATGAGTGGAGGAAGGGAAATTACATTTTTCCTTCCCCTTTCTTTTACTCACTCTAAATGAAAAGAAGAAGCAAGACTCATCTTTTCATTTGAGAGGAAGAAGGCAACTCCAATTTCTCCTTCTAAGTGAAGAGAGCCTTCACTTCCTTACCTTTAACTATGATTTCCCTCTCCTTTCTAACAATAATTACTCTTGGTCTATTGGTTAACACATACATGTATCTAGTAAGAGATTCAAGGTTCAAACCTTGGTCATCTCTTTTTAGTTCTCTTATTTTATTATTTTTGAAATTTTTACATATAAGGCCTATTTATTTTTATTCATGATAAAAATATCTAAAATCTTGCTAAGTACCCTATGGGTGTTACAATGCCTAGGACCCTCAGTAGAATGGTATAGTAGAGTAATGAAATTGTAAAAGACACAATGAGAAGTATGATTGCATTTTCTTCTCTTCTGAGTCTTTATGGGGTGAGACATTCAAGACTATGGTTTACTTACTCAATAGAGTTTCTAGTAAGGTGGTAACGGAACCCCCATAAGATTTGTGGATATGTAGAGTGCCTAGTCTTAGGCATCTACGTGTCGAGGGTTGCCCAATAGAGGCTAGGCCTTATAGGCATAACAAAAGGAAATTGGACTCAAGAACTGTAACGCCAACATTTTGTAAAATACTCTAAAAACTTTAGAAGTTTCAAGTTTTACAACCCCTTGAGGAACTCTTTTTTTGAGATGGAAAATTCCAAACTTATTGAGGATGGTAGGAGTGATAAAATTAGGTAAATAACATTTGAAGAGAACATTGATGATCCTAATCTGGTAACTACTGATATAGATGATAGCAAATTGATTACCATTCCAAATATAATTGAAACTTCACAAGTTTAATGGGTAGTTGACCATGATATTTCCATGTCCCCACAAATTTAATTGGAAGGTACGTTGACTCAAATAGAGGTATTCCCTCCTATAGTTGAGCATGACTCCCAACCATTTCAAAATCAAGTGTCAATAAGGAGATCTATTAGAGAAAAGAGAACTACGATGTCTCGTGATTATATATAACTCCAAGAGCATGAGTTTAACATAGAGTTGAAAGATGATTACACATCTTTCCAAGAAGTCAAACAATGCCCTCATTGTTGGGTTTTTCGGGCCACGAAAACCGCTTTTCACGTCACGGAAACCCCGAATCTCCCTTGACAACTTCGAGATCCGGCACCATTTGGACGAGCGGGAACGTGAAGGGCTTCGCTTCAAAGGTATAACCTTTTTCTCATATAGATCTAAGAGTAGATCTAAGTTAGTAAACTCGTACATGTAAAATTTTATTCTTCGCACGGATCCATTGGCTAGGGAGATTCGGGGTTTCCGCGACGCTACCTTTGAAGATCTACTGTAGATTGAAGCTTTAAACTCGTACTCGTATTTCGAAAGTTTTCTTCGCACGAGATCCAGTGGCATGGGTGATTCGGGGTTTCCGCAACGCGAAAATACGGTTTTCGCGGCCCGAAAAACCCAACACTCATCTGAAAAAAATGGTTCAAAGTCATGAGGGAAGAGATGAAGTCCATGGTGGACAAGTAGAGTGCTTAGTCTTAGGCATTTACATATCTTGGGTTGTCCAACTGAGTCAAGGCCTTATAGGCAAAATGAAAAAAAAAATGGACTTGAGAACTGCTAGCTAACATTTAGCAGAATACTCTAAAAACTTAAGAGCTTTCAAGTTTTACATCCCCATGAGAAAATACCATTTCTAGATGGAAAATGTCAAATTTATTGAGAATGGTGGGAGTGATAAAGTTAGACAAATATCATTTGAAGAGAATATTAGTGATCCTAATTTGGTAACTATTGATATAGCTGATAGTAAATTGATTACCATTCCAAAGATAGTCGAAGCTTCACAACTTGAAGGGTAGTTGACCATGATATTTCCATGTCCCCTCAAATTTAATTGGAAGGTACGTTGACTCAAATAGAGGTATTCCCTCCTATGGTTGAGCATGACTCCCCACCAATTCAAGATCAAGTGCCACTAAGGATATCCATTATAGAAAAGAGATATATGATGTCTCGTGATTATATATAACTCCAAGAGCATAACTTTGACATAGGGTTGAAAGATGATTCCACATCTTTCTAAGAAGTCAAATAATGCTCTCATCCAAAAAAAATGGATCGAAGACAAGAAGTCCATGGTGGACATGATGTTTTGGAACATGTCAAATTGATTGAAGGTGTGAAACCTGTTGGTTCTAATTGGATATTTATAACCAAATGAGATTCACATGGCAATATCAAAAAGTATAATACACGTCTAGTCACTAAGGGATTCACTCGAGGAAAACATTGATTACAAAGAGACATTTTTGTCGATTTTGATGAAAGACTCTTTTAGGATAAATATAGCACTTGTAGCTCATTATGACCTAGAGCTACACCAAATGGACATTAAGAATGCATTTCTGAATGAAAATATTGAGGAAACTATATACATGGTGCAACCAGAGAAATTTTAATTGGAATATTCAAAACACCTAGTACGTAAACTAAGTCCATTTATGGGGTGAAACAAATATCTCGTCAATGGTACCGGAAGTTTGATCAAGTGGTTCCTTCATATAATTTTAAGTAAAATCCAATTGATCAATATTTGAATATCAAGTTTAGTGCGAGAAAGTTTATTATACTTGTTCTGTATGTGGATGATATATTGCTTGCAAGCAATGATAAGAGTTTGTTGCTAGAAACCAAGTAATTTATATCCGGTGAATTTTAATTGAAGGATCTTAGTGATGATTCATCTGTCTTAGGCATATAAATCATTCATGATCATTTAAGTTGCACACTTGGTGTAACGCCCGAAAATTTCCCAAAATTATTTTAGAAATATTCTATGAATTTTCTAGAATTTTAGAATATTTTTATAGAATTTTTAAAGTAGCGAAAGTAGCAAAAATAAATAGAAACGTAAAATAGCTTAAGAGGGAATTGAACCCGAGACCTATTGGGTCCTATGACTTAAGGTGAACTCTAGTAACCAGGAGAACCCAGCAGGACCGTGCTGAAAAGAAAGGGAATCAGTTATATTTATACTTGAGTTGGGCCGAATTACCCACTTAATATAAATAGGGATTTTAAGTGAAGAGTTATTATTTTTCATCGGGAACTTTCTCTCCTCAAACCCTTACACGCCGCCCCTTCTCCTTTCTCTTCTTCTTCACGGCGCACCAAGCCCCAAAGGCTAGGGTTCCATCCCAAAGGCTCCAAGAACACCTTCCGGCGACCATTCCAGCACGAGGGCGTTCCTCTCCGTGGGAAGAGCACGTAGATGCAAGAGGATCGTTGAGGGAATTATCTTCACCGGAAAACTAGCGACTAGAATCGTAAGAAATCTAGCGCATGAGGTAAGAAACCCCTCACCTGCAGTATAAGTAGTTCTCGTGTGATTTCATGCTTTAGTTTAGTAGTATATGGATTTGTGGCACATAGGGTGTGCAACAGCGCACGCCAAGTGCTCGATAGTATGTTCAGTGTAATTAAAATGCGACTTAGGCATTTTAATAATTTTGCTAAATGCGATAGAAGCATTTATTTAGTATATGCAGTTTTGCTACAGTTTATATGGGACTACGGTCCAATGGGTGGGCTCCCACAGTCACCTCTAGGTTCAGATAACCTAGCTCTAGGTTCAGATAACCTAGAAATAGCAAGATAAGAAAATTTAGCTATAACCAGTATTTTATTTTAGTAGTGGCACTGTACTGGACTAGATGTCCATTGGGTTGGGCTCCCACAGTCGTCCCTAGGTTTAGATAACCTAGTAAACCCTACTAAATTCGGGACTTGCAAACCCGGGTCTAGTTAGGGATGCACGTATAGCGAGTACAGTTGTCGGACCCAAACAGCAGCATGATTATGTATTTTCATCTATTTATGAAAATAGTTTTCAAAACTTCACAAATAGTTATGTGAATTCAGTACAACTTTAGCATTAGTTTAGAATTAGCTCAACTCAGTTTCTTGTATCAGTTAAGTTTCCTATTGATACAATATGATAGCTTATGTTAGCACTTGTTGCCATGACTAGTTTGTTTGTATGCCATGCTATGCTTTTACCTGTTCAGCATATATTTCAAATAGCATGTTTTAAAAGCATAAATTGCATCGTATGCATGTTTTGTGAGGTAGATGGTTTCTTACTAAGCGTAAAGCTTACAGATACTTCTTTCCTTATACTACAGATAAAGGTAAAGGAAAGATGGATTAGCGGAGGCTGGAGGTTAATGTGATGAAGATGTGTGTGGAAGGAACCTGGAATGAAGATCTTGGATAAATTAGCAAACTAAGACTTTAGTTTTTATATGGTGTTATTTTCCGCATTTCTAGTTATTTTAATGCCTTGAATCGTGAAAGACTTGCTTAGATTGTTAGTACTTATGCTCATAATCCTAGTTATGTGTTATTGGTATGTTTCCAGCTAATATAGAACTCTTGTAGGTGAGTTTGGCATGAAACAGTGCTGAAATCAGAGTTTTGCTGCGAAATCAGAAACCCCGATCGATCAGTGGATCGATTGGGGGCCCTCAATCGATCAGCGGATCGATTGGGAGCCTGGTTCCGCGAACTGTAAGCTTCTAGATCGATCAGCCGATCGATCCAGTCGCATTCTGTCGCAAACAAAGAGTTCAGGGATCGATCGTTCGATCGATCGGGAAATCGCTCCCGCGAACAGAGAGCTCTGGAATCGATCACTAGATCGATTGGCCAGTCTGGATCGATCAGCCGATCGATCAAGATTATTACCCCGAGCACAGTAGTGATCTGAATCGATCCATGGATCGATCCAATAGCTTGCAATCGATCGAGTTCAATCTGGATCGATTGGGAAGTTGGTTTCGACCAAGAGACCTTGTAATTCAGCTTCTTGACCATAGGGGATGTAGGATATGCCATGTATACCTTAGATTGCATCCCTTAGCACATGTAGTACCAAAAACTTGTATTCACTTAGCAAGGTTTTAAATTGGTACAGTTTTCCGCACCTAGACTTAGTAATGGTCATGGATATAGCTTAGCACAGCATAATGTGACGGTCCGGCCTTACAGCCTAGCCAATAGAAGGCGGGTCGTCACAGAGTGGTATCAGAGCAGAAAGAATACCTCTCACTTTGTTATGTTATCGCTTTCATATTTGTAGACAACTAAAGTATGCTTATCTGTGATAGTAACTAACATGATAGTATTAGATATGTGAACGTGATGATTTAGTTATGTTTGTCCTTCGTTCCTTTAGAAATGGCACGAGGATGCCCAGCTAGAAGGGCACCAGCTACTGAGCCCCAGTATGAGGCAGGCAGTTCAGTGCCTCCCCCAGACCTTACAGCAGTAGTGGTTCAGTTACAGAAGCAGCTAGCAGAACAGCAACAGGAGATAGCCACCTTAAAGGCTAATCAGCAGAATACTCCCACTGTCACCCCGGAACCAAACATAGCAACCCAAGTAGTTATAGAGGTTCCACCAGTCCAGCCTACAGCACCAGTAGCCCCAGCAGTAGAGGTAAAGAGAGAAGCCTATCTGATCCAGTGGCAGAGAGTCAAGCCCGAGAACTTCTCAGGCACCAGTGAACCATGGGATGCTCAAGCCTGGTTCAAGACGCTGGAGAGTACGATGGAGCTTCTGGACTGGCCAGAGCATGAACAAGTGAGGTGCACCTCCTTCTGCTTGACAGGAGATGCACGTATGTGGTGGGAGAGAATTAGAGCGAAGCGCCCAGTGAACCAGATGACATGGGCTGACTTCGAGAAAGAATTCTTCGAGGAGTTCCTTCACATGCGGGTCACATATCGCCACTACGACGAGTTCATTGAGTTTCGTCAGGGCAACCTATCAGTTGAGGAAGCCGTGAAGAAATTCAATAGACTGGCTCATCTATTCCCCGAACTAGTCAGCACAAAAAAAAAATGAGTCCGGTTGATGCTCAAGATGCTGAGGCCGGAAATAGCGATGAACGTGGCTGGCGGTGTTCATAGGCCGCAAACCACCGAAGAACTAATCAGCAGTGCTCTGACCACCGAGCACTTCCAGAACAATATCAAGCAGCAGAAGCAAGTCCTCTCAGAGCCCAAAGGGCAAGGAGGCTCAGGTACTCAGAAACAACAGGCCCACAGCTCTAACTGGAAAGGGAACTCCAGCAACAAGCGCAAACCAGGGAGTTACCCAAAGGGAGGACCAGCCAGCAAACAGCCTAGTTATCCCAAATGTACTACTTGTGGGAAATTTCACCCAGGAGTTTGTCGCAAGGGCACACGAGGATGCTTTGAATGTGGACAGGATGGACATATGGCTAAGCAATGCCCGAACAAGACAAGCCTTCCTCAACCACAGCCGATACAGTATGGAGGCCAGCCAGCATAGCTACATCAGATGCAGGCCGTTTTAGATGGTCCACACATCAGCCAGGGCAGACTAGAAGCCCCTCCAGCTACGACAAATGCGAGGATCTACTCCTTAACCAGAGAGGACGTAGCAAATACCTCGATAGTTGTTACAGGTCAGATTAGTATTTTACAGCAAAGTACAACTGTCTTATTCGATACTGGGGCAACCCATTCTTATATATCCAGGACGTTTTCCGAAAAGTTAGCGATACCCCCAGAGGTACTCAGTAGTCAGTTTCTGACGACATTGCCTTTGGGAGAAATTATGGCGTCTACGCACTGGCTTCGGGTAGTGCCAGTCATTATAGCAGACAGAGAACTCTTTTGTGATCTGATAGTGCTAGATATGACTGATTATGATGTCATCCTTAGAATGGACTTCCTGATCAGATACGGTGCCTCTATAGAGTGCCGTAAATGGAAAGTCGTATTCCAACCTGAAGCACAAGTACAGTTTGAGTACGTCGGAGAACCTAAGAGAAGGGCCAAGAAGTTTCTCTCAGCTCTAAAAGCACGGAAATTAATGGATTCAGGATGTACGGGATTCCTAGCACATGTAGTCAATGCCTGTAACGCCCGAAAATTCTCAAACTTGCATTAGAATTATTCTATGATTTTTTTGGAATTTTTAGATATTTTTCCGGAATTTTTCCGAGTAGCGAAAGTAGCAAAAATAAATAGAACCGCAAAATAGCTTAGGCGGGAATCGAACCCGAGACCTATGGTGTAAGGGATAATGCTAGTAACCAGTTGAACCCAGCAGGGCCGTGCTGAAAGAAGAGGGAATCAATTATATTTATAATTGATTTTTGGATGAATTAATTAGTAAATATAAATAAGAATTTAAGTGAGAAGTTTTAGATTATTTCTCACCGTGGTTTTTCCTCACCAGAAACCTAAAACCGCCGCACTTCTCTTCTTCTCCTCTTCCTCACGCATGGCACACCAAGCCAAGGGTCAAGGGAACATCTTCCAGCGACGACTCCAACACGAAAAAGGTTCTTCTCCGCAAGAGGAACGCGAGGACGTAAGCAGTTCGTCGAACGGAGCAGTTTTCCGGAAAACCTAGCGGATAGAATCGTAAGAAAACCTTGCGATTGAGGTAAGAAACCCCTCACCTGTAGTATAATTGCTCTCGCTTGTTAGTTTGGCGTTAGTTCAGTAGTTCTACAGTTTTCAGTTTTAGGGTGTGCTTTTAGTGCGCACCAAGCCTTCGGTAGAATGCTCAGTTCAGGAGGATGCACCAGTAGGCGTCCTAACAGCATGTAAAATGTATTAGAAATATTTTATTCAGCTTATTATCAGTTATTACAACTATATGGATCAGATATCCATTGGGTGGACTCCCACAGTAGCCTCTAGGTTCAGATAACCTAGCTCTAGGTTCAGATAATCTAGAACAGCAAAGTAAGATAAAACAGTATTCAGTATTTTACTTTTATTCAGTTGGCACTGTACTTGGATCAGATATCCATGGGCTGGACTCCCACAGTCGTCCCTAGGTTCAGATAACCTTGTAACCCTGCTGGATTCGGAACTTGCAATCCGCGCACAGTAAGTACAGTTGCCCGGGCCCCAGCAGTATGTTTAGTATTTTCATCTATTATTATATATAGTTTTCCAAATATGTAATCAGTGATGGAAACACTAACTTAGTTTCAGTTTTTGTTAATTATCTCAGTTAAGTTTCATGATTTGAGTTCATGACCAGTTAGATGTATATGCATGACCAGTTCAGTATTTATGCTTAGTTTCAGATACAGTATGCTATGCTCAGCTTGTTTGTATGCCATGATCAGTTCAGTACATGTTTGTATGCCATGCCATGTTGCCATGCTCAGTTAAGTTTTCAAACAACATGTTTTAAAACCATAATCGCATCGTTGCATGTTTTTGTGAGGTAGATGGTTTCTTACTAAGCTTCTTAGCTTACAGATGCTACTTTTCTTATACTGCAGATACCGGTAAAAGAAAAGTGGACTAGCGGAGGCTGGAGGGCGATGCTACGATGATGTGTGTGTGCAAGGGGTCTGGAATAAAGATCCTTGGGATCTATACGCTTTTATTTCAGTTTTAGTACTTAACATGTCTGGTTTTATGACTTAGTCTTGTTACTAGGTGTTATAGCTTAGTAAACTATGTCTTGTTTAGTTTATCATGTTTAGAATGTTAGTATTTACATGCTAGAGTGTTTTTCATGTATCTAGAGCTTGTGTTTGTGATTTTTGGCACGAATCAGTGCTGGAAATCAGAAATTCTGATTTCGTTTCAGACTATCAGAACCTGGATCGGTCAGCAGACCGATCCAGATGGATACAGTATGCTACTGATGCTATCTGATCGGTCATCCGACCGACCCAGCATCGAACAGTAGGCATCCCAGCGTCTCCAGGTGCCTGGATCGGTCTGCAGACCGATCCAGACACACCTGGATCGGTCTTGCCGATCGATCCAGCCTCTGCTGGATCGGTCCGCAGACCGATCCAGCAGAGCACAGAAGCAAGGCAAGTTTGATCGATCTTTGGACCGAACAGTAACTAGCTGGGAAGTCAGCTTTGAGTTCTAGCTCAGATGGGAGGTCAAGTATCCTCCTTAGCACATAACCCCAACCGGAAAGGTCTTGAACCCTTCCTTATAACAGCATGGGTGTACCAGTTGTCAGTTTAATAGAGTCAGTTAGTGAAAATTTTATTTTACCCAGGTTAAAGTAGCGATCCGGCTCACAGCTTAGTACCTAGGAGTTGGGTCGTTACAGAGTGGTATCAGAGCAAGTTCCTTACTTCCTGCACACACATCAGCATTGTGCCTACAGCTTCCAAGTAAGAACCTCTCTCACTTAGTTTTGTTTTCAGCTTTCATATCAGTTATATGTGCTTCCATGTTTGCTCTCATGTTGGTAGTTAATTAATTCATGTTTACAGTGATAGTATTTAACATGTTACCAGTAGTTAACTATAACATGATAGCCTAGTTATATATATGTGTTCTCTGCTATTTAGAAAATGGTACGAGGACGTCCAGCTAAGAAAGCATCGCGAGCCCCAAAGATGCGAGCTGATGCCTTCCCGGACCTTAAAGACACTAGTGGCTCCGGCTCGTTAGCGATTAGTCAGACGAAGGGAGATAGCCTCCTTAAAGGCTAACCGGCAGACTACTCCCCACTCCAGTACGAACCTCACGACTCCGGTAATCACGGTTGTACCGGCTAGATACGGTCAGTAGCCCGATGGCGGGGCTAAGAGAAAGCTTACCTTATCCATGGCGAATTAAGCGAGAACTTCTTGAACCATGGGATGCTCGGGCATGGTTTAAACACCTGAAAGCACAATGGAGCATCGGGCGGGCGAGCACAAAAGGTGAAGTGTGCCTCCTTATGCTGACAGGAGACGCACGCATGTGGTGGGAGAGAATCAGAACGAAACTTCGAGAAAGAATTCTTCGAGGAATTCTTTCACATACAAGTCACGAATCGACACTATGACGAGTTTACTGAATTTCAGTCTATCAGTTGATGAAGCCGTGAAGAAATTCAACGAGTTGGCCGTCGTGTCGAACTAGTCAGCCAGAGAAGAGCGAGTATGGTTGATCTTGAAGATGCTCGGACGAGATCGCAATGAATGTGGTGGTGGCTCATAGGCCACAAACCACGGAGGAGCTATTGAGTAGTGCTCGATCACCGAGCACTATCGGCTGACATCACCAGTGAGGTTTCCACAGGCCCAAGGGACAAGTACTCGTGGAAACAACAGGACATAGCTCCAAGGGAAGGGAAGCGCAAGCAGCGGTGACCCAAAAGGAGGACCAGTTGGAAAACATTCCAGACATCCCAAGTGTACTACTTGTGGGAAACATCATCCAGGAGTTTGCCGCAAGGGTACGCGAGGTTGTTTTGAATGTGGACAGGTAGGCAAGAACAGTCTTCCCCAGCCTCAGCCGATACAGTATGGAGCTCAGCCAGCGCAGCTACACCAGATGTATGCTGCCTTAGATGGTCCACAGATCAGTCAGGGCAGACTAGAAGCCCCCACAGCTATCACGAATGCCAGGATTTTCTCACTGACCAGAGAGGACGTAGCAAATGCCTCGACAGTTGTCACAGGTCAGATCAGTATTTTACAGCATAATGCAACTTTCTTATTCGATACTGGGGCAACCCACTCTTATGTATCCAGGGCATTTAACGAGAAATTAGCAACACCTCCAGAGGTACTCAATAGTCAGTTTTTGACAACACTACCCTCAGGAGACATTATGGCATCTACGCACTGGCTCAGAGCAGTGCCAGTCATTATAGCAGACAGAGAACTTTTTGGTGATCTGATAGTGCTAGAAATGACTGACTACGATGTCATCCTTGGAATGGCGCTTCTATAGAGTGCCGTAAACAGAAGGTCATATTCCAACCTGAAGCAGGAGTACAGTTTGAGTACATGGGAAAACCAAAGAGAAAAGCCAGGAAGTTTCTCTCAGCATTGAAAGCACAACAGCTATTGGATTCAGGATGCATGGGATTTTTAGCAAATGTAGTCAACACCAGCCAGGACAAGAACCAACAGCTATCAGAGGTTCGAGTCGTTTGTGACTACCCAGCAGTCTTCCCTGAAGAGCTACCAGACAGGGAGATTGAATTTGAGATAGAGCTCATTCCCGGCACAAATCCAATTTCCAAGGCACCGTACCGCATGGCTCCAGCAGAACTGAAGGAACTTCAGGAGCAATTACAGGAGCTTCTTGACAAGGGTTTCATACGCCCTAGTCACTCACCATGGGGAGCACCTGTGTTGTTCGTGAAGAAGAAGGATGGAAGCATGCGCTTATGCATAGACTACCGTGCCTTGAACCAGGTCACAATTAAAAACAGGTACCCTCTCCCCAGGATAGATGACCTGTTTGACCAGCTAAAGGGAGCCACGGTGTTCTCTAAAATTGACCTCAGATCAGGATATCACCAGGTTAGAGTCAAGAAAGGTGATATACCTAAAACAGCTTTCAGGACCAGATACGGACATTATGAGTTCGTAGTCATGCCTTTCGGCGTGACAAATGCTCCAGCTACTTTCATGGACCTCATGAACAGAGTATTCAGAGAATACTTAGATAAGTTTGTCATCGTGTTCATCGATGACATTCTTATCTATTCAGGCACTCAGGAGGACCATGCAGAGCATCTGAAGACAGTTTTGCAGATCCTTCAGCAGAACCAGCTGTACGCCAAATTCACGAAATGTGAATTTTGGCTAGACCAGGTAGCCTTTCTAGGTCACATCATCTCCAAGGATGGTGTTATGGTAGATCCCAGCAAGATAGAAGCAGTAAGTAACTGGAAGAGACCCAGGAACGCCAGTGAAATCAGAAGCTTTCTGGGATTAGCAGGCTACTACAGGACTTCTCCAGGATAGCCTCCCCACTGACAGCTCTCACCAGGAAGAACAAGAAATTTCAGTGGACAGAGGACTGTGAGAACAGCTTCAGCGAACTAAAACGGAGATTGACCAGTGCTCCTATTTTAGCTATACCAGAAAACACAGACAGCTTCGACATCTACAGTGACGCCTCTAAATTGGGATTAGGAGCAGTACTGATGCAGCAAGGCAAGGTGATCGCCTATGCCTCCAGACAACTCAAGGATTATGAGAGGAACTATCCTACTCACGACCTTGAGCTTGCAGCAGTGGTGTTCGCTCTCAAGATTTGGAGACATTATTTGTACGGAGCTCAGTGCAGAGTGTATACAGATCATCAAAGTCTGAAGTATTTCTTTACTCAGAAGGATCTGAATATGCGACAGCGCAGATGGTTAGAGCTGGTCAAGGATTATGACATAGATATCCTCTACCATCCAGGGAAAGCTAATAAGGTAGCAGACGCACTCAGCAGGAAGTCCAGTGCTACCTTATTATCTTTAGCAGCTATGTCACCACCCCTAAGGAAGGAGATTACAGCCTTTAGTCTCGAACTTATAGTCGGACGGCTTTCCACTATGTCCTTAGCATCTACCTTGCTTGATGATATCCAGACAGCTCAGGAATAGGATCCCGAAATCCAGAAAATCAAGCAAGGGTTAGCGGAATCAGAAAGTGGAGAGTTGAGTGTCCGCCAGAGGGGTAGTGTACTGTGGTGATAGACTTTGTGTTCGGATCGGGAGGAACTACGAAATAGATTCTAGACGAGGCTCACAGGGACTCCTATGCGATGATCCCGGTTCCACCAAAATGTATCGGGATTTAAAGCGATTTTGGTGGCCTCGGATGAGAGAGATATCGTAAATCACGAATCATCCTAAACTCGCCGAGGTTAAGGCGAACATCGGCGACCGGAGAATCTGATCCAGATTCCAGAATGGAAGTGGGAGGATATCTCTATGGACTTCATAGTGGGATTACCAAGAACCACGAATGGTTTCGATGCCATCTGGGTAATAGTCGATAGGTTGACTAAATCAGCCCACTTCTTAGCTATCAGAATATCCTATTCCATTGAGCAGCTAGCTCAGTTGTATCTCAAGGAGATTGTCAGGCTTCATGGAGTCCCACGAACCATTATATCAGACAGAGACAACAGATTTACATCACATTTCTGGAAGTGTGTACAGTCAGCTATGGGCACCCAGTTAAAATTAAGCACAGCCTTCCATCCTCAGACAGATGGTCAGAGGAGCGAGTAAATCAGGTACTCGAAGATATGCTCCGGGCTTGTGCCCTAGATTTCAAGGGAAGTTGGTGCAAATATCTGAGTCTAGCAGAATTTGCATACAACAACAGTTATCAGGCCACTATCGGCATGGCACCTTATGAGGCACTCTATGGGCAGAGGTGCAGATCACCAATCTGCTGGTATGAGAGTGGTGAGCAGAAGGAACTAGAGCTTCAGACAGATCTAGTAGCAGATACCACAGCAGCCATACAGCAGATTCGCCAGAGGATAGAGACAGCACAGAGCCATCAGAAGAGCTATGTGTTGGTTGCTACTCGGAAAGCCTAGAGGTTCCACTGTACAAAAATTTTGTACAAAGGTCTGAACCTTTTCCTAGCTACCATGTGTTCTTTTAAATTAAATTTTGGATCGCCTGCGGAACTTAACACGTTTGATCCAAAACTTAATCTATTTGTTCTTTTAGGTTTTGACTTGGATCTCCTGCGGAACTTAACACGTTCGACCCAAATCACCTTAAGTTATTAATTCCATTAAATATTAATTTTCATAATTGGTTCCCAGTACTGACGTGGCGAGGCACATGGCCTTCTTGGATATGGGAGCAACCACCACCGACTAGACAAAACATTTTATGGAAAACTAATATTTAATTTCCTAAAATAACTTTAGGTTAACCGAAAAGAACAATCAAATCACAAGGAAAAAGAAAACAAAAGAACACAACATCGAAAAACATATTCGAAATACTAGAATCGCATGCCTCTTGTATTTAGTATTATTTCCAAAAATAACTAGTATGATGCGGAAAGAAAAATTACTAGTTATACCTTTTAGAAAGACCTCTTGATCTTCTACCGTATTCCTCTTCTATCCTCGGACGTTGTGTGGGCAACGATCTTCCGAGATGAGAAACCACCAAAGCACCTTCTTCTCCTTTCTTCAAGTTTTGGCCAAGCACTATGCTTCCAAGAGATGAAGATCTTTTTCCACCAATCAAACTCCAAGGGATGTAAGCTTTCTCTCCTTCTTCTCCAAACTAAAATCCGGCCACCACTTGATCTTCAAGGAGGAAGAGAGGTCCGGCCACAAGATGGAGAGAAGAGAAAGGAAAGAGGCCGGCCACACCAAGGAAGAAAAGAGGGAGAAAATAATAGAGGTTGTTCACCCATGAAGGCTCCTCTACCTCCTCTTTTATAATCCTTGGTCTTGGCAAATAAGGAAATTTTAATAAAAACTTCCTTAATTCTTTTGCCATGAAAAGGAAAAATTTATTTTAATTAAAATAATTTTTCTTCTCACTTGAACATGGCCGGCCACTTATTTCCTCAAATCAAGGAGAGTTTTAATTAAACAAGAATTAAAACTTCCTAATTTGTTTCCGGAGATTTATAAAATTTCTCCAATAATTTTATCCCTTCATGATTGGTTTATAAAAAGGAAATTTAATAAATTAAAATCTTTCTTTTAAACATGTGGATAAAAAGAAAGTTATCTCTAAAAATTAAAATATCTTTCAATCTACAAATAAGGAAAGATATCAAATCTTTTCTCAATCTTTTGTAGAAACTTATAAAAGAGAATATTTAATTTTTAAACTCTCTTTTAAATCATGAACATGTTTAAAAAGGAAAGTTTTCTTAAAATTTAAAATCCTCCTTTAATCAACAAATAAGGAAAGATTTCAAATTTTAAACTCTCTTTTAATCATGTAGATGATTTACAAATAAGGAAAGTTTTTACCAAAAATTAAAACCATCCTTTTAAACTACAAATAAGGAAAGAGATTAATCTCTTCTCTTAATCTTTTGTAGAAAGTTATAAAAGGAAATTTTAATTTTTTAACTCTCTTTTAAAATCATGATATCCACATAAGAAATAATTTTAATAAAAATCCTTTTTAATATTCTAGTGGCCGGCCACCTAAGCTTGGGACCCAAGCTTTTGGCCGGCCACCTTCATGGCTCATCCACTTGGTCTTGGCCGGCCCTAGCTTGGGTTCCAAGCTAGCTTGGCCGGCCCCATTGGATGGGTAAGAAGGTGGGTATGCGGTGGGTATAAATCTCTATATACTAGAGGCTACGATAGGGACCGAGAGGAGGAATTGGTTTTGGTCTCCCGATAAAATTAAGCATCCCGTGTTCGCCCCGAACACACAACTTAATTTTATCAATAATAATTCATTCCACTAGAGAACTATTATTGAACTACCGCACCAATCCCAAATTACATTTTGGGCTCCTTCTTATTATGAGTGTGTTAGTCTCCCTGTGTTTAAGATAACAAATGTCCACTAATTAAGTAAGTTACTGACAACTCACTTAATTAATATCTAGCTCCAAGAGTAGTACCACTCAACTTCATCGTCATGTCGGACTAAGTCCACCTGCAGGGTTTAACATGACAATCCTTATGAGCTCCTCTTGGGGACATTCTCAACCTAGATCACTAGGACATAGTTTCCTTCTATAATCAACAACACACACTATAAGTGATATCATTTCCCAACTTATCGGGCTTATTGATTCATCGAACTAAATCTCACCCATTGATAAATTAAAGAAATAAATATCAAATATATGTGCTTGTTATTATATTAGGATTAAGAGCACACACTTCCATAATAACTGAGGTCTTTGTTTCTTTATAAAGTCAGTATAAAAGAACGACCTCTAATGGTCCTACTCAATACACTCTAAGTGTACTAGTGTAATTATATAGTTAAGATAAACTAATACCTAATTACACTACGACCTTCCAATGGTTTGTTCCTTTCCATTATGGTCGTGAGCTACTGTTTATAATTTATAAGGTACTGATAACATGATCCTCTGTGTGTGACACCACACACCATGTTATCTACAATATAAATTAATTGAACAACTACATTTATCATAAATGTAGACATTTGACCAATGTGATTCTTATTTCTAGATAAATATTTATACCAAAAGCTAGGCTTTTAGTATACACTCTAACAATCTCCCACTTATACTAAAAGACTAAGCTGCCATATCTGCTGCCATTCATCTGATTCTCAACCCTTCAACATGTCCATCAAAAGCTCTCACCTTAAGGACCTTAGTGAAAAGATTTATAGGTCATCATCTGATGCATTCTAGGCAGCAACAACTTCTCCTCGTTTATACGATTTCTCGTATTGGGTGGTACTTGCGCTCTATTGTGTTTACTTGCCTTTATAGACTTATGATTTCTTCGAGTTTGCTACTGCACTAATATTATTACAATAAATTGTAATAATCTTTGGACAAACCAGAAATCATATCTAAGTCTATCTTGAGGTTATTGAGTCATTCAGCTTTTATGGCTACCTCAGAGGCTTGCCATATACTAAACTTCTATGGTGGAGTCCAGAAAAATACCTATGCTTATCACTCTTCCATAGTTATGACTTTACCTCCTAAAGTAAACACAAAACCCCGATGTTGACTTATTATTGTCCCTATCCGATTGGAAGTCAAAATCCATGCAACCCACAAGGACCAAATTAACTGCCTTGTAAGCTAGCATATATTCTCTAGTGCCTCTAAGGTACTTTAATATATGCTTTACTGCAATCCACTGTCCTTGTCCAGGGTTATTTTGATATCTGCTAACTATGCCCTTGGCAAAATAGATTTCTGATCTCGTGCATAGCATACATTAGGTTTCCGACAGTCGAAGCATAAAGAACTGCCTTTATTTCCTTTATCTCCTTTGATGTCTAAAGTTACTCCATCCTGAAAAGTTAAGAAACCTTTCTTGGAGTTTTGCATGCTTAAAACGAGCAAGGATTTTTCTGATATATGAAGCTTGGGATAAGTAAAATATTCTTTTCTTGCGATCACTTATTACTTTGATCTCAAGAATATATACATTCTCCCAAGTCCTTTATATCAAATTATTTGGACAACCATACCCTTACTTCTGACAACATTTTGATATTGTTTCCAACTACCAAAAATGTTATCTACGTATAGTACAAGAAATACCACCACGCTTCTATCACACCTTTTGTATACACAAGACTTATCCGGTTACTAAATTCATAGAATTTGATAAACCGGATGTTCTAAGACCTTGAAGCTTTGCCTCAGTCCATAGACTGATTGAGCTTGCACACAAGATGCTCTTAGCCCTTTGCAATGAACCCTTCTGGTTGCTTTATATGGATGCTTTCTTCAAGACTTCCATTAAGGAATGCTGTCTTGACATCCACTTGCCAAATAGATAAAAGAATCCGGATAGACTTAAGCATGACCACCAGTGAAAAAGTTTACTTTTTCATCAAGCCTTGCTTTGAAAGTTACTACCTTCCTGTCTATTCCTCTTTCCCTATTATAGACCTTTTTACACCCAACGGCTTTTACACCATTTGGTGATTCTATAAGCTTCCAAATTTTATTAGAATACATATATTCTAATTCTGTTATTCATTACTCTTTGCCAAGATGCTGCATCTTTATCTTGGAGTGCTTCATTATATGACCGGAGATCAAGTTCATGTCCTCCAGGGATCGAGTCCAAAAACTCTCCCAAAACATGAACCTATTTAGGTTGCCTAACAATCCTCCCACTACAACAAGGCACTTTCTGTAATTGTGTATCATTTGTGATACGTGTTGCAGTTTCCTTGTGGTATCTCATCTTGTACAGTTGGTACTAGATTAGACATGTCTTTTATTATTTCCTTAAGAACAAATTTTCTTATGGGCACATGGTTTATTACATAGTCCTTTTCTAAAAATCGGTCATTGATGCTAACAATGACCTTCTGATTTTTAAGACTATAAACCTACTTTCATTTCACTAGGATAACCCACAAACGAGTGAATTCCTGTCCAACTTATCATTGTCTCTCTTCGCATATGTTTTTCCGCATTAGAAATTAGCTGCATTAGCAAAGAAACTGTAGAGAGTTCGACTTGAAGTAGAGTAGAAGGTCGTTCATTTCAGTATATCCTTAAAATGATTTTGGTAATATTCTAAATAACTCATCAATCTACTTATTTCCATAAGAGTCCTATATCTTCCTTTTTCTACACCATTCTGTTGGGGTATACCAGGTGTAGTTAGTTGGGATTGAATCCCTACTTCTGATAAATGACTCCTAAATTCTCCCAAGAGGTATTTGCCACTACGATCTCACCATAGTGTCTTGATACTTTTACTTTTGACGTTTCTCCACATCAGCCTCGTACTCTTTGAACTAATCAAAGCACTTAGACTTGCGGCACATCAAGTAAATATATCCGTATCTCAAATAGTTGTCTATAAAATAGACGAAATATTTGAAACAACCTCTTGCCTGGATGCTTATAGGATCACACAAAATAGAATGAACCAATTCCAATATATCTTTGACTCCATACCCCTTAGACTTAAAAGCTTCTTGGTTATTTTTCCTTCCAAGTAAGACTCGTAGGTTGGAAAGATTTCCACTACTAATGAACCCAAAAGTTCATCAGCTACCAATGAATCCTACTCAAGTATAAACTAGCTTTAGATGCCAAAGATATAATTGGTTCATTTCCGAAGGTTGCTTTCTCTTAAAATTAGAAGATGTGTTACTAATTTCCATTTGTTGCATCGTGGGAGTTATTGGATTATAAATTGTCAACCAATATACCAGAATAGATAACTTCCCTATTTTTCTTGATAACAACTTTGTTATCAAAATAGACACAATATCTATAATAGTTTAGAAACTGAAATCAGGTTCTTTCTAAACTTGGCACGTAAAGACAATTACTTAAAATCCATATTTTATTCTTATCAAAGGATAAACATCTCCCACTGCAACAGCTACCACTTTTACAGTAGTGCCCATGTGGACGGTGATTTACCTTTCATTTAGTTGTCGGGTTTCCTGGAACCCTGCAATGAATTGCAGACATGATTAATGGCATCTTGTATCTACACTCCAGGTTCTGGTAGATAACACCACTAGACATGTTTCAACTAATGAATTAAATACACCTAAATTGTTCTTAGTTCTAAGAAGACAGTCTACCTTAATGTCCAAGTCTTATTTCCAATCATTACAATTGGGACTACTAAGTCTTTTTCTATAGTATGACTACTAGGGATTGACAAACATCCTAAGAATCACAAAAATATTTGGTCAAGATCAACTCCTTAAAATCTCCATGAATTTTGTGTATACAAAATCGAAGAGAAGATTTTATTCATTAATTTTATTATCTCGTCAACTTTACGAATAAAATTAATAGTTGATCTGTCTTTGATCAAATATTTGGTCAAAACTCTTTGAATTTAAAATAACATTGATTCCTCAAACAATATTATTTAAATTTACCAACACCTCAAACACCGTGAATTTTGCATGCCACGTTAGTGTGGACGTATACAAATTCAACATTTGTAAAAGGAGGGTTTTACCCATTAACTATCTTGTCAACGTATCTTTATGACAAATAAAATTATCTCAAACACCGTTAATTTTGTATGCCACGTTAGTGTGGACGTATACAAAATCAATCATTTGTAAGAGGGGTTTTAACCCTTTAATTTTATTATCTTCTCAACCTAGTTTTATGACAAATTAATAGTTGGTTTCATTTGGTCACACAAATAATAGCAGTGACTCCGATGGGGAGGATACTATTAGATGTGTCTAAGTGTATACCATTACTTGACACTAAGTCCATTAATAAGATTATGCCCCTTCCGTTGGGGAAGATCACACGCTCTTAATTAACTTTCTATAGTCATCCAAAAATGAAAGTCTGTTCTAGTGATCCACAAACAAGCTCATCCGTTATGGAGGAAGGCACTCAGAGCCAACGCGCAAGCTTGTTTGCATCACTTACAAACCAGTAATGGAGACCATGGGATTTATTTAAAAATC
This sequence comes from Zingiber officinale, assembly GCF_018446385.1. Taxonomy (NCBI): domain Eukaryota; kingdom Viridiplantae; phylum Streptophyta; class Magnoliopsida; order Zingiberales; family Zingiberaceae; genus Zingiber; species Zingiber officinale. The sequence goes on along the minus strand of NC_055989.1, from coordinate 46,624,736 downwards.
CCTCTCCCACTTATTTATAAACGAGGAATTTTAACTATGCTAGCCTACTAGTCATGTATACTAACATGCACACACAGCACAATATAAAAGCAATAAATAGAAAATCTAATTTTCAACTATTATGGCTTTTATCTCTAGTTGTCTTCCGTGTGTTGTCATCCCAAGCTGCTGCCACATTTGGCCACCGCCACCGGGTCTAGCTGTCGCATCCATCTTGCTCCTAGTTCCGCTGCGCCTCTGGTCCTTAGAAGGTTCCACGCTTTGCAAGATTCGATCCGCGACATAAATAGAATTTTACATTTTGATCCTATATTCCATAAAAGGAATGTACATGTATCTAGATCAAAAATAAAATCCTAATAAAACTAAATACAGCTCCTGCTGTATTTTAATACAATCATGCACACACAGATAAATGCCCTTGACATGTCCAAGGGTCCAATCACACACATAATAACTAAAAGCCATAATAGTTGGATCCTGCATCCACAAAGTTAGCACATCCTACTATTAACCTGCCTAAATTATGTATGACATGTGCATAATTAAACTAATACCAAATACACAGAGGCAAAACCCTAGCTCTGATACCAATTGTTGGTTGCTACTCAGAAAACCTAGAGGTTCCACTGTACAAAAATTTTGTACAAAGGTCTGAACCTTTTCCTAGCTACCATGTGTTCTTTTAAATTAAATTTTGGATCGCCTGCGGAACTTAACACGTTTGATCCAAAACTTAATCTATTTGTTCTTTTAGGTTTTGACTTGGATCTCCTGCGGAACTTAACACGTTCGACCCAAATCACCTTAAGTTATTAATTCCATTAAATATTAATTTCCATAATTGGTTCCCAGTACTGACGTGGCGAGGCACATGGCCTTCTTGGATATGGGAGCAACCACCACCGACTAGACAAAACCTTTTATGGAAAACTAATATTTAATTTCCTAAAATAACTTTAGGTTAACCGAAAAGAACAATCAAATCACAAGGAAAAAGAAAACAAAAGAACACAACATCGAAAAACATATTCGAAATACTAGAATCGCATGCCTCTTGTATTTAGTATTATTTCCAAAAATAACTAGTATGATGCGGAAAGAAAAATTACTAGTTATACCTTTTAGAAAGACCTCTTGATCTTCTACCGTATTCCTCTTCTAACCTCGGACGTTGTGTGGGCAACGATCTTCCGAGATGAGAAACCACCAAAGCACCTTCTTCTCCTTTCTTCAAGTTTCGGCCAAGCACTATGCTTCCAAGAGATGAAGATCTTTTTCCACCAATCAAACTCCAAGGGATGTAAGCTTTCTCTCCTTCTTCTCCAAACTAAAATCCGGCCACCACTTGATCTTCAAGGAGGAAGAGAGGTCCGGCCACAAGATGGAGAGAAGAGAAAGGAAGGAGGCTGGCCACACCAAGGAAGAAAAGAGGGAGAAAATAATAGAGGTTGTTCACCATGAAGGCTCCTCTACCTCCTCTTTTATAATCCTTGGTCTTGGCAAATAAGGAAATTTTAATAAAAACTTCCTTAATTCTTTTGCCATGAAAAGGAAAATTTTATTTTAATTAAAATAATTTTTCTTCTCACTTGAACATGGCCGGCCACTTATTTCCTCAAATCAAGGAGAGTTTTAATTAAACAAGAATTAAAACTTCCTAATTTGTTTCCGGAGATTTATAAAATTTCTCCAATAATTTTATCCCTTCATGATTGGTTTATAAAAAGGAAATTTAATAAATTAAAATCTTTCTTTTAAACATGTGGATAAAAATAAAGTTATCTCTAAAAATTAAAATATCTTTCAATCTACAAATAAGGAAAGATATCAAATCTTTTCTCAATCTTTTGTAGAAACTCATAAAAGAGAATATTTAATTTTTAAACTCTCTTTTAAATCATGAACATGTTTAAAAAGGAAAGTTTTCTTAAAATTTAAAATCCTCCTTTAATCAACAAATAAGGAAAGATTTCAAATTTTAAACTCTCTTTTAATCATGTAGATGATTTACAAACAAGGAAAGTTTTTACCAAAAATTAAAATCATCCTTTTAAACTACAAATAAGGAAAGAGATTAATCTCTTCTCTTAATCTTTTGTAGAAAGTTATAAAAGGAAATTTTAATTTTTTTTTTAACTCTCTTTTAAAATCATGATATCCACATAAGAAATAATTTTAATAAAAATCCTTTTTAATATTCTAGTGGCCGGCCACCTAAGCTTGGGACCCAAGCTTTTGGCCGGCCACCTTCATGGCTCATCCACTTGGTCTTGGCCGGCCCTAGCTTGGCTTCCAAGCTAGCTTGGCCTGCCCCATTGGATGGGTAAGAAGGTGGGTATGCGGTGGGTATAAATCTCTATATACTAGAGGATACGATAGGGACCGAGAGGAGGAATTGGTTTTGGTCTCCCGATAAAATTAAGCATCCCGTGTTCGCCCCGAACACACAACTTAATTTTATCAATAATAATTCATTCCACTAGAGAACTATTATTGAACTACCGCACCAATCCCAAATTACATTTTGGGCTCCTTCTTATTATGAGTGTGTTAGTCTCCCTGTGTTTAAGATAACAAATGTCCACTAATTAAGTAAGTTACTGACAACTCACTTAATTAATATCTAACTCCAAGAGTAGTACCACTCAACTTCATCGTCATGTCGGACTAAGTCCACCTGCAGGGTTTAACATGACAATCCTTATGAGCTCCTCTTGGGGACATTCTCAACCTAGATCACTAGGACACAGTTTCCTTCTATAATCAACAACACACACTATAAGTGATATCATTTCCCAACTTATCGGGCTTATTGATTCATCGAACTAAATCTCACCCATTGATAAATTAAAGAAATAAATATCAAATATATGTGCTTGTTATTATATTAGGATTAAGAGCACACACTTCCATAATAACTGAGGTCTTTGTTTCTTTATAAAGTCAGTATAAAAGAAACGACCTCTAATGGTCCTACTCAATACACTCTAAGTGTACTAGTGTAATTATATAGTTAAGATAAACTAATACCTAATTACACTACGACCTTCCAATGGTTTGTTCCTTTCCATTATGAGCTACTGTTTATAATTTATAAGGTACTGATAACATGATCCTCTGTGTGTGACACCACACACCATGTTATCTACAATATAAATTAATTGAACAACTACATTTATCATAAATGTAGACATTTGACCAATGTGATTCTTATTTCTAGATAAATATTTATACCAAAAGCTAGGCTTTTAGTATACACTCTAACACTATGCTGATACACGATGCAGACCCCTAGAGTTTTTAGTTGGGGATACAATTTTCCTCAGGGTAGCTCCCGTGAAGGGAGTCATGCGTTTTGGGAAGAAGGGCAAGCTGGCTCCCAGATATGTGGGACCATACCTTATCACGAAGAGAGTGGACAAGGTAGCATATGAGCTAGAGCTACCTCAGGAGATGTCAGCTGTCCACAACGTATTTCATGTCTCCATGCTGAAGAAGCATATTCCAGACGCCACCCAAGTGATTGAGCCCCAGTTGGTACAGGTCCGTGATGATCTCAGCTATGACAGTCGGCCTATTCAGATAATAGACCGAGCAGTAAAGAAATTACGGAACAAGGAAGTACCATTAGTCAAAGTCAGCTGGCAAAATCACACAGGAGCAGAGGCGACTTGGGAGACAGAGGCCAGCATGAGACAGAAGTACCCAGAATTGTTTTAAGTTCGGGGACGAACTTTTTATAAGGTATGGGGGATTGTAACGCCCGAAAATTCTCAAACTTGCATTAGAATTATTCTATGATTTTTCTTGAATTTTTAGATATTTTTCCAGAATTTTTCCGAGTAGCGGAAGTAGCAAAAATAAATAGAACCGCAAAATAGCTTAGGCGGGAATCGAACCCGAGACCTATGGTGTAAGGGATAATGCTAGTAACCAGTTGAACCCAGCAGGGCCGTGCTGAAAGAAGAGGGAATCAATTATATTTATAATTGATTTTTGGATGAATTAATTAGTAAATATAAATAAGGATTTAAGTGAGAAGTTTTAGATTATTTCTCACCGTGGTTTTTCCTCACCCGAAACCTAAAACCGCCGCACTTCTCTTCTTCTCCTCTTCCTCACGCACGGCACACCAAGCCAAGGGTCAAGGGAACATCTTCCAGCGACGACTCCAACACGAAAAAGGTTCTTCTCCGCAAGAGGAACGCGAGGACGTAAGCGGTTCGTCGAACGGAGCAGTTTTCCGGAAAAACCTAGCGGATAGAATCGTAAGAAAACCTTGCAGTTGAGGTAAGAAACCCCTCACCTGCAGTATAATTGCTCTCGCTTGTTAGTTTGGCGTTAGTTCAGTAGTTCTACAGTTTTCAATTTTAGGGTGTGCTTTTAGTGCGCACCAAGCGTTCGGTAGAATGCCCAGTTCAGGAGGATGCACCAGTAGGCGTCCTAACAGCATGTAAAATGTATTAGAAACATTTTATTCAGCTTATTATCAGTTATTACAACTATATGGATCAGATATCCATTGGGTGGGCTCCCACAGTAGCCTCTAGGTTCAGATAACCTAGCTCTAGGTTCAGATAATCTAGAACAGCAAAGTAAGATAAAACAGTATTCAGTATTTTACTTTTATTCAGTTGGCACTGTACTTGGATCAGATATCCATGGGCTGGACTCCCACAGTCGTCCCTAGGTTCAGATAACCTAGTAACCCTGCTGGATTCGGAACTTGCAATCCCGGGTCTCGTAGGGATGCGCGCACAGTAAGTACAGTTGCCAGGGCCCCAGCAGTATGTTTAGTATTTTCATCTATTATTATATATAGTTTTCCAAATATGTAATCAGTGATGGAAACACTAACTTAGTTTTAGTTTTAGTTAATTATCACAGTTAAGTTTCATGATTTGAGTTCATGACCAGTTAGATGTATATGCATGACCAGTTCAGTATTTATGCTTAGTTTCAGATACAGTATGCTATGCTCAGCTTGTTTGTATGCCATGATTAGTTCAGTACATGTTTGTATGCCATGCCATGTTGCCATGCTCAGTTAAGTTTTCAAACAGCATGTTTTAAAACCATAATCGCATCGTTGCATGTTTTTGTGAGGTAGATGGTTTCTTACTAAGCTTCTTAGCTTACAGATGCTACTTTTCTTATACTGCAGATACCGGTAAAAGAAAAGTGGACTAGCAGAGGCTGGAGGGCGATGCTACGATGATGTGTGTGTGCAAGGGGTCTGGAATAAAGATCATTGGGATCTATACGCTTTTATTTCAGTTTTAGTACTTAACATGTCTGGTTTTATGACTTAGTCTTGTTACTAGGTGTTATAGCTTAGTAAACTATGTCTTGTTTAGTTTATCATGTTTAGAATGTTAGTATTTACATGCTAGAGTGTTTTTCATGTATCTAGAGGTTGTGTTTGTGATTTTTGGCACGAATCAGTGCTGGAAATCAGAAATTCTGATTTCGTTTCAGACTATCAGAACCTGGATCGGTCAGCAGACCGATCCAGTGCTACTCTTTTTCCTGGATCGGTCAGCCGACCGATCCAGATGGATACAGTAGCTTACTGTATCTCCCTGGATCGGTCAGCCGACCGACCCAGCATCGAACAGTAGGCATCCCAGCGTCTCCAGGTGCCTGGATCGGTCTGCAGACCGATCCAGACACACCTGGATCGGTCTTGCCGACCGATCCAGCCTCTGCTGGATCGGTCCGCAGACCGATCCAGCAGAGCACAGAAGCAGGGCAAGTTTGATCGATCCGTGGATCGAACAGTAGCTAGCTGGGAAGTCAGCTTTGAGTTCTAGCTCAGATGGGAGGTCAAGTATCCTCCTTAGCACATATACCCCAACCGGAAAGGTCTTGAACCCTTCCTTATAACAGCATGGGTGTACCAGTTGTCAGTTTAATAGAGTCAGTTAGTGAAAATTTTATTTTACCCAGTTTCCGCACAGTATAGCACAGTAGCTTCAGTAGTTAAAGTAGCGATCCGGCTCATAACTTAGTACCTAGGAGTTGGGTCGTTACAATACCAGTTAGAACAAGGACCAACAGCTAGAAGGGGTCCGAGTTGTATGTGACTACCCAGCAGTCTTCCCTGAAGAGTTGCCAGGCCTAGCACCAGACAGGGAGATTGAATTCGAGATAGAACTTATTCCCGGTACGAATCCTATCTCCAAACAACCTTATCGCATGGCTCCAGCAGAACTGAAGGAACTTCATGAGCAACTATAGGAGCTACTTGACAAGAGCTTCATACGTCCTAGTCACTCACCATGGGGAGCGCCTGTATTGTTCGTGAAGAAGAAGGACGGGAGCATACGCCTGTGCATAGACTACCGGGCACTGAACCAAGTCACCATCAAGAATAGGTATCCTCTACCCAAAATAGATGACCTGTTCGATCAGCTAAAGGGAGTAGCAGTGTTCTCTAAGATAGACCTCAGATCAGGTTATCATCAGGTGAAAGTTAAAGAAGGGGATATACCCAAGACAGCATTCAGGACTAGATACGGACACTACGAGTTCGTAGTCATGCCCTTTGGCGTGACAAATGCTCCAGCTACTTTCATGGACCTCATGAACAGAGTATTCAGGGACTACTTAGATAGATTTGTTATTGTGTTTATCGATGACATTCTTATCTATTCAGGAACTCAGGAAGAACACGCAGAGCACCTGAGAATAGTATTGCAGACCCTTCAGCAGAACCAGCTGTACACCAAGTTCACGAAATGTGAATTTTAGTTAGATCAGGTGTCCTTCCTAGGTCACATCATCTCAAAAGATGGTATCATGGTAGACCCCAGTAAGATACAATCTGTGAGTAATTGGAAAAGACCCAAGAACGCTAGTGAAATCAGAAGCTTTCTGGGATTAGCAGACTATTACAGAAAATTTGTAGAGGACTTCTCCAGAATAGCCTCCCCACTGACAGCTCTCACCAGGAAGAACAGAAAATTTCAATGGACAGAGGACTGTGAGAACAGCTTCAGTGAGCTAAAGAGGAGATTGACCAGTGCTCCCATTTTGACTCTACCAGAAAACATAGACAGCTTCGATATTTATAGTGACGCCTCTAAATTGGGACTAGGAGCAGTACTGATGCAAGATGGTAAGGTGATCGCCTATGCCTCCATACAACTCAAGGACTATGAGAGGAATTATCCTACTCACGACCTTGAGCTTGCAGCAGTAGTCTTCGCTCTCAAAATTTGGAGACATTATTTGTATGGAGCTCAGTGCAGAGTGTATATAGGTCATCAGAGTCTGAAGTACTTCTTCACTCAGAAGGATCTGAATATGCGACAGCGCAGATGGCTAGAGCTGGTCAAAGACTACGACATAGACATCCTCTACCACCCTGGAAAAGCCAATAAGGTGGCAGAGGCACTTAGCAGAAAGTCCGATGCTACCTTACTATCCCTAGCAGCCATGTCACCACCCCTACAAAAGGAGATCACAGATTTTGGTCTCAAACTTATAGTAGGACAGCTTTCTACTATGACATTAGCATCTAACCTGCTTGGTGACATTCAGACAGCTCAGGAATAGGATCCTGAAATTCAGAAGACCAAGCAAGGGTTAGCAGAATCAGAAAGTAGAGAATTCAGAGTGTCCGATAGTGGGGTATTATACTTCGGTGACAGACTCTGTGTTCCAGATCAGGAGGAACTAAAGAGGAAGATTTTAGACGAGGCTCACAGGACTCCTTATGCGATGCATCCAGGTTCCACCAAGATGTACCAAGATCTAAAGAAACATTTTTGGTGGCCCGGGATGAAAAGAGACATCGCTAGATATGTTAGCACCTGTCTGACCTGTCAGAGGGTCAAGGTAGAACATTAGAGACCAGGAGGAGTTCTACGGCCTATTCAGATTCCAGAATGGAAGTGGGAAGACATCTCTATGGATTTCATAGTGGGCTTACCCAGAACCACGAATGGTTTCGATGCCATCTGGGTAATAGTCGACAGGTTGACTAAATCATTCCACTTCTTAGCTATCATGATATCCTACTCCATGGAGCAGCTAGCTCAGTTGTATCTCAAGGAGATCGTCAGACTACATGGAGTCTCGCGGACCATTATATCAGACAGAGATAGTAGGTTCACATCACACTTATGGGAGTGTGTACAGTCAGCATTGGGCACTAAGTTGAAATTTAGCACAACTTTCCATCCCCAGACAGATGGTCAGACGGAGCGAGTAAATCAGGTACTCGAAGATATGCTCCGCGCATGTGCCCTAGACTTTAAGGGAAGTTGGTGTAAATATCTCAGCTTAGCAGAATTTGCATACAACAATAGCTATCAGGCCACTATTGGTATGGCACCTTACGAGGCTCTCTATGGGCGGAAGTGTAGATCTTCGATCTGCTGGTATGAAAGTGGTGAACAGAAAGAACTAAAACTTCAGACAGATCTGGTAGTAGATACCACAGCAGCTATACAGCAGATCCGCCAGAGGATAGAGACAGCGTAGAGCCGCCAGAAAAGCTATGCTGATACACGGCGCAGACCCTTAGAGTTTTCAGTTGGAGATATAGTATTTCTCCGAGTGGCTCCCATGAAGGGAGTAATGCGTTTTGGGAAAAAGGGCAAACTAAGTCCCAGATATGTGGGACCATACCTTATCACTAGAAGAGTTGGCAAGATAGCATCTGAGCTAGAGCTACCACAGGAGATGTCAGTCATCCATAATGTATTTCATGTCTCTATGCTGAAGAAGCATATCCCAGATGCCACCCAGGTGATTGAGCCCCAGTCGGTACAAGTCCGCGAAGACCTCAGCTATGACAGTCGGCCTATTCAGATAATAGACCGAGCAGTTAAGAAATTACGGAACAAGGAGGTACCATTAGTAAAAGTTATTTGGCAAGATCACACCACAGAAGAGGCAACATGGGAGACAGAAGCTAGTATGAGACAGAAGTACCCAGAGTTATTCTAAGTTCGAGGATGAACTTTTTATAAGGTATGGGGGATTGTAACACCCGAAAATTTCTCAAAATTATTTTAGAAATATTCTATGAATTTTCTGGAATTTTAGAATATTTTTATAGAATTTTTAGAGTAGCGAAAGTAGCAAAAATAAATAGAAACGTAAAATAGCTTAAGCGAGAATTGAACCCGAGACCTATTGGGTCCTATGACTTAAGGTGAACTCTAGTAACCAGGAGAACCCAGCAGGGCCGTGCTGAAAAGAAAGGGAATCAGTTATATTTATACTTGAGTTGGGTCGAATTACCCACTTAATATAAATAGGGATTTTAAGGGAGGAGTTATTATTTTTCATCGGGAAATTTCTCTCCTCAAACCCTTACACGCCGCCCCTTCTCCTTTCTCTTCTTCTTCACGGCACACCAAGCCCCAAAGGCTAGGGTTCCGTCCCAAAGGCTCCAAGAACACCTTCCGGCGACCATTCCAGCACGAGGGCGCTCCTCTCCATGAGAAGAGCACGTAGACGCAAGAGGATCGTCAAGGGAATTGTCTTCACCAGAAAACTAGCAACTAGAATCGTAAGAAATCTAGCGCAGGAGGTAAGAAACCCCTCACCTGCAGTATAAGTAATTCTCGTGTGATTTCATGCTTTAGTTTAGTAGTATATGGATTTGTGGCACATAGGGTGTGCAACAGCGCACGCCAAGTGCTCGATAGTATGTTCAGTGCAATTAAAATGCGACTTAGGCATTTTAATAGTTTAGCTAAATGCGATAGAAGCATTTATTTAGTATATGCAGTTCTGCTACAGCTTATATGGGACTTCGGTCCAATGGGTGGGCTCCCACAGTCGCCTTTAGGTTCAGATAACCTAGCTCTAAGTTCAGATAACCTAGAAATAGTAAGATAAGAAAATTTAGCTATAACCAATATTTTATTTTAGCAGTGGCACTGTACTGGACTAGATGTCCATTGGGTTGGGCTCCCACAGTCGTCCCTAGGTTTAGATAACCTAGTAAACCCTACTAAATTCGGGACTTGCAAACCAGGGTCTAGTTAGGGATGCGCGCATAGCGAGTACAGTTGTCGGGCCCAAACAGCAGCATCATTATGTATTTTCATCTATTTATGAAAATAGTTTTCAAAACTTCACAAATAGTAATATGAATTAAGTACAGCTTTAGCATTAGTTTAGAATTAGCTCAGCTCAGTTTCTTGTATCAGTTTAGTTTCCTATTGATACAATATGATAGCTTATGTTAGCACTTGTTGCCATGACTAGTTTGTTTGTATGCTATGCTATGCTTTTACCTGTTCAGCATATATTTCAAATAGCATGTTTTAAAAGCATAAATTGAATCGTATGCATGTTTTGTGAGGTAGATGGTTTTTTACTAAGCGTAAAGCTTACAGATACTTCTTTCCTTATACTGTAGATAAAGGTAAAGGAAAAATGGATTAGCGGAGGCTGGAAGTTAATGCGATGAAGATGTGTGTGGAAGGAACCTGGAATGAAGATCTTGGATAAATTAGCAAACTAAGACTTTAGTTTTTATATAGTGTTATTTTCCGCATTTTTAGTTATTTTAATGCCTTGAATCGTGAAAGACTTGCTTAGATTGTTAGTACTTATGCTCATAATCCTAGTTATGTGTTATTGGTATGTTTCCAGCTAATATAGAACTCTTGTAGGTGAGTTTGGCATGAAACAGTGCTGAAATCAGAGTTTTGCTGCGAAATCAAAAACCCCGATCGATCAGTGGATCGATTGGGGGCCCTCAATCGATCAGCGGATCGATTGGGAGCCTAGTTTCGTTAACAGTAAGCTTCTGGATCGATCAGTTGATCGATCCAGTCGCATTCTGTCACAAACAGAGAGTTCAGGGATCGATCGTTCGATCGATCGGGAAATCGCTCCCGCGAACAGAGAGCTTTGGAATCGATCACTGGATCGATTGGCCAATCTGGATCGATCAGCCGATCGATCCAGATTATTACCCCGAGCACAGTAGTGATCTGAATCGATCCATGGATCGATCCAACAGCTTGCAATCGATCGAGTTCAATCTGGATCGATTGGGAAGTTGGGTTTCGACCAAGAGACCTTGTAATTCAGCTTCTTGGCCATAAGGGGGATGTAGGATATGCCATGTATACCTTAGATTGCATCCCTTAGCACATGTAGTACTAATAACTTGTATTCGCTTAGCAAGGTTTTAAATTGGTACAGTTTTCTGCACCTAGACTTAGTAATGGTCATGGATATAGCTTAGCACAGCATAATGTGACGGTCCGGCCTTACAGCCTAGCAAGTAGAAGGCGGGTCGTCACACTTGGACTATCACAAAAGGCCTACTATATTGAAAAAGGTCTTAATTCAGTATGGCATATAGAATTGTGCTCCTAGTGACCCTCCTGTGTCAAAGGGTGATAGACTTAGCTTATAACAATGCCCACTACATGAACTTGATATTAAGGAAATGCAACAATACCCCTCTACATTGGCAGTAGAGAATTTGATGTATGATCAGATATGTACGCGTTCGGATCTTGCGTATATTGTCAGGATGTTGGGTTGATATTTGAATAACCTTAGACTAGAGCATTAGAAAGTTATAAGAGGGTTATGCGACATTTGTAAAGAATGAAGAATTCATGCTCATGCTCATATATCAGAGATTAAGTCATCTAGAGATCATTGGATATTCAAACTCTAATTTTATTGGATGTTTAGATAGTAGGAAGTCCACCTCAGGTCATATCTTCATGTTGACAGGAGGGGATGTATCATGAAAAAGTGTTAAATCGATGCTAATAACAACTTCCACTATAGATGAAGAGTTTATAGCCTACTATGAAGTTTCTAAATATGGGATATGGATGCAGAACCTTATCACAAGATTATATATCATTGGGCATTAACAGACTATTGATGATAAATTTGTAGGATCGTTGCACTAGAGAGAGAGGGTGAATAACGCTCGTTTTAAAACTAAACTTGGATATAGGCGGCCGAATAAAGACACAACAAAATAATCGTAAACACCAAGAGTTACTTGGTTAGGAGCCTGTGGCGACTCTTACTCTAAGGCCCGCACGTGAGAGTGCTTTCGATGAGAAATCACTAATCAATCAAAAGAAGTACAAGTACAATGATTGATTACAAGTAATTATAAGACTTAAAGAATACCAATGACTCAGAAATAAAGATCTTCAGCACTATGGTCATTGGGACAACTTTTGAGTGTCAAGGAGGTGTTTTCACAGCAGAACGAAGAAGGGAAAGTTGCTTGGAATGTTATTCTTGTGCATCTGGTCGAGACAGCCTTATATAGCCTACTGAAGGCACCATCAGCCTCCATGGAAGGCGCCTCCAGCAGGGTTGGAGACGATAGCTTCTATGGCCTGAGCTATTTATCCATCCGAAGGCGCTATCACGCTCCATGGAAGGCGCCTTCCATCCAGCATCTAAGGCGCCTTCAAGCTCCTTGAGGGTGCCTTCGCACCTTGCTACGTGGAGCCTTCACCTAAAGCACCCGAGGTGCCTCTAACATCCCCGGACGTGCATCAGACAATGTTCATCCAAGCTTTTTAAGTCCTTTTCGCTCCCTACAAGATACATTAGTCTAAAATACCAAACATACCCTGGAAAATAAAGTTTGCACAATAAAATATGAAATAATAAATTATTTTGACAGTCTTCAGACTGTCCAGTTCTGACTTTGAGTTTCGTTGAAACTCTAGGTCGAACTGATGTCTACTATTCCCTATTCAAGGAACGCGTCCTCATCTACTCCTCTCAGTATAGTTTACTTTTTGCCAGACCGGTCTTCTAGACCAACTAAGAAGTCAAATAATGCTCTCATCAAAAAAAAAAATGGATTGAAGACATGAAGTCCATGGTGGACACGATGTTTTGAAACATGTCAAATTAATTGAAGGTGTGAAACCTGTTGGTTCTAATTGGATATTTATAACCAAATGATATTCACATGGAAATATCAAAAAGTATAATTCACGTCTAGTCACTAAGGGATTCACTCGAGGAAAACATTGATTACAAAGAGACTTTTTTGTCTATTTTGATGAAAGACTCTTTTAGGATAAACATAGCACTTGTAGCTTATTATGACCTAGAGCTACACCAAATGGACATTAAGAATGCATTTCTGAATGGAAATATATAGGAAACTATATAAATGGTGCAACCAGAGAAATTTTAATTGGAAGATTCAAAACACCTAGTACGTAAACTAAGTCCATTTATGGGGTGAAACAAATATCTCGTCAATGGTACCGGAAGTTTGATCAAGTGGTTCCTTCATATAATTTTGAGTAAAATCCAATTGATTAATATTTGAATATCAAGTTTAGTGCGAGAAAGTTTATTATACTTGTTCTGTATGTGGATGATATATTGCTTGCAAGCAATGATAAGAGTTTGTTACTAGAAACCAAGTCATTTATATCCGGTGAATTTTAATTGAAGGATCTTAGTGATGATTCATCTGTCTTAGGCATATAAATCATTCATGATCATTTAAGTTGCACACTTGGACTATCACAAAAGGCCTACTTTATTGAAAAAGGTATTAATTCAGTATGGCATATAGAATTGTGCTCCTAGTGACACTCCTGTGTCAAAGGGTGATAGACTTAGCTTACAACAATGCCCACTACCTGAACCTGATATTAAGGAAATGCAACAATACCCCTATACATTGGTAGTAGAGATTTTGATGTATGATCAGATATGTACATGTTCGGATCTTACGTATATTGTAAGGATGTTGGGTAGATATTTGAATAACCTTAGACTAGAGCATTAGAAAGTTATAAGAGGGTTATCCGACATTAGTATAGAATGAAGAATTCATGCTCATGCTCATATATCAGAGATTAGGTCATCTAGAGATCATTGGATATTCAAACTCCAATTTTATTGGATGTTTAGATAGTAGAAAGTCCACCTCAGGTTATATCTTCATGTTGAAAGGAGGGGATGTATCATGAAAAAGTGTTAAATCGATGCTAATAACAACTTCCACTATAGATGAAGAGCTTATAGCCTACTATGAAGTTTCCAAATATGGGATATGGATGCAGAACCTTATCACAAGATTACAGATCATTGGGGCATTAACAGACTATTGATGATCAATTTGTAGGATCATTGCACTAGAGAGAGGGGGTGAATAACGCTCGTTTTAAAACTAAACTTGGATATTGGCGGCGGAATAAAGACACAACAAAATAATCGTAAACACCAAGAGTTACATGGTTAGGAGCCTGTGGCGACTCCTACTCCAAGGCCCGCACGTGAGAGTGCTTTCGATGGGAAATCACTAATCAATCAACAGAAGTACAAGTACAATGATTGATTACAAGTAATTATAAGACTTAAAGAATACCAATGACTTAGAAATAAAGATCTTCAGCACGGTGGTCATCGGGACAACTTTTGAGTGTCAAGGAAGTGTTTTCACAGCAGAACGAAGAAGGGAAAGTTGCTTGGAATGTTATTCTTGTGCATCTGGTCGAGACAGCCTTATATAGCCTGCTGAAGGCACCATCAGCCTCAATGGAAGGCGCCTCCAGCAGGGTTGGAGACGATAGCTTCTATGGCCTGAGCTATTTATCCATCCGAAGGCTCTTTCAAGCTCCATGGAAGGCGCCTTCCATCCAGCATCTAAGGTGCCTTCAAGCTCCTTGAGGGCTCCTTCTCACCTTACTACGTGGAGCCTTCGCCTAAAGCACCCGAGGTGCCTCTAACATCCCCGGAGGTGCATCAGACATTGTTCATCCAAGTTTTTTAAGTCATTTTCGCTCCCTACAAGATACATTAGTCCAAAATACCAAACATACCCTGCAAAATAAAGTTTTCACAATAAAATATGAAATAATAAATTATTTTGACAGTCTTCGAACTATCCGATTTTGACTTTGAGTTTCGTTGAAACTCTAGGTCGAACTGATGTCTACTATTCTCTCTTCGAGGAACACGTCTTCATCTACTCCTCTCAGTAGAGTTTACTTTTTTCCATACCGGTCTTCTAGACCAACTAGACTTTTGCTTAACGTCAGAGTCTTTAGGACTTTTCCACTGGATGTCCGATCCCCGACCCATCTAGTCTTCCACCTGGTTCATGACCACTAGGATTTTTACCTAGAGTCCCTGACTCTAGGGTTTTGCCCAAAGTGCTTGACCCGCCAAGACTTTCCACCTAGGGTTACAACCCCCTAGGATTTTTACCTGCCTAATCGTAACTAGGACTTTTGCCTAAGAACACTTAGGACTTTCTTGCAAGCTCATTCAAACTTATTAGACAATAAGTAACCTTAACTTTGAACCCTTTGCCATTATCAAAATATATGTTTGATCATCTGATGCATCTCACACCAATAATCTCCCTCTTTTTTATTATGACAACCTAATTCAAAGTTAAGTAAAATATATAGTAATAAATATAAGAGAAGATGCAATAATTAAGACATGTAAAATATAGAACAAGTTAAGAACAATTAATTTGATTTGTTAATTCCCCCTTAAGTTTCTTCTTAATTTCCTCTTAACTCCCCCTTAAGTTTCTTCTTAATTTACTCTTAGCTCCCCCTTAATTTTCTTCTTTTTTTAAAACTTTAGCTTCTCTCCCCTTTGATATATATCAAAAACATTTTCAAGAGAGTTGAAAATACTTTTAAACATACTAAGGTTTGGAAAAACACTGAGTTTTGAAGAATAAAACACTTAGTCTATATGAGTTTTGATGAAAACACTTAGTCTATATTAAGCTTTATAACACTTAGCTTAAAAAGATTTTGAGTATTTAGCTTTAAAAAATTGAGAATCTTAGTTTGAACTTTTTAAAGAAAAGAGAAATAATTTTGAAATTTAAAACACTATAACTTTTCAAAAAGGAGTTTAAACTTTTAAAAAACTTTATCTTTTTTTTAAAACATTAAACTTTGAAAAATAACTTTAACTTTTCGAAAAAAAATAGTTTAACTTTGAAAATTAAAAAAACTTTAACTTTTCAAAGTAAATATTTGAACTTTAAAAATAACTTTAAATTTAAAAAATCATTTTAAATTTTCATTCCCGCTTATTAATGCCAAAAAAAATATTTTTGTGTCCTAAAGTCCAAGCATGAGTGTTTAAAGGAAAATAGCTTCAACATAAACATCTTTCTTTCTTAACAAAATGTCTAACCTTTAGCTACTAGTTGTTTACCATGAGGTAGTAACTTTCACTTGGTTACTCAAGTTAAGTAGGTGTTCCAGTTAGTTTGACTAAGTATGGATAAGTTAACTTGATTAATTTGATTTCGGTGTTTATTGCCCAGACTTATGTCGATGCACAGACATAAGTATTCTGATGCCCAAGTAGTACCCTATGCATCTCACACTATTCTAAGTATTTTTCATACACAAACAAGGTAATTCTAGTGTGCTTGTGAGATCCTCTGGCTAAAATCTGGGGGTACATATTTCTAGGGGGAAAGTCCTAAACTATTTCCAAACTTTAAAAATACTAGTAAAACTAGGAGTTTTGAAAATAATTTTCCTAGATTTTTAAAACATGATTTTGAAAAAACTTAATAAAAGGAGTAATTTTGAAAAACTTTAAAATGTATTCTATTGTGCACATACCTAATTGTCTTGTAAGTGTGCTGAACTCAAGTTCAAGTAAGGATTTTATGAAAATGTCTACTAGGTTTGATTTAGACTCAACATAGTCAAGTACAATATCACCCTAGCTACATGATCCTTTAAAAGTGATGCTTAACTTCTATGTGTTTAGTCCTTGAGTGGTGTATTGGATTTTTGGTTAAGTTTATTGAACTTATGTTATCAATTGAGATTTTTGTATTTTTTATATTTTAGTTGATAATCTCTTAAGTTATGCATCATCCAT
This sequence comes from Zingiber officinale, assembly GCF_018446385.1. NCBI lineage: Eukaryota > Viridiplantae > Streptophyta > Magnoliopsida > Zingiberales > Zingiberaceae > Zingiber > Zingiber officinale. The sequence continues at coordinate 46,607,870 of NC_055989.1, read as the reverse complement.
AATTGTTGAGATGCACATTCACCCATGGCTATGTATTCTGCTTCAGTGGTAGATAAGGTAATATAGTGTTACTTTTTGCTGGACCAACTTAATAGGCACTGACCTAGAAGTTGATAGCTACCACTTGTACTTTTTCTATCAAGTTTACACCCAGCATAGTCTGAGTTAGAATACCCAACTAGGTCGAACGTGCTAGTCCTAGAGTACCAAAGTCCTACATTTAGAGTTCCCTTAATGTATCTTAGTATTCTTTTTATATTGGCTAAGTGTGATTCTTTTGCACATGATTGGTACCTAGCACATATACCTACTGTAAATAAAATATCAGGTCGACTTGTAGTTAGGTATAATAGACTTCCTATTGCACTCTTATAATATTTCAAATCTACAGGTTTTCCTTCTAAATCAGAGTCAATTTTAATATTAGTTATCATTGGGGTATTTATATTTTTAGAATTTTCCATTCTAAACTTTTTAATTAATTCCTTAGCATATTTGATTTGAAAAATATAAATTCCTTCTTTTGTTTGTTTTACCTGTAAACCTAAGAAAAAATTAAGTTCTTCTACTAGGCTCATTTCAAATTCATTTTTTATTACTTTAGTAAATTCTTTTAGGAATTTAGTATTTGTTGAGCTAAAGATGATGTCATCTACATAAATTTTAGCTATAAAGATATCTTTTTCTAAGGTTTTAACAAAAAGGGTTTGGTCTATTTGGTCGTGGTTAAATCCCTTAGATATTAGGTATGTTGAAAGTCGTTCATACTATGCCCTAGGTGCTTGTTTTAGTCCATATAAAGCTTTCTTTAGCCTAAGGACATGGTTTGGGTGATCTAAATCTTCAAATCCTAGGGGTTGATTTACATAAACTTCTTCTTTAATGAACCCATTTAGGAATGTAGATTTTACATCCATTTGGTATAACTTGAATCCCTTATGTGCTGCATAGGCTAGCAGCATTCGTATGAATTCAAGTTTGGCTACGGATACATAGGTTTCGTCATAATTTAACCCTTCTACTTGGTTGAACCCCTTTGCTACTAGTATAGCCTTATTTCTTACTATTTCATTTTTATCATCTAGTTTATTTCTAAATACCCACTTAGTATCAATTATAGATTTATTTGTGGGTTTAGGTACAAGTTCCCAAACCTAGTTCTTTCAAATTGGGCTAATTCCTCTTGCATTGTGATTATCCAATCTGGGCCAAGTAAGGCTTCTTCTGTTGTCTTGGGCTCAATTTTAGAAATAAGAGCTATTTGACTTAGGCTTCTATAGGATGATCTAGTTCGTACTCCTAGGATTCGGTCGCCCGAAATTTGATCAAATGGGTGGTTGGATCTTATCCTAAATTGTCTTATTATAGGGTCAAGACTTGGTTCTTCTAATTGGCTAGTTTTAGGCCTAAGTTGGTTATCTTCTTCATCATCTATTTTTCTGGTAATTTGAATATTATTTTAACTGATTTCATTAGGTGAGTTATTTTCTTCACCAAAAATTACATTAGTTTTCCCTACCAGCCGTGGAGGACCCTAAAAATATGCCAATTGTAAATTTTGATGTAAATTTACCTAAATAATCTTTAGTGTTTAATATGTGTACTTTGCATCCAAAAACATTTAGGTAATTTAGATTGGGTATTTTATTATAATACATTTCATAAGGGGTTTTGTTGTAAAATTTATTTATTAATATTCTATTTTGAATATAACTTGTTGTATTTATTGCTTAAGCCCAAAATTGATTATTAAGATTATATTCGTTTAACATAGTTCTCACAGCTTCTTGTAATGTCCTATTCTTTTGTTCTACTAGACCATTTTGTTGGAGAGTTCTAGGGCATGAAAATTCATGATTATATCCATTAATTTTATAAATTTTAGTAAATTTATGGTTTTCAAATTCTCCTCCAACTTCTAATTCTTTTAATTTTAGTATCTTTTTATTTTCTATTAATTTACAAAAATTCTTAAAGATTTCAAAAGTTTCATCTTTGGCTTTTAGAAATTTCACCCAAGTAAATCTTGAGTAATCATCAATTATAACTAAGCAGTATTGGTTTCTGCTTAGTGACTTGGCTCCATGTGAATTAAATAGGTCTAAATATAGGAGCTCAAGTATTGAGTTGGTTCGATTTAGGTTTGTTAATTTGTGTGTTGACTTAGTTTATTTACCTTGTTGGCTTGCATTACAGATTATATTTTATAAATTTTTTAATTTGGGTAAACCTCTAACTAGATGATTTTGACTCATTTTTTAAATGAGTCTTATGTGAGTGTGACCCAGTCTTCTGTGCTACAACTTAGTTTTCTCTTATTGTACCAGAAGATACTTTAGTGAGGAGGTTAGTAGGTCAATAGTGTAAACATTATTTTTCCTAATTTCCTTAAGTGTAATTTCAAGATTTTCAACATTTCTAATTATACACTCAGAGTTGGAAAAAGTAACTAAATAACCAGAGTCACACAGTTGACTTATGCTAAGTAAGTTAAAGTTGAACTTATTAACTCATAGTACTTTTCGAATAATAAAATCGGAACTCAGTTTGATATTACCTGTTCCGATTACCTTAAGTTTTCCATCGTTGTCAAACGCAACTAACCCTAAGTTCTTGAGTTTCAGCTTAATGAACTTCAATCTGTCTCTAATCATTTGTCTCGAGCATCCACTATCCAACATTCATTCGTCCAAATCATTATGTTCCTATACATAAAGTCTTTGATTTGGATCCAATTTGATAAATTAAAAGATAGTTTGATTGAGTTCAATCCCTTAATTTTCCATCTCACCCAGTCTAGATTGTAAAACATGTTATATCTACGGGTGATTGTGAGATGATTTTTTTTAAGTTGATTTGATTTGAATTTAAGTTTTATTTTAAATTGAGTTTAAGTAAGTTTAATTTAGTAAGAGTTTTATAATTTAATTAAGATTAATTTAGTTTAAGTTTGATTAATTTAATTAAATTTAAGTAAGTTTAATTTAGTAAGAGTTTTAATTTAATTAAGTTTAAAGTAGTTTAAGTTTAGGTAAGTTTAATTTAGTAAGAGTTTTAATTTAATTAAGTTTAATTTAGTTTAAGTTTGTTTAATTTAATTAAATTTAAGTAAGTTTAATTTAGTAAGAGTTTTAATTTAATTAAGTTTAAAGTAGTTTAAGTTTAGGTAAGTTTAATTTAGTTTAAGTTAAGGTAAGTTAAATTTAGTAAGAGTTTTAATTTAATTAAGTTTAATATTTAATTGATTGAGTTAGAGTTTATTGGACTAATTTAAACCTAAATCCATCTCACCCTTCTTCTAGATTGCCAATCAAGGAACCTTATATGTTTTGTGAGATGATTAACTTTTTATCTTCAATTTAGATTATCATCTAAGGGTTGACTCACATTTGAGTTAGGCTTAGGTTTAACAGTTAGTTAATTAAATATTTATTTCAATAATTGACTTCCAGACTGTGGCGAGACACTAGGCCTTCTTGAGTATGAGATCATCACATTTCTAGATAAAACCATTTAAAGAAATTAAATATTTAATTTTTTTTCTGAAAATCCTAGGTCCAACTAGTCAAGTGTGAATCAAGCATTGGTCCTTATCTACCCTAGTCTAAGTATGTATATTGAAAGCAGTAAAGCAAGCATTAAAAAAATCTATCTAATGGTAAAAATGATCTTTCTATTGGCTCCCCCTAAATCATAGCCTCGTCTATCAAGGTAATGGATTTGATCCTTGGGGATCCAATATTGATCAAATCCAACTTGATTAATCAAGTTCGACTTGGGGACCCATGCTTGGACTGTTCTTCTATTGGTACAATTAACAAGAGATAAGTATGATTCAAATTTGTGTTTAGTTTTGTATCCGAGTCAAGATCGATTGTATACGGCTCTTTGTTTTCCAAGACTCATATCAAGATTCTTAGAACCCAAGGTAAATCGTTCTAATGTATCCTTTAGTTCTTTGACTTGACTTTTCAAGATGAAATTTTCTTCCTCAAGCTCTTGGACATGAGTTGAAGTTCCAGTCTGAACTGATTCTATCAAGGAGCTTGGGATGGTCACTTCCTTAAGGGCTTTGACCTCCTCTTAGAGTAACTTAACCCGGAGGTTAGACTTGGCTAATTTTCTTGACAAGTAAGAAATCAAACTATGTGATCTAATTAAAGAAATATTTACATTGGTTTGGGAACCTTCTGAACCGGATACGGATCCGTGGCATCACTCAGACTCAGCTTCCGATTCTGTCTCGGACTCGAATTCGATGACTTTCTCTTAGGCCGAAAGTGCGAGGAAACTTGTTTGTTTGAGATCTTCATCGGAGTCTTCCGATGATGATGTAACGCCCGAAAATTCTCAAAACTATTTTAGAAATATTCTATGATTTTTCTGGAATTATTAGATATTTTTCCGGAATTTTCCGAGTAGCGGAAGTAGCAAAAATTATTAGAAAAGTAAAATGGCTTAAGCGGGAATCGAACCCGGGGCCTCTCGGGTCCGCTGAACCTTTAGTTGGCCTTAGTAACCAGTGAACCCAGCAGGGCCGTGCTGAAAGGAAAGGGAATCAATTATATTTATAATTGGTTTAGCCGAATTTGTTACTTAGTATAAATAGGAAATTTAAGTTGGGGTTTGGTTTATTTTAGAACTTGGTTCGGCAAAAACCCTCTCCACCGAGACCTCACCAACGCCACCTCTCCCTCTCCTCCCTCTCTCGGCGCAAACCACAAGGAGACCTAGGGTTCTCTCCCTAGGGCCCCAAGGACATCTTCCGACGACGATTTCAGCACAAGGACGTTCCCCTCCGCGAGTAGAGCACGTGGACGCGAGCGAATCGTCGAGAAGTCGTCTCCACCGGAATTTCTAGCGATTAGATTTGTAAGAAATCTAGCACACAAGGTAAGAAACCCCTCACCTGCAGTATAAGTAGCTCCGTTTGGTTTTATACGCACTAGTTTAGCTATATGCTGTTTTTTATCGACGCATAGGGTGAATTTGACCCTCCTCGCAGATTTAGGGATTTAGTGAGTACTTCTAGAGGGGTCGGACATGTATTCCCTCTTCAGTGGGGGTTCCTAGACAATGTCGGGTGCCTAGAAGTGGTCTCCCTAATAGAGGGGAGAGTTGGGGCACACTAGGTGTTCGATAAAATAGCTAGTTAAGTTAAAATGCAAATTAGGCATTTTAATAGCTCAGTTAAATGCATTAGAAGCATTTAAATCAGTAAATCAGTTTATTTTAGCTTGTATGGGACAATGGTCCAATGGGTGGGCTCCCACAGTCGCATCTAGGTTCAGACAACCTAGCTCTAGGTTCAGATAACCTAGAAACAGCAAGTTAAAACAGTTAGCTATATTCAGTATTTTATTTTCAGTGGCACTGTACTGGATCAGATATCCATTGGGTTGGACTCCCACAGTCGTCCCTAGGTTTAGATAACCTAGTTAACCCTACTAAATTCGGGACTTACAAACCCGGGTCTAGTTAGGGATGCGCGCACAGCAAGTACAGTTGCCGGGCCCAAACAGCATGATTATGTATTTTCACTTATTATGAATTAGTTTTCAAAGTTAAAATTAGTTATGTTAGTTGAGTTGGAATTCAGTATCAGTTTAGCTACAGTTTAGCTTATTATATGTTCAGTTCAGTTATTTTTATTGATTCATATGATTAGTTGCCATGTCATGATAGTATGCTTATATGTCATGCTATGTTTAGTTTATTCAGTATACTTAGCATATCCTTTCAAACAGCATGATTTAAAATCATATTTGCATCGTATGCATGTTTTAGTGAGGTAGATGGTTTCTTACTAAGCTTTTTAGCTTACAGATACTATTTTCCTTATACTGCAGATACAGGTAAAAGGAAAATGGACTAGCAGTGGAGGCTGGAGGTCAATGCAGATCAAGATGTGTGTGGAAGGAACTGGAATAAAGATCCTAGGGATCTAGTTTTATTTTATTATGCATTAGAACGTGTTCAGTATGCATTAGTACTTATAGCAAGCGTTATCTTACATTTCTGTTAGTTAGCAAGAGAACAGCTTAAAACCTTGTTAGTTTTGGTTTCCATATGCTTACATGCCATGAATTAGTATTCTATGCCTTAATCATGCTTAGTATGTTAGCCCTTACTTAGTAGAATGTTTCTCTTAGCTTTATAGTGTTGTGTAATGACTTTGGCACTCATCAGTGTTGTTATCAGGGGTCTGATACGAAATCAGAAACCCCTGATCGGTCAGCAGATCGATCAGGGAGTCTCTGATCGGTCGGTAGACCGATCAGGGAGTCTCTGATCGGTCGGTAGACCGATCAGGGACCTGGTTTCTGCGAACAGAACTTTCTGTTCGTTCCCCACGGATCGATCAGGAGCTGGGTCACGAAAAATGGCTCACTGATCGGTCAGCCGACCGATCAGTAAGCCACTGATCGACCGATCAGGGACCAGCTGGATCGGTCAGCAGACCGATCCAGCAGCGTACAGAATTGCAGTGTAGTTTGTGGATCGGTCGGTTGAACGAACCGGAGTTTCCTACCGTGCCAATATTAGTGGATCGGTCTGTGGATCGATCCGAAGTTTATTATCAGTTGTAAACACCTCCCCTAGCATGTGTACAACTCCTAGGTACACCCAGAACACTAAGTTAAACTTTACAGCATTTAGTTCAGTAAAATTTTAAATTAGCCAGCTTTCATTCCACATTAATAGTCCAGCACAGCATAACTGTAGTGATCGGCCTCGCAGCCTAGCTAGTAGGAGGCGGGTCGTTACAGATGATTCATCCCATATTGCTTGTAGCGCCTTCTTTCTTCATTGCTTCTTTACTTCCTTCTGATTTGGACAATTAGCCTTAATGTGTCCCTTTTTGTTACAGCCATAGCAGGTGACTTCACCCTTTGTTTTAGAGCTTGGGCTCGGTTGCATTGTCTATGACTGGATCATCTTTTTGATCTCTTATTTTGTGAAATCCTTCTTTTTCTTGCATAGCATTCACACAAGATTGACGAGCTTGGCGGTGATCTCCTCATCGTCTTCTGAGTTTGATTCATCTTCGGGCTCAAGTTCAGTTCGGCACTTGACTTTTGGTTCCTTTGTCTTATTTGTACCTACGACAAAAGCAATACTTTTTTCGACCGAGGGTGTATTAGTCTATTCATATAATTTGAATTCTGAAAATAATGTATCACGCCAAATTGAGGAAAGGTTCTTGGAGACTTTGTAAGCATCTGCAATGGATGTCCACAAAGTGTTTCTTGGAAATGCATTTAGTGCATACCTGATAACATCACGATTCTCCACCTTTTGACCGATTGCGTGGAGATCATTGAGAAGCTTCTGGATCCGAGCATGAAGTTGGTTTGTCGATTCTCCATCCTGCATTTTTATGTTAGATAGTCTATTTAAAATTAAATCCCTTTTGCTTACCTTAGTATCGGAGGTCCCTTCATGCATCTCGATTAGCTTTTCCCATAGATCTTTGGCGCTTGAGAATAGGCCGACTCGGTTCAATTCTTCTTTGATTAAGCCACATTGAAGAGTGCATGTTGCTTTAGCGTCGGCTTCGATCTTCTTCATCAAGCTTGCGTCCTAGTTCTCGAATGACATATTAGTAAAAATAAAAATGACATATAATTTTATTTCAGAAAACCCCCCTCTACTCGATTGGTGGTTTCACCAATTCAGAGAGGCCTAGCTCTAATACTAATTGTAGGATCATTGCGTTAGAAGGGGGTGAATAGCGCTCGTTTTAAAACTAAACTCAGCGATAAACAGCGGAATAAAGACACAACCAAACAATCGTAAACACCAAGAGTTACTTGGTTCAGAGCCTGTGATGACTCCTACTCTAAGGCCCGCACGTGAAAGTGTTTTCAATGGGAAATCACTAATCAATCAAAAGAAGTACAAGTACAATGATTGATTACAAGTAATTATAAGACTTAAAAAATACCAACAACTCAAAAATAAAGATCTTCAACATGGTGGTCATCGGGACAGCTTTTGAGCGTCGAGGAAGCGTTTTCACAGCAGCGCGAAGAAAGGAAAGTTGCTTGGAATGTTGTTCTTGTGCATCTGGTCGAGATAGCCTTATATAGCCTGCTGAAGGCACCTTCAGCCTCCATGGAAGGCGCCTCCAGCAGGGATTCTTATCCCTTCTAGGTCAGAGATGATAGCTTCTGTGACCTGTGCTATTTATCCATCCGAAGGCTCCTTCAAGCTCTATGGAAGGCGTCTTCCATCCAGCATCTAAGGTGCTTTCAAGCTCCTTTAAGGCACCTTCGTTCCTTGCTACGCAGAGCCTTCGTCTAAAGCACCCGAGGTGCCTACAATAGCCCCGGAGGTGCCTCAGACACTGTTTATCTGAGCTTTTTAAGTCCTTTTCGCACCCTGCAAAATACATTAGTCCAAAATACCAAACATACCTTGCAAAATAGAGTTAGCACAATAAAATATGAAATAATAAATTATTTTGATAGTCTCCGGACTGTCCGATTCTGATTTTAAGTTTTGCTGAAATTCTAGGTCGAACCGACGCCTACTTCTCCCTCTTTGGGGAATGCGCCCTCACCTACTCCTCTCAAGAGAGTTTACCTTTTACTAGACCGGTCTTCCACACCGACTGGACTTTTGCTTAGCGTTAGATCCTTCAGGACTTTTTCGCTGGACGTCCAATCCCTGACCCGTCTAGTCTTCCACCTGGTTCGCGACCACCAGGATTTTCACCTAGAGTCCCCAACTCTAGGGTTTCGCCCAAAGTGCTCAACCCACCAAGACTTTCCACCGAGGGCTACCACCCCCTAGGGTTTTCACCTGCCTAACCGTAGCTAGGACTTTTACCTAAGAACACTTAGGACTTTTCTGTAAGCTCATTCAAACTCATTAGATAACAAGTAACCTTAACTCTGAACCCTTTGTCATTATCAAAACATAGGTTCAATCGTCTGATACTTCTCGCACCAACACAATTGTGATAATAAAGCTACAAAATTATATTCCAAGAATAACCACAATTCAGCAAAGTCTAAACACATCGACATAAAATTTCTAGCGATTAAAGAAAGAGTTCAGAGTTGTCAAATTATGATAGAGCATATAAGAACAAATTCCATATTAGCATATTCATTCACCAATCTAACATCAACGTGTGCTGAATATGGGGGTTCTTCTTTTCGATGAAGTACCCATTATGTAGGAATCTATATTTTGTGTGATGGTATTTATATATATTATTTAGTTGATTGTAGATTGGAGGTTTTAATATGAGGTGGTGGTCAAAGTGGAGATAGAGTGGTATTCATTATTTGGTTATGTTGATCGCTTGGCCTCGGAATCCTTAAATCTCGTCTGTGTAGTTCCAAAGCAGAATGCTCGTATAGGGTTCACCGGTTGCAAGCCTAGTAAGATATAAGAACTGTAAGGCCTTATGATGAAAATAAGAAATAGGGCGTTGGGTTAGTTAATGGTCATTCAGACTTAGAAGAATTCGGCCGGACGATACACGTTTGACTAGGTAAAGGCTGAATAGACATAAGATTCTCTGTAAACACCCGGCCGAGCAAGGCTTGGACAGATCCAGAGATACTTAACCTTATATATATAGCTCTCGATACACGTTCGGTCGGGTAAAGGCTGAACGGACATAAGGTTCTCTATGGACACTCGGTCGGACTAGGCTTGGGCAGACCTAGAGGTACTTAACCTTATATATATATATATATATATATATATATATATATATATATATAGCTCTCGATATACATTCAGCTGGATAAAGGCTGAATGAACATAAGGTTCTCTGTGAATACCCGACAGGGCAAGGCCCTGGAGGACCCAGAGATACTTAACCTTATATATATAGCTCTTGATATGCGTTTAGCTGGGTAAAAGCTGAACAGACATAAGGTTCTCTGTGAACACCCGGTTGGACAAGGTTTGAATGGATTTAATAGCATTTCGTCTCATAAAACTCTTTATACATATACTGTCATTCAGATGAGAATAGATTGAACATATGACTCTTTGTATATACCTGGCTTATTTAAGATCTGACGGGTTTAAATTATCTGAAGGTGTAGTACCCCCTAAAATATATTTTTAACATACATGCTTTATTATATGACTCCTCCAATGAACTTATGACATAATAATGGTATTACATTAGTTTATGAACAAGTTTTTATAATATTTAATGATAGTTGAGCAGATTAATACAATAATAAGTAATGTGGACGGCCTGGTAGAGCGATTGAGATGCATTCAGCAGACAAACAGCAGACAACATTTTAATAGCCTATCATAATTGTGGGGGAATATTTCCTTGAAATCTACTGTGAAAACTAATTGATTTCCCATTAATGAGTCAGTTACAACAACATTCTCCTTCAACAACTTCAGTAATGGTATGGAGCATACAAGCTAAAAGAGGTACATCTGTGGGCAGAAAAAAGATTCCTTGGAACTATGATGAAACACCCAGGTTGTACTTTCTTCCATCACCTAACAAACCGGGGACCACCTCATGATCGTGGAGGTTATGTGAGGTGGTATAAAAAAGGGAATCTTCTCTGCTGATAAGGTACGCAAACATTTACATCTGAAGTCCTACTTTCTTACGCATTGGCTATTGTTCTTCCACTTTCAAAAGAGGAGACTGACTTGAGCGTCAGAGGACCTAGCCAAGGATTCCTACCCCAGTCTTAGATCACTAATGCTTTATTGGCTCGTCTGATCATGCGCAGGATCATTGAGGAGTTCCTTCGGATCTAGAGAAGCTCATTATTCTTCGATTATCGAAGCTAACGCACCATCTCATATCCTTCAGACATGATCAAGTATATATATGGACACATATACTTTGACTCATTGTATATACTACAGATTTTCGATATAAGTATATGGTTTTGACTTTCTCTGATATATAGATATCATAGTTACTATTGCAGTTTTACATTTGGTTGTTGTAAATGTTAGTATTAACCCTAGTACCAATTATGAGATGATTGTAAAGAGCTTCTTTTGTATCATATTTCATTATTAATAAAAGGCAAAGTTGATTATTATATTTTTTTCAATTCAGTGTCGAATGAATAAGTATAATAATGTCCTAGAGTAGGAGGTTCTAATCTACAACATATTAATTGGTTGAATTGATAGTGAGATATTGTAGATATACATAGAACACTACTCTTAACTATTCATAGTCATGCATTTGTAAGGAACTAGGGCGCTAAACACGCTTAAGCACAGCGAAAAACTTCTAGTTCCTCTAGAAGATCCATGCGAAGGGAAATACACATTACAATCTATACTAAGTTTATATCACGATAGTATATCTTTGATGCATGCACATGAACTCCAGATAGCTTGGATCTCAGCACGATCACACGTTCACACCTCTATGGTATCCACACAAACAAGTGTTCGTTTGTCTCACAAATTCGCAAAGTGGAGAAGGCAACCACCTAAGGTTGTGCTAGCAACCTTGATAGGAGGTCTTATACTAGAGGGGAAGAGAAGAGGAAGGAGAATGAAGAAGTACCCCAAAATGAGAGAAAAAATGCTTAAGTATTTTCATCCAATAAAAATACTTAATGAGCAATAATGAATATTTACCCTCTATTAAGGACTACATTTGAACCTCTTCATTTTGAACTCAATTTTGAAAATTGAATGATTCATTGAATTTTGAAATCCAATAAATTAATCTCCATTAATCCTCTTAGTGAATAAATTCACTTGAATCTAACTCAAGTCTAATCCATTTTAGTCTAACTCAAGTCCAATTCAATCGAGTCTTACTCAATTGATCTCATGCAATTTCAAATATAATGAATCACTATTTCATTAATTCGTATTGACTCCTTGAGTCTAATTTGAATTGGATTCAATCCAATAATTAGATCATATTGAGTCTAACTCAATAAGTCCAATTCGGATTAGACTAATCTAATAATTCATCATATGAACTCATCTCCAAATCTACTTGTTCTTTGTGTGTGACCCAATAGGTTCTCATAACGTTGGCAATGTATCCAAATCAACATTTAGATATATAAGCAATGAGTGGCATCTAGTAAGACATCATTGCTACCCAAGTAACGAGAAAGTCAAAATTCGACCTAACTTGTCCGTGGCTATTATCTTGTATGACTTGGTCCCTCTATCCTTGATATCTAGATTGATCAATGAGGCATAGACCATGTCATCCTCTTATCAACCTTTTGTGTTTCTTGATCTCTAAGTAGACACACTCAATCAAATAAGCTCAATATCTCATATTGACTCTTTTGCGCATGGTCATGCTTTCTAGTGTCCTACTAATCAAGGGGCCCACAGATATCGCTTCTGTCATATGGAAGGGATAGATCCCATCTACATCACTCACATCCCTCCGCATTATTCATTGCATACCCAGTGATCGACTTTATTATCCGCCTTGTTACAGGTGATGTTTGCCAATACCAAAGTACACAACTCCTTATGTAAGGAATCGTATTGACTTCAAGTCTAAGGACTATTCATACCAATAGTCACATGAGAATATTTATGGCACTCATATAACGATCCATGAAATATTCTCATGGTGGGTCATTCAGTATATATTCTCTAATATATACTCATGTGTCAATCTGATATTTTATATCCATGACTTGTGAGATCAAGTCATCCGTTGACCTACATGCTAGTCTCAACGCATTAAGATTGTCCTTGTATATTAATGCTTGACTAGGAATAGTTAAGAGTAGTGTTCCATGTATATCTATAATATCTCACTATCAATTCAACCGATTGATATGCTATAGATAAGAACCCACTACCCAAGGACATTATTATACTTATTCAATTGGCACTGAACTGAAATAAATATAATAACCAACTTTTTCGTTTATTAATAATAAAATATGATACAAAATGAGTCCTTTACAATCATCTCATAATTGGTACTAGAATTAATACTAACAGCATTAATATGCAAGGACAATATTAATACGTTAAGACTAGCATGCTAGGTCAACAGATGACTTAATCTAACAAGTCATGAATATGATATAGCAAGTTGACACATGGGTATATATTAGAGAATATATACTGAATAACCTACCATGAGAATGTTTCATGGATCGTTATATGAGTGCCTTAAACATTCTTATGTGACTATTGGTATGAATAGTCCTTAGAACTGGAATCACTACGGTTCTCTACATAAGGAGTTGTGTACTTTAGTATTGACAAACATCACCTATAACAAGGTGGACAATAAAGTCGATCACTGGGTATGCAATGAATTATGTGGAGGATGTGATTAATGTAGATGGGATCTATCCCTTCCATATGACGGAAGAGATATATATGGACCCCTTGATTAGTAGGACACAGGAAAGCATGGACATGCTCAAATGAGTCAATATGAGATATTGAGCTTATTTAATTGAGTGTGTCTACTTAGAGATCAAGAAACACAAAGATTGATAAGAGGATGACACGGTCTATGCCTTATTGATCAATCTAGATATCAATGATAGAAGGACCAAGTCAAACAAGATAATAGTCACAGGCAGGTTAGGTCGGATCTCGACTTTTTCGTCACTTGAGTAGCAATGATGCCTTGCTAGATGTCACTCATTGCTTATATATCTAAATATTGATTTAGATACATTGCTAATGTTACGAGAACCTATTGGATCACATACAAAGAACAAGTAATTTTGAGATGAGTTCATATGATGAATCATTGGATTAAGTCTAATCCGAATTGGACTTATTAAGTTAGACTCAATTATATCTAATTATTGGATTGAGTCCAATTTAAACTAGACTCATGGAATCAATTCGAATGAATGAAATGGTAATTCATTGAATTCGAAATTGGATGAGAATCAATTAGTTAGATTCATTGGGTGAACTTAAGTTCACCAAAGAAGATGAATAGTCAATTTTAAACCATTGGAATGAATGGTCAATTTTGAGTCATTGGACTGGAAAATGAAAGGGCGAAATCCTTTGGTATTCATGAGATGGATATAAATAAAAATTTATGGATGATAATTTTCATTAGATGAAAAACTTTCTTCTTTTCCTTCTTCCTCATCTTGGCCGAAACTCACCTTCTTGGTTGCTAGCACAACCTAAGGTAGTTTTTTTCTCCACTTTGAGAGTTTATGAGACAAACGGAGACACTTGTTCATGTGGATATAGAAAGAGGCACGGGCACTTGATCATGCTGAGATCCTAGCAGTCGGGAGATCATGTGCACGCACCAAAGGTATAACTATCATGAAACTTAGTATAGGTTGTTTATTCTTCCCTTCGCATGAATCTTCTTGATAAGAAACTAGAATTTTTTCGCTGCGCTTTCGCGTGTTTAGCGCCCTAGTTCCTTACAGTAAACGCTTTTGCGTCTTTAGCGCCCTAGTTCCTTACAGTAAATATGATGTGGGACTTCATTTTCAGTCATATGGTTGAATCATGTTTTAACATTGTGGTTTAGCATCAGGTATTAGTAAACATGATTTGGACCCATTTTAGATCATAAAGAGGACTTATTAACAATGGACACTTATAAATCACATTTCATGTCATTCTTGTGATATATATCCATATTTGATCTATGTCGTTAAATGATATTAATATTGTAATTACTATAGGTCCGAGTTAGGTTGGCCAGAGGGGGCTGAATATCTTAAAAAGAATGTTAGCCGAATCTCTTGCTTTTACTTAGCAAGGATAACCGAATTAATTAAGTAATTAAAATAAACAACATAAAATAAAGAGGCTTAGGAATTTTACTTGGTTTGCAATAGGGAAGGTTGCTAATCCAAGTCAGTTGAAAGCTCACTAAAGATCTCATTGAAAGATGAGAAGCCTCTTACACACTTTAAAAGCTCAAAAATAGCTAGAAAAATTAGTACAGTGATTGTTATTGAATTCATAACTCTAGGGGCTTTTTATAGTCTCCTGGAAAAAGTTATCATTGCACTAACATGGCCTAGAGGCACCTTGGATCAGTTAAATGTGCAACCAGCATGGATAAAAATTTATCCGAACTCCAACGGTTAGCCAACAACTCTGATCATTGGGAGGCACCTTGTTTGATCCATGGCGCCTCCAAGGAAGGTGCGCAGCCGCCTCCATGAACCAGTATGGTGCCTCCTCCTTGAGGCGCGAGGGAGCCTCTAAAACACTTGGAGGTGCCTTCTCCATGAGGCGCTAGGGCGCCTCTATCCCGATAGCTAGTAGATTCAAAATTAGCTTCCCAACTCTATGTGGGTGAATCTTTGGTCATCTAGAGTTAAGCTCACCCAAACCCAATTCTGATTTTCTCCTCGAGCAAGTTTCCCTCCCCGACTTCTCGTCCGTTGGATGCATTGCGTGTTTCCTTCTCGTCCTCCTATGTTCTCTTTTGTAGCAACTCATCCCTCGGATGCACCAAGCATGTCAACTCACTTCCTGTGCTATCCTTCTCGTTATCTATGTCTTTCGCTCAATTTATTGAATTCTAAGTTCATGTACACTCAAATACAAGGCATCAAAGTCGTAGGACCTAACTTAACTCAATTAATCACATCTATATTAACACGGGATACTTACAATCTTCTTCTTTTTTATGTGCATTAACACAAGTTAAGTTAAGGAAATCAAACAATAAAATACTTTAAGAAAATAAATTTTCAATTTATTTCAAGTAACAAATTTACAATAATTGAAAGTAAAGAACATAAAATTTTATTAAAATTTTATACAAAGTACCTCCCCCCTTAAATTAATCTCTCTCACTTTTGATCACATCAAAAAATATTAAGGAAAATATGAAAAATAAGTAAAAAATATTGGGCAATATTTTGGGGGATTTACAATAGAATTTCCTGGAATATGTCATTTTACCCAAATTAATTTTCAAAAAGAATAATTTTTAATAATTAAATCTTAGTTTTAAAAAAATAATTTAAAAATTATTTTTAAGTGTCTAAAAATTTTGAAAATATATATATCATCAAACAAAAATAATTAAATCAGGAGAAAAAAATTTCATGATAAATAAATTTTTATTTTGACTAGAAATAATATTTTTTGAGAAAAAATAATTATTTTAAATTTAAAAAATTAAAAATAGATTTAGAATCGCAAAAATCTAGCTATTTTTATCAACATTCAAAATGTAAATTTCCTTAGCCATAAAATTAGATTTTTTTTTTCAAAATTTATCTTTGAATATAATTTTAAATATAAAATTACCTTTTTTAAGAAAAAATTCATAAAAATCAGATAATTATCAAAAAAAAATCTCAAAATTTTTTATTTAAATAGAAAACCTATAGAAAAATTAAATTTTTTAAAAATAAATGTTTGAAATATTTTTAATCATTAAAATTTATTTTTCAATATGAAAATATATATATATATATAAAGTTAGAAAATTTTGAATTGTTATATGCTAATATATACCATCTTCATTTTTCAAAGAAAAAAAATTAACACAAAATATGATAAAAACATACAAATTAAATAATTTTATAAACTATTTTAAAAATTAAAGCAAATTCAATCTAAACCACACATAAAAATTAATTTTAATCAAACTAAACATAATTTAGGAATCCAGAATAAGTTTCTACCTATTGGATTAACAATAAAATTTTTTAGAATATATTTTTATGTCACTATTCTAATTTAACCCTTATGCAATCTAAAATACCAATTAAACCTTTTAAAATCTCTAAAATTCTGAACATTTAAATATACATAATTCTTTTTCAAATTTTCTAGTTGATCCTTTAATTTGTTATTTTTAATTTTCAGTATATCATAATCTTCTAATAAACATGCTTTTCCTAAGGTAACATTTAATTCAATAGTTTTCCTTTTTAATTTGTATGAATTTCTAGAAAGTATTTTTATGAACTCGTACAACTTTTCAGGAGGTAAGGAGCATATCTCACTTACCATGTTATTCTCGTAGCCTGGGGCTTCACCTTCATTACTGCTTTCTTCCAAGATATCTTCCCCTTCATCGATGCTCTCTTCTAAAATGCTTTCATCGTCTTCGGTTAGATATTTAGTTATTAGCGATGTTCCAGCAATCTCCTCGGCCTCAAACTCTTCTAGAGGCGAATTGATATCCATCGAAGAGTTGGATTCTTCTTCTTTTGGTTCTTTGTGGAGTTCTAGATGCTTATTTCATAGAGCTTCAGTGGATTTGTACGTGCTAATTTTGTCGAGTTCATTAACTAGTAGTGCGCTTATAAAGTGAAACTCTGTCTTACCGTTCACCATAAACTCGTCACGCTGCTTTGGTTGTTCAAAACCATATTTCATTATTAATAAAACATTGAAATCTATTTTAAAGAATACCTTCGTATGATGTTTTCAAAACATGAACACCCCCTTGAACACTAATGGGTAAATGCTCAATCTGGCCATAGTATTGTTGCTTTAGACGGTGGCTAGTTCTTCTGAAGCATCCTTGCTCTGATACCACTTGTATGTTTGTGTTAGCAAGGCTACAGGTGTTGGGTTTTTTGGGCCGCGAAAATCACTTTTTCGCATCGCGGAAACCCCGAAACCCCCCGCCACGGATACGTGCGAAGAAAAATAAAAACAAAAAAATACGAGTACGAGTTTCTAATCTAGATCTACACTAGATTTACAAAGAGGAAACCTTTTATACCTTCGATGCGTGCCCTTTTTCGTATCCCGCTCGTCCAAGGAGATGCCGGATCTAAAGTTGTCAAAGTAGACAACTCTCTAGAAGTATCCACATGAACTAATTAGTTGGAGAAGACCAAACAATAGGTGTGCTAGCACCTAGATAATATTCAGCCAAGAGAGGAGAGGGAGAGCAAGGAGAGAGCTTGAGGAAGAAGAAGATGTAAATGACACTTAAATGAAAAATGAATTCATTCCCTTCACAAAAGTGGTCAGCCACTTTCACAAAAGTGTAACCCCCATTTTGCATTAAGTGTGACCATTAAAGAGATTTGTAACCTCCATGAGGTGGCACACACATGTGCTACACATGATGATGTGGCACCTCATCATTGGCCACTTAATGCCAAGTCACAAATGATGTGGCATAAAGTCAAGTCAAACTTGACTCTTCCTCTTCCTCTCAAGTCAAGTCAAACTTGACTTATTCTCTCTCATGGTTGATCTAATCCAACCATTTAATTCAAGCCAATTTAATATAATGAATCAAATTCATTTAATTAAATTGATTCAATGAGTCATAATCTAAATTAGACTCATTGAACACATGAATCAACTTGAGTCCAACTCAATTAGCCCAATTAGGATTACTCTTAATCTAATTTGATTCATCAAATGAATCTAATCCTCTTGGTTCATCATATGAACCTAATCTCTATCTAATTGTCCTTAGTGTGTGACCATATAGGTTCTTGTAACGTTGGAAATGCCCCTAAACCCATTTAGGAGCATAAGTAATGAGCGGTATCTAGCAACACATCATTACTACCCAAGTTACAAGAATGTTGAGATCCAACATCACCTTGTGACTACTAATTGTGACTCCTCACAATATATGACAAGTGTCCTTCTATCCTAGACATCTAGATTGATTAATGTGAGGCATAGACCGTGTCATCCTCTAATCAATCTAAATCTTGAACTCCAAGTAGACTCACTCGATCAAATGAGCTTAATATCTCATATTGACTCATTTGGGCATGGCCATGCACTTCGTGGTCTCACTCTATCAAGAATATCGATGTCGCTCCTGTCATATAGGAGGGATAGATGACATCTACATCACTCACATCCCTCTGCATAATTCGTTACATACTCAGTAATTGCCTTTATAGTCTACCCAGTTACGGGTGATGTTTGACGAAACCAAAGTACATAACTCCGTATGTAGGGATCCATGGTGACTTCAGGTCCAAGGACTAGTAGTCATACTAATAGCCACATGAGAAAGTATATGACACTCATATAACGATCCATGATACTTTCTCATGGCGGGTCATTCAGTATACATTCTCCAATGCATACCCATGTGTCAACTTGATATCTCTATATCCATGACTTGTGAGATCAAGTCATCGAGTGGACCTACATGCTAGTCTTATTGCATTAACATTGTCCCTGAATGTTAATACTCGACTAGGAATGATTAAGAGTAGTGTTCCCTATATCATCTCACTATCGATTCAACTAACTGATTGATATAGGTGAGAACCTTCTATTCAAGGACGTTATTATACTTAGTTTATTTGGCACCAATACAAGTAAGTATAATAACCAAAAACCAAATGCCTTTTTTTATATAAGAGTATGATACAATTGTTGATTGCTACTCGGAAAACCCAATGGCTCCACTGTACAAAAATTTTGTACGTGATCTGAACCTTTCCTAGCTACCATGTGTTCTTTTAAGTTAAACTTGTATCTCCTACGGAACTTTACACGTTTGATTCCAAGTTTAACTTAAATGTTCTTTTAGGTTTAGATTTGGATCTCCTGCGGAACTTAACACGTTTGATCCAAATCACCTAGGTTATAAATTCAATTAAATATTAGTTTCCAAAATTGGCTTCCAATACTGCATGGCGAAGCACTTGGCCTTCTTGGATATGGGAGTAACCACCACCGACTAGACAAAGCCTTTTAAGGAAAGTTAATATTTAAGTTCCTTATATAACTCTAGGTTAACCAAAAGGAACAATCAAATCACAAGGGAAAAAGAAAAAGAACACAACATCGAAATTAAATTCGAAAAATAAGAATCGAATGTCTCTTGTATTTGGTATTTATACAAAGAAAAATTAACTAGTATGATGCGGAAATTAAATACTAGTTATACCTCTTCCTTGTATGCTAAAAACCTCGAAATCTTCTGCCGTATCCCTCGCCTCCTCTTGGATGTCGTGTGGGTGACGATCCTCCAAGACGAACACCACCCGGAAAGCTTCTCCTCCTTCTCTAGAATTCGGCCACCACCACCACAAAGGAGCAAAAGAGAGCAAAGGGAAGAGAGGGAGAGGGGCCGGCCACTTGATGATCTCCAACAACACAATATCAATTGTTATGTTTCAAGGCCTCCCCTTCCCCCCTTTTTATATTAGTTTCCCAACGAAAAATTATGGAAAGAGTTTTATAAAAAATTAGACTCATTCCTATTTCCTTTTAATATTTTCTTTTTCTTTCCTTATAATTAATCAATCCTGGATTGATTTATTAATTAAACAACTATTTGTTGATGTTTAATTATTTGACCGGCCCCTTGCTTGGGCACCAAGCAAGGTGGCCGGCCACTTATTAAAAGGGAAAGAAAAAAAATATTATAAAATTTTAAAAGAAGAAAACTTCTAATAAAATTTTACAAACTCTCTTTTTTTTCTAATGTGGATATTAAAAGGAAAGTTTTTAAAATTTAAAATCAAGTTTTAAAATTTAAAACATCTCTAATAATATTTCTTTTTAAAAGAAAGTTTTATAAATTTTACAACTCTCTTTTAAAACCTTGTGGCCTAATTTAAATTAGGAAAATTTTATAAATTTTTAAAATCTCTCTTTTTACAAATTGTAAATATCTAAGAAAATTTAAAAATTCAAAAACAACCTTCCTAATTTAAATATTGCGGCCAGCCCCTTTGCCCAAGGTAAGGCCCGGCCACTTCTAGAGAATATGTGGTCGACCATTGCTTGGTCACCAAGCAATGAACCGGCCCCTTCTTGGACACCAAGATAGGCTTTTCTTTGGATGGACTTGAGGCTTTATTGAGGCTACAACAGGGACCTAGAGGAGAAATTAGTTTTGGCCTTCCGATGAGCTTGAGTATCTCGTGCTCGCCCCGAACACACAACTCAAGTTCATTGATAATAACTCATTCCACTAGAGAGTTATTACCGCACTACCGCACCAATCCCAAATTACATTATGGGCTCCTTTTTATCATGAGTGTGTTAGTCTCCCTGTGTTTAAGATTACGAATGCCCACTAATTAAGTGACTTACTGACAACTCATTTAATTAATATCTAGTTCCAAGAGTAGTACCACTCAACTTTATTGTCATGTTGGACTAGGTCCACCTGCAGGGTTTAACATGGCAATCCTTATGAGCTCCTCTTGGGGACATTCTCAACCTAGATAACTAGGACACAGATTGCTTCTATAATCAACAACACATACTATAAGTAATATCATTTCCCAACTTATCGGGCATATTGATTTATCGAGCTAAACCTCACCCTTTGATAAGTCAAATAAATAAATATTAAATATAAATGCTTGTTATTATATTAGGATTAAGAACACACACTTCCATAATAACTAAGGTCTAGTTCTTTTACTAAGTCAGTACAAAAGAACTTACCTAAATGATCCTACTCAATACACTTAAAGTGTATCAGTATAATTTATTAGTCAAGATAAACTAATACTTAATTACACTATGTCTATTCTGATGGTTTGTTCCTTTCCATCTTAATCGTGAGCAACTGTTTATAATTTATAGAGAACCGACAACATGATCTTCTAAGTGTGACTTCAAACTCCATGTTATCTACTATATAAATTAATTGAACAATTATATTTAACAAATAAATGTAAACATTTGACCATTGTGATTCTTTATTTCAAAATAAATGTGTACAAAAGCTAAACTTTTAAATATACACTCCAATAATCTCCAACTTATACTAAAAGTCTAAGCTGCCATATCTGTTGCCATACATCTGATTCCCATCCCCTCCACATGCCGATCATAAGCTTTCGCCGGAAGGGCCTTAGTGAAAGGATCTGCCAGGTTATCTGCTGATGCTATCTTGGTGACGACAACTTCTCCTCGCTTGACGATGTCTCGTATCAGGTGGTACTTGCGCTCTATATGTTTACTTACCTTATGGGCTCGTGGTTCTTTCGAGTTTGCAACTGCTCCACTATTATCATAATAAATTGTGACGATCTTGGGCAAACCAGGAATCACATCTAAGTCCATTAGAAAGTTCCTGAGCCATACAACTTCTTTGGCTGCCTCAGAGGCTTCCACATACTCAGCTTCCATGGTTGAGTCTGAGACACATTTCTGATTAACACTCCTCCATGCAATGGCTCCACCTTCTAAAGTAAACACATGGACTGATGTAGACTTACTGTTGTCCCTATCTGATTGGAAGTCCGAATCCGTGTAACCCACAGGGAGTAAATCGTCTGCTTGGTAAACTAGCATATAATCTCTAGTCCTTCTCAGGTACTTTAATATATGCTTTACTGCAGTCCAATGTCCTTGTCCAAGGTTACTTTAATATCTGCTAACCATGCCCACGGCAAAACAGATATCAGGTCTCGTACACAACATTGCATACATAAGGCTTCCTACAGCCGAAGCATAAGGAACTGCCTTCATGTCCTCAATCTCCTTTGATGTTTTTGGAGACATCTCTTTAGATAAGGCTACTCCATGCCTAAAAGGTAAGAAACCTTTCTTGGAGTTTTGCATGCTAAAACGAGCAAGGATTGTATCTATATATAAACCTTGGGATAGGCACAACATTCTTTTCTTACTATCCCTTATAACTTTAATCCCAAGGATGTGTGCACATTCTCCTAAGTCCTTCATATCAAATTGTTTGGACAACCATACCCTTACGTCTGATAATACCTTGACATTGTTGCCAATTAACAAAATATCATCTACGTATAGTACAAGAAATACCGCCATGTTTCCGTTACACTTCTTGTATACACAAGACTCATCCAGACACTGAATAAATCCATATGACTAGATTACTTCATTAAACTGGATGTTCCAAGATCTTGAAGCTTGCTTCAGTCCATAAATGGACCGATTAAGCTTGCACACTAAATGCTCTTTCCCTTTTCAATGAACCCTTCTGGTTGCTTCATATGGATGTTTTCTTCAAGACTTCCATTAAGGAAAGCTGTCTTGACATCCATTTGCCAAATCTCATAATCCATATGAGCGACAATGGATAATAGTATCCGGATAGACTTAAGCATAGCTACCGGTGTAAAGCCCGAAAAAAATTTCCGAATTTATTTTAGAAATACCCTATGATTTTTCTAGATTTTTAGGATATTTTTACATAATTTTTGGAGTACCGGAAGTAGCAAAAACAAATAAGTCGCAAAATGTTTTACGTGGGAATCGAACCTGGGACCCATCGGAGCCTACGACTTATTATGTGTTCCGGAAACCAAGTGAACCCAGCAGGGCCGTGCTGAAAGGATAGGAAATCAAATATATTTATATTTGATTTGGGAGAAATAACTATTCGATATAAATAGAAAACTTAAGTTGGATTGGTTTATTTTTTTGGTTTGGTATTTTCTCTCCTCAACGAAGCCTTTCTCTCCCTCTCCCGTTTCTTTCTCTCGGCGCAGCAAACAAAGCAAAGGAGACCTAGGGTTCCTTCCCTAGGATCGTGTGTTCACTTTCCGGCGACAACACCAGCACGAAGTCGGTTCTTCTCCGCGAGAGGAACGCGAGGACGTAAGCGGTTCGTCGAACGGAGCAGTTTTTCCGGAAAACCTAGCGGATAGAATCGTAAGAAAACCTTGCGATTGAGGTAAGAAACCCCTCACCTGCAGTATAATTGCTCTCTCTTGTTAGTTTTGGCGTTAGTTCAGTAGTTCTACAGTTTTCAGTTTTAGGGTGTGCTTTTAGTGCACACCAAGCATTCGGTAGAATGCCCAGTTCAGAAGGATGCACCAGTAGGCGGCCTAACAGCATGTAAAATGTATTAGAAACATTTTATTCAGCTTATTATCAATTATTACAGCTATATGGATCAGATATCCATTGGGTGGGCTCCCACAGTAGCCTCTAGGTTCAGATAACCTAGCTCTAGGTTCAGATAACCTAGAACAGTAAAGTAAAATAAAACAGTATTCAGTATTTTACTTTTATTCAGTTGGCACTGTACTGGATCAGATATCCATGGGTTGGACTCCCAGGATTCGGAACTTGCAATCCAGGGTCTCGTAGGGATGCGTGCACAGTAAGTACAGTTGCCAGGGCCCAGCAGCATGTTTAGTATTTTCATCTATTATTATATATATAGTTTTCCAAATATGTAATCAGTGATGGAAACACTAACTTAGTTTCAGTTTCAGTTAATTATCTCAGTTAAGTTTCATGATTTGAGTTCATGAACAGTTCAGTATTTATGCTTAGTTCAGATACAGTATGCTATGCTCAACTTGTTTGTATGCCATGATCAGTTCAGTACATGTTGTATGCCATGCCATGTTGCCATGCTCAGTTCAGTTTTCAAACAGCATGATTTAAAACCATAATCGCATCGTTGCATGTTTTTGTGAGGTAGATGGTTTCTTACTAAGCTTCTTAGCGTACAGATGCTATTTTCCGGTAAAAGAAAAGTGGACTAGCGGAGGCTGGGGGGCGATGCTACGATGATGTGTGTGTGCAAGGGGTCTGGAATAAAGATCCTTGGGATCTATACGCTTTTATTTCAGTTCTAGTACTTAACATGTCTAGTTTTATGACTTAGTCTTGTTACTAGGTGTTATAGTTTAGTGAACTATGTCTTGTTTAGTTTATCATGTTTAGAACATTAGTATTTACATGCTAGAGTGTTTTTCATGTATATAGAGCTTGTGTATGTGATTTTTGGCACGAATCGGTGCTGGAAATCTACTGTATCTGCATGGATCGGTCGGCGGACCGATCCGGTGGCCATCTGGATCGGTCGGACCGATCCATGAATCTGATCCCTCGATCGACCGACCCTCGAGCGGCATCCCGCGTCTCCGGTGCTGGATGGACCGATCCGTCACACCTAGATCGGTCTCGACGATCGATCTCTTGGATCGGTCCCGACGATCGATCTAATAAAGTTTGGTCGGAGTGGATCTGATAGGAAGTTAGCTTGGAGTTCTAGCTCGGACGGGAGGTCAAGTATCCTCCTTAGCACATATACCCCAACCGAAAGGTCTTGAACCCTTCCTTATAACAGCATGGGTGTACCAGTTGTCGGTTTAACAGAGTCGATTAGTGAAACTTTATTTTACCCAGTTTGCGCACAGTACAGCACAGTAGCTTCAGTAGTTAATGTGTTACAGAGTGGTATCAGAGCAGTGTTCCTTACTTCCTACACACACATCAGCATTGTGCCTACAGCTTCCAAGTAAGAACATCTCTCACTCAGTTTTGTTTTCAGCTTTCATATCAGTTATATGTGCTTTCATGTTTGCTCTCATGTTGGTAGTTAATTAATTCATGTTTACAGTGATAGTATTTAACATGTTACCAGTAGTTAACTATAACATGATAGCCTAGTTATATATATGTGTTCTCTGCTATTTAGAAAATGGTACGAGGACGTCCAGCTAAGAAAGCATCAACGGCTGAGCCCCAGCATGAGGCAGACAGTTCAGTGCCTCCCCCGCAGGAGATAGCCTCCTTAAAGGCTAACCAGCAGACTACTCCCCCAGTCACTCCAGTAATCACAGAGGTTGTACCAGCTCAGCCTGCAGTACCAGTCCCAGTAGCCCCAGTAGCAGGGGCTAAGAGAGAAGCTTACCTTATCCAGTGGCAGAGAATTAAGCCCGAGAACTTCTCAGGCACCAGCGAACCATGGGATGCTCAGGCATGGTTTAAAACACTGGAAAGCACAATGGAGCATCTGGACAGGCCAGAGCACGAAAAGTTTAACAGGAGACGCACGCATGTGGTGGGAGCGGATTAAATCGAAGTGGCGAGTAAACCAGATGACATCGAGAAAGAATTCTTCGAGGAATTCTTTCACATGCAAGTCACGAACCGACACTATGGCGAGTTTACAGAATTTCGTCAGGGCAACCTATCGGTTGAGAAGCCGTGAAGAAATTCAACAGGTTGGCTCGTCTATGAATGCGGTTGATGCTCAAGATGCTGAGGCCGGAGATCGCAATGAATGTGGCTGGTGGCGTTCATAGACCACAAACCACAAAGGAGCTAGTGAGTAGTGCTCGATCACCGAGCACTATCGACATCACCCGGTTTCCACGAGCCCAAGGACAAGTCGGCAGGTACTCACAACAGGACATAGCTCCAACCGGAAGGGGAACGCAAGGCAAGCGGTGACCCAAGGAGGACCGGAAAACATTCCGACATCCCAAGTGTGCTACTTGTGGGAAACATCATCCAGAGTTTGCCGCAAGGGTACGCGAGGTTGTTTTGAATGTGGAGAAGGGCACATGGCTAAGGTTCGAACAAGAATCTTCCTCTCGGTGATAATATGGAGCTCGGCGGCCTACAGATGTATCGCCTTAGATGGTCCAGATCACCAAGTATTAGAAGCCCCATGCCTATCACGAATGCGGATTTTCTCACCCGGAGACGCTGCTGTCACAGTCGATCGTATTTCTGACATAATGCAAATGTCTTATTCGATCGGGCAACCCACTCTTATGTATCCAGGGCATTTGTCGAGAAATTAGCAACACCTCGAGGTACTCAATAGTCGTCGACAACACTACCCTCAGAGACATTTTGGCATCTGCTACGCGGTGCGGTCATTATAGCAGAGAACTTTTGGTGATCCGATAGTGCTAGAAATGACCGACTACGATGTCATCCTTGGAATGGATTTTACGATCGATACGGCGCTTCTATAGAGTGCCATAAGCAGAAGGTCATATTCCAACCTGCATGGGAAAACCAAAGAGAAAAGCCGGAAGTTTCTCTCAGCATTGAAAGCACAGCAGCTATTGGATTCGGGATGCATGGGATTTTTAGCAAATGTAGTCAACACCGGCCAGGACAAGAACCAACTATCGAGGTTGAGTCGTTTGTGACTACCCAGCAGTCTTCCCTACCGGACAGAGAGATTGAATTTGAGATAGAGCTCATTCCAGCACAAATCCAATTTCCAAGGCACCGTACCGCATGGCTCCAGGAACTTCAGGAGCAATTACAGGAGCTTCTTGACAAGGGTTTCATCCGCCTAGTCACTCACCTATGTTGTTCGTGAAGAAGAAGGATGGAAGCATGCTCTATGCATAGACTACCGCCTTGAACCGTGTCACTTAAGCAGTACCCTCTCCCGGGATAGATGACCTGTTTGACCAACTAAAGGGAGCCACAGTGTTCTCTAAAATTGACCTCAGATCAGGATATCACCAGGTTAGAGTCAAGAAAGGTGATATACCTAAAATAGCTTTCAGGACCAGATACGGACATTATGAGTTCATAGTCATGCCTTTCGGCGTGACAAATGCTCCAGCTACTTTCATGGACCTCATTAATAGAGTATTCAGAGAATACTTAGACAAGTTTGTCATCATGTTCATCGATGACATTCTTATCTATTCAGGCACTCAGGAGGACCATGCAGAGCATCTGAAGACAGTTTTGCAGATCCTTCAGCAGAACCAGCTGTACGCCAAATTCACGAAATGTGAATTTTGGCTAGACCAGGTAGCCTTTCTAGGTCACATCATCTCTAAGGATGGTGTTATGGTAGATCCCAGCAAGATAGAAGCAGTAAGTAACTGGAAGAGACCCAGGAACGCCAGTGAAATTAGAAGCTTTCTGAGTGACAGCTCTCACCGGGAAGAACAAGAAATTTCAGTGGACAGAGGACTGCGAGAACAGCTTCAGCGAACTAAAACGGAGATTGACCAGTGCTCCTATTTTAGCTATACCAGAAAACACAGACAGCTTCGACATCTACAGTGACGCCTCTAAATTGGGATTAGGAGCAGTACTGATGCAGCAGGGCAAGGTGATCGCCTATGCCTCCAGACAACTCAAGGATTATGAGTGGAACTATCCTACTCACGACCTTGAGCTTGCAGCAGTGGTGTTCACTCTCAAGATTTGGAGACATTATTTGTACGGAGCTCGGTGCAGAGTGTATACAGATCATCAAAGTCTGAAGTATTTCTTTACTCAGAAGGATCTGAATATGCGACAGTGCAGATGGTTAGAGCTGGTCAAGGATTATGACATAGATATCCTCTACCATCCAGGGAAAGCTAATAAGGTAGCAGACGCACTCAGCAGGAAGTCCAGTGCTACCTTATTATCTTTAGCAGCTATGTCACCACCCCTAAGGAAGGAGATTACAGCTTTTAGTCTCGAGCTTATAGTCGGGCAGCTTTCCACTATGTCCTTAGCATCTACCTTGCTTGATAATATCCAGACAACTCGGGAGCGGATCCCGAAATTCAAATCAAGCAAGGGTTAGCGTAATCGAAAGTGGAGAGTTGAGTGTCCGCCGGTGGGGTAGTGTCTTGTGGTGAGCGACTTTGTGTTCCGATCGTGAGGAACTAAGAAAGCAGATTCTAGACGAGGCTCACAGGACTCCCTATGTGATGCATCTGGTTCCACCAAAATGTATCGGGATCTAAAGAAACGATTTTGGTGGCACAGGATGAGCGAGATATCGCCAGACACGCCAAGATCTGTCTAACACGTCGGAGGGTTAAGGCGAACATCATCGACCGGAGGAGTTACTCGGTGATCCAGATTCCGAATGGAAGTGGAGGATATCTCTATGGACTTCATAGTGGGATTACCGAACCACGAATGGTTTTGATGCCATCCGGGTAATAGTCGACAGGTTGACTAAATCAGCCCACTTCTTAGCTATCGAATATCCTATTCCAGCTAGCTTAATTGTATCTCAAGGAGATTGTCAGGCTACATGGAGTCCCACGAACCATTATATCAGGGAGACAGAGATTTACATCACACTTAAAGTGTGTACATTCACTATGGGCACCAGTTAAAATTCAAGATGACCTTCCATCCTCGATGGTGAGCGAGTAAATCACTCGAAGATATGCTCGGGCTTGTGCCTTAGATTTCAAGGAAGTTGGTGCAAATATCCGAGTCTAGCAAAATTTGCATACAACAACAGCTAGCCACTATCGGGATGGCACCTTATGAGGCACTCTATGGGCGGAGGTGCAGATCACCAATCTCTGGTATGAGAGTGGTGAGCGAAGGAACTAGAGCTTCAAACAGATCTAGTAGCGGATACCACAGCGCTGATTCGCCAGAGGATAGAGAGAGCCGCCGTCGGAAGAGCTATGCCACCACCCTAGAGTTTTCTGGGACGGAGTAGCTCCCATGAAGGAGTCATGCGTTTTGGGAAGAAGGGCAAGCTAGCTCCCGATATGTGGGACCATACCTTATCATGAAGAGAGTGGGCAAGGTAGCATATGAGCTAGAGCTACCTCAGGAGATGTCAGCTATCCACAACGTATTTCATGTCTCCATGTTGAAGAAGCATATTCCAGACGCCACCCAGGTGATTGAGCCCCAGTTGGTACAGGTCCGTGATGATCTCAGCTATGACAAATTACGAAACAAGGAAGTACCATTAGTCAAAGTCAGCTGGCAAAATCACACAGCAGCAGAGGCGACTTGGGAGACAGAGGTCAGCATGAGACAGAAGTACCCAGAATTGTTTTTAAGTTCGGGGATGAACTTTTTATAAGGTATGGGGATTGTAAAGCCCAAAAAATTCCCGAATTTATTTTAGAAATATCCTATGATTTTTCTAGATTTTTAGGATATTTTTACATAATTTTTGGAGTACCGGAAGTAGCAAAAACAAATAAGTCGCAAAATGGTTTACGCAGGAATCGAACCCGGGACCCATCGGAGCCTACGACTTATTATGTGTTCCGGAAACCAAGTGAACCCAGCAGGGCCGTGCTGAAAGGATAGGAAATCAAATATATTTATATTTGATTTGGGAGAAATAACTATTTGATATAAATAGAAAACTTAAGTGGGATTGGTTTATTTTTTTTGGTTTGGTATTTTCTCTCCTCAACGAAGCCTTTCTCTCCCTCTCCCGTTTCTTTCTCTCGGCGCAGCAAACAAAGCAAAGGAGACCTAGGGTTCCTTCCCTAGGATCGTGTGTTCACTTTCCGGCGACAACACCAGCGAGGAACGCGAGGACATAAGCGGTTCGTCGAACGGAGCAGTTTTTCCGGAAAACCTAGCGGATAGAATCGTAAGAAAACCTTGCGATTGAGGTAAGAAACCCCTCACCTGCAGTATAATTGCTCTCGCTTGTTAGTTTTGGCGTTAGTTCAGTAGTTCTACAGTTTTCAGTTTTAGGGTGTTCTTGTATTGTACACCAAGCATTCGGTAGAATGCACCAGTAGGCGTCCTAACAGCATGTAAAATGTATTAGAAACATTTTATTCAGCTTATTATCAGTTATTACAGCTATATGGATCAGATATCCATTGGGTGGGCTCCCACAGTAGCCTCTAGGTTCAGATAACCTAGCTCTAGGTTCAGATAACCTAGAACAGCAAAGTAAAATAAAACAGTATTCAGTATTTTACTTTTATTCAGTTGGCACTGTACTTGGATCAGATATCCATGGGCTGGACTCCCACAGTCGTCCCTAGGTTCAGATAACCTAGTAACCCTGCTGGATTCGGAACTTGCAATCCCGGGTCTCGTAGGGATGCGCGCACAGTAAGTACAGTTGCCAGGGCCCAGCAACATGTTTAGTATTTTCATCTATTATTATATATATAGTTTTCCAAATATGTAATCAGTGATGGAAACACTAACTTAGTTTCAGTTTCAGTTAATTATCTCAGTTAAGTTTCATGATTTGAGTTCATGACTAGTTAGATGTATATGCATGATCAGTTCAGTATTTATGCTTAGTTCAGATACAGTATGCTATGCTCAGCTTGTTTGTATGCCATGATCAGTTCAGTACATGTTGTATGCCATGCCATGTTGCCATGCTCAGTTCAATTTTCAAACAGCATGACTTAAAACCATAATCGCATCGTTGCATGTTTTTGTGAGGTAGATGGTTTCTTACTAAGCTTCTTAGCTTACAGATGTTATTTTTCTTATACTGCAGATACCGGTAAAAGAAAAGTGGACTAGCAGAGGCTGGGGGGCGATGCTACGATGATGTGTGTGTGCAAGGGGTCTGGAATAAAGATCCTTGGGATCTATACGCTTTTATTTCAGTTCTAGTACTTAACATGTCTAGTTTTATGACTTAGTCTTGTTACTAGGTGTTATAGTTTAGTGAACTATGTCTTGTTTAGTTTATCATGTTTAGAACGTTAGTATTTACATGCTAGAGTGTTTTTCATGTATATAGAGCTTGTGTATGTGATTTTTGGCATGAATCAGTGCTGGAAATCAGAAATTCTGATTTCATTTCAGACTATCAGAACCTGGATCGGTCAGCAGACCGATCCAGTGCCATTCCTTCTCCTGGATTGGTCAGCCGCCCGACCCAGCATCGAACAGAAGGCATCCCAGCGTCTCCAGGTGCCTGGATCGGTCTGCAGACCGATCCAGACACACCTGGATCGGTCTTGCCGACCGATCCAGCAGGGCATAGAATCGCGGCAAGTTTGGTCGAGCCGTGGATCGAACAGCAGCTAGCTGGGAAGTTAGCTTGGAGTTATAGCTCAGACGGGAGGTCAAGTATCCTCCTTAGCACATATACCCCAACCGGAAAGGTCTTGAACCCTTCCTTATAACAGCATGGGTGTACCAGTTGTCAGTTTAACAGAGTCAGTTAGTGAAACTTTATTTTACCCAGTTTAGGGCACAGTACAGCACAGTAGCTTCAGTAGTTAATGTAGCGATCCGGCTCACAGCTTAGTACCCAGGAGTTGGGTCGTTACAACCGACGAAAAGGTCTCCTTATAATTGATTCCCTCTTTCTGAGTGTACCCCTTCGCAACAAGCCTTGCTTTGAAGGTTTCTACCTTCCCATCTGTCCCTCTTTTTTCCTTTTATAGATCCACTTGCATCCAATGGCTTTTACACCATCAGGTGGTTCTACAAGCTCCCTGTAAAATACTGAAAATAGGCGAATATTAATAAGGGAATTTTCCGGAATTTTTGGAAATTTTTCGGGAATTTTTCGGAGCTCGTATGGACGAGTTAACGGGGACAAAAAAAAAATGGGGGCCGGAAAAGCCTGTTTAGGCTACCCATTTAAGCGAGGAATTGTTTCTTTTATAAATTCTTTTTTCTTATTTCTTTTTCTTTCCTCTCATCCTCGCCAAAAACCCGCGCCCTCTTCCCTTCTTCTCCCCGACGCCGCCCGACGATCCTTGCCCTAACCGCCGGCACGGCGGTTTCTTCCTCGCCGCCCACCCACTTCTTCTTCATCTCCTTCATTTTATTCCTCCTGAGCCACACCCTTGGTGCCCTAGACGAGCACACCGACGCGTCTGTGCCCTAGTGCCGGTGCCACCGTCGACCACCCGGAGTCCTAGTTTTGCCGTGGAGTTCCTTGCGTCGGCCACTGGTGCCCTAGCCGTGCCGCTGCCGCACGGAGGTGCCGCCGGCATTCTCTGTGCTTGTGCCCTAGCGATCCCGACGCCACTTCCTTGCCTCTGCCGTCGCCCCTTCCTGTGGAGATCCCACATCCGACACCACTCGACTGTCGCTTCTCTGCTATGATTGGTGTCGGACAGGAGCAAGGAGCCGAGCCCTCTTCCCATCAGTTAATCGTCGATGCTGACCAAGCTTCTGTTCCCCATCTTTTGCTCTCTTCCGGCTGAGCATCACCATTGATTCCCTATTCTTGAGCTGTGCCCTAGATCCTAGCCAACAAGGTGAGTTGGTTGTACTGGAAACGCTTGGTTGCACACTTGATTTTCCCCCTTCTGATCTGATCCAGCAGGTGTAGGGTTTCAGTGGAGCAGTGGTCACGGCTGTGAGGGAGAGGAAGGCTCTGCCGTGAAGTGTTCCAACAGTAAACCTTGAGTTCCAACACAAAACACGGTTGTGAAATGAGGTAAAGAGTAGAGAATTGTAACCTGGTTGTGGATTTAGTGTATTTGAAAATATTTGTTGTAGATTATGTTTCAAATTGGATGATTTGGATAGATAATCATGTGGATCTTGGTAAGGAACATGATTATGATACATGAAATTAAGGTTTTGCCCTAATTTAGGGTTAAAGCATTTATTTAGCTATATATAGGAATTTAGCTAAATAATCGTATATCCGTTGGATGCAGGACACTGATACGAGACAAGTGTTTCGATGTGGAGACAGTTCAACTACGACCTATCATTAAAGGCGGGTACCTCTTGACTTATCTTTTATGCTATTGTCATTTGGATATGCATAGTATTTTATAACTACAAGCAATGAACATGTTTGCCTTTGGTATGTCACTGTTTGATATCCATAGCATGTTAGGTTTGTCGCCTGTGATGTATCCATGCTTATATCTCGTGATTTGTTGTCATGAGTATCTTATTGCCATGAGTATCTTAGTATCTAGAGTGACATACCATGCTTTACTGAGGTTAGGATTAGGCTCTGGATTTTTGTTTCTGGCATGTGTATCCAAATTATCTGATACTTAGGTTTTTATGTCATGCCTGGATTGTGTATTTCTATTAGTATATCATATATGATTCGTGTACCTAGACCTTGTGGCTTTGATTTGTGCATATTGTTGGTACTGTTGGGTTCTTCGGGCCACGAAAACCGCTTTTTCGCATCGCGGAAACCCCGAAGGACCCAAAGCCGTAGATCCGTGCAAAGATTCGTATACAAAATTCGAAAAACTATTTCTTGTACGAGTTCAAAAACTGATCTACTACTTAGATCTACGAGAAAAATGTTTACCCTTGTAGCGATGCCCTTCGCGTTCCCGCTCGTCCAAATGATGCCGGATCTCAAGACCGTCAAGCGCCGGTCCTCTAGAAGTATCCACACGGACACACTAGATGGAAATGACCAAAAACCAAGGTGTGCTAGCACCTATGTGGTTCGGCCAAGGGAGGAGAGGGAGAGGGAGAGCTTGAGAGGGAGAAGGAGGAAGATGCACACAAGTGAATGAAAAATGAATTTCTTCACCCAAAACAAAGTGGCCGGCCACATTTCAAATTTCACATTAATTGCATTAATTGCAATTAATATGAAACCATAAAATCACATTAATTGCATTAATTGCAATTAATATGAAACCATTAAGAGAGTGGCTTTGTCACTTCCATGAGGTGGCACCCATGATGATGTGGAACATCATTATTGGTCCACCTAATGCCAACTCACCAATGAGGTGGCAAAAGGTCAAGTCAAAATTGACCTTTGGTCTTCCTTCTCATGTCAAGTCAAACTTGACTCAATCTCTACCATGGTGGATCTAATCCAACCATTTGATTCGAGCCAACTTAATATAATGAATCTAATTCATTAAATTAAATTGATTCAATGAGTCATAATCTAAATTAGACTCATTTAACACATGAATCAACTTGAGTTGAACTCAAGTTAGCCCAATTAGGATTACTCTTAATCCAATTTGATTCATCAAATGAATCTAATCCTCTTGGTTCATCATATGAACCTAATCTCCATCTAATTGTCCTAAGTGTGTGACCCTATAGGTTCTTGTAACGTTGGCAATGCCCTAAACCCATTTAGGAGCATAAGTAATGAGCGGTATCTAGCAACACATCATTACTACCCAAGTTACAAGAATGTCGAGATCCGACATCACCTCGTGACTACCAATTGTGACTACTCACAAAATAATGACAAGTGTCCTTCTATCCTAGACATCTAGATTGATCAATGTGAGGCATAGACCGTGTCATCCTCTAATCAATCTAAATCTTGAACTCCAAGTAGACTCACTCGATCAAATGAGCTCAACATCTAATGTTGACTCATTTGGGCATGGCCATGCACTTAGTGGTCTCACTCTATCAAGAATACCGATGTCGCTCCCGTCATATGGGAGGGATAGATCCCATCTACATCACTCACATCCCTCTACATAATTCGTTATATACCCAGTAATCGCCTTTATAGTCCACCCAGTTACGGGTGACGTTTGACGAAACTAAAGTACATAACTCCTTATGTAGGGATCCATGGTGACTTCAGGTCTAAGGACTAATAGTCATACTAATAGCCACATGAGAAAGTATATGACACTCATATAACGATCCATGATACTTTCTCATGGCGGGTCATTCAGTATACATTCTCTAATGCATACCCATGTGTCAGCTTGATATCTCTATATCCATGACTTGTGAGATCAAGTCATCGAGCTGACCTACATGCTAGTCTTATTGTATTAACATTGTCCCTGAATGCTAATACTCGACTAGGAATGATTTAGAGTAGTGTTCCCTATATCATCTCACTATCGATTCAACTAATCGATTGATATAGGTATGAACCTTCTACTCAAGGACGCTATTATACTTAATCTATTTGGCACTAATATAAATAAGTATAACAACCAAACAAAAGACTTTATTAATATACAAGAATATGATATACATGAGTCCATACAATCATCAAATGATTGGCTCTAGGGCTCTAACTAACAGGTACATATGCTATGGAAGGGGGATAGGTTTAGGATCTAGGTTGTTATACCATAGAGGACCTGTATACCCTAGATCCGTGGATTTGACCTACTGATACTGTGGTACCCATATTATATATATATGGATTTTTCTATGCTGATCAGGATATACCATACTTGTTATGTTCAGGACATATGTTTGGATATTCTATCTGACTTGTGTACTCTAGATTTTGGTATGTGACCATCGCTTTTACAGTACCCATTTTGTATATATGGATATGGTTATGTTGATCAGTTTTTGCTATGCATAGTGACATGCATCATGATTGCATGCTGTGGTCGGCTCCACTATGGTTGAGCCCATCGCCATTACATGTACTGCACACACCCCACTCATGGTTTAGTGGTATATCGTGCGGTGTGTGGCTGCTGTTTGGCTCCGTTGGTTATATGACTCGGTATGGTAGCCGGCAGTTCGATTCTGCTTTTTGCTCCGCTAGCATTTAGTGTAGCAGTAGTGGCCGTGATGGTGGACTCTTGGCTCCTGGTCGTGACTCAGTAGCCGGCAGAGATATCCTCCCGTCATCGTATGGAGATGAGAGCATTGAGCTCCCCATTTATGATTTGGTGTCGAGGACAGGAGTACTCGGTCACTGTTCTGGAGCAGTGATGTTAGAGTGCACGGTCATCACATGCATTGATTGTATTTATTTGCTTGTGTTTGCTGCACTTATATGCTGCATTTTGGTGGATGCATTTGTTTGACATGCATACAGGAGACATACTGCGTATCGGTTTGATGACCCTTTAGTTCAGGATAGGAGTTCCTGGTGAGTACAGCTTCCTTGGTTACTTTTCAGTTTGGTATATTTCCTATATATTATTCGGAAGTTGTATTCCATGTTTATTGCTGTTAGATATATCTTACTAGGCATGTCTATTGGTATTCGCTGAGTTGTTGAACTCACCCCCGTGGACACTATATTTTCAGGTACCAGGTTATTTATGGTGTCGTTTAGAGCATCCTGTTTGCTGGTCCCCGCGTCACATCAGAAGACATGTCGCTGTCTTTTTGCTGTTTTATCATGGTATATGATATGTGAGTTTTTGGTTCTGTGTTCCAGTTTTGTTTCTGGAAATGTTGCTTTGTTTATTGTGTAAGCCTAGCCGGCTAGCAGTTTTCGTTTTGGGTGGTATGTGTTGTCTTTTCCCGCTGTGTTTTTGGTTTTAGTACAGCTGTGTAGGTTGTTAAATATATATATAACTGCGTGGTTGTTTATTTTATTCCAGCCGAGTGGGCTGATGATATAAACTGTGTGGTTGTGTGTATATTCCAGCCGCTTGTGGCTGATGTATATTTTGTATGTAGAATTGCTTCAGATTGTCACCCGTACAGGGGAGGTGCTGCCGAAATTTCTTCGGACAGGGACTCCCTCGGGGCGTGACACTCCCAGACCTTATTAGAATACATAGATTCTATTTTGGAATTCATTGCCTTTTGCCAAGATACTGCATCTATATCTTGGAGTGCTTCATCATATGTCCGGGGATCTGGTTCATGTTTGCCTGGGATCAAGTCCGAAGACTCACCCAAAAACATGAATCTCTCGGGCTGCCTTACAACCCTCCCACTACGACGAGGCACCGTCTGTGGTTGTGGATCATGTGTGACACGTGTTGCAGTTTCTTGTGGTACTTCATCTTGTACTGTTGGTACTGAAGTAGACGTGTCCTCTCTAAGTTCTTCTAGAACAATTTTACTACTGGGCTTGTGATCCATTATATAGTCTTCTTCTAAAAACTGGGCATTGGTGCTAACAATGACCTTCTGGTGTTTAGGACTATAAAATAAACCGCCTTTCGTTCCTCTGGGATACCCCACAAACATACGAACTTTTGTACGAGATTCTAACTTATTAGCATCTTGTTTCAGCACATGTGCTGGACTACCCCAAATCCGAATATGTCTTAGACTGGGCTTCCGCCCATTCCATAATTCTGTGGGAATAGAAGATACTGATTTAGAAGGTACTAAGTTCAGAATGTGCGCTACTGTTTCCAGAGCATATCCCCAAAACGAATTTGGTAATTCTGAATAACTCATCATTGATCTAACCATCTCCATAAGAGTCCTATTCCTTCATTCTGCCACACCATTCTGTTGGGGTGTACCAGGTGCGGACAATTGGGATTGAATCCCGGCCTCTGATAAGTAATTCCTAAACTCTCCTAAGAGGTATTCACCACCACGATCAGACCGTAGTGTCTTGATACTTTTACCTAGACGTTTCTCCACATCAACCTTGTACTCTTTGAACTTATCAAAGCACTCAGACTTGCGGTGCATTAGGTAAATGTATCTATATCTTGAATAATCGTCTATAAAAGAGACAAAATATTCAAAGCCACCTCTAGCCTGGATAGACATAGGACCACACAAATCATAATGAACTAATTCTAACGCTTCTTTGGCTTTATACCCCTTGGCCTTAAAAGGTCTCTTGGTCATCTTACCTTCCAAGCAGGATTCACACGTTGGAAAGTTTTCCAACTCTAATGGACCCAAGAGTCCATCGGCTACAAGCCTTTGAATCCTACTCAAGTTAATATGACCAAGCCTTAGATGCCAAAGATGTGTTTGGTTCATTTTCGAAGGTTCTTTTCTCTTATTAGAGTTAGAAGATGTGTTATTAATTTCCATATTTTGCTTTGTGGGAGAAATTGGATTTAAAGTATATAAATTGCCAACCAATGCACCAGAACAGATAATCACTTTATTTCTCTTTATAACCACATTGTTACTAAAGGAAACTGAATATCCATCCAAATATAGTTTAGAAACTGAAATTAAATTCTTTCTAAAACTGGGTACATAAAGGTAATTCCTTAAAACCAATTTCTTATTCCTATCAAATGATAAGTAGACGTCTCCCACTGCAACAGCCGCCACCTTAGTAGCATTGCCCATGTAGACAGTTATCTCTCTATCAAATAGTCGCCGGGTTTCCTGGAACCCCTGCAAAGAATTGCAGACATGATCAGTGGCTCTCGTATCTACACACCAGGTGCAGGTAGATAACACCGCTAAACATGTTTCAACTACTAGAGTATGAGATATACCTTTATTGTTCTGTTTCCTACGAGAACAGCCCGCCTTCCAATGTCCAGTCTGCTTGCAAATAAAGCACTTGCCCTTCGGTTTCTTTATTCCAGCTTTTTGTCCTGTACCTTGAGGTTTATTCACCTTCTTTGCTGAGCCATTTTGTTTCTTCTTCTTCTTGCCTTTCAGCTTAGAAGTAGAACCATTTTCTGCATAGTGAATTTGAGAATGTTGACGAAACAACCCTTCGGCTGCCTGAAGTTCTGTCGGAAGTTCCGTCAATGAATACATCCTTTTATTCATATTATAGTTCAGGCGAAAATCCTCAAAACTTCTGGGCAGCGTTTGGAGGATGATATCGACCTGGGTTTCCCCATCAATTTCCCCTCCAAGAACTTGTATTTCGTTTAAGTAAGCCATTATCTTGAGAATATGATCCCTCACGGGAGTCCCCTCAGTCATGGTGGCTGTCATTGCCTAGCAGCCCGATTCTGATGTCCGAAGAGTTCCTTGAGATTGTTCATTATATCATAGGTTGTTGGTAAGTCCTGATGCTGATGTTGCAATACATTTGACATCGAAGCCAAGATGTAACACCACGCTATCTCATCAGCTTTTACCCATTTACTATGATACTGAATCTCCTCTGGGGTAGAATCATTGCTAGGTGTTTCTGGGCATTCCTCTGACAGTACAAACTTATAGCCCTCAGCAGTTAAAACAATATCCAGGTTTCTTTTCTAATCTATATAGTTGGGACCAGTAAGTCTGTTTTCTTTTAGAATAATGGCCAGTGGATTGAAAGTCATCCTAAGAATCACAAAATAAATTTTGGTCAGAACTCTAAATTTAGAATAATATTGATTCCTCAAACAATACTATTTTAAATTAACCAACACCTTAAAACACAGTGAATTTTGTATGTCACGATAGTGTGGACGTATACAAATTCAACATTTGTAAAAGGAGGGTATATCCCATTAATTTTATTATCTTGTCAACCTAACTTTTTGACAAATAAAATCAATAGTTGGTTTCCTTCGGTCACACAAATAATAGCAGTGACTCCGATGGGGAGGATACTATTAGACGTGCCTAAGTGTATACCATTACTTGACACTAAGTCCATTAATAAGATTGTGCCCCTTCCGATGGGGAAGATCACACGCTCTTAATTAATTTCCTATAGTCATCCGAAATGGAAGTTTGGTCTAGTGATCCACAAACAAACACATCCAATATGGAGGAAGGCACTCAGAGCCAACGCGCAAGTTTGTTTGCATCACTTACAAACCAGTAATGGAGACCGTGGAATTCACTAAAACAAATCCCTCTCCCACTTAGTTATTTAAAGTGAGGAATTTTGATGATGCTAGCCTACTAAATATGTACACTAACATTCACACACAGCACAATATAAAAGCAATAAATAGAAAAACTAATTTTCAACTATTATAGCTTTTATCTATTGTTGTCCTTCGTGTGTCCTCATCCCTAGCTGCTGCCATCTTTGACCACCGCCACCGGGTCTAGTTGTCGCATCCATCTTGCTCCTTGTTCCGCTGCGCCACTCTGATCCTCAAAAGGTTCCACGCCTTGCAAGATTCGATTCGCGACATAAATAGAATTTTTCATTTTTCGATCCTATATTCCTCAAAGGAATGTACATGTGAACTAGATCGAACATAAAATAAAATTTACATCCATCGATCCTATATTCCATAAAAGGAATATACATATATCTAGATCAAAAAATAAAATCCTAATAAAACTAAATACAGCTCCTGCTGTATTTTATAATACAATCATGCACACATAATAAATGCCCTTGACATGTCCAAGGGTCCAATCACACACATAATAACTATAAGCCATAATAGTTGGATCCTGCATCCACAAAGTTAGCACATCCTACTATTAACCTGCCTAAATTATGTATGACATGTGCATAATTAAACTAATACCAAATACACAGAGGCAAAACCCTAGCTCTGATACCAATTGTTGGTTGCTACTCGGAAAACCCAATGGCTCCACTGTACAAAAATTTTATACGTGATCTAAACCTTTCCTAGCTACCATGTGTTCTTTTAAGTTAAACTTGTATCTCCTGTGGAACTTAACACGTTTGATTCAAAGTTTAACTTATATATTCTTTTAGGTTTAGATTTGGATCTCCTGCGGAACTTAACACGTTTGATCCAAATCACCTAGGTTATAAATTCAATTAAATATTAGTTTCCAAAATTGACTTCCAGTACTGTATGGCGAGGCACTTGGCCTTCTTGGATATGAGAGCAACCACCACCGACTAGACAAAGCCTTTTAAGGAAAGTTAATATTTAATTTCCTTATATAACTCTAGGTTAACCAAAAGGAACAATCAAATCACAAGGGAAAAAGAAAAAGAACACAACATCGAAATTAAATTCGAAAAACAAGAATCGAATGCCTCTTGTATTTGGTATTTATACAAAGAAAAATTAACTAGTATGATGTGAAAATTAAATACTAGTTATACCTCTTCCTTGTATGCTAAAAACCTCGAGATCTTCTGCTGTATCCCTCGCCTCCTCTTGGACGTCGTGTGGGCGACGATCCTCCAAGACGAACACCACCCGGAAAGCTTCTCCTCCTTCTATAGAATTCGGCCACCACCACCACAAAGGAGCAAAAGAGAGAAAAGGGAAGAGAGAGAGAGGGGCCAGCCACTTGATGATCTCCAACAATACAATATCAATTGTTATGTTTCAAGGCCACCCCTTCCCCCCTTTTTATATTAGTTTCCCAACGGAAAATTATGGAAAGAGTTTTATAAAAAACTAGA
This sequence comes from Zingiber officinale, assembly GCF_018446385.1. Classification (NCBI taxonomy): domain Eukaryota; kingdom Viridiplantae; phylum Streptophyta; class Magnoliopsida; order Zingiberales; family Zingiberaceae; genus Zingiber; species Zingiber officinale. The sequence continues at coordinate 46,566,655 of NC_055989.1, read as the reverse complement.
CTCATTCCTATTTCCTTTTAATTTTTTCTTTTTCTTTCCTTTTAATTAATCAATCCTAAATTGATTTATTAATTAAATAACTATTTGTTGATGTTTAATTATTTGACCGGCCCCTTGCTTGGGCACCAAGCAAGGTGGCCCGGCCACTTATTAAAAGGGAAAGAAAGAAAAAAATTTTATAAAATTTTAAAAGAAGAAAACTTCTAATAAAATTTTACAAACACTTTTTTTTTTTTCTAATGTGGATATTAAAAGGAAAGTTTTTAAAATTTAAAACCAAGTTTTAAAATTTAAAACATCTCTAATAATATTTCTTTTTAAAAGAAAGTTTTATAAATTTTACAACTCTCTTTGAAAACCTTGTGGCCTAATTTAAATTAGAAAAAATTTATAAATTTTTAAAATCTCTCTTTTTACAAATTGTAAATATCTGAGAAAATTTAAAAATTCAAAAACAACCTTCCTAATTTAAATATTGCGGCCGGCCCCTTTGCCCAAGGCAAGGGCCGGCCACTTCTAGAGAATATGTGGTCGACCATTGCTTGGTCACCAAACAATGAACCGTCCCCTTCTTGGACACCAAGATAGGCTTTTCTTTGGATGGACTTGAGGCTTTATTGAGGCTACAACAGGGACCTAGAGGAGAAATTGGTTTTGGCCTTCCGATGAGCTTGAGTATCCCGTGCTCGCCCTGAACACACAACTCAAGTTCATCGATAATAACTCATTCCACTAGAGAGTTATTACCGCACTACCGCACCAATCCCAAATTACATTATGGGCTCCTTTTTATCATGAGTGTGTTAGTCTCCCTGTGTTTAAGATTACGAATGTCCACTAATTAAGTGACTTACTAACAACTCATTTAATTAATATCTAGTTCCAAGAGTAGTACCACTCAACTTTATTGTCATGTTGGACTAGGTCCACCTGCAGGGTTTAACATGGTAATTTTTATAAGCTCCTCTTGGGGACATTCTCAACCTAGATAACTAGGACACAGATTCCTTCTATAATCAACAACACATACTATAAGTAATATCATTTCCCAACTTATCGGACATATTGATTTATCGAGTTAAACCTCACCCTTTGATAAGTCAAAGAAATAAATATTAAATATACATGCTTGTTATTATATTAGGATTAAGAGCACACACTTCCATAATAACTAAGGTCTAGTTCTTTTACTAAGTCAGTACAAAAAGAACTTACCTAAATGATCCTACTCAATACACTTAAAGTTTATCAGTGTAATTTATTAGTCAAGATAAACTAATTCTTAATTACACTATGTCTATTCTGATGGTTTGTTCCTTTCCATCTTAGTCGTGAGCAACTGTTTATAATTTATAGAGAACCGACAACTTGATCTTCTAAGTGTGACTCCACACTCCATGTTTTCTACTATATAAATTAATTGAACAATTACATTTAACAAATAAATGTAAACATGTGACCAATGTGATTCTTTATTTCAAAATAAATGTGTACAAAAGCTAAACTTTTAAGTATGCACTCCAACAACAATAAGTCCATAATACAATCATCAAATGATTGGCTCTAGGGCTCTAACTAACAATCTCCCACTAGCACTAGTGCCAATCAGTGTAGGCTCTAAGCCCCAATGACCTAGTGTGACCATCATGCTTCCTCTGTGCCAAAGCCTTGGTCAAGGGATCTGCGATGTTAGCCTCTGTAGGTACTCTGCAAATCTTCGCATCTCCTCTCTCAATAATCTCTTGAATGAGATGGAAGCGTCGTAGTATGTGTTTGGTCCGCTGGTGTGAGCGAGGTTCCTTCACCTGTGCTATAACTCCATTGTTGTCACAATAGAGCTTAATAGGGTCAGCGATACTGGGAACCACCCCAAGTTCATTGATGAACTTGCGGATCCAAACTGCCTCCTTTGCTGCCTCTGATGCAGCAATGTACTCGGCCTCTGTCGTAGAATCAGCTATTGTGTCCTGCTTCGAACTCTTCCAGCTCACAGCACCACCATTTATGCTAAATACGAACCCTAACTGCGATCGATAATCATCCTGATCGGTCTGGAAGCTGGCATCACTGTAACCCTTTACAGCTAGCTCATCATTGCCTCCATATATCAAGAAATATTCTTTAGTCCTTCTTAAGTACAAGAATATTCTTGACCGCTATCCAATGACTTTCACCTAGATCTGACTGGTACCTGCTCGTCATGCTCAAAGCATACGAGACATCAGGTCGAGTACATAGCATGGCGTACATGATAGATCCTATGGATGAGGCATAAGGGATCTGATCCATGCGGTCTCTCTCCTCTCTAGAAGAGGGACCTTGAGTCTTCGAAAGACTCACGCCATGTGACATCGATAGAAATCCCTTCTTGGAGTTATGCATGGCAAACTGAAGGAGTACCTTGTCAATGTATATACTCTAACTTAGGCCAAGCAATCTCTTAGATCTATCTCTATAGATCTGTATCCCTAGAATGCGGGATGCCTCACCTAAGTCCTTCATTGAGAAGCAACTCCCTAGCCAGGTCTTGACAGATTGAAGCAAAGGGATGTCCTTCCCAATGAGTAGTATGTCATCCACATACAATATGAGACAGACAACTATATCCCCTACAACCTTCTTGTAGACACAAGGCTCATCTTTGTTCTTGATGAAACCAAATTGTTTGATTGCATCATCGAATCGAAGATTCCAGCTCCGAGAAGCTTGCTTTAGTCCATAAATGGACCTATGCAGCTTGCATACTCTGCTAGTATGCTGTGGATCTACAAAACCCTCAGGTTGTGTCATGTACACATCCTCGAGTAGGTTTCCATTCAGAAACACAGTTTTGACATCTATCTGCCATATCTCATAGTCATGGTAAGCTGCAATAGCAAGCATGATCCGAATGGACTTAAATATCGCTACTGGAGAAAAGGTTTTATCATAGTCAATACCATGAATCTGCTTGAAACCTTTAGCTACCAAGCGACCCTTATAGATAAGTCCATCCATGTCAGTCTTTCTCTTAAAGACCCACTTACACCCAATGGGTTTTACCCCTTCAGGTGGATCAACCAAAGTCCATACTTGGTTGGTGTACATGAATTCCATCTCGGATCTCAAGGCCTCTAGCCATTTCTCGGAATTTGGTCTCATCACAGCTTCCTGATAGGTGGTAGGCTTATCCTTTATGAGCACAACGTCATCATGGTCAGACAATAGAAATGAGTATCTCTCAGGCTGACGACGTACCCTATCAGACCTGCGAAGAGGTATGTCTACTTGAACTGGTTGTTGTTCCTCAACTCCTTGTGGAACAACATCATCCACAACACTTTGTGTGTAACGACCCGCCTTCTACTACTAGGCTGTAAGGCGAATCGCTACAGTTATTGCTAAACTATGCTGTGCGGAAGACTGGGCTAATTAAAAATTTTCTACTAAACTGATCAAAACTTAATGCTCTGGGTGTGCCTGAGAGTTGTACACTTGCTAGGGGAGGTATTTACAACTGGTAACATCCTCCGGACCGATCCACAGACCGATCTGCTGACACTGGTATGGTCACAAGACCCTGGATCGGTCGGCTGTCCGATCCCGAAGCTGCATCGCTTCTGTCCTCAGCTGGATCGGTCCACCGACCGATCCAGGAGTGTCCTGATCGGTCGGCACGACCGATCCAGGAACCTGGAAAGCGGGGATTCGATAATGTGTTGTCCTGGATCGGTCGGCTGTCCGATCCAGGTACCTGGAAATCCGGGGATCGGTGACACAGCCAGGCCCTGATCGGTCGGGAGACCGATCAGAGTCTGATTTCACCCGTGGAACTCTGATTTCCAACACTTTGGCGTGCCGAAACCCCACATAACATCCAACTAATGCATCATAAACTATTCTAACAACATGTAATAATATTTTAACGACATAAACTAGTAATCTAACTTAACATAGGGCATAGTTTAGGAATTCGTGACAACACACAACTAAAAGTGCCTAGAACATGAAAACCCAAACCAATAACTAAACTGCTAAAGTAAATGCTAAAGAGTCCAATGCTCAATTTGCTACGTCCCCTAAGGACCTTTGATTCCAGTTCCATACACACCCACCATCTTTGCATTGCCCTCCAGCTTCCTCTGCTAGTCCATTTTCCTTTTTCCTGTATCTGTAGTATAAGGAAAATAGTATCTGTAAGCCAAAAAGCTTAGTAAGAAACCATCTACCTCACAAAAACATGCGGCGATGCAAATATGCTTTGAAATCATGCTGTTTAAAACATATGCTGAATGTACTGAATAAACTGAGCATGGCATGTCATATAAGCATACAATCATGGCATAACATATAAGCATGGCAAATAAACACTGAACTGAATATAGCTAAACTAACTGAAACTAGATCTGTAACTGGAAACAACTCAACTAGCATAATTGATTTTGAGTTTTTGAAATCTAATACATAATAGGTGAAAATACTAAACATGCTGTTGGGCCCGGCAACTGTACTTGCTGTGCGCGCATCCCTACTAGACCCGGGGTTGCAAGTCCCGAATTTAGCAGGGTTGTCTAGGCTATCTGAACCTAGGGACGACTGTAGGAGTCCAACCCAATGGATATCTAATCCAGTACAGTGCCACTGAAAATAAAATACTGATATCTATAGCTAACTGATATAACATGCTGTTTCTAGGTTATCTGAACCTAGAGCTAGGTTATCTGAACCTAGAGGCGACTGTGGGAGCCCACCCATTGGACCGTAGTCCCATAAAACTGAACTAAACTAATGTGCTGGTTTAAATGCCTCTAATGCATCTAACTGAGCTATTAAACATAACTGAGGTGGTATTTAGCTACACTAACATTTTACCGAACACTTGGTGTGCTCCAACTCTCTCCTCTAATAGGGAGATCACCTCTAGGCAACCGACAACGTCTAGAATCTCCAACTAAAGGGGAACAACGTGTCCGGCCCGTCTAGAGGTGTTCAACTAGATCCCTAAATCCTCGAGGAGGGTTAAAACACACCCTATGTGCCGAAAAAAACTTGCATATAGCTAAATCTAACAGTATGCAATCAAACGAAAGCTATTATACTGCAGGTGAGGGGTTTCTTACCTCTTGATCGTAATTTCTTACGATTCTATTCGCTAGAGTTCCGGTGGAGATGATCCTCTCGACGATCCGATCACGTCTTCGCGTTCCTCTCGCGGAGAAGAACCTCTTTCGTGTTGGAGTCGTCGCCGGAAGGTGAACCGATGGACCTTGGGCTTGGTGTGCCGTACGTGAGGAAGAGGAGAAGAAGAGGGGCGCCGGCGTGAGGGTTTGAGAGGAGAAGGTGTCGAACCAAAATAATAATAACCCCACTCCAACTTAAGTTTATTATTTATATTAAGTGGTTTACTGAACCCAACTCTAATATAAATATATTTGGTTCTCCTTTCTTTCAGCACGACCCTGCTGGGTTCACCGGTTACTAATCTTATCTGTAAACCATAGGTCTCGAGTTCGATTCCCGCCTAAGCTATTTTACGGTTCTAATTATTTTTGCTACTTCCGATACTCGGAAAATTCCGGAAAAATATCTAAAAATTCCAGAAAAATCTTAGAATAACTCTAAAATAGTTTTGAGAATTTTTGGGCGTTACATTGTGGTTCCAGTTCAACTTCAATCGAGGTTTCAGTGCTATTGTTCGCATCTTGAACTTCTTCAAAATCAAACGTGCTCCCACTAGTCTTTCTAGAAACAAAGTCCCTTTCTAGAAATACCCCAGTCTTTGCCACAACTACCTTGTGCTGACTGGGAATGTAGAAGTAATATCACTTAGTTTCTTTGGGATATTCAATAAAGTAGCACTTGTCGGATTTGGGTCCTAATTTGTCTGAGACTTGATGTCTAACATAAGCCTTACAACCCCAAATCCTCATAAAAGACACCTGGGCATCTCTCCCAGTCCATATCCTATATGGTGTCTTTATCACGGCCTTGGATGGTGTTGGTTGCTACTCGGAAAGCCTAGAGGTTCCACTGTACAAAAATTTTGTACAAAGGTCTGAACCTTTTCCTAGCTACGTGTTCTTTTAAATTAAATTTTGAATCGCCTGCGGAACTTAACACGTTTGATCCAAAACTTAATCTATTTGTTCTTTTAGGTTTTGACTTAGATCTCCTGCGGAACTTAACACGTTCGACCCAAATCACCTTAAGTTATTAATTCCATTAAATATTAATTTCCATAATTGGTTCCCAGTACTGACGTGGCGAGGCACATGGCCTTCTTGGATATGGGAGTAACCACCACCGACTAGACAAAACCTTTTATAGAAATCTAATATTTAATTTCCTAAAATAACTTTAGGTTAACCGAAAAGAACAATCAAATCACAAAGAAAAATAAAACAAAAAAAAACACAACTTTGAAAAACATATTCGAAATACTAGAATGTAAGCCTCTTGTATTTGGTATTATTTCCATAAATAACTAGTATGATGCGGAAAAGGAAAAACTACTAGTTATACCTTCTAGAAAGACCTCTTGATCTTCTACCGTATTCCTCTTCTAACCTCGGACGTTGTGTGGGCAACGATCTTTCGAGATGAGAAACCACCAACCACCTTCTTCTCCTCCTAGCTAGGTTCGGCCACAACAAGGAAGCTTCACCAAGGAAGAAGATCAAAACACCAACCAAGCTCCAAGAGATGCTAGCTTTCTCTCCTTCTTCTTCTTCTTCTCCAAGTAGTATCCGACTTCCACAAAAACTCCAAGCAATAGGGATGTTTCGGCCACCACAAGAGGAAGAGAGGGAGAGGATGATGATGGCCGGCCACAACAAGGAACAAAAGAGGGAGAGAAATAATAGAGGTTGTATCTCATGAAGGCACCCCCACCCCTTCTTTTATATTCCTTGGCCTAGGCAAATTAGGAAATTTAATTACAATAAAATTTTCTTAATTTCCTTGACATGATTTAATTGAGAAAAATAAAATAAAATTTCCAATTAAAATAATATTGGCCGGCCACATCAAAACAAATAAATTAGACAAGTTTTAATCAACAAATTAAAACTTCCTAATTTGTTTCCGGAAATTTTAAAAATAAAATTTCTCTTCAAAAATCTCTTCATGGTTGATAAAAAGAAATTTCTATAATTTTAATTTAACAATATGTGAATAATTTTTAAAGAGAAAATAAAATATCTCACCAATCTACAAATAAGGAAAGAGATCTAATCTCTTTCTTTAATCTTTTGTAGATCTTTTACAAGAGAGATATTTTAATTTTAATTCTCTTTAATAAATTATATCTTTCACATAATAAAAATTAAAATTAAAATTAAAATCCTTTTTAATTTAATATGGTCGGCCCCTCTAGCTTGGGTTCAAGTTAGGGCCGGCCACACCAATTTATGCTTAGGCCGGCCCTAGCTTGGTTCCCAAGCTAGCTTGGCTGGCCCCTATTAGGTGGGTATAGAAAGTGGGTATAGGTGGGTATAGTACTCTATAAATAAGAGGCTACGATAGGGACCGAGATGAGGAATTGGTTTTGGTCTCCCGATAAAATTAAGCATCCCGTGTTCGCCCCGAACACACAACTTAATTTTATCAATAATAATTCATTCCACTAGAGAACTATTATTGAACTACCGTACCAATCCCAAATTACATTTTTGGGCTCCTTCTTATTATGAGTGTGTTAGTCTCCCTGTGTTTAAGATATCGAATGTCCACTAATTAAGTGAGTTACTGACAACTCATTTAATTAATATCTTAAACCAAGAGTAGTACCACTCAACCTTATCATCATGTCGGACTAAGTCCACCTGCATGGTTTAACATGACAATCCTTATGAGCTCCTCTTGAGAACATTATCAACCTAGTATCTCTAGGACATAGTTTCCTTCTATAATCAACAACACACACTATAAGTAATACCATTTCCCAACTTATCGGGCTTATTGATTCATCGAACTAAATCTCACCCATTGATAAATTAAAGAAATAAGTATCAAATATATGTGCTTGTTATTATATTAGGATTAAGAGCACACACTTCCATAATAACCGAGGTCTTTGTTTCTTTATAAAGTCAGTATAAAAGAAATGACCTCAAATGGTCCTACTCATTACACTCTAAGTGTACTAGTGTAATTATACAGTCAAGATAAACTGATACCTAATTACACTACAACCTTCTAATGGTTTGTTCCTTTCCATTTTGGTCGTGAGCTACTGTTTATAATTTATAAGGTACTGATAACATTATCTTCTGCATGTGGCACCACATACTATGTTATCTACAGTATAAATTAATTGAACAACTACAACTAAATGTAGACAATTTGACCAAATGTGATTCTTTATTCATAATGAATGTTTACAAAGCTTAGGCTTTCAGTATACACTCCAACAATCTCCCACTTATACTAATGACTAAGCTGCCATATCTTCTACCATACATCTGATTCCCATTCCCTCCACATGTCGATCGAAAGCTTTCGCCGGAAGGGCCTTAGTGAAAGGATCTGCCAGGTTATCCGCTGATGCAATCTTGGCGATGACAACTTCTCCTCGCTTCACGATATCTCGTATCAGGTGGTACTTGCGCTCTATATGTTTACTTGCCTTATGAGCTCGTGGTTCCTTCGAGTTTGCAACTGCACCGCTATTATCACAATAAATTGTGATGATTTTGGGCAAACCAGGAATCACATCTAAGTCCATTAGAAAGTTCCTGAGCCATACTGCTTCTTTAGCTGCCTCAGAGGCTGCTACATACTCAGCTTCCATGGTTGAGTCCGAAACGCATTTCTACTTAACACTCCTCCATGAAATGGCTCCACCTCCTAAAGTAAACACATAGCCTGATGTAGACTTACTGTTATCCCTATCTGATTGGAAATCTGAATCCGTGTAACCCACAGGGAGCAAATCGTCTGCTTGGTAAACTAGCATATAATCTCTAGTCCTTCTCAGGTACTTTAATATATGTTTTACCGTAGTCCAATGTCCTTGTCCAGGGTTACTCTGATATCTGCTGACCATGCCCATTCGTACATAGCATTGCATACATAAGGCTTCCTACAGCCGAGGCATAAGGAACTGCTTTCATGTCTTCTATCTCCTTTGATGTCTTAGGAGACATCTCTTTAGATAGAGCTATTCCATGCCTAAAAGGTAAGAAACCTTTCTTGGAATCCTGCATGCTAAAACGAGCAAGGATTGTATCTATATATGAAGCTTGGGACAGACACAACATTCTTTTCTTGCGATCCCTTATTACTTTGATCCCAAGAATATGTGCACACTCTCCTAAGTCCTTCATATCAAATTGTTTGGACAACCATACCCTTACGTCTGATAATACCTTGACATTGTTGCCAATTAACAAAATATCATCTACGTATAGTACAAGAAATACCACCACGTTTCCGTTACACTTCTTATATACACAAGACTCATCTGGACTTTGAATAAATCCATATGACTGGATTACTTCATTAAACCGGATGTTCCAAGATCTTGAAGCTTGCTTCAGTCCATAAATGGACCGATTGAGCTTGCACACTAGATGCTCTTTGCCTTTTTCAATGAACCCTTCTGGTTGCTTCATATGGATGTTCTCTTCAAGACTTCCATTAAGGAAAGCTGTCTTGACATCCATTTGCCAAATCTCATAATTCATATGAGCAGTAATGGATAAGAGTATCCGGATAGACTTAAGCATGGCTACCGATGAAAAGGTTTCCTCATAATCGATTCCCTCTTTATGAGTATACCCTTTCGCAACAAGCCTAGCTTTGAAGGTCTCTACCTTCCCGTCTGTCCCTCTTTTCCTTTTGTAGATCCACTTGCATCCAATGGCTTTTACACCATCAGGTGGTTCTACAAGCTCCTAGACCTTATTAGAGTACATACTCTATTTCAGAATTCATCGCCTTTTGCCAAGATGCTGCATCTATATCTTGGAGTGCTTCGTCATATGTTCGTGGATCAGGTTCATGTTTACTCGGGATCAAGTCCGAAGACTCTCCCAAAAACATGAATCTTTCAGGCTGCCTTACAACCCTCCCACGAGGCACCATCTGTGGTTGTGTATCATGTGTGACACGTGTTGCACTCTCTTGTGGTACTTCATCTTGTCTTGTTGGTACTAAAGTAGACGTGTCTGTCTTAGTTCTTCTAAAACAACTTTACTACTGGCTTGTGATCCATTATATAGTCTTCTTCTAAAAGCGGGTATTGGTGCTAACAATGACCTTCCGGTCTTTAGGACTATAAAATAAACCACCTTCGTTCCTTTGGGATATCCTATAAACACACGAACTTCTATAGGGATTCTAACTTATCGACATCTGGTTTCACACATGTCTGGACTACCCCAAATCGAATATGTCTTAGAGGGTTTTCGCCCATTCTATAATTCTATGGGAGTAGTAAACTGATTTAGAAGGTACTAAGTTCAAAACATATATTGTTGTCATATCCCCAAAACGAATTTGGTAATTCGAATAACTCATCATCGATCTAACCATCTCCATAAGAGTCTTATTCCTTCGTTACGCTCGCCATTACAGTGTTCCAGTGCACAATTGGGATTGAATCCGCCTCTGCTAAGTAATTCCTAAACTCTCTTAAGAGACGATCGCATCGTAGTGTCTTGATACTTTTACTAATCGTTTCTCCACATTTTATTCTTTGAACATATCAAAGCACTTTGACTTACTGCGCATTAGGTAAATATATCCATATCTTGAATAATCATCTATAAAAGAGACAAAATATTCAAAACCACCTCTTGAAAGAGACATAGGACCACACAAATCGAATGAACCAATTCAACACTTCTTTGGCTCTATACCCTTGGCCTTGAACGCCCTCTTGGTCATTTTTCCTTCCAAGCAAGATTCACAAGTTGGAAAATTTTCCAACTCTACCGAACTCAAAAGTCCATCAGCTATAAGCCTCTGAATCCTACTTAAGTTAATATGACCAAGCCTTAGATGCCAAAGATATGCTTGGTTTATTTCCGAAGGTTCTTTCCTCTTATTAGAGTTAGAAGATGAGTTATAAATTTCCATGTTTTGCTTTGTGGAAGAAATTGGATAAAAATACAAATTGCCAACTAATGTGTAAGCAATAATCACTTTATTTCTCTTAATAACTAAATCGTTCTGAAAATGAATATCTATCTAAAAGCAGTTTAGAAATTAAATTCTTTCTAAAAGCTGGGTACATAAAGACAATTTCTTAAAACCAAATTTCTATTACTACTAAAAGATAAGTAGACGTCTCCCATGCCTTCACCTTAGTAGCATTGCCCATGTAGACGTAATTTCTCCTTGAGATAGTCGTCGGGTTTCCTCCCTGCGAGAGGACATGATCGATGGCTCCATGTATCACACACCATGTCTTTGGTAGAATACCGCTAAGCATGTTTCAACAACTAGAGCATGAGATATACCTTTGTTTTGGTTCCTACGAGGAAAGTCGCCCTTCGATGTACGCCTACTTCCGGAAGGCACTTGCCCTTGACTTCTTCTCGACTTTAAATCCCGTGAGACTTATTCACTTTCTTTGTTGAACCGTCTTGTTTCTTCTTCTTCTTTCCTCTTGGTTTAGAGAAGAATTTCAGCATAGTGAATTTGAGCATTGTGACGAAATAATCCTTCTGCTGTTTGTCAGTAGTTCCGCCAATGAATATACCCTTTTATTCATATTGTAATTCAGGAATTGCTCAAAACTTCTAGGTAGTGTTTGGAGGATCATATCGATCTGGGTTTCCCCATCAATTTCTCCTCCAAGGATCCGTATCTCGTTTAGATAAGCCATCATCTTTAGGATATGATCTCTCACGGGAGTACCCTCTTGCATGGTGGTTGTCATTATCTTTCTCATGGCTTCTTGTCTAGAAGCCCTATCCCGATGACCAAAGAGTTCCTTGAGATTGTTCATAATATCATAATTGGTAGGTAAATCTTGATCTTGATGTTGCAATACATTTGACATTGAAGCCAAAATGTAACACCGCCATTTTAACTCTCATTCGTCATACTCTCCTATGTATATTCAATTCACCGATGGGTGCTTAGGCTCGGTATCTCCATTATAGATTCAGTGATGGGTCAATGTCGCATGTTCCTTTTCCGTGTTCCTTTTCCTATGTAATTAGGTCCGATGTCTATTATGATAGGTTGATCATCGAATCACAAATAACTTTAAGAATCGAATAATTTAGAATAATATTGATTCCTCAATTAATACTATTTTAAATTAACCAATCACCTCAAAACTCTTGTGAATTTTGTATGCCACGTTAGTGTGGACGTATACAAATTCAACATTTGTAAAGGAGGTTTTAACCCATTAATTTTATTATCTTGTCACTCTAATAAAATTAATACTTTGGTCACACAAATAATAGCGATGACTCGATAGGATACTATTAGATGTCTAAGTGTATACCATTACTTGACACTAAGTCCATTAATAAGATTATGTCCGTTGGGAAGATCACACGCCTCTATAGCCATCCAAAATGGAAGTCTATTCTAGTGATCCAAAACAAGATCCGTTATGGAGGAAGGCACGAAGCCACTCTAGCATCACTTACAAACCAAGTAATGGAGACCATGGGTTATTTAAAAATCCTCTCCCATAGTTATTTATAAATGAGGAATTTTAACTTTGCTAGCCTACTAGTATTCAATAATTTGTATCACAAGCTGAACTAATATAAAATCTAATTTTAATTTTTCAACTATTAGCTTTTAATCTATAGTTATTCCTATGGCCATTGTACATTAACGTGCCATATTTGGCATCATCTTTTCTACATCCATCTTGCTCTAGTTCTCCTAGCCTCTGGTCCTTAGAAGGTTCCACGCTTTGCAAGATTTGATCCGACATAAATAAAATTTTACATTTTGATCCTATATTCCATAAAAGGAATGTACATGTATCTAGATCAAAAAAAAAATCTCCTAAAACTAAAAATACTCTGCTTCATTTGTTTTTCTCATACACATACATATAAATGCCCTTGACATGTCCAAGGGTCCAATCACACACATAAAACTATAAGCCATAATAGTTGGATCTCGCATCCACAAAGTTAGCACATCCTACTATTATGCCTAAATTGTGTATGACATGACATGTGCATAATTAAATTAATACCAAATACACGAGGCAAAACCCTAGCTCCGTACAATTGTTGATTACTACTCGGAAAGCCTAGAGGTTCCTTGTACAAAATTTTACAAAGGTCGAACATTTTCCTAGCTACCATGTGTTCTTTTAAATTAAATTTTGGATCGCTCCTACGGAACTTAACACGTTTGATCCAAAACTTAATCTATTTGTTCTTTTAGGTTTTGACTTGGATCTCTGCGGAACTTAACATGTTCGACCCAAATCACCTTAAGTTATTAATTCCATTAAATATTAATTTTATAATTGGGTTCGTGATGGCGAGCGAGGCGGCCTTCTTGGATATGGGAGTAACCACCACCGACTAGACAAAACTTTTTAGAAATCTAATATTTAATTTCCTAAAATAACTTTAGGTTAACCGAAAAAAAATCAAATCACAAGGAAAATAAATAAAAAAAAACAACAAAAAACATATTGAAATACTAAAACATAAGCCTCTTGTATTTGGTATTATTTCCATAAATAACTAGTATGATGCGGAAAAGGAAAAACTACTAGTTATACCTTCTAGAAAGACCTCTTGATCTTCTACCGTATTCCTCTTCTAACCTCGGACGTTGTGTGGGCAACGATCTTCCGAGATGAGAAACCACCAACCACCTTCTTCTCCTCCTAGCTAGGTTCGGCCACAACAAGGAAGCTTCACCAAGGAAGAAGATCAAAACACCAACCAAGCTCCAAGAGATGCTAGCTTTCTCTCCTTCTTCTTCTTCTTCTCCAAGTAGTATCCGGCCTCCACAAAACTCCAAGCAATAGGGATGTTTGGCCACCACAAGAGGAAGAGAGGGAGAGGATGATGACGGCCACAACAAGGAACAAAAGATGGAGAGAAAATAATAGAGGTTGTATCTCATGAAGGCACCCCACCCCTTCGTTTATATTCCTTGGCCTAGGCAAATTAGGAAATTTAATTACAATAAAATTTCCTTAATTTCCTTGACATGATTTAATTGAGAAAAATAAAATAAAATTTCCAATTAAAACAATATTGGCCGGCCACATCAAAAGAAAACAAGTTTTAATCAACAAATTAAAACTTCCTAATTTGTTTCCGTAAATTTTAAAAATAAAATTTCTCTTCAAAAATCTCTTCATGGTTGATAAAAGAAATTTCTATAATTTTAATTTAAATATGTGAATAATTTTTAAAGAGAAAATAAAATATCTCACCAATCTACAAATAAGGAAAGAGATCTAATCTCTTTCTTTAATCTTTTGTAGAGAGATATTTTAATTTTAATTCTCTTTAATAAATTATATCTTCCACATAATAAAAATTTAAATTAAAATCCTTTTTAATTTAATATGGCCGGCCCCTCTAGCTTGGGTTCAAGCTAGGGCCGGCCACACCAATTTATGCTTAGGCCGGCCCTAGCTTGGTTCCCAAGCCCCCTATTAGGTGGGTATAGAAAGTGGGTATAGGTGGGTATAGTACTCTATAAATAAGAGGCTACGATAGGGACCGAGAGGAGGAATTGGTTTTGATCTCCCGATAAAATTAAGCATCCCGTGTTCACCCCGAACACACAACTTAATTTTATCAATAATAATTCATTCCACTAGAGAACTATTATTGAACTACCACACCAATCCCAAATTACATTTTTGGGCTCCTTCTTATTATGAGTGTGTTAATCTCCCTGTGTTTAAGATATCGAATGTCCACTAATTAAGTAAGTTACTGACAACTCATTTAATTAATATCTTAATCCATGAGTAGTACCACTCAACCTTATCATCATGTCGGACTAAGTCCACCTGCAGGGTTTAACATGACAATCCTTATGAGCTCCTCTTGAGGACATTATCAACCTAGTATTTCTAGGACACAGTTTCCTTTTATAATCAACAACACACACTATAAGTAATGCCATTTCCCAACTTATCGGGCTTATTGATTCATCGAACTAAATCTCACCCATTGATAAATTAAAGAAATAAGTATCAAATATATGTGCTTGTTATTATATTAGGATTAAGAGCACACACTTCCATAATAACCGAGGTCTTTGTTTCTTTATAAAGTCAGTATAAAAGAAACGACCTCAAATGGTTCTACTCATTACACTCTAAGTGTACTAGTGTAATTATACAGTCAAGATAAACTGATACCTAATTACACTACAACCTTCTAATGGTTTGTTCCTTTCCATTTTGGTCGTGAGCTACTGTTTATAATTTATAAGGTACTGATAACATTATCTTCTGCATGTGGCACCACATACTATGTTATCTACAGTATAAATTAATTGAACAACTACAACTAAATGTAGACAATTTGACCAAATGTGATTCTTTATTCATAATGAATGTTTACAAAGCTTAGGCTTTCTGTATACACTCCAACAGATGGAACTCGGTTGAGTATAAAAGCTGCCGTGTCTAGAGCATAGCCGCAAAGGTATGTCGGAAGATCTGTGTGACTTATCATAGATCGTACCATATCTAATAGGGTATGATTCCTCCTTTCGGATACATCATTCCACTGTGGTGTTCCAGGAGGAGTGAGTTGGGATAAAATCTCACACTCAGCTAGATAGTCACGAAACTCATGGCTAAGGTATTCTCCACCTCGATCTGATCGAAGTATCTTTATACTCTTGCCAAGCTGATTCTGTACTTCATTCTTGAATTCTTTAAACTTTTTAAAGGATTCTGACTTATATGTCATCAAGTACATATAACCATATCTACTGAAGTCATTAGTAAATGGGATGAAGTACCTATAACCGCCTCTAGCAGCGACATTGAAAGGGCCACATACATCACTATGTTTAAGTCCTAACAAATCAGTCGCTCTTTCGCTGTGCCCACTAAAGGGAGTCTTGGTCATCTTGCCTAGTAGGCATGACTCGCACATCTCATAAGATTCAAAATCAAATGAGTCCAGCAAACCATCCTTATGGAGTTGGGATAAGCGCTTGTCATTTATATGACCTAAGCGACAGTGCCAGAGATAGGTTTGATTCAAGTCATTTAACTTGAACCGCTTGGTATTTATGTTATAGATAGGGCTTTCAAGATCTAGAATGTAGAGTCTATTGATTAGAGGTGCACAACAATAGAACATGTCTTTTAAATAAATAGAACAACATTTGTCCTTTATTATAAAAGAGAAACCTTTCTTGTCCAAACAAGAAACTGAAATTATGTTCTTAGTTAAAGTAGGCACATAACAACAATCATCCAACTCTAGTACAAGCCCAGAGGGCAAAGATAGAAAATAAGTCCCTACAGCAACAGCAGCAACCCGTGCTCCATTGCCTACGCGTAGGTCCACCTTGCCCTTTGTCAATGTCCTGCTATTTCTCAGCGCCTGCACATTAGTACAAATGTGAGAAGCACATCCGGTATCTAATACCCATGATGAAGAAATAGATAGATTGACTTCTATAACATATATACCTGAAGTGGAAGTCTCACTCCTCTTCTTCTTAAGATCTTCCAGGTACACCTTGCAGTTCCTCTTCCAGTGCCCGGTCTGACCGCAGTGGAAGCAGGTAGCATCCTTGGCGACCCCTCCTTTAGGCTTCAGTGCCTTGCCTTTGCCTTTGGCTTGGGACTTTCCTTTGCCTTTGGGCTTTGCCCTTGCCCTTGTGTTTCTGAACCATCAGAACAGAGTGGGGCTTTGCCTTCTTAAGGTTCAGCTCAGCAGTTCTCAACATGCTAAGCAGCTCGGGCAATGTCTTGTCAATTTCGTTCATATTGTAGTTTAGAACGAATTGACTATAGCTATCCGGCAAGGATTGCAAGATCAGGTCAGTGGCCAGCTCTTGACCAAGCGAGAATCCCAACCTCTGTAGGTTTTCTATGTACCCAATCATTTTGAGTACATATGGGCCTACGGGTGCCCCACTGACATCTTGCACTGAAATAGTGCCCTTGAGATCTCAAATCTCTCATGCCTTG
This sequence comes from Zingiber officinale, assembly GCF_018446385.1. Classification (NCBI taxonomy): domain Eukaryota; kingdom Viridiplantae; phylum Streptophyta; class Magnoliopsida; order Zingiberales; family Zingiberaceae; genus Zingiber; species Zingiber officinale. Next base: position 46,549,551 of record NC_055989.1, on the reverse strand, counting down.
CTTATCCTTGATACAGTTGACGAAGATATTCAACCATATTGTAAGCGCCCATCAACTCGTGTTGCTTCTGAAGCTCAGAGTTCATGGTCGAGAGCATTAGACAGGACACATCTAATGCGTCATCTTGATGCTTCTTGTAAGCATCTTTGTCTGCTCGCGTGGCATTGGCAGGAGGAGCCTCCGGAATGGACTGCTCCAAAACGTATAGTTTACGTTCCTGGGTGAGAACTATTCTCAAGTTCCTGTACCAGTCCAGGAAATTTGCTCCGTTGAGCTTGTCCTTCTCAAGGACAGAACGCAAGGAGAAAGAGTTCGTATTCGACGTCATGGTAATCTATAACAGAAAAATGCAGAAAATAAATATCATATTCTTTTAAATCATTTAATTAGGCCTTTAACTAAATGATGCTCCCACTGAATTCTATAATTCATGTGGGACAAGATCCACATCATACTAACCCTTGAGTTAGCTTTGGCTAATACGCCCAAGATTTAGTATGATCGGTAGGTAACGATTTACCAATTACATCTCTATGCAACTCTTGTTTATAGGATCATTATTTGCAGTTATATTAAAACTTGAGTTAGCTTTGGCTAATACGCCCAAGAATTAATATAAACGTGATTTATGTCCTATCTTTCCAACCATTGGAAGAATGCCTATAGTTATACTCGATCCAACCGAGTTAACTAGGAATACTCAATCTAATTGAGTTTGTACTCGCCCATGCATTGATAAGCGGGACCAAGATTGTCCCTCCGTACCCTACCAAGATAATATATGTTGCTCTGCTTTGGCAGATTCAACAACACATGTGATCGAGGTAGTGATAGGTATCACGGCACGGTAGGCATTAGAGTTGACATGATTTAGATTTAATCTAAATAATGATGCGTATCATATACTCAATTTAGATCTAATCTGATCGTGGGGTGCATCATGTGCACGACTTAGATCTAATCTAATCGTTAGGCACTAATTAATTACTTAATCATGCATCACATATACACAAGCAATTAATTAAATTAATTTGTGATTAGTCATGGCCCTACTACGATCTTCTCAAGCCAATGAGAAGATCGGATGGTCAACCTAAGGTCAACAGCTTCTCAAGCTTCTCCCTTTAACCACCTTGTGTTGCTCGCGCCCTCCTCGTAACTCCGTCTTGTGTGGACCTTCCACGGCTCCAATTTTGTACATTACAATTTTGAAACTCGAGTTACACTTAAGTCTAAACTAATTTACAACAAGAATAAATAATAGAGAAAGGCACAACGCACAGGTCGCGAAACAAATGTACAACACGCACAACACAAATGACGGCGCGCAGGCCGTAATATGAATTACAACACATTTCCAATCAGATTGGGTCGTTTTGGGCCATGACCATCACAAATTATACATAATTCTAAATTATGTAATTTCCATAATTTTCTGTAATTTTAATACTAATTTTTACAATTTTTACGAGTAAAATTCCCGGCGGTCCCGTTTAGCGATTTTCGGGCGCAATCGCGGAACGAATCCCCTTGCGGGGCTAGGGGCAGCACCCCTACCCGTGATCTAACCATCGTGAGTATCCCTAAGCGATCCTACAGTGCCTTAGTCTGCTGTCCCAAAAATTTTTGGGGTGAAACCTTGCCGTTTCGGAAAAAGCTTCTCGGTAGTCGAAGCCTACAAGTGTCGAAACACTTGTGCTTCGCTTCTATGAGAAAAATACTCATAAAAACACTAAAAATCATAAAATTACAGAATATTACAGAATCTATTTTTTTCATAAAAATATAAACTAAACTCGTACAAGTCTTCGCACGTGGCTCTGATACCACTGTTGGGATTTTCGGGCCGCGAAAACCGCTTTTCCGCGTCGCGGAAACCCCGAAACTCCCCGCTACGGATCCGTGCGAAGAAAAATAAAAACAAAAAAATATGAGTATGAGTATGAGTTTCTAATCTATATCTACACTAGATTTATAAAGAGGAAACCTTTTATACCTTCGATGTGTGCCCTTTTTCGTATCCCGCTCGTCCAAGGAGATGTCGGATCTCAAGTTGTCAAAGTAGACAACTCTCTAGAAGTATCCACACGAATTAATTAGGTGGAGAAGACCAAACAATAGGTGTGCTAGCACCTAGATAGTGTTCGGCCAAGAGAGGAGAGGGAGAGCAAGGAGAGAGCTTGAGGAAGAAGAAGATGTAAATGACACTTAAATGAAAAATGAATTCATTCCCTTCACAAAAGTGGCCGGCCACTTTCACAAAAGTGTAACCCCCATTTTGCATTAAGTGTGGCCATTAAAGAGATTTGTAACCTCCATGAGGTGGCACACACATGTGCTAAACATGATGATGTAGCACCTCATCATTGGCCACTTAATGCCAAGTCACAAATGATGTGGCATAAAGTCAAGTCAAACTTGACTCTTCCTCTTTCTCTCAAGTCAAGTCAAACTTGACTTAATCTCTCTCATGGTTGATCTAATCCAACCATTTAATTCAAGCTAATTTAATATAATGAATCTAATTTATTTAATTAAATTGATTCAATGAGTCATAATCTAAATTAGACTCATTGAACACATGAATCAACTTGAGTCCAACTCAATTAGCCCAATTAGGATAACTCTTAATCCAATTTGATTCATCAAATGAATCTAATCCTCTTGGTTCATCATATGAACATAATCTCCATCTAATTGTCCTTAGTGTGTGACCATATAGGTTCTTGTAACGTTGGCAATGTCCCTAAATCCATTTAGGAGCATAAGTAATGAGCGGTATCTAGCAACACATCATTACTACCCAAGTTACAAGAATGTTGAGATCCAACATCACCTTGTGACTACTAATTGTGACTCCTCACAATATATGACAAGTGTCCTTCTATCCTAGACATCTAGATTGATCAATGTGAGGCATAGACCGTGTGATCCTCTAATCAATCTAAATCTTGAACTCCAAGTAGACTCACTCGATCAAATGAGCTCAATATCTCATATTGACTCATTTGGGCATGGCCATGCACTTCGTGGTCTCACTCTATCAAGAATATCGATGTCGCTCCCATCATATAGGAGGGATAGATCCCATCTACATCACTCACATCCCTGTGCTAATTACATACCCGATTACGAGTGTCGCACTATAGTCCACCGGCTGTTTGACAAACCAAAGTACATAACTCCTTATGTAGGGATCCATGGTGACTTCAGGTACAAGGACTAGTAGTCATACTAATGAGAAAGTATATGACACTCATATAACGATCCATGATACTTTCTCATGGCGGGTCATTCTGCATACCCATGTGTCAACTTGATATCTCTATATCCATGACTTGATTAAGTCATCGGGTTGACCTACATGCTAGTCTTATTGCATTAACATTGTCCCGAATGTTAATACTACTACTAGGAATGATTAAGAGTATGTCTCACTATCAGTTCAACTAACCGATTGATATAGGTGAGAACCTTCTACTCAAGGATGTTATTATACTTAGTTTATTTGGCACCAATACAAGTAAGTATAATAACCAAAAATCAAATGGCTTTATTTATATAAGAATATGATACAATAAGTCCATAATACAATCATCAAATGATTGGTTCTAGGGCTCTAACTAACAACAGGGTGGGGGTTTAAAAGCATGAAAAGAATGTTAGCTAAATCTCTTGGTTTTACTTTATAAGGATAACCAAATTAATTAATCAATTAAAATAAATAACATAAAATAATGAGACTCAGGAATTATACTTGGTTTGCAACTAGGGAGGTTGTTAATCCAAGGTGGTTAAAAGCTCACGAAAGATCTCCTTTGTTGAAGTAGAGAAACCTCTTACACACTTTGAAAGTTCAACAATAGCTAGAAAAATTAGTACACTGATTGTTATTGAATTCCTAGCTTTAGGGTTTTTTTTAGCCTTTTGGAAAAAGTTATCATTGCACTAACATGGCCTTAAGGCACCTCCAGTGTAGATACAACTTTATCCAAATCCTAATGGTCAGTAAATAGTTCTAATCATAAGGAGCCACCTTAGTTGATCTAGGATACCACCAAGGGAGGTGCGAGGGTGTAACCGGTAGGGCACCTCCTCCTTGAGGTGCAAGGGTGCCTCCAATCCACTTGGACACGCCTTCTCCATGAGGCGTGGTGATGCCTCCAGCTCCTTGGAGGCGCCTCCTTCTCGGCAGCTGCAGATTCAATGTCAGCTTCCAAACTCCATGTGGTTGATTCTCCAGTCATCCAGAGTTGAGCTTACCTGAACCTAATTCCGACCTTCTCCTCGAGCAAGCCTCCTCCCCAACTGCTCATCCCACGGATGACCCCACGCTTACTTCACGTCTGCCGTTGTACTCTTTTACAGCACCTTATCCCTCGAATACACCAAGCCCGTCGACTCTCTTTTCGTGCCAACCTTCTCACTAGTTGCAACTTCCACTCAACTTCTTGTGCTCCTAAGTTCCTATACACTTAAACATAAGGCATCAAAATTATAAGACCTACTTAACTCGATTGACCACATCAAAACTAACATGGGGTACTTATAATTAGTATTGGGGTTTTTAGTGTAGGGAGTACCAAGATCAACCTATATTTTAATGTTGTCAAACGTTCAAGTTAAGTTTTGTCATGATCTAATGGATTGATCCAGTTTAGAAGATGCCCAACATAGAAAGTCTTAGTAGGTAAGCTAGACTAGATACTAGGCAGTGGAAGTCTCGATAGATCGTGGACACTAGGGAAGAAGTGCAGATGGGTCAAATGGATCAAACATCTAGCATGATAGATTCAATAGGTCAAAGAGAATCAAATATCGAATCAGGTGTTAGAGTGTATACTAAAAGCCTAGATTTTTGTAAACATTTATTTTGAAATAAAGAATCACATTGGTCAAATGTCTACATTTATATGCTAAGTGTAGTTGTTCAATTAATTTATATTATAGATAACATGGTGTGTGGTGTCACACACAGAAGATCATGTTATCAATTCCTTATAAATTATAAACAACAGCTCACGACTAAGATAGATAGGAACAACCCATTGGAATAGTCGTAGTGTAATTTGGTATTAGTTTATCTTGACTATAAAATTACACTAGCTCACTCTGAGTGTATTGAGCAAGAGCATTTAAGGTAAGTTCTTTTTATACTGACTGCATAAAAGAACAAGACCTTTGTTATTATGGAAGTGTGTGCTCTTAATCATGATATAATAACAAGCACATATATTCAATATTCATTTCTTTAATTTATCAAAGGGTGTGATTTAGTTCGATAAATCAATAGGTCTGATAAGTTGGGAAATGTTATTATTTATATAATATGTTGTTGATTATAGAATGAAAATATGTTCTAGTAATCTAGGTTGATGATGTCCCCTTGAGGAGCTCATAAGGATTGTCATGTAAACCCTGCAGGTGGACTTAGTCCGACATGATGATAAGGTTGAGTGGTACTACTCTTGGAGCTAGATATTAATTAAGTGAGTTGTATCTTAAACACAGGGAGACTAACACACTCATGATAAGAAGGAGCTCATATAGTAATATGGGATTGGTGCGGTAGTTCAATAATAACTCTTTAATGGAATGAGATATTATTGATGAGCTCGAGTTGGGTGTTCGGGGCGAACACGGGAAGCTCAAGTTCATCGGGAGATCAAAACCAATTCCTCCTCTAGGTCCCTGTCATAGCCTATTATTTATAAAGTCTTATATCCACCTATACCCACCTTCCTACCCATCCTTAGATGGTCGGCCAAGCCAAGCTTGGAGCCCAAGCAAGGACCAGCCAAGACATGGCTTGGATGGGTTGAAGTGTGGCCGACCTAGCTTGGAGCCCAAGCTTAGGTGGATGACCACATAAAAAATAAAAGAAGTTTATTTTAAAATCTTTCCTTATGTGAAAGCCATGGTTTTAAAAGAGAGTTTAAAATTTAAATCTTTCCTTTTATAGCTTTCTACAAAAGATTAAGAGAAAGGTTTGATATCGTTCCTTATTTGTAGTTAAAAGGAAGATTTGAATTTTTTAAACTTACCTTTTTTGTAACCATCCTCATGATTTTAAAAGAAAGTTTTAAAATTAAATCTTTCCTTTTATAGTTTCTACAAAAGATTAAGAGAAAGGTTTGATATCTTTCCTTATTTGTAGATTGAAAGGAAGATTTTAATTTTGGAGAAAACTTTCCTTATTGTAATCATCCACATGTTTTAATAGAGAGATTTTAATTTATAAAAGTTTCCTTTTATAACTAACCATGAAGGGAATTTTTAAAGAGAAATTTTTATTTTAAAAATTTTCGGAAACAAATTAGGAAGTTTTAATTTTGTGTTTAAAACTTTCCTTGTTTGGAGGAATTGAGGTGGTCGGCCACATTGATAGAGAAAAGGAAAATTTATTTAATCAATTAAATTTTCCTTTCTATGGAAAAGAAAATAAGGAAGTTTTTATTAAAACTTTTTTTATTTGTCAAGACCAAGGAATATAAAAGAGAGGGTAGAGGTGCCTCACCTCATAACAATATACATCTAGTATTCCTCTCTTCTCTTCCTTGTGGTGGCCGGCCCTTTCTTCTTCCTCTTCCCCTATTCTTCTTCTTAAGTGGCCGGTGGCATCATCTTCTTGGAGAGATCTTGGTGGCCGGATTTTGCTTGGAGAAGAAGAAGAGATAGGAGGCATTGTTTCCTAGCATCCCTTGGAGCTTGGTTGGTGGCAAAAGTTCTTCATCTCTAGAAGACTCTTGGTGGCCGAAACTTGAAAGAAGAAGAAGGAAGCTTGGGTGGATTCTCGTCATGGTAGATTGTCGCCCACACGACGTCCGAGATAAAAAGAGGAATACGACAGAAGATCGTGAGGTCTATAAGCTATAAAGGTATAACTAGTTATTAGTTTCCGCATCATAACTAGTTCATCCTTTTATTTAGATCTTGAAATACCAAACACAAGAGGCTAATGAATCTAGGTTATCGAATTTATGTTTTCGATTTTGTGTTTCTTTTGTTTTTCGAACTTGTGATTCGATTGTTCCTTTTGGTTAAACTTAGGGTTACTATAAGGAAATTAAATATTGAATTTCGTTGAAAGGTTTTGTCTAGGAAGTGGTGGATGCTCTTATACCCAAGAAGGCCTAGTGCCTCGCTATGTTTAACCTGGAAGCCGATCTCTGAAATTAATATTTAATTGAATTTGTAACATGGGTGGATTTGGATCAATAATATTAAGCATCGTTTGTGATCCAAGTCTTAACCACTAAGAACAGATAAGTTGAATTTAGAATCAATAATGTTAAGTTTTGTTTGCGATTTCAAATTTAATTTCTAAAGAACATAATAGGTTATTATGAATGGTTCAGGACTTGTACAAAATTTTTGTACAGGGGAACTGGTACAATATTCCGAGTAGCAACCAACACTTAGTATCAGAGCTAGGGTTTGCCTCTGTGTGTTTGGGTTTCAGTTTAATTATGCACATGTCATACATAATTTAGGCAGGATAATAGTAGGATATGCTAACTCTGTGGTTGCAGGCTCCAACCATTATGGCTTATAGTGATTATGTGTGATTGGACCCTTGGACATGTCAAGGGCATTTTTTGTATGTGCATGATTGTATGTATTAAATACAGCAGGAGTTGTATTAGTTTTAGGATTTTACATTTTTGTTTCGATCTAGATTACATGTACATTCCTTTGTGGAATATAGGATCGATATATGTAAAATTCTATTTTTGTCTCGGATCGTATCCTTGCGAGGCGTGGTACTATTTGTGGACCAGAGGCGCAGCGGAATAAGAAGCAAGATAGATGCGGCGACTAGACCCGATTGCGGTGGCTAAAGATGGCAGCAGCTAGGATTAGCAACACACGGAGGATAGTGATAGAAAAGACCATAATAGTTGGAAAATTGTTTTTCCATATTTATTGCTTTATTTGCTGTGATGTGTGTGTGCATGTTAAAATTCCTCACCTTAAATAACTAAGTGGGAGAGGGATTAGTAAATAAATTCCACGGTCTCCATTACTAGTTTGTAAGTGATGCAATAAACTTGCGTGTTGGCTCTGAGTGCCTCCCTCCACAACGGATGAATTTGTTTATAGATCACTAGATCAAACTTCCTTTATGGATGGTTATAGGAAATTATTTAGGAGCGTGTGATCTTCTCCAACTGAAGGGGCACAATCCTATTTAATAAACTAAGTATCAAGTAATGGTATACACTTAGGCACATTTAATAGTATCCTCCCCAATGGAGTCACTGCTATTATTTGTGTGACTAAAGGAATACCAACTATTAATTTTATTTGTCATAAAGTTAGGATGACAAGACAATAAAATTAATGGGTAAGGCCCTCCTCTTACAAATGTTTGATTTTGTATACGTCCACACTAATGTGGCATGCAAAATTCACGGTGTTTTGAGGTGTTCGAAAATTTAAATAATATTATTTGAGGAATTAATATTATTCTAAATTTTGAGTCTTGATCAAAAATTTATTTTGTGATTCTTAGGATGACTTTCAACCCACTGACTATTATACTGAAAGAGAACAAACTTACTAGTCCCAACTACATAGATTGGAAAAGAAATCTGGACATTGTCCTAACTGCTAAAGGCTATAAGTTTGTACTGTTAGAGGTCTGCCCTAATGTGCCTAACGACGATTCTAGTGAAGAAGAGATTGAGCATCATAGGAAATGGGTCAAGGAAGATGAGATGGCGCGGTGTTACATTTTGGCTTCAATGTCAAATGTACTGCAACATCAACATCAGGACTTGCCAACTGCCTATGATATGATGAACACCAGAATCGGGCTGCTAGGCAAGAGGCAATGAGAAAATTAATGACAGCCACCATGTCAAAGGGGACACCCGTAAGGGATCATATCCTAAAGATGATGGCTTATTTGAACGAAATACAAATCCTTGGAGCTGAAATCAATGGGGAAACTCATATCGATATTATTCTCCAAACGCTACCCCAGAAGTTTTGAGCAGTTTCGCCTGAACTATAACATGAACAAAAGGGCTTATACGTTGGCGGAACTTCTGACAGAACTTCAGGCAGCAGAAGGTATATTTCGTCATAGTTCTCATATTCACTTTGCTAAAAATATTTCTACTTCTAAGTCGAAAGGCAAGAAGAAGAAGAAACAGGCTGACTCAACAAAGAAGGTGAAAAGATCTCTAGACCTAAAGCTTGAGTGAAGAAGCCAAAGGGCAAGTGCTTCATCTACAAGCAGTCGGGACATTGGAAGGCAGACTGTCCTCATAGGAATCAGAACAATAGAGGTATATCTTATTCTCTTGTAGTTGAAACATTTTTAGCGGTGTTATCTACCAGTACCTGGTTTGTAGATATAGGAGTCACTAATCATGTCTGCAATACATTGCAAGGGTTCCAAGAAATTCGACGACTATATGAGGGAGAGATAACGGTCTACATGGGAAATGCTACGAAAGTGGCGGCTGTTGCAGTGGGAGATGTCTACTTATCATTTGATTTGAATAGAAGTTTGATTTTGAGAAATTATCTTTATGTACCAACTTTTAGAAAGAATTTAATTTCAATTTCTAAACTATTTTTGGATGGATATTCTGTTTCTTTTGATGATAAAGTAGTTATCAAGAAGAATAGGGTTATTATCTGTTCTGGTACATTAGTAGGCAATTTGTATACTCTAAATCCAATAACTCCCAAAAAGCAACAAATAGAAATTAATAGCACATCTTCTAATTCTAATAAGAGAAAGGAACCTTCGCAAATGAACCAAACATATTTTTGGCATCTAAGGCTTGGTCATATTAACTTGAGTAGGATTCAAAGACTTATAGCCGATGGACTCTTGGGTTCATTAGTGTTGAAAATCTTTTCAACTTGCGAATCTTGCTTGGAAGGTAAAATGACCAGGAGACCTTTTAAGGCCAAGGGGTATAGAGCCAAAGATGTGTTGGAACTGGCTCATTCTGATTTGTGTGGTCCTATGTCTATCCAGGCAATAGGAGATTTCGAATATTTTGTCTCTTTTATAGATGACTATTCAAGATATGGGTACATTTACTTGATGCACCACAAGTCTGAATGCTTTGATAAGTTCAAAGAGTACAAGGCTGATGTGGAGAAACGTCATGGTAAAAGTATCAAGACACTACGGTCTGATCGTGGTGGAGAATACCTCTTTGGAGAGTTTAGGAATTACTTATCAGAGACTGGGATTCAATCCTAATTGTCTACACCTGGTACACCCCAACAGAATGGTATGGCAGAATGAAGGAATAGGACTCTTATGGAAATGGTTAGATTGATGATGAGTTATTTAGAATTACCAAATTCATTTTGGGGATATGCTCTGGAAACAACAGTGTACATTCTGAATATAGTACCTTCTAAATCAGTACCCTTTACTCCCATGGAATTGTGGAATGGGCGTAAGCCTAGTCTGAGTCATATTCGGATATGGGGTAGTCCAGCATATGTACTGAAGGAAGATACTGACAAGTTGGAATCACGTATAGAAGTTTGTCTGTTTGTAGGATATCCTAAGGAAATGAAAGGTGGTTTATTTTATAACCCTAAAAATCAGAAGATCATTGTTAGCATCAATGCTCGATTTTTAGAGGAAGATTATGTAATGAATCATAAGCCCATGAGTGAAATTGTTCTAGAAGAAATGCGAGAGGACACGCCTACTTTAGTACCAACAGTGCGAGATGATATCACAAGAAACTACAACACGTATCACAAATGATACACAACAACAGACAGTGTCTCGTCGTAGTGGGAGGGTTGTTAAGCAACCTGAAAGATTCATGTTTTTGGGAGAGTCGTCGGACTTGGTCCCCGGTAAACATGAACCTAATCCCCGAACATATGACGAAGCACTCTAAGATATAAATACAGCATCTTGGCAAAGAGCGATGAATTCTAAAATAGAATCTATGTATTCTAACAAAGTCTGGGAGCTAGTAGAACCATCAAATAGTGTAAAAGCTATTGGATGTAAATGGATCTACAAAAGAAAAAGAGGGACAGACGGGAAGGTGGAAACCTTCAAAGCAAGGCTTCTTGCGAAAGGGTATACTCAGAAAGAGGGAATCGATTATGAGGAAACCTTTTTGTCAGTAACTATGCTTAAGTCTATCCGGATACTCTTATCTATTGCTACTCATATGGATTATAAAGTTTGGCAAATGGATGTCAAGACAGCTTTCCTTAATGGAAGTCTTGAAGAAAACATCCATATGAAGCAACCAGAGAGGTTTATTGTAATGGGTAAAGAGCATCTAGTATGTAAGCTAAATCGATCTATTTATAGACCGAAGAAAGCTTTAAGGTCTTGGAGCATCCGGTTTAATGAAGTAATCCAGTCGTATGGATTTATCCAGTGTCTGGATGTAACGACCCACCTTCTACTGACTAGGCTATGAGGCTGATCATTATATTAATCTGTGCTAAACTATTCCCTGACCATTACTAAATCTAGATGCGGAAGCTGTACTAGATAAAATTTTGCTAAACTATTGACATTTCTAGATTCTATACATGCTAAGGGGTGTAATCTAACTATTCATGACACATTATACTTCCCCCATGGTCAAGGAACTGAACTAGAGGCTTCCTAGCACATTTCGGGCCTCCCAATCGATCCACAGATCGATTGGAGCAGTTGAATCGATCCAGTGATCGATTCAGCCGGCTACTGTTCGCGACAGAATTTGTTGGATCGATTGGCTGATTGATCCAGAAGCCTACTGTTCGTGGTACGAACTCCCCAATCGATCGACTGATTGATTGAGGAGCCTCCAATCGATCGACCGATCGATTGAGGAGCCTCCAATCGATCGACCGATCGATTGGGGTTTCTCATTTCATACCAGAACTCTGATTTCAGCACTGTTTCGTGCCAAATTCATACACGTGAGTTCTAACATGGCTATAAACATACTAACAACATTTAACTGACATTCTAAGCATGATTACTAACAATCTAAACAAGTCTTTCATGATTCATGCATCAAAATAACTAAAAATGCGGAAATAACGTTATATAAAACTAAGGTCTTAGTTTGCTAGTTTCTCCAAGATCTCTAATCCAAGTTCCGTCCACACACATCTTCATCATTGCATTGACCTCCAACCTCCGCTAGTCCACCTTTCCTTTACCTTTATCTGCAGTATAAGGAAAAAGTATCTGTAAGCTCGAGAGCTTAGTAAGAAACCATCTACCTCACTAAAACATGCATACGATGAGTTCATGTTTTTGAAAGATGCTAATTGAAAACATGATGGAGAATGCTAGGCATGGCATACTATCATACGAAACATAGAAACCAAGAGCTAATCATGGCAATAACTGAAGTATCAACAAGGAAGGACTAAACTGAAACATAACTGAGTTAAACTAGAGCTGAACTAGAACTGATTTTAAAATATAATCACATGACTGATTGTGAGTTTGGAAAGCTATTATCATAATAGATTAAAATACATAATCATGCTGCTAATGGGCCCGACAACTGTACCTGCTGTGCGCGCACCCTTAACTAAACCCGGGTTGTAAATCCCGAATTTAGTAAGGTTTACTAGGTTATCTAAACCTAGGGACCGACTATGGCCCCGACATCTAGTCCGCATTATGCCTCTACAAAGTAAAATCTTGGATCATAGCTAACTAATTTATCTTACTTTTACTAGGTTATCGAAACCTAGAGGGTGCCCACCCATTGGACCAGGTCCATATATGCATGAAAACCTAAGCTATTTTAATGCTTATTGCATGAGCTTATTATTAAAAATGCCTACCACTTTAAAGCATTTTATCGAACACTGGGTGCTCCACTCCTCTAGAGACCACCTCTAGCGGCGCTAGAATCTCCAACTAAAAGGAGTACGTGTCTGGCTCATCTAGAGGTGCTCAACTAAATCTCTAAATCAGAGGAGGTTAAATACACCCCACCTAGAAAAATCTACATATAGCTAATTTAAAGCATTCTATCTTACGAAAGATATTATACTGCGAGTTGAGGGTTTTACCTCCTGTTCATAATTTCTTACGATTCTAATCGCTGGTTTCACGGAGAGGAGAGATCTCTTCTTCGACGTCGCGTCATCATTCGCCTTCCTCGTGAAGGGAGTGCGTCGGAAGTCGGCCTGGAAGGTGCGGGAACTAGCCTTCCTTGTGGTTGGCGCGAGAGAGGAAGAAAGAGAGGTGGGCGTGAGGTTTTAGGAGAGGAAAAATCACGATCCAAATAACCCTTCACTTAATTATTTCTTATTTATATTAAGTGATCTAATTCGCCTAACTCCAACTTAAATAAAATTGATTCCCTTTCCTTTCAGGGGTTCACTTGGTTACTAGAGTCACCCTATAAGACATAGAGTTCGCTAGGTCCCGTTCAATTTCACGTGAGGCTATTTTACGATTCTATTTATTTTTGTCACTTCCGCTATTCTAAAATTCTGTAAAAAATATCCTAAAATTCCGTAAAAATCATAGAATATTTCTAAAATAGTTTTGAGAATTTTTCGGCTCAATCCCCATACCTTATAAAAAGTTCGCTCGAACTTAGAATAACTCTGGTACTTCTATCATCTCTGTCTCTCCCAGTTGCCTCTTGTGTGACTTTGCCAAATTACTTTCACTAATGGTACTTCCTTGTTCCACAATTTCTTAACTCGGTCTATTATCCGAATAGGCCGATTGTCATAGCTGACTGGGGCTCAATCACCTGGGTGGCATCTGGGATATGCTTCTTCAACATAGAGACATGAAATACGTTGTGGACGACTTCCTGGGGTAGCTCTAACTCATATGCTACCTTGCCCACTCTTCTCGATAAGGTATGGTCCCACATATGGACTTAGCTTGCCTTTTTCCAAAGCATTACTCCTTCATGGGAGCTACGAACACGAACCTAATCTGCCAGAAACTCTAAAGGTCTGCCTTATATCAAGATAGCTTAGCGACTGTTCTCTATCCTCTGGTGGATCTGCTGTATAGCTGATGTGGTATCTGCTACTAGATCTATCTGAAGCTCTAGTTCTTTCCGTTCACCACTCTCATACCAGCAGATTGGAGATCTACACCTCTGCCCATAGAGAGCCTCGTAAGGTGTCATGCCGATGGTGGCCTCGATAGATGTTGTTATATGCAAATTCGCTAAGCTCGGATATTTACACCAACTTCCCTAAAGTCTAGGGCATATGCTCGAGCATATCTTGAGTACACGATTTACTCACTCGATCGACCATCCATGGGATGGAAAGCAGTCTTGAACTTTAACCGTGCCCAAAGTAGTATACACTCCATAAGTGTGATGTGAACCCGTCTCATCTGCGATATAATGGTTCGTGGGACTCCATGTAGTCTAACGATCTCCTTGAGATACAACTGTGTTAGCTGTTCCATGGAGTAGGATATCCTGATAGCTAAGAAGTGGGTTGATTTAGTCAACCTGTCGACTATTACCCAGATGGTATCAAAACCATTCGTGGTTCTGGGTAATCCCACTATGAAATTCATAGAAATGTCTTCCCACTTCCACTCTGGAATCTGGATAGGCTGCAAGACTCCTCCTTGTCTCTGATATTCTGCCTTAACCCTCTGACAAGTTAGGCAGATGCTGACATATCGAGCGATGTCTCTCTTCATCCCAGGCCACCAAAAGCGCTTCTTCAAGTCCTGGTACATTTTGGTGGAGCCTGGATGCATCGCATAGGGAGTCTTGTGAGCCTCATCTAAAATCTTCCTGCGTAGTTTCTCCTGATCTGGAACGCATAATCTGTCACCAAAATATAATACCCAGCTATATGATATTCTGAACTCTCCACCTTCTGATTCTGCTATCCCTTGCTTGATTTTCTGAATTTCAGGATCCTGTTCCTGAGCTGTCTGAAGGTCACCAAGCAAGGTAGACTCTAACGTCATAGTAGAGAGCTGTCCAACTATGAGTTCAAGATCGAAGTCTGTGATCTCTTTCTGTAGGGGCGGTGGCATGACTGCCAAAGATAATAGGGCAGCACTGGACTTTCTGCTAAGTGCATCTGCTACCCTATTTGCCTTTCTTGGGTGGTAGAGGATGTCTATATCGTAGTCCTTGACCAGCTCTAGCCATCTGCCGCTAGCGATATTCAAATCCTTCGGTGAAGAAGTACTTGACTGATGATCTTATACACTCTGCCTTGAGCTCCATACAAGTAATGTCTCAAAATTTTAGAGCGAACACCACTCGAGCTCAAGGCCATGAGTGGGGTAATTCCTCTCATAATCCTTGAGTTGTCTGGAGGCATGCGATTACCTTGCCATCTTGCATCAGCATTTCTCCTAGTCCCAATTTAGAGGCATCACTATATATATCAAAGCTGTCTGTGGGTAGAGTCGAGAATAGGTGCACCTTGTCAATCTTCTTTTAGCTCATTGAACTGTTCTCATGATCCTCTATCCACTGAAATTTTCGTTCTTTGGTAAGAGCACAGGTGGGAGGCTATCTGGAGAAGTCCTCACGAACTTTCTGTAATAACTCCTAATCCCGAGCTCCGATCTCCGGGCATTCTTGGGTCTTTTCCGATTATCACAGCTTCTATTTTACTGGGGTCTACCATGATACCATCCCTTGAGATGATGTGACCCAGGAAGGACACCTGATCTAACCAAAATTCATATTTCGTGAACTTGGCGTACAACTGGTTCTACTGGAGGGTCTACAGTACTATTCTCAGGTGCTCTGCGTGTTCTTCCTGAGTTCCTGAATAGATAAGGATATCATCGATGAATATGATAATGAACTTATCTAAGTACTCTCTGAATACTCTGTTCATGAGGTCCATGAAAGTAGCTGGAGCATTTGTCACGCCAAAGGGCATGACTACGAACTCGTAATGTCCGTATCTAGTCCTGAATGCTGTCTTGGGTATATCCCCTTCTTTAACTTTCACCTGATGATAACCTGACCTGAGGTCTATCTTAGAGAACACTGCTGCCCCCTTCAGCTGATCGAACAGGTCATCTATTCTGGGAAGAGGATACCTGTTCTTAATGGTGACTTGGTTCAGTGCTCTGTAATCTATGCATAGGCGCATGCTCCCGTCCTTCTTCTTCACGAACAATACAGGCGCTCCCCATGGTGAGTGACTAGGACGTATGAAGCCCTTGTCAAGCAGCTCCTGTAATTGCTCATGAAGTTCCTTCAGTTCTGCTGGAGCTTTGGAGATAGGATTTGTACCGGGAATGAGTTCTATCTCAAATTCGATCTCTGTCCTGTGCTAGGCCCGGTAACTCTTGAGGAAGATCAGGTAGTCACGTCACTCTGACCTCTCACTTTGGGTCCTTGTCGACTTGACCGTCGACTACATGTGCTAAAAATCCGTACATCCTAATCCATTAATCTGCTTTCATACATGAAGAAACTTTTGCCCTTCTCTTGGGTTCTCCGATGAACTCGAGCGTCATGCTTCAGGTTGGAATACGACTTTCTTTTACGACTTCGATGGAAGCACCGTCGATCAAGAAGTCCATTCGAAGATGACATCGTAGTCATCATATTAGCACTATCGGATCACAAAGAGTTCTATGTACGCTATAATGACCGGCACTGCTCGAGCCAGCGCGTGGATGCCATAATTTCTCTCGAAGGTAGCGTTGTCGAAACCGACTATCGAGTACCTGGAGGTATTGCTAACTTCTCAGCAAATGCCTTGGATATATATGAATGTTGCCCAGATGTCGAATAAGACAGTTGTACTTTTGTAAAAATACTAATCGACCAGTAACAAGCCGAGGCATTTGCTACGTCTTCTCTAGTTAAGGAGTAGATCCTTGCATTCGCCATAGCCTGGAGGGGCTTCTAGTCGCCTTGTGGATGTGGACCATCTAGAGCGGCTGCAATCCGATGTAAGCTGGTGGTGGCTGGCCCATTCGGCCGTGTGGTGGAAGACTAGTCTTGTTCAGCACTCTAGCCATATGTGCCCACATTCAAAGCATCCTGTGCCCTTCGACAAACTCCGGTGGAATTTCCACAAGTAGCACATTTGGGATAACTAGGTTGTTTGGTCGGCCCTTCCTTGGGTAACTCCCAGTTTTGCGCTTATTGTCCTCGGTTTTTGGGTTGTGGCCTGTTGTTTACGCGGTGCCTCCTTGACCTTTAGATTCTGTGGAGAACTTGCCTGGCTATTGATATTCGGTAGTGCTCGGTGGTGGAGCACGCTGCTGCGACTTCTTCGGTGGTTTGCGGCCTGTGAACGCCGCTTGCCACGTTCATTGCTATTTCCGGCCTCAGCATCTTGAGCATCAACCGGACTCTTTCTTTCTCTGTGCTGACTAGTTCAGGGCATAGACGAGCCAACCTATTAAATTTCTTCACGGCTTCCTCAACTGATAGGTTGCCCTGACGAAACTCAGTGAACTCGTCGTAGTGGCGGTTTGTGACCCGCATGTGAAAGAATTCTTCAAAGAACTCCTTCTCGAAGTCTGCTCATGTCATCTGGTTTACTGGGCGCTTCGCTCTGATTCTCTCCCACCACATGCGTGCATCTCCTGTCAGGCAGAAGGAGGCGCACTTCACCTTCTCATGTTCTGGCAAGTCCAGAAGCTTCATCGTACTCTCCAGTGTTTTGAACCAGGCTTGTGCATCCCATGGTTCACTGGTGCCTGAGAAGTTCTCGGGCTTGACTCTTTGCCACTGGATCAGATAGGCTTCTCTCTTTGCCTCTACCATACTGCTCTGTGTAGAGAGGTCTGGATCGGTGGAACCTCTAAGACCATCTGGCGTTGCTAAGTTTGGTTCCGGGTGTGTGGGAGTATTCACTAATTAGCCTTTAAGGTGGCTATCTCTGCTGCTGTTTGCTAACTCATCTGTAATCGAGCCACCAATCTTGGCAGGGAGGCACCATCACTCATGTTGGGGCTCGGTGGTCAGTGGCCTCAGGTGGGGCCTCGTGCCATCTCTAGAGACATGGAGGACATACATGACTAACACAATCATAAGGGAGTAACTATTGTTATCATGTCAACTATTATCATGAACAAGCATACTTTAGTTATATCTAAACATGAAACAAGAAACATAAAGAAAGTGAGAGATGTTCTTACTTGGAAGCTGCAGGTTCAATGCTGATGTGTGTGTAGGAAGTATGGAAACTGCTCTGATACCACTCTGTAACGACCCACCTTCTACTGACTAGGCTGTGAGGCTGATCGTTATATTAATCTGTGCTAAACTATTCCCTGATCATTACTAAATCTAGATGCAGAAGCTGTACTAGATAAAATTTTGCTAAACTATAGACGTTTCTTGATTCTATACATGCTAAGGGGTGTAATCTAACTATTCATGACACATTATACTTCCCCCATGGTCAAGGAACTGAACTAGAGGCTTCCTAGCACCTTTCGGGCCTCCCAATCGATCCACAGATCGATTGGAACAGTTGAATCGATCCAGTGATCGATTCAGCCGGCTACTGTATGCGGGGCTTGGGTTGGATCGATCCAGCACGCTACTGTGCCCGGGATAATATTCTGGATCGATCGGCTGATCGATCCAGACTGGCCAATCGATCCAGTGATCGATCCCAGAGCCTTCTGTTCGCGACAGAATTTGTTGGATAGATTGGCTGATTGATCCAGAAGCCTACTGTTCGCGATACGAACTCCCCAATCGATCAACTGATCGATTGAGGAGCCTCCAATCGATCGACCGATCGATTGGGGTTTCTGATTTCATACCAGAACTCTGATTTCAGCACTGTTTCATGCCAAATTCATACACGTGAGTTCTAACATGGCTATAAACATACTAACAACATTTAACTGACATTCTAAGCATGATTACTAACAATCTAAACAAGTCTTTCATGATTCATGCATCAAAATAACTAAAAATGCGGAAATAACGTTATATAAAACTAAGGTCTTAGTTTGCTAGTTTCTCCAAGAACTCTACTCCAAGTTCCTTCCACACACATCTTCATCATTGCATTGACCTCCAACCTCCGCTAGTCCACCTTTCCTTTACCTTTATCTGCAGTATAAGGAAAAAGTATCTGTAAGCTCGAGAGCTTAGTAAGAAACCATCTACCTCACTAAAACATGCATACGATGAGTTCATGTTTTTGAAAGATGCTAATTGAAAACATGATGGAGAATGCTAGGCATGGCATACTATCATACGAAACATAGAAACCAAGAGCTAATCATGGCAATAATTGAAGTATCAACAAGGAAGGACTAAACTGAAACATAACTGAGTTAAACTAGAGCTGAACTAGAACTGATTTTAAAATATAATCACATGACTGATTGTGAGTTTGGAAAGCTATTATCATAATAGATTAAAATACATAATCATGCTGCTAATGGGCCCGACAACTGTACCTGCTGTGCGCGCACCCTTAACTAAACCCGGGGTTGTAAATCCCGAATTTAGTAAGGTTTACTAGGTTATCTAAACCTAGGGACTGACTATGGGAGCCCAGCCCAAGGACATCTAGTCCCGTACAGTGCCTCTACTGAAAGTAAAATACTGGATCATAGCTAACTAATTTATCTTACTTTTACTAGGTTATCTGAACCTAGAGGTGACTGTGGGTGCCCACCCGTTGGACCGCAGTCCCATATATGCTGTAGCAAGACTAACTAAGCTATTTTAAATGCTTCTATTGCATTTACTGAGCTATTAAAAAAATGCCTACTGTAGCATTTTACTGAGCTAAGCATTTTATCGAACACTTAGTGTGCTCCAACTCTCCCCTCTACTAGGGAGACCACCTCTAGGCACCCGACGACGTCTAGAATCTCCAACTAAAAGGAGTAAACGTGTCTGGCCCATCTAGAGGTGCTCAACTAAATCTCTAAATCTGCGAGGAGGGTTAAATACACCCCACGCGTCGAAAAATCTACATATAGCTAATTTAAAAGCATTCTATCTTACGAAAAGATACTTATACTGCAGTTGAGGGGTTTCTTACCTCCTGTTCGTAATTTCTTACGATTCTAATCGCTAGGTTTCACGGAGGAGAGATCTCTTCGACGATCTTCTCGCGTCTATGCGTTCCTCTCGCGAAGGGGAGCGTCCTCGTGTCGAAGTCGTCGCCGGAAGGTGCCCTTGGGCGGAACCCTAGCCTTCCTTGTGGTTGGCGCCGAGAGAGGAAGAAAAGAGAGGTGGGCGGCGGTGAGGTTTTAGGGAGAGGAAAAATCACGATCCAAATAACCCTTCACTTAATTATTTCTTATTTATATTAAGTGATCTAATTCGCCCCAACTCCAACCTAAATAAAATTGATTCCCTTTCCTTTCAGCACGGCCCTGCTGGGTTCACTTGGTTACTAGAGTCACCCTATAAGACATAGAGTTCGCTAGGTCCCGGGTTCAATTCCCGCGTAGGCTATTTTACGATTCTATTTATTTTTGCCACTTCCGCTATTCTAAAAATTCTGTAAAAAAATATCCTAAAATTCCAGAAAAATCATAGAATATTTCTAAAATAGTTTTGAGAATTTTTCGGGCATTACACTGGATGAGTCTTGTGTATACAAGAAGTGTGATGGAAACGTGGTGGTATTTCTTGTACTATACTTAGATGACATTTTGTTAGTTGGAAACAATATCAAAATATTGTCGAAAGTAAGGGTTTGGTTGTCCAAGAAATTCGATATAAAGGACTTGGGAGAATGTGCACATATTCTCGGGATCAAAGTAATAAGGGATCGCAAGAAAAGAATGTTGTGCGTATCCCATGCTTCATATATCGATACAATCCAAGCTAGTTTTAGCATGCAAGACTTCAAGAAAAGTTTTCTACCTTTTAGGCATGGAGTATCTTTATCTAAAGAGATGTCTCCGAAGACATCAAAGGAGATAGAGGACATGAAGGCAGTTCATTATGCTTCGGCTGTCAAAAGCCTAATGTACGCTATACTATGTACGAGACCGAATATCTGTTTTATCGTGGGCATGGTTAGCAGATATCAAAGTAATCCTGGACAAGGACATTGGACTGCTGTAAAGTATATGTTAAAGTACTTGAGAAGGACTAGAGATTATATGCTAGTTTACCAAGCAGATGATTTGCTCCCTATGGAATACACGGATTCTGACTTCCAATCAGATAGGGACAATAGTAAGTCTACATTAGGGTATATGTTTACTTTAGGAGGTAGAGTCATTGCATGGAGGAGTATTAAGAAAAAATACGTTTCAGACTCAACCATGGAAGCTGAGTATGTGGCAGCCTCTGAGGCAGCCAAAGAAGTTGTATGGCTTAGGAACTTCCTAATCGACTTAGATGTGATTCCTGGTTTGCCTAAAATTATCACAATGTATTGTGATAATAGCGGTGCAGTAACAAACTTGAAGGAACCACAAGCCCATAAGGCGAGTAAACACATAGAGCGCAAGTACCACCTGATACGAGACATCGTAAAGCGAGGAGAAGTTGTTGTCGCCAAGATTACATCAGCAGATAACCTGGCAGATCCTTTCACTAAAGCCCTTCCGGCGAAAGCTTTCAATCAGCATGTTGAAGGAATGAGAATCAGATGTATGGCAGCGTTTATGACAACATAGTCTTTTAGTGTAAGTGGGAGATTGTTAGAGTGTATACTAAAAGCCTAGCTTTTCGTAAACATTTATTTTGAAATAAAGAATCACTTTGGTCAAATGTCTACATTTATATGCTAAGTGTAGTTGTTCAATTAATTTATATTGTAGATAACATGGTATGTGGTGTCACACACAGAAAATCATGTTATCAATTTCTTATAAATTATAAACACCAGCTCACGACTAAGATAGATAGGAACAAACCATTGGAATAGTCGTAGTGTAATTTGGTATTAATTTATCTTGACTATAAAATTACACTAGTACACTATGAGTGTATTGAGCAGGATCATTTAAGATAAGTTCTTTTTATACTGACTACATAAAAGATCAAGACCTTTATTATTATGGAAGTGCGTGCTCTTAATCATGATATAATAACAAGCACATATACTCAATATTCATTTCTTTAATTTATCAAAGGGTGCGATTTAGTTCAATAAATCAATAGGCCCAATAAGTTGGGAAATGGTATTATTTATATGGTGTCTTGTTGATTAAAGAATGAAACTGTGTCCTAGTAATCTAGGTTGATGATGTCCCCTTGAGGAGCTCATAAGGATTGTCATGTAAACCCTGCAGGTGGACTTAGTCCGACATGATGATAAGGTTGAGTGGTACTACTCTTGGAGCTAGATATTAATTGAGTTGTCAGTAACTCATTTAATTAGTGGACATTCTATATCTTAAACACAGGGAGACTAACACACTTATCATAATAAGGAACTCATATAGTAATATGGAATTGGTACGGTAGTTCAATAATAACTCTTTAGTGGAATGAGATATTATTGATGAGCTCGAGTTGGGTGTTCGAGGCGAACACGGGAAGCTCAAGTTCATCGGGAGACCAAAACCAATTCCTCTTCTAAGTCCCTGTCGTAGCCTCTTATTTATAAAATCTTATACCCACCTTCTTACCCATCCTTAGATGGCCAGCCAAGCCAAGCTTGGAGCCCAAGCAAGGGCCGACCAAGACATGGCTTGGATTTGTTGAAGTGTGGTCGGCCTAGCTTGGAGCCCAAGCTTAGGTGGTTGGCCACATAAAAAATAAAAGGAGTTTATTTTAAAATCTTTCCTTATGTGGAAACCATGATTTTAAAAAAGAGTTTAAAATTTAAATCTTTCCTTTTATAGCTTTTTACAAAAGATTAAGAGAAAGGTTTGATATCGTTCCATATTTGTAGTTAAAAGGAATATTTTAATTTTTAAAACTTACCTTTTTTGTAACCATCCTCATGATTTTAAAAGAAAGTTTTAAAATTAAATCATTCCTTTTATAGTTTTTACAAAAGATTAAGAGAAAGGTTTGATATCTTTCCTTATTTGTAGATTGAAAGGAAGATTTTAATTTTGGAGAAAACTTTCTTTATTGTAATCATCCACATGTTTTAATAGAGAGATTTTAATTTATAAAAGCTTCCTTTTATAACTAACCATGAAGGGAATTTTTAAAGAGAAATTTTTATTTTAAAATTTTCTGGAAACAAATTAGGAAGTTTTAATTTTGTGTTTAAAACTTTCCTTGTTTGGAGGAATTGAGGTGGTCGGCCACATTGATAGAGAAAAGGAAAATTTATTTAATCAATTAAATTTTCCTTTCTATGGCAAAGAAAATAAGGAAGTTTTTATTAAAACTTTCCTTATTTACCAAGACCAAGAAATATAAAAGAGAGGGTAGAGGTGTCTCACCACATAACAATATACATCTAGTATTCCTCTCTTCTCTTTCTTGTGGTGGCCGACCCTCTCTTCTTCCTCTTCCCCTATTCTTTTTCTTAAGTGGTCAGCGACATCATCTTCTTGGAGAGATCTTGGTAGCCGAATTTTGCTTGGAGAAGAAGAAAAGATAGGAGGCATTGTTTCCTAGCATCCCTTGGAGCTTAGTTGGTGGCAAAAGTTCTTCATCTCTAGAAGACTCTTAGTGGCCGAAACTTGCAAGAAGAAGAAGGAAGCTTGGGTGGATTCTCGTCTTGGTAGATCGTTGCCCACACGACGTTCGAGATAAGAAGAGGAATACGATAGAAGATCGTGAGGTCTATAAGCTATAAAGGTATAACTAGTTATTAGTTTCCGCATCATAATTAGTTCATCCTTTTATTTAGATATTGAAATACCAAACACAAGAGGCTAATGAATCTAGGTTATCGAATTTATGTTTTCAATTTTGTGTTTCTTTTGTTTTTCGAACTTGTGATTCGATTGTTCCTTTTGGTTAAACCTAGGGTTACTATAAGGAAATTAAATATTGAATTTCGTTGAAAGGTTTTATCTAGGAAGTGGTGGATGCTCTCATACCCAAGATGGCCTAGTGTCTCGCCATGTTTAACCTGGAAGTCGATCTCTGAAATTAATATTTAATTGAATTTGTAACATGGGTGGATTTGGATCAATAATATTAAGCATCGTTTGCGATCCAAGTCTTAACCACTAAAAACAGATAAGTTGAATTTAGAATCAATAATGTTAAGTTCTATTTGTGATTCCAAATTTAATTTCTAAAGAACACAATAGGTTGTTATGAATGGTTCAAGACTTGTACAAAAGTTTTGTACAAGGGAATACGATATTCCGAGTAGCAACCAACATCAGGAAGCCCTAGAAGGATGATGAGATGCTTAGTAGATAAATTCCAAATAGGTCTAGATAACTAGATGTTTAGTGGACAAGTTAAGGTAATCTCCTAGAGTGGAGTTGTGAGGTTGTTCCTAGTTGGGACAAACCTTAGATATTGATCCAACTAAATAAAACAATGGAGGTTTCTAAGTTGAGATCAAGATAGTCCTAACTGTCATATTGATCTATGTACATTATATATATTTTTATGCATTGTTTGACATACATTTACTTATATTTTGTGACCATGATTTACGTTATTGTATCCTATTTTATCATTATATCAGCATAATTACTCTTTTTATTCAGAGATCTAATCTTTGTATATTTTCATCGATAGATGCATTTTGATGTGAACATAGAATAAAAATGAACATTCGAGCAACTTTGGAGAAAACGTAACAAAACATGGTCGTGCCCCTTGTCACGATTGTGTTTCATCAACTAACATGGCTATGTCTCATGAGAGACGGACATGTCTCCTAGGAGCCAGCTAGAGTTTTGCCAGAAGGATACAAGACATGACCATATCCAAAGGTATAGCCGTGTCTCACTCTAGCATGACCAACACTGAGGTCATGTCTCAGGGACGCGACCATGCTTCAGTCCAGAGACTCCCATGTCCTGGTCATGCCTGAGAGGCACGATCGTGCCCCCTTTCTAGTGCTTCCCACGAGTAGGTTGTGCCTAGAGGCACGATCATGCCTCCTTTTCTAGAGATTTTCACAAGCCAATTGTACCTCCTCGTGATATACAGGCCATGATTGGGCCTCTCAGGCAAGGTCATGTGGCATGGAGCTGAGGCCATGTCCCCCGGTGACAAAAGGGGATTTTCTCCCCTTTTGAGACATCTTGAGTTTGGGGCTCCACCACTTTCCTTGGGTAAGGGTTCTCCCCTTGGGAGAAACCTTAAAACCTTATCCAAGAGCCACCATGATGATCTGTCCACCATTTGAGCTAGGACATCATCTGAGTAGGTCGATAATGCATTAATAAGTATTCCTCTCTTCTCTATTTCATATTTAGGATTGTAGAATGCTATTCTTCTTATCTCTCAATTGTACTTCCTATATTATGGAGTATATTCGATATACCTAGGATGTAGGAAGTAATTATGATGTGATATTGATGTATGAACTATATGTTTTCTCATTTCCATACTCAATGATATGTTTATGACTTATTTTATTGTGTTGTGCCTTATTCATGTTTGACAAAATCTATGAGACTTAAATACATTTAGATGTAAAGGATTGATTACCATGTAGAAGAAATGCTTTAGACTATATGATCGAGTGGTCCTCATGTGACAAGGGGTCACTACAACAAAACTGTACAAAGACAACACCACAAAGACAACAATTTAAAAAAAAAAATATTATAAATTTAGCTAAAGACAATGGTTTTTAATAAAATAGTTATCTTTGATGTAATAGTTATCCCAAAAGATAATCTTAACAAGAGTTGGGATAACAGTGCAATGAATCATTGTCAATGAGAATATTTTTACAATGCTTGGAATAACGATGCATAAACCATTGTAATTGTACTAATAAGACAATGGTTATAAACTGTTGTCAATAAAATTATAACTGTTGTGTTTTTTTCCCGTCTCAAAACTCATGTATGGGGAAATACAAAAATATCAAATACAAAAAACTTTATCCTAGATCTATTCTGTGCACAACTCCTTTCTCCTTTATTTACACTTCAGCCTTCGACCTCGTCACTGTTAGCTAGAGCCCTAGAGCCAATCATTTGATGATTGTATATTGGACTTATTGTATCATATTCTATATTGATAAAGGCATTTGGATTTTGGTTATTATACTTACTTGTATTGGTGCCAAATAAACTAAGTATAATAATGTCCCTGAGTAGACGGTTCTCACCTATATCAATCGGTTAGTTGAACCGATAGTGAGATGATATAGGGAACACTACTCTTAATCATTCCTAGTCGAGTATTAACATTCAGGGACAATGTTAATGCAATAAGACTAGCATGTAGGTCAACTCGATGACTTGATCTCACAAGTCATGGATATAGAGATATCAAGTTGACACATGGGTATACATTAGAGAATGTATACTGAATGACCCGCCATGAGAAAGTATCATGGATCGTTATATGAGTGTCATATACTTTCTCATGTGGCTATTAGTATGACTACTAGTCCTTGGACCTGAAGTCACCATAGATCCCTACATAAGGAGTTATCACTACAACAAAATCGCTCATAGACATCAGTGGAACAACAACGGTTTTAGGCTAAAACCGATGTCTTTGAGTATTTTACATCGGTTTTTCTAAAAACCGGTGTCTATGAGCGCAGATTTTAGCTCATAGACATCGGTTTTTTAGGCGATGTCTATGAGCGCCCTTTTTTTCGTTAATAGACATCGATTTTAACATCGGTTTTTAAAATCCGATGTTAATGAACCAAAATAAAATATTTTAATTTTCCCCACAAGCCAAAATCTACCTAAGTGTTTTCCCTCCAAACCTAAATCTTTATCCCGCCCCTTCCTCCGCACGACCATCTCTCTCGCGATAACCTAAACCGAAACCTAAACCTCCGACCATCCGACCATCCGACCATCTCTCTCAGCCTAAACCTAAACCTAAACCTCCGACCATCTCTCTCAGCCTAAACCTAAACCTCCAACCATCTCTCTCAGCCTCATCTCCCTCTTCCCCTTCTTGAATCTCTTCCCCTTCTTAATCGTCTGATTGCTAAAGGTTGAGGATGGGGTTTGGGGTTAACCTCTCTATAAAGCGCCGAAGCCTTTTCTTTTCCCCCGACTTTCTCCCGAGTGCTGCCAAGTACGAGGCCGCCGGCGAGCTCGAACACGTCAAGGGCATCATCAAGTGGGGCACCGACTACCTCCTCAAGACCTTCAACTCCTCTGCCGACACCATCGACAGCATCGTCGCACAGGTAATTAAATCCTTAAAATTATCTCCGTCGCTCTAAATTCAGATCTAGATTTGATGCTCGAGTAAAAAATTAACAGGTCGGCGAAGGAGACACGTCGAAGGGGCCAGATGCTAACGACCACTACTGCTGGATGAGGCCGGAGGACATCGACTACACTCGGCCGGTGTACGAGTGCCACAGCTGCTCCGACCTCGCCAGCAAAATGGCGGCGTCGTTGGCTGCTGCTTCGATCGTGTTTAAGGACAGCAAGACCTACTCCGACAAGCTCGTCCATGGCGCCAAGACTCTGTTCCAGTACGGAAGGCTACAGAGGGGCAGATACAGCCCTGGAGGCACTGATCCCGCCATCTTCTACAACTCCACCGGTTACTGGGATGAGTTTCTGTGGGGCGGCTCATGGCTCTACTTTGCAACTGGAAATTCCTCCTACCTCCAGCTCGCCACTGCTCCAGCCCTGGCCAAGCATGCCGGTGCCTTCTGGGGAGGACCGGATTATGGAGTCTTCAGCTGGGACAACAAGCTCACTGGATCTCAGGTTCTTCTCAGCAGACTCAGACTGTTCTTGAGTCCTGGTTATCCCTACGAAGAAATTCTGAGCACATTCCACAACCAGACGGGCAACATTATGTGCTCATACTTGCCATTTTTCAAGTCATTTAATCGAACCAAAGGTTTGATGGCCCTAAATCTAAGTGTCCCGCTAGATCTTGTTGTTCAAAATCTGATCATATATATCTGAAACTGAAACCATGCAGGTGGCTTGATCCAACTAAACCATGGACATGTTTTGAGAGAGGAGAAAATGGCATCGTCTGCTAATAGTTTGTGCAGGGCAGAACTGGAGAGTAGGGGGTTGAAATGGCGGTCAATGAGGACTTTTGTCGATGACATGTTTTGATGGAGCAAGGAGGGCTTGCTAGGTTTGTCGCTGTGGAGATATTCCATACCTATGTAAGAATCAAACAAATTAGGATTCCTCAAGGCAAAGTGCAAATGTAGGTAAATGACAAGATGAAATTCCATCTTAAATGATCAATGTTTGTTGCTGTTGTTGTTACAGTAGTATATTCATTATGATAGCTATCTGAGAAGGAAAATAAATAGTCATATAGGTCAAGTAGAATACCTTTAGCAATGCCTTTGATGATACAAACTCTTACAGACCAATCAAGGACCTTGTGAATCTCATCGCATTTGACATCTAGATATTCCGACAAACTCCCATTTGCAACAAAATCATAAATGAGGAAACACTCTCCTCTTGCTCTTGAATAACAGAAGCCCCTTAATCCAACTAGGTTCTCATGCCTTAGCAATGTCAATGCCTTCAAACCCATGAGAAACTCAGCTTCCTCTGACTTGCAACTAGTCTTGTTGATCCTCTTCACTGCAACCTCCGTTCCATCGTGTAGTATCCCCTTGTATGTTGCCGCAAAGCTGCTTTTCTTGCTAAGTAAATTCACCTCCGAAAAGTACTGAGTAGCACATTCTATCTCCTCCAAGTTAAACCTATAGATCTGAGGAGCCTCTTGAGATGACCCGATACTGCTCCTCTCATCGGTCATTGGATCCCAGCGGTTGGAGTACTCAAGGCTAATGAGTGGAGAAGCAGTTTGATATGAGCACTTAGCAGTTGGATCAGTGCTATTGAGGCCAACAGCTTATTTTCTGCATAAACCTTTAACATAGTGTTGTAGTAGGTTTCTAAATTAAAACTGTCTATAATTTCTAAATTACTTATAAAGCTATATCCTTTTATGTCGACTTATAATTTATTTTATTAAGATTTTTGAACTTACGCATCACCTTCAGATTTAAGTTAGTTACTTTATTTTCATTGTCTTTGAAGGACTACTGTTATTATATATTTTCCTGATTTCTTGTCATGGTTATTCCTTATCCTCTATCCTTTATGTACTTTCTTTTGCTTTAGATGCTAGAACAAAAAGCAAACTAATGTAACCCAGTGTGCTGATGTAGTTGCTTCAAAAATAAAGCATGGTTAAAGATCCCCAGTAGATGATGCAGTGCTCATTCCTTGCATAAACAAATCCAAACACCAAGCAAGGTATATACAAAAAATACAATGAAGGTCATCTGTAGACACGTTGGAAGGTTTCATACCAAAACATTGTAGTCGTCACCAAAACCTCCAAGGGTCCTTAAATGGGGGAACATAATTTTCCGTAGGAGGGAGGAGACGAAAAGATTCTACCGTCTTTTGAAGTACAGGGCCCAACTGCAGAAAAAACCCAACCGTTCAGAATGTTACGGATTTGAAAGAATTTTAGTTCTGAAACTGGAATCATATGATCCTGAAATCAGGGAGATAATAACAAGTTGTTTTTTTCCTTGTTAATAACTTCATTTTAATAATTTTTCCCAAGTCATGCTTTGCTTTACAACCTAACCATCCACAAGCATTGTCAAGCCTTGGCAACATATATATACATGGATTGGTAAGCTTTAGAAATGTTTGATGACAACTGTGCGGATAGTTTATTTTTGTTCCTTAATGAAACTTCTCTTCATGCAGTAATATGATGAGTGTTGTTGCATCATTCTATAAGGCAATTTTAGCAGTTACAACAGGGATATCTGTGCCCTTCAACAACTTGGCTATTATATACAAGCAACAGGTAGAGTACTATATCTGCCTTTTTCATTGCTAGTTTGAGAGTTACTGCATATTGCCTCATTTAATAGAAGAAAGTCATATAATTTGTCTATCATCTTCTTTGTTGTCTTTGCCCCTAGTTGGAAATTGATAGTTCTCTTGTATTACAATAGGGAAATTATGCAGAAGCGATAGCCTGTAAATTTGATTGGATTATAGTTTTATATTGATTGGATTATAGTTTTAAATTTGATGGAATGCTTGCCTTTATGCACAGAGACTATGCTTTTATCCCTATAAAGATTCATTTGTGTGCTCTTAACAGATCTATTCCTACAACGGTGTTATCTAGGATTAGCATTTATTTTGTTAAATGTGATTTATGCACCTATAATTATTCTGGTGAAGTTAGCATTCTATTAAACTAGATTATGACCTTTGCAGAGAACTTATTGGTAACCAAGGACTTTGTGAAGATAGCAAATTTTGGCCTTGCTCGTGAAGTTCATTCGAAGCCACCATTCACAGAATAGGTTTCAACACACTGGTAAGCATGTTTATGACAAGCACTTGTGATCTTATATTTTTTATTTGATACATGTACACATTTGTTTTAGTTATTTGACATAGGGTGGATTTATGTGTTTTTACAGTTTACAAATCTCAAGTACTCCAGAGTTGAAATTGATGAAATGCAGTTCGAGTGGGCTGAATGCATGCTAGATTACATTTGAAGTGCGGTTCTACCTTGATGTGTTAAAAGAATGTTCTACCTTGATTTTGATATCTATTAGCTAGCTTTTGATGTAAAAAGAATGTTTGGCTATTTTATGGATATTGTTGTAAGAAGATTATTTATATAATTTGTGAATATTTGTGTATTTTATGGATATTATTGAATGAAGAATATTTGTACAATTTGTGAATATTTGTGTATTTTTTTTTTGTTATTGTCAGTTTTAAAATCAAATCTGTGCTGTTAAAAAAAATACATATTACATCGATTTTCCACCGATGTAAAACCGGTGTTATAAAGTAATATTACATCGGTCATTTACCGCTGCCAAAACTGGTGTTATTAACATACAATATTACATCGGTTTTACACCGTGTATGAAACGGTGTCGTTAAGTGATACTACACCGGTTAATAACCGATTCGAAAACCGATGTCGTTAAGTGATACTACACCGGTTTTAACCCGATGTCTAAAATGGCAGACTTTTAACATCGGCTTCATAGACATCGGTCGAAAATCAAATAGACACCGGTGGAAAACCGATGTCTATGAGCGATTTTGTTGTAGTGTATGTACTTTGGTTTCGTCAAACGTCACCCGTAACTGGGTGGACTATAAAGGTGATTACTGGGTATATAACAAATTATGCAGAGGGATGTGAGTGATGTAGATGGGATCTATCCCTCCTATATGACGGGAGAGACATCGGTATTCTTGATAGAGTGAGACCACGAAGTGCATAGCCATGCCCAAATGAGTCAATATAGGATATTGAGCTCATTTGATTTAGTGAGTCTACTTGGAGTTCAAGATTTAGATTGGTCAGAGGATGACACGGTCTATGCCTCACATTGACCAATCTAGATGTCTACACTACAACAAAAATCCTCATAGACATCGGTTTTCCACCGGTGTCTATTACATTTTCGACCGATGTCTATGAAGGCGATGTAAAAGGTCTGTCATTTTAGACATCAGGTTAAAACCGGTGTAGTATCACTTAACGACACCGGTGTTCGAATCGGTTATTAACCGGTGTAGTATCACTTAACGACACCGTTACATCAACGATGTAAAACCGATGTAATATTATATGTTAATAACACCAATTTTGGTAGCGGTATACAACCGATGTAATATTAGTTAATGACACCGATTTTACAGCGGTGGAAAACCGATATAATATCAGTATTTTTTAACAGCACCAATTTGATTTCTGAAACAGTGAAAAACTGACAACAACCAAAAAAATACACAAATATTCATAAATTACACAAATATTCTTCATTCAACAGTATCCATAAAATATACAAACATTCACAAATTACATAAATATTCTTCTTACAACAGTATCCATAAAATACACAAACATTCTTTTTACATCAAAAGCTAATAGATATCAGAATCACGGTAGAACATTCTTTTAACAACACATCAAGGTAGAACATCATGAGTCAAAAATCAAGCTGAGGCTACATTAAATTATGAGAATCAGAATCTGTTCAACTTGCTATACTGCTCCATTCTTCTTGCACCTTTCATTTCCCTAATCTCACCACTTTTCACCATCAAATGCCTAGTTTTCTGAGTTAAAACATCCACTATTCTAATCTGTCAAACAAAAGTATCATTTGGTCTACTTAACTACAGCAAAGAACAAAAATAGAAGAATTATACATGCTGCAGAAGTCCTAGAATATCACCATCAGAAAGAAATTGACATGGGACAATATACACAATTTACATTCCATGCAAATGCATGCATCATCCAAAGTTTTCAAAAATCAAATACCTTTCCTACTCAAACGTAATCTAGCATGCATTCAACCCACTCGAACCGCACTTCATCAATTTCAACTCTGGAGTGCTTGAGATTTGTAAACTGTAAAAACACATAAATAATATATTAGTAAACCAAGACCAAAAATCATAGTTGAAAATGCAATAAGAGCACCAGGTAACAAGATGACTAATTGGAATGCTTAAAAAGATAAACATTCATCAATTATCTCAACCACATCATATAGTGATAGATCTATCATTCCTGGAAACTTAATATAATCCAAACCAGAAATTATTGCAACGAAGTTAATCATAACCTAAGTTCCTATTGCATTTTTAAATTTTTTTATAAGATAGTGGGCATGCTAAAAGATTAACCTGGTTTCCTATTGCACTTGTAATGCAATGAGAGCGGAAATGGTAAAGATGCAATTTTGATTTATTTATTTTTTTCCAAATATCTGCTCTAGCTCTAACGAGGCCAGTCTAGTTTTTCTAATCTCTATCCGTCTAACACTTCAAATCAAGCATTTTGAAAGCTTTTCAGTTTGGTTTTGCAATGAGAACTACCAACAAACTAAATTTGGAATGCAAAATATCTAAACCAAAGAAAGTCCCTTTCTAATTGATACTTAAAAGGAGAGCAGTGTGATATACAAATTGAAATAATTTATGGATGTCTAAAGCAATCTTTTAGAGCATGATTTGATAAATTTAGCTTTGCTCTCCTTCAGCTTAAAATGATCAGAAATGTCTTCGATCATTCACTATTTTATCTTATCTCTCTTGCTGGAAAAGGGTATTCACCTTATTGTTGTGTAAGCTATCATCAAACTAGTGATGATTGATCACGAGGCTAAAAGCCTATTTTCATCTATACTTCCAACCCAGGTTGAGATATTTTCTTAGCATATAGGTAGGAAGACATTTACCTCTCCCTGCAAAAATATGTATCTGATGTGCTCAAGGAACTGAGATATTGGAAGTTAAGCCAATTGATATCCTTACAGATTCAAATGTCAAATTAATGTACAGACAGAAGGAGCCATTGATTGATAGAAAGGTGCAAAAGACTAGCTGAAAATTGAACTACCTCACACTATACTCTTCAAGAGCAGGGACATCAATTCTTTAAGGCTTCAAGTCATGATGATTTGAAGGAAAAGAATTGTGTGTATCTAAAGAGTGCTCTAATAAAAAAAATCTTGTTTGGAAATCAATGTAACGTTCAAATTATGGGCAGGTTCTCCTATGAATAGCAGGCTTACATCTCACCCTTGCATCCTTTTGGGAGGCAATCTAATTTGATAAACGAGCAAAAAGAGATACTATAGTCAGATTGAATGCAAAGGCAAAGAACACTATTAATACATACTGCATGTAAGCTTCTCTAGGTTAAGCAGAAAGTGATCGAGTTCAGATGTGCTCCTAAAGGACCAACAAAGCTATATAATGTCAAGAGAGTTACCATAAACAACCTCCATCTCTTTTCTACAAGAGGAAAATCATATAGAGATCAATTGTCGCTTAGTTAGAGTGAAAGCTATATATAATGGGTACTTTCCTAAGCGAAAACTTGGTAACATGAAAAAAAAACAAGATGATGCATAGAGCAATCATACACAACTCTAAGATGATGTGGACAAGTGACAATCAAATAATGATCTGTATTATAAATAGTCTAGTGTTTATGAACACATTGAACATATTGAAGATCATAGCCACCACCCGTGCCACAATTATGTCCAAAAAGATCAGCTAGGTACACATGCACTTTGACACGAATTAATAATTTGATTCCTTACTATTGTCCAACCTGATTAGTGTTTATTACTTGGCATGTGTCCACAATTTAATTTTTTACTATTTTCCTTAATTTGATATCATCTGAACCTAATAATAATTATTTTCAACAAGAAAGAAGGCTTACCGCCCATGTCCAGAATCAGATATTGACCCACAAGAAATAAGGCTTACCGCCCAACTATGCAATCTAATAATATCCACTATCTAGCTTGTTCATATTCATATAGTTCTCATGCGTGTTCAATATTCTCCCAGATATGATGAGTACAATAATTCAAACTACATGTCATAATCATGCGATCGAAAAAATCAAGATCTTTGTTTGCACAACATGGAATTACTGTATAATAAAACACCTGAAAGAACAGAAAATGATTAAGCAACATATGTTGGCATCAGTCACATCATATGGTAATGCTTAAATACTCAGCATTAAATCCATAAAACCACCACATTTTAAAGCAGTAAACTTATGTTTACAGAGTGCTATTACAACTTGCTAAGTTGTTAGTAACGGGGCCAGCAACAGCATACCTTTTCTATAT
The DNA here is from genome assembly GCF_018446385.1 of Zingiber officinale. Classification (NCBI taxonomy): domain Eukaryota; kingdom Viridiplantae; phylum Streptophyta; class Magnoliopsida; order Zingiberales; family Zingiberaceae; genus Zingiber; species Zingiber officinale. Next base: position 46,514,904 of record NC_055989.1, on the reverse strand, counting down.
TGTCCATCATTATTCCTTTAACCTCAGTTATATGAGCTTTCAGCTTTGAAAGTCTGCTCATTTCCTCTGGATGATTTATGCAATACTCCATATGCTCCTTCAGCCTTGGACTGTAAAAAGCAGTCACATGTTAAAGTATGACCAAACAACTACAACTAAACTAACAAACTGTAAAATCCCACTATTTCTAGTTGCAAATGTTTTTAACTGAAAATTCCAATTAAGTTTATGTGAATGCAAACAAACTTAATGTTGTTAGAATTGAGACCTTACCTAAGAGTTGTGAGGCAACATGGTTAGATCATAGTATCAGAGAGCCTAAACCAATTCAGGTCTTCAGAATGAGGTTCATCTAAAAGCTAAGTTGGGTCATGGATCTTCAGATACTAGTGCCCTGATCTCAATTGGGTTTAGTGCTCATACATTTAGAGAAAGCTCCACCCTTACTGAATCTGACACTGTTTCACCTTAATAATAATCTTGGTAGAGACCATCTCCTAAAAGATCCATCCATCCTTCAAGGTTAAAGTAGATTACATATGCTAATAGAGACTAACCTAGTTAAGCCTTGTTGATCATTTCCTAACTGCCTGCATAAATTGACAAATCTAATCCATCTTGTGTCTTTAACTTAATAAAAAAAATTAATCAAGTGAGAAACCTTACTTAACCCTCAAACCCAAGCAAACAAAGCAAAATCATTCACCCAAGTCCACCAGTTAACCAAAAGGCCATTCAGGGTAAGGAATAAGCAGTTTGTGCATCTTAAAGACAATAGAATTTTGACACTAACCCTTGAAGAAATCTTGATACTAGATTCAACTACATGTCTGAAAGAACTTCAGTAAATAAGAAAGCAAGAGGATCAAATTATAAAGAACTGCGAGACATACAAGTAAGATCAATCTATAACCATCACAATCATGATAAACAACTCAACTCAAATTATACATTAATCATTATAATTTCATTCTATGACACGACAAGATCTAAGTTTGATACTTAATTCTATTTCTAGTTACAATTAAGTTTGATGGCAGGACATAACTACTTTTCAAATGATTCTGTATAGTTTATCAGGAAAATTGATATATATCTATGTGTGTGTGTGTATCACAAAATGCGTGTAACATTTGGCTACATAATGTGAATTTGGCTCAAGTGCTTAAACTAAAAAAGTTAGCAAATTCTAATAAGATGACTTGTACATCTTATAAGCAAGATTGCATCGTTGGGAAATCCTAAAAATTCCAAATCATAGACTAAATCTCCATGAACTCTAATAGAAACACCAAGTCAGGATATTTAATGACAACATACCACAGCAATGATAATAACAAGATCATTCCAATGAGATTCTGGCGCAAGGGGAACTGCAATGCTATCACTTCCTCTAGCATCCTGAAAAATAGCACTATCAAGTCATCAACTGATAAAATTTGAACATACCATCAATTGAAACTTCATGACTTATCATTTTTAACTTACATCACCCATCGCCCATTTAACAAAACCACCATACAGACTACGACACGCGCTACCTGATCCCTGCCTACACAACAATGCCACACAAATTTGCACCATGTATTACATGTCTACTGTAATTGCCATTTCACCATATTACTAAGCCCTGGATTCTTTTACACAAGATAGCAGTAGAATAAATCTACAGTGGAGGCCAATGAACAAACATTTACACTATGAGCACCACAGGTAAATGAGATCATTGACAATTGTAAATTCATTGTAGGAACACAAACCTCGCTATAGATGAAAGCTTTCCGTGATCCTGGTCTACGTTCATTAGCTTTGCCAGGGTGAAAACTATCAGAAATACATTTCATTAGAGCCATTTTCGAAGCAATAATCATACACTACAGGGAAGACAAGTTCTAACCAAGGCAAGCAAAGCCAGCAGCTGAAGAAGCCAACCCTACAGCAGTGGGGAAGTTATTATAAGAAGCAATGTGGACATGCAGTTTCTGCCAATCTTCCTTCCTGATCAGGACGCCTTTGTCCACATCCTCCACATCTCTCGCGAGCTTCCTGATTTCCCTCAAACAATTCTGGAACCTGTCCCCGGAAATAGAAATCTCCTACAAAATCAGAAAAAAGTTACTAGATTTAATCCCATCAAAATCATCAGCTCACTTAGACTAAGAGTTGCATACCAAGATTTAAGTGGGGGGAGTTTACCTGGCCATTAAGCCACATCCAATCGCGATCGAAGGTGGGGCTAACGGCGACGGTGGTAGTGGCAGAGAGGTGGTCGGGATCGAGGGTGATGCTGATGCAATCGTTCACGGGGAGGATGAGGGCCCCGTCGCGCTTCCCCCAGCAATCAAAATGAAAAAAAAAAATAAGCACTCGTCTCGGCGCACCCACCTGTAGGGGTCCTCCTCCTCCGGGTCGGTGGGCTCGACGCCGGTGTTTTCATGGGAAGCCAGAGGAAGACTGCAGAAGATATTGACGTCCACAGTACGGACGAGCTCTTCTTGTACCTGCTCGTTGAGCCGAGCGGAGCCGGATTGCACGAAGTCGACGAGCTCTGACAGCGTCTGCCGCTTCACCTCCTTCTCGCGGGCCAACTTGAGCGTGTCAGAGAAATCGAAGAGCACAGAGCAGATCCAGAGTTTGCGGAGAAAGAGCGCCTGGCGCTCGAGTACGGGCACATCGCGGAAGAGCGGGAGGGACTCGATTTGCGGGACGACACCGGGGGCTGGGGAGGAGTGCAATTGGAGGGGGGAGCTGGAATCGGCGCCTGAGGAGCGGGAGGCAAAAGAAAGCTCCTCAGCCTGAGGAGCGGGATCGGCGCTGAGGATTAGGGTTTCTATTTATGATGGGCAAGGAGAAGCTCAAAAGAAAACGCGCTAAGAAAGTCCTCCAGAATTTTGATTCGTAGACATTGAATTTTAAAAACTGCTGTTAAAATCGATGTCTATTAACGAAAAAAAAAGTGCTCATAGACATCGCCTAAAAACCCGATGTCTATGAGCGAAAATCTGTACTCATAGACATCGGTTTTTGGAAAAACCGATGTAAAATACTCAAAGACATCGGTTTTTGCTTAAAACCGTTGTTGTTCCACCGATGTCTATGAGGATTTTTCTTGTAGTGCTAGGATAGAAGGACACTTGTCATATATTGTGAGGAGTCACAAGGTGATGTCGGATCTCAACATTCTTGTAACATTGGGTAGTAATGATGTGTTGCTAGATACCGCTCATTACTTATGTTCCTAAATGGGTTAGGGGCATTGCCAATGTTACAAGAACCTATAGGGTCACACACTAAGGACAATTAGATGGAGATTAGGTTCATATGATGAACCAAGAGGATTAGATTCATTTGATGAATCAAATTAGATTAAGAGTAATCCTAATTGGGCTAACTTGAGTTCGACTCAAGTTGATTCATGTGTTCAATGAGTCTAATTTAGATTATGACTCATTGAATAAATTTAATTAAATGAATTAGATTCATTATATTAAGTTGGCTTGAATCAAATGGTTAGATTAGATCAACCATGGAAGAGATTTGGTTAAGTTTGACTTGACTTGAGAGGAAGATTAAAAGTCAAGTTTGACTTGACTTTATGCCACCTCATTGGTGAGTTGGCATTGATGTGGACCAATGATGTTACTACACATCATCATGGGTGCCATCTCATGGAGGTTACAACTCTTTAATGGCTCCACATTAATTGCACTTAATGTGGAAATGGGAGTTACATTCTTTTGAATGTGGCCGGCCACTATTGTAGGGGAATGAAATGAATTTTTCATTCAAGCCTCATTCACTTCATCCTCTTCCTCAAGTTTTTGCTCCCTCCCCTCTCCTCCTCCTTGGCCGAATACCACATAGGTGCTAGCACACCTTGGTTTTGGTCTTCTCCATCTAGTGTTGTTTGTGTGGATACTTCTAGAGGAGTATCTATTTTGATACTCTAGAGATCCGGCATTTTGGACGAGCGGGATTCACGTCGGGCACGCATCAAGGGTATAAACATCTTAACCTTTGTAGATTTAGTGTAAATCGAAGTTTTTTAACTCGTACTCGAAATTTTCGAATTTTTCCTTTACACGGATCCGGTGGCATGGGTGATTCGGGGTTTCCGCGACGCGAAAAGCGGTTTTCGCGGCCCGAAAAACCCAATAGTGGTATCAGAGCCACGTGCAAAACGAGTACAAGTTTCGTTTCATATTTTTATGAAAAATATAAATCTATAAACTTTCTGTAAATTGATGTTTTTATAGTTTTAATGGGTTATTTTCTCATAGTAACGAAGCACAAGTGTTTAGACACTTGTAGGCTTCGACTACCGAGAAGTTTTTCACGAAAAGGTGAAGTTTCGACCCCAAAACGTTTTGGGATAGCAGGCTTAGGCGCTATTGGATCGCTTAGGAGCAACTCGCGATGGTTAGATCGCCGGTAGGGGTACTTTCCCTAACCCCGCAAGGGGATTTGCTCCGCGATTGCGCCCGAAATCGCTAATCGGGACCGCCGAAAAAAATTTACCCATAAAATTGTAAAATTATGAAAAAATTACAGAAAATTATGAAAAATATATAATTTAGAATTATATATTGATTTTGTGATAGTCATGGCCCAATAGACCCAATTATATTGGAAATTTGTGTTGTAATTTATAATACGGCCTGCGTGCCGTCATTTGTGTTTGCGTGTGCTGTATATCATTCGTGACCTGCGCGTCGTGTCTCTCTTTTATATATTCTTGTTGTAAATTAGATTTAGACTCGAATGTAACTCGAGTTTCAAAATTGTAATGTACAAAATTGGAGCGGTGGAAGGTCCACTCGAGACGGAGTTACGAGGAGGGCACGAGCAACACAAGGTGGTCAAAAGGAAAGCGCTTAAGAAGCTGTTGACCCTAGGTTGACCATCTGATCTTCTCATTGGCTTGAGAAGATCGTAGTAGGGCCATGACTAAATCATAAAAAATTATTTAATTAATTGATTTTGTGTATGTGATGCATAATTTAGTAATTAATTAGTGTCTTACGATTAGATTAGATCTAAATCGTGCACAAGATGCACCCTTACGATTAGATTAGATCTACATCGTGTACAAGATGCACTCTATCAAATAGATTAGATCTATCATGTATTTGATACACATCAACGTTTAGATTAGATCTAAATTACATCAACTCTAATGTCTACCATGCCGTGATACCTACCACTACCTCGATCGCATGCTGTTGTTGAATCTGCCAAAGCAGAGCAACACATACTATCTTGGTAGGGTACGGAGGGACAATCTTGGTCCCGCCTATCAATGCATGGGTGAATACAAACTCAATTAGATTGAGTATTCCTAGTTTACTCGGTTGGATCGAGTACAACTATAGGCATTCTTCCAATAGTTGGAAAGGTAGGACAAAATCACGTTTATATTAATTCTCGGGCGTATTAGCCAAAGCTAACTCGAGTTTTAATATAAATGTGGATTTTATCCTATAAACAAGAGTTGCATAGAGATGTAATTGGTAATCATTACCTACCGATCATACTAAGTCTTGGGCGTATTAGCCAAAGCTAACTCAAGGGTTAGTATGATGTGGATCTTGTCCCACATAAATTATAGAATTCAGTGGGAGCATCATTTAGTTAAAGGTCTAATTAAATGATTTAGAATATGATATTTATTTCTGCTTTTATTTCTGTTGTAGATTACCATGACGTCGAATACGAACACCTTCTCCCTGCGATCTGTCCTTGAGAAGGACAAGCTCAACGGAGCAAACTTCCTGGACTGGTACAAGAACCTGAGAATAGTTCTCACTCAGGAACGTAAACTGTACGTTCTGGAGCAGCCCATTCCGGAGGCTCCTCCTGCCAATGCCCCGCGAGCTGACAAAGATGCTTATAAGAAGCATCAAGATGACGCATTAGATGTGTCATGTCTAATGCTCATGACCATGAACTCTGAGCTTCAGAAGCAACACGAGTTAATGGGCGCTTACGATATGGTTGAACATCTTCGTCAACTGTATCAAGGTCAAGCGAGGCATGAGAGATTTGAGATCTCAAGGGCACTGTTTCAGTGCAAGATGTCAGACGGGGCTCCTGTAGGCCCATATGTACTCAAAATGATTGGGTACATAGAGAACCTACAAAGGTTGGGGTTCCCACTTGGCCAAGAGCTGGCCACTGACCTGATCTTGCAATCCTTGCCGGATAGCTACAGTCAATTCATTCTAAACTACAATATGAACGAGATTGACAAGCCACTGCCCGAGCTGCTTAGCATGTTAAGAACTGCTGAGCTAAACCTTAAGAAGGCTAAGCCCAACACTGTTCTGATGGTTCAGAAACATAAGGGCAAGGGCAAGCCCAAAGGCAAGGGAAAGTCCCAAGTCAAGGGCAAAGGCAAGGCACTGAAGCCTAAAGGAGGGGTCGCCAAGGATGCTACCTGCTTCCACTGCGGTCAGACCGGAAGAGGAACTGCAAGGTATAATTGGAGGATCTTAAGAAGAAGCAAAGTGAGACTTCCACTTCAGGTATATATGTTATAGAAGTCAATCTATCTATTTCTACATCATGGGTATTAGATACTGGATGTGCTTCTCACATTTGTACTGATGTGCAGGCGCTGAGAAATAGCAGGGCATTGACAAAGGGCGAGGTGGACCTACGAGTAGGCAATGGAGCACGGGTTGCTGCTGTTGCTGTAGGGACTTACTGTCTATCTCTGCCCTCTGGGCTTGTACTAGAGTTAGTCGATTGTTGTTATGTGCCTGCATTAACTAAGAACATTATATCAGTTTCTTGTTTGGACAAGAAAGGTTTCTCGTTTACTATAAAGAACAAATGTTGTTCCGTCTATTTAAACGATATGTTCTATTGTAGTGCACCTCTGATAAATGGACTCTATATTCTAGACCTTGAGAGCCCTATATATAACGTAAATACCAAGAGGTTCAAGTCAAATGACATGAACCAAACCTACCTTTGGCACTGTCTCTTAGGTCATATAAATGACAAGCGCTTATCCCAGTTCCATAAGGATGGTTTGTTGGACTCATTTGATTTTGAATCATATGAGATATGCGAGTCATGCCTACGAGGCAAGATGACCAAGACTCCCTTTAGTGGGCACAGCGAGAGAGCAACTGATTTATTAGGACTCATACATAGTGATGTATGTGGCCCTTTCAATGTTGCTGCTAGAGGCGGTTATAGGTACTTCATCACATTTACTGATGATTTCAGTAGATATGGTTATGTGTACTTGATGACACATAAGTCTGAATCCTTTGAAAAGTTCAAAGAATTCAAGAATGAAGTACAGAACCAGCTTGGCAAGAGTATTAAGATACTTCGATCCGATCGAGGTGGAGAATACCTTAGCCATGAGTTCCGTGACTATCTAGCTGAGTGTGGGATTCTATCCCAACTCACTCCTCCTGGAACATCACAGTGGAATGGTGTATCCGAAAGGAGGAATCGTACCCTATTAGATATGGTACGATCGATGATGAGTCACACAGATCTTCCGACATACATATGGGGCTATGCTCTAGACACGGCAGCTTTTATACTCAACCGAGTTCCATCCAAGGCCGTGATAAAGACACCATATAGGATATGGACTGGGAGAGATGCCCAGGTGTCTTTCATGAGGATTTGGGGTTGTGAGGCTTACGTTAGACGTCAAGTCTCAGACAAATTAGGACTCAAATCCGACAAGTGCTACTTTATTGGATATCCCAAGGAAACTAAGGGATATTACTTCTACATTCCCAGTCAGCACAAGGTAGTTGTGGCAAAGACTGGGGTCTTTCTAGAAAGGGACTTTGTTTCTAGAAAGACTAGTGGGAGCGCGTTCGATCTTGAAGAAGTTCAAGATGCGAACAATAGCACTGATGACTCGATGGAAATTGAACTGGAGCCACAAAGTGTTGTGGATGATGTTCCACAAGGAGTTGAGGAACAACAACCAGTTCAAGTAGACATACCTCTTCGTAGGTCTGATAGGGTACGTCGTCAGCCTGAGAGATACTCATTTCTCTTGTCTGACCATGATGACATTGTGCTCATAGAGGATGAGCCTACCACCTATCAGGAAGCTGTGATGAGACCAGATTCCGAGAAATGGCTAGAAGCCATGAGATCCGAAATGGAATCCATGTACACCAACCAAGTATGGACTTTGGTTGATCCACCTGAAGGGGTAAAACTCATTGGGTGTAAGTGGGTCTTTAAGAGAAAGACTGACATGGATGGACTTATTTATAAGGGTCGCTTGGTAGCTAAAGGTTTCAAGCAGATTCATGGTATTGACTATGATGAAACCTTTTCTCCAGTAGCGATGTTTAAGTCCATTCGGATCATGCTTGCTATTGCAGCCTACCATGACTATGAGATATGGCAGATGGATGTCAAAACCACGTTTCTGAATGGAAACCTACTCGAGGATGTGTACATGACACAACCTGAGGGTTTTGTAGATCCACAGCATACTAGCAGAGTATGCAAGCTGCATAGGTCCATTTATGGACTAAAGCAAGCTTCTCGGAGCTGGAATCTTCGTTTCGATGATGCAATCAAATAGTTTGGTTTCATCAAGAACGAAGATGAGCCTTGTGTCTTCAAGAAGGTTGTAGGGGATATAGTTGTCTTCCTCATATTGTATGTGGATGACATACTACTCATTGGGAAGGACATCCCTTTGCTTCAGTCTGTCAAGACTTGGCTAGGGAGTTGCTTCTCAATGAAGGACTTAGGTGAGGCATCCCGCATTCTAGGGATACAGATCTATAGAGATAGATCTAAGAGATTGCTTGGCCTAAATCAGAGTACATACATTGACAAGGTACTCCTTCGGTTTGCCATGCAGAACTCCAAGAAGGGATTTCTGCCGATGTCACATGGCGTGAGTCTTTCGAAGACTCAAGGTCCCTCTTCTAGAGAGGAGAGAGACCGCATGGATCAGATCCCTTATGCTTCAGCCATAGGATCTATCATGTACGCCATGCTATGTACTCGACCTGATGTCTCGTATGCTTTGAGCATGACGAGCAGATACCAGTCAGATCCAGGTGAAAGTCACTGGATAGCGGTCAAGAATATTCTTAAGTACTTAAGAAGGACTAAAGAATATTTCTTGATATATGGAGGCGATGATGAGCTAGCTGTAAAGGGTTACAGTGATGCTAGCTTCCAGACCGACCAGGATGATTATCGATCGCAGTCAGGGTTCGTGTTTTTCATAAATGGTGGTGCTGTGAGCTGGAAGAGTTCGAAGCAGGACACAGTCACTGATTCTACAACAGAGGCAGCAAAGGAGGCAGTTTGGATCCGCAAGTTCATCACTGAACTTGGGGTGGTTCCTAGCATTGCTGACCCCATTGAGCTCTATTGTGACAACAATGGAGCTATAGCACTGGCGAAGGAACCTCGCTCACACCAGCGGACCAAACACATACTACGGAGCTTCCATCTCATTCGAGAGATTATCGAGAGAGGAGATGTGAAGATTTGCAGAGTACCTACAGAGGCTAACATCGCAGATCCCTTGACCAAGGCTTTGGCACAGAGGAAGCATGATGGTCACACTAGGTCATTTGGGCTTAGAGCCTACACTGATTGGCACTAGTGCTAGTGGGAGATTGTTAGCTAGAGCCCTAGAGCCAATCATTTGATGATTGTATATTGGACTTATTGTATCATATTCTATATTGATAAAGGCATTTGGATTTTGGTTATTATACTTACTTGTATTGGTGCCAAATAAATTAAGTATAATAATGTCCCTGAGTAGACGGTTCTCACCTATATCAATCGGTTAGTTGAACCGATAGTGAGATGATATAGGGAACACTACTCTTAATCATTCCTAGTCGAGTATTAACATTCAGGGACAATATTAATGCAATAAGACTAGCATGTAGGTCAACTCGATGACTTGATCTCACAAGTCATGGATATAGAGATATCAAGTTGACACATGGGTATACATTAGAGAATGTATACTGAATGACCCGCCATGAGAAAGTATCATGGATCGTTATATGAGTGTCATATACTTTCTCATGTGGCTATTAGTATGACTACTAGTCCTTGGACCTGAAGTCACCATAGATCCCTACATAAGGAGTTATGTACTTTGGTTTCGTCAAACGTCACCCGTAACTGGATGGACTATAAAGGCGATTACTGGGTATATAACAAATTATGCAGAGGGATGTGAGTGATGTAGATGGGATCTATCCCTCCTATATGACGGGAGAGACATCGGTATTCTTGATTGAGTGAGACCACGAAGTGCATGGTCATGCCCAAATGAGTCAATATAGGATATTGAGCTCATTTGATTTAGTGAGTCTACTTGGAGTTCAAGATTTAGATTGGTCAGAGGATGACACGGTCTATGCCTCACATTGACCAATCTAGATGTCTAGGATAGAAGGACACTTGTCATATATTGTGAGGAGTCACAATTAGTAGTCACAAGGTGATGTTGGATCTCAACATTCTTGTAACATTGGGTAGTAATGATGTGTTGTTAGATACCGCTCATTACTTATGTTCCTAAATGGGTTTAGGGGAATTGCCAACGTTACAAGAACCTATAGGGTCACACACTAAGGACAATTAGATGGAGATTAGGTTCATATGATGAACCAAGAGGATTAGATTCATTTGATGAATCAAATTAGATTAAGAGTAATCCTAATTGGGCTAACTTGAGTTCGACTCAAGTTGATTCATGTGTTCAATGAGTCTAATTTAGATTATGACTCATTGAATCAATTTAATTAAATGAATTAGATTCATTATATTAAGTTGGCTTGAATCAAATGGTTAGATTAGATCAACCATGGAAGAGATTTGGTTAAGTTTGACTTGACTTGAGAGGAAGATTAAAAGTCAAGTTTGACTTGACTTTATGCCACCTCATTGGTGAGTTGGCATTGATGTGGACCAATGATGTTACTACACATCATCATGGGTGCCATCTCATGGAGGTTACAACTCTTTAATGGCTCCACATTAATTGCACTTAATGTGGAAATGGGAGTTACATTCTTTTGAATGTGGCCGACCACTATTGTAGGGGAATGAAATGAATTTTTCATTCAAGCCTCATTTACTTCATCCTCTTCCTCAAGTTTTTGCTCTCTCCCCTCTCCTCCTCCTTGGCCGAATACCACATAGGTGCTAGCACACCTTGGTTTTGGTCTTCTCCATCTAGAGTTGTTTGTGTGGATACTTCTAGAGGAGTATCTATTTTGATACTCTAGAGATCCGGCATTTTGGACAAGTGGGATTCACGTCGGGCACGCATCAAGGGTATAAACATCTTAACCTTTGTAGATTTAGTGTAAATCGAAGTTTTTTAACTCGTACTCGAAATTTTCGAATTTTTCCTTTGCACGGATCCGGTGGCATGGGTGATTCGGGGTTTCCGCGACGCGAAAAGCGATTTTCGCGGTCCGAAAAATCCAACAGTCACTTCATCGCTCTGCCATAAAATAGGAAAGAGAGAAATAGAAGAGGAGGATGGAGAAGATGTAGAATCTCATGGTTGTCGTCTCTTCTTCATCTCTCTCTTCGCATGTTGCTACAGCACCACCGTCATTGAGTGGTTAAAATCTTAAAACTGAGAGTGTCGCTAGGTCGAGAGAATTGGGCGAAGGTGACTGAGTAAATAGAGCGTTGGAAGACAGGCGCCCAAAGCGGTAGCTTGGGCTACTTCCATCCAACTTCCCCTCTGGCCATCTTCTGCTTTCCATCCCTCCCTTCCTCCCTCTCGCTTTTATCTGCATTGGTTGGAGACTCTTCTTTCGACTAGATTGGGTCGTTTATTCATCAGTACCTTCTTTTTCTTTGATTTCACTTTTTTTTCTCCCTTTAATCCTTTCCAATTTGTTGATCTCTTCTCATCGCAGTTTTTTATTGATCTTTTTCTTTCTAAAACCTACTTATTTTTTCTCACTAGTTTCGACACTAATCTTTAAAAATATTCCTCTTTCAATGTTGTGTGCTTGGCCCTCTACAAGATTTTCTTTTCATTGGATAAATGTTTGTCATTGGGATGTTGAAAAAGTCAACAATTTAAAGATTACGTATAGCCACAGCAACATTAGAATCTAACACATTGGTTGGTAACTAGGATTTCATCTTTTATGTCTTATGATGGTTGTGGTGGTGCCAGTGAGGATGCTAAATATTAGAATTTAATAATTTGTTGGTAATTAGGGTTCCATGTGTCTGTTAAAATGAATATGATAAATTCTTTCTTTGAGATTGGTTTGTGTAAATTGGTAAGGTTCTATCATTTTAGAAATTATAACTTCCATGACTTTTTTTTCTAAATTTGGTGGCATATTCAGGCAATGATTTTAATCACCATACTTAGAAATAACGACGGTAAATCATCAAAAAAGGATTTGTGAGTTAAATTATATATTAAATGCTCTTGATTAAATCACTCCAGTGATTGCATTTGTCAATTTTTGATACTACATCACAATAGCAACATATCCTTGCAACTGTAGTCCTAAAATATTATGTTAATGAAATCTAGCTATGCATGTTGGAGGAACCATTGGAATAGAGATCATTCGCCAAATTGAAGGTCCACTTGATGCAATATTTGTATCAATTGGAGGTGGTGGATTAATAGTAATGCTTATATAAAATGAGTTCGTCCAGAGGTTTGCGCATTTGATAATATCTTTTGATTTCAAGTACAGCCTTTGACTTCAATGTTTGAGCATTATACCATTAGACCATCCATTTATATTTGGTTGGCAAGGAATATAAACTGATATTATACTTAACTACTCACTCTTGAATACATAGCAAAGAATATTTTACTATTAGTTGATTGATTTATATTTTGTTATAGAACTTGGATAAATTCATAGGATAGTACAATAATCTCTTTGAGAATATTATATTATAGATCATTCTGTTCTATAGCTGGAGTTGAGTTATATGCTTATTTTCAGCTTGCTTTTTAGTATCATTTACCTAGCATGTTACATTAATTTTACCTAGAAGTTATAGTGTAATTACATTTATCTGTTCTTTTACAGGTGAAGATCATTGGTGTTGAGCCCTCTGATGCCAATGCAATGGCATTATCTTTATATCATGGTCAGCGGATCATGTTAGATCAAGTTGGTGGATTTTCTAATGGTGTAGCAATTAAGGTAGTTAGAGAAGAAACATTTTGCCTATGCCAAGAATTTGTTGACGGTGTGGTTCTTGTCAGTCATGATGCAATCTGTGCATCTATTAAGGTAATTATCTTACATTTGTATTATATGGAACTACCCCAATATTTTACCAATGGGTTATGGTTGGGTGTTCTATGCAAAATTCTTCCTGTGCAAAAGGGAAAAAAGACAAGATAAGCTTTTGATCCTATATTCCTTTGTACAAATTAAGTCTCATCCTTTAATATCAGTGTATTGGATATAAGTGTGTGAATCCCATGCATGTAACCAGGCTATTTAAGGATTTTTGAGGGCGTAGCTATTGTTCGCATGTCATAGCTAAGTATGTAGTATTTTACTAGGAATTCAAAGTAACTAACAGTCATAGTTGATTTCTAAGCATTGGTTTGATGGCTAATACATAGTCCTAAAAGTTATGTGATCCTAGAACCAGCTGGATTTTTAACCAACTGAAACACTTATTCTCTTATAGGATATGTTTGAGGATAAAAGGAGCATCCTAGAATCAGCTGGAGCTCTTTCTCTAGCTGGTGCAGAAGCTTACTGCAAGAACTATGGGCTGAAATGTGCAAGTATTGTTGCAATAACTAATGGTGCCAACATGAACTTTGATGGACTAAGGTTGGTCAAAAATGAGAGGTTGTACTTGCAACAATTCTACTTGAGGAGCATGGGAGCTTCAAGATGTTTTTGAAATATTGCTGTTAGGATATTATGATTGCTATCTCTATTTCTTGCATGTTGTTTAAATATTTTCTATCATAGGTTAATGCTCAATTTCTATAGAGAACTACATGTTAGTTTTTATGCAACTGTCAAGATTACGAAAATTGACTTTCTATTCTTGCCCCATAGTGGAATTTACTATCAAGACATTGATATTTCATCAACCAAAGTATGCTCTGAAGATCTTATTTTCTTGTTATGCAATGGCTGGTCCATTTTGACTTCTACTAGATTTAGATTTCAAGAGACCTTCCATTCAAAATTTGATCTCGTGACTTGAGCTAGATTGACCATAGTCTAACTATTTAAACTTCTGGTATGTAATAAGTCAAAATAGCATGTTCATTAAGCATTTTATAGAAACTGCCTTTGCATTCTGAAGACACTTTTTTTTCTTCTCTTTTAGTAGCTTAATATTCTGTCTGACATGAGTGTCTAATGTAGCAGATAAATCATAGATAGATACCCAGCATGCCTATCTGAGGCCTCTTGGAATAGGTTAGATTCTTGTTGATATCTTTAAGATTATGAAATTCCTAGAAGAATGGAAGTCGGTGGAGCCTACTTCTTGATTTAAATTGCCTCTCTGTATCTCTCATACTATGTTGTTTCATTGAAATTGCAATGATCTTGGACATCGATAAGGAGAAGGGACCCCAGCTCTACAAATGCGATCCAGCTGGCCATTTCTTTGGGCACAAGGTATGCAGAATTTAAAATATATTTGTTTTACTTGCCTTTATGTCTTAGTAATCTCTGGTATTATGCCACTGTTGAGTGGATAATGAGTATGTACAATGAGTCTTATTGATGAGTATGCCACTATTGGAGCCTTTAGGTCAATACAATGAGTTATTACCTACATTCGAATTTATGTTCTTATTTATTGATGATTGGTAATATGTTTTTCAGTCAGTTGTCAACTATTTAATTTTATAGCTAGTTCTCTATTTAATTAAAATGTTATGAATATGTAAGTTTTATTTAGGATGTTTATATGTGATCCTTCCACTTTCCTATCATATGTACTTGTGCTTTTGCTATCCATTCAGCACATATGCATATAACTTCAGTGGACTATGGTTGTTATTTCTAAGTAATCATTTCCAGGATGTTTTTATGGTGTTGGTGTTTGTGCTGAATTTGGTAGTTCGCTTTTCCCTTTTGTTTTAGTGTTTCTCTTCAACTCATTGTATGCTTCATTATTGTTATCCTTCATTAAGTGTTTATAGATAACATTGCCTTTTATAACTTTTTTCATTAAATTTACCTTCTTATCTTTTCAATGGCAGATGAAGCCAGAGTTATGGAGTTTAATCTCAAATCCATATGGAGAAGCCCTAATGGAACTATAAGGAATATTTTAAATGATTTGCTCATAGTCCTTGCCTTTGCTAACTAATATTGTAATACTTTGATTATTTCCTTTTGCCCATTACATAGGTTGAAGTATAGTTGTTTCTATTTTTGGCCAATTTAAGACATGCTAGATTACATGTTGACACTTGGGCAGAGAGCTTGGACAGTCAAGCAATACTCGTAAACATTGCAGAGGAGAGGCCACGTCGTACTTTTGATATCAAAAAACTGAAATATTATTTATCAGAATGATTTAGGTGACATGATATCGTTACTTGTATGAATTTATTTTTGAGGGTTATGTTTACTTTGCAGTAATGTACACTTTAAGCCTCCAAATTATCAGACAAGAAGTGACTAAATTGGGTTTCAGTTAATATGGTTTGCTACAAGTTTGCATATATATTTAGCTACAAGTTTGTATATATAAGAAGTGATCTTAAATTGGGATGATATATTTATATTTGTAGAAAATAGTTTATTGTATATATATTTATTGACATTGGTTTATTATTCTCTAATGTGTGTTGAGAAATGACAACGGTTAAAATGACATGTTGAGAAATGACAACGTTTAAAATAGACAAACGACAACAGTTAAAAATCATTGCCTTATACTAAAAAAAAAAACCATCTAAATTTGATGAGTGAAACGGTAAAAAATCGTTGCTAAAGGTCTAAAAATATCATTATAGATTTACGTGTTGTGAAAGATAAGAATGTTTAAAGCCAACGATTTAAAATTATTGTCTTTTTTACTTTAAACACAACAGTTATAAACTGTTGTCTTTTTAGAACAAAATTTGTTGTCTCTTTACCACATACACAATAGTTTAGCTTGAAATACAATGATGAAAAACTGTTGTGCTTCAAATGAAGAGGCAACGGTTTTTAACCGTTGTCTTTGAACGCTCCTATCTTTTTCAACGCGTCGATTTATAATGATTTTTTTGGAGTTTTTCACAATAATTTTTCACCATTGTCTTTAAGCAGATTTATTGTAGTGGGTATTTCCTTTAACTGAACTTTCTAGACCATCACCTTGAAATGAGAGTCAATCTTCTACAAGGGATGGACTTAATATCACTACAAGAAAAAAACTAAAAGACAACGCTTTTTATGCATGGTCTACGTGGCTAAAAAAGTATTGTTAAAAGCATTGCTATTAAAAGTTTACTCAAAGACAACACTTAAAAAGTGTTATCATATGTTGCAAAGACAACAACACTTTTACAACTTTTAAGAAACATTATCATTTTATTTTTTTGCAAAACCAGTCTCTTTTAAAAAAGACAATAATTTTTTAATGGATAAAAAAGTAATGTCTTTTTTAAATATAATTTTTTTTGAAAAATATAATTCTATTTACAAATAGAGAATATGACACAAACTTTATAAACAAAAAATATAAATATCCACCATCTTTTTTAAAATAGAATTGTTTAGCAAAAGATACAACTTTATGCAATTCAAATAGAAAATATATAAACATAATTCACAAACTTTATATCCATATTAAGTCTAAACAAAAGTAAAACTAACTCTTGGATTGAATCTTTCGGGTAACATTGTATCTTCTAGGAATGAGTACTCTTTCTTGGCAAAAAAAAAACTTTTATTTTCAGTTTCTTTCTTGCCTTTGAAGCAGGAAACCTTTAAAATTTATGGTAGCATGCAAGTAAAAAAAAAATTAGAAAACATAAAATAGAACTAAGTAATGGATTTTATCTTGTACATGCTAGAAAACAATAGATAATTAATTCATTAACTACAATTAATCAATGTAAATAATATAAGAGATATACAAGAGAGTTTAACTCATGTGTCATTAGAACATGGGAAAAGCAGATTATAACTATTTTCAATTTGCTAAACATAAATAACAATGCAAAAGGGCTATGATTTTTAATTAGTTAGCAAACTAAAGGGGGCAAAAGAAGAAAGGCAAGAATCTACCCCCGAATACATTGAATTAAAATATTTTCAACTAGCACAATATATAGCTTCTTTGGAATCCTATTCAAGTGCATGACAAAAAAGATTTTGCTATGATTCATAAGCATTACCAAGAAAGCATTTTGAATTAGTGGTTGAGTTAACTAGTTAATTACTTAACTCTCTCATCTATGTGGATCTTGACTTAAATGTAGATCAGACAATTATTTATAAAAATTATGTAAAAGAATGACCGTAAATATTGTATATGACAATATTATACTAATATGAAATGTCTCTAAAAGGATAAGTAAAGCTAAGAATATTAGACACAAGTTGACTTGGCCGGAGATAAAACTGAAAGCAACTTGAAACAATACAAATATATAAATGAGTTGGCACTAATCAATGCATTTGCAAAAATAATTTATTTTTAAAATATTAATAATTTTTACATCATATAATTAATTTTTTTAGAAATTTAACTAATCTTACACCATATAAATTTATTTTTGAAATATATATAGTTATAATTATTATGTTATATAGTTTTTTATTTACATGAAGTGATATGATTTACACGAAGTGACATGAATTTCCACGTATCCTTAAATGCCTAAAATCAACCAATTTATCAATATGATGGATCAAACAAACTGTTTGAACACAACATATGTCTGCTATACATTAATGTTCAGATTGGATCCTTTCAATCCCATATTATCCTAAGGTCTGTATTGTTTTTCCTAAGGTTGTCAGATTGGATCCTTTCAACCACTTAGAGCCCTATGGTCCCTATTGTTTTTCCTAAGGCAGTTAATCTAGTAGAAGCAAATATCTAGATTGTTTTTTGCAAACAATTGTTTAGGTGAATGAAGGAAAAATATAGGAATAAACATAATAGAGACCTGGAAAAATGTAAGACCCTTGCTATAGTAGTTTTTTGCAAATGCTTCAACATGAATGAAGCAAATACCTTTCCCAAGTGAGCACCTTCAATTTGACCTGGACGATCTGCTAGTGTTGCTTCAGAGGAATATTTCAGAGCTCGTAACATGGGATCGCCATCCAGTCGACCAAGATTGGGCATTAATGTTGTAAGAGGATAGTCAGTAATATCAAGTTTTGCAAGTGTGATGGCTGCTAGAAGCATTGATTGACTATCATTTGGAAGTCCCTTGAGAAGAAAGATAAATTTGAGTAAGATATCAACAAATATGACTTTCGGCAGTGCATCATTAACGATGCACGGTTAGGGCACACCATTAATAATAGTTTTTACAGTGCGGCCAATGATGTGCGCTGCAGATAGTATTATATTTATACAAATGATGATGCGCAGAAAAAGTACACTCTCAATAAATTTTTCTATAGCATGAAATCACATGACCATGTCTCTTCTCCCATGGCCAGGCAGCACAGGGTTGTGCTAAAAGGCACGACTATGTCATTCTTCTAGAGCCTAGGAAGTCCCTAGTCGTTGGATTTCACATGGCCATGTCTTTTTTCTAGAGAAGATGCAGAGTTAGGTCATGTGAATCCATAGGGTCGTGTGTGATTTCCAGAAACTAAGTAGACCTTGGCCATGTAGATCCACACGGTCGTGGCACGTGCCATGCCTAACCCATGCCAAGTGCTATAAAAGGAGGGGTTTCTCCACTTTTTAAGGAATCTTGGGGGATCTTGGATCCTTCTTGGATATTGGGGGAGGGTTCTCCCCCTAGGGGGAGCCCTAGGCTTCATCCTCATCGATTTCACCGATCCGTCCACATCTGGAGCAAGGGAACGCCTCCAAGGATGCCACACTTCAAGAAGAAGCATTCTCTTCTCTCATAATCCATGTTTGAGTTGTAGATCTTATATATATTGTCTCTTAATTGTATCTCCCTTGTAATGGAGTAGATCTCTAGATCTAGGATGTAAGAAGTAATTATGATGTGATGTGATTATAGGGATCTAATGCATAAAATAATATATAACACAGCAAAAAAAGGATCCCTCCAAAGATCCTTGTCAATATTGTATACTACGTTTTCCTATTCTATCAGATAGAATAGTTAAGTTACCTTTGTTGCGTGAACCAATCCTCCCGACAATAACTTTGATTCGGATACAGATCTCAGCACGATTAGCACGTCCTCGCCTCGACGGTATCTACACGAACACGTTCTCTGTTCTGTTCATCTCACGAACTCACGACTTGGAGAAGAAACAACCTTTGTTGTGCTAGCAACTACACAAAGTTGTTTATGGCCAAGAGAAGAAGAGGAAAAAAAGAAAAAAACAAGAAGATCCCCATCACCCAAAAGGTTACTTCACCTATATAAGGTGACTTCACAAAAGGGTTACTTTACCAAAAAAATATTACTTCACCAAAAGGTTACTTTACATGTAAAATACCGGAAAAATGGTGAATAATAATAAGGAAATTTTTTTTGGAATTTTTTAAAATTAATGTAAAATACCGGAAAAATGGCGAATAATAATAAGGGAATTTTTTTTTGGAATTTTCGAAAAATTTTCGGGAATTTTTTTGAGCTCGTATGGACGAGTTAACGGGGATAAAAACAGGGCCCCTGGAAGGCCTGTTTAGTCAACCCTGATTTAACGAGGAAAAGTTTATTTCCTTTTTCTTTTTCCTTTTTTTTTTTTCTCCCGCGTGCTTCCCTTTTTCTTCCCCTGCCGAACCCGACACCTTGCCCTAACCTCCTCACGACCTCCTTCTCCACACCAGCTGCGCCGATTTCACAGCCCTAACGCCGGCGCCGCCGCTTCTCTTCTCCTCTGCACGTCGACACCAACTCAGCGTGCCCTAATTTCCTGGTCTCTTTCTTCCCGCTCGGAGCAGCGTCGTGCCACCCGATTCATTTTCGTCGCCGGCGCAAATCCATCGCCACCTACTGTGGGAAGCCATCCTCGGTTGATGTGGGCCGATGCTAGAGCATTGGTGTGACCTAGCCAGCCCCGATGCCATTGCCGCTCTTCCTGCTTTCCTCTGCGCCACGGCCGAACAGCCGATCACCGGATTGTGCGACTCCAGCCTCTGCTGATCTCACGCCGAGCGCTACTGTCCTCACCTCTTGTGATGCCAACCGATTGTCGGTTTGATTGTCTTGTGCTCAAGCTTCCATCTCACACACAGAGGAAAACATCGGATCAGTGGACCTTTTCTTCATTGTTGCTGATTGAGGTTTCAGTTGAGGTAAGATTAGGTTGTAAGATGGGTTGTTGCTTGATTTGTGATCCCCAATTATTGATCTCAACTTGATTTGAACAATGGAAAGGAGTTCAACAGGGAGATTGTGTTCTGCAGGGCGTTTCTTGGTTTAGCAGCTGAGACATCAGATTTAGGTAAGAAATGTGGGATAGTAGATGTAGCATCGATCTGATTTCAGTTTGCTGGTTGAGATATTGAGGTTAGTTATTTGTTTGATCATTGTAGCTCAGTCCATTTCTGTTATGTGATTAATAGGGAATTAAATTTATTATGAGTTAAGGTAATTAACAGATGAGTTAATTGATAAATGAGTAAGTTGGATCCAATTTGGGTTAATTAATTTGAATGGATTGTGTAGGACAATCCAAATGGAGGTTCCTAATGAAATTAGGAATTTAGTTTAGTTTGTTACATTTATGTAATTAGCTAAATCCATATATTCATGTTGTTACAGGACTTTGATTCGGGATGGGCGTCTCGACATTGGATTGGTTCGATTCGATCTATATCGGAGGTGGGTACCTCTTGACTTATCTTTTATGATATTGTCTTTGGATATGCATAGTATTTTATAACTACAAGCAATGAACATGTTTGTCTTTGGTATGTCACTGTTTGATATCCATAGCATGTTAGGTTTATCGCCTGTGACGTATCCGTGCTTATATCATGTGATTTATTGCCATGAGTACTGTATTACCATGAGTATCTTAGTTTCTAGAATAAGTGACATACCATGTTTTACTGAGGTTAGGACTAGGTTCTGGACTTTTGGTTTCAGTCATGTGTATCGAGATTATCTGATACTTAGGTTTTTATGCCATGACCGACTTGTGTACCTCTATTTGTATATCACATATGATTCGTGTACCTAGACTTTGATTCTTTGATCTGTGTATATTGTTGGTACATATGTTATGGAAGGGAGATATGTTTAGGATCTAGGTTGTTATACCATAGAGGACCTGTATACCCTAGATCTGTGGATTTGACTCACTGATATTGTGGTACCCATATTATATATATGGCTATGGTTATGTTGATCAGTTTATGACTATGCTTAGTGTCATGCATCATGATTGCATGCTGCGCGATTGTCGGCTCCACTATGGTTGAGCACATCGCCAGTTACATGTACTGCACACACCACCACTCATGGATTAGTGGTATATCAGGCAGGTGTGTGGCGGTTCTGCTGTTTGGCTCCGTTGGTCATATGACTCAGCGTGGTAGCCGGCAGACAGTTCCGCTCTGTTTGGCTCCACTGGCATTTAGTGTAGCAGCGTAGTAGCCGGCAGACGGTGGACTCTGTTTGGCTCCGTTGGTCAGGTGACTCAGCGTGGGAGCCGACAGAGATACCTCCCCGTTATCGTATACCGGGAGATGAGAGCATTGAGCTCCCCCATTTATGATTTGGGGTCAGAGGACAGGAGTACTCCGACAGCACTCGGTCACTCATCGGGAGTAGTGACGAGGTGCACGTTGTCACAACCCTACCCACTCGGTCTCACCATTTGTGTGTGAGATGATTGACGTGGGGGTGACCAGGACGCATCATTAGCATCATATGCATTGATGCATTTATATTCTTATGATTGTGTTTGCTGCATTTGGTTGCTGCATTTTGGTTGGATGCATACTTTTGACCTGCATACAGGATTATTGACACTTTCGGTTTGACGACCCTTTTGTCTGGATAGGAGTTCCTGGTGAGTACAACTTCCTCAGTTACCTTTCAGTTTTGCATATTCCCTATATATATGATTAGGAAGTTGTATTCCATGTTTGTTGCTGTTAGATATATCTTACTACTCATGTCCATTGGTATTCGCTGAGTTGTTGAACTCACCCTCGTTGACACTATCTTTTTTCAGGTACCAGGTTATTTATGGTGTCGCTTGGAGCATCCTGTCTGCTGGTCCCCACATCACATCAGAAGACTTATCGGTTCACGTATGTTTTGTTTGTTTTATGTATCAGTTTGTTTAGCTCTGTACTCTGGTTTTATTTTTGGAGTGTTGACGTTGTTATGTGGTATTTTGTATTTATGTTATTGGTTGTGTAAGTCTAGCCGGCTAGCAGTTTTGTGTTTTGGTTTTGGTACAGCCGAGTGGGCTGCTTTATTTTTAATTGCGTGGTTGTGTCAGCCAGAGGCTGAATTTGATATTAACTGCGTGATGTTTGTTTTCTTTTATTGTTATTATTCTAGCCGCATGTGGTTGAGGTATATAGTGCTTGTAGAAAGTTTCAGATTGTCAGCAGTACAGGGGAGATGTTGCCGAAATTTTTTCGGACAGAGACTCCTCCGGGGCGTGACAATTTAGTGGTATCAGAGCTCGGCTTACGAGTCTTATTTTCTCGGTGTTTCGGATTTTCTGTTTTGGTCTTCTCGATGTGACTTTTCGGGTTTTGGGACCTGGCAGCAGCAGGACATCTCCAAGCTATAGGAGGTATGTTGGTATACTGTTATCCTACCTTTTTGGTTAGTATATGCCCTGTTCACTATTACAGTCTATGACATGTATTAGCACTCTTTACTAGTACCTGTCTGGTTGTTGTAGCATATATTATATGTGATGGGTTAGCCACTGATCTTGATTGACCTTAATAGAGATTGAGGGATTACAGTTTCTGGTGATTTTACATATCATACCCTTAGTAGCTTTAGCTTCTGTTACGATTAGTTGGTAAGAAAATTGAGGCATATACCAGCCTCTGCTTTTATTAGCTGGGTAGTGGATAATATCTATATTTTTATGTTGGCCTAGCCAGTAGTATACCAGGTTATCTTAGTTAATTTCATCCGTAGATAATTGATTTACTCTTGTTAGATCGGTCAGTAGAAGATAGATTGATGTTTGTTGACTTGGGTAGTCGTGATCGATTTACCTTAGATGCTTGTAGAGGCTTTATTTATTCTTGATTAGTTAGTAGATGACCGATTAGTTTTGTTGATCCGATCAGTAGGGGATTGACCTACTTTACTTTTAGATGTTTGAATCTTGGGTTATTCGTGCTTAGTTGGATATCTTGAGCACATCGAGTACCTAGCTTATACTGACGTGGGAAAGGATTGAACTAGTCATATACTATTGACGACTTGGTCTGTCGATAGAGGATCGATGTATCCTATTCCATGAGTACTTTAATTTTAGACTGTATGTACCTAATTGGATAACTTAGAAGGTGACATAGGGTTTGTGTGGTAGATTGGGTTTAAAATATGTTGATTATGCATATTTATGTGGTGTGTAGATATGATTGTTACGAGTTGAAGGAATTCTATGATGGATAGTTCATTTGGAAATAGTGTGGGTATTTCCATCTAGATATGGTTATTGTAGGTTCCTTGTGGATTATAGCTATTTAGTTAGTTGTACGTGCCTGATTGACATATCTGAGGTATCATGTTCATTATGTGTGATTTGTGAGTGCACCTGGGTTTAGTATGCCTTATTGGAAGTATATGTTGATTATACTCTTGGCATATGTGTATATTTGTCATGTGAGTATTGTTTGAGGGGTATTGTTGATTTTACCTACGATGATATATACACACGGGTTCGGTATACATTGTTGGAGGTATCACGGTGATTTATACCTATGATGTGAGTATTTTTGGTGTGAACCAATTGGAGGATTATGTCGATCATACATATGTTGTGTGTGCACGTGTGTCAGATGTATGGTTGGTAGCATCATGATGATTCTGCCTATGTTAAATGTAGAATATTAAATGTCTACATTATGATATTAGTTGTTTTACCTTGTCAACTAATTCTCCCATTAGTGGGTGACCGACCCACTAGGAGGATGATAGAGTTGACTATGGATTTGATTTGCTTACTGGGTGGTTATACCCTAGGCTTACCCACAGTGATCTGTGGTAGAGAGATCTCGTGCAATCTCTAGCTAGATAGTTAGGTGCTTTGGGCACTTATGTATTGTTGTGGTAGAGCGTAGCTCCCATAGGTTATGGATCGTTTGTGGTAGAGAGTAGCTTCCACATATTCTGGATTCCCACATATTTAGGGATTGTTTTGTAGTGGAGCGTTGCTCCTATATATTGCGGATTGTTTGTAGCGGAGCATTGCTCCCATATTTATTGTGGATACATATTTTGGATTATTTGTGGTGGAGCGTTGCTCCCACATAGGGAGGATTTCTTGTGGTAGAGCGTTGCTCCCACATTTGTGGTATTTCGTGTGATAGAGCATTGCTCTCACACTGGAGGTTCTATTCTTTGGTGATTATATATCGTTGGTGATTAGATCTGTTTATTGTTGAGGATCTTATGGTTAGGAATGTCTGTGATACAGACATTATGTATCTTGGTTTTACCATTAGTGCTTGCGGTGCCCTAGATATTATCATGGACTCGATGATTTGGGTATCCCTAGGATGTTTGGATTGGTTTCCATTGTCTTTGTTGACGATGTGGTGATATATTTCTGATCGGTGGTGAGTCACGTACACTACCTTTGCATAGGTCTAAAGATGTTTCGACGAGAACATGTATATGTGATTATCAGTAGTGCTGATTTGGTTGTCTTCTGTGAGATGTTTGAGACACATGGTCACCAGTAGGAGTATACCGTGATTCCACAGGAGATCGAGGTTGTTACCGTTGGGAGTAGACAGAGTCGATATAAGAGGCTCGCAACTTTCTTTGTTTGGCTCGATATTTCCGGAGATACGTTGAGGGTTTCTCACGGATTACTATGCTACTTACACGCTTGATCAGGAAAGGCGTGAAGTTCACTTGGACTGAGGTTTGCAAGACCAGCTTAAAGGAGCTGAAGCGGAGTTTAGTGTCGGCTCCGATTTTTGGTTTTACCTTCTGGAGAGGACGGATTCGTGCTCTACACCGACGCGTCTCTTCAGGGTTAGAGCGCTGTTTTGATGCAGCACGATAGAGTAGTCTCCTACTTCTCGGCAGTTGAAGGAGCATGAGGAGAACTACCCAGTACATGATTGGTAGATGACCACCATTATTTTTACCTTGAAGATTTGGCAGCATTATCTATATAGTGTGACATTTGAGATTCTCACTGACCATAAGAGTCTCAAATATATGTTCACTTAGAAAGAAACTTAATCTCCGACTGAGGAGATGGATGAAATTTTTGAAGGATTACAATTGTACCATTGGCTATCACATGGGGAAAAGCTAATGTGGTTGCCGATGCACTTAGCCGGAAGTCTAGAGGGATTTTGGCTTGTCACCGAGTTGTGGTTACGGATTTGATTCAGGGTTTCTCCGAGTTAGACCTTGAGGAGCAGGGACCTATAGAGCAGGGTATACTTGTTACCATGGTTGCTCAGTCGTCGATCAGGATGAGGATCCGAGAGGCCCAGGCTGCTGATCAGCATTTGCAGTTCATTAACAGTCAGATAGTTTCCAGGTAGCAGACCGAGTTTACACGAGACGAGGAGGGTGTTATACACTTCCGAGGCAGATTATGCATACTTCAGTCTCATCCGGTCTTATAGGAGTTACTTCCGGTGGCTCATCGCTCATGATTTGCTGTCCACCCAGGCGGTACCCGTATGTACCGAGATTGGAGGTGTTTCTATTGGTGGAACGACATGAAGGAAGACATCGCAGATTTTGTAGCTAGATGTTTTGTTTGTCAGCAGGCCTTGGGTACACAGTTCCAATTCAGTGCAGCTTTCCATCCGTAGACAGATGGACAGTCAGAGCGGACCATTCAGACTCTAGAGGATTTGCTGAGGTCTTATGTATTGGATTTTGGAGGTAGTTGGGAGGACTATTTGCCATTGGTAGAGTCGCCTACAACAACGGTTGTATTTGGCTATCCAGATGCCACCGTTTGAAGCGTTGTATGGTAGGCCTTGTCGGACAACCACCCTCTGGGATGAGGTTGGGGAGGCCTAGTTATTGGGACCTCATAGAACTCAGCTTGAGACAGAGTTGGTCCGTATTATCAGACGGAGGATGTCAGAGGCGCAGGACCG
This sequence comes from Zingiber officinale, assembly GCF_018446385.1. NCBI lineage: Eukaryota > Viridiplantae > Streptophyta > Magnoliopsida > Zingiberales > Zingiberaceae > Zingiber > Zingiber officinale. The sequence continues at coordinate 46,488,474 of NC_055989.1, read as the reverse complement.
CCAAAAGAGTTATGCAGACCGGAGTCGGAGACTCTTAGAGTTCTCTACAGGCGACCATGTATTTCTACGAGTTTCACCCATGAAAGGGGTGAAGAGATTTGGCCTCAGAGGTAAGCTAGCTCCACGATACATTGGCCTTTCCAGATCTTGGAGAGGATGGGAGCGGTAGCTTACATGCTGACACTACCGATGTATTTCACGTATCTATGCTGTGGAGATACGTATCCGACCCGACACATGTGCTGACAGATGTCTCAGTTCCAGTTCCGCCTGACGTCACTTATGAGGAGGTTTCGATACGGATTTTGGACCGGAAGGAGCGTCAGTTGTGGAACAAGACTATTCGACTGGTTAAAGTCGTATGACAGCATCATTCGGATGAGGAGGCTACTTCGGAGCTTGAGGATACTATCCGAGCTCGATGCCCCCATCTTTTCACTTGAGGTATGTGATTTAATTTACCGTTCAGCATTTATACTCTATATCTGTTGTTAGTATCTGCTGATGGTAGATAACGAAATTTGGGGACCAAATTTTTATTAGTGGGGGAGAATGTAAAATACCGGAAAAATGGCGAATAATAATAAGGGAATTTTTTTTGGAATTTTCGAAAAATTTTCGGGAATTTTTTTGAGCTCGTATGGACGAGTTAACGGGGATAAAAACAGGGCCCCGGGAAGGCCTGTTTAGTCAACCCTGATTTAACGAGGAAAAGTTTATTTCCTTTTTCTTTTTTCTTTTTTTTTTCTCCCGCGTGCTTCCCTTTTTCTTCCCCTGCCGAACCCGACACCTTGCCCTAACCTCCTCACGACCTCCTTCTCCACACCAGCGGCGCCGATTTCACAGCCCTAGCGCCGGCGCCGCCGCTTCTCTTCTCCTCTGCGCGTCGACACCAACTCAGCGTGCCCTAATTTCCTGGTCTCTTTCTTCCCGCTCGGAGCAGCGTCGTGCCACCCGATTCATTTTCGTCGCCGGCGCAAATCCATCGCCACCTACTGTGGGAAGCCATCCTCGGTTGATGTGGGCCGACGCTAGAGCATTGGTGTGACCTAGCCAGCCCCGATGCCACCGCGCTCTTCCGCTTTCCTCTGCGCCACGACCGAACAGCCGATCACCGGATTGTGCGACTCCAGCCTCTGCTGATCTCACGCCGAGCGCTACTGTCCTCACCTCTTATGATGCCAACCGATTGTCGGTTTGATTGTCTTGTGCTCAAGCTTCCATCTCACACACAGAGGAAAACATCGGATTAGTGGACCTTTTCTTCATTGTTGCTGATTGAGGTTTCAGTTGAGGTAAGATTAGGTTGTAAGATGGGTTGTTGCTTGATTTGTGATCCCCAATTATTGATCTCAACTTGATTTGAACAATGGAAAGGAGTTCAACAGGGAGATTGTGTTCTGCAGGGCGTTTCTTGGTTCAGCAGCTGAGACATCAGATTTGGGTAAGAAATGTGGGATAGTAGATGTAGCATCGATCTGATTTCAGTTTGCTGGTTGAGATATTGAGGTTAGTTATTTGTTTGATCATTGTAGCTCAGTCCATTTCTGTTATGTGATTAATAGGGAATTAAATTTATTATGAGTTAAGGTAATTAACAGATGAGTTAATTGATAAATGAGTAAGTTGGATCCAATTTGGGTTAATTAATTTGAATGGATTGTGTAGGACAATCCAAATGGAGGTTCCTAATGAAATTAGGAATTTAGTTTAGTTTGTTACATTTATGTAATTAGCTAAATCCATATATTCATGTTGTTACAGGACTTTGATTCGGGATGGGCGTCTCGACATTGGATTGGTTCGATTCGATCTATATCGGAGGTGGGTACCTCTTGACTTATCTTTTATGATATTGTCTTTGGATATGCATAGTATTTTATAACTACAAGCAATGAACATGTTTGTCTTTGGTATGTCACTGTTTGATATCCATAGCATGTTAGGTTTATCGCCTGTGACGTATCCGTGCTTATATCATGTGATTTATTGCCATGAGTACTGTATTACCATGAGTATCTTAGTTTCTAGAATAAGTGACATACCATGTTTTACTGAGGTTAGGACTAGGTTCTGGACTTTTGGTTTCAGTCATGTGTATCGAGATTATCTGATACTTAGGTTTTTATGCCATGACCGGCTTGTGTACCTCTATTTGTATATCACATATGATTCGTGTACCTAGACTTTGATTCTTTGATCTGTGTATATTGTTGGTACATATGTTATGGAAGGGAGATATGTTTAGGATCTAGGTTGTTATACCATAGAGGACCTGTATACCCTAGATCTGTGGATTTGACTCACTGATATTGTGGTACCCATATTATATATATGGATATGGTTATGTTGATCAGTTTATGACTATGCTTAGTGTCATGCATCATGATTGCATGCTGCGCGATTGTCGGCTCCACTATGGTTGAGCACATCGCCAGTTACATGTACTGCACACACCACCACTCATGGATTAGTGATATATCAGGCAGGTGTGTGGCGGTTCTGCTGTTTGGCTCCGTTGGTCATATGACCCAGCGTGGTAGCCGGCAGTCAGTTCCGCTCTGTTTGGCTCCGCTGGCATTTAGTGTAGCAGCGTAGTAGCCGGCAGACGGTGGACTCTGTTTGGCTCCGTTGGTCAGGTGACTCAGCGTGGTAGCCGGCAGAGATACCTCCCTGTCATCGTGTACCGGGAGTTGAGAGCATTGAGCTCCCCCATTTATGATTTGGGGTCACAGGACAGGAGTACTCCGACAGCATCCCGTCCACTCGGTCACTCATCAGGAGTAGTGACGACAGAGTGCACGGTTGTCACAGCCCTACCCACTCGGTCTCACCATTTGTGTGTGAGATGACTGACTGGCGTCAGGGGTGACCAGGACGCATCATTAGCATCATATGCATTGATGCATTTATATTCTTATGATTGTGTTTGCTGCATTTGGTTGCTGCATTTTGGTTGGATGCATACTTTTGACCTGCATACAGGATTATTGACACTTTCGGTTTGACGACCCTTTTGTCTGGATAGGAGTTCCTGGTGAGTACAGCTTCCTCAGTTACCTTTCAGTTTTGCATATTCCCTATATATATGATTAGGAAGCTGTATTCCATGTTTTGTTGCTGTTAGATATATCTTACTACTCATGTCCATTGGTATTCGCTGAGTTGTTGAACTCACCCCCGTTGACACTCTCTTTTTCAGGTACCAGGTTATTTATGGTGTCGCTTGGAGCATTCTGTCTGCTGGTCCCCACGTCACATCAGAAGACTTATCGGTTCACGTATGTTTTGTTTGTTTTATGTATCAGTTTGTTTAGCTCTGTACTCTGGTTTTATTTTTGGAGTGTTGACGTTGTTATGTGGTATTTTGTATTTATGTTATTGGTTGTGTAAGTCTAGCCGGCTAGCAGTTTTGTGTTTTGGTTTTGGTACAACCGAGTGGGCTGCTTTATTTTTAATTGCGTGGTTGTGTCAGCCAGAGGCTGAATTTGATATTAACTGCGTGATGTTTGTTTTCTTTTATTGTTATTATTCCAGCCGCATGTAGCTGAGGTATATAGTGCTTGTAGAAAGTTTCAGATTGTCCGCCGTACAGGGGAGATGTTGCCGAAATTTCTTCGGACAGAGACTCCTCCGGGGCGTGACATTACAAATGACTTTTGTACTCATCTAATGAATACAAAAAGTTTTTTGTCTCTGAATCTTCCTTTTGATTAATGATGTATTAATCTCTATTAATATTCATTAATTTTAATAGGTTAGATTTAGTATTGGATTAACTAATAACCCAATAAGCTATTAACTTAATAAACCAATGAGTCTAACTCATTACTCAATAGATCTAATCCGAATTCATTCGAGTCTAACTCAATTTGCATTAGACTTAACCCTATAATCCATCTTCAAATCAACATGTTTTTTGTGTGTGACCCAATAGTAATGTTGGCAATGCATCTAAAATCATTTTAGATACATAGCAATGAGTGACATCTAGCAATGAATCATTGCTACCCTAGTGACGAGAATTTCAAGATCCAACCTAATCTTTCCTTGTCTACTATCTTGTATGACTCAATCATTCTATCCTTGATATCTAAATTGATCAATGAGGCATAGATCATGTCATCCTCTTATCAATCTTTGTATTATTTGATCTCTAAGTAGACACACTCAATCAATAAGCTTAATATCGCATATTGACTCATTTGAGCATGGTCATTCATTCGTGTCCTACTAATCAAGGGGCCCACAGATATCGCTTCCATCATATAGAAGGGATAAATCTCATCTACATCACTCACATCCCTCCACATAATTTAATATAACCCAACCCAAACAAAGCAGGAATACATTTTAGCAAAATTCGCTCTAATGTTGACAAATCCTAGTTTTCAAAAGACTACATAAGAACATAAAAATACTAGGCTCTCTTAGCTAAGACTATTGGTTGTTTTCCAATGCACCTTCCTGTCAAGGATTCAAATATTTACAAAACAAAAAAGAGAACTTCAAGAACCGACACCACCAAATTCTGGCATTTACATCAATAGAATCCATTTTCTCTAAATAAAGACTAAAGAATTTCATTAGACTCATCTTTCTCTTATGCATAGATATTTGACGTGCTCGAGAGTGTCAAGATTCTTATTAAGACATTATACGCTAGACTACTTAATATGATTTTCAAGTTATAGCAATGTAAATTTCAAATTTAGGCCTAGGAATGAATGATAATAATGATTAAACAAACACTTGGTTGAGCATTCCAAACTTGAGGTTTAAAACTAAGCACAAGTTCCAATTAATATATTTGAAAGAATCAAACCATTACTTTATTTTTTCCTCTAGTCGTACTTATTATCTAAAATCATGTGAATACTCTTAGAAATAGAAGTCTCTGATTTATTTAAATATATTGTGCAATGGAAATTAATTTAAATATATTGTGCAATGGAAATTAACAACAATTTAGATGTGTTCTCTAATATTTCAGTCAGTCTATCATTGCGAACTAAAAATATGAATGTCTCAATCATTTGTTTTCTTTGTTCAGAAGGCCAATATGGATGGATCATGTGGAGGTGCAGATCAATGAGACTAGAAAACTAAGGGGGTTGAATAGCACTAATTTTTGCCTTTTCTTGCATTTTATAAGGCCAAAAAAACTCAATAGTGATTTGCATGATGCTTGTATTTTTGTTCGTATTAAAGTAAGCACATCAAAATAATAACCCTAATCCTACTTACAATCTATCCATAAGTTAAGTTGATCATGTCAGCAATCCAACTGTGAAAATGTCCTTGGATAAAGTGGAGAAACCACACGTACAAAGACCTTGTAGAAGAAGCCTTTTGATAGCACTAAGTTGCATTTATCTCGGCCAAACAATGCTAGAAATCAAATATGATTTTTCATGCATTATTCTAAGAAGAAACATGCTCATTGTTTGTATAAAGAGGACTCTACAGCTAACCAATAATACTTTTTGAACTTATCTTGACAATTGAAATCTACTTCAATTGACTCAAATTCAAATAAAAATTCATGCATCTCTTATTGACAGTTTAAAAATCAACTAACTAAAGTTTCAATTGACTCAAATTCTCTTTAGTCAATTGGATTCCTTATTTAGTCAACTCAAGTACAATAGAGCGCATTTTATTCACGAACAAATAGTCTGTAGACAACTCAACAGTTGACTGAACACTAGTGGACTCAATCTGTTTAAAGATTCCAATTTTGCTCGCTTACACCTCTGTAACACTATGTAAAGCTTTGGGATCGAGCTTGGACATCAACTACAACAAGAAACTCATGTTACTAGATAGAAGGCCCTCTACAAGTCAAATTTACTCACATCATTCTTGGATAATGTTGCCCAAATCACGTGAACCCCAAAATTACAGTTTAACATATTTCTAAGATCATTGCCTTAAGGACTTCGCTAGCTTGCTCAAGACCTCACATCTTCCATATCTTCCACATGTCCAAAGGCTACAACCCTTCCTAGGATTGGCCAAATGCCTCACCACTACTTTCATTCCATTGTATGCAACCCTAACTTAAACCCTATGTGATACATCTCCATTGACGTTGACCACTTGAGGCACAATTGCACCAACATCATGTTCTGAGAAAATAATATGAATAGAGCACTCACTTTCTAGACATATAGGGTATGACATATAAATACATAGCTTATAATTTCCTTATATAGTACCTTTTTTCAATGTCTCCTATGTTCCTTGTTGGCAAATACTCTTCCCCCACTACAAGCCATTTCTTTCATAGGATTTTTGTTGGCCAACTACACTATCAACCACCCTTTTGCCAAAACCATATGTGTTCTTACTGTGACCAAGGTCTTCCTTCCCTCACGAAACCATCTTCTCCAACAACCCTTCACAGCTCTATATAATAAAAAAAAAAATGCCAAGGAGCCAAAGTTTCTACCTCTGCCTACTATCCCAAGAAATAGGAGAGGATTCCTCTGCCTCTTTTCTAGGAAAATTGAATAGTTTGTCACATAATGCAACAGAATAGATACTCCTTGGAGATATAAAGACAATTATTGGAACAATAAATTCTATGGTACTTGGTATTTCAAATTCATTAAGTAACCAAACATAGGAGTACTTATTCCACATAAAATCATAGGGAATAAAATAGTAATTACCACATAACTATTTTAGAAATCATGTCATTATAGTACTGAAATATGAAAACAATAATTAAAAAAAAAGGTATGCAACCTCCCAATATAAAGATTCGGACAAAAAAACACTTAAAAAGAAAGAAGACAATTTAGAGTCATAGTTGAGCTCATATCTCAAGAAAAATAGCAAACTCTTAGTAACAACATCACAATGAATTTTTTAAAAAGTAATAAGGGATCAGATCAGGGATCATACCACTAGTGCAGTTATTCTAGCTTGAATGACTTGTTGAAGGAGCATATCTAGCATCATATCCATACATTAGTGCTAAAGTTGCATATGTATCATCCACATCCTCTAAAACTATCATGGTTTTCACTATGTTATATACCAACTAATTGGGTAGGGATCAAGACAATATTAATATAACAGGTAAAATTATAAACCACATTGCATGTAGAATTGTAAAACCAAGAAATATTAGTCCTTAGTGAAATCATATCTACCATGAAATCATAGGTAGAATTTTGTTCCAAAAACAGACTAATATGCCAAAATGTCGAGGCAAGAAAACTATTCATAGATTGAGTATTTCTATCAAATATACTTAAAAAAACAACCTAAAAGAATAACTCTTGTTTAAATTGTGAGTGTTGTCTCACATGTATCAAGAGATACACCCAATTCTAATTCTACTTCAACACAAGGCACGACATAGCAATAAAACACGGTATAGTGAAGGAACAGGAAATATTGTATAGCATTGTTTTTTTAAAAAAAAAGTATAATTACATGCATTCACATGACCAAAATGAAAACCTTAGACATAACTGATTTTATCTCAAACTTTGTCATAAGTCTAGTAGTGCATTAATAAGCTAGATCGAAGATACGATCTATGTCTAACTTATTGAGCAAATTAGAGAAACTCTCATAAACAAAAACACAAATTAGACACGAAGATGCCGAAAAGAAAACATCACACCAATGAAAAAATAATTATATAGTTGATGGACACATAGCAAATAGTGTTTCCAAACTCCTATCAGCAAAGTTTTAGAAATTAGCTTTAGAAATTGCTAATTGACAATCCCTTCACTATAAATAGATAACTATTTCTTCAATATCAAATCAACACATTGATAAAGAGAGGATTAAAGAAAGGATTAAAGGAAGGACATTAGCACCAAATAATAAAGAGAAAAAGAAAGCGTTCAGGGTCCCTGACAAAAAGATAGATAGAAATTATAGCTCAACCTTAAGTAGACCTTAGCCCGATGAGAAGATGTCTTCTTGGATTAAGTCTCTAGCTTCAAGTAGCACACTCAACTCCACCCTTCGTTAAACATTAGCAGGATGACAACAAGACATACTCTCGGTTTAGTTTTCCACTAGTTGCACACATATAACATGGAAATAGCATAAAATAGTATAAACACCTAAGTGGCAAATGACTCAATGATATATATTTAGAAATTGTGATTTAGTTTTTGAAGAATTTGATGGTGAAATTTTAAGAATAATAATCGCAACAATTGCAGCAAAAATAAGGAGTTTGGGACGATAAGATTATAATATTGATATCATTTGGAAATTATGGCAAATAAAATCATGAATATGGCAAGCTTAAGTCATTGAATCTAATGGTACATGCATAATATATACAGATTCAATGGTAGTTTTGTGTTCTTTCAAAATGCCCATTAAGGTAAAAGATGGTTGTCATAAATTAGAATGTTGAGCAATTAGGAAATAAGTAATAAAAGAAAAGAAAAGAAAAATATCATTATGGATATGTGAAGTTATATGAAAAGATAAAATAAAAAATATTATCCATGAGAAATTATAAATAATTTCAATAGATTATAAAATGATGACAATGAAATTTTAGTTACGAGAAAGGTTTCAAGGATACAGGATGGCAAATAAATTTTAATTAATTTGATTATTTAAAAAAAAGTTAATTAACTTAGAATAAGTTATGTCTAAGGATATACTCTTATGTCTTTCATAAAGTGCAATAAATGGATATGACCTATGTAGTTAATATGGAATTAGAAAAAAATAAAAGTTGTAATAAGTTATGTGAGACTACAGACAATCACTTAAATATAATGCCATTTGTATAAGGTACTTGTTTATAAATAGAAATATGTTGATACAAAAAATTATTTGAGTTAAATTCCAAGCCCATAAACAAAACAAAAAGGTAGAAAATATAATATATCACCAAATTGAAGATACAATCATGTAATGATCTATAAGCAGAAAAGCTACCAAATGGACACTTACATTGACTATCATGTCATCCCAAGTCTCTAGATAAGATAAATCCTACCTCAAATCGCCATGATCTTATATATGCCTTCATTTTTGGAACCTAAGACTTGCCAAGAGTAAAATATGTCAAAATTTGAAGATTTGGACGTAAGTAAAATTGACACAAATAGAAATAGTCAAAGAAAAGCCAAGTTGGAATTTTGGCATATTCTTGGGAAGAAAGGTCAACCTAGGATTATTTTTGGCTTAGTAAATGATTGAGGGATATAAACACTTACATAGATAATTTAGATATAGTATTTATGCTAAATTGTCATGATTGTTTGTCCATAAATATGCTAACAATATAATAATCAAATGTAAATGTAGGCTTAGTGTAATAGCAGGTGAATTAAATAAATCCAACAAAAAGATATTGTCAATTGTCAAATAAGTAACCATAGTGATGAATTAAATAAATCCAATAAAAAGATATTGTTGCATCATTCATATTTTACCTCGTATGGGTTTTATTCACACTCAGCAACCAAAGCACTCAAAAGAGCAAGTTTGACATCAAGCAGGAAACCTTTAATGTCTCATAAAGCAAAACTTAATATTCTCATCGTCATAACAATTATTATTTGAAAAGTCAAATAAAATAAATTAGGCCTGCAAATTTTTGTAAGACTCCAATAAGTCTGACAGTTACTTTCTTAATTGATAGATTGCAGCCCAAACTCTTTGCAAAAGTTAATTAAATTTTATAACCAACACTTACTTTAAAGAGAGAATTTTGTGAGAATCACAGGCTATAAAAAGATTCAGGGTGTCAAAAATGAACCTAACCCGACGACCCAACCCAAGTCGACCCAAAAAAATCAGGTTCAGATTGGGTATGTTCGGGTTCGGGTCGGGTTCAGGTTGGAGGGTTGAAAATTTTTGGGTTAGGTCGGATCGGGCTCAGATTGACCCAAATATAGATTTTTGGGGGTTAAAGTAAATTTTATTTTAAAAATTAAGATATTTTTATATATATTAATATCAATGTTCGTATGATATAATAGAGTATTGAAATAAAAGTGAAGAATTATAGGAACAATAGTAAAAAAAAAAAAAGTCATTTTGAATCGGATTTTCGGGGTATCCAGGTCAGGTTTGGTTGGTCGGGTTCGGGTTTAGGGGTTTTGGATTGAATTCGAGCTCGAGTCAAGTTCGGATTGGGTTAAAAAAAAATTCAACCTGACCCAACCTGACCCGATCCACCCGAACTGACACCCTTAAAAAGATTCCAATAGCACCTTCAACTTTATATGCATAATTCTAAAGTCTTCAACTACATATACCATCCATGAAATGCCTTCACTGGAAACCTTGGGATTCTTATGATGCTCTTTCATAATTTTATAGAGCTTGAACATCAACTTGCATCTTGTAAGAGTATATACAGATAAAAAAAAATTGTAAAAACTAATCAAATTCCTTACTCTATTAACAATGAGAAAAAACAGTAAGACATTTCATTGCTTGATTTCATATTTTAATATCGGTGGCCCTTTCGCTTCTGCATGTCAACAAGAAACATCCTCTTAGATCGACTAAATTAAATATCCTTAAAATTCAAATATAACTACAATGATAAATTAGAGTGGGAGAACCGGTATGGGAGCAGCTCATTTAAACTTTTGACTTAGATTCTTAGGAATATCAAGGAAAAATAAATATTTATTCCATACCCAAAAGGAACAACACCTCGCATTGTTTTTAAATTTTTTCACGGTGGACGCTATTTAAGTAATGACATCAATGACTTGGTGTTAGACCTGTCCCCATAAACATATTAAAATCCCCTTATCAAGTGTTGAAATCATGGAGTAACTTTTTAGCATGGAGTAACTCCTAAATCCCCTAAACTCCAAGAAAGGTTTCTTACCTTTTTAGCATGGAGTAACTTTATCTAAAGAAATGTCTTCGTAGACATCAAAGGAGATAGAGGAAATGAAGGCAGTTCTTTATGCTCCGGCTATCGGAAGCCTAATGTATGCTATGCACGAGATCAGAAATCTGTTTTGCCAAGAGCATAGTTAGCAGATATCAAAGTAACCCTGGACAAGGACATTGGACTGCAGTAAAGCATATATTGAAGTACATTAGAGGCACTAGAGATTATATGCTAGCTTACAAGGCAGTTAATTTGGTCCCTGTGGGTTGCACAGATTTTGACTTCCAATCGGATAGGGACAATAGTAAGTCAACCTCGGGGTTTTGTGTTTACTTTAGGAGGTAAAGTCATAACTATGGAAGAGTGATAAACATAGGTATTTTTTTGGACTCCACCATAGAAGCTGAGTATATGGCAAGCCTCTGAGGTAGTCATAAAAGCTGAATGACTCAATAACCTCAAGATAGACTTAGATATGATTTCTGGTTTGTCCAAAGATTATTACAAATTTATTGTAATAATAGTGGTGCAGTAGCAAACTCGAAGAAACCATGAGTCTATAAGGCAAGTAAACACAATAGAGCGCAAGTACCACCCAATATGAGAAATTATATAAACGAGGAGAAGTTGTTGCTGCCTAGATTGCATCAGATGATGACCTATAGATCTTTTCACTAAGGACCTTAAGGCAAGAGCTTTTGATGGGCATGTTGAAGGGTTGGGATTCAGATGTATGACAGCAGATATGGCAGCTTAGTCTTTTAGTATAAGTGGGAGATTGTTAGGATGTATACTAAAAGCCTAGCTTTTGGTATAAACATTTACCTAGAAATAAGAATCACATTGGTCAAATGTCTACATTTATGATAAATGTAGTTGTTCAATTAATTTATATTATAGATAACATGGTGTGTGGTGTCACACACAGAGGATCATGTTATCAGTACCTTATAAATTATAAACAGTAGCTCACGACCAAAATGGAAAGGAACAAACTATTGGAAGGTCGTAGTGTAATTAGGTATTAGTTTATCTTAACTATATAATTACACTAGTACACTTAGAGTGTATTGAGTAGGACCATTAGAGGTCGTTTCTTTTATACTGACTTTATAAAGGAACAAAGACCTCAGTTATTATAGAAGTGTGTGCTCTTAATCCTAATATAATAACAAGCACATATATTTGATATTAATTTCTTTAATGTATCAATGGGTGAGATTTAGTTCGATAAATCAATAAGCCCGATAAGTTGGGAAATGATATCACTTATAGTGTGTGTTGTTGATTATAGAAGGAAACTGTGTCCTAGTGATCTAGGTTGAGAATGTCCCCAAGAGGAGCTTATAAGGATTGTCATGTTAAACCCTGTAGGTGGACTTAGTCCAACATGACGATGAAGTTGAGTGGTACTACTCTTGGAGCTAGATATTAATTAAGTGAGTTGTCAGTAACTTACTTAATTAGTGGACATTTGTTATCTTAAACACAGGGAGACTAACACACTCATAATAAGAAGGAGCCCAAAATGTAATTTGGGATTGGTGCGGTAGTTCAATAATAGTTCTCTAGTGAAATGAATTATTATTGATAAAATTAAGTTGTGTGTTCAGGGTGAACACGGGATGCTTAATTTTATCGGGAGATCAAAACCAATTCCTCCTCTCGGTCCCTATCCTAGCCTCTTAATTATAGAGTACTATACCCACCTTCTTACCCATCCCATAGGGGCCGGCCAAGCTAGCTTGGAGACCAAGCTAGGGCCGGCCAAAGTTTGGTTCATGGGTGCTTCAAGGTGGTCGGCCCAAATTAAAATAAAAGGATTTTTATTTTTTAAAATTTTTCTTATGTGGATAACATGATTTAAAAGAGAGTTTAAAAATTTAAATCTTTCCTTTTATAAGATTTTACAAAAGATTAAGAGAAGAGCTAAATCTCTTTCCTTATTTGTAGATTAAAGGTTGATTTTAATTTTGGTAAAAACTTTCCTTTTAACCATGTTCATGATTTAAAAGAAAGTTTAAAAAATTAATAATTCTCTTTTATTAGTTTCTACAAAAGATTAAGAAAAGATTTGATATCTTTCCTTATTTGTAGATTGAAAGGAGATTTTAATTTTTAGAGATAACTTTCCGGAAATTATCCACATGTTTAAAGAAAGATTTAATTTATAAAATTTCCTTTTAACCAATCATGAAGGGATAAAAATTATTGGAGAAATTTTTTATAAAATTTCCGGAAGCAAATAAGAAAGTTTTAATTTGTGTTTAAAATTTTTATTTGCTTGGAGATTTGGTGTGGCCGGCCATTATAGTAATGAGAAGAAAAATTATCTTTAATTAAATAAATTTTTCCTTTTCATGGCAAAAGAATTAAGGAAGTTTTTATTAAAATTTTCTTATTTTCCAAGACCAAGGATTATAAAAGAGGAGGTAGAGGAGTCTTCATGGGTGAGAAAAAAGAACAACCTCTATTCTTTTCCTCCCTCTCTTCCTTGGTTTTGGTGGCCGGCCCTATTTCTCTCCTCTCCTCTTGTTGGCTGAAACCTATCTTCTTGGTGGAGCTCTTGTTTGTGGCCGAATCAAGGAAGGAGAAGAAGAAGAGAAAGCAAGTCTCGTCTCTAGTATCCCTTGGAGCATTGGTGGTGGCCGAAATTCTTCATCCTTGAAGAAATTTATTGTGGCCGAAATCTAGAAGAAAGAAGGAAGGTGGAAAGGTGGTTCTCATCTCGGAAGATCGTTGCCCACACAACGCCCGAGGTTAGAAGAGGAATACGGTAGAAAATCAAGAGGTCTTTGTCTTCAAAAGAAAGGTATAACTAGTAATGTTTTTCCGCATCATGCTAGTTTTATTTCTTTGTAAAAATACCAAATAGAAGAGGCATGCGATTCTAGTATTTCGAATTTATTTTCGATGATGTGTTCTTTTGTTTTTCTTTTTCCTTGTGATTTGATTATTTTTTTTTGGTTGACCTAAAGTTATTTAAGGAAATTAAATATTAGTTTTCCTTAAAAGACTTTGTCTAGTCGGTGGTGGTTGCTCCCATATCCAAGAAGGCCATGTGCCTCGCCACGTCAGTACTGGAAGCCAATTTTGAAAATTAATATTTAATAGAATTAATAACCTAGGTGATTTGGATCGAAAGTGTTAAATTCCGTAGGAGATCCAAGTCTAAACCTAAAAGAACAAATAAATTAAACTTTGGATCAAACGTGTTAAGTTCCGCAGGCGATCCAAGTTTAATTTAAAAGAACACATGGTAGCTAGGAAAAGGTTCAGATCTTTGTACAAAATTTTTGTACAGTGGAACCATTAGGTTTTCCGAGTAGCATCCAACACTAGTACCTGAACACAGAACGAAAAAACTTGGTCCAAAGACCGTAGATGGTATCTTCTTGGGTTATGCTCAAAATAGTATTGCATATAGATTTCTGATTATTAAATCAGAAATTTCTGGAATAGATGCAAATACTATTGTCGAACTTCGCGATGCTACATTTTTTGAGGATATATTTCCTATGAAGACAAGAACACCTCAGTCTATATCTAATATTCCTACTAGAGATAAGTCTGCTTCCGAAGAGGCTCCATTATCCGTAGAAGGTATACCTTCCTCAAGTCACTCTAGACTAGATGAATCTAGTGAGTGTACAGAACTGAGGAGAAGCAAGAGGCAACGTGTGTCTACGGATTTAGGCCAGGACTTTATCACCTATAATATAGAAGGTGACCCTGTGACATATAGAGATGCTATGGCTTCTCCTGAAGCTAAGCACTGGAAAGAGGCCATTAAAAATGAAATGGACTCTATTATCTCTAATGCCACTTGGGAGTTGGTAGATTTACCTCCTGGGTGTAGCACTATAGGATGTAAATGGGTGTTTAAAAGAAAACTAAAACCTGATGGGTCAGTAGATAAATTCAAAGCTCGCCTAGTTGCTAAGGGATTTAAACAGAAAGAAGGGATTGACTATTTTGACACTTATTCTCCTGTTACTAGAATTACTACAATCCGAGTGTTGATAGCATTGACATCCATATATCATCTTGAGGTTCATCAAATGGATGTCAAAACGACATTCCTTAATGGAGATCTTGAAGAAGAGATATATATGGATCAGCCTGAGGGACATGTAGTTTTTGGAAATGAGAATAAAGTCTGTAGGTTAGTTAAATCTCTTTATGGTTTGAAGCAAGCCCCAAAGCAGTGGCACGAAAAATTTGATAGAGCTATACTATCATTTGGCTTTGAAATGAATGACTCTGATAAATGTGTATATGCTAAAATGAAAGGTGATAATTGTATTATCTTATGCTTATATGTAGATGATATTCTACTTTTTGGTTCTAACCTTTCTATTATTAATGAGACTAAGGCCCTCTTAAGTGGTAAGTTTGATATGAAGGATATGGGTTGTGCTGACATGATTTTAGGGATAAAATTGACTCGTTCAACTGATGGAATAGCAATTTCTCAGTCACTCTATGTTGAGAGAGTATTAGAGAAATATGGCTATAGCCAAATTAAATCTGTAGTCACACCTTATGATCCTTCAAAAACTCTCCACAAGAATAAGAGTGGTGTGCCAGTATCTCAATTAAGATACTCACAAATAATAGGTAGTCTAATGTATTTAGCAAATTGTTCTAGACCTGATATTTCTTTTGCTATATCGAAATTGAGCAGGTTTACCAGCTGTCCGGACAGAATGCATTGGGATGCATTAGACAGAGTACTCAGATACCTAAAAGGCACTATATCCTTGGGCTTGTGGTATGAGAGATTCCCTGCAGTCCTGGAGGGATATAGTGATGCTAGTTGGATAGCGGACACTGCTGAGTGTAAAGGCGTTACTGGTTATGTCTTTACACTTGGAGGCGGTGCAGTTGCTTGGAGGTCTATTAAACAGACGATTATAACCCGTTCTACATCTGAGGCAGAATTGTGTGCTTTAGATGCCACAGTAACTGAAGCTGATTGGCTGAAGGGTCTTCTTTCTGAAATTCCATTGATGATGAAGCCAATACCTTCTATTTTAGTACACTGTGATAATCAAACAACAATAGCTCAGATTAGAAGCTCCAAGTATAACCAGAAACAGAAGAGACATGTACGAATACGATTAAAGTCTATTCGTGAGTTAGTGTCTCTTGGAGTGGTGTCATTGGACTTTGTAAGTTCAAAGGACAATATTGCTGATCCACTCACTAAAGGACATGATTCTGAGAAAATCAAGAGATCCAGTAAGGGAATGGGACTGAGGCCTGTCCTGGATTCATCTATAGCAGCAGCCCAACCTATCTGATTGGAGATCCCAAGAAGTAGGTTCAATGTGGTATAAACAAGCTATAAGGATGAATCGTAAGCATCAAATTGATTGAGATGTAATCTCATAGTCTCTTCCCTGGATAGATGCTTGACTGCTAGTAAGGATGAGCTTAGGAGCTCTTAATGAGTTCAAGGTCTTAATGACAGGATACTTGCAGTACATCCTTGGAGAACTCACCTATGTAAGTGTAACTATGGGGCCGCAGTGTGGGGGGGACTAGGCAACTCTCCTTAGCACTTATGAAACACGATTCAGTGGCATGGCC
Source organism: Zingiber officinale (assembly GCF_018446385.1). Classification (NCBI taxonomy): domain Eukaryota; kingdom Viridiplantae; phylum Streptophyta; class Magnoliopsida; order Zingiberales; family Zingiberaceae; genus Zingiber; species Zingiber officinale. The sequence goes on along the minus strand of NC_055989.1, from coordinate 46,472,021 downwards.
GTAATGCACCAACCCAGAAGGATTCAACCGTCGCCAGTGATGAGTTGTTACCAATTGATCTTCACATATAAAAGGTTTAAGATCAAGACTCAGTTCTCTTCAAACCTATGTGAATAAGATTGGTGTACTTAGGTGAAAATTCAAATCGGAAGGTATTTTCACTGAAAGCTCATTGCAACCAAGCCTCAGAACTTATCTTTGTTTTCGACTAAAATAATTTGAATTAGTGGGGGATTGTTGAGTTTTAATTCATATTATCCCTTATGCTTTTAGTCCCACATTACTAAGCCAAGAAGGTTGGGAGGCCTTATATATGGAGTCCTTCCATCCATGCTTAGCAATGTTAAGGGGGCTTACACGCATGCGCGGGTTGAGCCCAAATCAGGTGGTTTCAGGGGGTTCGAACCGGAAATCCATAAATCGGGCGCGATGCACGCGAACATCGCGTGCAGGGGGGGTGCAAATCCCCAGCTAGTGGGCTTCACGCTTACGGGCGGTCCGGTTTGTTTTTGCCAGTCTGATTTGGCTACCTGAGTCCGGTTTGGTTCTCACCTGATGGTATCTGTCCGCGTGATTTGGTCCGCATCTGAGAAAGCGAAGCGAAGAGACGCACCTGGCTGGTCTCCGCGTGAGAAAGCAGAAGCAACGCACTTTTTCGAACCGACGTACACTTTGGTTCCTGTGCACTGCTTCAGGTGAATAAATACACTGTCTCACTTCCTTCTCAACTCACTCCAAAGCAAAGCATTCCTCTGCTCTCTGCTTTCTCCTTTCTTCTTCCCGAGTTCAAGTTCTGAGGCTTGGTTTCTATGAGCTGAGGTTGAGTCCGAGTGCGGCGTTCGTCTTGGAGTGCACATACGAACGACGCGAGCGGTTGTCAGATCTTGGGAGGATTTTGCCGCAGAGCCTCTGCACCGTGAGCGGCAATAAATTCTCTAAAGACAGTCGGCAAGCCCGACGCTTCAACCGAAGATACACAAATTCTTAACCCTACTCTTATTACCGTTTATTACATGCTCGTCATTTATTGGTGCAATTATAGATTAGATTACTGTGTTAGCGTAATCAAATCACAACAAGTTTCCCATCGGTCATCGGGATAAATCGAGAAGCGCTCGCAGTGGGCAACTTAGGAGCCCAGCATCCTTTAGTTGCGTGTCTCATTTGGAAGAAAAATTTCTGCAAATTCGCCATAGCTGAGGCTCGACCTGCGGATACCTGGGTGACAACTTGGATGCCCTGCCGCTACACCATAGCCCCGGGGGCCAAACTAAGGTAGGGTAAACTTTTTATAGTGACTAGGTCCACCGCTTCGCGTACCCCAGAAACCCCTAAAGAGATTTTTTGAGAAGTCTCAGTACCACTTGGTTGATAAGAGCATCCCACCGCCGAAGCGGCGACCTCAGTCAACAAGCCCCAAATTGGGCGGCCAGGATCTTCTGGACCGCAATCCCTGGTCCACTCTTGGATCAGAAGTTACTAATAGGTGGGAGGATCTCATGGACCCTACCTGTATAACAGGTAGGATCCATGAATTTCTACCTATGAGTGAAGTGATCCATCCTCTGGACCGCATTTTACGGTCCAGAGGATCCGGCCTCCAAATTGGGGACTTTTAATTGATAAGAGTCTACGCAGATGGAGATTCAAACCTGACACCTCAATTAATAAGTAATAACGTCATAACTAAAGCTCGAACATGAGATCACTCATATAGTGTCAACCTCTCGAAGTTATTGTCATCCCAATTAAAAAAACACTTTATCATCTTCGTTGTAATGAAAAGATTCTTCAATTGAAGTGATTTTTCTTGTTTGATTCATATTTTTATATGAATTAAATTGATAAATCATAATAAGCTTTTGTATTAAATTAAAAAATTTAGGTTAGTACTCAACAAAATTAGATAATTTAAATTGGTTCGACTGTATTCTTCATTATATGTTTTAGAGTTTTTAAAACCGAGTTAGATAATTTGAATTTGATTCAAATTATATTTTTAGTTCATTTAAATTAGAATTTTTTAAAAGTTATTGTAGTCCATATTAAAGTCCAGATTTATTTTAAGGTATTTTTCGTAGCAATTGATGTAGTCCATATTAAAAAGTAGCTATCACTTTTTTTTTTTTTTTTTTTTTGTGGCTATTAATGCTTTTGATAGAAGTTATCAACGTCCAAATTAAAAAAGACAATTGAAGTGATTTTTATATGATTTAAATTGATAAATTGAATATACTATTTTTAAAGAGACTTTTTTAAAATACAATATTACATAATAAAATTAGGATTAAAAATGAATAAGTTAAAATGATTAAAAAATTTAAAACTTTATTTTAATAAGATTCTTGATTTTTTTTAATATATGATTTAATTGATAAATCATAATAAGACCAATTGAATATGTTATTTTTCAAGTAACTTTTTTAAATAAAATATTACATAATAAAATTAGAATTAAAGATGAATATGTTAGAATGATTAAAAAATTAAAAATTTTATTTTAACAGTTGATCGTGTAAGTAACTTGGTTAATTTTGATGTGATCAACCAAGTTAAGTTAGGTCCTGTGATTTTGATGTCTTATGTCTGAGTGTGTAGGAGGAACTTAAGAACACAAGAAGTTAAGCGGAAGATATCGGAAGCGAGAATGATGGCACGAAATGCAAGTCAACAGGCTCGGTGTATCCGATAAATGAGGAGCTGCAGAAGAGTACACTGATGGACAAGAAGGATGTGTGTGACACATCGGAGGGACGAGAAGCTAGGGAGGAATCCTGCTTGAGGAGAAGGTCGGAGTTGGGTTCGGGTGAACTCAACTTCGGATGACAAGGGCATCACCAGCAAATGCGAGGAAAAGAATGGTCAATGTTGTAATTGATCATTCAATGAACAGTGCTAGAGGCACCTCTAATGGCTTTAGAGGCACCTCGAGCATTAGCAGCATTTCTGCCAAGTTCAAGATCTAAGGCGCCTCCGACGGACCTAAGACACCTCAAATAAACAGTACCTAAGGCCCCTCCTCAGCTATCTGGAGGCGCCTCAGATGAACCGTGCTTGAGATGCCTCTAGCTGATTGGAGACGCTTCGAGTGAACAGTAACCGCAGAGTTATTATTTGACCAGGATAAAGTTTTATCCATTTGGAGGCACCTCGGATGTCTTTGGAAGCACCTCCGAGTCACTTCAACACAACGGTAACTTTTCTTAGGAGGCTATAAATAGCCCTCTAAAGGTAGGAATCATCCATCAATCACTGTATTCATTTCTATAATAGTTTTTTAGCTTTCAAAGTCTGTAAGAGACTATTTCGCCTTCACGAAGGAGATTTTTAGTGGAGCTTTTAACCGTCGCAGATTAACGACCATCTATATATATTGCAACCAAGTAAATCTTTTGTCCTCTTTCAATATCTATTTTATGCATTTTTTTTATTGCCTAATTGCTAAGTTAGCAATTATAAGTCTAATAAATCATACTTGTTATCCATTATATAATTAGATATTTATTTGTTACTATATTATTTAATTATTTTATCTTTGCATATGTGGGTGATCTTCTTGCTTCTTTACACATATTATGCTTGATAGGTAATGAAAATCTTATAATAACATTTTTAAGGAATATGAACTACCTTAAACACACTGAAAAATTAAGATATAAATAAATTTCAATTAAATTAACATAATATTAAATGAACTACTTGTAGTACAACTCTTCAACTATACAATCTAAAAGAGATATATAACTACTTATAATTTAGAGTTTCAACTTCACCCTTTAAAATATTTGAATGACTATTTGTATTCTAAAGTTTCGATTTTGTCCTTTGACATAGTCTCATGACTACTTGTACTTTATAGTTTTGACTCCAACTTGCAGAGAATTACACGACTATTATATAGACTTTTAGCTCTATCCTATGAAAGAGTTATATGTTTATTAGCAAAATAATTAATGTCAAATCTTAGCTCCGTGCTAAAAAAGGGTATTTGAATCATTTTGCATGTTTATTTATAAGTTTTTTACATGAGATATTTATCCCTCGAATGGATTATGGACCATTTTTTTTGTAAGGTACGTCTTTAGGTGCATTGTGGAAGATTCCCTTATATATTTCATAAAATATATTTTGTATTGAGTAAATTATTGATCGTTCACCTTATATATATATTTTCTGAATAAATCAAACCAAGAATACTAGTACCTATTACATTCTTTAATATATTTTATTGGAATAATATCTCTTATCTTTAATACATTTTCCTATAAGCATAATTGGTCCATCAAATTATATTATTGATTGACCAAAATGGGTATAGTGAATTGGATAAAGGCTAACATATTTAATTTTGTAACACAAACCATATTTTGTTTAAACTGTTGTAACGACTCGCCTCCTACTAACTAGGCTGTGAGGCCGATCACTACATTATGCTGTGCTAAATTACTATTGCGGAAATCTGGATTGATTAAAATTTTGCTAAACTAATTACTGTAAAATCTGAACTTAACATTCTAAGTGTACCTAGGAGTTGTACACATGCTAGGGAAGAGAATCTATGCCTCTCGGATGACCTGCTAGCTATAATCAGGCATTTCAATCGATCCCTGAATCGATTGGCCTGTCGGATCGATCCAGCTTGATACTGGCACGGAAAAAAAAACCTCTGGATCGGTCGGCTGACCGATCCATAAGTTTATAGCAACAGAGAGCCTCTGGATCGATGGCCAAGCTGGATCGATCGGTAGATCGATCGGTGGCTCACCGATCGGTCGGTGACGACCGATCGCTGAACGTCTACTCTCTGCTCGCACATGGATCGATCGGTGCGACCGATCCATAACAGACGCCAACTCTCTGTTGCGTGGATCGGTCAGCGACCATCCAATGGCAACTTCTCGATCCGTAGACCGATCTGGGTTCCGATTTCGAATCAAACTCCCGATTTCAACACTATTTCGTGCCTCAATCACATTACATGTTCTAAGATGGCTAGGAAACACTCTAACAATGACAACTAACATTCTAACATCATATATTTAACATTCTAAGCATAATCTAAAGCATGGTTCGTTAGCTCATGGCGTTTAACATGCCAAAACAAAGAGTAATAGAAATACTAAAGTTCATATGCTTAATTGAAATTGCTGGATCCCTAGGATCTTTATTCCATGTTCCATCCACACACATCCTCATCATTGCATTGACCTCCAGCCTCCGCTAGTCCATCTTTCCTTTACCCTTATCTGCAGTATAAGGAAAATAGAATCTGTAAGCTTAAAGCTTAGTAAGAAACCATCTACCTCACAAAAACATACATACGGTGCTAATAATGTTTTTAAAACATGCTATTTAAAACATATGCTGAACATGTAAAAGATGGCATGACATATAATCATCCAAACATGTATATCGAACTGAACATAGAGTTATCATGCACAATCACAGGAAAAAACTAAGCTGGAGCATGATATTGAGCTAAGCTATTACTGATCTGATACTAAAACTGTACTGAATTCATATAACTATTTTATGAACTTTTGAAAACTATATACATAATATGTGAAAATACATAATCATGCTGCTGGTTGGGCCTGGCAACTGTACCTGTTGTGCGCGCATCCCTAACTAGACCCGGGTTTGCAAGTCCCGAATTTAGAAAGGTTACTAGGTTATTTGAACCTAGGGACCGACTGTGGGAGTCCAACCCAATGGATATCTAATCCTGTACAATGCCACTGAAAAGTAAAATACTGATTATAGCTGTATTCTTGGTTGTTCTTGCTATTTCTAGGTTATCTGAACCTAGAGCTAGGTTGTCTGAACCTAGAGGCGACTGCGGGAGCTCATCCATTGGACATCTAGTCCCATATAAGCTATAATAAAGCTGAATGTGCTAAATGAATGCTTCTATTGCATTTAACTAAGCTATTAAAATGCCTAAATTGCATTTCTTTTCTGGGCTGAGCATTTTATCAAACACTTGGTGTGCTCCAACCCTCTCCTCTACTAGGGAGACCACCTCTAGGCACCCGACAGTGTCTACATCCTCCAACTGTAGGGGAAGGACGTGTCTGGCCCATCTAGAGGAGCTCAACTAATCCCTAAGTCGCGAAGGAGGTTAAACACACCTTACGTGCCGAAAAACTGCGTACAACTAATCTACAAGCATGGAATTCATACGAGAGATACTTATACTGCAGGTGAGGGGTTTCTTACCTCGTATGCTAGATTTCTTACAAATCTAAGCGCTAGTTTCCAGTGGAGAAGGTCCCTTCGTCGATCTTCTCGCGTCTACGTGTTCCTCTCGCGGAGGGGAGCGTCCTCGTGTCCGAGATGTCACCGGAAGGCACTCCTATGGCCCTAGGGATGAAACCCTAGGCTTGCTTGGGTGTTGGCGCCGAGAGAAGGAAGGAGAAGAGGGGGTTCGGCGTGTGGCTAGGGTGAGGAGAGAAAAGTTTTCTCGTTAAAGAAAAATAGCAATTTCTCTCTTAAATTCCTATTTATATTAAGTGGTAATTTCGGCCAACTTAAGTATAAATATTATTGGTCCCCATTCCTTTCAGCACGGCCCTGCTGGGTTCATCTGGTTACTAAGGCTAACTAAAAGTTATCGGATCCGAGAGGTCCCGAGTTCGATTCCTGCCTAAGCTATTTTGCGGTTCTAATTATTTTTGCTACTTCCGCTATTCTAAAAATTCCGGAAAAATATCTAAAAATTCTAGAAAAATCATAGAATATTTCTAATGCAGTTTTGAGAATTTTCGGGCGTTACAATCCCCCATACCTTATAAATAGTTCATCCTCGAACTTAGAACAACTCTGGGTACTTCTGTCTCATGCTGGCTTCTGTCTCCCAAGTTGCCTCTTCTGCTGTGTGATTTTGCCAAATAACTTTCACTAATGGTACTTCCTTGTTCCGTAATTTCTTAACTGCTCGGTCTATTATCTGAATAGGCCGACTGTCATAGCTGAGGTCTTCGCGGATCTGTACCAACTGGGGCTCAATCACCTAGGTGGCATCTGGGGTATGCTTCTTCAGCATAGAGACATGAAATACATTGTGGACAGCTGACATTTCCTGAGGTAGCTCTAGCTCATATGCTACCTTGCCCACTCTTTTGTTGATAAGGTATGGTCTCACATATCTGGGACTTAGCTTGCCCTTCTTTCCAAAACGCATTACTCCCTTCATGGGAGCTACTCTGAGGAACACTGAATCCCCAACTGAAAACTCTAAGGGTCTGCGCTGTGTATCAGCATAGCTTTTCTGGCGGCTCTGAGCTGTCTCTATCCTCTGGCGGATCTGTTGTATAACTGCAGTGGTATCTGCCACTAGATCTGTCTGAAGTTCTAGTTCTTTCTGCTCACCACTCTCATACCAGCAGACTGGAGATCTACACCTTTGCCCATAGAGAGCCTCGTAAGGTGCCATGCCGATAGTGGCCTGATAGCTGTTGTTGTATGCAAATTCTGCTAGACTCAGATATTTGCACCAACTTCCTTTGAAATCTAGGGCACATGCTCGGAGCATATCTTCGAGTACCTGATTTACTCGCTCCGTCTGTCCATCTGTCTGAGGATGGAAGGCTGTGCTAAACTTTAACCGTGCCCAAAGTCGATCGCATACACCTCGAAGTGTGATGTGAATCTACCGTCGTCTGAAATAATGGTTCGTGGGACTCCATGCAATCTAACGATCTCCTTGAGATACAACTGAGCTTCCATGGAGTAGGATATCCCGATAGCTAAGAAGTGGGCTGATTTAGTCAATCTGTCGACTATTACCCAGATGGTATCAAAACCATGAGTGGTTCTGGGTAATCCCACTATAAAATCCATAGAAATATCTTCCCACTTCCATTCGGGATCCGAATGGGCGCAAAACTCCTCGGTCTCGATGTTACGCCTTGACCCTCGGCTGAGTTAGGCGGTCGACATATCGGCGATGTCTCTTCATCCCGGCCACCAAAATGTTTCTTCATGTCCGTACATTTGGTGGAGCACTGGATGCATCGCATAGAGTCTTGTGAGCCTTGTCTAGGATTTTCCTCTGTAGTTCCTCCCGATCCGAACACATAGCCTGTCACCAAAATACAACACCCCGCTATCGGACACTCTCCACCTTCTGATTCTGCTAAACCTTGCTTGATTCTCTGAATTTCAGGATCCTTCTCCTGAGCTGTCTGGATGTCACCGAGCAAGGTAGACTCTAATGTCATAGTAGAGAGTTGTCTGACTATGAGCTCGAGACCGAAATCTGAGATCTCCTTCTGTAGGGGCGGTGACATGGCTGCTAGAGATAACAGGGTAGCGCTGGACTTCCTGCTGAGGGCGTCTGCTACCTATTCACTTTTCCTGGGTGGTAGAGGATATCTATGTAGTAGTCTTTGACCAGTTCTAGCCATCTACGCTGTCGCATATTCAGATCCTTCTGAGTGAAGAAGTACTTCAGACTCTGATGATCTGTATACACCCTGCACTGAGCTCCATACAAGTAATGTCTCCAAATCTTGAGAGCGAACACCACTGCTGCAAGCTCAAGGTCATGAGTAGGATAGTTCTTCTCATAATCCTTAAGTTGTCTGGAGGCATAGGCGATCACCTTGCCATCTTGCATCAGCACTGCTCCTAGTCCCAACTTCGAGGCATCACTATATATGTCAAAGCTATCTGCGTTCTCTAGTAGAGTCAGAATAGGTGCACTGGTCAATCTCCTTTTCAACTCGCTGAAACTGTTCTCACAGTCCTCTGTCCACTGAAATTTTCTGTTCTTTCTGGTAGAGCTGTCAGTGGGGAGGCTATCCTGGAGAAGTCCTCTACGAATTTCCTGTAGTAACCTACTAATCCCAGAAAGCTTCTGATCTCACTGGCATTCTTGGGTATTTTCCAATTGCTCACAGCTTCTATCTTACTGGGGTCTACCATGATACCATCCTTTGAGATGATGTGACCCAGGAAGGACACTTGATCTAACCAAAATTCACATTTTGTGAACTTGGCATATAACTGATTCTGCTGAAGGGTCTGCAATACTGTTTTCAGGTGCTCTACGTGTTCTTCCTGAGTTCTGGAATAGATAAGGATGTCATCGATGAACACGATAACGAACCTATCTAAATATTCTCTGAATACTCTGTTCATAAGGTCCATGAAAGTAGCTGGAGCATTTGTCACGCCAAAGGGCATGACTACGAACTCGTAATGTCCGTATCTAGTCCTGAATGCTGTCTTGGGTATGTCCCCTTCTTTAACCTTCACCTGATGATAACTTGATCTGAGGTCTCTTTTAGAGAACACTGCTGCTCCCTTTAGCTGATCGAACAGGTCATCTATTCTGGGAAGAGGATACCTGTTCTTGATTGTGACTTGGTTCAGTACCCGGTAGTCTATACACAGGCGCATGCTCCCGTCTTTCTTCTTCACGAACAATACAGGCGCTCCCCATGGTGAGTGACTAGGACGTATGAAGCCTTTGTCAAGCAGCTCCTGTAATTGTTCATGAAGTTCCTTCTATTTTGCTGGAGCCATGCGGTAAGGCGCTTTGGAGATAGGATTTGTACCGAGAATGAGTTCTATCTCGAATTCAATCTCCCTGTCTGGTGCTAAGCCTGGTAACTCTTCAGGGAAGACTGCTGGGTAGTCACATACGACTCGGACCTCGCGTTGGTCCTTGTCCTGAGTCTTGACTCGTGTGCTAGGAACCCTTACATCCCGAATCCATCAACCTCGTGCCTTCATGGTGAGAGAAATTTCTTGGGCTTTCTCTTTGGTTCTCAACGAACTCAAAGCTTCGCTGGTTGGAATACAACTTTCGCTTATGGCACTCGATGGAGGCACGATGATTCGATCAAGAAGTCCATTCAAGGATGACATCGTAGTCAGTCATATTTAGCACTATCGGATCACAAAAGAGCTCTCTGTTTGCTATAATGACTGGCACCGCTCTGAGCCAGTGCGTGGATGTCATAATTTCTCCTGAAGGTAAGGTCGCCGAAACCGACTACCGAGTACCTCTGGAGGTCTCGCTAATTTCTTACAAATGCCCTGGATATATAAGAATGAGTTGCCCAGTATCGAATAAGACAGTTGTACTTTCTTGTAAAATACTAATCGACCTGTAGCAACTGTCGAGGCATTTGCTACGTCCTCTCGGGGCGTGAATAGATCCTCGCATTGGTCGTCGCTGGAGGGGCTTCTAACCTGCCCTGGCCGATATGTGGACCATCTAAGCGGCATGATCGATGTATCGTAGCCGCCATCATATTGAATCGGTGTGGTGAGGAAGACCGGTCTTGTTTGGACACTGCTTGGCCATATGCCCTTCTGTCCTCATTCAAGCATCCTCGTGTGCCCTTCCGACAAACCAGAATGGAATTTCCCACAAGTAACACACTTTGGATAATCGGCCGCACGGCCTGGTCCTCCTTTGGATAACTCCTCGGTTTGCGCTTCTTGGAGTTCCCTTTCGATTGAGAGCCATGGGGCCGTGGCCTCTTGTTTCGAGTGCCCGGCCTCCTTGACCTTTAGCTTCGAGAGGACTTGCTTCGCTTGATGCTATTCGGTAATGCTCGTGATTAGAACCGCTCACTAATTCTTCGTGGTTTGTGGCCCAGGGCTATGAACGCCACCAATCACGTTCATTGCTATTTCGGCCTCGGATCTTGAGCATCAACCGGATTCGTTCCCTTTCTGTGCTGACTAATTCAGGGCATAGACGAGCCAACCTGTTGAATTTCTTCACGGCTTCCTCAACTGATAGGTTGCCCTGACGAAACTCAGTGAACTCGTCGTAGTGACGGTTGGTGACCCGCACGTGAAAGAACTCCTCAAAGAATTCCTTCTCGAAGTCAGCCCATGTCATCTGGTTCACTGGGCGCTTCGCTCTGATTCTCTCCCATCTCCTGTCAGACAGAAGGAGGCGCACTTCACCTTCTTATGTTCTGGCCAGTCCAGAAGCTCCATCGTACTCTCCAGTGTTTTGAACCAGGCTTGAGCATCCCATGGTTCACTAGTGCCTGAGAAGTTCTCGGGCTTGACTCTTTACCACTAGATTAGATAGGCTTCTCTCTTTGCCTCTACTGCTGCTGGGGCTACTAGTGCTGTAGGCTGGACTGGTGGAACCTCTAAGACCACTGGTGTCGCGAAGATAGGCTCCGGGGTGACAGTGGGAGTATTCTGCTGATTAGCCTTTAAGGTGGCTATCTCCTGTTGCTGTTCAGCTAGCTGCTGCTGTAACTGAGCCACTAATGCTGTCAGGTTTGGGGGAGGCACTGAACTGCCTGCCTCGTGCTGGGGCTCAGTAGCTGGTGCCCTTCTAGCTGGACGTCCTCGTGCCATTTCTAAAGACATAGAGGACATACATAACTAAGGCAATCATGTTTATATATCTACTATCATTATCATGTTAGGTGTTATCATCAATCAACATGCTACAGTATCTATAAACATGAAAGAAAGAACATAATAAAGTGAGAGACGTTTCTTACTTGGAAGCTGCAGGTACAATGCTGATGTGTGTAGGAAGTATGGAACACTGCACTGATACCACTCTGTAATGACCCGCCTCCTACTAACTAGGCTGTGAAGTCGATCGCTACATTATGCTATGCTAAATTACTATTGCGGAAATCTGGATTGATTAAAATTTTGCTAAACTAATTACTGTAAAATCTGAACTTAACATTCTAAGTGTACCTAGGAGTTGTACACATGCTAGGGAAGAGAATCTATGCCTCTCGGATGACCTGCTAGCTGTAATCAGGCATTTCAATCGATCCCTGGATCGATTGGCCTGTCGGATCGATCCAGTGATCGATCCGACGAATCTTGACACGGAAAAACCCTCGATCGGTCGGTGGCCGATCCATAAGCGCTTACGTATGCGTACTGGATCGGTCTCACCGACCGATCCAGAGCACACCGATCGGTCGGGATGCCGATCGCTCACCGATCGGTCGGTTGATCGATCGGTGAGCGTCTACTCTTGTTCGACATGGATCGGTCGGGCCGATCCATAAGAACGCCAACTCTCTGTTCGCGACATAGATCGGTCGACCGATCCAATGGCAGACGACTGATCGGTGCTCAGACCGATCTGGGTCTGATCTGTGCGAAACTCGATTTCAAGACACTATTTCGTGCCTCAATCACATTACATGTTCTAAGATGGCTAGGAAACATTCTAACAATGACAACTAACATTCTAACATCATATATTTAACATTCTAAGCATAATCTAAAGCATGGTTCGTTAGCTCATGGCGTTTAACATGCTAAAACAAAGAGTAATAGAAATACTAAAGTTCATATGCTTAATTGAAATTGTTGGATCCCTAGGATCTTTATTCCATGTTCCATCCACACACATCCTCATCATTGCATTGACCTCCAGCCTCCGCTAGTCCATCTTTCCTTTACCCTTATCTGCAGTATAAGGAAAATAGAATCTATAAGCTTAAAACTTAGTAAGAAACCATCTACCTCACAAAAACATGCATACGGTGCTAATAATGTTTTTAAAACATGCTATTTAAAACATATGCTGAACATGTAAAAGATGGCATGGCATACAATCATCCAAACATGTATATCGAATTGAACATAGAGTTATCATGCACAATCACAGGAAAAAACTAAGCTGGAGCATGATACTGAGCTAAGCTATTACTGATCTGATACTAAAACTGTACTGAATTCATATAACTATTTTATGAACTTTTGAAAACTATATACATAATATGTGAAAATACATAATCATGCTGCTGGTTGGGCCCGGCAACTGTACCTGTTGTGCGCGCATCCCTAACTAGACCCGGGTTTGCAAGTCCCGAATTTAGAAAGGTTACTAGAACTAGGGACCGACTGTGGGAGTCCAGCCCAATGGATATCTAATCCTGTACAGTGCCACTGAAAAGTAAAATACTGATTATAGATGTATTCTTGGTTGTTCTTGCTATTTCTAGGTTATCTGAACCTAGAGCTAGGTTGTCTGAACCTAGAGGCGACTGCGGGAGCCCACCCATTGGACATCTAGTCCCATATAAGCTGTAATAAAGCTGAATGTGCTAAATGAATGCTTCTATTGCATTTAACTAAGCTATTAAAATGCCTAAATTGCATTTCTTTTCTGGGCTGAGCATTTTATCAAACACTTGGTGTGCTCCAACCCTCTCCTCTACTAGGGAGACCACCTCTAGGTAGCCGACAGCGTCTACATCCTCCAACTGTAATTCTTTATACTAAAAGTTTTGATAGCTTCCTTTTTGTTTTTAATATTGATAGAATTATACCTCCATAAATAGATTTTTATTATATTTTATTTGGCATAGTGCATAACTATGCTTTAATCAAAATCTAATCATTACACATCCTACTCATATAACAAGGTGGTTGAGTGTGGAGAGGTGTCTAGGGTGAACACATCCCTTTTTACCACAAGGTAGACGAGTGTGTAGAATAAGTCCTCGTAAGTTTAGAGATTGAATGCAAGGCAAGGAAAGTCCAAAAGGTTGAGAACTAGCTTCTTGGTAAGAAGAGTTCGTGTAGGACGAAAGATTGGATGCAAGGCAAGGAAAGTCGAGGATTTGATTTTTGGCAAAAATAAATCTAGGTAGGTCGAAAGATAGAATGCAAGGCAAAGAAAGTTCAAGAACATCATGGACCAGATTCTAAACAAAAGGTGGAAACTCGAGCAAATCGCGAGATCAGATGCAAAGATAGATGAAGGCCCAGAAAGAAGAAAACTCCAAGCATAAAAGTCCAAGCAGGTAATAGGAGGTTCATCTAACACGAGATACTTGGAACATGAGGTTGGAAAAGTTTAGACGAGTTTTAGTCATTAGAATGACTGAAATCAAGGTATTAATCAATTGGTGCCATCAAGCAATCGATTGATACATTGTAATTGTGAAAGAGGGATTGTATTTAAAAGGATGTAAGGGTGAAATACCCTGAATAAGGAAGGGTTAAGCAATCAATTGCTAGTATAAAACAATCAATTGTTAAACCATAAACCCCGAATCAGAATTTTGCCACGTCAATCGATTGACGAGCTAAACCCAGAATTTGGGGTTTGCTCAGAAACGTCAACAATCAATTGCTATGATTACGACAAATGATTGCTAATCAATTTTTTATTATTATTAAAAGGAAATTTCATATATAGAGAGGAACCATAATATAAGGGGGAACAAACCTGACCTTACTATAGATCACAAGACTCCAAATATTTACATGTATATTTCAACTAAGACCACTCCTCCCCATACTTACATTCCAAGATCTCAAAACAAAAGACTTTACTTATGAACTGATTTGTTCAAATAAACCACTCAGTGAACACTTAAGAATATGACATCAAACTCACAGTAATAAATCTAGAGCACAAAAAAGAAAACACATCCAAAATTTCCAAAAGATCAAACATAGCTCCATTTTTGCATGATTGCTAATCAATTTAGAGGGAATGCCTCCAAATCGATTGGGTAGTTCAACTATTGTTAATATTGCTCAAATGCATCATCAATCAATGTACAAAGTTTCTAGCGAACAGAATGTCTCCAAATCGATCTAGAAACAGAATGTCTACAAATCGATCAGGCAATTTGACTACTAATCTTGAACAATTGGAAAAGGTGTGTACTTAATAGATGTAAAGTTGGTGAATAATTAATTTAGTGCTTGAGCTAATTTAATCCTGGCTTTTCAGTTAGTTTATTTAGCTTAAAATTTATGTGGATTTAAATTACACGTAATTGTTCATCATCTAATTATAACTGAAAGTGCCTTTATTGTAGTATTGCATTTTGCAGTGATCACAGGCAGAAAAGATATATAGCACTGCGGCAGGCACTGTCTCAACAAATTCCTCAAACAAAATCAACATCGGCTACTACGGTGGAACCCAGCAGAGCCCCACTAAGGTCCAATATCAAGAACAGTAAGTAAAGACAGCTATTCCTCATCCATCAGAGGCTACTACCAAAGTTTCATCATCATCGAGTCAATCGAACATCGAAACTACTACCCTTCAAACAGCCACAGGTGAAAAGGAAACACAACAAGTTGCAATTGCCAAACAAAGTGGTAGCGAAAAAGAAAATCAAGATCAGGCCAGATCCCTGGTCAAAAAAAAAAGTTAATTAAGAGATGGACTACTTGTAACAACAACCGGATCATGATTCGGCCGCGATCCCAACCTGGTTTCACAGTTTGGGTCGGGGTGATCACTCCTCTCAGCGCCCGACAACCTGACCACTTGCCTACCATCGGCGGGTCACCCATCCTAACCAAATTATAGCCTGGGAGAATAGTGAACCCAGGGCTCGTAACCAATTACGGCCAAATCGCGACCACCATCCGGTCGTAATTATAAATGGTTCATTCTCGGGTCCATTTTTTTTTTTGGACCAGAAGATCTGATCCCACAAAATCAAAGTCCTCACGTTGAAGAGACGCCTGCCTATAGAGGGGACTAGCTATACGTGTAACTCGTGCTAGGTTGAGAATCGAGGTGGTACTTCTGTTACATCTGCTTGGTAGAAGTATGACTTGATTTCACATTCACATTAGGAATTCATTTAACTAGGACTATTTAGAGACAACTTTTCTTTGATTGTTTTGATGTCTGATGGTTAGTTGCATTTGAACAAGCTCATGATTCTCTGGAGATTGAAGGAAAGAAATGAATTTTCTG
The DNA here is from genome assembly GCF_018446385.1 of Zingiber officinale. Lineage (NCBI taxonomy): Eukaryota > Viridiplantae > Streptophyta > Magnoliopsida > Zingiberales > Zingiberaceae > Zingiber > Zingiber officinale. The sequence continues at coordinate 46,456,324 of NC_055989.1, read as the reverse complement.
ATTTAAATGTATGGGCCAAAGAGGATAGTTGTAGGGAATCACACTTTGAACAAATTGGAGACCGGAATTGTGCAACTTTCTCTTCTGTATGATTTTCTGGATACAGCCATTAGTATGTCTTCTCTTGTATGGCAATAGAGAAATTGTGAATGAATCGAAAATTAATAATTCCTTGAGAATTTCTTATTCTAGATTTTAAATATTTTGACATTGTAACATACTATTTTAAAATTAAATTCCTATTTTAATTTGATAAGATGTGCTTTATTTTTACTTCAGCTATATCAATAAAAATGATCAAAAATCAAAAGGTTGATCATTTGACAGGAAGTTTACCATAAGCAATCCTTGTATTTTGTCACCAAATTTCATCAATAGTTTTTACCTATTTCCCATCCTTGTCATTCCAACTATTGCTTGATAAAATTCTCTCAAACCCTTACAAGTTTAAATATGTAATCTCCAAGGGAAACACCTTGATACTATCAACAACGTTGGTGTAGTTTAGCACTCAACGGTCAACTCAAGTTTTGATGAATGACAAGTAAAAAATTAGATTTTGTTGTGATCTAACAACTTGATCAAGTGTGCAGGAAATCTGACTAGGTCAACGGGTCGATCAGATAGCTGGTACAAAGTCTACTAAATAGGTCGACAAGCTGACCGGATATCTGACGAGAAATCTAGTTAGGTCAACAAATCGATCGGATAGCTGGTACGAAATCCAGATAGGTCGACGGGCTGACCGGATATCTGGCAAGAAGTCCAGGTAGGTTAACAGACGAACCAGATAATTGGCATGAAGTCCAGACAGGTCGACGGACTGACCGAATGTCTGACACTGGTAAATTAAGGTAAGTCACTGGAGGAGAGTGTCTAAGTGAGGATGCGGTTGAAGGGACAATAGTCCCGGCCGGTCAAGAAAATTCTATATATTTTATGTTGGGTCACTACTTCAATAACACATTTGTAATGAAAATGGTGCTAAAGTTACACATCAATATAACCTTGACCATATCTCAAAGAAAAAACACTAAAAAGAAACTTTACCGATGTAGAAAAGAAAAGATATAGGTATAAGAAAACACATATCTCTATTGGATGATACTTGTGAACAAAAATAAGCTTGATGCCCACACAAGAACAAGAACCAATGTAGCTTCATAAATTCAAGAGATATATCAAGTCTTCCATAAGAATTCAGCAACATTAGAAACAGATTCCACTAATCAAAACACAAGTAAATTTGATTTTATTCAAAAGAAACAAACCGCACCCACCTAAAATAGAATTTGGCAAATCTGTCAGTAATTGCAGTGGACAAATCCGGCTCAAAAATAACACAACATGTAAATTTAAAGACAACATAGAAATTTCCACAAACCAAACAATTCATGCATTTTAGAAGCACAGGATTCAAAACAGTCTTTTTGAAACAGAAAACCAAACTTCAACACCATAACAGTTTAGTATAGTTTTATTAAACTGAAAACATCAGCACCATAACAGTTCACTATAGTAGGTTGAGTTACAAACCAATGAACCAAAATTTCAACTCCAAGAAAGGAAATCGAGTGAAAGAAATCCATTGTTATCCTTAGAGAATCCCTGGGTTTAGCAGTACCATCAGTCCACCAAGTGGCGACCAATCTAGCAACAATATTTCATCCAAAAGGAAGCTATCGATATTAAGTAGTAGTGGCGAACAAATAAGCATCTTTAACACATATATTTGCTTCCAAAAACTTAAAAATCAAATTTATAATAAACAATAATAATTTTAATCTAGAACGAATATTGATTGATTGTTGAGTTTCAAAGTACTTTATTTAGGACCATGGATCGTGAATATTCAACGTCTACTTGAAGTTTTACTTCCTAAAAACCTACTAAATTTTTTGGACACAAAAGGTGTTAATTCAGCAAACTCTAAATGAAATCAATGAACCACAAACCCTAAGAAGGGCCAAGGGTGTCACACTAATTCATATCTCCAATATTATTGGAGCATATTTAGTTAATGTGGAATAGGGAATGGATTAGCTAGGGTTCTAAAAAAAATAGAGTATGATTATAATAAAGCACTGATTGCACAAATATACAAGCAAAGTTGTAATCTCTATAGGATATGCAAATTCAAGATTAAGATAGAATAGCATTAAAAAAACACCTATAGAGATGGTCATTCAAGATCTTAAAATGACTTTTGAAGCCATAAATAGTCTACCTAAGCATCAGTTTACAAGAATGAATTAATTCAAGCAGTTTATGTATCAAAAAGTTTAGATTGTGGTACAATCGTAATACAATCCACTACAAGAAAAGTCTAAAAACTAATAAATTCAATGGAGGAACAACAATACTTTATCACCACCAAATGAATATATATACAAATAAAATTATACAAACTTAATGTGAGAATACCTGAACTAGGAGATCAACGGCGGGGAGAGTTAAAAGCATCCCTTTCTCCTTGGCATTTCCAATAATGTCGTCGAGTATTTTTAGCTAGGCTTGAAACATTAGTATTTAGAAATTTTATGCCACCAAATATTATGTAGTCCTCAATAATACTTATAGTCACCTGCAATCATCTAATGATATAAAATAAGATGAATCATATCAAACATAATATCAAATGTAGATAATAAGCATAAGCCCAGAATATCACAGCCAAGAATAAGAATATCTAGATAAATAAGAAGGGTAAAGGAAATCGATCCTAAAGCCAATCCCACGACCATGAAGATAAATAAGAAGAATGCCTGGAATACCTGAATACCAACTCTAATCTAATCGGGGAGAGAAGCTCAATCCCATTGTTAAGAATAAAAATGATGAAATATCTTAATACCAATTAGAATTCGACTGAGGAGAAGAGCTCGATCCCACGACCATGAAGATAATAATCATAAGAATGCATAGAATACCTTAATACCAAATATAATCCAATCGATGAGAGGTGCTCGATCCCACTACCATCAAGATAATAACAATAAGAATGTCCAAAATACCTAAATAACAATTATAATCTGATGGGGAGACCTCGAACCAAGAATAAGAATGCCTAGAATAATTAATTGGAGAGAACCTCGAACCAACGAAATACCTGAATATTGATTATAATTCGATCGCGGAAAGGAGTTTGATCCCATGGCAATGAAGATAATAAGCATATAAGAATGCCCAAAATACTGAATACTGATTATAATCCAACAGTGAGAGGAGCTTGATCCCACAGCCATGAAGATAACAAGAAGAAGAATGTCCGGAATGCATAAGTACTGACTCTATCTGATCGAAGAGAGAAGCTTGATTTCACGGCTAAGAATAATAAACATAAGAATGCCTAGAATACTGATTATAATCCGTTTCGTGAGAGGAGCTTGATTACACGGCCATGAAGATAATAAGTATAAGAATGTCCAGAATACCTAAATAACAATTATAATATGATCAGATAGAGGAGTTCGATCCCACAACCAAGAATTAGAATGCCTAGAATAATTATAATCCGACTAGGGAGAGGACCTCGATGCCACAACCATAAAGAATGCCCAGAATATATGAATACCGATTATAATATGATTGGAGAGAGAAGCTCGATCCTACAAACATGAAAATAATAATAATAAGAAAGCCTAGAATACCTGAGCATCGACTGTAATCCAACCAAGGAGAAGAGCTCAATCCCATGACCATAAATATAACAAGCATAAGCAAGGCTAGAATACCTGAATAATGATGATTATAATCCGATCGGTAACCTCGATCCCATTGTAATGAAGATAATAAACATAAGAATACCTAGAATACCAAAATAACAATTATAATATGATCGAGAAGAAGACCTCGATCCCACAACCAATAATAAGAATGCTTGAATGAATAATTATAATCCGACCGGGTAAAGGAGCTCGATGTCACAACCATGAAGATAATAAGCATAAGAATGCCCAAAATACCAGAATACCGATTATAATCTAATTGGAGAGAAAAGCTCAATCATATAATCATGAAGATAATAATAAGAAAAATGCCCAGAATACTTAAGTACCGACTAAAATTTTACCGGGGAGAGAAGCACGATCCCACGGCTAAAAATAAGAGTACATGCCCAGAATACCGATTATAATCCAATCCAAAGGAACTCAATCCCACGATCATAAAGATTAAAACTAAAAGAATGTTCGGAATACCTGAATATCGATTATAATCTGACTAGGGAGAAAAGCTCGATCCACCACCATGAAGATAATATAAGCATAAGAATGACAAGAATACCTAAAGTACTGAGTACCAACTATAATCCTATCAGGAAGAGGAGCTAGTTCAATGGCCACGATTAAGAATCCATGGAATAATTGAATAATACCAATTATAATCCAATCGGGAAGACGAACTTGATCCCATGGATATCAAACAAAAAATAACCAAAATACCTAAATATCAATTATAATCCAAACGGGAAGAAGAGTTTAATCCCACAATCCTTGAAGATTATTAGCATAAGAATATCCAAAATACCAAATATTGATTATAATCTGATAACAGATTGCTCGCTATGAATAATAATAAGAATGTTTCGAATACCAAAATATTTTGTTTGGACAGGGAGAAGAATGTTCAGAATAGCAATTCAAAAGTATGATTTACCTTCCAACTCAAGTAGGTCATTATACCTTTAATTAATGCTAAATTGTGATAGAAAAGAAACAACTTTTCACTTCTTGTCATCTAGGGGTTGAACTTCAATAGCATGGTATGCACCCACATCATCAACAAATGAGAGAGACATTTAAAGTTAATATGAGTTTCAAATTCCAAAAGAAAGATGAGAAGAATCCATGTTAAGTTACAAAATACCTTCAATATACTTAACATAATCATCATCTAAATAAAGTACCCACTACAACCTTCTAATAAAGTACCCACTACAAAAAAGAAAAAAATGTTGTAGGACTGAATTCAGTTGTCAATAATTCAAAAAGGAAAAAAATGCTGCAATATTTTTCAAGTTACCTTCTAGGAACCCACTAGAATTAATACATATACCTCTAAATTACAACTTCTTATTCCATTGATTGAATACCCACTAGAATGAAGTTACCTTCTAGGATAAGTATCACCAGAAATTTGAAGACAATCAATGGTTGGCAGTGGATGCATATCAAAACACATCACTACCAATGTAGATGCTGAAATAGAACTTTAACATTTGGAAAGTGAAAATTTATCCTCCTACACCTTAAGTGTCATTGAATCATGGCGTATTAAAAAAGAAAATCAAACGTAATCATTATTATATGTGATTAACTTCCCAAATCTGGAAAAGAAAAGAGATACTAAAGAAAATGGGATATCTAAATAAGAGTTTTTAGGTAATATATGAACAACTAATAAAAACTATTCTATATATAAGTCATTAAAATTATGTAAACAACATGTAAGAATCTACACTTGTATATATAAAAAAGGTACGTTGGTTTTAAACCTTTGCAAAAAAAGATGATGTGGTAGGGGAAACATCTTATGCTTTTAGAGCAACAACATTGCTGCTGCTATAGCTCCAATTATCGGGTCAATAGACAGCATCACAATAAGAGAAACAAAAAAGGTATCATTGCCCTTACTATCTAGAAGATCAAATCTTTACTAGACAAAGCATACTGATGTTGATACAACTTCAATGTAAAAGAGAAAAATGAAGAGCTAAAATGGCATTCTGACAATAAGTAACCTAAACTGCTACTTATAATAAGATCAAGGCCAAATTCCATTTTTCCATCAATCTAGGAGTCAAGTTACTACAAGAGACACTTCGAACACTAATCAAAAAGAAATATTGTTATTGTGGACAAGTTAGTCCTAACGTCCTTACAAGAGGATAATAGCATTAAAGACCCAAAGCCCAAAATTGTTAAATGATGACAATATCTTCTGAGTTACTTGCCTTGAGAAAGTAAAGTTATAGACTTTTCAAGATACATAAATTGGATATGTCAATAGGGTCAATAGAAAAACAATAAAATCACTGATTGATACCACAAGCAAAGCAAATGCATGAACAAGAAAGTGGATGATTCGTTGCAAACCTCATGAAGTTAGATTAGATATATTACACAAAAGAGAACTAATTCCTTGAAGTTACATCTATGGAAAAGTGTTGTACTTGTCATCTCAGTACTGAGTGCCAATTCAGTAAAGCTGGTAGATACTGAGAACCTGCAGGATGGGGAAAAAAACCGCATGAGCACACTAATGAGCAATTCCGCTGTCCTTCCTCAATCATTGATGTATTGAGCACCAAGTAGAAACGAACTTCTTGCAGCAACAAACTAACAATGAGAGTGGCAGTTGAAGTATCTTACCTGGCAGAGATAATGACTACATCATCAAAGGAAACTCTATACTTTTACAATGAGACGTCATTTGATTTTATTATCATCAAATGAAACTCAAATTACAGTTCAGGTGTTGGTTCCCTGTTACAGCAAAACTAATTTATGTTAGCTTGCATTTTGATAGACGTTTGTCAGAAAGAAAGGAAAAGAAAAGATTTCTTTTTTGAAAATGGTAGAACACTAGAAACCACAAAGAAATTAGCAAGATCTCAGTTATTTCTTTGTCATTAGGACAGCAAAAATCTTGGCATATATGCGTTATGTCAGGATAGCCTACGGCTCAACACCGAAACAAAAACTTCATACCAAGAAATCAATAGCTTGTCTCATGAAGAAATCAATAGCTTGTTTTAAGTTATTCATCCCATGAAGAACCAACCTGTAAAGAGCACAAATCAGTTTGAGTAACAAATAACCAACTTGAATACATTTCTCTAGGATCCTATACCTCAGACTTTGTTTTTTTACACCACAACTCAACTTCAACAAGACCAGCATTCATGTATTCACCATTGACTTATGATGAAGAAGCAAACTACAAAGTGGAAAATAGTAGAGTGTAACTACTTACTGCATAAATAATTTTGAAAAATAAACTAATTTAAAGATCAACTACCTATTTTCTTTACATAATAATATGTGGTACCTGAAAATCAAAGCTAAACTTTTAGAATACATTTTTGGATGGATCAAAACAAAATTTCACTATATTCAAGCCCGCATGATGAATGCAGACTGACTACCTCTTGCTATTCTAGGAGTCTCAGGATCAACAGAAATATCTTCTCAAAAAAACTCAAGTCATAAATAGTGGAAAAATCTAAAAGTTCAAAATTTTAAATTTATTATTAATATAGAATTTTTGCTACTTGAAACAATAAAAATTAATTCACGTACAATAAAAAATGATCCCATCTATCCAGTGGTAGCTTCAATCTTATATCATTATGAACTCTTTGCAAAGCTACTACTACTATGTTTTGTTACAAATACACATTTAATAATGTAAATAGTCTCTTCTTTGATCTGCCATTATCCCTCACACACTTTACATTGTTGACTAAAAAGAAAACATTTAATAAGTTTGATATTTGATTAATTCCATTATTCAAGAATTTGTTATAAACCTTGTCATGAAGAGATATACTTGCATGTGGAGTATGTAACAAAGTAAACAAGAAAAATAAACCGGGATTAAATCCTTTTTAACATTATGACAGATAATTCCATATATCTTTTTCACATATGCTGTTAGTTGCTTGAACAATAAAGAGGGTATTTTGCCTCCACATGCGACAGATAATTCATCCCGAGAATGTTACGAGGAGTGGAAACTTTAGATTAGCAATACAAGTATAGTGTCAATAAATAGTATAAAATAACTACCAAATGTCATCATGAAAAAAAAACTCAACATAATCAAATGAACTCATACTCAAGAATGAAGTAGGAGTAACAGGTTTCCAATTTGTAGTACCCTCAATACCACTAGCTACCTTCAGACTATGTTGCAATTGATAGCCAACAAGCAATATGATTATTATTCTCCTCTTCCTAATCATAAAAAGAATCCAAATCTAGTAGCAACAAAAAAGATGATACCAGTGTAAAGAAAAATCCTAAACAACTTTTGTAAAATGTGTGGCAAATGATAAAAAAAGTTAAACAAATTAATAAAATGTAGAAGTATGGTAATATTTTAGCTTATGTAATCTGATCTTGCAAAATTACCTCAATTACTGAACCAATCATCTACATGTATAAGATGATTAAAAACACTAGTTTTAACCACTTTAAATGATTTCCAATGCAGAAGACATTATAAAATCAAACAAAATTGCAAGTGAATTTCTAAGTATACTACGTATACTAAGATATCTTGCACCATATCTCAAAAACACTTTATAAAAGTAACTTTACAAAAGAAAAAAAAAGAGGAAAAAGTATAGGTATAAGAAAGCATGTAATGACCAGACAAGAGCCAATGCAGCTTCATATTTTCAGCAACTTATTAAGTCTTCCACAGGAATTCAGCAACAGCCGAAGCAGATTAAAGTCCCCCTAACACTTGAAAACCTGATTTTATTGACAAAAAATAAATTAGACACAAAAATAAGACTAATGTCATAAATGGCAGAGAACACAAATCTAGAAACCAATGTGACAAAATATAGATATGAACATTTAGGCATTCCAATTTCAATGACAATCCACAAGTTTTCACAAACCACACTGATTCATCCATTTCAGCAAAAGATTGAAATAGAAAATCTTTCAGATATATAAAACTCAACTAGCTCATAAGAGTAGGTTGAGTTTATTGAAAACCAATGAAAATTTCAACTCTAAGAAGAAGAAAAATCAAGTGCATATTCAAAAAACTAAATCACACATATATCAAGCATATTGTTACCTGAAACAAGTATAAAAATCTTAGCTTCCAAGAAAAGCAAGCTCCCATATTACAAAAGGAATGATAGAGTTTAAACCTCCCAGAGCAACAAGAAAGCAACTCTGTGCAAGAATCCACTGCAAGACTGCAATCACAAGAGTAAGACAATAAATACACCACATTCATACAATATAGACCTCAGATTTATTAGAAATACTCAACTAAGTAATTGTTTTACTATGTGCAAAGTAAAAAAAATGCATTGCGATGTAAATAAAAAGAAATTCACAAAATAAATACCCATTATAAAATCAAACAAAATTGCAAGTGAACTTCTATTGATATCTAATCTCAAAAGAAAACAATTTATAAAAGTAACTTTACATAAATAAAAAGGAAAAAAGTATAGGAATAAGAAAACATTTATCTCTATTTGATGACTATAATGAAGAAAACCATATTGGTGGTCAGACGAGAGCCAATGCATCTTTATAATTTAGCTTATCAAATGTTCCACAATAATTCAACAACAGCTAAAGCATATTCCAGTTCCTATAACACTAGAAAATCTAACTTTATTAAGAAAAAAAAATAAATTAGACACATAAAATAAGACTAATGTCATAATTGCAGAGAACACAAATCTGGAAACCAATATGACAATCACATTTAGGCATTCCAATTTTAGTGACAACCAACAAGTTTTCACAAACCACACTGATTCATCCATTTTAGTAACATATTGAAGTAGAAAATCTTTCAGATATATAAAACTCAACTAGTTCAATAGAGTAGGTTGAGTTTATTAACTATAAACCAAAATTTCAACTCAACAAAGAAGGAAAATAGAGTGCAGATTCAAAAAACTACATCACATTAAGCAAATTGTTACTTGCAGCAAGTATCAAAATTTTATCTTCCAAGAAAAGAAACCTCCCAAATTAAAAAAGTGCAGTGGTCATCAGGATAGAGGGCAATGAATGATGGAGTGCAAAACTAAACAACTTCATGCAAGCATCCACCGTAAGACTACATACAAAAGAGTAAGACAATCAATATAGACTATATAGATTTATTAGAAATACAACTAAGTAACACTAAGAAGAGTAAAAAAAATTGTGTTGTGATTCAAATTTAAGCTTGAATTAATCAATATCTAAAAAGTCTAATCCTATTGATGAGAAACTGTACGTATGCTAAGATATTGCACCATATTTCAAAAGAAACACTTATAAAAGCAACTTTACAAATGTAACAAAGGGAAAAGTATTAGAAAGCATGTATCTCTATTTAATGACTCATGTAGAAAACCATATTAGTGCCAATGCAGCTTCATAATTTAAGTTGATTATCATGTCTTCCGCAAGAATTTAACAACAGCTAAAGTAGATTCCAGTCCCCCTAACACTAGAAAACATGACTTTATTGACAAAAATAACAAATTACACTCTAAAAATTTCAGAGCATACAAATCCATAAACTAATGTGACAAAATTCAGATTTGAACATTTAGTAAATTGATCAGAGACAACCCATAAAATTTCACAAACGACGTTGATTCATCCAATTCAACAGAAGATTGAAAATATATAAAACTCAACTATTTAAATAGCATGGATCATACAAAGGACAGATTGAGACACTCAGTAAAGTTCACTTACTCAGATGACGATGAGTGAGCAATAGTTCCACATTATTCTCCTACTTGGATATATATGGTTACCATTATCAGGTCAAATAGAGCAAGAATGAGGATTAGGGGAAGCTAGAGAGAAAGAAATGTGCTTCTGTATCATGAAACCTGAGAAAATTGACCTGATATCATGCCTTCAAATTTGTTTAATTATCATTTTTCAGAATGCTAACTCCGCCCATGATGAACAAAAAATTCCGGTTTAGATATCATTAATGGAAATAAACAATCAAAGATGGTTGTTGCCCTACCTCTATGGGAGTGTTTAGAACATCCAATAATTGCTCTACAACAATGTGGATTAATGGATCATCTTGCTAAGTATAAATTTTAACCAATAAGAGTAAAGAAACAGCAAATACCAATCTACAATAGAGAATAGAACGAAAAGCAAAGCAATGTCAAGAGGTAAACCACCAAAACTACTATCACAAATCTCATACCTTTGCTAAATGTTTTGCAAGAGTTCTAGTGAAGATCACAACACCTTCCACCATCACAAAGGCCAAACACTGCACTACGTCGCTCTCCATATCTATCAATTTTCATTATCCGATCTATAAGTCTAGACGCAAGTGTCTAGACTGGAACAAGAAAAATAAGGATAACAATTACCAAGCAATTATAAGAATATTAACAACAAAGTGGTGAAATATATCTTAAAAAGAAAAAAAAACAATAAGAAACAAAGGATTAAATAATTCAAAGGGAAAAAAATAATATTATTCACAAAATGAAATTACCTGCTTAGCTTTTTGCCTCAATAAAAAATACCTGTTTAGATGTCATTGATGGAGAAGAATAATCGAGACTACTCGTTGCACTGCTCCGAGGGAGTGTTTAAAACATCCAACAATTGCTCCACAACAATGTGGACTTCTGGATCATCTTGATCCAAGTATAAATTATTAGCCAATAAAGAGTAAAGTAACAAATAGCAAATACCAATCAACCATAGAAAGGAAAGCAATGGCAATAGTTAAACCACCAAAACTCATATCCCTAATCTCATACCTTTGCTAAATGTTTAGCAAGAGCTCTAGTGAAGACCTTCCCTTTCCAAAACCTTTAGCAACACCAGCAAGACCAAAGGCTGCACCACGACGCACTTTATATCTATCATTTTTCACCATTCGATCTATGAGTCTAGACACAAGTTTCTAGTAGTCCTAATGAATTAATAGAGGAAGACTGGAAAATGAAATAAAATTCAAACAAGAGAAATAAGGATCAGAATTACGAAGCAATTATAAGAATATTCATCTTAAGTAGAAAAAAAACAATAAGAAACAAAGGATTAAATATTTCAAAGGGAAAAATAATAATTTTGAAAAAAAATGAAATTATCTACTTAGCTTTTGACTCAACAAAAAATACCTTGTTTAGAGATAAACAATCAAAGACTGCTCGTTGCACTAACTAGTAGGGAGTGTTTAGAACATCCAATAATTGCTCTTCCACAATATGCACTTTTGGATCATCCTGCTCCAAGTATACAACAAAAAGGCTCTAGTTCCCTCACAAGATTCCAAAACCTTTAGCTACACCAGCAAGACCAAAGGCTGCACCACGATGCTCTCTATATCTCTATCACTTTTTAACATTCGATCAATGAGTCTAGACACAAGTGTCTAGTAGACCTCCTAATGAATAATGCCAAAAAATAAGGATAAGAAATGAAAATACATCTTGAACAAGAATTACCAAACAAATATAAGAATATTACCAACAAATTGGTGGCATACATCTCTTAACTAGGGGGAAAAAAGCAATAAGAAATAAATGATAAAATATTTCAAAGGGAAAAATAATAATATTGAAAAAAAATGAAATTACCTACTTAGCTTTTTGACTCAACAAAAAATACCTTGTTTAGAGATAAACAATCAAAGACTGCTCGTTGCACTAACTAGTAGGGAGTGTTTAGAACATCCAATAATTGCTCTTCCACAATATGGACTTTTGGATCATCCTGCTCCCAGTATACAACAAAAAGGCTCTAGTACACCTTCCCTCACAAGATTCCAAAACCTTTACACCCTGTTTGGAAATAACTTAAGTCATGGAATTGAATTGAATTCCATTATGAATTGAATTCCATAAGGAATTGAATTCAATTCTCATGTTTGGAATGAATTGCAACTTAAGTTATGGAATTCTTATGTTTTACCATTTTATCCTTCTCTCTTTTTTCTTTTCTTTTTTTACAAAGAAGAGAGAATGAGGGCACAATGGACATAATATGGAGAATTGAATTCCCTATCTAAATCACACATAAAGAGGTGTGATTTACTTTTGCTTTGTTTGATGGAATTGGAATTGAATTCCATATCAATTCTCAGCTAAAAAATCATTCCAAAGCATGGAATTCAATTCCAATTCTAAAAGGAATTGAATTCCATATCATTCCAAACAGGCTGTTAGCTACACCAGCAAGGACCAAAGGCTGCACCACGATGCTCTCTATATCTCTATCACTTTTAACATTCGATCAATGAGTCTAGAGTCTAGACACAAGTGTCTAGTAGACCTCCTAATGAATAATGCCAAAAAAATAAGGATAAGAAATGAAAATACATCTTGAACAAGAATTACCAAACAAATATAAGAATATTACCAACAAATTGGTGGCATACATCTCTTAACTAGGGGAAAAAAAGCAATAAGAAACAAATGATAAAATATTTCAAAGGGAAAAATTAATAATATTGAACACAATGAAATTACCTACTTAGCTTTTGACTCAACAAAATATACATATTTAGTATTATTAATGGAGAAAAACAATCAGAGATTACTCGTTGCACTACCTCTGAGGGAGTGTTTGGAACAATAATTGCTCTACAACAATGTGAACTTTTGGATCATCTTGCTCAAAGTATAAATTGTAAGCCAATAAGAGTAAAGTTATAGCAAATACCAATCTACAATAGGTAAATAACAAAAATTCACTAATCTCATACCTTTGCTAAATGTTTCGCAAGAGCTTCACTGAAGATCACAACACCTTCCCTCACAATATTCTAAAACCTTTAGCTACACCAGCAAAACCAAAGGCTACACCACGACGCTCTCCATATCTATCACTTTTCATCATTCGATCTATGAATCTAGACACAAGTGTTTCGCAATCTTCCTAATAAATAATAATACAAAGGAAGACTAAAATGAAAATTCATGTCGAACAAGAAAAATAAGGATAAGAATTACCAAGCAATTATAAGAATATTACCAACAAAGTGGTGAAAAACATTGATGTGGATGCCTTTGTTGAACGCCACTATAATCGGAAGCAACTAGCTTGGAATAAATCTGCTACTACCTAATTTGACAATTTGGAATAAATCTGCTACTACCTAATTAGCTACTGAATAAATCTGCTACTGCCTATTTGGTTACTCTCCAAATTCTGCTACTGCCCAAATTTGCTACTATTATAAGTAAAAATAAAAAAAGGGCATTTATTTATTTGATTCCTTGTTTCCTTTAGGGATTGTCTTTTCCTTTTTCTCCTTGAATAGTCCATATAATTAACTCCTTATAAAAGGAGTGGAGTCTTTCCTTCTCTCTTTCCCCCTTACGTGTTGCATGACCACCAAGTACGGGTCCGGATCTCGACCTGTGACTCGATCCTATACTCGGGATCATATCAACTTGGTATCAGAGTCGATTATGGGTGACACGGATCCAATAACATCCAAACTCGATGACTTCATGGAGAAATTGACCTCGCATCAGCAACTTTTTATGGAGCAAATCACCTGGAGCCAGCAAGGACTAGAGGAGCAGATTGTCGAGATTTCCCGTACTGTTCAAGATGCTAGACGACGACCTTTGCCCACTGCAGATAGCCCTACGAGCACAGAGTATGACCCTTCTAGAGGCTCGAGGGTCAGACCTGAACTGCCAACTAGCGGCACCATGGCTCCGCGATACTCAAAGATGGAGTTCCCCACCTATTCTAGAGAAGGGGATCCGATGAGCTAGGTTAAAAGGTGCGAAAAATTCTTTACCAACCAAAGGACCACAGAGGCTGACAAGGCCTTCCACTTGGTAGGGGAAGCCCAACTTTGGTTTGATGATCAGATAGAGCAAGAAGAGCCAGAGATGACTTGGAAGCAGTTCAGAGACCACTATCATATCCGCTTTGGCCCGCCTCTAAGCAACAACCCTTTGGGAGAGCTAGCAAATCTGAAGCAGACAGGGTCTGTAGAAGACTACCAGCGTCAATTTCAATCTCTCCTCGCTCGAACCTCTTACCTCCGACCCCGACAACAGGATGACTAGTTGAAGATCTTCGTATCGAGGGCATTAGAACGGAAGCAATGCTTCCATCGAGGCGGGCGTCCACTGCGTACAAATTGGGCCGGAATCACATCCAAGTTCAACCCTAGCAGCGGAGGCCCTCCTGTAGCAAAGACCAAGGCCATGGGGGACAACAGCAAAGGGACTCCACCTACCTCATTCTTCAAGCATCTATCCCGTGCGGAGATGGCAGAACGAAGATCTTAAGGTCTCTGTTTTAATTGTGACGAGTCCTACTCCACGGGTCACAAGTGTAAGCGCCTATTCTGAATTGAAATACTGGATGATGACAGTGAAGGTGAGGAAGAGGGGGAGACGCACCCAGAAATTTCCCTCCATGCTATCAGTGGGGTTAGAAACTCACAAACAATGCAGCTGTTGGCCGCATCACATGGGATACCTGTCTCGGTATTGGTGGATTCAGGAAGCGCACACAACTTCGTGCGTGAAGGGCTAGTGCCAGACCTGAAGGTGGAGATTCAAAAGCGACCGGAGCCTGAAGGTATGTATGTGTTGCCAACGGAGAGCGTGTGCCAAGCTTAGGCCTCTGCAAGTCGGTACCCCTACAGGTGGGCAAAGATACCTTCTGTTGATCTCTATATGCTTCCGTTGGAGGGGTTTGACATGGTTTTGGAAGTTAAATGGATGTGCACCCTAGGCCCCATTATATGGGACTTCCGTTCCTTGACGATGAAGTTTGTCCTGGTGGGCAAGGAGGTCCTCTGGCGTGGTCACCTGTTGGAAAAGCCAGGTACAGCCATTATACGCAGCGAGGAATTCATGGGAAACAAACTGGAGTCATTGCTTGAGGATTATGTATTTCAAGAACCTGCAGGCCTCCCTCCACCTTGAAACTGTGATCACCGCAGCTGCAGAAGGATGAGATCGAGCGACAATGCACCCAGATGCTCATCCAGGGTATCATCCACCCTAGTAAGTCGCCTTTTTCGTCATCAGTTATTCTGGTAAAAAAATAGGATGGCTTGTGGCATTTTTGTATCGATTATCGTGAGCTCAACAACCGTACTATTAAGGACAAGTTTCCCATTCCAATAGTGGAGGAATTACTTGACGAGCTCCATGGGGCGCGGTACTTCACCAAACTAGACTTGCACTCCGGATACCACCAGATTCGGATGGACCCGAGGGATATCGAGAAGACAGCCTTCCGTACCCACCATGGACACTTTGAGTTCCTGGTCATGCCGTTCGGCCTCACCAACGCCCCCGTCAACCTTTCAAGCACTACTAATGGTGTCCCTCTTCTTGGGCCTTTGAATTCAGAAGTACCAGTGGAGGCCCAAGAAATCACTCGACCTCGTACATCTGTAATAGTTACAATAGTATTGTTCAAACTTGCTTGAACAGGAATAATTCCTTTTGGTATTCTACGTCCATTCTTACGTGAACCAATACGCCCATTCCTACATGAACCAATTCTTGGTATAGCTTTTGTCATATTTTATCATCTCATAACTATGTCAGAAATATACAAAAAGAAAAGATACAGAAATATCCATTTCATGTTAAAAGAAATCCCCCTTTTGTTCTTCCTTTATTTTAAAAAGTTTTTTTTGAAAGGGTTATCCTTGTCTCTGTTTATGTCTCGGATTGGAACAAATCACTATAATTCGTCCGCGCCGACGGATCAGTCGACATTTTTCAGCCATATCTCCGTAAGTTCATTTTGGTTTTCTTTGATGATATCTTGACCTATAGCCCCACGAGGGATACTCACTTGGGACATTGTCGGCATGTCTTTGAATTGTTAAAGGCTAACCTTTTATTTCTAAAAAAATCCAAGTGTTCCTTTGGTTAGTCCCAAGTATCCTACTTGGGTCATGTTATCCATTCCCGAGAGGTCAAGGTGGATCACAACAAATCTAGGCAATTGAGGAGTGGCCCAAACCTCAAACTTGCAAAGCTCTCAGGGGATTTCTCGGACTAACCGCAAATTCATCCAGGCTTACGAGCAAATCACAACCCCTCTCACGAGTCTTCTTAGGAAGAATGCATTCCAATGGTCCCAAGAGGTTGAAGAGGCATTTGGGCAATTAAAGAAGTCCCTACCAGAAGCACCAGTGCTTAGTTTGCCTAATTTTTTCGAAGAATTTGTAGTAGAGTGTGACGCTTCAGGGAGTGGATTTGGAGCAGTTCTTCAACAACTAGGGCACCCCATTGCTTTCTTCAGTCCAAAAATAGCAGAGCATCATCTCAAATTAGCAACATATGAACGAGAACTCATTGGTTTGGCCAAAGCTGTTATCCATTGGAGGTCGTACCTATGGGGTTGCCACTTTCTGATATGAACAAACCATTATAGTTTGAAGTACTTGTTGGAGCAACACATCACCAATCACCCCAACAACATTGGATCAGCAAGCTGATTGGCTTCGACTTCCCAGTGGAATTGAAGGCGGGCCATTTGAATCGTGCCGCAGACGCCCTCTCCCGCTGTCACGAGGAGGAACCTATTATAATGGCTCTTTCTATTTCCTATGCAGAGATCTTTGATAAGATACGAAGCGAAGTGAACACCAATTCTGAGTTGTTCGGGTTACTACGCCGAGTTCAAAGTGGAGAGGAGGGCCCCGAGTGGGAAACTCGGGATGGCTTAATCTTCTACAAGGGTCGCGTTTTCCTTCCCGGCAAATCTCCGCTGCTTCCCACAGTGATCGCAGTTTTTCATGAGGCGAGGCATGAGGGGATACAAAAGACATTACACCGCCTTCGTGCCGACTTCTCTTGGTCAGGTATGAAGCGGGATATCTTGACCTTTGTGCGACAATGTGTCAACGCAACAAATGGCAGAACTTGCAAGCAGGACTACATTAACCTCTTTCCATCCCCGAACAAGTATGGGCAGACATCTCCATGGACTTTATTGAGGGTTTTCCGGAGGTAAAGGGTAAATCAGTCTTGTAATTGTGGACCGTTTATCCAAGTATGCTCTTTCATTCCCCTAGCCCATCCATATACAACAATCTCAGTGGATACGATCTTCTTCACGGAATACCTGAATCTATTATCTCTGATCGTGACAAGGTTTTCCTTAGCACCTTTTGGCGGGAATTGTTCCGACTTTATGGAACCAAGCTATCTTTTTCTTCAGCCTACCACCCACATACTGATAGACAAACGGAGGTGGTTAATTGTACCATTGAAATGTATCTGCGCTGCCTTGTTGGGGATCAACCGCAGAAATGGCTTGAATAGCTTCCATGGGCTGAGTATTGCTACAACACATCTTTCCATACTACTTTGGGGGTTACACCATTTTAGCTAGTGTACGGACGAGAGCCCCCTCGTCTCCTATCTTATTCTGGAGGCTCTACTCGTGTTGTTGCAGTAGATCGCGCCTTGATGGAGAGGGATGAGGTGCTTCAGGTGGCGAGGGATCGTTTACTACAATCCTAACAGCGGACCAAATTGGCTTTTGACTCCTCTCACGGTGAATTAGCTTGTGACTGGGTCTGGCTGCGCCTATAGCCGTATCATCAACTGTCAGTGGCTCGTCAACGTCATCACAAGTTGCTTCCCAAATATTTCGGTCCATTTCAGGTGGCGGCACGGTCTGTTGTTTACAGACTTGATTTACCACCTGATAGCCGCATCCATGATGTTTTTCACGTCTCATTGCTAAAGTCATATAAGGGCTCTCCACCAGATAATGCGGGAACCTTACCTTAGATGTGTGAAGGCCTTTTACCTGTTACAATTCTGCAGAGCTGTCTTAACAGAGGGACACGGGAGTACTTAGTGCATTGGGCAGGTTCCTCCATTAAAGATGCTACTTGGGAACCGGCCGGGAAGTTCTTCTCCGTCTACCCAACCTTCGAGCTTGAGGGGGGAGTGATGATGTGGACGCCTTTGTTGGACGCCACTATAATCGGAAGCAAATTACTAGCTTGGAATAAATCTAGTACTACCTTAGCTACTGAATAAATCTACTACTGCCTATTTAGTTACTGTCCAAATTCTGCTACTACCCAAATTTGCTATTGTTATAAGTAGAAATAAATAAAGGGTATTTATTTACTTGATTCCTTATTTCCTTTAGGGATTGTCTTAGGTCCACCCAACTTCATGTGACAATTGTAGACATCACGTCCAAGAAGCTTGTTCAATGTGGAGTACCTGGATAATTGGCTGATCAAGACGTTGAATGCACCTCAAGCCAAGACGAGTGAGACTCTATCGCCAACAGTTCTTCCACTCACATAAGTGAGAGTGAATATTTAATTATATGCTTTTGAATAAACACCGGCTATGGCACCACTTGTCATCTACTTTTTCTATAATTGTGTCAATGATCCATCATCCATCTTGTCACCATTTTCCAGTTTGAATAACCAATACGATTGTAATTTTTTGGACTCAAATAAAAGTACTGAAAGCCACGTTCTGGGTTTACCTCATCAGACCACCCATCCTTAAAGCAAGATTTTATTTTTTCAGCTGCTCCAATCCTAGCACCAGAATTTGCAGCCAAATAAATTAGAGGGAGCTTTTTATTACATGCTAAATTGGTCACTGCATGAAAGAATGCATCTTCCTTTGGACCAAATGAACCAACTCTGAAAGTGAGATCGTTTGCCACAAACTATGAGGTGCATCTTCCTTCGATTAGGGAATTCTAGGGTAGACATCTCCATTAACCAGGTTATCATACCATATCATTGAGAACAGAGGACCAGCTCACAGTGACAAAAGGAGAATTCCAATCTCATTGTTGGTAAATGCCAACTCTGTCACTTTAATGAGATTTATATTATTGTTCACCCTAATGTTACTTGATGTGTATGATTCCCGCAACTGTCTAAGTGTTGTCTTGAATGCCTGAATAAATGGTAAACACATCTTTACAAAGATATAACAGGGATGTAAATTTAACATAGATTCTGCATAAGCTACTTTCTTTCTTATGAGAATTTGAAGGGAAACTTACCAATGGAAAATCATAGCAGTAAGTTGTGTTATTCTTCCTGCATTAAAACGTCTTTTATCAATGGCCTCTAGTGCACATACATTCTAGGACCGTGCACATACATGCTATGGACCGTGCACATACATGCTAGAATGGTAAACCATTTCATGAGATTTTGTATCTTCCACTTCTCGATAAATCTAAATTGGAAGTATTTAACTGCAGATAGAATGATGATAAAGACCGAACATAATCAATCATAGGATAAAAAAATAGACAAAAAACTCATTAAATGAAGTACATTTAATGCTTCATGCTACTTCTCCCCCTAAAGTTAATTTATAAACTGCAAATGATGAAACACTCAATAGTGACTTACTTACATAGACAGTGGCATTGGTCACCACAATTCTCCAAGCACCACTAGTGGGTCCGACTCTCAAACAACCAGACAATGCATCCGAACACCAACTAATTCATGAATTTTGACAACCATTTCATTTAAGATCATAAGTATGATAGTTTCATAGTAGCCGCCCGTGATTTACCTCCTCCGTGTTGGCCCGTCATTTGGCAGGGGCGCTGGGGTGAGCGTATTCACATTTTGTCACCATAAGTATGATAGTTTCATCCATCATTCTGCTGGATAGAAAGGAAAGATTGCATGTTACCACAAAAAAGACAATTAAGCACTTCCAGTATTTGATGAAAGTTACTAGGATTCTAGTAAGGATCGGATAAAGGCAATAATAGCTCAGCATTATTAGAAGGAGAAAAAAAAAGTAACAAAATTTAGATGTAGAACTTACCTTGAAGGTTACCATGAAAATATTTGCTCCCTAAAAATGTAAATATACATGTGAGAGTAATCAGATCTGATAGTTGCATTGTGGACCTGTAACTCCAACTCTTCCAAAGTAGTCATTAATGACCTCAATATGCTTGTAGAGATAAGGGACAAATAAGGTTGGGCACGATATATTTCTATGTCAAGGGATGGGCTTGATCCAAAGCCAACATTTGTCCTTCGTTGTCTCAAGATCGTTCGGAGAAACATCCACTTGGTATTAGCATTATCTAAAATCGTGTGCGGATGCCATTGGTGATCCCTTGATGGGGTATACTTAAAGTTTTAAAGGCCTTTCAGCTTTTCCTAAGGTGGCATAAACAATAACAAGTTAAAGCTCAATCCAAAGGAGAAGATGAGAAAAATTCTAGGAATGTAGAAAGAGTCTCATCATGAAGTAGAGGTTCTTCCACATAATGCCTCTTATCAAACCACTCCTGAATCCAAAAGATTCTGGTCAATTTATTCTCTCTCAAAATCTATGCCAGTTTATCTATCCTTTCCTAGGCCTGATCTTCATCACCAACTAAGAAAAATAAACTATTAATATTCAAAGGACGACCTATTATAACTTTTCAATTTGCAACTGCAAAGATGTGTACATGTCCTGGAAAGTACTCATCTGGTTGTTAATGTCAATCAAAGCGATATGAATCATATTGCCTTTGCCAGCATGAGGAGAAAGCTCATTTGTGATTTCAGTTCCAGAATCCACAAAACGAGATGTCTCTTTCAACGCGATGCTAGTTGCTGATGTCAGAAGCTGAAGAGATTTAATGATAACCATCACCCCCATCTCTTCTCTATATGTTCTTGGTAAAATTCCCATGATGCTATCCGAACGGTGCTATTTCATCCGAATATTGTCCTTGATGATATAGGGCTGCAAAAGATGTCTCCAGTCAGACAAAGACTTGTCTTTTCATGCTTATGAAGTTTTACCTGGTATACTCTACGTATATATGCCTCGACTACCCTTCTTTGGAGGGTAGGATCAGAATGATCAAAGAGAGCTATAAGTGCGTCACAGACAAGATCTTCTATCCTCATCAATAGCCATCTTCCTCCTAGGCGTTGAAAGGTGTTCTCCTTCTTCATTAAACATTTCCAGTTCAAAAAGATTTCTCATGATGGTTGTCTATAACTCACAAAGTTAGTTTGCTCACGAAGTTGGCAGGCTTTCAGTGCCAACTGAAGCAATCAAATATGTCAAGCACGATAAATAAGAATGTCCTTTCAAATAGAGCAACTCATATTACTTAAAACATATTAAGAATAACTTGTATGATTAAGAGCAGAGAAACGAATTAGCAGATCATGGTAGGGAGCAAGGTTGGGAAAAACCAATGCTTCCATGAGTCGAAGTATCAGCTTGTTTTTATTTTTCACAGCCTTAAAGTAACAGATATGGCACGTCGTTCAAATATTAAAACTTTTATAGTACTTCAGAAGCAGCAATGTGATTCATAATCAGCATACGGTGTTGTCAGTCTCTACCTGGGTAAGAAACCAAGTAACGAAGCAATTTGCATGGTGTCTCTGCCACCAATTTAGAAGGATCATGGTCATTCTAAAAAGAGAGAACATAGATGAGAAGTTAAATCGATACCTCCAAATAAAGGTGATAACTTGGCCAATGTAATGCATCAAAAATGATACGATAGGAAAAAGTGAAACACTAGAAGAAATTCAAAATATCTATGTTTTGTAGCCACTTACAATCTACTACTTGCTAGAACTAACTAATAACATATAGATACAAATCTTTTTAGTTTTCAAATATTACACTTTTAGTTTCATCATATCTACAAGAGTTATAAAAATATGCAATATAAACAACAATATATATTCGTTATGCTCAATAGACATAATAAGCCAAACAAGATCTAACAAAGAGATTACAGTATAAAAATTATCAAAAATAAAAACTTGAGAAGGAAGCATTCATAATCTTGAATTAATGGAAATTTGAGCGATTTGTGAACGACACTTCTCCTTGGTAGACACTTGATATGCCTGATAAGTTGTAAAAGCAATCAATATCAAACAGAGTGGTCACATTGAAGGATCCAACTACAATAAACAAAATGCAAACAAGATACATGTTCCATGTTGTGGAGGATACAACAGAATCTATGTCAAGATGATTCAACTTAGAACATTGCATGAATTTAATGAGGATACATACTGAAGATTTCCTGCATTCTTGATCACAATCCTGAACATCAACTTTAGACTGCCACATTTATATTTACTAACTTAACCCATCAATCACCAAGAGACTGACTTCAGTAGTTTGATAGGATTAAAAAAAATATTAAGCAAATGTTCAACATAGCGGCACCAAACAACCTAAGATTTATGATTTGGTTTAATCTCATTTTCCCTTTCAACGTGCTGGGAACAAAAAACTTTATGGAGGAGATAATGAATATGATTGATAGGATAAAGAGGATAATATAGAGTTATACCTTGCTGAAAAAAATTGGACAATTGACTTGCATATGGCAAAATCTTATCTCCAACATGATTAATTAGTGCAGATATCAAATTCAACACTTGTACCTAAAAGATGTTAGCAAGATGATGTAAAGAATCTCATAAAAGAGGGAGAAAAGAAAACAAACATGGATCTCCATAATTGTAAAACACAAAGTTTACATGACAAAAATAACTAATTAAGTTCAAAGCCTAAAGATACTCTTCTTACACATAATGCATGAACCTCCGAATGCCAATAAAAATGGTGTTCGAAGAGGAATTTGATTTCCATTCTAAGAAAGAAGGATTCAAATGCATTGGGTTCGAAGCAGATTATAATCTAGTTAATTACCAAAAAAGCAAAGAAATGAAGTTATTCAATGAGTGAATTATTAGAATTCTTGCTAGTGCTCAACATTTGTAGCTTTACAATTCAGTCCAAAACATTGTCACTAAAGTTGAACTATTATGAAATTCAATTGTCCTAATGTGGATCTCCTATCTATGGAATAACCCATCTATATTGAATAGACCAAAATATGTAGATGACCACGCAAAGGTTTTTCAAGAATCCTTAACAGTTGTTTCCTAATAGTCATGTCATTGAACCCAAAGAATTGACTAATCACACTTGCAACAATTAAGATCTGGTAATAGTGATATAATTCAATTTTCTAACTAATTGTTATACTTCCTTGGAAAGTCAATTTAACATTAGGAAAACACATGATTTGCGTAAACTCGGGAGTAAAGCATAATCAACCAACAACAACAAACAAGTCTTATTCCACTAGATAGCGTCGGGCATTATCAACCAAAATAAACATGCATTTGTGCCGCATAAAAGTTGGTAGAAAGATCAAGTGTTGACACTTTCTTGAAAAAATAAAAAGGCAAAAAGGGCATTTTAGATGAATTGCAAGGACAAAATAGAAGAATTAAAGCAATGAAATAATAATTTGCAACTCTTTGAAAAAGGCCTAAAAACTGAAAGATAAACCTTTAAGTGAAACTCTTCAACTTCTTCCATCAACTTCAAGCAAAAACTCCAGCGATGGTTAGAAAAATCATGTTCAAAAAAGTTCTTGAAAAAATAGCAAACTAAAAATAAATGGAGCAATAATAGTTCGTTAGAACATAAATCCTATTAATAGAAAGTTGATAGTAATGCATATAACATAATGTTATTTAGATATTTTAAGGGTATAAAATGAGAAGTAATGATTGAATTTACATGTCCTTTAGAAAGAATAATACTAGCACCTTGAGCAATATAATTAAAGTGTGATGGATAGTCTTCTTGGTGACACCTTTAATTTATTACAAAGTAATAATCATAATAGAATGAATAAGCATATATATGCGCAAAGAAAGTGTTAATCTATAACAAAAATAAAGAGACGTGAACAAAGAAAAGCATTTTAACATATATAGACATTATAACTGAAAGAAGAAGAATAGGAGCAACAATTTTTACCCTTGATATTGCACTCGTGACAATGCAAAATATATCATAGCAAAGATGATAAGAAACACGATAAAGATTTGATGAGGTATATTTATATTACCATATGCTTCCCTATCATGACAAGACCAATTCATATTCAATGGAATCCATTTATACTTAAATGTATGAATCATAGTTTATTTGTTTGAAAGCATGGAATATGCAAGCTTTTTACAACAATGACAAGTAAGATCCAAAAAAAAAATCCTCTCTTTTAATATTATTATAGTTTATATATGATTGTCTATTGTTCTCTTCTTCTAAAATAGCTATGCAAGATCATGTTACCTACACCCCAAGGCCACAACAAACACTAGTTAACCATTATGTACTCTCAATTTCAATTTATCCTTGTTATTCCCCACACACTTGTGTTTTAGACCACATTCAAAATACATATTAGCTAATGTCGAGGGCATGGATCCAATCTAGTGGCCAAATTTATTAAAATAAAGTTAAGAAAGGCTTGGTTCTTTAAGTTATCAATATTCAACATACACATTCTTATTTCATGTGCTTTCACATCATCTGGTTGATCCATCATTTCTATGATTGACAACTACAATTAGCATGGTAATGAAAAAAGAACAAAAAATTCAAAGTAATAAAAAAATTAGTTTATTTTGCACAATTCAATTCCCCATGTCAAGATAAAAGAACAAAAATTCCTATATGAAATAAATAATTAAAAGGTAATTGATTGTATAATTATAAAAGGAAATTCCAATTCAAAAATGATCACCTCCTTTCATAGCTACAATGAAGCAACCCTGCCAGATGGGAATGAAGTGGATTTACAGCTGCATTTTGAATCTACATTGAAGTTTTGCATTGGATGCCGACAACTAGGACATCATGTGGTGCACTGCGATGCCTCCCGGAATCCTCAAACAATGAATACGATTGGTGGGAACCATGAAGACTTGGATAGTCCTGCTGATGAGGCCAGTGATGAGAACATGAGTCCTATGATAGTGGGAACAACCAGACAGAATAGTCAGCCGCCACCTGCACATCAGCAAGCATACAATGACTACAACATCAACTTTAACTACCACCGGAAGATGTTGGAGAGAATGCCCTACTGACCCTGGTGTGTACAGATGGTTGGAACTAGAAAGACATGTGCCCACTTGGGAACAGTAACGATTTCGAGTTGTCCCAACCTCTGGCAGTATCAAATGAGGAAATATAGCAACCTGAAAATATGATTCTAAGAAAGGTTCCACCTATACTCAAGGCAATCCCAATGTAAGGGAATATTTAAATAAAGCTAGAGCTGATCCTAAAAGGCATTCTGATACAATTGCAGCTACTGCAGGGCGCCTAGTGATTGTAGGAAAAAGAATTTGAGAAATAGTTTCAGCAATCAAAAATACAAGAGTTCAATGGATGGAACCCAATTGCAAAAGCTACAGTTGCATTGGCAATACCGCCTGAACACACGCAAGGGCTACCTACCATTTCAACGACCGCGATCACTATTTAGTGTTAGCTCATGTGTCAAAAAAAAAATAGAAAGAATGGTTATTAACTGATCGGCAATGCGAATGTAATAACTTTTTGTTTTGAGCATAATTGTCTTTCCATGTTCCAGTTTGGAAGCATTCTCTAAATGGACATATCAACCTATCAAAAAGTATAAGCAGCTAAGTAAATGCATCTTATTCAATTTCAAAGCCCTGCACCTTCAAAAATATAAGCAATGAAAAAAATAGAAAAGTCATACACATCTAGTGAAGTACGTAAGAAAATAACATTATCCCATTCTCAAGAACAAAAGTCACTCGAGCATTAACCATTATACTTGGAACCAATAGGTCAATTGAGAGTCGTTTAAGATCTTTAACATGTGATAGAATATCAAGACAATCAATAATTAGATTAAATATTAAAAACATAGACAAAGAACTAAAACAAGCAACACATTTTGCGACCACATCAGGATCAGAATCATCATAGAGAACAAATCGAGCTTTATCAAATCTTTAACACGACACTGTATAAATTATCCAGCAGTAAGCACATTGGAAGAAGAAAAGTCATGAGCAGTATTTCTTTATGAATCAACAAAATCATAGTTAGTAAAAATAAAAGAAATAATCAGTGACAGAAGGTAGAAAAAGCTACATATGGAATAAAAAATAGACAAGAAACTCCTTTCAATTATAATCCTAATATGATTCACTAATTGTAAAATCTATAACAGATTCCAAACTAGATAATCAAATATGCATGCTCGAGTGATCAATCCGAAATATCACAAAGTACTAAGCTTAGATAGTCAAAATTTTTAAGTGGAAACAATTAAGAGGCAAGAAATCTAGGTAAAAGATTTGGAACAACAACAACCCAGACTTAGAATTAATTGAAACCAAGATTTCAATGATGATAAAGGAAATCATCATATGGAACTTTAAGTGCATCAAAATAATACATTCAAAAACACATAAAGGATGACTAAATGATTTTGTCCATGCTCCTTTCATACAAGTTGCTAGGAAGAAAAGAGTTTACTCCCATGTGATTGTTAGCTTTAGTTTCCTGATTTACTCCCTACCAATGGTGTGGGGCAATCATAGGGGGCAGCCATTGCAGACTTGCAAAATAGGAAGAAAGTCAATAGTCCTCTCAACATAGCCCATAAAACATAATATAATCTTCCTGAAAGCTCAAAAATAGACAAGAAGACTAAAGGTTACCTGGTGCAGTGATCTCAATGGGCGTGCTCAAAAACAGACAAGAAGACAAGACTAAAGGTTACCAGGTGCAGTGATCTCAATGGGCTCGATCCCATGACCATTAAGATAATAAGAAGAAAAATGCCTTGAATGCCTGAATGTCAATGATCCACCACTAAGAATAAGAATGCCAGAATACTTGAATACGATCATCCCGATCAATGGGAGGAGTTCAATCATTATATTAGGAGGATAAGAAGAAGATCAAGAATACTAGAAGTCCAATGATGTCCTGACCGAGGAATGGAGTTTGATCCTTTGGTCGGGAGGATGATAACGAGAAAACCAAAAATACCAGAAGTCTAATAATATTCCAATAGAGCATATCAAAATGTCCGGGCTGAGGAGATCTATATGAGGAGGATAATAACAAGAAATCAATAATGTCCCGACAGGAGAAAGAAGTTTGATCCCTTGGTCGGGATGATGATAACTTGAAAATCAAGAATACCAGGAGTCCAATAATGTCCCGACCAAGAAAAGGAGTTTGATCCCTAGGTCGGGAGGATGATAACCAGAAAATCAAGAATACCAAAAGTCCAATAATGTCCCAACCAGGTAGAACAATAAGGAATAATATTGAAAATACTGATAAGACTGAGTCACGTCCAAGGATAAAAATACCAATAAGATGAGAAAACCAATCCGCTAGGGATATTTGTGTAAAGAGACTAGCCCAAGGGTTGTTATAGAATAATATAGCCTAGGGATACTAGACCAGAAGTATAATAGGATATGAATTCCAATCCCTCCCAAAGATAGTAAGTGAAAAACCCAATCGGATCTGAAAAACTAATATTGCTGAGGTCTATTAGCAAGATCAGAGAACCAATCCCCTAGGAGAATATTAATAAGATATCCAGCTCGGGTGCAGACCAATACAATCAGAAAAAAGAATCCGGGGAATATTAATAAGATATTCCTATAGTTTGGAGGCTGTTGTTCTCATAAAAATAAAGATTTTGCTATAGCAATTATTAGTAGAGACTCCTACTTCAACCAATATGGAAAATTACAGGTAAATGAATTACCCTCTAAACTTCAAAGAAAAGAGAACATTCTCATGTCATTCAAAGTGACGAAAAAGAAAGAATGAGATTAGATAATGAATTATCTTATCAAATTTCAAGAAAAAAGAGAAGAACATCCACATATAAGCTAGTGGAAACAAGAATCCAAACCTATAATGAAAGAGCATATTGTCATTATCAATCTTAGCAGTTATTTACAAGTTGACAAAATTTATTAATTGATCGATATGTCCAAAATAAAATACCTCTTTTCAAAAAGCTTTGAAATTCTCCTAGCAAATCTGGTCATGTATGACTTTGCAAATTGGATGTCGCCACCTACAACAAATGGTTGATTACATAATAATAAAAAATAAAAATTATTGGAAACAATATAAAATTTAAAAAAAAACTGCAAGTGATAATTATAATGAAAATGAAAACCCGGTGAACAAGTTGTAAAGAAAAATCTGTTGGGAGGAAATATGGTAACCAACTAACTAATACTAGAAAATAGGTCAGAAGTATCATAATGAAAATTGAAACAGAGACTAGAATTTTAGTAGAATTTAGTGAAAATTGATCAAAACTCCCAGATATAGGCTACAATTTTAGTAGAATTTTCAAATTTCTTTATAAATTATGATATCACAATGAAATTTCTAACAATTGGAATGATCCAAGGGCAAGTGATGATTATAATGTTGATCAAGCTACTTTCCATATTCCTAATTTGACTCTTGTCAAGTTTTTGATGAGATATATTTTCTGGAACCTCTAATTGTTTCCATATATTTAAGTCAAAGACAATTCAATATGACAGCATAACACTAATGAAACTGAATAATAGATTGCAGCAGATTTGGAAGTAAAATGAATAAATAACTTGCAGTAAATTACTACTCTAATGAAAATGGTAGTCAAAAGAATTCTGAGAATTCTTTTGTTAACTGAAAAACATGCAAAACACAACGCTCTACGGAATACATAGCCACTCCCATTCTTTATACTTTGTGCAATAGCTGGAGCTAAAATCAAAAGACTTGCAATAACTAATGCAAGATTTACCTTATGCAATTATGGAAACAATTAGAAAAATACAAATTTCAATGTGGCTTCTTTATAGATTTAGGGGAAAGTCAGTCAGTCATTTAAATACATACGTTTGCATAGGCCTTTATGCAAACGAGGGCTCTTCTTCTGACCTCACTTAAGTCATCTTGAGAAGCTAAGATAAGTGACTGCACGAGCTGTGAACATACATTTCCTTCCTTTCCAACTTGAAACCAGAGTAATCTTTTGATTGTTCTGGTTGCGGTTTAACAAATTGGGAACTATTTCCGCACACAAAATAAATGAATGACGTTAGAATTGCATAGCTAAAATGGTACATATACCAATGCTAAGATCTGTACCTAGTCATCTTTCAAGGGATCTTTGAGAGTATCAATAAAAGATGGAAAACTTCGGTGCAGTGTGGATGAATTGTGCCAAGAGATAGATTTAGTCAAACGCACAAGTACTTGTAGTCGAACCATTATATTCCAGGTACTAAGAATAAATAAGAAAGATTGCACGATAGTGCCTAAATGCAATGTACAATTATTATTTCATTTCTTCTAGTATGATAACAGGACTTAAGCACTCCATATGGGATGACCAACAAAATTTCAGGCCCAACATATAGAAGAAAAATAGCAAAAAAAAAAAAATAGTAGCATTGATGGAAATTCAATTTAACAAATCCATCCTACACAATATTGAATCATTTAGGCAAATTTTTTCTTAACTACTTAGGCAAGTTATTTTAGATAGATCATATAGTCGGTTTGAAATTTATTCTCAATAATATTTAAAGCCATGAATTTTGTTTTACAAACTCACTTTGAAATATTTTTTTCTTAACTCCTTCAGTGTCTCCTCATATGTGAGAGCAATTAACTCGCCAAACCCCAAAGCATCTTGTTCTCTCGCATTTCAACTAATCCATTAATTAGCCCTTGAAAAGTCATACAAAACCATAGTTGAATGATTTTGAATCGCAAAAGGCTAAAAATCTCAAAGAAAATAAAACTTAACCATAACAACCATCCATACACTTTATAATTAGTAAAGCAAGAATTCAATTACATAATTCATTTTCAACATATTGGGGGATGTGGAAAATCTGAAGAAGTCACCTGCAAAAATATAGGCAACAGAGGGTGAGTGCTTTAGGAATATGATGCAAAGTCCAGGAATATGATGATCTGGTCCTCCCTGCAATAGAATTACAATTATATGTTACCATACAAGACTCAAACAAAATACCACAACTCTGCTGGTATCCTTCGTTGGAACAAAGAGATGTCTTTCTTTATCTTCGCTCTTTATCTCGAGCAGTAGATAGAGCATCTCGGATAGCTTTAATGAATGAAGAAAGGACATAGCAAACACATTTGATGCGTGCTGTGAATCTAACACCTCAGAACTTTCTATCACTCCATTTTAATGATAGATGCTTGGCAAGAATAGCTAGTTTCTTCATTGTTTACCTCAAAATCTACAAGAGGTTACTTCATGGCTACCAATTCCATTGGACCAAAACTGGGCAACATTCAATTCCATTGCAAAACCACCTTTAATAGGAAAAGAAAATAATTTAACTAAAGGAGATACTCCCCATTTCTTAGGCCTCTCCAAAGGACATATCTGTTAAGGAGCACATCAAATAAAGTGCAAGTTCACGATATCATAATATGTTAGCAAAGCACATTGTACCTGAATTGTATCAAATTCTGAAGCTCTCATTGATTGTTGCCAGAACCCATGTAGCTCCAAGAGGCACCCCAATGAACCTTCTTTTGATATGACCTATCATTTTAAGAGTACAACAGAGATACATATGAATCCAAAAAATTGACACTCATTTAGCAACTGCTCATGAGCTAAACTAATATAAACTAAATTTACAATCTAGCAAAAAAGAAAATGAAAACGGGTGAACAAGTTGTAAAGAAAAATCTGTAGATAGAAAATATGGTAACAACGAACTAATACTAGAAAATAAGTCAGGAGTATTATATCAGAAGTTCATGTAGTAGCCATGGAGGCTCAGAAGTAGAAAGTGCAGTCATTGATTGTGAAGTGCATGCAGTCTTCTAGGAAGAAAACAGAATCCGCTCGATTACCTAGCATAAATGAAGTAATTAAAAAGAATAGCTAGCAACAAGTAAAGTTGGATGATAACTAAATTTAGATAGAAATTAACCGGAAATTTAAAGGTAAACCAATCTGATGGAGGTGGTCCAACTTTACATGACACTGACAGACCACTAACTATTTGTTCAAAAATACCCCTACGAAGGGCCTTTGGGAACTTGACCTACCTTCCATACATGGTTACTTATACCGTTGTTTGGCAATGCAAGGGTGATGTGAGCAAATTATCAGCTGGAAATATGAATCACCGAAACAGGAAACAGCTGCAGTTGCAATAAGAAGAAAACATTTCACTAACAGTTAAACAGATAGTAGATTTATGCCTCATACCAATTGTGTGTCATTAACCATGCATGCATCATCTTAGGAAGTTAATTGAGAAAATTAATCAAATAAGAAACTAGTAATTGGCATAAGAAGTTTGGAATAAACTTGATATAGCACCAAAAGTGAAAAAAACAAACACTAGAAACAACTAGGCAATGAAAACAAACCAAAAGCTGTCCATATGCCTAGAAGAGAAACAAAAAGAGCAAATTCTCAATCAAAGAAGCCTAAACCTTGTATGACTCCGACTAGAGTATAAGCATCAAATAGCATGAATATAAGTATTAAACACATCACAATATAAAGCGGCAACATGGGGTTAAGCAGATCTAGGTGTCCATATGCCCCAACCATACAAAGTAAGCCATTTAGGTTTTGGAGGAACTAAGGCAACGACCTAGTAGATCACAATTGACCATAAGTTACAAAGAGCACATAGATTTAGTAAGGAACACAAACACTTACATAAACTTCAATTGTGAAATTTTCTCAATAACTAAAGACAACCAACACCTATATTCAACAAGAAGATTTACCAACAAAATTCCCAAAGAAGAGCCAATTTTGCAGGTAGCTTCATAAGCAACCTTCCGAACACTCCACCTGGGTTGATAAATTAGACAAACTAGGTAAAGAGATTAGAGAGAATAAAATCATCAAAAAATACAAAAGGCAACAAACATACAAGAATTTTGAGACCCTAGAAAAATTAAACCACTAAATCATTCCCCTAACTAGTTTCCACAAAATATAAAAGATAAAAAATAAACATGAACAACCCTTTTCAATGGTCCACAAATAATGTAAAAATAACTTTGAAAATGTTCCACAAGCAGAACCTCAAGTAGAACTACACAAGCATTGAATCTTATCAATGACTTGTTGGACCTGTCCCCAAAAACACGTTAGAAATCCTTATCAGGTAAGTGCTAAAATCTAGTGCAGATACAAAAAAAACTACAATATCACATATATCAAGCAAATTGTTATACAACAAGTATAGAAATCTTAACTTCCAGAAAAAGTAAGCTCCCAAATTACAAAAGAGAATTAGTGATCAGGATAGAAAGCCATCATTACAGAGTTTAAAACTCCCAACGCAACATGAAAATAGCTTCTCCACTGCAAGACTGCAATCACAAAAGTAAAACAATCAGATACACCACATTTGTACAGTATATTATATTTGTTGAACAATCAAATCTAGGTAGAATTATTCAACAAAGTAATTGTTTCACTAGTTGAATTGATCAATATCTAAAAGGTCATCCAAAATATCTAAAGAAGTCAAGATGTAAATAAAAAGAAATTATGAAAAGGATATTATTTAAAGGTAACTAAGTAATATAAATTATTAATTAAAGAATATTAATCGGTCACCAAAAGGAAAAGGGTCAATTGACAATTTGTTTTGTTGAATAAAATCAACATTTTT
The DNA here is from genome assembly GCF_018446385.1 of Zingiber officinale. Classification (NCBI taxonomy): domain Eukaryota; kingdom Viridiplantae; phylum Streptophyta; class Magnoliopsida; order Zingiberales; family Zingiberaceae; genus Zingiber; species Zingiber officinale. The sequence goes on along the minus strand of NC_055989.1, from coordinate 46,423,054 downwards.
TGTAAAGAAGCATGCTATGAAGAAATATTAAGAATGTCTTCAACTAGCTTAACAAATTGATGTTATAATTATTCTTTAAAATACTTAATTTTTCTATTTTACAAAGAACAATATAACTGCAACCCAGTGTAAACTTAAAGAGGGAAAAAAACTTGTAGTAAAAATGCAATTGATTTCATTATTATCCCGCCTATAAAATAGAGCAGCAATCAAGTACAAAAAATAGCATGAAAAAGTAGAATGCCTCAAAAATATATGCAAGACTAGAATGGAATTAAAGTGTTTAAACAAGTGGTGAAGATGTTGAGGCAACACAAGCATAGCCCCAACTTTGGCAACTCCTTAAATGGACCTTAAAAATATTTATAAGAAAAAAAACAAATATTTATAAACATAAACACAATTACAACAACTAAAGACAAGAAAATGTTAAGACAAATAATGATTTTTTACTTATTTTGGTTGGTGACACTACTTCAAACTCTAGACACAGTCAACCTGCAAGAAAGCAAACACCAAATCAGGTTATTTCTATATAATACCATCCTAATAAATAAAAGAAAATTCCTAAAGTAACACCAAGATAAACTTCTAACTTATAAGAAACTTTTGGAATTATAGCATGAATTATAGGAAAATGAGAATTACAACACTTTTTATATTAAGTTGTTGGCCCTCATGTTTTTATCCTAATGTATGCAAAAGTCACTAGTTTAAAAGACACACAAAATAATTCATTCCTTATTAAATATGTTCTGCTTATAAGTGGTAAAAAGGAAGAGGTCTTGATTAACATTCCATTAAAAGAGAAAAAGTGAAAGTTCATGAAATCATAAGTTTTTTCTATTTTGGAAGTGAACTTCTACCACTCAAAAAAGGCACATATCACATATCTTGCACCATATCTCAAAATAAAATCATTTTAGGAATATAACTCTTTATAGAAATAAAAAAGGAGCATAGGAATAAGAAAGCATATATCTCTATTTGATCACTCTCATGAAGAAAACCATATTGATGCCCAAACGAAAGCCAAAGCCGCTTCATAATTTCAACAACTTATGTCTTTTGCAAGAATTCAGCAGCTGAAGTAGATTCCAGTCCTAGGATATCAGAATTTATGATAAGGTAAAAATTAGAATGCCCAAGATACCTGAATATACTAATTATAATCTGACCAAGTAAAGGAGCTCAATCCCCAAGGTCATGAAGATGATAAATATAAGAATGCCTAGAATACCCGAATATCAACTATAATCCAACTGAAGATAATAAGCATAAGAATGCCCAGAATACAGGAATACCAATTATCATCCAAGTGGGGAGAGTAGCTCGATCCCACGACCAAAAATAAATAATGCCCAGAATACCTGAATAACAATTATAATTCGGCCCGAAAAGAGGAGCTCGATCTCTCAATCAGGAGGATAATGATAAGAATACAAAGAAATCCAAAGAAGACCGAGAATACCCGGATGTTCGTTCCACCCCAACAGCGGAGAGGGGATTATTTAGGAAGACTAAAGAAGCCAATAGAATGCCACGAATGTCACAAACAATAGAAATTCCCTTCTTTCTTGATTGAGAAGAGGAGAGGAACTTGATTCTACAATCGACAGAATGATCAAGAATACCCTGAGAAGGTTATAGAAGTCATTTGTCCCAATCGGGGAGAGGAAATCGGAGGGTAATAAGGAAAAGGCAAGAATACCCCGAGAAAACCATGAATACCAGAAGTTCTAGAAGTCCCATCATAATCCAACCAGGGAGAGGAGTTCAATCCTACGGTCAGGAGGATAATAATAAGAAGAAGAAGATCTAGGATACCACAAGAATGCCAAGACTGCCATGAATATCCGAAATCCATTCATGTCCAAGAGAGGAACTCAATCCTTCAATAAGGAAAGTAATAAGAAGACCATAAATACTAGAAGTAGTATCTATCCCGATCGGGGAGAGCAACTTGATCCTTTGGTCGATAGGGTAATAAGGAAAAGACCAAAAATACCCCTAGAATACAATGAATACCAGAAGTGTCAGAAGTCCCGTCAATTCCGATCCTTTGGTCTAGAGGACTAAGAGCATCATAGTCAACTATGAATACCAAACAATTATACTACCAAGCTTTATTTTTTCCATCAATAGTAGTTGAGAAGATAAATTGCATGAAGAGAAAAAGTGGATTCGAGTGATAGTTAAACTAATTAAGAAAACTTGACTATGAAAATAAATAAAATGACAAAAAGAAACAAGAAAAAATATCAAAGATCAAAACATTAGATACCAACATCAAAGAATGTTCTCTTTGTTGGGTTTTTCGGGCCGCGAAAACCGCTTTTCGCGTCGCGGAAACCCCGAATCGCCCAAGCCACGGATCTCGTGCAAGGTAAAACCGAACGAAAATACGAGTACGAGTTTAAAAAAACTTTAATCTACAGTAGATCTACTTAAGGATAAACCATTTATACCTTTGATGCGATGCCCTTCGCGTTCCCGCTCGTCCAAATGATGCCGGATCTCAAGACCGTCAAGCGCCGGTCCTCTAGAAGTATCCACACGGACACACTAGATGGAGATGACCAAAACCAAGGTGTACTAGCACCTATGTGGTTCCGCCAAGGGAGGAGAGGGAGAGGGAGAGCTTGAGAGGGAGAAGGAGGAAGATACACTCTTGTGAATGAAAAATGAATTTCTTCACCCAAAACAAAGTGGCCGGCCACATTTCAAAAATTCACATTAATTGCATTAATTGCAATTAATGTGAAACCATAAAATCACATTAATTGCATTAATTGCAATTAATATGAAACCATTAAGAGAGTGGCTTTGTCACTTCCATGAGGTGGCACCCATGATGATGTGGAACATCATTATTGGTCCACCTAATGCCAACTCACCAATGAGGTGGCAAAAGGTCAAGTCAAAATTGACCTTTGGTCTTCCTTCTCAAGTCAAGTCAAACTTGACTCAATCTCTACCATGGTGGATCTAATCCAACCATTTGATTCGAGCCAACTTAATATAATGAATCTAATTCATTAAATTAAATTGATTCAATGAGTGAAAATCTAAATTAGACTCATTTAACACATGAATCAACTTGAGTCGAACTCAAGTTAGCCCAATTAGGATTACTCTTAATCCAATTTGATTCATCAAATGAATCTAATCCTCTTGGTTCATCATATGAACCTAATCTCCACCTAATTGTCCTAAGTGTGTGACCCTATAGGTTCTTGTAACGTTGGCAATGCCCTAAACCCATTTAGGAGCATAAGTAATGAGCGGTATCTAGCAACACATCATTACTACCCAAGTTACAAGAATGTCGAGATCCGACATCACCTCGTGACTACCAATTGTGACTACTCACAAAATAATGACAAGTGTCCTTCTATCCTAGACATCTAGATTGATCAATGTGAGGCATAGACCGTGTCATCCTCTAATCAATCTAAATCTTGAACTCCAAGTAGACTCACTCGATCAAATGAGCTCAACATCTAATGTTGACTTATTTGGGCATGGCCATGCACTTAGTGGTCTCACTTTATCAAGAATACCGATGTCGCTCCCGTCATATGGGAGGGATAGATCCCATCTACATCACTCACATCCCTCTACATAATTCGTTATATACCCAGTAATCGTCTTTATAGTCCACCCAGTTACGGGTGACGTTTGACGAAACTAAAGTACATAACTCCTTATGTAGGGATCTATGGTGACTTCAGGTCTAAGGACTAATAGTCATACTAATAGCCACATGAGAAAGTATATGACACTCATATAACGATCCATGATACTTTCTCATGGCGGGTCATTCAGTATACATTCTCTAATGCATACCCATGTGTCAGCTTGATATCTCTATATCCATGACTTGTGAGATCAAGTCATCGAGCTGACCTACATGCTAGTCTTATTGTATTAACATTGTCCCTGAATGCTAATACTCGACTAGGAATGATTTAGAGTAGTGTTCCCTATATCATCTCACTATCGATTCAACTAATCGATTGATATAGGTATGAACCTTCTACTCAAGGACGCTATTATACTTAGTCTATTTGGCACTAATACAATTAAGTATAATAACCAAACACCAAATGCCTTAATATATATACATGAATATGATATACATGAGTCCATACAATCATCAAATGATTGGCTCTAGGGCTCTAACTAACACTCTTTTCTTTAGACTTCAAAGAAAAGAGAACATTCTCATGTTATTCAAAGTGAAAACTAGATTGACGAAAAAGAAAGAATCACATTAGATAATGAATTACCTTATCAAATTTCAAGAAAAAGAGAAGAACATTCGCCAATCATCTACACGTAAGCAAGTGGAAACAAGAATCCAAACCTAGAATGAAAGAGCATGTTGTCATTATAAATCTTAGCAGTTATTTACAAGTTGACAAAGTTTACTAATTGACTGATATAAAAAAAAAAGAAAGGCAGCCCGGTGCACGAAAATCCCGCCATGCGGGGTCCCGGATAAGGATCCATTGTACGCAGCCTTACCCTGCTTTTTGCAAGAGGATGTTTCCAGGATTCGAACCCGTGACCATTGCGTCAAAGCTCCTCTTCTACTAATTGACTGATGATATGTCCAAAATAAAATACCTATTTTCAAAAAGCTTTGAAATAATCCTATCATCTAATCTGGTCATGTATGACTTTGCATATTGGATGTCACCTACAACAAATGATCAATTGCATAATAAAAAATAAAAATTATCGAAAACTTAGTGATAATTATAATGAAAATGAAAACTTAGTGAACAAGTTGTAAAGAAAAATCTATTGGGAGAAAATATGATAACAACTAACAAATAATAGATAGGTGAGAAGTATCATATCAGAAGTTCTCAGGTGTAGTAGCCGTGGATAGGATTTAGGGTGTTGTCATCATGAAGTGCATGCAGTAAGTCTTCTTGGGAGAAAACAGAATATGCTCGATTACCTAGCAGAAATGAAGCAATTAAAAAGAATAGCTAGCAACCAGTAAAATTGGATGATAACTAAATTTAGACAAAAATATATTGAAATATAAAGGTAAACGAATATGTTGGAAGTTGTCCAATTTTACATGACACTTATAGACCATTAACTATTTGCTCAAAAATACCCAATGAAGGGCCTTTGGAAACTTGACCTTCAGCATGTATGTCTTTTGCAGAAATACACAGCAGCTGTCTTGTGTGCCCAACTAGAAAGAGTAAGATTTAGCATAGTCTCAAATGTTGCATCTCCAACAATTCATGAGTGCAGTCATGAATCAATGTATTTCATCTGCAGCAGAGATTGTTTGTGGATGAGAAATAAAATGGCCGAACCAAAACACAATCACTAAGGATCATTAATTCAATTAATAGATTATGATAAACAATAACTTCTACAGTACCTATAAAGAATCTTGAAATACTAAGGCAAAAGAAAAAAGACATTCGATGACTGACCAATGTAGGTAGCTAGCCATTAGTAAATAATATATGAGCAATAGTCATCTGATCAAGAGTCCAAAGCATAACTGGGAGATTTTTCTAAATAAGCTTAACCCTATGATGGATACCAATGATATCTTGCACCATATCTACAAATAAAAACATTTTACAAATATAGTTCTTTATAGAAATAAAAAAGGAGAAAGCCAAATAATCTCCCAACCGAATAAAGGAGTTTGATCTCTTGGTCGGAAGGATGACAACTAAAAAAACTAAGAATACCAAAAGTCTAATAATGTCCCATAGAGCATATCAATAATGTCCCAACCAGGGAAAGGAGCTCAATCACTATAACAGAAGGATAAGAACTAGAAAACCAAGAATACCAGAAGTCCAACAATGTCTCGACCTAGGAAAGGAATCGATCCCTTGGTCGGGAGGATGACAACTAGAAAACCAAGAATATCAGAAGTCCAATAATGTCCCAGCCGAGGAGAGGAGCTCAATCACTATAATAGGAGGATAATAATCAGAAAGTCAAGGATACGAGAAGTCCAATAATGTCCCGACCGAGGAAAGGAATTCGATCCCTTGGTCGGGAGGATGACAACTAAAAACCAAGAATACCAGAAGTCCAATAATGTCCCAATAGGGCATCTCAATAATGTCCCAGCCGGGGAGAGGAGCTCAATCACTATGAGGATAATAACGAAAAAGCCAAGAATACTAGAAATCTAATAATGTCCCAACCGAGGAAAGGAGTTTGATCCCTTAGTCGGGAGAATGATAACCAGAAAGCCAAGAATACCAGAAGTCCAATAATGTCCCGACCAAGAAAAGGAATTTGATCCCTTGGTCGGGAGGATAACAACTAGAAAACCAAGAATACCAGAAGTTCAATAATATCCCAATAGAGCATATCAATAATGTCTCGGCCGGAGAGGAGCTCAATCACTATAATAGGAGGAGGACAATAATGTCCCAACCGAGGAAAGGAGTTTGATCCCTTAGTCGGGAAGATGATAACAAGAAAGCCAAGAATACCAGAAGTCCAATAATATCCCAACCGAGGAAAAGAGTTTGATCTCTTGGTCAGGAGGATGACAACTAGAAAACCTAGAATATCAGAAGTCCAATAATGTCCCAATAGAGCATATCAATAATGTCCCGGTCGGGAGAGGAGCTCAATCACTATATCGGGAGGATGATAACCAGAAAACCAAGAATACCATAAGTCCAAAAACGTCACGACCGAGTAGATAAATTTTTTTTTAGGCAACTAGAAAACCAAGAATACTAGAAGTCCAATAATGTTCCAATAGAGCATATCAATAATGTCCCTGCCGGAGAGGAGCTCAATCACTATAATAGGACAATAATGTCCCAACCGAGGATAGGAGTTTGATCCCTTAGTCGGGAAGATGATAACAAAAAAGCCAAGAATACCAGAAGTCCAATAATGTCCCGATTGGGAGAGGAGCTCAATCACATTATTGGATGGATTAAAACAAAGAAATTTCACACTATATTCAAGCAAGATAACATACATAATTTTCTTGCAATGTATCTAGATTATGTCTTTCAATAATTGTTTGTCAATGGTTGGATTGTCCCTAAAACCCTAATGATGAATGCAGACTACCTCTTGCTTCTAGAGTCTAAGGATCAACAGAAATATTTTCTCAAAAAAACTCAAGTCATAAATAGTGGAAAATCTAAAAGTTCAAAAATTTAAATTTATTAATATAGAATTTTTGCTAGTTGAAACAATAAAAACTAATTCATGTACAATAAAAAATAATCCCATCTATCCAGTGGTAGCTTCAATCTTATATCATTATGAACTCTTGGCAAAGCTACTACTACTATGTTTTGTTACAAATACACATTTAATAATGTAAATAGTCTCTTCTTTGATCTGCCATTATCCCTCACACACTTTACATTGTTGACGAAAAAGAAAACATTTAATAAGTTTGATATTTGATTAATTCCATTATTCGAGAATTTATTATAAACCTTGTCATGAAGAGACATACTTGCATGTGGAGTATGTAACAAAGTAAACAAGAAAAATAAAACTGGATACACAATAATAGGGTAATAAATCCTTTTTAACATTATGACAAATAATTCCATATATCTTTTTCACATATGTTGTTAGTTGCTTGAACAATAAAGAGGGCATTTTGCCTCCACATGTGATAGATAATTCATCTAGAGAATGTTACGAGGAGTGGAAACTTTAGATTAGCAATACAAGTACATATTAGTGGCAATAAATAGTATAAAATAACTACCAAATGTCATCATGAAAAAAAAAACTCAACATAATCAAATGAACTCATACTCAAGCTAGCCTGCCAAGAATGAAGTAGGAGTAACAGGTTTCCAATTTGCAGTAACCTCAATAGCACTAGCTACCTTCAGACTATGTTGCAATTGATAGCCAGTAAGCAAAATGATTATTATTCTCCTCTTCCTGATCATAAAAAGAATCCAAATCTAGTAGCCACAAAAAAGATGATACCAGTGTGAAGAAAAATCCTAAACAACTTTTGTAAAATGTGTGACAAATGATAAAAAAAGGTAAACAATTAATAAAATGTAGAAGTATGGTAATATTTTAGCCACTTTAAATGATTTCCAATGCAGAAGACATTATAAAATCAAACAAAATTGCAAGTGAATTTCTAAGTATACTACGTATACTAAGATATCTTGCACCATATCTCAAAAACACTTTATAAAAGTAACTTTACAAAAGAAAAAAAAAGAGGAAAAAGTATAGGTATAAGAAAGCATGTAATGACCAGACAAGAGCCAATGCAGCTTCATATTTTCAGCAACTTATTAAGTCTTCCACAGGAATTCAGCAACAGCCGAAGCAGATTAAAGTCCCCCTAACACTTGAAAACCTGATTTTATTGACAAAAAATAAATTAGACACAAAAATAAGACTAATGTCATAAATGGCAGAGAACACAAATCTAGAAACCAATGTGACAAAATATAGGCATTCCAATTTCAATGACAATCCACATTTTTTCACAATACCACACTGATTCCATTTCAGCAAAAGATTGAAATAGAAAATCTTTCAGATATATAAAACTCAACTAGTTCATAAGAGTAGGTTGAGTTTATTGAAAACCAATGAAAATTTCAACTCTAAGAAGAAGAAAAATCAAGTGCATATTCAAAAAACTAAATCACACATATATCTAGCAAATTGTTACCTGAAACAAGTATAAAAATCTTAGCTTCCAAGAAAAGCAAGCTCCCATATTACAAAAGGAATGATAGAGTTTAAACCTCCCAGAGCAACAAGAAAGCAACTCTGTGCAAGAATCCACTGCAAGACTGCAATCACAAGAGTAAGACAATAAATACACCACATTCATACAATATAGACCTCAGATTTATTAGAAGTACTCAACTAAGTAATTGTTTCACTATGCAAAGTAAAAAAAAATGCATTGCGATTCAAATTTCAATTTGAATTAATCCATATCTAAAGAGTCATCTACGATCTCTAAAGGAGTTAAGATGTAAATAAAAAGAAATTTACAAAATAAATACCTATTATAAAATCAAACAAAATTGCAAGTGAACTTCTATTGATATCTCAAAAGAAAACAATTTATAAAAGTAACTTTATATAAATAAAAAGGAAAAAAAGTATAGGAATAAGAAAACATTTATCTCTATTTGATGACTATAATGAAGAAAACCATATTGGTGGTCAGACGAGAGACAATGCACCTTCATAATTTAGCTTATCAAATGTTCCACAATAATTCAACAACAGCTAAAGCATATTCCAGTTCCCATAACAGTAGAAAATCTGACTTTATTAAGAAAAAAATTAAATTAGACACATAAAATAAGACTAATGTCATAATTGCAGAGAACACAAATCTGGAAACCAATATGACAAAATCACATTTAGGCATTATTCCAATTTTTGTGACAACCAACAAGTTTTCACAAATCACACTGATTCATCCATTTTAGTAAAAGATTGAAATAGAAAATCTTTCAAATATATAAAACTCAACTAGTTCAATAGAGTAGATTGAGTTTATTAACTATAAACCAAAATTTCAACTCCACGAAGAAGGAAAATAGAGTGCAGATTTAAAAAACTACATCACATTAAGCAAATTGTTACTTGCAAGCAAGTATCAAAATTTTATCTTCCAAGAAAAGAAACTTCCCAAATTAAAAAAGTGCAGTGGTCATCAGGCTAGAAGGCAATGAATGATGGAGTGCAAAACTAAACAACTTCGTGCAAGCATCCACCGTAAGACTACATACAAAAGAGTAAGACATCAAATACACTACATTTGTATAATATAGACTATAGATATATTAGAAATACTCAACTAAGTAATTGTTAACACTAAGAAGAGTAAAAAAAAATGTGTTGTGATTTAAATTTAAGCTTGAATTAATCAATATCTAAAAAGTCATCATCCTATTGATGAGAAACTGTACGTATGCTAAGATATATTGCACCATATCTCAAAAGAAAAACACTTATAAAAGCAACTTTACAAATGTAACAAAGGGAAAGTATAGGTATTAGAAAGTATGTATCTCTATTTAATGACTCGTGTAGAAAACCATATTAGTGCTAGACTAGCCAATGCAGCTTCATAATTTAAGCTGCTTATCATGTCTTCCGCAAGAATTCAACAACATCTAAAGCAGATTCCAGTCCCCCTAACACTAGAAAACATGACTTTATTGACAAAAATAACAAATTATACTCTAAAAATTTCAGAGAATACAAATCCATAAACTAATGTGATAAAATTCAGATTTGAACATTTAGTAAATTGATCAGAGACAACCCATAAAATTTCACAAATGACGTTTATTCATCCAATTCAGCAGAAGATTGAAAATATATAAAACTCAACTATTTAAATAGCGTGGATCATACAAAGGACAGATTGAGTCACACTCAGTAAAGTTCACTTACTCAGATGACGATGAGTGAGCAATATTTCCACATTATTCTCCTATTATCAGGTCAAATAGAGCAAGAATGGGATTAGGGGAAGCTAGAGAGAAAGAAATGTGCTTCTGTATCACGAAACCTGAGAAAATTGACCTGATATCATGCCTTCAAATTTGTTTAATTATCATTTTTCAGAATGCTAACTCCGCCCAATGAACAAAAAATTCCTGTTTAGATGTCATTAATGGAAATAAACAATCGGAAATGGTTGTTGCCCTACCTCTATGGGAGTGTTTAGAACATCCAATAATTGCTCTACAACAATGTGGATTAATGGATCATCTTGCTAAGTATAAATTTTAACTAATAAGAGTAAAGAAACAGCAAATACCAATCTACAATAGAAAGAAAAGCAAAGCAATGTCAACGGTAAACAACCAAAACTCCTATCACTAATCTCATACCTTTGCTAAATGTTTCGCAAGAGTTCTAGTGAAGATCACAACACCTTCCATCACAATATTCCAAAACCTTAAGCTACACTAGCAAGACCAAAGGTTGCACCATGTCGCTCTCCATATCTATCAGTTTTCATTATTTGATCTATAAGTCTAGACGCAAGTGTCTAACAGTCCTCCTAATGAATAATAATGGAGAGGAAGATTGGAAGAAGAAAATTGATCTCGAACAAGAACAATAAGGATAACAATTACCAAGTAATTATAAGAATATTAACAACAAAGTGGTGAAATATATCGTAAAAAGAAAAAAAAAAATAAGAAACAAAGGATTAAATAATTCAAAGGGAAAAAAAATAATATTATTCACAAAATGAAATTACCTGCTTAGCTTTTGCCTCAACAAAAAATACCTGTTTAGATGCCATTGATGGAGAAGAACAATCGAGATTACTCATTGCACTTCTCCGAGGGAGTGTTTAAAACATCCAACAATTGCTCTACAACAATGTGGACTTCTAGATCATCTTGAAGTATAAATTATCAGCCAATAAAGAGTAAAGTAAAACAACATATACCAATCAACAATAGAAAGGAAAGCAATGGCAATAGTTAAACCACCAAAATTCATATCCCTAATCTCATACCTTTGCTAAATAAATGTTTAGCAAGAGCTCTAGTGAAGACCTTCCCTCACAATATTCCAAAACCTTTAGCAACACCAGCAAGACCAAAGGCTGCACCATGACGCACTTTATATCTATCACTTTTCACCATTCGATCTATGAGTCTAGACACAAGTTTCTAGTATTCCTCCTAATGAATAATAATATAGAGGAAGACTGGAAAATGAAATAAAATTCAAACAAGAAAAATAAGGATCAGAATTACGAAGCAATTATAAGAATATTCATCTTAAATAGAAAAAAAAAATAAGAAACAAAGGATTAAATATTTCAAAGGGAAAAATAATAATAAAAAAAATGAAATTACCTACTTAGCTTTTGACTCAACAAAAAATATCATGTTTAGAGATAAACAATCAAAGACTGCTCGTTGCACTAACTAGTAGGGAGTGTTATCCAATAATTGCTCTTCATCCTGCTCCAAGTATAAATTGTAAGTCAATAAGAGTAAAGTAACAAATACCAATCTACAATAAAAAGGAAAGCAATGGCAATCAATAGGTAAACCACCAAAATTCCTATCACTAATCTCCTACCTTTCCTAAATGTTTAGCAAGAGCTCTAGTGAAGATTACAACACCTTCCCTCACAATATTCCAAAACCTTTAGCTACACCAGCAAGACCAAAGGCGGCTGCTGCTCTCTATATCTATCACTTTTTAACATTCGATCAATGAGTCTAGACACAAGTGTCTAGTAGACCTCCTAATGAATAATGCCAAAAAATAAGGATAAGAAATGAAAATACATCTTGAACAAGAATTACCAAACAAATATAAGAATATTACCAACAAATTGGTGGCATACATCTTAACTAGGAAAAAAAAAGCAATAAGAAACAAATGATAAAATATTTCAAAGGGAAAAAATAATAATATTGAATACAAAATGAAATTACCTACTTAGCTTTTGACTCAACAAAAAATACATATAGTTATTATTAATGGAGAAAAACAATCAGAGATTACTCGTTGCACTACCTCTGAGGGAGTGTTTGGAACATCCAATAATTGCTCTACAACAACGTGAACTTTTGGATCATCTTGCTCAAAGTATAAATTGTAAGCCAATAAGAGTAAAGTAATAAGCAAATACCAATCTACAATAGAAAGGAAAGCAATGACAATAGGTAAACAACAAAAATTCATATCACTAATCTCATACCTTTGCTAAATGTTTCGCAAGAGCTTCGCTGAAGATCACAACACCTTCCCTCACAATATTCTAAAACCTTTAGCTACACCAGCAAGACCAAAGGCTACACCACGACTCTCTCCATATCTATCACTTTTCATCATTCGATCTATGAGTCTAGACACAAGTGTCTCACAATCTTCCTAATAAATAATAATGCAGAGGAAGACTAGAAAATGAAAATACATGTCGAACAAGAAAAATAAGGATAAGAATTACCAAACAATTATAATAACCAACAAAGTGGTGAAATACATCTTAAATAGAAAAAAAAAAGCAATAAAAAACAAAGGATTAAATATTTCAAAGGGAAAAATAATAATATTGCACAAAATTACCTACTTGTTTAGATGCCATTAATGATGATAAACAATCTGAGACTGCACTGCCTCTGAGGGAGTGTTTAGAACATCCAGTAATTGCTCTTCAACAATGTGGACTTTCGGATCATCTTGCTCAAAGTATAAATTATAAGCCAATAAGAGTAATGTATTAGAAAATACCAATCTATAATAGATAGGAAAGTAATCACAATAGGTAAACCACCAAAATTCCTATCATTAATCTCATAACTTTGCTAAATGTTTTGCAAGAGATCAAGTGACAACACCTTCCCTCACAATATCATACTTGTCTTCATCAGATGCCTAATGGCAAAGAAGCAACACATAGTTAGTGGTTCTTGATGACAAACATTTGTATTATTAGGTTTAAAATAAAGAGATCGTGAATTTAACAAATGATCAATTAGTTAAAATGAGAGCACCAAAGGTTATTATTGTATAGCCTTGGCAGACTTAGTCAATCAAGGGTTAGCTACATAAACATTACATATCTCATCTAATGATTTAGATATCTACCAAGTGAACAAGAAATAACTGATGCAAAAGCTATAAGCATAGTTTATGTGCACATTAAATTGTGAGGAAAAAGATTCACCCACGTTCTCTGGATCATGCAAAGCAATTCAAATAGTTGTTGTGTCAAAGCATCAATCCAAAGCACATGGCCAAGGATAGAAGGAATGCATTTTATAGAGGTCAAGCAGGCAAATCACACATGCAGATCATTAGCATAAACTCCATAAAGGGCCTAAATTACATAGAAAAATTAGTAACAAAAGGAATAAAAAATCAATGTATAAGTGTAATTTTAAGTAACAAAAGAACAATTTACTCACTTTGTTGGCCAATCGATCAGCTTGGATACCTAGGCATAACTCATTCAACAATGGCTCAATTGGTGGCTGATAAGCCTGAAATAACACCAAGGACATGAAAAAGAACCTGGAAAATCCATGAATAGTCAACAAGAGACAAGAAAATTAGAATATAAAATGGTTGATCATCACTACAAAACCAAGATATCATACGCGACCAAGGATCCATGGCCTAGGGAGTGCAATATAGGATCCAAATGCATATATAGTATGTGAAGTAAGTCATCGTGAAGTGCAATCAAATCATCTTAGGATAAAGCAGAATATGCTCAATTACCTAGCAGAAATGGAGCAATTAAAAAGAATAACTAGCAACAAGTAAAGTTGGATGATAACTAAATTTAGATAGAAATATAACAAAAATATATAGGTAAATGTATCTACGGGCGGTCCAACTTTACATCACACTGACAGAACATTAACTATTTGCTCAAAAATACCCAATGAAGGGCCTTTGGGAACTTGACCTTCAGCAGTTGGGGTAAGCTCCAAGACTACATGTACATCTTTTGCATAAATTAAATACAAAGCGGCAGCTATCTCGTGTGCCCAGCAAAAAAGAGTTGGGGCTATCTCCAACGATTGAGTGCTATAATGGATCAACGTATTTCACCAACAACACATTGTTTGAGGATGAGAAATAAAATGGCCAAACTAATAAATCTCTATTGCAACAATGTTTAGCTGATCAAGACGTTGAATGCACCTCAAGCCAAGACGAGTGAGATATCGCCAACAGTTCTTCCACTCACATAAGTGAGAGTGAATATCTAATTAAATGCTTTTGAATAAACACCGGCTATGGCACCACTTGTCATCTACTTTTCCTACAATTGTGTCAATAATCCATCATCCATCTTGTCACCATTTTCCAGTTTGAGTTCATGAGTGATTAAAGAATAACCAATATGATTGTAATCTTCTGGACTCAAATAAAAGTACTGAAAGCCACGTTCTGGGCTTACCTCATCAGACCACCCATCCTTAAAGCAAGATTTTATTTCTTCAGCTGCTCCAATCCTAGCACCAGAATTTGCAGCCAAATAAATTAGAGGGAGCTTTTTATCACATGCTAAATTGGTCACTGCATAATGCATCTTCCTTTGGACCAAATGAACCAACTCTGAAAGTGAGGTCGTTTGCCACAAACTATGAGGTGCATCTTCCTTCCATTAGGGAATTCTAGTGTAGACATCTCCATTAACCAGGTTATCATACCATATCGAGAACAAAGGACCAGCTCACAGTGACAAAAGGAGAATTCCAATCTCCATGATTGTTGGTAAATGCCAACTCTCTGTCACTTTAATGAGATTTATATTATTGTTCGCCCTAATGTTACATGATGTGTATGATTCCCACAACTGTCTAAGTGTTGTCTTGAATGCCTGAATAAATGGTAAACACATCTTTACAAAGATCTAATAGGGATGTAAATTTAACATATGATTCTGCATAAGCTACTTTCTTTCTTATGAGAATTTGAAGGGAAACTTACCAATGGAAAATCATAGCAGTAAGTTGTGTTATTCTTCCTGCATTAAAACGTCTTTTATTAATGCATGGATATTAAGCTTTTAATGGGATGACATGGATGATAGGACCGCGCACATACATGCTAGAATGGTAAACCATTTCATGAGATTTTGTATCTTCCACTTCTCTATAAATCTAAATTGGAAGTATTTAACCGCAGATAAAATACCTATTTTCAAAAAGCTTTGAAACTATTCTATCATCTAATCTGGTCTTTGCATATTGGATGTCTCCACCTACAACAAATGATCAATTGCATAATAAAAAATAAAAATTATTGAAAACAATATGAAATTAAAGATAAACTCCAACTGATAATTATAATGAAAATGAAAAATTAGTGAACAAGTTGTAAAGAAAAATCTATTGGGAGAAAATATGGTAACAACTAACAAATAGTAGAAAATAGGTGAGAAGTATCATATCAGAAGTTCCCAGTGTAGTATAGCCGTGGATAGGAAGTGTTGTCATCATGAAGTGCGTGCAATAAGTCTTCTTGGGAGAAAACAGAATATGCTCGATTACCTAGCAAAAATGAAGCAATTAAAAAGAATAGCTAGCAACCTAAATTGGATGATAACTAAATTTAGACAGAAATATATTGAAATATAAAGGTAAACGAATATATTGGAAGTTGTCCAATTTTACATGACACTAACATACCATTAACTATTTGCTCAAAAATACCCAATGAAGGGTCTTTGGAAACTTGACCTTCAGCATGTATGTCTTTTGCAGAAATACACAGCAGCTATCTTGTGTGCCCAACTCAAATGTTCATGAGTGCAGTAATGTATCAATGTATTTCATCTGCAGCATATTGTTTGTGGATGAGAAATAAAATGGCCCAACCAAATTTGTGTTGCAACAAATGTTTAGCTAGTAACAATAAAACACAATCACTAAGGACCATTAATTCAATTAATAGATTATGATAAACAATAACTTCTACAGTACCTATAAAGAATCTTGAAATACGAAGGCAAAAGAAAAAAATACATATTCGATGACTGACCAATGTAGGTAGCTAGCCATAAGTAAATATTATATGAGCAATAATAGCCATCTGATCAAGAGTCCAAAGCATAACTGAGAGATTTTTCTAAATAAGCTTAATCCTATGATGGATACCAATCAAAAAAGGTACGTATAATATATCTTGCACCCATATCTACAAATAAAAACATTTTACGAATATAGTTCTTTATAGAAATAAAAAAGGACAAAGTCAAATAATCTCCCAACAGAATAAAGGAGTTTGATCCCTTGGTCGAGAGGATGATAACTAAAAAACTAAGAATACCAGAAGTCTCATAATGTCTCAATAGAGCATATCAATAATGTTCCAGCCGGGGAGAGGAGCTCAATCACTATAACAGGAGGATAATAACCAGAAAGCCAAGAATACCAAAAGTCCAATAATGTCCCGACCGAGGAAAGGAATTCGATCCCTTGGTCGGGAGGATGACAACTATAAAACCAAGAATATCAAAAGTCCAATAATGTCCCAGCTAAGGAGAGGAGCTCAATCACTATGACAGGAGGATAATAATCAGAAAGTTAAGAATACCAGAAGTCCAATAATGTCCCGACCGAGGAAAGGAATTTGATCCCTTGGTCAGGAGGATGACAACTAAAAACCAAGAATACCAGAAGTCCAATAATGTCCCAACAGGGCATATCAATACTGTCCCAGCCGAGAAGAGGAGCTCAATCACTATAACAGGAGGATAATAACGAGAAAGCCAAGAATACAGAAGTCTAATAATGTCCCAACCGAGGAAAGGAGTTTGATCCTTTAGTCGGGAGAATGATAACCAGAAAGCCAAGAGGAGGATAATAATCAAGAATACCAGAAGTCCAATAATGTCCCGACCAAGGAAAGGAATTCGATCCCTTGGTCGGGGGGATGACAACTAAAAACCAAGAATACCAGAAGTCCAATAATGCCCAATATGGCATATCAATAATGTCCCAGTCGAGAAGAGGAGCTCAATCACTATAACAGGAGGATAATAACGAGGAAGCCAAGAATACTAGAAGTCTAATATAATCTCCCAACCAAGGAAAGGAGTTTGATCCTTTAGTCGGGAGAATGATAACCAGAAAGCCAAGAATACCAGCAGTCCAATAATGTCCGAACCGAGAAAAGGAATTTGATCCCTTGGTCGGGAGGATGACAACTAGAAAACCAAGAATACCAGAAGTCCAATAGTGTCCCAATAGAGCATATCAATAATGTCCCAGCCGGAGGAGAGCTCAATCACTATAATAGGAGGACAATAATGTCCCAACCGAGGAAAGGAGTTTGATCCCTTAGTCGGGAAGATGATAACAAGAAAGCCAAAAATACCAAAAGGCCAATAATGTCCCAACCGAGAAAAGGAGTTTGATCCCTTGGTTAGGAGGATGACAACTAGAAAACCAAGAATATCAGAAGTCCAAAAATGTCCGAATAGAGCATATCAATAATGTCCCGGCCGGGAGAGGAGCTCAATCACTATATCGGGAGGATAATAACCAGAAAACCAAGAATACCTCCAAAAATGTCACGACCGAGTAGATAAATTTTTTTTTAGACAACTAGAAAACTAAGAATACCAGAAGTCCAATAATGACCCAATAGAGCATATCAATAATGTCCCGGCCGAAGAGGAGCTCAATCACTATAATAGGAGGACAATAATGTCCCAACCGAGGAAAGGAGTTTGATCCCTTAGTCGGGAAGATGATAACAAAAAAGCCAAGAATACCAGAAGTTCAATAATGTCTCAACCGAAGAAAGGAGTTTGATCCCTTGGTCAGGAGGACGACAACTAGAAAACCAAGAATATCAAAAGTCCAATAATGTCCCAATAAAGAATATCAATAATGTCCCTACCGGGAGAGGAGCTCAATCACTATATCGGGAGGATGATAACCATAAAACCAAGAATACTAGAAGTCCAAAAATGTCACGACCGAGTAGATAAATTAGGTATAATATTAAAAATTCCGATAAGACTAGGAGACAAGTCACATCTGGGATAGAATACTAATAAGATTAGAAAACCAATCCACTAGGGGATATTTGTGAAAAGAGACTAGCCCATAATTCCAATCCCACCCAGAGATAGTAAGTGAAAAAACCAATAAGATACAAAAAACAAATGTTGTTGAGGGTTATTAGTAAGATCAGAAAACCAATCCCCTAGGGAGAATATTAATAAGATGTGGATAAGATTATAAAATTAATCCTACTCGGGGTGCAAACCAATACAATCAGAAAAACCAATCCCGCAAGGGAATATTAATAAGATCATAAAAGCAATTCCGATAGGGAATAACTTAGAAGTCAAATAAGATAAGAAATCCAATCCGCATTATAAGATACTATAGCTTGGAGGTTGTTATTCTCAAATAAATAGAGATTCTACTATAGGCAATTATTAGTAGAGACTCATATACTTCAACCAACATGGAATATTGTAGGTTAACATGGTTTTTGGCTTAATCAAATTGCTTCATTAATATATAATCTATATCCCCTATACAACAACAATCAAGCCTTATTGGCAGGGTCGGCTAATCAAAATCCTCTATGGAACTAAATATTCCCCTCTTATATGTAAATGATAGAAGTCAGATGCAAATAGTTCAAAATACATACAATAATAAATAATGCAATTAATACAAACCAATAGCATTTTTCAGCATGAATTCTCACTAAGTCTATGCTAGCCATATATAACAATGCAATACATACACTTAATTTGCAAATCAATTAAGCCCATTGCCAAAATTAAGATAGCACCACTAATTCTCCTTCATATAAAAAATAATAAATTCAGAATGTATACACCAACCATCATGTGTCTACATTTGTTGATCCGTTTAAAAGTTCAAATAGATGATTGATTGAACATATAATCAAAAACCAATCAACGTATGATCCATTTCAAAAAGAGCAACAAGGACTAACAAAACCTATATTGTATTGGTAAACTATTAACATAAGCAATTAGTGATCAAAGCTTAATCAAAATAGCCAAGAGTGAACTTAATCGACTCATGATTATAAATTGTTTCATTGAAATTAGCACAAGCCTGTTCCTGGTTAGATTGATCCTCGTAATCAAATAGAAAGCACATATGAAAATAACTATTGTAAGAAGAACCTTAGAGGACTCATTCTGAATTTCTAAACTCACTTTCTATATTTCAAACCAATAAAGACCAGAAACATATGAGACCAAAAGAAGGTGAAATCATAATTAATTAAGCTAAAGAACCAACTATAGAAATGTCAAAGCAACTATTATAAAAGCAATCAGAAACGAGAGCAAAAAAAAACCTGGATGCAAATGGCAGCTCTGTGCTCCTTGATGTACATATATTTCTGCAGACCAAGGAAACCATGAATACTAAATTGGAGTACGACAACAACTGAATGAATATACATGAAGCCATCCCCGAACATGCAAAAAATTCTGGCCAACCTAAGAAAAACAAAGAAATGTCATGCAATTTGATATCTCAATAAAATTATGCTATGCACACAAGGAATCAATATATATAAAGAATTGCAACCCAAGAGAATAATAAAGTAGAAAAAATTATATAATCAAAAAGTGGAACTAATGTTATCACACTAACTCACATCTATCCAATAAAATTTAAAAATTATATCCGCAACATGGATCGACTACTTCATTAGTGACTACCACAATGCTCGTACTCTACAAAGAAGTTTGTAAATATTCCTTGGACCTTGGAAAAAAATAATAATTAGCTTTTAAAAAAGCCAATTTCTTCAAAACACTTCAGATTAAAAAAAAGTAAACATTTGATGGCCCGCAAAAGCTTCCACAATGCTATTTAGACTTAGAACTATGCATTTTATTGAAAAAGAATTTCTGCAAAGCACCTATTGTAATTGCAGCAATTGCAACAACTCTAGTGACAAAAAACTCTATGACTAACGAAAGTTTTGAAGTGGTTCTAAATTATCTTTGCAACATTTTCCAAAACCCCATTTCTCCGTGCATCTAAAGTGCAATCTAACCAGCTCTACGAATTATTTTAGGCTCGCCAAGCAGGAAAAGACAAATACTTCTTGTAAGCTCATAAGATATATGACCTCAAAATTAACAACCGTAAATACATCAACACAATTGTTACATATTTTTACTTACAGTGGCTTCGAACAAATCTTGCAAAACATGAAAGAGGACGAGTTAAAAGAAAATTAACTAAGAACTTTACCTACTAGTGATATGTGATTAACTTTCAAGATAAAAATTATTTTTTAGAAAAGATAATCACATGATGGCTGAGTGTCAATGGGAATGATGTTAAATACGTAGGTACAAGAACAATTCAAAGTTTAGAAGATATGTTATACTTGACCCAAGGACTAACTTCCAAGAGAATGTGAAGGGCATTAATCCTCCAATGCTATAAGAATAGGCAAAAGTAGTATTACGATACTACTGAAGCACTTATTGCACCTATTTAGTTAGGGAAAAGTATGAACATAGATCATGATCAAGAAAAAAAATGAGATTTTTGACATGTCAAACCCTCAAAATCACAAGAAGGTTGGATATGAAATGGAATGAAGTTCTCTCGGTTCACTATTAGCAGCACCAAATGACTCATTTGCAATGTGTAGCCAAATACTGATCTTGTACGGTCAATTCCAACTACAAACAGCAAATACTTTTAAAGTGTACTGTATACTTTTAAAGTGTATGATACACAACTAATAACACAAAAAGAGAATTGAAAGTAATAGCCTACAAAAAATTAAGAGAGATGGACTAAAAGGGAAATTGTCCATAAGGAGCATGATACTCAGTTGAAGACAAGGAAATTCTTTTATAAAAAAAACTGAAATGCCCATCTAAATTTACCTACATAAAAGAGTTGACAAGGAACATATCTGGACAACATTATTGCAAAAGAAAAACTTCAATATTATGCTGAAGATAAACGACCATGCTCATAACCTTGGTTTATTGTGTATTAACCAAGATCTTCCTAGCACTCTGGATGTCACTCAAGCTACAAAGGTCCCCGAATTGACTACATATGTAACAAGCTTGGTGCATATGATTTATATACACAAGCTTGAGGGGGAGTGTTAGAATAATTATAGGGGTATTTTTGTCTTTTGGTGTATATCTTCTTTCCTATATAACGGCCTAACTCGTGGTTCCCAAGAGACGAGATTTTAGGTTTTATTTTCAACAGGTATGATCCAAGGACAAGCGATGATTATAATGTTAATCAAGCTACTTTCTATATTCCTAATTTGACTCTTGTCAAGTTTTTGGCGAGATATATTTTATGGAACCTCTAGGTGAACACTTGAAGGAACCAAAAAATAATATGCTTTAAGGTGATAGGTGACTAAAGCAGGCTACTTTCATGTAGTTATATATTTAAGTCAAAGACAATTCAATATAACAGAAAATAAAAGTAAAATGTATCTGAATAATAGATTGCAATAAATTTGGAAGTAAAATGTATAAATAACTTGCATTAAATTACTACTCTAATGAAACTGAATATAAGTAGTCAAAAGAATTCTGAGAATTCAAAGAGGCCAAAGAAAAACTATGATAAACAAAATCAACAATATCGACCTTTGTTAACTGAAAAACATCAAAGCACAACGTTCTTCAGAATACATAGGCCACTCCCATTTATTTTTGTGCAATAGCTGGAGCTAAAATCAAAAGACTTGCAATAACTAATGCAAGATTTACCTAATGCAATCATGGAAACAATTAGAAAAAAATACAAATTTCAATGTGGCTTCTTTATAGATTTAAGGGAAAGTCAGTCAGCCATTTAAACTACATACATTTGCATAGACCTTTATGCAAAAGAGGGCTCTTCTTCTGACCTCACTTAAGTCATCTTGAGAAGCTAAGATAAGTGACTGCACGAGCTGTGAATATACATTTCCTTCCTTTCCAACTTGAAACCAGAGTAATCTTTTGATTGTTCTGGTTGCGGTTTAACAAATTGGGAACTATTTCTGCACACAAAAATAAATGAATGACGTTAGAATTGCATAGCTAAAATGGTACATAAACCAATAGTCATCTTTCAAGGCATCTTTGAGAGTATCAATAAAAGATAGAAAACTTCGGTGCAGTGTGGATGAATTGTGCCAAGAGATAGATTTAGTCAAACCCATAAGTACTTGTAGTCGAACCATTATCTTCTAGGTACTGAGAATAAATAAGATTATACGACAATGCCTCAATGCAATGTACAATTATTATTTCATTTCTTCTAGTATGATAATAGGACTTAAGCACTCCATACCAACAAAATTTCAAGCCCAACATACGTGAACAGGAAACAATGATCAAAAGAATCAAAAGTATATGGTCTAGTCTTTCCCAATTTAATTGGGTCCTTCCAAACAAGTATATGGAAGAAGAAAAATAGCAAAAAAAAAAAAATAGTAGCATTGATGGAAATTCAATTTAACAAATCATCCTACACAATATTGTATCATTTAGGCAAATTTTTTCTTAACTACTTTGGCAAGTTATTTTAGATAGATCATATGGTCAGTTTGAAATTTATTCTCAAGAATATTTAAAGCCATGAATTTTGTTTTACAAACTCACTTTGAAATATTTTTTTCATATGTGAGAGCAATTAATTCGCCAAACTCCAAAGCATCTTGTTCTCTCACATTTCAACTAATCCATTAATTAGCCCCTGAAAAGTCATACAGAACCGTAATTGAATGATTTTGAATCGCAAAAGGCTAAAAATCTCAAAGAAAACAAAACTTAACCATAACAGGATACACTTTATAATTAGTAAAACAAGAATTGAATTACATAATTCATTTTTCAACATATTGGGGGATGTGGAAAATCTGAAGAAGTCACCTGCAAAAATATAGGCAACAAAGGGTGAGAATGCAAAGTCCAGGAATATGATCTGGTCCTCCCTGCAACAGAATTACAATTGTATGTTACCATACAAGACACAAACAAAATACCACAACTCTGTTGGTATCCTTCGTTGGAAAAAAGAGATCTCTTTCTTTTTCTAAGCTCTTTATCTCAAGCAGTAGAGAGAGCATCTCGGATAGCATGAATGAAGAAAGGACATAGCAAACACATTTGATGCGTGCAAGTGTGAATCTGACACCTCAGAACTTTCTATCACTCCATTTTAATGATAGATGCTTGCCAAGAAATAGCTAGTTTCTTCATTGTTTACCTCAAAATCTACAAGAGGTTACTTCATGGCTACCAATTCCACTGGACCAAAACTGGGCAACATTCAACTCCATTGCAAAACCACCTTTAACAGGAAAAGCAAATGATTTATCTTAGGCCTCTCCAAAGGACATATCTGTTAAGGAGCATATCAAATAAAGTGCAAGTTCACAATATCATAAGATGTTAGCAAAGCACATTGTACCGGAATTGTATCAAATCTTGAAGCTCTCATTGATTGTTGCCGGAACCCATGTAGCTCCAAGAGGCACCTCAATGAACCTTCTTTCGATATGACCTATCATTTTAAGAGTACAACGGAGATACATATTTGTTAAGGAGCATATCAAATAAAGTGCAAGTTCAATATCATAAGATGTTAGCAAAGCACATTGTACCTGAATTGTATCAAATCTTGAAGCTCTCATTGATTATTGCCGGAACCCATGTAGCTCCAAGAGGCACCTCAATGAACCTTCTTTCGATATGACCTATCATTTTAAGAGTACAACGGAGATACATATTTGTTAAGGAGCATATCAAATAAAGTGCAAGTTCACAATATCATAAGATGTTAGCAAAGCACATTGTACCTGAATTTTGTATCAAATCTTGAAGCTCTCATTGATTGTTGTCAGAACCCATGTAGCTCCAAGAGGCACCTCAATGAACCTTCTTTCGATATGACCTATCATTTTAAGAGTACAACAGAGATACATATGAATCCAAAAAATTGACACTCATTTAGCAACTGCTCATGAGCAAAACTAACATAAACTAAATTTACAATCTAGCAATAAAGAAAATGAAAACGGGTGAACAAGTTGTAAAGAAAAATCTGTTGGGAGAAAATATGGTAACAACGAACTAATACTAGAAAATAGGTCAAAAGTATCATATCAAAAGTTCCTAGGTGTAGTAGTCGTGGAGGCTCAGAAGTAGAAAGTGCAGTCATTGTGCATGCAATCTTCTGGGAATAAAACAGAACCTGCTCGATTACCTAGCATAAATGAAGTAATTAAAAAGAATAAGCTAGCAACAAGTAAAGTTGGATGATAACTAAATTTAGATAGAAATAAACCGGAAATTTAAAGGTAAGCCAATCTGCTAGAGGTGGTCCAACTTTACATGACACTAACAGACCACTAGATTTGTTCAAAAATACCCCTACGAAGGGCCTTTGGGAATTTGACCTACCTTCCATACATGATGGCAAAAGGCGAATACGCTCGCCCCCAGCGCCCTCGCTAACCCATCCCAGGGCTAACACGAAGGAGGTAAATCACAGGCGGGACCTACCTTTCCATACATGGTTACTTATACCATTGTTGGCAATGCAAGGGTGATGTGAGCAAATTATCAGCTGGAAATATGAACCATCGAAAGAGGAAATAGCTGCAGTTGCAATAAGAAGAAAACATCTCACTAACAGTTAAACAGATAGTAGATTTGTACCTCATACCAACTCTGTGTGTCATTGACCACGCATGCATCATCTTAGGAAGTTAATTGGCATAAGAAGTTTGGAATAAACTTGATATAGCACCAAAAGTGAAAAAACAAACACTAGAAACTTAGGCAATGAAAACAAACCAAAAGGTGTCCATATGCCTAGAAGAGAAACACAAAGAGCAAAGTCTCAATCAAAGAAGCCTAAACCTTGTATGACTCCGACTAGAGTATAAGCATCAAATAGCATGAATATAAGTATTAAATGCATCACAATATAAAGTGGCGACTTGGGGTTAAGCAGATCTAGGTGTCCATATGCCCCAACCATACAAAGTAAGTCATTTAAGTTTTGGAGGAACTAAGGCAACAACCTAGTAGATCACAATTGACCATAAGTTACAAAGAGCACATAGATTTAGTAAGGAACACAAACATTTACATAAACTTCAATTGTGAAATTTTCTCAATAACTAAAGACAACCAACACCTATATTTTCAAGAAGAAGATTTACCAACAAAATTTCCAAAGAAGAGCCAATTTTGCATAAGCAACCTTCCGAACATTCCAACTGGGTTGATAAATTAGACAAACTAGCAATTACAGCACAAATCAAAAGCCACTACTAAGTAAAGAGATTAGAGAGAATAAAATCATCAAAAAATACAAAAGGCTGTTACAAGAATTTTGAGACCCTAGAAAAATTAAACCACTGAATCATTCCCCTAACTAGTTTCCACAAAATATAAAAAATAAAAAATAAACATGAACAACCCTTTTCATAAAACATAACAAATAATGTTAAAAAAACTTTGAAAATGTTCCACAAGCAAAACCTCAAGTCTTATCAATGACTTGTTGGGCCTGTCCCCATAAACACGTTAAAATTCCTTATCAGATAAGTGCTAAAATCTAGTGTAGATACAAAAAAATTACAATATCACATATATCAAGCAAATTGTTTATATGCAACATGTATAGAAATCTTAACTTCCAAAAAAAGCAAGCTCCCAAATTACAAAAGAGCATTAGTGATCAGGATAGCCATTACAGAGTTTAAAACTACCAACGCAACATGAAAATAGCTTCATGCATCTATCCACTGCAAGACTGCAATCACAAAAGTAAAACAATCAGATACACCACATTTGTACAATATATTAGATTTGTTGAACAATCAAATCTAGGTAAAATTATTCAACAAAGTAACTGTTTCACTAAGCAAAGTAAAAAAAAATTTATTGTGATTCAAATTTAAAGTTGAATTGATCAATATCTAAAAGTAAAACAATCAGATACACCACATTTGTACAATATATTAGATTTGTTGAACAATCAAATCTAGGTAAAATTATTCAACAAAGTAACTGTTTCACTAAGCAAAGTAAAAAAAAATTATTGTGATTCAAATTTAAAGTTGAATTGATCAATATCTAAAAGGTCATCCAAAATATCTAAAGAAGTCAAGATGTAAATAAAAAGAAATTATGAAAAGGATATTATTTAAAGGTAACTAAGTAATATAAATTATTAATTAAAGAATATATTAATTGGTCGCCAAAAGGAAAAGGGTCAATTGACAATTTGTTTTGTTGAATAAAATCAACATTTTTGTAAAGAAGCAAGCTATGAAGAAATATTAAGAATGTCTTCAACTAGCTTAACAAATTGATATTATAATTATTCTTTAAAATACTTAATTTTTCTATTTTACAAAGAACAATATAACTGCAAATCAGTGTAAACTTAAAAGAGAAAAAAACTTGTAGTAAAAATGCAATTGATTCCATTATTACGGCTATATAAAATAGAGCAACAATCAAGCAAAAAAAACAGCATGAAAAAGTAGAATGCCTCAAAAATATATGCAAGACTAGAATGGAATTAAAGTGTTTAAACAAGTGGTGAAGATGTTGAGTCAACACAAGCATAGCCCCAACTTTGGCAACTCCTTAAATAGTACTCAAACACCTTAAAAATATTTATAAGAAAAAAAAACAAATATTTATAAACATAAACACAATTACAACAACTAAGACAAGAAAATGTTAAGACAAATAATGATTTTTAACTTATTAGGTATAACACTAGACACAGTCAACGTGCAAGAAAGCAAACACCAAATCAGATTATTTCTATATAATACCATCCTAATAAATAAAATAAAATTCCTAAAGTAACACCAAGATAAACTTCTAACTTATAAGAAACTTTCGGAATTATAGCATGAATTATAGAAAAAGAGAATTACGACACTTTTTATATTAAGTTGTTGGCCCTCATGTTTTTATCCTAATTATGCAAAAGTCACTAGTTTAAAAGACACACAAAATAATTCATTCCTTATTAAATATGTTCTGCTTATAAGTGGTAAAAAGGAAGATGTCTTGATTAACAGTCCATTAAAAGAGAAAAAGTGAAAGTTCATGAAATCATAAGAAGTTTTTTCTATTTTGGAAGTGAACTTCTGCCAATCAAAAAAGGTACATATCACATATCTTGCACCAAATCTCAAAATAAAAACATTTTACGAATATAACTCTTTATAGAAATAAAAAAGGAGAAAGTACAAGAATAAGAAAACATGTATCTCTATTGATGCCCAAACGAAAGGCAATGCCGCTTCATAATTTCAACAACTTATGTCTTTTGCAAGAATTCAACAACTAAAGTAGAGATTCCAGTCCTAGAATATCAAAATTTATGATAAGGTAAAAATTAGAATGCCCGAGATATCTGAATACTAATTATAATCTGAC
Organism: Zingiber officinale; assembly: GCF_018446385.1. Classification (NCBI taxonomy): domain Eukaryota; kingdom Viridiplantae; phylum Streptophyta; class Magnoliopsida; order Zingiberales; family Zingiberaceae; genus Zingiber; species Zingiber officinale. The sequence goes on along the minus strand of NC_055989.1, from coordinate 46,395,093 downwards.
TGAGTAAAGGAGGTCATGAAGATGATAAATATAAGAATGCCTAGAATACCCGAATATCAACTATAATCCAACTGAAGATAATAAGCATAAGAATGCCCAGCATACAGCAATACCAATTATCATCGAAGTGGGGAGAGTAGCTCGATCCCACGACCAAAAATAAATAATGCCCAAAATACCTGAATAACAATTATAATTCGATTCGAAAAGAGGAGCTCGATCACTCAATCAGGAGGATAATGATAAGAATACAAAGAAATCCAAAGAAAGCTGAGAATATCCGGATGTCCGTTCCACCCCAACGGCAAAGAGGGGATTTAGGAAGACTAAAGAAGCCAATAGAATGGCCACGAATGTCACAAACAATAAAAATTCCAATCGGGGAGAGGAAATCGGAGGGTAATAAGGAAAAGGCAAGAATACCCCGAGAAAACCATGAATACCAAAAGTTCTAGAAGTCCCATCATAATCCAACAGGGAGAGGAGTTCAATTCTTCGGTCAGGAGGATAATAAGAAGAAGAAGAAGAAGATCTAGGATCCACAAGAATGCCAAGACTGCCATGAATATCCGAAATCCATTCATGTCCAAGAGAGGAACTCGATCCTTCGGTTGGGAAAGTAATAAGAAGACCATAAATACCAGAAGTAGTATCTATCCCGATTGGGGAGAGCAACATGATCCTTTGGTCAATAGGGTAATAAGGAAAAGACCAAGATACCCCTGAATACAATGAATACTAGAAGTGCCAGAAGTCCCGTCAATTCCTATCAAGGGAGGAGTTTGATCCTTTGGTCTAGAGGACTAAGAGCATCATTGTCAACTTTGAATACCAAACAATTATACTACCAAGCTTGATTTTTCCATCAATAGTAGTTGAGAAAATAAATTGCATGAAGAGAAAAAGTGAATTCGTGTGATAGTTAAACTAATTAAGAAAACTTGACTATGAAAATAAATAAAATGACAAAAAGAAACAAGAAAAAACATCAAAGATCAAAACATTAGATACCAACAACCTACCCTTTCGACTTCAAAGAAATGAATTACCTTATCAAATTTCAAGAAAAACAGAAGAACATTCGCCAATCATCTACATGTAAGCAAGTGGAAACAAGAATCCAAACCTAGAATGAAAGAGCATGTTGTCATTATAAATCTTAGCAGTTATTTACAATTTGACAAAGTTTACTAATTGACTGATATGTCCAAAATAAAATACCTATTTTCAAAAAGCTTTGAAATTATTCTATCATCTAATCTGGTCATGTATGACTTTGCATATTGGATGTCTCCACCTACACCAAATGATCAATTGCATAATAAAAAATAAAAATTATTCAAAACAATATGAAATTAAAGATAAACTCCAAGTGATAATTATAATGAAAATGAAAAAATTAGTGAACAAGTTGTAAAGAAAAATCTATTGGGAGAAAATATGGTAACAACTAACAAATAGTAGAAAATAGGTGAGAAGTATCATATCAGAAGTTCCCAGGTGTAGTATAGCCGTGGATAGGAAGTGTTGTCATCATGAAGTGCGTGCAATAAGTCTTCTTGGGAGAAAACAGAATATGCTCGATTACCTAGCAAAAATGAAGCAATTAAAAAGAATAGCTAGCAACCTAAATTGGATGATAACTAAATTTAGACAGAAATATATTGAAATATAAAGGTAAACGAATATATTGGAAGTTGTCCAATTTTACATGACACTTACAGACCATTAACTATTTGCTCAAAAATACCCAATGAAGGGTCTTTGGAAACTTGACCTTTAGCATGTATGTCTTTTGCAGAAATACACATCAGCTATCTTGTGTGCCCAATTAGAAAGAGGGGCTAGACAATAAGTAAGATTTAGCATAGTCTCAAACGTTCATGAGTGCAGTAATGTTATTTCATCTGCAGCATATTGTTTGTGGATGAGAAATAAAATGGCCCAACCAAATCTGGGTTGCAACAAATGTTTAGCTTGTAACAATAAAACACAATCACTAAGGATCATTAATTCAATTAATAGATTATGATAAACAATAACTTCTACAGTACCTATAAAGAATCTTGAAATACGAAGGCAAAAAAAAAAATACATATTCGATGACTGACCAATGTAGGTAGCTAGCCATAAGTAAATATTATATGAGCAATAGCCATCTGATCAAGAGTCCAAAGCATAACTGAGAGATTTTTCTGAATAAGCTTAATCCTATGATGGATACTAATCAAAAAAGGTACGTATAAGATATCTTGCACCCATATCTAAAAATAAAAATATTTTACGAATATAGTTCTTTATAGAAATAAAAAAGGGCAAAGTCAAATAATCTCCCAACCGAATAAAGGAGTTTGATCCCTTGGTCGAGAGGATGACAACTAAAAAACTAAGAATACCAGAAGTCTCATAATGTCCCAATAGAGCATATCAATAATGTTTTAGCCGGGGAGAGGAGCTCAATTACTATAACAGGAGGATAATAACCAGAAAGCTAAGAATACCAGAAGTCCAATAATGTCCCGACCGAGGAAAGGAATTCGATCCCTTTGTCGAGAGGATGACAACTAGAAAACCAAGAATATCAAAAGTCCAATAATGTACCAGCTAAGGAGAGGAGCTCAATCACGATAACAGGAGGATAATAATCATAAAGTCAAGAATACCAGAAGTCCAATAATGTCCCGACCGAGGAAAGGAATTTGATCCCTTGGTCGGGAGGATGACAACTAAAAACCAAGAATACCATAAGTCCAATAATGTCCCAACAGGGCATATCAATACTGTCCCAGCCGAGAAGAGGAGCTCAATCACTATAACAAGAGGATAATAACGAGAAAGCCAAGAATACAGAAGTCTAATAATGTCCCCACCGAGGAAAGGAGTTTGATCCTTTAGTCGGGAGAATGATAACCAGAAAGCCAAGAGGAGGATAATAATCAAGAATACCAGAAGTCCAATAATGTCCCGACCAAGGAAAGGAATTCGATCCCTTGGTCGGGAGGATGACAACTAAAAACCAAGAATACCAGAAGTCCAATAATGTCCCAATATGGCATATCAATAATGTTCCAGTCGAGAAGAGGAGCTCAATCACTATAATAGGAGGATAATAACGAGAAAGCCAAGAATACCAAAAGTCTAATAATGTCCCAACCAAGGAAAGGAGTTTGATCCTTTAGTCGGGAGAATGATAACCAGAAAGCCAAGAATACTAGAAGTCCAATAATGTCCGGACCGAGGAAAGGAATTTGATCCCTTGGTCGGGAGGATGACAACTAGAAAATCAAGAATACCAGAAGTCCAATAGTGTCCCAATAGAGCATATCAATAATGTCCCAGCCAGAGAGGAGCTCAATCACTATAATAGGAGGACAATAATGTCCCAACCGAGGAAAGGAGTTTGATCCCTTAGTCGGGAAGATGATAACAAGGAAGCCAAGAATACCAAAAGGCCAATAATGTCCCAACCGAGGAAAGGAGTTTGATCCTTTGGTTAGGAGGATGACAAGTAGAAAACCAAGAATATCAGAAGTCCAAAAATGTCCCAGCCTGGAGAGGAGCTCAATCACTATATCGGGAGGATGATAACCAAAAAACCAAGAATACCAGAAATCCAAAAATGTCACGACCGAGTAGATAGATTTTTTTTTAGACAACTAGAAAACCAAGAATACCAGAAGTCCAATAATGTCCCAATAGAGCATATCAATAATGTCCCGCCCGAAGAGGAGCTCAATCACTATAATAGGAGGACAATAATGTCCCAACCGAGAAAAGGAGTTTGATCCCTTAGTCGGGAAGATGATAACAAAAAAGCCAAGAATACCAGAAGTCCAATAATGTCCCAACCGAAGAAAGGAGTTTGATCCCTTGGTCAGGAGGACGACGACTAGAAAACCAAGAATATCAAAAGTCCAATAATGTCCCAATAAAGCATATCAATAATGTCCCGACCGGGAGAAGAGCTCAATCACTATATCTGGAGGATGATAACCATAAACACAAGAATACCAGAAGTCCAAAAATGTCACGACCGAGTAGATAATTTAGGTATAATATTAAAAATTCTGATAAGACTAGGAGACAAGTCACGTCTGGGATAGAATACTAATAAGATTAGAAAACCAATCCACTAGGGGATATTTGTGAAAAGAGACTAGCCCATGCCTGGGGATACGTCGAAGATATAAGAAAACCAAGATCACCTAACAATATCGAGAAGTCTAATAGGATAATAATTCCAATCCCACCCAGAGATAGTAAGTGAAAAAACCAATAAGATCTAAAAAACAAATGTTGTTGAGGGTTATTAGTAAGATCAGAAAACCAATCCCCTAGGAGAATATTAATAAGATATGGATAAGATTATAAAATTAATCCTACTCGGGGTGCAAACCAATACAATCAAAAAAAACAATCCCGTAAGGAAATATTAATAAGATCAGAAAAGCAATTCCGATAGGGAATAACTTAGAAGTCAAATAAGATAAGAAATCCAATCCGCATTATAAGATACTATAGCTTGGAGGTTGTTATTCTCAAATAAATAGAGATTCTACTATAGGCAATTATTAGTAGAGACTCCTATACTTCAACCAACATGGAATATTGTAGGTTAACATGGTTTTTGGCTTAATCAAATTGCTTCATTAATATATAATCTATATCCCCTATACAACAACAATCAAGCCTTATTGGCAGGGTCGGCTAATCAAAATCCTCTATGGAACTAAATATTCCCCTCTTATATGTAAATGATAGAAGTCAGATGTAAACAGTTCAAAATACATACAATAATAAATAATGCAATTAATACAAACCAATAGCATTTTTCAGCATGAATTCTCACTAAGTCTATTGATCCATGCTAGCCATATATAACAATGCAATACATACACTTAATTTGCAAATCAATTAAGCCCATTGCTAAAATTAAGATAGCTCATAGCACCACTAATTCTCCTTCACAATCAATAGCAGAAAAATTAATAAATTCGGAATGTATACACCAACCATCATGTGTCTACATTTGTTGAGCCATTTAAAAGTTCAAATAGATGTGATTGATTGAACGTATAATCAAAAATAAATCAACATATATCCATTTCAAAATGAACAACCAACGAGGACTAACAAAAACCTATATTGTATTAGTAAACTTTTAATAAAGCACAAGCCTGATCATATAGCTGATAATATCAAAGCTTAATCAAAATAGCCAAGAGTGAACTTAATCGACTCCTGATCATATAGCTGATAAAAAATTGTTTCATTGAAATTAGCACAAGCCTGTTCCTGGTTAGATTGATCCTCGTAATCAAATAGAAAGCACATATGAAAATAACTATTGTAAGAAGAACCTTAGAGGACTCATTCTGAATTTCTAAACTCACTTTCTATATTTCAAACTAATAAAGACCAGAAACATATGAGACCAAAAGAAGGTGAAATCATAATTAATTAAGCTAAAGAACCAACTATAGAAATGTCAAAGCAACTATTATAAAAGCAATCAGAAACGAGAGCAAAAAAAAACCTGGATGCAAATGGCAGCTCTGTGCTCCTTGATGTACATATATTTCTGCAGACCAAGGAAACAATGAATACTAAATTGGAGTACGACAACAACTGAATGAATATACATGAAGCCATCCCCGAACATGCAAAAAATTGTGGCCAACCTAAGAAAAACAAAGAAATGTCATGCAATTTGATATCTTAATAAAATTATGCTATGCACATAAGGAATCAATATATATAAAGAATTGCAACCCAAGAGAATAAAGTAGAAAAAATTATATAATCAAAAAGTGGAACTAATGTTATCACACTAATTCACATCTATCCAATAAAATTTAAAAATTATATCCGCAACATGGATCGACTACTTCATTAGTGACTACCACAATGCTCGTACTCTACAAAGAAGTTTGTAAATATTCCTTGGACCTTGGAAAAAAATAGCTTATAAAAAAGCCAATTTCTTCAAAACACTTCAGATTAAAAAAAAGTAAACATTTGATGGCCCGCAAAAGCTTCCACAATGCCATTTTGACTTAGAACTATGCATTTTATTGAAAAAGAATTTCTGCAAAGTACCTATTGTAATTGCAGCAATTGCAACAACTCTAGTGACAAAAAACTCTGTGACTAACGAAAGTTTTGAAGTGGTTCTAAATTATCTTTGCAACATTTTCCAAAACCCCATTTCTCCGTGCATCTAAAGTGCAATCTAACCAGCTCTACGAATTATTTTAGGCTCGCCAAGCAGGAAAAGACAAATACTTCTTGTAAGCTCATAAAGATATATGGCCTCAAATTTAACAACCGTAAAGACATCAACACATTGTTACATATTTTTACTTACAGTGGCTTCGAACAAATCATGCAAAACATGAAAGAGGACGAGTTAAAAGAAAATTAACTAAGAACTTTACCTACTAGTTACATGTGATTAACTTTCAAGATAAAAATTATTTTTTAGAAAAGATAATCACATGATGGCTGAGTGTCAATGGGAATGATGTTAAATACGTAGGTACAAGAACAATTCAAAGTTTAGAAGATATGTTATACTTGACCCAAGGACTAACTTCCAAGAGAATGTGAAGGGCATTAATCCTCCAATGCTATAAGAATAGGCAAAAGTAGTATTACGATACTGAAGCACTTATTGCACCTATTTAGTTAGGGAAAAGTATGAACATAGATCATGATCAAGAAAAAAAATGAGATTTTTGACATGTCAAACCCTCAAAATCACAAGAAGGTTGGATAATGAAATGGAATGAAGTTCTCTTGGTTTACTATTAGCAGCACCAAATGACTCATTTGCAATGTGAAGCCAAAAACTGATCATGTACGGTCAATTCCAACTACAAACAGCAAATACTTTTAAAGTGTACTGTATACTTTTAAAGTGTATGATACACAACTAATAACACAAAAAGAGAATTGAAAGTAATAGCCTACAAAAAATTAACAGAGATGGACTAAAAGGGAAATTGTCCATAAGGAGCATGATACTCAGTTGAAGACAAGGAAATTCTTTTATAAAAAACTGAAATGCCCATCTAAATTTACCTACATAAAAGAGTTGACAAGGAACATATCTGGACAACATTATTGCAAAAGAAAAACTTCAATATTATGCTGAAGATAAACGACCATGCTCATAACCTTGGTTTATTGTGTATTAACCAAGATCTTCCTAGCACTCTGGATGTCACTCAAGCTACAAAGGTTGTTTTCCTTGCAACATTATGTAGAAAAAGGAAATTTTCTTGATAAATAAAATAAAATGCAACTCTGGAAAATCAAAATTACTCAACAGAGTCATGTCATGGAAATTCCAATACCAAGAATTTGCAAAGACGCAAAACATCAAAGAATTGCAAGCATCCATAGCAGTAACCCAAGATCTTGTACATAACTAGGTCTCATATGGGCCTTCAACTATCCATGGACAGGAACAAGGAAAATGAAGTTGGTTTCAATTTGTCTAATTGAAATAAAAATGAAAGGAATGCATCCAAAAGTCATACCTTGCTATACAACTCAGGCTTCTATCAAAGAAACAGAATTATCTGGACCAGATCATTGAATGATTCATTTACCACCCTTCCTTTCGTGGAGAGAAAGAAAGTACAATGGTATTTTGTTGCTTTATATATTTATCTCTTTGAAAATATAGAAATCCTAAAATTCCTTTCTAATATGACAAACTAACATTATCGGATATGATGAAAGTAAAGGGAGTATTCATGGAGGCAGAGCATGGACCTATCACAAACAACCTCAAAGAGCTGAATTGCACCTAAGTTGCCTTAGACAACTTAGGCTAAGATTCTCAGTTCCATTAAATTAATAGGATGTCATAAGATCAAATGGAAAAGAAATCTTGAAAGGGGAAAATAAAATGTTTAAGTGTGCATACAAATTACTTACTACAAAAAATATTTTCAAGAAACTAAATGTCGAAGAATGTTATTAAGCTAACCCACATGTGTGTTGATTCAGACTAGAACTTTAAATTATACCTAACATTCTGTAATAAAATTTCTTATGACAACTGAACATCACAAACTGAGAAAGGAAATTTTTTCCCTTTTTCTTCAAGAGCAGCTTATACCTTAGAGATCATCTTGGTGTTCTGAGTTATCAAAGTTTAACACCATCATGTTGTGGTAAGTTATAAAAGGTATTATCTGTGAATGTATCTAGAAACCAAAAAAAATAAAAACTCTACTAAAGTAAATTTAACACACATTATTAAGAGCCTTCCACAATAATTTTAAATGGAAGCATCTGGGTATATATAACTTAACCCACCCACTCACACTAGGGATTATCACCAAGTTACGGCTCTCTAAAAAGTTTTTTTTATACAATTCAAATATTTAGATTTGGAAAATTCAACAAGAAATATTCACATAATGTATTGTCACTCAGTCTTTGCTCTCATTACCAAACATATAGCAAAATTGATAAGACAAGCTGTCTTGATTGAACGATTCCTCACCAGTCTTTGTTGTACCACATAATGTGAGCAACAACAAAGCAGAGAAAGTGAGTAAAAATGCATTTAAGAGAAATCCAGGCATTATAGATCCGAAAAAAATTACCACAGCACAAAAGATACCTGCAATAACCAAACCCATACGTTCTAAGTCAAAGAAACAAACACAAGCATAAGTTGGGAACCTAGTAAAATTACATCAACTTGTGTGACAAAAGTTACATTAACTCGCAGAAAATAACCTGAATTTCATAGGTAAAGAAGCAATAAAACAAACGTTACATTAACTCGCAGAAAATAACATGAATTTCAAAGGTAAAGAAGCGATAAAACAAAGTGAATGTTTGCACAAATGGCTCTAGTACCCAGTACAAACCAAGAAAAGGAAACAAAACCAAAACGAAATCAGACAAAGAAATTATGAGATTTCACTACAATAAGCAGCCAATCACAATACTAGGGCATGGAACAAAAATGCCCAAATCCCACAAACACGAAGCAAAATTTCTGGCATCGGAAAAAAAAACAGGGAGCAGGAAGCGGGATTGGATACCTTGCCCCCGGTGCCCATCACACCTCGCGTCGCTGAAGCTCCTCTTCACGCAACGAGTCGAGCGGAAGGGAGGAACCCCGAAAATTGGAAAATGGGCCGGCAGAAGGGGAGGAGGCGAGGAAGCGGGGCGGACGGAGTAGAAACCGAGGAGAAAACCCGACGCAAGGAGAAGCCCGACTCAACCTCTTCTTTCCCCTTCGACTCCGTGTGGCGAGGAAAGGGGTGATGTGGGAGACGGAGCAAAGCGATGACCTGCCTCTCACGCAACGGCATTATAGCACTCTAACGGTCATATGCTTTATTATTAATTGTCATGTAAAAAAAAATTAAGAAATTTGTTGATTTTAAAACAAAATAAAGATAATGATTATAATTAGATATTTAATTATGAAATTTTAAATAAATAATTTTAAATAAATTATAATTTGATAATAATTATATATTAAATTATTTTTAAAAATATTAAATAATTAATCACATATAAATAGTTTTAAATTTTAAAAATTATATATTTATCAAATTAAATATTTAAATAAAATATATAAAGTCAACCAGATCGTCTAATGTTGCAAATCAGATTCGAAGTCAAAATATATGGTCAATATACGGTATCAGATTCAGTTTCAGAAATCAAACTCACTGCAGTTGCATATTCTGTATCATGGCAGGCTTGTGTTCATGATTTTTTTATCTTGGAATGGATGAGTAATTGAGGTTGTTCAACCTTTATATGAGATACTGCAGTAAATGTTGATCCTCACCTACATTGTTGTTGTAATTATAACAAGAATGGTGTATCAAGAGTATTGCTCTTTTAGTCTTTGTAGCTCAATACTCTTTCGGTATTAATTGTTGTGTCCTAGATGCTTTGTTGTCACTAATTCTGATTGCATTGATAATTGCTTCTGTTCAAATTCAAGACTATATGAAATTACTGTACTCCTGGATTGCTTTAATTCATGATTTGCTGCAACAATGATTTGTAGCACTGTCTCACTCACACTGAGCTAGATCCTGCGTTGAATTTCTGCTACTTTGAGCTCTGAAATTCTGAACTAGAACCTGCTTGTTTTCTAGATTGAGATGTTGTCGAACTTATCCACACCATAAAATTGTATTGTTGTATTTCTCTAAGACTTTCCATCAGCTTGGAGCTTAAATATTTTATGTCATGAAGCCTCATTTAATGTATCGAATTTCTCTTAAAACATCAACTACTAAAACTGATTGCTACTTGATTGATATGTGCCTACGTAGGTTGGCTCAGTGGTACTTACAGGTGGTATTATTGCAATAGATTATAGGGTCGATTCTCAACATGAGTGAAATACATCGCAGGTCACTTGACCTCATAAGGGTCATTGTGTTGGACGAAGCCCTCATGATTTACCACCCTTCCAAATGACATGAGGCAATCCGGAAGGAGCACTTGGTATGAGGATTATCATCTTTTCCTACAATCAGTATTGATTGATATGCACTCCAAATTTTGGAGTGCAATCCCAGCTACAGTAGAGCAGGAATTAAGCAATCCTCTCTTTATGGACTTGCATGTATCTCGTTTGCTCATATTGTATATGCCACATGATTTGTTTGTTTTATTATTTGATTGACAACGCCATAAAATACAGAAAGTAAATCTTCTCCTGTTCCCATTGCCATAGGAGCCACTTGGTTATAAGTTTAGGCTTGGAAGTCTTGAGAGGAGATCAAGCGTGTTTATAAAGAAGAAGACCGAACACCTGTTTTCACTTCAACTCACCAACGGATGTCTTCTTCTCATATAAATTCCTCCTTTCCCCTCCCTTATGCAAGCCTCATCTATGTTTGAAACATCAGGATTAAGCCTCCTTCTCATATAAATTGGTTTGTATAAGTTCATAAGCTTGAAATCTTAATTGGAGCATCAGGATTATGTGAAGAATCCAGATCAGATAGGATGGTTATTAAGGAAGGCAAACTAAAGGTAGGAATACCTAATTACAATAGACACCAAGTTAAATATAATATTAATATATTGGTAGTGCTCTATCTAATAAACTATAAAATCTCTAGTTTGATGGCCATTTAGTCTGTACTACCTCTGTCTAATATTACTTCAAGGGATTCCTTAGTTTCCTGATGAAAATCGTTTAAACCTCACCAATGTGAGGTATATTAATTCATTTCTTATCTTCATCCAAAGTAACTAATCCTGTCCGAGAGTTGAGTAGACGGACGCTAGGGACGTGGCGTTCTCTGCTGACTCCGCGTAGACTCTGGGCTGACATGGACTTCAGTGAACCTGCAGCAAAACCGAGCCGGGAAGGGGATCCCGGCGACGACCCTCCAATGCTCAAGTCAGGCGAGAAGAAATCGAAGCAGAGTAACGAGGCCAAGAGCTACAGTAGATGAGAATGCATACCTCCGTCGAAGTCTGGGGGTCCTTATATTGGATCCCTGGGAGGCACGTGCACGTTTCTCGAGGCATACATGCTTCCCAAGACATACCTCAAAATGTATGTGTCGGAAAAGTACGTCTGACGCCATACCGCAACCGTCCGAGTATATCTCTGACATAACAGTAGAAACTTCCACCGTACGATTCTCTGTCCGGTCCGACCGCCGACCATGCTGTTCGTCAGCGGCACATGTCTCAAGAAGGATGTCACCAGCTGCCCCCTTCGTCCTCTTCTGCACCTTTTGTCTGTTACTAGTCCGACCGGGAGAGATGCTTGGACCCACTGCCATCCGGGAGGGGACATGTATTGGACCGAGCGGGAAGGCCGCTCGGCCACATACTCGGACGGGAATGCCTTCGTTGATCCGCAGCTCGTCCGAGCGAACAGGCCGCTCGACGCGTCAACTTTCTTAGGCGGACTCGTGAGCATCGGAAACCCGACTCGCGGTCGAGCTATTTCTGCGCCGCTCCTGGCGCGGTCGTGGCCGATCAACCAGGTGGCATTCCGATCGGCCACACCTTTAGGTTGACTATCTTGGCTTTGACCTCCACGTGTCATTGGCCTCTATCCCGCACGAGACTCCACTCTTACTACCGGATCAGTAACTTTAATTTATTGTTAGTAATTTATCAAAATTCTAAACGGTAGCTAATGGCCATTTACTGGGCATATTCTTTTTACATCCAGGTTACACTTCACAAAATTCATTGCTTTCCTTGAACACAACCATGTAAACCTTACCAATGTCTAGACTAAATTATGGTAAAATAGTTCTTTTCTTCTGTTCATTCAACAAAACCTTAATTAGGGAATGTTTGTTATAAATTTTTGTTGGGTTCTTCGGGCCGCGAAAACCGCTTTTTCGCGTCGCGGAAACCCTGAGTCACCCAAAGCCGTAGATCCGTGCAAAGATTCGTAAACAAAACTTTTCGAAAAATCTTTTCTTGTACGAGTTTGTAAAACCTTTAGATCTACACTAGATAAGGGTTATACCTTCGAAGCGTGCCTTTCGCTTATCCCGCTCGTCCAAGGAGTTGCCGGATCTCTAGACCGTCAAGCGCCGGTCCTCTAGAAGTATCCACACGGACACGTAGGTGGAGAAAAACCTCACACAAAGGTGTGCTAGCACCTTGGTGAGATTCGGCCAAGCAAGGAAGAGAGGGAGAGGGAGAGCTTGAGAGGAAGAAGGAGGAAGATTCACCACACTTCAATGAAAATGAATGAAAATCAATCCCAATTCAAAAGTGGTCGGCCACTTCTCATCAAGTGTAACTCCCCATTAAATGCAATTAATGTGAAGTTAATAAGAAAATGGCTTTGTAACTTCCATAAGGTGGCACACCATGATGATGTGGAACATCATCATTGGTCCACCTAATGCCAACTCACCAATGAGGTGGCAAAAGGTCAAGTCAAAATTGACCTTTGGTCTTCCTTCTCTAGTCAAGTCCAACTTGACCCAATCTCTACCATGGTTGATCTAATCCAACCATTTGATTCGAGCCAACTTAATATAATGAATCTAATTCATTAAATTAAATTGATTTAATAAGTCATAATCTAAATTTGACTCATTAAATACATGAATCAACTTGAGTCGAACTCAAGTTAGCCCAATTAGGATTACTCTTAATCCAATTTGATTCATCAAATGAATCTAATCCTCTTGGTTCATCATATGAACCTAATCTCCATCTAATTGTCCTAAGTGTGTGACCCTATAGGTTCTTGTAACGTTGGCAATGCCCTAAACCCATTTAGGAGCATAAGTAATGAGCGGTATCTAGCAACACATCATTACTACCCAAGTTACAAGAATGTCGAGATCCGACATCACCTTGTGACTACTAATTGTGACTCCTCACAATATGTGACATTGTCCTTCTATCCTAGACATCTAGATTGATCAATGTGAGGCATAGACCGTGTCATCCTCTAATCAATCTAAATCTTGAACTCCAAGTAGACTCACTCGATCAAATGAGCTCAACATCTAATATTGACTCATTTGGGCATGGTCATGCACTTAGTGGTCTCACTCTATCAAGAATAGCGATCTCGCTCCCGTCATATGGGAGGGATAGATCCCATCTACATCACTCACATCCCTCTGCATAATTCGTTACATACCCAGTAATCGCCTTTATAGTCCACCCAGTTATGAGTGACGTTTGACGAAACTAAAGTACATAACTCCTTATGTAGGGATCCATGGTGACTTCAGGTCTAAGGACTAATAGTCATACTAATAGCCACATGAGAAAGTATATGACACTCATATAACGATCCATGATACTTTCTCATGGCGGGTCATTCAGTATACATTCTCTAATGCATACCCATGTGTCAGCTTGATATCTCTATATCCATGACTTGTGAGATCAAGTCATCGAGCTGACCTACATGCTAGTCTTATTGTATTAACATTGTCCCTGAATGCTAATACTCGACTAGGAATGATTTAGAGTAGTGTTCCCTATATCATCTCACTATCAATTCAACTAATCGATTGATATAGGTATAAACCTTCTACTCAAGGACACTATTATACTTAGTCTATTTGGCACTAATATAAATAAGTATAATAACCAAACAAATACCTTTATTAATATACAAGAATATGATATACATGAGTCCATACAATCATCAAATGATTGGCTCTAGGGCTCTAACTAACAATTTTTAGGATGATAAATTTAGTTAGCTTGTGCAAATAAACTTCTTTTCACTACATTGATTGGCTCATTCATTCAATGCTTTGTCTTTTGAGGTAGTGGAACTATTCTTAAAAACAGCTTTTGAGAAGTTATTAGAATTGTTAAACTCTATTTACATGTATTTCTAAACCCAGTGGAAGCTATCATGCCCTTTCAACTTGGTAAATAATGATAGTTACCTATTTGCATTTTTATTTCTTAATAACAGCTTTTGAGAAGTTCTTTTTTTTCTCAAGGTTATGGTTTATAATTAACCTATAGTTTGATCCCTACTCATAGCATCCTACTTCGTTCTAATATGGATGCACTGTCTAGGTTTTACTTCAATTTATGTAGTTGATCTATCTGACTCTTCCTTTTTAAAGATGCGTGGTACAAGTCACCATTCTGATATTTCCCTCCATAACCTTGGTTCTACACTTTTTCTTACTTTCGACATGCACATGTTTTAGGCATCCACATCATCTTTGTTTTGTTATCCCACATCATATTAGCTTTCGACATGCACATGCTTCGTCCGCACCTTCGAACTTCCCCCTGACCATAAATTAATATTAGCTTCTCCGTCTGATCGGCCTCATGATCCGCCGACTGGCACTACTTGTTTCTTTCAAGACCAGTTTGTAGCTGGTCTGCGTTTTCCCCTACATCGGTTCGTCATTGAAGTATGCAATTATTTTCGCCTCCCGCTCAGCCAACTCGTTCCAAACTCGTTTAGATTGTTGTGTGGCGTAGTTGTCTTATTTAGGCTGCACAGTATCCCTTTAGTTCCCAAGATTTTCCATTACTTCTACTATCCCAAACAGTCCGAGTGGGGTACTTTCCTTTTCCAGTCTCGGATCGGCCTTGTCTTCTTCAACAAAATGCCCACCTCTAATAAAAACTGGAAAGAATACTTTTTCTTTCTGCGTTTGCCCGAGTCACCGCCCTTCCGAACCAAGTGGCAGACCACCGTACCCTCTCCACCAGAGCTCGGTAAATACAAGAGCCAGCTGGCCTACCTTCACGCAGCCAACATGTTGGCCGACCAAAAGTTCAACATCCACGAACTGCTCTGCGAGGGTGTGTTATACATGTTCGGGCTGAGTCCAATCCGCTCGAAACTTCCGAGCAGCATGGGTAAGAGCTTTCTTGATCCCTTTTTTCCTTTTAATCTAACTGATTTGTTTTCCCTTTCTGCAGCTGACATCATGATGCGCGCTCGCGCTACCGAGCGGATGAGGTTGAGGGCCGTCGAGATTGAAGCGGCGACTGCTAAGGAGATGGTCGACCTTGGCATTGAGCCGATCGGCTCACACGAAGGTGAGAGCGGCGAAGCACCTACTGCTATCGGTGGATCGACCGTTCGGTTTTTTGCAACTGAAGCGGTGGGCAATGCTACTTCGCCCGCTAGACATCCCTCTACTCAAGATGAGGATGTGGAGCACTCGGCTGAGGACGCTCTTTTGGTGATCCGCAAACGGCGGCAGACGGAGATACATGCCCGATCGGCAACACCTGCGGAACAGGTGTCTGAGCAGGTTGGCGTTCCTTCCGTAGGGGTTGACCCGGCTCCGGCTTCGATCGAAGCAATTTCCTCGGATCGAACTCTTTCACAGCTTGATCTACCGGTAGATCCTATTGAAGCGCAACCAATCAGTTCTCTTCCACCGGCCCGTCGACGTATACGGTGCTCCGGCATCACTTCTGCTCTGACCGACCAATCCTCCGGTCCTTTAGGTTCAGCTTAGTCTGCTCCGAGTGGCCGCCGAGTGGTTAAGGCCGTCCTGCACCTACCAACAGAAGAGTTCCTTCTAGCAGCTGACCGACCCACAATTCCAGAGCACCAGATCATCATTCATGGACCGCTTGCCAAAGTATGGGAGGATGCGAGGGCTCGTGTTGCCCTGATGACCCCCGGTCAACTCGACGACAGCCATCTGCAGCAAGCCACCGGTGTATGCCTCATCAACCTCCCTTTACATTATTATTTTGCTTGGCTTTTAACGTTATTTTATATGAGTGCAGAGCTGGGTGGAGAGCATCGCAATCAGCAACCACTTGGTAATACTGGAGGAAGAGTTGAAGAAACTTAAGATTTCCGGGGGAGGCCCGGCTCAGGGGCCTTCACCTGCTGAGTTGAAGGCCAAGCTGGTCAAGACAAAGAGGCTCCTGGAAGATGAGCAGCATAAATCCTCTAGACTAGAAACCATGGTGGCTCGGCTTGAAGCCAGGGTCCAGTCACATAATCAGGAGATCAAGCTGGCGACTACAAGGAAGGACAAGGCCATTGCTGATCTAGATGCAAAAAATGTTGAGGCCCGGGCACTGGAGCAACGTGTCCAAGAATTGGCTAACCTGCTGGCCGTCGAACGGAAAAGCCGATCGGTGGAGCAGACTGAAATCCAAGGAAAACTGAAGAATCTCCAAGACGCCCTCAAAGCTTCTCGAGCCACCCTCAAAGAGTATCGAGACGGCGAATCAGGTCCCCTTACTGTGATGAGGCAAACTTATATCCGCTTAGACGATTTTGCCCAGAGGATATGTGACCGGCTCGTTATTGCGTTTGAGGAAGCCATTAATTCTACGATGGCTTATCTGAAGGGTAAGGGTCACCTTTCTGAAGCGACGGCTATCCCGCCTAAGGACCTAGCCGGGCTACTCGATGTCATCCCTGACTCGATCTTTGATTATCTGGAGTGAGAAGGGCTAATCATTTTGTAAGTTGTTGATGTATGTCAGCCATCCAGTGGGAACTTTTTAATGAAAAATTAGTTTTTCCGTGTCTACTCCTGTCATTAATTGATTTCTTATGTCTGAACGGGATACTTGACCTTAATTTCTGATAAGTCGGCATCGCCGCTTGGCCACTACTCGGTGATTTAGAGATTCTTTCGATCGAATATTCATGCTTGCCGAACCGACCCTTAGGTTGTCGTTTAACGGACTTCAGCTCGGGGGTTCTATAGTTGTCGGCTCGATTCAAGAGTTTAACGTCGCCGCTCGACGGTCTTCCGAGCGGGGTATTTATGGTCGCCGCTTCGACCCTAGAGTTTAACGTCGCCAATCGACGGTCTTCAGGTCGGGGGGTTTATAGTCACCGGTTCGACTCTAGAGTTTAACGTCGCCGCTCGACGGTCTTCCAAGCGGGGCATTTATGGTCACCGCTTCAACCCTAGAGTTTAACGTCGCCACTCGACGGTCTTCAGGCCGGGGGGTTTATAGTCGCCGGTTCGACTCTAGAGTTTGACGATCTTCAGGCCGGGGGGTTTATAGTCACCGGTTCGGCTCTAGAGTTTAACGTCGCCGCTCGACGGTCTTCAGGCCGGGGGGTTTATAGTCGCCGGTTCGACTCTAGAGTTTAATGTCGCCGCTCGACGGTTTGATGGTGCGTAGCCGTTCGACACAATTTGTTTCACCTTTGAGTTTCATGATTTCATTCTTACAGTCACAGAGTACTGAAGCGCAGAAATACACAACTGATTACATCGGCGCACCTTTCATCCAGCTCGGTACGGCTGGAGATGGATAGCGTTCCATAGTCGTTCTAGCTGCCGCCCGTCTTCATCCTCCAGGTAGTAGGCGCCTGATCGAAGCTTCTCGATGACCCTGAAGGGTCCCGTCCAGGGAGCCTCCAGCTTGCTCACATCGCCGACTGGCTTCACCTTCTTCCACATTAGGTCGCCGACTTGGAATGCTCTGTGGATTACTCACCTGTTGTAATGCTGCTTCATTCATTGCCGGTACGCCATTAGCCGAACGACTGCCTTGGCGCGCGTCTCGTCTATTAAATCTAGCTCCAGTTGTCTCCGATCGACGTTATCCACGTCGTATAGTTACACCCGATCAGATTCTATTCCGACCTCCATGGGAACGACAACCTCTCCTCCGTACACCAAATGGAATGGCGTAACCTCCGTCCCCTCCTTAGGGGTAGTGCGGATCGCCCATAATGCACCTGGGAGTTCATCTACCCAACTGCTCCCGACATGGTCGAGCCGTACTCGAAGGATCCGAAGGATCTCCTGATTGGTGACTTCGGCCTGCCCGTTACTCTGCGGATAGACCACGGAGGTGAAGTGTTGCTGAATGTCATACCCCTCGCACCATTCTCGGAGCTGCTGTCCGACGAATTACCGTCTATTGTCGGACACGAGTCGACGTGGAATGCCGAACCGACATATTATATGCTGCCAGATGAACTTCTTGACCATCTGCTCGGTTATTCTCGCCAGCGGCTCGACCTCCACCCACTTTGAGAAATAGTCTACCGCCACTAGTAAAAACTTCCGCTGTTCGGTCGCCATGGGGAAGGGTCCTACAATATCCACGTCCCACTGGTCGAACGGGTAGGATACTGCAGAGGCCTTCATCTCCTCCGTTGGCCGATGGGAGAAGTTGTGATATCTCTGACAGGAAAGGCAAGTTGCGACGGTCCGAGCGACATCTTCCTAGAGGGTTGGCCAGAAATATTTGGCTAGCAGGATGTTCTTTGCTAACAACCAGCCGCCTGAGTGTCCTCCGCAGGATCCTTGATGCACTTCCTTTAGTATATATTCCGCGTCTTCCGAGCTGACACACTTTAGCAGTGGACGGGAGAAAGCCTTCTTGTAGAGCTGGTCCCCGATGAGGGTGAACTGGCCCGCTCTCCTTCTTAGCAACTGTACCTCAGCCCGATCGAACGTAGCAGCTCCTGATCGTAAAAATTCCACTATGGCCGTCCTCCAGTCGCTCGGGAACGCGAGGCCCTCCATCCTGTCAATGTGTGCCACTAAGGATACCTGCTCGATTGGTTGCTAGGTGCCAATCGGTGTTATCGAACTCGCCAGCTTTGCCAACCCATCTGCCGCCTGATTCTTCACTCGGGAGATCTTCTGTATGACCACCTTACCGAAGTTGGTTTTGAGCTTGTCGAAGGCCTCCGCGTACAGCTTCAGCCTTGTCTTGTTTATCTCGAAGGTTCCAAGGAGCTGCTGAGCGGCTAACTGTGAGTCTGAATAAATTAACACCTTACTGGCTCCTACGTACCGAGCGACCTGCAATTCGGCTATGAGGGCCTCATACTCTACCTCGTTGTTGGTTGCACGATAATCCAGCCGAATAGACAAATGCATCCGCTCTTCTTGCAGTGAAATCATCAGAAGGCCGATGTCGCTTCCCTGCCATGTGGCCGACCCGTCCACGTACACCCTCCAAGTGGATTCGGGCTCAGGGTTCTGTACTTCAGTGACGAAATCCGTCAAGGATTGCGCCTTAATTACCGTTCAGGGCTGGTACTGTATGTCGAACTCGCTTAGCTTGGTTGTCCATTTGATCAATCGTCCGGATGCCATGGGATTTAGAAGTACTCTCCCCAAAGGGTTGTTCGTCATGACGACGATTGTGTGCGCGAGAAAGTAGGGTTGGAGTCTCCAGGCGGCGAGAACTAACGCGAAGGCAAGCTTCTCGAGACCAGTGTAGCGGGATTCAACGTCCTTTAGAATGTGACTCAGAAAATACACAGGCAGTTCTTCGCCGTCCGACCTTACCAATGCCGAGCCAACAACATGCTCGGTCGAGGATAAGTATATGCGGAGCGGCTCGCCGATAGTCGACTTGGCTAACACAGGTAAAGAGTTCAGATAAACCTTCAAAGTTTCGAACGCCCGGTCGCATTCTTCGTCCCACAGGAATTTGGTGGCTCGGCGAAGAATCTTGAAAAAGGGCAGGCTCCGGTCGGCCGTTTTGGAGATGAACCGCGAGAGAGCCGTTATCCGACCGGTAAGGTGCTATACCTCCTTCAAATTTCTGGGAGGTGACATATCCTGCAATGCATTTACCTTGCTGGGGTTCGCCTCTATGCCCCGCTCAGTGATGATATAGCCCAGAAAGCGACCGCTCTTTGCTCCGAAGAGACACTTCTGAGGGTGTAGCTTGAAGGTCTCCTCTATATCTGCACAAAGGTTGATAGCTCGATGTGATTTAATAAGGATGTCATCCACATATACCTCCAAGTTCCGCTCGATCTGCTTCCGGAACACCTTGTTCATGAGACGCTGATATGTGGCGCCAGCGTTCTTCAGTCCGAATGGCATCACATTGTAGTAGTAGGTGTCGTTTGCTGTGATGAAACTTACTTTCTCTTGATCATCCCTGGCGAGCGGGACTTGGTGGTATCCCTGATAAGCATCCAACATGCATATCAGTTCGCATCCCGCAGTTGAATCCACCATTTGGTCGATTCGGGGTATAGGGTAAAAGTCTTTTGGGCATGCCTTATTCAGATCTCGAAAGTCGATGCAGACCCTCCACTTGTTACCCCGCTTGGAGACCAGAACCACGTTCGTGAGCCAGCTCGGGAATTGCACCTCCCGCATATGGCTGACCTCTAGGAGTTTCTCGATTTCTGCCCGGATGATGACGTTCTGCTCAGTGATGAAGTCTCTCTTCCTTTGCTTCACCGGCCTCGCGTCCGGCCGGACATGGAGTTCGTGCTGCGCAATGCTCGGCGAGATGCCTGGTAGCACGTGTGTTGACCACGCAAAGACATCGTGGTTACACTGCAGGCACTTGATCGATTCTTCCTTTTGGCCCACTTCCAGGTTGGATGTAATGAATGTGGTGGCCCCCGGTCAGCCATCGTGGATCTGCACCTCTTCTTTTTCTTCATAAACTAAAGTTGGAGGCTTTTCAGTTTGGCGTTTACCTCCAGCCGCGGTGTTTTCCGAGCGGACCTTGACTCTGCTCGGACCATCTCCATATAGCATCGTCGAGCGGCCAGCTGATCTCCCCTAACTTCGCCCACCTTGTCTTCCACGGGGAATTTGATCTTTTGACAAAAGGTTGAGACGACCGCCCGGAACTCATTGAGAGCCGGTCGGCCAAGTATCACGTTGTAGGCAGACAGGGCGTCGACCACAATGAAGTTGGAGGTCCACACCCTTTGAAGCGGTTCTTCTCCTAGCGATATAGCCAGTCGGGTCTGGCCGACCGACAGAACCTCGTTGCCGGTGAATCCATATAACGGAGTTGTTGTCATCCCACAAGTTGAAGTTGGTCGAATATGTCGATAATAATGGAGCTCCAATAAATATGTAAATAGTATAATTATATTACACGCTATGAATGCTCGAGGGCGTGCAGGGTGGCACTTGACCCTTCTAAGTCTTGGGCCAAGGCGATCTCGGTCCTTGGTGCCGCCTTCCCGGCTGGAGACCATATGGATCTTGAGTGCGGCGTGACTTCCGCTATTGTCACCGTCACCTGGCCCACCATGATGCCTGATCTCGCCCTGAGCAATATCTCCTGCTTTCTTCCTCCTTCCGTCTGAGGATTGCGACCTCTCGGATCGATCATGATTGTTGTCGCCGGGGACTCAGCCACCTCGCCCGCCTACTTGTGTCGATGTCATCGATCTCGGCGATCGATCGGACGAGCGTGCAATCGGTGAGCAATCATCCCGCAGGTCAGGTACGTTGTCACGACCGGTGAAGAACAAAACATGAGAGTCAATACCTTTCCTTTTTGCTTGGGTGATCGGCCGCCACATGTTGGATGCGCCTTCTTCTGGGTGCTCCCTTAGTGCGAGGTCCCCTTGGGGGCTGATGACTGGCCGATAGGCTCTGTGGTGCTTCTTTCCCAGCTAGCTAGCTTCTTCCGTTGATATATTCATTTGCCTTCTTCAGCATGTGGTCGTAGGCGGCTTCTGATAGTGAGCGGAAGAAGTCTTCGTCGATTAAACCCCGAGTGAAGGCATGCATCATTGTCTCGATGAGACCATGGGATATCCATGGTTGCTGGTTGAAAACGGATGTAGGCTCCTCTCCTTGGCTTCAAGGAATAAACAGGGTCTTCTGCAACGCCTGACCGTGATGGTGGAGGAACGCCGCTCAAGTCCTAGAGATGATCCCATAAACCTCGAACCAAATCAAAGTGCGGAGGACAAGGTGGTGAGAAGACTGACTCCGAAGGTATTGATGTAGAGGGCGGATTATCGAACTTACCGAGATGGTCGTTCGATTGTCTATACTCTCCGATCGATAGAGGCATGTTTATGCTTCCATTCTGCCGCAGAACCGCGCGATTGATTCCGCCGGGAGATGACTCGATGAGGCACCTTTCACTTCTGGCGCCCTTCGCAGGCCCGTTGACTTGACCTGCTACCTTACCCGAGTTTGGAACAAAGCGATGGAACCGGAATAAGGGCGGCATCTCCTCCTTGTGCCGCCCCTCGACCTTTATTCTATGCCCAAGTGGAGTATTGTTCCCTCCCGCTACTTGCCGCCGCCGATGCCAGGCGCTGCTCATCGCCAGCTTGGCTAACGCCTTGATGTTGCCGCCTCCATTTGCCGCCTCGCCTCAATAAGAGCGCCGAGCTCCTTAAGAGGCCACGGCCACAGTTCGTCCTCCCTTTCATCTTCTCCTCTTGGATTGATCGCTCCCCAGTGCGCCAATTGATCTGTCCGAGAGTTGAGTCGACCGGCCGAGCTGGGGACGGACGTCCACGAGACTACGGACATGGACTTCAACTGCCATGGAACACGAGCCGAAGGGGATGACGACCCTCCAATGCTCAAGTCAGCGAGAAGCGAGCGAAATAGATGAAGAACAGTAAATGAGTGCGCCTCAGTAAGACTGGGGTCAGTGGACCTGGCCAATGGAGAGGATCTCCCGTTTTATACAACTTCCTATGACTTTCGAAATGTATGTGCATCAGAGAATGTCGCATGTCCGAGTATGTCGGGTCAAAGAATATCTACGATGAAACTCACCGCATACGGCTCTGTCCGCCACCATCTTTGCCGTGGCGCCACATGTCTCAAGAAGGATGTCACCAGCTGCCCCTTCGCCTTCTTCTACACCTTTTGCTCGATCCGATCGGGAGAGATGCTTGGACCCACTGCCGTCCAGGAGGGGACATGTATTGGACCGAGCGGGAAGGCCGCTCGGCCACATACTCGGAGGGGAATGCCTTCGTTGATCTGCAGCTCGTCAGTGTGAATAAGCCGCCCGGCGCGTCAACTTTCTTAGGCGGACTCGTGAGCCTTAGAAACCCGACTCGCGGTCGAGCTATTTCTGCGCCGCTCCTGGCGCGGTCATGGCCGATCAACCAGGTGGCATTCCGATCGGCCACACCTTTAGGTTGACTATCTTGGCCTTGACCTCCACGTGTCATTGGCCTCTATCCCGCACGAGACTCCACTCTTACTACCGGATCAGTAACTTTAATTTATTGTTAGTAATTTATCAAAATTCTAAATTGTAGCTAATGGCCATTTACTGGGCATATTCTTTTTACATCCAGGTTACACTTCACAAAATTCATTGCTTTCCTTGAACACAACCATGTAAACCTTACCAATGTCTAGACTAAATTATGGTAAAATAGTTCTTTTCTTCTGTTCATTCAACAAAACCTTAATTAGGGAATGTTTGTTATAAATTTTTAGGATGATAAATTTAGTTAGCTTGTGCAAATAAACTTCTTTTCACTACATTGATTGACTCATTCATTCAATGCTTTGTCTTTTGAGGTAGTGGAACTATTCTTAACAACAGCTTTTGAGAAGTTATTAGAATTGTTAAACTCTATTTACATGTATTTCTAAACCCAGTGGAAGCTATCATGCCCTTTCAACTTGGTAAATAATGATAGTTACCTATTTGCATTTTTATTTCTTAATAACAGCTTTTGAGAAGTTCTTTTTTTTCTCAAGGTTATGGTTTATAATTAACCTATAGTTTGATCCCTACTCGTAGCATCCTACTTCGTTCTAATATGGATGCACAGTCTAGGTTTTACTTAAATTTATGTAGTTGATCTATCTTACTCTTTTTTTTAAAGATGCGTGGTACAAGTCACCATTCTGATATTTCCCTCCATAACCTTGGTTCTACACTTTTTCTTACTTTCGACATGCACATGTTTTAGGCATCCACATCATCTTTGTTTTGTTATCCCACGAGTCATTGGAATATTGAAACCATAAACAATTTGGTCTTATTACAAAAGCAAGCTAAGCTCATTATTTCTTAATGAATTAAGTATCATATTTATAATAATTAACGACTCCAACAATAATAATAACAACTAGAGTTTATCCCATTAGTTGTTATTGGCAATATGAATCTTTTTACGTCGTTAAATTTTATCTTCTATTAGATTATTATCTACATTTATATAAATTTTATTTTATTATTATTATTGTTAATTAATTTTTTTAATTTTCCTCTTCCTCATTTAAAATGAGAATAAGATAAAAAAGAATATCTAAAAGAGAAATGCCACAGAAGATGGAAGAAGATAAAAATAAAGAGGAAGAACAAGTAAGAAGATTAAGAACAAAATGAAAAAAAAAAGAAGAAAATTCAAGAGGATAAAGAGGTAATACAACATGAATAAATTAAGTACTTTAAATTAACCTTCATTTGACGGTGCCTAAAATTGATGGTATCCATAGATATCATCATAATATATTTGGTAAGTCAACTTTAATTTAATTAAATCACTACTAAGTCAAATATAAAAATTAATAAGAGCTAACCGCTTGTCACATTAGAATTTTAATTAACAATAACAATATAAATAAGAGCATCTCGATTTTAATTAGTTGGTTGGGAGAGTTAGATTATAAAAAAGATAATAATTGAACAAGTTAAAGAAAAAAAAGTGCGACATGTTTTGTATTCTGCTTTAGCTACTTATTTATTTTCTTTCTTTAACGTGGTTTCTCGTTGTTTTATTTTGTTCTTTCTTTTGTTTATGTACCGTTTCTTCTTCTTTAGCTTACCATTTTTCTCTTCCTTAGAATGTGTTAAATACTTCTAAAATTCTTTTGATGGTAGGGATTATAATTGATTTGAATTCTCTTAATTATTAGGATTGAGATTGATCTTGATTGTACTCCCTTGATTGTAGAGATTGAAATTGATTTTTTTTCTCTTTCCTTATGCATATAAATACTTACATGTAAACATATTTATGATAAGATAGAGAAATTTTTTCCTAACGCCTCTCATTTATCTTTTCCACGTGGTATCAAAGCGAGGTTAAAAGACAAACCCTATTTTTTTTTCTGCGTCGCTGTTCCTTGCGCCGCAACATCGTCCGACGCTGCTGCCCTCCTCTCCTCTTCGTGAATTGACGCTGGCATTTTCCTGCATCGTGAGCACACCATCCTTCATCCTCTTCTGCAGTCCGGCAACGAAGAGAAGCTCGAAAGATTAGTAGTTTGGCGACGACAAAGATTATTCTTCCTACAATTCCACGGTCCTCACATATCTTCTTGCATCGCTTGAGCCTTTCTTCGTCGTGTACCCTCTTTCACCAAGTTGATTAATGGCTATCTCTGGCACTCCATAGCCAGATATTTCAATCTTTACCAACCACATCACTGCACCACTCTCTTCCGAGCAGTTGAATGGTAAGAACTACTCTTCCTGGGCCTCTCACATTGAGTTTTGGCTTGTTGGACAAGATTATGAGACACATCTCACTCATACTGAAGAGGATGTCCAAGTCACCGATCATCCTCTATGGAAAAAGGTTGACACCCAGTTGTGTTGAATTATCCAACCCACCATCCATCCATCTCTTAGGGATGTCTTCCGCACTCACAAAACCTGTAAAGCTATTTGGACATAGGCTCAACAACTCACAAACACCTCTTGGCGACTCTATCAGGTTTGTGAAGATTTCATGACCATCCTCAGTGCCCATTAGGTTAAGGATCTAGGTTCAGTCTCTAGTCTTCTTTGTGACTTCAATGAAGTACTTCCATCTGTGGGCACTCTTGTTGCGGAGCTTGAAAATCGGAAGAAATTTTTTTTCTCTGGTTTTATATGGTCTGCCCACAGATTATTCTTATGTTCGCGATCAGATCCTGGACAGCCTACCATGGACAGTACCTAGGCAACTCTCCTCCATGTCCCTGCCAAAGTCTTGACGATACCTCCTTCCGTTCCTGTTGACTTGTCAACTTTGGTCTCTCGAAACAACAATATACCTCCATCTCATAGGGGTGGCAAAGGACGTCCTTGGTGTGATCACTGCCATCGACCAGGATACACAATTGATAAGTGTTAGAGTTTCCATGGTCGACCTCCTCGCGCTGCTCAGATCGCTTAGATTTTTGTCGCTTCTTCAGCTTCTGCTGCACAATTGCCACTGGATCTGACCCCACCACCTCCCTATGATTGACTTTCTGAAATGGTATGAGGATCGTCAGGCTTCAGATTCCACTGCTACCGTTGCACATGCTGGTAATTCCTTTGCTGGCATATCTCGCTCTTCGGGTCCTTGGGTTCTTGACTTAGGGGTCATCGATCATATCACTGGTAATAAATCCCTTTTTTCTTCTCTCTGTACTTCCGGTTATTTATCCTTTGTCATCTTGGCCAATGGTTCCCAAACTAAGTCCCAGGGTGTTGGTATTGCTCATCCTTCTCCGTCTCTTTCTATCCATAATGTTCTTTATGTCCCCGGAGCTCCTTTTAATTAATTGTCTATCCATAATGTTCTTTATGTCCCCGGAGCTCCTTTTAATTAATTGTCTATCCATAATGTTCTTTATGTCCCCAGAGCTCCTTTTAAATAATTGTCAATAAGTCAACTTACTCGAGCCTTTGATTATGTCATCTCTTTTACTAAAACTTCTATTTCCTTACAGGACCAAAGTATGGGAAGAATGATTGGCTTCAGATGTGAGTCTCATTGCCTATACAGGCTTCAACAACTCTTTCTTGTTGGTTCGGCGGTGACATCTCCACTTCTTATTCATGCTCAGTTGCGACATACATGTCTGGATAAGTTGAAACAATTACGTCATAGTTTTCTCACTTAGAGTCCTTTGTCTTTTGAGTCATGTCAATTTGGAAAGTATGTTCGTAGTTCTTTTTCTCCTCGTACTGTAAGTCAGGCTACGCCCTCTTTTGCTTTGGTTCATTATGATGTTCGGAATCTAAGTCGTATTTCTTCTACATTGGGATCACGATATTTTGTTACTTTTATAGACGATTTTTCCCATTATACTTGGTTATATCTGATGAAAGATCATTCATAATTATTTCCTATTTTTCAATCTTTTTTCCATAAAATCAAAACTCAATTTGGTATTTCTCTTCGAACTTTGCAAAGTGAAAATGCACGCGAGTATCAATCTATTTAGTTACCTTCTTGACATCTCACGGTATGTTGCATTACGTGCCTTGCCCTCATACCCCTCAATAGAATGGGGTTGTAGAACGTAAGAATCGCCATCTCCTCGAGATCACCCGGACTCTTCTTCTCCACTCTCATGTTCCTCATCAGTTTTGGGGTGATGCTATACTTACTGCGTGTTATCTCATCAATCGTATGACTTCCTCAACTCTCCAGGGTAAAATACCTCATCATGTAATTTATCCTCATCAATCTCTTTATCCTTTACCACCTAGGGTTTTTGGTTCTATATGTTTTACTCATGCTCTTGATCCTGGCATTAACAAACTCTCTTCCCGATCTCATAAGTGTGACTTCCTTGTGAAGTATCAATACAAAGTGATATTGGGGGGAGGGGGGTGAATATCGTTCTTTAAAAACTCTTTCTTTTGGAACGTTTAAAACTCGAGTAGTGCAGCGGAAAGTAAAAACACTTTAGGTTACTTGGTTCAGAACCTAAGTCGTCTTCTACTCCAAGGCCCGCAATCCATCACTACAACAAAAATAGCTTTTCGCAGCGCGCTATTAACATCGCACATTAAAAGCACACTGTTAATACTATTATTAACGGCGTGCATGTTGATGTGCACTGTTAATAGTATAAATTTGGAGAAAAAGATGTATTAAAGGCGCATATTAAAAGTATGCTGTTACTTTCGGCCATCTTCGTCGAAAGAGGGTGTTAAAAGCACCCTCTTCGCCGCCTCCTTTCTCGCCGCCCTCTTCGTCGCCTCAACTTTCGGCCTCGCCGCCTCTACTTTCGGCCATCTTCGCCGCCTCCTCCTCGTCGCCTCGACTTTCAACCATCTTCGTTGCCTCATTCTCACTAGCGCCTCGACTTTCTCTGCTAGTATTTCTTCAATGTCTCCTCCTCACCATTTACTAAAGAAGATGCCTTCACTGATGTGGTAATTCTTTCTTTTTCTTTGTTAGTAGGTCTGAGTTTAGGTATGCAATGAATGTCTAATGGGCAGCTGAGACAACTATTAGTGCAAAACTTCTTAATGATTTGTTGACTCAAGTGTGCAGATTTTTTTTCTTCCGTGATTAAGCATAAGATTGTTTCCATCTCACATGTTAATACCTTAATTTCTATTCTGATCTTTTTTCTTTGGTTTTAACCCCTTTTGCAGGGTTTTAGTGATGTTCAAATTTCCACACTGAAGTAAAATGAAGCATTGACAAGAGAGAGGGAAAGGGAGATTGTACAGGTAATATATTTTGAAACATTTGGATTGCCTGGGTCAATAAATCCATCTTATTCATTTGTGGGTTGGTGTTATGAGGTTCAATGGCTATGCGTATTAGTATCATCTAAATGTTTCAGGACTTTATGGATAATTTTTGTTAAAGGTTGTAGAATCAGTGAATGAACTTGTTCAAATCATGAAAGATCTCTTAGTCCTTGTCATAGATCAAGTAAGTTTTTCTTTTGATACTCAGTGACCTGGAGTTTATGTGGATACCATGCATCATGTTATGATACATGTGATATTAACAGGGAACCATGTTTAATGGATTGATTACAATGTACATAATATTGCAAGTTCAGTGGAAGATGACTTTAAACAGTTAGAGAAGGTTCTCTCTCTTATTGCTTCTTTTTTGTCTTATGCTTTGTCCTTTGCCATTCTTTAATTGTCTAGATATCTAAAAGATGTGAGTTGGTTATGTTAGTCATAGAAAATATTTAAAAATTACCTCTTTTTTGCTGGTTATTTGTGATTATGAAGTAAATTTTGGTTGATGTCGTAAAAGGAATTTGTTTGATATCCATGAGCCAAATGGAGATGAATAGATAGTGGCCCCTTCACTTAAAAAGGTTATGGAACATATACCTTGGTTGGTTCATGCTCTATGCTTTTTATCATGAGCAAATATTTGCTGCATCTTTTTTCATTGTTCTACTCATTTTCATATTCTTGAATCTTGACTCTATATTACACTTTTATAAGTTTTATCAGTTGTCTAACTCTTATGAATTGCCATTTTATTAGTGTTCTTTTTCTCCAAACAATGATGTCTTTTTGAAAGTAATGACATTATTGTGCATAAGTATTATCTTTATATACTGTTATTTTCAATAAAAGATAAATTAACTGTCTATAAGAGTGAACATGTAGTGTCCTCTAAGCTATAGATAAAAAGAAACCTCAACAAACTTTCTACATCTATTGCTTGGTCTAGACTCTAGAACATGCACGTCAGCTGAACCAAGAGAAATGACAAGTTGGTTATTGCCTACATCTTTTCTTGACCAATTAGATACACCTCTTTATATGTACTCTTCAGGTTAATGTTTTGGGACACTAGAGAAGATATTAATGTTTGAACCCTCTAATACATGCTTAGTGAAGCATACATGCAGTTTGATTTTGCTTCTACATCTTTGTTTTAAACTGCATTCCCTACATTTATTGAAATTGTATTCTGTCACGTGAATTTGTGTTGTTCAACCATATAGAATAAGCAACTCATTGCTCTAATCAGTTGTGGATTTCTGCAAGCAGAGAAAACACAGAAAAAAGGTGGAATGGTCATGTGTGCCACTGTGCTAATTTTATTGTGCTTCAACATGCTTGTCCTCTTGATCATGAAAACCATACTATTCTGATCCATTTCAATCCAGATGGTCCATTTGGCATTTCTTGTGAACATTCGACACTGGTCTTCAGTTATTAAAGTGTGTTGGTCTATCTAATGAATACTCGATGAAGTGAATTACTAAGATAGGATTTTTTGCTTCATTCCGGGTGCGGGATTGGTCCAAATATTAGAGCACAGTTAGCCTAGGAGTATCTCCTCAGATAGCAGATGGTGAGAAGCGTTAGGCTGGTGCTGCTAGCATTGAGAAATCTTCTACCTAAATGTCTACAGAATGATGTATTTCTGTTGGGTGCTACAATGAATTATTCAAATAGTATTAGTCCGGAGGTTTTGATCTTTGAGGAGCATTTTGTTGAAACGAAAAACGACGACTTTTATTAATTTTGTGTGGATTAGATTTGCATTAAATTTGTTATAAAATTAATTTTTTTTAATATAGATAAAACCATCAACAACGCGCAAAGCATACCGCAAAAAATAATATCTGTAGCGTGCTTTGTGCATCGCGGAAAATATTATCTGCAGCGTGTAATACATCCTGCGGATATTATTTTTCGCAGCGTGTGTTGCGCGCTGCCAATAATATTTTTCATGGCACATAAAGCACGCTGCCAATAATCTAGGACTTTCAATAGCTTTTAATTGTGCAGCGTGCAATGCGCGCTGCGGAAAGCAAATTTGTAGGCTGCGAAAAATCATTTTTGTTGTAGTGCTTGATCGCACAGTTGGATAATCCACTAAAACTCTTCTTTCCGAAACTTCAAAAAAGAAGCAATTCGTACAATGAAATGAGTAAGATAGTAACAGCCTACTATCTTACTTGAAAAAAAAAAGTACAAAGCATGCTAAATAATAATATACCGACACTAGATGTAGGATAAAGCTCAGTCAGTACTTCGTGGATGGAGCAGTAGCTTGCTTGGAGATGAGTGGTAGACTTGTCGCATGAATAGTAGCTTTGCATAGAGAGATGAACTCAAAACTGATACTCAACCTCGAACCTTGAGCACCACTTTAATAAGAATCATTAACGTTTGGTCGACTGATCCTTGGGTTCGGTTGACTGAACCCGGTCCCTTCCTTCTTCACTGAGCTCCGATCAAATCCAATCTTCGGGCATTGATGACATTTAATGGTTCGGTCGACCTATCCCCTTGTTCTATCAACCGAACGGTGAGCTTTCCCTGTTGGTCGAGATTCTTCATTAATGAGCCTTTAATGCGATGATTGTTTGGTTCACCGATGCCGGTTCGGTCGATCGATCAGCCTGGCTTCCTTCCTTGCTTTGGCTTGATCTGATTTGCACCACGTCTGCTTGGTTCAGTCGATCGATCTATGGGTGCAGTCGACTGATCAGTCACTTTCTGAAACTCTGCTTCGACTAATCTCTGGTCTGAATTAACTTGGTTCAGTCGACCGACCTATGTTCAGTCAACCGATAAACTTCGATTCCTACAACACAGAGTTAGAACGAAAGCTCCAGCAAAATAGAGTTAGCACAGTAATATATGAATAATAGTAAAATGCATAAGTAGTAATTGACAGTAACACTGTCTTAATCTTAACTTGGAAAACTTCTCAGTTTCTTCAGTTGGATCAGCGACTTAGGGTTTGTTCCCTTCTGGAACATGACCTCACTATCGTTCCTCCAATTGCTTACCTCAACCTACCTGCCAAACATAGTCCTCTAGACCTGTTTGGACTTTCCCTACTCAATGTATGATCCTTGATCCACAAAGGTTTTGTTGAATTTTGTTTTAAAATTCAAAGCATTTTTTTTTTGGAGTGTTTTTAGTCCCACATTGCTAAGTGGAGAAGCTTGGAAGGGCTTATATAGGAAGCCCTTCCATCCTTGCTTAGCAATGATAAGAGGACCTACACGCATGCGCGGGCCAAGCCCAAATCGAGTGGATTTGGGGGGTTCGAGTCGGAAATCCATAAACCGGGCGTCACGGGCGGGGTGGGCGCGCCACGGCGGCGGTCCGCGTGAGGAAGCGAAGCAGCGCTTCGGTTCTGTCCGCGTCGCGTGAGGATGCGAAACAACGCATCCGCGCGGGAGAAGAGGTAGCAGAAGCAAAGTGTGCGTCCCTTCTCTGCACTGCTTCAAGTGTATAAATACACTTCCTCACTTCCTTCTCTCACGCAGCATTCCCTTGCTTTACTTCTTCTTCCTTCTAGGAGGCTGATCGGTTGAGTCGAGTGCGGGCTCGTTTTGGGAGGATTTTGCCGGAGAGCCTCTGCACCGTGGGCGGCAATCAATTCTCTAAAGACAGTCGGCACGTCCGACGCTTCGACCGGAGATACACAATTTCTTAACCCTTACTGTTATTAACGTTTATTGCATGCTCGTCATTTATTGGTGCAATTATAGATTACTGCATTAGTGTAATTGTTCTATTACAGTTTTAGAGAATTGATTGTAGCATCAATAAACATGATGAACGATAGGGTAACGGGGTCCGATGAGGCTAGCGCCCGACCCGAAAGATTTTTCGGGCAAAACTTCAGACGTTGGCAACAACGAATGAAATTTTGGCTTACTACGCTAGGGCTATTCTCCGTTATAGAAACAGACCCTCCTTCACCCAATGAAGAGGAACCTGCCCGTAGTGCTACCTTAGAGAGGTTTAAGCAAAGGGATTATCTCTGCCATGGGAGAATCCTATCTGCCCTCTCAGACGCACTATTTGATGTGTACTGTTCAACCGCTTCAGCTAAAGAGCTGTGGAAATCTTTGGATAAAAAATACAACTCTGAAGATTCTGGTTTAGAAAAGTACACTGTGGCAAAATTCCTAAACTTCAAAATGGTTGAAGGCAAATCTGTGATAGAGCAGACACATGAATTCCAAGTCCAAATTCATGGTCTTGCTGAAGGAGATATGTCATTACCTGAAAAATTTCAGGTCTTGTCAATCATCGAAAAATTGCCTCCGAGTTGGGAAGATTTTGGCATGACTCTTAAACATCGGAGAGGTAAAATCTCTCTCGAAGATTTGATGATTGCCTTAAATATCGAAGAAGAACATCGGAAGCAACATAAAAATGATGATACAAGAATGCCTATGGATTTTATTCCAAAGGCGAATGTAGTAGTCTCATCTGACAAAAAGAAATTCAAAAATCAGAAAATGAAGAACAAGATGAAACCCAACCCAAAGGTTCAAAAGAAAACTGGAACTAAACCTAAGCCTTGTTGGGCATGTGGACAGGTTGGACATTATGCCAAATTCTGCCCTAAGCGAAAGGACAAGAACCAAAGCAATACGTCCAACACTAAGGCACAAGTAAATGTCGTGACTGCTAGTGACGACACCGGCGATAGGTTTGTTACCTTCAAACCCGAACTAAACTTGATCTATCAACCCAATGAATGGTTAGTTGATACAGGTGCTAATGTACACTGTTGTGCTGATCGATCTGCCTTCCTTACTTATCAGGTAATTGAAGGCACTTCCGTGACCATGGGGAGCCATTCTACAGCCAAGGTGTTTGGGATAGGACAAGTTGACCTGAGGTTCACCTCTGGAAAAGTCCTGTCACTGCATGAGGTGCATCATGTTCCAGCGGTCCGTCGGAATTTGATTAGCGGATCAAAGTTAGTTCGTGCTGGTTATGAGTTGAACTTCAAATGTAATAAAGTTGTAATATTACATTTAGGAACATTTATTGGAAAAGGTTACCTTAATGAAGGTTTATTTAAACTCAATATAGAAAATGCTACCTTAAATAAATCTACTGATATTGATTGTTCATATAACATTGAGTCTTATGATATATAGTATGACAGATTATGACATGTCAATTTTAATACCGTAAAAAGGATGATGAATCTAGACATGATTCCTAAGCATACTATAAATGATAAGAAAAAATGTGAAGTTTGTGTGCAATTTAAACAACCCTATAAACCCTTCAAATCAGTTGATAGAAATTCTGATATTTTAGAATTGATTCATACCAACTGTTGTGAGTTTAACGG
Source organism: Zingiber officinale (assembly GCF_018446385.1). Classification (NCBI taxonomy): domain Eukaryota; kingdom Viridiplantae; phylum Streptophyta; class Magnoliopsida; order Zingiberales; family Zingiberaceae; genus Zingiber; species Zingiber officinale. The sequence goes on along the minus strand of NC_055989.1, from coordinate 46,361,120 downwards.
TGTAATAACGAGAGACCATAAAAGGTATTTCATTACCTTCATTGATGATCACTCTCGTTATTGTTATGTTTATTTGCTGAAAACTAAGGATGAAGCTTTAGATAAATTTATGATTTTTAAATCTGAAGTTGAGAATCAAACAAATAAATCTATTAAGAGGTTAAGGTCTGATAGAGGTAGAGAGTTTACCTCGAACCTGTTTCAAAAATTTTGTCAAGATACAGGTATAATTCACGAGTTAACTGCTCCATATAGTCCTCAATCCAACGGTATAGCAGAACGAAAAAATTGAACCCTTGAATTCCATGTTAGGGGGTTACAACTTTATGAGGCTGCATGCCATAAATAGAGTCCCAATGAAGTCCCCCGAAGTTTGAAATACAAGTGTGCGCAATGTACTGAGGAAAAACTTGGAGATGGTATCTTTTATGCTCAAATATTAAAAAATTAATAGATGCAAATACTATTGTAGAACTTCGCGATGCTACATTTTTTGAGGATATATTTCCTATGAAGACGAGAACACCTCAATCTAGTATTTCTACTAGAAGTGAGCCTTCTTCCGTAGAGGTCCCATTATCCGTAGTGGGTACACCTTCCTCAAGTCACTCTAGACTAGATGAATCTAGTGAGTATACAGAACCGAGAAGGAGCAAGAGGCAACGTGTGTCTACGGATTTAGGCCAGGACTTTATCACCTATAATATAGAAGGTGACCCTGTGACATATAGAGATGCTATGGCTTCTCCTGAAGCTAAGAACTGGAAAGAGGTCATTAAAAGTGAAATGGACTCTATTATCTCTAATGCCACTTGGGAGTTAGTAGATTTACCTCCTGGGTGTAACACTATAGGATGTAAATGGGTGTTTAAAAGAAAACTAAAACCTGATGGGTCAGTAGATAAATTCAAAGCCCGCCTAGTTGCTAAGGGATTCAAACAGAAAGAAGGGATTGACTATTTTGACACTTATTCTCCTGTTACAAGAATTACTACAATCCGAGTATTAATAGCATTGTCGTCCATATATCATCTTGAGATCCATCAAATGGATGTTAAAACGGCATTCCTTAATAGAGATCTTGAAGAAGAGATATATATGGATCAACCTGAGGGATATGTAGTTTCTGGAAATGAGAACAAAGTTTGTAGGTTAGTCAAATCTCTTTATGGTTTGAAGCAAGCCCCAAAGCGGTGGCACGAAAAATTTGATAGAGCTATGCTATCATTTGGCTTTGAAGTGAATGACTCTGATAAATGTGTGTATGCTAAAATGAAAGGTGATAATTGTATTATCTTATGTTTGTATGTAGATGATATTCTACTGTTTGGTTCTAACATTTCTATTATTAATGAGACTAAGACCCTCTTAAGTGGTAAGTTTGATATGAAGGATATGGGTTGTGCTGATATAATTTTAGGGCTAAAGTTGACTCATTCAACTGATGGAATAGTAATTTCTCAATCACTCTATATTGAGAGAGTATTAGAGAAATATGACTATAGCCAAGTTAAATCTGTAGTCACACCCTATGATCCTTCAAAAACTCTCCACAAGAATAAGAGTGGTGTGACAGTGTCTCAATTAAGATACTCACAAATAATAGGTAGTCTAATGTATTTAGCAAATTGTTCTAGACCTGATATTTCTTTTGCTATATCGAAATTGAGCAGGTTTACCAGCTGTCCGGACAGAACGCATTGGGATGCATTAGATAGAGTATTCAGATATCTGAAAGGCACTATATCCTTGGGCTTGTGGTATGGGAGATTCCCTGCAGTCTTGGAGGGATATAGTGATGCCAGTTGGATAGCTGCCCCTGCTGAGTGTAAAGCCGTTACTGGTTATGTCTTTACACTTGGAGGCGGTGCAGTTGCTTGGAGGTCTGTTAAACAGACAATTATAACCCGTTCTACATCTGAGGCAGAATTGTGTGCTTTGGATACCACAGTAACTGAAGCTGATTGGCTTAAGGGTCTTCTTTCTGAAATTCCCTTAATGATGAAGCCAATACCTTCTATTTCAGTGCACTGTGATAATCAAACAACAATAGCTCAGATTAGAAGCTCCAAGTATAACCAGAAACAGAAGCGACATGTACGAATAAGATTGAAATCTATTCGTGAGCTAGTATCTCTTGGAGTGGTGTCATTGGACTTTGTAAGTTCAAAAGACAATATTGCTGATCCACTCACTAAAGGACTTGATTATGAGAAAATCAAGAGATCCAGTAAGGGGCCGCATTGTGGGGGGGGGGGACTAGGCAACTCTCCTTAGCACTTATGAAACAAGATTCGGTGCCATGGCCGTAATGCACCAATCCAGAAGGATTCAACCGTCGCCAGTGATGAGTTGTTACCAATTAATCTTCACATATAAAAGGTTTAAGATTAAGACTCTGTTCTCTTCAAACCTATGTGAATAAGATTGGTGTACTTAGGTGAAAATTCAAACCGGAAGGTATTTTCACTGAAAGCTCATTGCAACCAAGCCTCAGAACATATCTTTGTTTTTGACTAAAATGATTTGAATTTGTGGGGGATTGTTGAATTTTGTTTTAAAATTCAAAGCATTTTTTTTTGGAGTGTTTTTAGTCCCACATTGCTAAGTGGAGAAGCTTGGAAGGACTTATATAGGAAGCCCTTCCATCCTTGCTTAGCAATGATAAGAGGACCTACACGCATGCGCGGGCCAAGCCCAAATCGAGTGGATTTGGGGGGTTCGAGCCGGAAATCCATAAACCGGGCGTCACGTGCGCGATTAACGCGTGCAGGGGGGGTGCAAATCCCCAGCCCGTGGGCCTTGCGCTCACGGGCGGCCCGGTCTGTTTTTGCTGATTTGGTTCAGTCTGAACCAAACCAGTTTGGTTTCCGGTTCTGATTCGAACTTCGGTTTTGGTCCGCGTGAGGAAGCGAAGCAGCGCTTCGGTTCTGTCCGCGTTGCGTGAGGATGCGAAACAACGCATCCGCGCGGGAGAAGAGGTACAGAAGCAAAGTGTGCGTCCCTCCTCTGCACTGCTTCAAGTGTATAAATACACTTCCTCACTTCCTTCTCAATTCACTCCAGAAAGCAAAGCATTCCTTCTCCCTTGCTTTCTACTTCTTCTTCCTTCTTTCTGAGTTCTGAGGCTTGGTTAGCGATCTGAGGTTGAGTCCGAGTGCGGCGCTCGTTTTGGAGTGCACCTACGAGCGACGCGAGCGGTTGTCGGATCTTGGGAGGATTTTGCCGGAGAGCCTCTGCACCGTGGGCGGCAATCAATTCTCTAAAGACAGTCGGTACGTCCGACGCTTCGATCGGAGATACACAATTTCTTAACCCTTACTGTTATTAACGCTTATTGCATGCTCGTCATTTATTGGTGCAATTATAGATTACTACATTAGTGTAATTAGTTCTATTACAGTTATTACAGGTTTTTCCTACAATATTACATTAGCCAAGAGCAATAATAGTAATACAGAATACTATGGTAAAGCTAAACTTAGATTTACCGAGATCTGCTAGTCCGATCGACCGTGCATCTGATCAACCTTGCTTGAAGTTCACTCTTCCAAGACTTCTTGTTACCTAAAGTTATCTCCCCCTAGGATTTTCTCCATCTGGCTTCACTCACTAGAACCTAGAGTTATCTTCCTCTAGGGTTTTGTCCACCTGGTTTCACTCACCAAGACCTAAGGTTACCACACTACAAGGAAATACTATAATAGCAACAGATTTAGCGACTGAAATTATTTCAGTCGTTATTATTACGACCGCAATAAAGTCAGTCCCAAATTTAGAGACGAAATATAATTCGGTCGTTGATTTAACGACCACCATTATTTCGGTCATTAAACTAGCAACAAAACGACAAACTAAATTTGAAACGTAAAATTAGCAACTGATTTAGCGACTGCTTTAATTTTTTGGTCCCAACCAAAGAGCGTAGTAGCTGCGAAGGCATTTAGGGATAAATTATTGCAACTGAAATTTAAATTCGGTAGCTATTTATCGACCGGAATTTAAATTCGATCACAAATTAGCGACCAAATTTAAATTTCGGTCGCTAAATAGCTACCAAATTTAAATTCCGGTCGCTAATGTCTAAAGCTTTCAACCCTCTTTCACGAATGAATTTCAATTTTTTTCTCTAAATTAGGAGATAAAAATTAATTGTTGTAGCTAATTTATAAATAATGGTATTCAAATGCGTTGAATAATTATCTATCATTATATTTATCTTTTAAAGTTTAACTTAACTTATGATTTAACAAGATTATTTATAGTTAATTGGTTAAAGTATCGTGTATAGATTGAAATTGAATTTAATATCAATCTCCAATTTAACGATGCAAATAGATTATTTTAATTTCTAAATTATTAAGTGAATTCCGTTGTTGATATATTCATAAAATAAATTAATAAATGAATTTTTTAATTTAATTGTGGGTATAACTTTTAATTTTCTACTTTTTTAACTACCGAAGTTTAAATCCGATCACAAAATAACGATCGAAAAATATATTCGGTCGCTATTTAACGATCGAATATATTATTCGGTCGCTAAATTCTCCCAAAAAACGGACCCGCCCGTCGCAAACCCTAAATCCTTAACTTTTCTTCCCATCCTGTCTCCGCCCGATCATTCAACCTTTCTTTTATATTGAATCATGATTAATTTTATTATGCAGTTTTATTCCCAATGGTCATAGTGTGGCTGCATACATTTCAAAAAAAAATTAAGGAACAACAATGCGCCTCTGGTGTCACTTGGAGGCATGTAAATCAAGAAATGAAAGACTTTTATTATAATGAATTTCTGATAAGTAATATTTTCTATATTGGATATTGAATAATATTCTTTGATACTAATTATTTTTGTATTTTTGCAAAAAAATATACCTGTGACCCAGAACATGAGGTGGAATTCAAAGCAAGATGAAATAATTACTGCCAGAAGTTGTACAAGAATTTAATGTACAAGTGGAGAAGAAATGCAACAAAACCATCATATATACTAGAGGAGATTTGGGTTGCATGGCAAAAAATTTGGACTGCAGAAAATTGGCAGTGAAAGTCAGTGACTACGCAAAGCAATAAAAAAGCTGAGGTCGGTGGCATAAGCACGGGATCTTCAAACCACACGGTTGGATCACGATCTATGGTTGAGCATGCCATTGAATTGGTATGTTTACAATAACCTTTAGAACTAATTAGTGAAAGTAATTGTAATCTTTTAAATATTTTATCGGTGCAAGAAAAGACATTACAAAAACCTAGTACTTATTGGGATTTATTTTGTAAAACCCACCAGAAAAAGGATGACACATTTGTGGATTCAAAATCAAAAGCCATTGATGTAAGCATATAAACTTGTTTACCACCCAATTTTAAAAAGGATTATCTTTGTTAATTGTTTATTAGATATTAATAAATTTTTTGCACAGGACAATATGACTGATTGTGTTGCACAGGCATCTCAGCCTATTGTAGAGGGAGGGGACGTACCAATTTTATCAGATGAAGCTATAAATGATATTTATTATGAAGTTGTTGGCGGAAGTAAAAAAAATGCCCTCTACGACCTTGGCTCTCAAGCACGAGTTGCATATGATTGTGAGATGTCTCTTAGGGCCAGGGGTCTACCCAGTTCTTCATCCATTGGTATTCAAGGCTTACACCAAGAAAATCAAGATTTGAGGGATCCGGTCACAACAATAGAGGCGTCAATAGATGATCGGGTCAAGTCTACAGTAGAGCAGTCTGAACGATTGATGAATGATCGATTCAAGGCGGCAATAGAGCAATCTGAGCGATCGATGAATGATAGGGTTAAGGCAGCCGTTGAGCGACAAATGCGAGAATTCTTTGATTACTATTCAGTAATGAGTCCTTCTGCTTTTTCAACACCGCATCATTTTGATTCACAAGAAACTCAAGACCCAAATCATCCTGATAAATAGAAATTATGAGGTGTGCTAGGCTTGATCAGGTAAGGATCGTAGTACTAGTGTTTTTTAACATGCCATTTATCTTGAAACCAATATAAATTTTAATTTGTGATTTTTTGTAGATTTACCATCACTCCAGTAGCAAAATGAGATATAAAGTGGCGTATTGTCCATCTGAACTACTCTGTCCTCTTCACTACCAGTAAGCTTCTATTCAAATTTTAGATCCCGTTATTAAAAAAATTCTTAATGAATTTTGGATTTAGGGTTAACTTGACTCGTATTAAGTGCATATATATTGCAATTAAGAGTTAAGCTCTATATGTATGCAACATGTATTTCATGATCCATATTTTGTGAAGCATCTCTTCCTTTGCTCGTTTTATCTATTATTTTTTGCCCATTATTCCAATATTGTATCCTGTTCTTGTTTTAATTAATAATATATTGTATTTTATTTGATGCAGGATTGGATAAGGAAGGTTATTATTTTACTTTTGAGCACGTTGACATGTTTATCATCAATATTTGGATATCGTCAACTTTATTGCATTTGGTTTGTATCAACTGGATTTGATTTGTATTAACTAGATTTGATTTGTATCGTACATTTTATGGTTTGACATTTCTATTGTGTGGTTGGTTGATGTTAAAGTTCATGATAATGTTTGTGTTGTCATTGTTGATTGTGAAGTTGGATATGTTTGTATCGTGCATGGTATTGGTTGTATTGTTTGTGTGATATTTTGTTGTAAATAGGATATAATGATGAAAACAGGAGATCTGTTGTTATTTGTGCAGGGATTAGCCACTAAAATATAAATTCGATCGCTAATTGCGATGGGAAAACAGTTTCTGCCGCGATTGATAATTAAATAGCAATCACTATTTAGCGACCGATATATAACCTTCGGTCGCTATTTAACGATCGAAATATAAATGTCGGTCGCTATTTAGCGACCCCGATTTATATTTCGGTCGTTATTTTTTTTACTGATCCTACATTTTCAGTTCATCTATTAGCGACCGAAATATATTTCGGTCGCTAATTTCCTGCTACGCAAAAAATTCCCCTTGATTATTTTACGACTGGATTTATATGTTCGGTCGCTAAAATTAGCGACTGATTAAAATTCGATAGGTAAATTAATGACTGAAATAATAAGTCAGTCGCTAAACCACCCTACAATGGAAAAAATGCCGACTTTTATTTTTTGTCGTTGATCGGTCGTTAAATGGTCGTTAAAGAGTATTAGCGACCATTTAACGACCGAATATTCGGTCGCTAAAGCTGATTATTTTTGTGGTGCCACCCCTTAGAGTTTTCTCCACTTGGCTTCACTCACCAAGGCTCAGCAATGGATCGGCAGACCAAGGATCAGGTCCTTTAGAGCTATCGAATCCATCTGACTTCCATGATCTACCAAGATTTTCCTTGCCTAATCGCAACTAGGACTTCCCTTGCTTAGCCGCAACTAGGACTTCCCTTGCCTAACTGCAGTTAGGACTAGTCACTCGGTTGACTTCTCATCTTGCATAGTCACGATTAGGACTTCCCTTGATCAAGCTCTATTAAACATATTTATCGGACTTCAAAACCTTGAAGGTCAATTGCACCAACACCTTGGATACCCCCCGGTCTCAGAAAGGGTAGAAGTGTTATTCCCCTACTCTCCGCCGGTACTTTCTCTCTGCTGATGTCACGTTCTTTGATTTGATTCTCTTTTTTAGGTCTCACGCATCTCCATTCGAGTTCTCTCCATCTCCGTCTGCATCAGTGACTGTCTTTTATCCTCCGGGGGTGTCTCTATCACCTCCAGCCCCATCTCCTCCTTTGTAGGTTTATCAGCGTCGTCCATGCCCTGCTTTATTGCCACCCATCACCGATATTGCCATGGACATATCTTTGGAGCCGAGTCCTTCGCCTCTTCCTCCGGTCCCGTCTCTTGAGTTTGATATTCCCATTGCACTTTGGAAAGGTATGTGTTCCACTTGTAATCCTTCTCCTCATTATATTTCCTTGAGTTATCATCATCTTTCTCCTTCCTACTTTTCTTGTTTTTCTTCCTTGTCGTATGCCTCTCTTGCAAAGTCTACAGTTGATGCCTTTGCCTATCCAGGATGGAAACGAGCTATGCTCGATGAAATGTGTGTCTTGTAGCGCAGTGGGACTTGGGACCTCATTTCTCTACCACCTGAGAAGTTAGTTGTTGGTTGTCGATAGGTGTATATTGTGAAAGTTAGTCCAGACAACACGGTTGACTGGCTTAAGGCTCGCCTCGTCGCTAAAGGCTATATTTAGATTATGGGAACACTTTTTCTCTTGTTGCCAAGATGTCTTTTGTGCACCTTTTCCTGTCTATTATTGTGATTCGACATTGGCCTCTTTATCAGTTGGACATCAAAAATGCATTCTTACATGGTCACCTGCTTGAGGAGGTCTACATGGAGCAACCTTCATGTTTTGTTGCTTAGGTTTTGTATGTCGCCTGCAGAAATCTTTATATGGCCTCAAGCAGTCACCCAAGGCATGGTTCGGTAGATTTAGTACTGTAATTCAATGGTTTGGCATGACTCGGAGCGAGACTGACCATTCTGCCTTTTATCGCCACTCATCTACTAGTTGCATCTACTTAGTGGTTTATGTTGATATCGTCATCACAAGTAGTGATCATCTCAAGATTTCACAGGTAAAACAATATCTTTTCAAATATTTTCAGACAAAGGATCTCGGCAAACTCAAATATTTCTTGGGGATAAAAGTAGTACAGTCTAAAGATGAGATCATCATATCCCAAAGGAAGCATGCGATCGATATTTTGGAAGAAACATGAATGTTAAACTCAAAGACAGTCAACAACCTATGGATCCTAATGTAGCTCCTGCTAAATCAGGGGGAGCCTCTTCCAAATCCTGAATAGTACAGACAATTAGTAGGAAAACTAAACTACCTTACTGTTACTCGTCTGGATATCTCATTTGCAGTAAGTGAAGTAAGTCAGTTTCTCAACTCTCCACGCAAGAAACATTGGGATAATGTGACTTGCATTATTTAATATATCAAAGGTGCATCAGGAAAGGGTCTTTTGTATGAAGACAAATGACATACTCGAGTTGTAAGATATTCTGATGCAGATTGAGTAGGATCTCCCACTGATAGAAGATCCACTTTTGGATTTTGTATATTTGTCAGAGATAACCTTATTTATTAAAAAAGCAAAAATTATAATGTTGTGGCAAGATCTAGTGCAGAGGCAGAGTATCGAGCTATGCACATAGCAGTTAAGAGCTCATATGGCTAAACAATTGCTTCAGGAACTAAGGTTTGAAGAGATTACACAAGTACCACTTATATGTGACAACTAGGCCGCCATGCATATCGCCTCAAACCCAGTTTTTCATAAAAGGATAAAGCATATTAAAGTTGGTTGTCACTTTGTCAGAGAGAAAGTCATATCTGGAGAAATATCTACTAGCTCTGTCAATTCACATGATCAATTAGCAGATATATTCACTAAGTCAATGAGAGATTCTCGAATTGACTACATATGTAACAAGGTTGATGCATATGATCTATATTCTCCAGCTTGAGGGGGAATGTTGAATACTTCTAAAGATTTCCTTGATTGTAGAGATTATGATTGATTTGGATTCCCTTGATTATTGGGATTGAGATTGATCTTGATTGTATTCCCTTGACTGTAGGGATTGAAATTGATTTTTCTTTTCTCTCCTTATGTATATAAATACCTACATGTAAACATATTAATAGTAAGATAGAGAGATTTTTTCCTAATGCCTCTCGTTTTTCTTTTTCACGTAATGCAATAGATATGACATATTAAAAGTATGTGTCTTGCGAGTCTTCATGACTCACAGATGCCATATTATCCCTCATGGGTCACTAGCAAGGCCTTGGACAACCAGCATAACAGCAAAAATGCTCACTATCACTAGTGTGTGAAAGGAATAAGTTTAAGATTCATATTTATGTACAAGATCCATGTAAATCAAATCTAGCTGCGACAATAAGACTTCATGTGTTACAAGGTTAAAGATAGAAAACATTGTTGGCAAAGGAGATTGATATTATTGGTTTCCTTACAGTTGTAGAAAAGAAGATATATGCTCAACTTCTTCAAGTGGAAGTTTTGTAGAGCTTGTCACGAAGGGATCCTACAAGAATGGTGGCTTAAGGAGGAAAACAATGGCTAGTGGAAGGTGAATGTTAGTGACACAAATCCATCTATTGTATTTATGGATGAACCGACATCTGGTCTAGATGCATGAATTGTAGCTATTGTCATGCGTGCAGTGAAAAATGTTTCTGAAATTGGAAGAACAGTTTTGAAGCATTCAATCAGGTAACTATATTTTTTTTTCTAAAATAAGAAAACAACAGGTAACTAGGCCGATATGGTACCTCTATCATGGAGTTATGCAACGCAAAAAAAGAATGAGAAAAAAATATATATCCAGATAACTTTTAACTTATTGCAGAAAAATAGAGTTAATATCTAGGTATAGTACAAGGATCTAAAAGAAAATCCTAGAGATATTTAAAGCTAAGCTCATATCAGATAAAATTACAAAAGAATCATAGTTAAACATTGAATTTATTACATATATGGTCCTTAAACCATCTGAATTCCATTAGCAAAGCTGAAAGATTAGTGACCCAAATGAAAATAATCCAAAAATCTATTGTTCGAATCCAGTAATATTGTCTCATTAAATATTACCTTTCTTCATTTTTCCACTGCTAATTTTGATGAAAAGAGGAGAAGAGTTGATTTATACAGGACCAGTTGGAAGGCATTCGAGTAAAATCATTGAATATCTTGAGGCAAGTTATTGTCAATATCAATTATTCTTCTTGTTTCAGATGGATAACATAGTATGTGATAATAACAAGAGCTAAATCTTTTAACTTGTAAATTTTGTATGTTTGATTTCCTGCATTTTAGTTGAGCAGTAATCATTGAATTCTGTGAAATTTTTTTACTACTACGGAGTTTTTATCGTTGCAACAAGAATGACTTGTATAATAGCACCAAAAACTGTAAATAAAGAATAGTAGTTAGATAAAACAATATTGATGAAGTTAGAATCTTGCCAATAGGCTTGATATTGTTGTTGTTGGATCGAAAGCGCTAGCGATCGTGGCTATTTTGCATTTCGGAGTTGGAAATCGATCGAGAGTTAAAGCAGCGGAAACAAAAAGACAATCACACAAGAACTCGAGGAGTTACTTGGTTCGGAGCCTGTGGGGCGACTCCTACTCCAAGGCTCGCGATCGTTGATTGCTTCTGGTGGGCAATAACTATAAGCTCGTTAATGTGTTTACAAGATGAAGTACAGTGATTTAAAAGAAACGACTAAATAATACCAACGACAGTAAGAAAAACTGAAGATTTGGAGCTCCGGGTCGTCGGTGTCAATTCGCAGCACTTCTAGGTCGTTTCGTTGGCAGCACGTTGAAGAGAGTAAGCTTAGAACTTGTTGTTTTTGGCTGCTGCTCGAATCCCTCTTTTATACAGTGCTGGAGGCACCTCTAAGCTTGTCCAAGGCACCTCCAGGCCACCGAGTCGCACGCGTGGATCAGCACAAACCTGGTCGCACCTTATCTGGTTTAAGGTGTCTTCAAGCCTCTTCAAGGCGCCTTCAGTCCCAAAGAAGGCGCCTCCAGCTCCTCTGGACAGCTGGCTCCGCCTTGCACCCGAGGCGCCTCCAAGCTCCATGGAGGCGCCTCAGACACTGTTCATCCGAGGCTTAACTTGTTCCTTTTGTACCTGCAAGATATATTAGTCCCAAAACAATACGGTACCCTGCAAGACAAAGTTAGAACTGATATAAACATGATAAATTAAGAGTTTGACAGTCACCGGACTGTCCGGGTCTGATTTTGGATTTCCGTCCGGAAACCCTAGGTCGACCCGACGCCTACTGTTCCCTCTACGGGAAACACGTCCTCACCTACTCCACTCAAAAGAGATTACCTGGTACCAGTCTGGTCCTCCAGACCAATTGGACTTTCCACCTAGGGTTACCACCCCCTAGGACCTAGGGTTACCGCCCCCTAGGGTTTTTCTCCACCTAGGGTTACTGTGCCCTAGGACCTAAGGTTGCCGCCCCTTAAGGTTTTTCTCCACCTAGGGTTACCACCCCCTAGGACCTAAGGTTACCCCCCCTTAGGTTTTTTCCTTCACCTAGGGTTACCACCCCCTAAGACCTAAGGTTACCACCCTCTAGGATTTTCACCTTGCCTAACCGCAGCTAGGACTTTTGCGTAGGTATCACTTAGGACTTTCCTGCAAGCTCCATGAACATATTAGATAATAAGTAATCTTAACTTTCAATCTCTTTGCCATTATCAAAACTAAAGTTCGATCGTCGAATGCTTTCCGCACCAACATTCTCCCCCTTTTTGATTATGACAACCGAAATTCAAAGTTAAGGAAAAAGATGCAATAAAGAAAGGCATAACTAGCATAAATTTAGAAGAAGGGGAAAAAATAAGTAAGTCCAAGAGTTTTATCAATTTTGTGGAATGCTCCCCCTTAATAAAAGCTCTCCTTAAACTTATAAATTTTCAAACTTTCTTTAATTCAAACTTTCTTTAATTTCCTTTTGAATTTCTTCTACTTTCCCCCTTTGCCATATATCAAAAATAAATAAGTAAGGATTATCAATGACCTTAGCTTATTTTGAGAAACTTAACTTTTCAAAAAAAAATTTGAAACATAACTTTTTCGTTTAAAACTAGCTAAGATAAAATTATATTGACTTTGAAAAGTAACTTAGCTAATTCTTGATATCAAAACATTTAGTTAAACTTTGAACGAATACTTAGCAAATCTTGAAAAAGTTTTTTGGAAAGATATTTAGTTAGATTTGAAAGCTCTTTGAAAAATATTTAGTTGCTAAAACTTGAAATACTTTTGAAAATATTTAGTTGTGAAAGGTACTTAGCCAAAATTTGTGTAAACTTAGGTTAAGTTTTGAAAGATTGAAACAAATGATTTTTGAAAGGCAAGTTTCGAAAATAGTAGGCTAAGTTTTGCTATTGGGGAGGCCTTTTTGAAAAAATATTTCGTAAAAAATTTTAAAGCCTTTTAAAACCATTAATTTCGAATAGCCTTTTTAAAAGATTTTAAAAAGTTGGGTTAACTTAATTTTTGAAATAAAATTCAAATAGTCCTTTAGTTAATTTTAAAGATGGCTATAGAGGTTAAAAGAAATTTTTAAGAATTTGAAAATCCTTAAAGGCAATGGAGGAGCAATAAGCTTAAGACCCTAATATCCAAGCATGAGCTGGGTTAAATAAATTGTAAATTATTTAATTTTCTTTTACAAGGTATCAGAGCCCTAAAGCGCTAGCTGAGTCAATTTGTAGTGTTAATATTCTTAACCAACTGTCTAACCTTTAGCTACTGACTGAATGCCTAAAGGGCAATAGTTTTCACTTGGTTAGTCAGGTTAAGTTAGTAATCCAGTTAGTTTTGACTAATACTGGATCATTTAACTTGATTAATGTAAAGTTGGTTTTTAACGCCCAAACTCACTATGATGCACAGACATAAGCATTCTGAGTTCAGGCTGAACCCTATGCATCTCACACCGTTTTAAGTTTTGTAAACACAAGCAAGTGAAGCCTAGTGTGCTTGTGAGATGCTCTGGATGAAACTAGGGAACATGATTTCTAGGGGGAAATTCCTAGTCTAAGTCCAAATTTAAAAAACTAATAAAATTGGGATTTTGAAAACATTATTTTCCTAGAATTTTAAAAGTTAAAGCAATTTTGAAAAGGAATTTTAAAGTCTGATGTAGGAAAGTTGTTTGAAAATCAAGATCTATTCTACCCAACACATTCCTACTTGTCTTTTAAGTGTACTGAACTCAAGTTCAGGTAAGGGTTTTGTGAAAATGTCAGCTAGGTTAGATTTGGACTCAACATGGTTAAGTACAATTTCACCTCTAGCTACATGATCCCTTACAAAGTGGTATTTTACCTCTATGTGTTTAGTTCTAGAGTGGTGAATTAGATTTTTTGTTAGATTAATTGAGCTCATATTATCAATAATTTTTTTTGTATTTTTATATTCTAATTGATAGTCTTTTAGTGTATGCGTCATCCACAAGAGTTGAGAAGCGCATTCTCCTAGGGCTATGTATTTAGGTTCTATAGTGGATAGAGTAACGCAATGTTGCTTTCTGCTTGACCAACTTACTAGGCACTGACCTAGAATTTGGCAGCTACCACTTGTACTTTTTCTATCTAGTTTGCATCCAGCATTGTCTAAATCAAAATAGCCAAAAAGGTCAAAGGTGTAGGTTCTAGGGTACCAGAGTACTACATTTAAGGTGCCCTTAATGTATCTAAGAATTCTTTTAGCACATGTTAAATGTGACTCTTTTGCACAGGATTGGTATCTTGCGCACATACCTACTGCAAATAATATGTCGGGTCGACTTGCAGTTAGATAGAGTAAGCTGCCTATTACGCTTCTATAGTGTTTTGGATCTACCGATTTTCCTTCTGGGTCAGCATCAATGTTGATATTGGTTGTCATTGGTGTATTTATAATTTTTGAATTTTCTATGTCAAATTTTTTTAATTAATTCCTTGGCATATTTGGTTTAGTATATGTAAATTCCATCCTTTGTTTGCTTAATTTGTAGACCTAGGAAAAAGTTAAGTTCTCCTACTAAACTCATTTCAAACTCACTTTCCATTAAGTTTGTAAATTCTTTTAAAAATTTTAAGTTTGTTGATCCAAATATTATATCATCTACATAAATTTGAGCTATGAAAATGTCTTTTTCTAAGGTTTTCACAAAAAGGGTTGGATCTACTTGTCCTTGGTGGAATCCTTTTTCTAAAAGATAATTAGACAACCGTTCATACCAGGCCCTAGGTACTTGTTTTAGTCCATATAGGGTCTTTTTTAGTCTAAGGATATGGTTTGGATGCTCTAAGTATTCAAATCCAGGGGGTTGGCTAACATACACTTCTTCTTTAATAAATTCGTTTAGGAAGGAGGATTTAACATCCATTTGGTAGAGCTTGAATCCTTTGTGTGCTACGTAGGCCAGCAGCATCCTAATAGATTCAAGTCTAGCTACAGGAGCGTAGATCTCATCATAGTCTAACCCTTCTACTTGATTAAACCCTTTAGCTACTAATCTTGCTTTGTTTCTAACTATTTCACCTTGATCATTTAGTTTATTTCTGAAAACCCATTTAGTATCAATTATAGTTTTATCAGTGGGTTTTGGTACTAAGTCCTAGACCTGATTTCTTTCAAATTGGGCTAATTCTTCCTACATTGCTAGTGTCCAGTTTGGATCGGGTAGAGCTTCGTCTATAGTTTTGGGTTCAATTTCAGATATCAGGGCTATTTGGCTATTGTTTCTATAGGATGGCCTAGTTCTAACTCCTAGAGATGGATCACCCAAGATTTGGTCAGATGGGTGATTTGTGTTTGTTCTTGTTCGTCTTAAGTTTGTGTTAGTGATTGGTTCTTCAGATTCATTGGGTTCAGGTTGGATTTCATCATCTTCTGTATTTAGTGGGTTAATATTTTCTATATTATTTTTATTTATTATAGTGGTTACTTTATTATCTTCATCAAATATTACATTTATTGTTTCTTCAACTTTTAGGGTATGTTTATTATACACTCTATATGCCCTACTAGTTGTTGAATACCCTAAAAATATTCCTGTGGTTGTTTTTGATGAAAATTTTCCTAAATAGTCTTTAGTGTTTAAAATATATACTTTACATCCAAAAACTTTTAGATAATTTAAATTAGGGATTTTATTATAATATATTTCATAAGGTGTTTTGTTATGAGATTTGTTAATTAAAATTCTATTTTGTATATAACATGCTATATTTATTGCTTCATCCCAGAATTGGTTGGATAGCTTGTATTCGTTTAACATAGTCCTAGCGGCTTCTTGTAGGGTTCGATTTTTACACTCTACTAGGCCATTTTGTTGGGGGGGGGGGGGGGGTCCTAGGGCAAGAGTATTCATGTTTGCACCCATTAATTTCACAAAATTCAATAAAGTTGTGATTTTCAAATTCCGCCCCCCCTTCGCGTGGTCACTTCTAATTCTTTTTATTTGTGTGTCTTTTTCATTTTCTATTAGTTTGCAGAAGATTTTAAATACTTCAAAGGTCTCATCTTTAGTTTTTATAAATTTTACCCAAGAAAATCTTGAGTAATCATCGATTATTACTAAGCAATATTGATTTTTACTTAGTGACTTGGCTCCATGCGAATCAAACAAGTCTAGGTGAAGGAGCTCAAGTATTGAGGTAGTTTTATCTAGGTTGGTTAACTTATGGTTTGACTTGGTTTGTTTACCTTGTTGACAAGCATTACAGGTTGAGTTTTCAATAATTTTTAATTTGGGCAAACTTCTAACTAGACCATTTTGACTCATTTTCAAAATGAGTCTAGTGTGAGTGTGACCTAGTCTTCTGTGCCACAACTCAGTTTCCTCTTGTTGTGTTAGAAAACACTTTATTGAGGATGTTGGTAGGTTAATGGTGTAGACATTATCTTTCTTAGTGCCCTTAAGTATGATCTCAGAATTATCAGTACTTTTAACTATACATTCAGATTTGGTAAAGTTGACTGAATAACCACTATCACATAATTGACTTATACTGAGTAAATTAAAGTTAAAGTTTTCAACTAATAATACTTTTTGAATGATAAAGTTGGAATTGAGTTCGATGTTACCTCTTCCGATTACCTTAAGTCTGTCGTTGTTGCCGAATGCAACAGATCCTAGATTCTTTAATTTGAGCTTTGTAAACTTCAGTTTATCTCCAGTCATATGTCTGGAGCATCCACTATCCAACATCCATTGATCCAATTCTTTATGTTCCTACACATAAAGTGATTGAATTGGAATCTCTTTGATGAAAAGATAGTGAAGTTATTGGCTCATTTAGTTATTGGTAGGATAATTAGGTATTAAGTTAATTAAAAAAATTAAGTTTAATTAAATTTTGAAAAATATTAAGTTAATTAAAAATTTAAAAGTTAATTAAATTTTGGAAAATATTAAGTTAATTAAAATTTTAAAAAACATTAAGTTAGTTAATTTTTGAAAAATATTTAAGTTAATTGAATTTTTAAAAATATTTAAGTTAATTAATTTTTGAAAAATATTTAAGTTAATTGAATTTTTGAAAAATATTTAAGTTAATTGAATTTTTAAAAATATTTAAGTTAATTGAATTTTGAAAAATATTTAAATTAATTTTTGAAAAATATTTAAGTTAATTAAAATTTGAAAAGTTAATTAAGTTTTGAAAAATATTAAGTTAATTAAAATTTGAAAAGTTAATTAAGTTTTGAAAAAGATATTAAATTTGAGAAAGTATTAATTAAATTTTGAAAAATATTCAAGTTAATTAGATTTTGAAAAAGTATTAATTGATTAAATTTTGAAATGTTAATTAAATTTTGAAAAATCGTTAAGTCAATTAAATTATGAGAAACATTAAGTTAATTAAATTTTGAAAAGTTATTTTGAAAAGTATTACACTAATATAATTTGAAAAGTTAATTAATTTTGAAAAAATATTAAGTTAATTAAAATTTAAAGAGTTAATATTTTGAAAAGTATTAGGTTAATATAATTTTAATTTTAGTTTCAACTTGTTTTAATTTTAATTTTAGTTTGATTTTAATTTTAATTTGATTTAATTGTAATTTTAATTTTAACTTGATTTAATTTTAATTTTATTTTTAACTTGATTTAATTTTAATTTTAATTTGATTTAATTGTAATTTTAATTTTGTCCTTAGTCATCTCACCCAATCTAGATTTTTCAATCAGGGGACCCTATAATTTTGTGAGATGAATTAGTTTTATTTAGGGTTTGGTTTAACTTTATGTTAGATTCTGGTTTAGCTTTGAGCTCAACAAATAGACATTCTTTGGATAAACTTCTGGGCTATGGTGAGTCACTAGGACATCATTAAAGTAGCCATACCTTCGAGGTTTTCCAAATAGTCTTATCCACTGAACTTAGTACAAAACCTTGGTCTAACTAGTTAGGATCCATAAAGGGCAGCTTCGGTCAGTTCCACTTAGCCAAATGCACCAGGTCTAAGTCATATCTTCCTAGACATGCATAGACTAAACTTTCCTAACGTACTATCATCCAATACTTCACCAGTACCGTGGGTCAAATTAAACTTAGCCATTTTTATTCTAGTCCTAATTATCCTATCGGGTAGGTTGCGTTTAGTTACCTTATCGGGTAGGTTCATTTTTGGAGGTGCCAGCTATTCTGGAGCTTCCATTAATGATTATTTATTTGTTAAGATTATTAATTATTTATTTGTTAAGATTATTTTTATTAATTATTTATTTGTTAAGATTATTTTTATTAATTATTTATTAAATATTTATTTGTTAAGATTATTTTTTATTTATTTATTAAATGTTTGT
Source organism: Zingiber officinale (assembly GCF_018446385.1). Lineage (NCBI taxonomy): Eukaryota > Viridiplantae > Streptophyta > Magnoliopsida > Zingiberales > Zingiberaceae > Zingiber > Zingiber officinale. Next base: position 46,342,704 of record NC_055989.1, on the reverse strand, counting down.
TAAGATTATTTATATTTATTTATTAAGGGTTTGTTAAGATTATTTTTTATTTATTTATTAGATGTTTGTTAAGATTATTTTTTATTTATTTATTAATTATTATAGTTTTTCTTTTTGCTCCCCCTGGATCATAGCCTCGATAAGATTTTTCAAGGTAATGTACTTGATCCTTGGGGACCCAATATTTACCAAGTCCAACTTGATTGACCAAGTTGGACTTGGGTACCCATGCTTGGACTAGTTTACTATTTCGTCTATTGACTAAGGATAGATAGGATCTATATTTCTTTTTGGATTTAAATCCTAGTCCAATTCTATTGTAAACGGCTCTTTGAGTCCCAAGAATTAGGTCAAGGTTCTTGGGCCCCAAAGAAAATCGTTCTAGGGTCTTTTCTAAATCCTTGACTTGAGTTTTCAGACTTGAATTTTCTTCCTCAAGCTTTTGGACTTGAGTTGAATTTTCAGTCTGAACTGGGTCAGGCAAGGTTACGGGGTTAGTCACTTCTTTAAGGAGTGTTATCTCCTTTAGAAGCGACTTGATTCGAACTTTCGACTTAGCTACTTTATGCATTAAATAATTGATAAACTATACAAACGACATTTACTTACAGAGGGGTTTGACCCTTCGAAAACAGATGCGGTGATGTATGCACAAGGGCTGAAGATAGGAGAGATCAGTTATCACTTCCGGAAGGCCCAATTACAAGACTACGGGCAAAGCGTTTCAAGAAAGCACTAAATGGGCTAATCAAAAAACATTGGGAGGACTATGAGCAAGGAGAAACCAAGATAATCGCAACTGCTAGTCGTGGCCTAATCCACGTAATCGGGCATAACCATCCATGGTTGGCCACGCTTAACGGAAGTGTAAAATACCGAAAATAGGCAAATATTGATAAGGGAATTTTTCAGAATTTTTGGAAATTTTTCGGAAATTTTTCGGAGCTCGTACGGACGAGTTAACGTGGACAAAAACGGGGTCCGGAAAAGCCTGTTTAGGTTACCCCGTTTAAGCGAGGAAATGTTTATATTTACATTTCCTTTTCTTTATTTTCTTTTATTCTCTTTTTCTTTCCGCCGTTCTTTCTCCTTTTCCGTGCGCGTGGCCGACGCCCTCACCCGCGCCTTCTCTTCTTCCTTGCCCTAACCGCTGGCGGTGGTTGCTCCTTTCCGAGTGTACAAAACGGAAGGCCGACTCTTCTCTTCTTCATTTCCTTCATCGCGCCGCCGCCACCTTACTCTCGATTCCGCGGGTTGTGCCCTAGCCGACGCCTTCTTCCCTTCACCGACGTGGATCCAACCGAGCCCTAGCGCCGGCTGCCACCACTGTGCCTTGCCGACGCCGCCATCCTTGTGCTCTAACGCCGACGACGCTTGGGCGAGAATCGGTCATCGTGACTCCTCCTCCTCTTTGGGCTCGCGACACAGCCGATTCCTTGCTTCTGCCCTAGCCTCCAGCCGCGTGCCCTATTTTATCTTGGAGGTAAGTTTGGTCGGAATTAGGTTATTGTTTGACAGTAATCTCTACTCTTGATCTTGATCCTCTCCTTACTGCTACTCTAGGTCACGGATTGGTGAGGTTTTTGTGCTTTGTGGGGTGTTTCTGATTTCCGGCAGCAACCCCATCCTATCGCATTTTGATTCCAGCAGTGATCGTGAGGTGTTAGATCTTGCTGTGGGGTTGTGCTGTGGTTGGACAGTCACTCCATTCAGGGGCTATTGGTTCTTGTAACGACTGTGAGTTTGAAGTAAGGATTAGGGTTTTGAATTCCGTTGTAGGTGATTGCTACTTGTGTTAGGATTAAATGTTAACTCGGATTCATGTGTAGGTTTTAATTGAAATCGAATAGTGGAATGGTTAGGGTTAATGGAGCTAATCCTAATTGATTTTGAGTTCAATTTAATTAAGGTTCTTGAAGGAAAATAGTTGGTTTAACTATTTGAGTTATAATTAAACTTAGCTAAATTGTACAATTTATTACAGGACATTGACGCGAGACGAGTATCTCGGAGTCAGATTTGGACCATTTTATCGGAGACGGGTACTTTTGACTTATGTCATTTGATATACATAGTAGTGAATATAACAAGTTGCATTAATTATGTTCTTATTTGTTCCGGTTAATCACTACCCAATGATTGTTACATGATTGATTGATTGTTTGTTTTGCATCTCATGTATTCATTACCTGTTGATACATGCTTATAGGAGTAGTGATACACCATGCTTCACTATGTTCAGGACCTAGGTTTTATATCTTCTGTGTACCTTTGATTTGATTTGACTCGTTGACCTATGATGCACTTTTATATATATATGGATTAGGTCAGGATATTTTGTAGTTAGTGCCATGCACCATTTGCATGATTGCATGCTGTGCGATAGTTCGCTCCATTATTGTTGAGCACATCGCCAGTTACATGGATCTGCACACACCACCACTCATGGGTTAGTGGTCGATTCAGGCAGAGTGTGTTGCAGCAGGGACTCTGTTAGGCACCGTTGGTCCGCTCATGAGTAGTGTGACACAATGTGTTAGCCGGCAGGGATTCCTCCCCGTCATCGTGTACCGGGAGTTGAGATCATTACGCTCCCCCATTTATGATTTGGGGTAGGAGGATAGGTGTACTCCGACAGTATCCCGTCCACTTGGTCACTCATCGGAAGTAGTGACGACAGAGTGCACGGTTGTCACAGCCCTACCCACTCGACCTCACTATTGTGTGAGATGATCGACTGGCGTCAGGGGTGACTAGGACGCATCATTGGCATCATATAAATGATGCATTTATTGCTTGTGTTTGTGTTTGCTGCATTTATATGCTGCATATTGTTTGGATACCCATGTTTGACATGCATACAGGATTTCCATATCACTCGGACTGTTTGTCCTTATACCCAAGTCCTGGTTAGTACAGTATTCTCCTGTTTACTTCAGTTTGTATTTTCCTTTATTACATCAGGAGACTGTATGCATGATTAGTGCTAGATGTTATTTCCTTATTTTGTATATCAGTTGTAACTGCTGAGTGTTGGACTCACCCCGCCTCCATTGTTATTATTTTTCAGGTTGATGCTGTCAGGAGAGAGTTCCAGTCGCTAGTCCCCTGCTGACCACGAGGGCTTAGTAATCGTTTGGTTTTCTTCTTTATTAGTCTATGTTCAGACTTATTCTATTTTTGATACTATGGATCTGGTATGAATTTTATGCGTCGATGGATTTTATTTCGATGTGTTTTTACTACATGCCTGCCTGGACGGCAGAAGAGGTGAGTTTGTCGGATTTGAGCTTTAAGAGTGTAGTGGAGTAGGGTTGATTTCGAGTCAGAGTATTATTCTTCCGTTTACTAGTCATATAAACTGCGTGGTTGTGTCAGCCAGAGGCTGAAATTGATATTAACTACGTGGTGATGGTTTTATTATTGTTATTACTCTAGCCGTATGTGGCTGAGGTATATAGTGTTTGTAGAAAGTTTCAGATTGTCCGCCGTACAGGGGAGATGCTGCCGAAATTTCTTCGGACAGGGACTCCTCAGGGGCGTGACAATTTATTTGGTATCAGAGCCAGGTTTGCGAGTCAAACTGGGCATTTTCAGATTTTTGTTATGGTTATGTTTCTGATTTTCGTTTCGGATTTATATGGATTTCCGACGATTTTCTCGTTCAAAATTTTGAGGTTAATTTGGGGACTGGACAGCGACAGAACATCTCCAGACAGCAAATAGGTATGATGCTTATTTGATGATTGTTTTATTGGTAGTAATATTTGTAATATAACTTAACAGATATGAGGAGATCTACGCGTATTGCGGCGAGACGTGGTGCTGGACGACCACGTACGAGGACCACGAGATCTCTGGATATGCCAGAGATGCCTACTGTTGATGAGCCTGTCAGTCAGGGACAGACTCAGTATACTGCGGGCGCGTCGGGATCTCAGACCCCAACGGCTCCTATAGAGGTACCTACCTCGGTTGTGCCGAGTGTACCTATCCCTACGGTAGTTCCGGTACCATTACCTACCGTACCTCCAGCTGCGGCCACTTTTGTTCACTCGGCAGTACCACCGACGGCTTATGCTCCAGTGTATGTAGCAGCACCGGGAGTACCTCCTCCGGTTTATTCCGCGGTACCACTTGTAGCACCAGTTCCAGTGGTTGTGCCAATTCCTGCAGTCGTCTCGACACAGCTCACTGATATTGTCGCAGCACGAGCTAGGATTCCAGTATTAGCAAAGTCGATGAAGACTCGATTCACACTCTTCCGAGGAGACCTTGATTCGAGTATGGCCCTATCATGGATAGAGACTATGGAGCAGACCTTCTTCTATATGGCTTTCTCCGAGTGGGAGAAAGCAGAACTGGCTACTTTCCACTTACGGGATGAGGCTAACGCCTGGTGGATTACTCAGCGTTCCATCATCGGCGAGCGGAACGTTACTTGGGCCAGGTTCAGAGACGCTTTTGAGAGCCGTTTCTTTCCACTATCATATCGGATGGCTCGCCGACACGATTTCATGAGTTTGAGGCAGAACAATCGCACGGTGACAGAGTATAATACTGAATTCAACCGGTTGGCTAAGTTTTGTCCAGAGTTAGTTGCGGAGGACAAATCTCGTATGATGCAGTTTATACAGGGACTAGATGGCTATCTGCAAGTAAGGCTTGCCGGTTTAGGGATCGTATCTTACTCAGATGCACTGGATCGAGCTTTGATGATAGAGTTAGCTCAGCAGAGAGCATTTCCGGACAGGAAGAGGAAGCATACGGGACAGGCATCCGGACAGATCCAGCAGACACCGGCGACAGGACAGCAGCAGAGTAGTCGCAGTCGGTCAGGTCAGGGTACTTCTGGGGTATCTCGTAGGCTTCAGAAATTAGGGCAGTCTTCTTCAGGACGTTCCCGGTTTTCTCAGCAGAACCGGCAACCACCTTCCGTGATACTCAATGTTTCAGATGTGGTTCCAGAGATCACCTTACCCCAGCTTGCTCTCTGGGACAGCCAGTTTGCTATTATTGCAAACTGCCTGTGTCACGCCCCGGACGAGTCCCTGTCCGAAGAAATTTCGGCAGCATCTCCCCTGTACGGCGGACAATCTGAAACTTTCTACATATCCATATACCTCAGCCACATGCGTCTGGAATAATAACAGTAAATAAACAATCACCCACGCAGTTTATATGACAAGTAAACGGAAGAATAATACTCTGACTCAAAATCAACCCTACTCCACTACACTCGTAAAGCTTAAATCCGATTTACTCACCTCTTCTGTCGTCCAGGCAGGCATGTAGTAAAACATATCGAAATAAAATCCATCGACACATAAAATTCATACCAGATCCATAGTATCAAAAATCCATAGTATCAAAAACAGAATAAGTCTGAACATAGACTAATAAAGAAGAAAACCAAAAGATTACTAAGCCCTCGTGGTCAGCAGGGGACTAGTAACTGGAACTCTCCCCCGACAGCATCAACCTGAAAAATAACAACAATGGAGGCGGGGTGAGTCCAACACTCAGCAGGTACAACTAATATACAAAGTAAGGAAATAACACCTAGCACTAATTATGTGTACAGTCTCCTAATGTAAATAAGGTATATGCAAACTGAAGTAAACAGGAGAATACTGTACTAACAAGAACCTGGGTATAAGGACAAACAGTCCGAGTGGTATAGAAATCCTGTATGCATGTCAAACATAGGTATCCAAACAATATGCAGCATATAAATGCAGCAAACACAAACATAAGCAATAAATGCATCATGCATATGATGCCAATGATGCGTCCTGGTCACCCCTGACGCTAGTCGATCATCTCACACAATAGTGAGGCCGAGTGGGTAGGGCTGTGACAACCGTGCACTCTGTCGTTACTACTCCTGATGAGTGACCGAGTGGACGGGATGCTGTCGGAGTACACCTATCCTCCTACCCCAAATCATAAATGGGGGAGCGCAATGCTCTCAACTCCCGGTACACGATGACGGGGAGGAATCCCTGCCGGATAACAAGTTGTGTCACACTACCCATGAGCGGACCAATGGTGCCTAACAGAGTCCCTGCTGCAACACACTCTGCCTGAATCGACCACTAACCCATGAGTGGTGGTGTGTGCAGATCCATGTAACTGGCGATGTGCTCAACAATAATGGAGTGAACTATCGCACAACATGCAATCATGCAAATGGTGCATGACACTAACCACAAAATATCCTGACCTAATCCATATATATATAAAAGAGCATCATAGGTCAACGAATCAAATTAAATCAAAGGTACACAGAAGGTATAAAACCTAGGTCCTGAACATGGTGAAGCATGGTATATCACTACCCTACAAGCATGTATAAACAGGTAATGTATACATGAGATGCAAACCAATCAATCAATCAAGCATGTATCAAGTTTTGGGTAGTGATTAACCGAAACAGAATGAGAAACATAATTAATGCAATTTGTTATATTCACTACAATGTATATCAAATGACATAAGTCAAAAGTACCCGCCTCCAATAGAATAAATGTCCAATCCGATATCGAGATACTCGTCTCGCGTCAAGGTCCTGTAATACCAATCATACATTTTTATTTAGCTACAAATTAAACGAATAGCTAAATAAAAATCCTTAAGAACAATTTTAGGGAAAAACCCTAAACAATAAATCTCAATCTACCAAATTAAATCCAACGGTTAATTAGGGTTAGTTTCCCTTAACCCTAATAATACCATTTAGATTTAATTCTATACTTAAATCAATTCTAATAACAATTCATGTTTCATCCAACTACTTAGACCTAAATCAACATAATTTAAGTCTCTTACCTCAAACACACAACCTTGATTGTTGATCCATACAAGGATTATTGCTGCCGGTAACCAAAAACAACACACAGTACAATACTACCCTCGTGCTCACTAATCCACCGAACTCTACACCTGCGAATCATATCAGAAGGGAACATCAATTGTACCACCAAGTATATATCACGTTAAAAATCACATCCAATAATAGCCAGCATAAGGGGCAACACCAATAAGGAGCATTAAATCGAAATAGAATGACCTCCTCACCAAGGTCAGCAGAGGCACAAGGGAGGAGAGTTGGCGTGCTCCTGTGGTCGGAGTGGCTCGGGAGGAAGAAGAAGTCGCGGGTCAGTTGGTCGGTCGGGGCTAGGGTTCACGGTGGCGTCGGCAGAGAGGCTCGGCCATCGGCTGTGGTGGCACCAGAATCTCCACAGCGAGGGAAAAAGAGGAAGAGTCGGCGCTAGGGCTCGGTTGCCGGCACAGAGGATCGGCCGAGAAGAGTTGATCGGCTCTGTGAGTTGCGGCGGCGCGTCACTCGGCAAGGAGAAAGAGCACCCGGTGGTGCTGTCGGGTGGAGAAGGCGCAAAGAGGAGAGGAAGTTCGGCCCGAGGAGGAAGAAGAAGAAATGAGAAGAAGATATGGCCGAGGGTTTTTGTCGCGAGGGGGGAGAAAAGGAAAACCGTTTTGGGGCGGTTAGGGCAGAAGGTCTTCGGCGCTCAACGCAAGGGAGGAAGAAGATCTCGGGGAAGAGGGAAAACGGCGAAAACAAAAGAAAATGAAAAGGAAAAGAAATAAATAAATTCAACTTTTCCTCGTTAAAATGGGGTGGCCCAAACAGGCTTTTCCGGGCCCCATTTTTATCCCCGTTAACTCGTCCGTACGAGCCCCGAAAAATTCCCAAATATTCCAGAAAATTACCTTATTAATATTCTCCTATTTTCGGTATTTTACATTCTCCCCCACTAATAAAAATTTGGTCCCCAAATTTCATTATCTACCATCAGCAAGTACCAACAAAAGATATAAAGTATAAATGCTGAACGGTAAACAAATCACATACCTCAAGTGAAAAGATGGGGGTATCGAGCTCGGATAGTATCCTCGAGCTCCCAAGTAGCCTCCTCGTCCGAAGAATGTTGTCATTCGACTTTAACCAGCCGGATAGTCTTGTTCCGCAACTGACGCTCTTTCCGGTCGAGAATCCGTACCGGAACCTCCTCATAAGTAATGTCAGGCTGAACTGGAATATCTACCAGCACATGCGTCGGGTCGGGCACGTATCTCCTCAGCATCGATACGTGGAATACATCGTGAACGCCTGACAGGGACGGTGGTAGTGCTAGTCGGTAAGCTACCGCTCCGATCCTCTCCAAGATCTCGAAATGGCCAATGTACCGCGGAGCTAGCTTACCTCTGAGGCCAAATCTCTTCACCCCTTTCGTGGGTGAAACTCGCAGAAATACATGGTCGCCAACAGAGAACTCTAGTGGTCTGCGTCTCCGATCAGCATAACTCTTCTGGCGGTCCTGCGCCTCTGACATCCTCCGTCTGATAGTACGGACCAGCTCTGCGTCCTGCTGAACTCTATGAGGTCCCAGCAACTGGGCCTCTCCAACCTCATCCCAAAGGACGGGTGTCCGACAAAGTCTACCATATAACGCCTCAAACGGTGCCATCTGGATAGCCGAATGAAAGCTGTTGTTATAGGCAAACTCTACTAACGGCAGATGGTCCTCCCAACTGCCTCCGAAATCCATAACACATGACCTCAGCAGATCCTCTAAAGTCGGGATGGTCCGCTCTGACTGTCCATCTGTCTGTGGATGGAAAGCTGTACTGAAACGGAGCTGTGTGCCCAAGGCCTTGTTGGTTGCTACTCGGAAAACCTAATGGTTCCACTGTACAAAAATTTTGTACAAAGGTCTGAACCTTTTCCTAGCTACCATGTGTTCTTTTAAATTAAACTTGGATCGCCTGCGGAACTTAACACGTTTGATCCAAAGTTTAATCTATTTGTTCTTTTAGGTTTAGACTCGGATCTCCTGCGGAACTTAACACGTTCGATCCAAATCACCTAAGTTATTAATTTCATTAAATATTAGTTTCCAAAATTGGCTTCCAGTACTGACGTGGCGAGGCACATGACCTTCTTGGATATGGGAGCAACCACCACCGACTAGACAAAGCCTTTTAAGGAAAACTAATATTTAATTTCCTTAAATAACTTTAGGTCAACCGAAAAGAACAATCAAATCACAAGGAAAAGAAAAACAAAAAAAAACACAACATCGAAAACAAATTCGAAATACTAGAATCGCATACCTCTTTGTATTTGGTATTATTTTCAAAAATAACTAGTATGATGCGGAAAGGAAAAACACTAGTTATACCTTTTAGAAAGACCTCTTGATCTTCTACCGTATTCCTCTTCTAACCTCGGACGTTGTGTGGGCAACGATCTTCCGATATGAGAACCACCAAGCACCTTCTTCTTCCTTACAAGTTTCGGCCATCAAAACTTCTCCTAGGATGAAGAGGTTCGGCCACCACCACCATGCTCCAAGGGATGCTAGAAACAAAACTTCCTTTCTCTCCTTCTTCTTCTTCTTCTCTAAACTTGATCCGGCCACCATATGAGTCTCCACAAGAAGGATGAGGTTCGGCCATCAAAGAGAAGAGAGGAGGAGAGGATGGCCGACCACACCAAGGAAGAAAAAGAGGGAGAAAATAGAATAGAGTTATTCACCATGAAGCCTTCTCTACCCCCTCTTTTATAATCCTTGGTCTTGGCAAATAAGGAAAATTTAATAAAAACTTCCTTAATTCTTTTTCCATTGAAAAGGAAAATTTATTTAATTAAAAATAATTTTTCTTTTCAATTTACAATGGTCAGCCACACCATAAAATTTCCAAGCAAATAAAATTTTAAACACAAATTAAAACTTCCTTATTTGCTTCCGGAAATTTAAAAAAATTTCTCCAATAATTTTTATCCCTTCATGATTGGTTAAAAGGAAATTTTATAAATTAAATCTTTCTTTAAACATGTGGATAATTTTCGGAAAGTTATCTCTAAAAATTAAAATCTCCTTTCAATCTACAAATAAGGAAAGATATCAAATCTTTTCTTAATCTTTTGTAGAAACTAATAAAAGAGAATTATTAATTTTTTAAACTTTCTTTTAAATCATGAACATGGTTAAAAGGAAATTTTTCACCAAAATTAAAATCAACCTTTTAATCTACAAATAAGGAAAGAGATTTAGTTCTTCTCTTAATCTTTTGTAGAATCTTATAAAAGGAAAGATCTAAATTTTTAAACTCTCTTTTAAATCATGTTATCCACATAAGAAAAATTTTTAAAAAAATAAAAATCCTTTTATTTTAATTTGGGCCGGCCACACCAAGCTTGAACCCAAGCTAGGGCCGGCCACCTTGAAGCACCCATGAACCAAACTTTGGTCGACCCTAGCTTGGTCTCCAAGCTAGCTTGGCCGACCCCTATGGGATGGGTAAGAAGGTGGGTATAGGTGGGTATAGTACTCTATAATTAAGAGGCTACGATAGGGACCGAGAGGAGAATTGGTTTTGGTCTCCCGATAAAATTAAGCATCCCGTGTTCGCCCCGAACACACAACTTAATTTTATCAATAATAATTCACTCCACTAGAGAACTATTATTGAACTACCGCACCAATCCCAAATTACATTTTGGGCTCCTTCTTATTATGAGTGTGTTAGTCTCCCTGTGTTTAAGATGTCGAATGTCCACTAATTAAGTGAGTTACTGACAACTCATTTAATTAATATCTTAGTCCAAGAGTAGTACCACTCAACCTCATCGTCATGTCGGACTAAGTCCACCTGCAGGGTTTAACATGACAATCCTTATGAACTCCTCTTAGGGACATTCTCAACCTAGATTACTAGGACACAGTTTCCTTCTATAATCAACAACACACACTATAAGTGATATCATTTCCCAACTTATCGGGCTTATTGATTTATCGAACTAAATCTCACCCATTGATAAATTAAAGAAATAAATATCAAATATATGTGCTTATTATTATATTGGGATTAAGAGCACACACTTCCATAATAACTGAGGTCTTTGTTCCTTTATAAAGTCAGTATAAAAGAAATGACCTCTAATGGTCCTACTCAATACACTCTAAGTGTACTAGTGTAATTATATAGTTAAGATAAACTAATACCTAATGACACTACGACGTTCCAATGGTTTGTTCCTTTCCATCTTGGTCGTGAGCTACTGTTTATAATTTATAAGGTACTGATAACATGATCTTCTGTGTGTGACACCACACACCATGTTATGTACAATATTAATTGAACAACTACATTTATCATAAATGTAGACATTTGACCAATGTAATTCTTATTTTTAGATAAATGTTTATACCAAAAGCTAGGCTTTTAGTATACATTCTAACAATCTCCCACTTATACTAAAAGACTAAGCTGCCATAACTGCTACCATACATCTGATTCCCAAACCTTCAACATGCCCATCAAAAGCTCTTGCCTTAAGGGCTTTAGTGAAAGAATCTTCTAGGTTATCACTTGATGCAATCTAGGCAGCAACAACTTCTTCTCGTTTATACGATTTCTCGTATTGGGTGGTACTTGCGCTCTATTGCGTTTACTTGCCTTATAGACTTATGGTTTCTTCGAGTTTGCTACTGCACCACTATTATTACAATGAATTGTAATAATCTTTGGACAAATCAGAAATCATATCTAAGTCCATCTTGAGGTTATTGAGTTATTTAGCTTTTATGGCTACCTCAGAGGCTTGCCATATACTCAGCTTCTATGGTGGAGTCCAGAAAAACACCTATGCTTATCACTCTTCCATAGTTATGACTTTTCCTCCTAAAGTAAACACAAAACCCCGAGGTTGACTTATTATTGTCCCTATTTGATTGGAAGTCAAAATTCGTGCAACCCACAGGGACCAAATTAACTGCCTTGTAAGCTAGCATATAATCTCTAGTGCCTCTAAGGTATTTTAATATATGCTTTACTGCAGTCCAATGTCCTTATCTAGGGTTACTTTGATATCTGTTAACTATGCCCTTGGCAAAACAGATTTCTGATCTCGTGTATAGCATACATTGGGCTGTCTAACTTTCGAAGCATAAAGAACTGCCTACATGTCCTCAATCTCCTTTGATGTCATCGGAGACATCTCTTTAGATAAAGACACTCCATGCTTAAAAGGTAGAAACCTTTCTTGGAGTTTTGCATGCTAAAACGAGCTTGTTATATAAAACTTGAGATAACCACAACATTCTTTTCTTGCGAACCTTGTTCCCAAGAATATGTGCTTATTTTCCTAAGTCCTTTATAACGAATTGCTTGGACAACCATACCCTTACTTCCGATATCACCTTGATATTGTTTCCAACTATCAAAAATGTAATCTACGTATAGTACAAGAAATATCACCACGTTTACATCACACCTTTTGTATACACAAGACTTATCCGGTTACTAAATAAATCCATAGGTCTGGATAACTTTGATAAACCGGATGTTCCAAGACCTTTGAAGCTTTGTCTCAGTCCATAGACTGATTGAGCTTGCACACAAGATGCTCTTAGCCCTTTGCAATGAACCCTTCTGGTTGCTTTATATGGATGCTTTCTTCAAGACTTCCATTAAGGAATGCTGTCTTGACATCCACTTGCCAAATAGATAAAAGAATCCAGATAGATTTAAGCATGGCTACCAATGAAAAAGTTTTCTTTTTCATCAAGCTTTGCTTTGAAAGTTTCTACCTTCCTGTCTATCCCTCTTTTCCTATTATAGACCTTTTATACCCAAAGGCTTTTACACCATTTGGTGGTTCTACAAGCTTCCAGATTTTATTAGAATACATATATTCTAATTCTGTTATTCATTACTCTTTGCCAAGATGCTGCATCTTTATCTTGGAGTGCTTCGTCATATGTCCGGAGATCAGGTTCATGTCCTCCAGGGATCGAGTCCAAAAACTCTCCCAAAACATGAATCTTTTTAGGTTGCCTAACAACACTCCCACTACGACGAGACACTTTCTACAATTGTGTATCATTTGTGATACGTGTTGCAGTTTCTTGTGATATTTCATCTTGTACAGTTGGTACTAGGTTAGACATGTCCTTTATTATTTCCTTAAGAACAAATTTACTTATGGGCACGTGATTTATTACATAGTCCTTTTCTAAAAATCGGTCATTGATGCTAACAATGACCTTCTGATTTTTAAGACTATAATCCTACTTTCATTTCTCTAGGATAACCCACAAACAAGTGAATTCCTGTCCAACTTATCATTATCTCTCTTCAGCATATGTGCTGGACTACCCGAATCCGAATATGCTTCAAAATAGGCTTACGCTTATTCAGCAATTCTATATGAGTAGAGAGTTCTGACTTTGGAAGGTACTATATTCACTTCCGTTTCCAGAGAATATCCTTAAAATGAATTTGGTAATAACTCATCATCAATCTACTTATTTCCATAAGAGTCCTATACCTTCCTTTTTCTACACTATTCTGTTGGGGTGTACCAGGTGTAGTTAGTTGGGATTGAATCCCTACTTCTGATAAGTGACTCCTAATTTCTCCCAAGAGGTACTTGCCACTACGATCTCACCGTAGTATCTTGATACTTTTACTTTGACGTTTCTCCGCATCAGCCTTGTACTCTTTAAACTAATCAAAGCACTTAGTCTTGCAACACATTAAGTAAATGTATTTGTATCTTGAATAGTTGTCTATAAAATAGATGAAATATTCGATACTACCTCTTGTTTGGATAGTCATAGGATCACACAAATCAGAATGAAACAATTCCAACATATCTTTGGCTCCATACCCCTTAGACTTAAAAGCTTCTTGGTTATTTTTCCTTCCAAGTAAGACTCGCAGGTTGGAAAGATTTCCACTACCAATGAACCCAAAAGTTCATCAGCTACCAATGAATCCTACTCAAGTTAATATAACCTAGCCTTAGATGCCAAAGATATAATTGGTTCATTTCCGAAGGTTGCTTTCTCTTAAAGTTAGAAGATGTGTTATAATTTCCATTTATTGCATCGTGGGAGTTATTGGATTATAAATTGTCAACCAACATACCAGAATAGATAACTTCTCTATTTTTCTTGATAACAGCTTTGTTATCAAAATAGACACAATATCTATTCTATAATAGTTTAGAAACTGAAATCAGGTTCTTTCTAAACTTAGTACGTAAAGACAATTTCTAATAATCCATATTTTATTCCTATTAAAGGATAAACATCTCCCACTGCAACAGCTGCCACTTTTACAGCAGTGCCCATGTGGACGGTGTTTTTATTTTCATTTAGTTGTCGGGTTTCCTGGAACCCTGCAATGAATTGCGAACATGATTAATGACATCTGTATCTACACTCCAGGTTCTGGTAGATAACACCACTAAACATGTTTCAACTAATGAATACACCTATATTGTTCTTTAGTTCTAAAAAGACAGACTACCTTAATGCCCAAGTCCTATTTCCAATTTTTACAATCGGGACTACTAAGTCTTTTCTATAGTATAACAGCTAGGGAATTGACAAACATTTTAAATCCTAAGAATCACAAAAATATTTGGTCAAGATCAATTCCTTAAAATCCCCATGAATTTTGTATGCCACGATAGTGTGGACGTATACAAAATCAAAGAAGAGATTTTATCCATTAATTTTATTATCTCGTCAACTTTACTTTATGACGAATAAAATTAATAGTTGATCTTTCTTTGATCAAATATTTGGTCAAAACTTTTGAATTTAAAATAACATTGATTCCTTAAACAATATTATTTAAATTCTCCAACACCTCAAACACCGTGAATTTTGCATGCCACGATAGTGTGGACGTATACAAAATTAAACATTTGTAAGTGGAGGGGTTTACCCATTAATTATCTTGTCAATAAATCTTTATGACAAATAAAATTACCTCAAATACCGTGAATTTTGTATGCCACGATAGTGTGGACGTATACAAAATCAAACATTTGTAAGAGGGGTTTTTAATTTTATTATCTTGTCAACTTATTTATTTGACAAATCAATAGTTGGTTTTCTTCGGTCACACAAATAATAACAGTGACTCCGATGGGGAGGATACTATTAGACGTGTCTAAGTGTATACCATTACTTGACACTAAGTCCGTTAATAAGATTGTGTCCCTTCCGATGGGGAAGATCACACGCTCTTAATTAACTTCCTGTAGTCATCCAAAATGGAAGTTTAAGCTAGTGATCCGCAAACAAGCTCATCCGATATGGAGGAAGGCACTCAGAGCCAACGCGCAAGCTTGTTGCATCACTTATAAACCAGTAATTGAGACCGTGGAATTTATTTAAAAATAAATCTCTCTCCCACTTAGTTATTTAAAATGAGGAATTTTGACAATGCTAGCCTACTTAGCATGCATACTAACAAACACACACAACACAGCATAAAAAGCAATAAATAGAAAAACTAATTTTCAACTATTATGGCTTTTATCTATTGCTGTCCTCCGTGTGTCGCCAACCCTAGCTGCTGCCATCTTTGGCCACCGCCACCGGGTCTAGTTGTCGCATCCATCTTGCTCCTTGTTCCGCTGCGCCTCTGATCCTCAAAAGGTTCCATGCCTTGCAAGATTCGATCCGCGACATAAATATAATTTTACATTTTTCGATCCTATATTCCTCGAAGGAATGTACATGTAAACTAGATCGAACATAAAATAAAATTTACATCCATCGATCCTATATTCCATAAAAGGAATGTACATGTAACTAGAACAAAAAATAAAATCCTAATAAAACTAAATACAGCTCCTGCTGTATTTTATAATACAATCATGCACACACAATAAAATGCCCTTGATATGTCCAAGGGTCCAATCACACATATAATAACTATAAGCCATAATAGTTGGATTCTGCATCCACAAAGTTAGCACATCCTACTATTAACCTGCCTAAATTATGTATGACATGTGCATAATTAAACTAATACCAAATACACAGAGGTAAAACCCTAGCTCTGATACCAATTGTTGGTTCTACTCGGAAAACCTAATGGTTCCACTGTACAAAAATTTTGTACAAAGGTCTGAACCTTTTCCTAGCTACCATGTGTTCTTTTAAATTAAACTTGGATCGCCTGCAGAACTTAACACGTTTGATCCAAAGTTTAATCTATTTATTCTTTTAGGTTTAGACTCGGATCTCCTGCGGAACTTAACACGTTCGATCCAAATCACCTAAGTTATTAATTTCATTAAATATTAGTTTCCAAAATTAGCTTCCAGTACTGACGTGGCGAGGCACATGGCCTTCTTGGATATGGGAGCAACCACCACCGACTAGACAAAGCCTTTTAAGGAAAACTAATATTTAATTTCCTTAAATAACTTTAGGTCAACCGAAAAGAACAATCAAATCACAAGGAAAAGAAAAACAAAAAAAAAACACAACATCGAAAACAAATTCGAAATACTAGAATCGCATGCTTCTTGTATTTGGTATCATTTCCAAAAATAACTAGTATGATACGGAAAGGAAAAACACTAGTTATACCTTTTAGAAAGACCTCTTGATCTTCTACCGTATTCCTCTTCTAACCTCGGACGTTGTGTGGGCAACGATCTTCCGATATGAGAACCACCAAGCACCTTCTTCTTCCTTACAAGTTTTGGTCATCAAAACTTCTCCTAGGATGAAGAGGTTCGGCCACCACCACCATGCTCCAAGGGATGCTAGAAACAAAACTTCCTTTCTCTCCTTCTTCTTCTTCTTCTCTAAACTTGATCCGGCCACCATATGAGTCTCCACAAGAAGGATGAGGTTCGGCCATCAAAGAGAAGAGAGGAGGAGAGGATGGCCGGCCACACCAAGGAAGAAAAAGAGGGAGAAAATAGAATAGAGTTATTCACCATGAAGCTTTCTCTACCCCCTCTTTTATAATCCTTGGTCTTGGCAAATAAGGAAAATTTAATAAAAACTTCCTTAATTCTTTTGCCATTAAAAAGGAAAATTTATTTAATTAAAAACAATTTTTCTTTTCAATTTACAATGGTCGGCCACACCATAACATTTCCAAGCAAATAAAATTTTAAACACAAATTAAAACTTCCTTATTTGCTTCCGGAAATTTATAAAAAATTTCTCCAATAATTTTTATCCCTTCATGATTGGTTAAAAGGAAATTTTATAAATTAAATCTTTCTTTAAACATATGGATAATTTCCAGAAAGTTATCTCTAAAAATTAAAATCTCCTTTCAATCTACAAATAAGGAAAGATATCAAATCTTTTCTTAATCTTTTGTAGAAACTAATAAAAGAGAATTATTAATTTTTTAAACTTTCTTTTAAATCATGAACATGGTTAAAAGGAAATTTTTTACCAAAATTAAAATTAACCTTTTAATCTACAAATAAGGAAAGAGATTTAGCTCTTCTCTTAATCTTTTGTAGAATCTTATAAAAGGAAAGATCTAAATTTTTAAACTCTCTTTTAAATCATGTTATCCACATAAGAAATTTTTTTAAAAAAATAAAAATCCTTTTATTTTAATTTGGGCCAGCCACGCCAAGCTTGAACCCAAGCTAGGGCCGGCCACCTTGAAGCACCCATGAACCAAACTTTGGCCGGCCCTAGCTTGGTCTCCAAGCTAGCTTGGCCGGCCCCTATGGGATGGGTAAGAAGGTGGGTATAGTACTATATAATTAAGAGGCTATGATAGGGACCGAGAGGAGGAATTGGTTTTGGTCTCCCAATAAAATTAAGCATCCCGTGTTCGCCCCGAACACACAACTTAATTTTATCAATAACAATTTATTCCACTAGAGAACTATTATTGAACTACCGCACCAATCCCAAATTACATTTTGGGCTCCTTCTTATTATGAGTGTGTTAGTCTCCCTGTGTTTAAGATGTCGAATGTCCACTAATTAAGTGAGTTACTGACAACTCATTTAATTAATATCATAGTCCAAGAGTAGAACCACTCAACCTCATCGTCATGTCGGACTAAGTCCACCTGCAGGGTTTAACATGACAATCCTTATGAGCTCCTCTTGGGGACATTCTCAACCTAGATTACTAGGACACAGTTTCCTTCTATAATCAACAACACACACTATAAGTGATATCATTTCCTAACTTATCGGGCTTATTGATTTATCGAACTAAATCTCACCCATTGATAAATTAAAGAAATAAATATCAAATATATGTGCTTGTTATTATATTGGGATTAAGAGCACACACTTCCATAATAACTGAGGTCTTTGTTCCTTTATAAAGTCAGTATAAAAGAAACGACCTATAATGGTCCTACTCAATACACTCTAAGTGTACTAGTGTAATTATATAGTTAAGATACACTAATACCTAATTACACTACGACTTTCCAATGGTTTGTTCCTTTCCATCTTGGTCGTGAGCTACTGTTTATAATTTATAAGGTACTGATAACATGATCTTCTGTGTGTGACACCACACACCATGTTATCTACAATATTAATTGAACAACTACATTTATCATAAATGTAGACATTTGACCAATGTGATTCTTATTTCTAGATAAATGTTTATACCAAAAGCTAGACTTTTAGTATACATTCTAACAGGCCTGCTGCAGACTCTGCCAGAAACGAGACGTAAACTGTGGATCTCTATCCGAAATGATACTCAACGGAACACCATGTAGCCTGATAATCTCCCGACAATACAGATCTGCCAATCGATCTAGGGGATCAGTCCTCCGAATTGCTAAGAAATGCACGGATTTGGTTAATCGATCAACGATTACCCAAATCGCGTCATGACCTCGTCGTGTCCTTGGCAACCCTACCACAAAGTCCATGGTAATGTGATCCCACTCTACTCAGGAATAGGAATCCGCTGCAGTAATCCTGCAGGTCTCTGGTGCTCAGCCTTCACCTGCTGACAAATAAGACATCTAGCTACGAAATCCGCGATGCCTTTCTTCATGCAGTTCCACCAATAGGAACGCCTCAAGTCCCGATACATACGGGTCCCTCCTGGATGGATCGCAAATCGAGAACGGTGTGCCTCCTGAAGTAGCTCATGTAAGACCGGATGAGACTGAGGTACGCATAATCTGCCTCAGAAGTATATAACACCCTCCTCGTCTCGTGTAAACTCGGTCTGCTGCCCGGAAGCTATTTGACTGCTAATGAACTGCAAATGCTGATCACCAGCCTGTGCCTCTCGGATCCTCGTCCTGATCGACGACTGAGCAACCATAGTAACAAGAATACCCTGCTCTGTCGGTCCCTGCTCCTCAAGGTCTAACTCAGAGAAACCCTGAATCAAATCTGTGACTGAAGTCCAGTGGCAAGCCAAAGTCCCTCTGGACTTCCTGCTGAGTGCATCGACAACCACATTAGCTTTCCCCGGGTGGCAGCTAATGGTACAATCGTAGTCCTTCAGGAACTCCATCCATCTCCTCTGTCGAAGATTAAGCTCCTTCTGAGTGAATATATATTTGAGACTCTTATGATCAGTGAGAATCTCAAATGTGATACCATATAAATGATGACGCCAAAGCTTCAGAGCATAGATGATGGCAGCTAACTCCAGGTCATGAACTGGATAGTTCTTCTCATGCTCCTTCAGCTGATGAGAAGCATAAGAGACTACTCTGCCGTGCTGCATCAGGACAGCACCCAAACCCTGTAGAGAAGCGTCGGTGTAGAGTACAAATCCGTCCTCTCCAGAAGGTAAAACCAAAACTGGACACTAATCTCCGCTTCAGCTCCTGAAAGCTGGTCTCGTAATCCTCGGACCACATGAACTTCACGCCTTTCCTAGTAAGGCGTGTCAGCGGCATAGTAATACGGGAGAAACCCTCGACGAACCGTCTGTAATATCCTGCTAATCCCAGAAAACTGCGGATCTCTTGAACTGACTTCGGCTGCTCCCAACTAGTGACAGCCTCGATCTTCTGAGGATCAACTGAAATACCTCTGCTAGAAACCACGTGTCCCAGAAAATCGACTGAGGATAACCAGAATGCACACTTGCTGAACTTCGCGTACAGCTGATGTCGTCTAAGAATCTCCAAGACTATGCGAAGATGATGTGCATGCTCCTCCTCGGAATGCGAATAGACCAATATGTCATCAATGAAAACGATAACAAACTGATCCAGATACTCCAGAAAAATACGGTTCATCAAATCCATAAACACTGCTGGAGCATTGGTAAGCCCAAATGACATTACCAAAAACTCATAATGACCGTATCTGGTACGGAAAGCTATCTTCTGGATATCTGAGTCTCTGACCCTCAACTGATGATATCCGGATCGCAGATCAATCTTAGAATACACTGATGTACCTCTGAGCTGATCAAACAAACCCTCAATCAATGGTAAAGGATATTTATTTCTGACGGTCACTGCATTCAGCTGTTTGTAGTCAATACATAACCTCATAGTGCCATCCTTTTTCTTGACAAATAATACTGGAGAACCCCATGGAGAAACACTAGGGCGAATAAATCCCCTATCCAAAAGCTCCTGGAGTTGAACCTTCAGCTCGTTCAACTCTTTTGGTGCCATACGATAAGGAGCTTTCGATGTCGGCGCGGTTCCCGGAATCAGCTCAATAGCGAACTCCACTTGCCTTCTGGGAGGCAAACCTGGCAGCTCCTCTGGAAATACATCTGGGTACTCCCGGACTACAGGAACGTCGGAGAGCTGCGAACTACTGCTGTCCTCAGTACTAATCAGAGATAATAAGAAACCATGACAGCCGTGAGACAGCAGCTTCTGCGCCTGAATCGCCGAAATAATCGAGATGCCGTCATCTCTGATGCCAGTGAAACTCCACGAGGGTTGGTTCGGAGGCCGGAAGGTGACCACCCTCGTCTGGCAATCAACGGTAGCATGATATACCGACAGCCAATCCATGCCAAGTATGATATCAAACTCGACCATCTCCAATACTAGAAGATCTACCGTAAGTATCATGTTACCAAAGTCTAACGGGCAACCTCTGATCTCCTGGGTGACGTCTAAAGTATCACCGGACGGTAAGGAGACAGTCAATCGCTGCAGTCTAACAGTAGGTAATCTATCAATCTCCCGTATAAAGGTACGAGATATAAAAGAATGCGAGCTACCAGTATCAATCAATATATCAGCGAAAAATGCATAAATGGAAATCATACCACGGAAAACGGATCCGTCGGCTTGCTGCGCATCCTCTCTGGTAATCGCACGAACACGTCCAGTCTCTGGCGGAGGAGGAGGTAGTAACGCTGCCAGCGGCTGCTGCGGTTGGGCAGAAGCCTGCCACTGAGGCGGTGCTGGATAATGTGCCAGAGAAGACTGAGAAGACGGTGACTGATACTGTGCTGACGACTGGGACTGAGTCTGGTACTTGCCTAGAGGCTGAGGCTGCATCTGATACTGCTCCTACGTCAGATAATAAGGTCCTGGAACGGAACTCTCGGGTGCTATGGAAGAACTGGAGTACTCCTGTCCAAGCATGCCAAATGCCGCTACTGCAGGTGAAACTGCCCCCTGCTGATGATGTGAAGACCGGGCTTTCTGCCCTCCTCGATATGCCCTTGACTGACTAAACTGCCCCCTCTGACCTGACCCTCCGGAACCCGTGTGTTGAGCCTTCAGCTGACAATCTCGGCTCTGGTGCCCAGGCAGTTTGCAATAAAAGCAAATTGGCTGTCCCAGAGAGCAAGCTGGGGTAAGGTGATCTCTGGACCCACATCTGAAACAGTGAGTATCGCTGGAAGGTGGTTGCCGATTCTACTGAGAAAATCGGGAACGTCCTGAAGAAGACCGCCCTGACTTCTGAGGCCTACGAGATACCCCAGAAGTACCCTGAGCTGACCGACTGCAACTACTCTGCTGCTGTCCTGTCGCCGGTGTCTGCTGGATCTGTCCGGATGCCTGACCCGTATGCTTCCTCTTCCTATCCAGAAATGCTCTCTGCTGAGCTAACTCTATCATCAAAGCTCGATCTAGTGCATCTGAGTAAGATACGATCCCTAAACCGGCAAGCCTTACTTGTAGATAACCATCCAGTCCCTGTATAAACTGCATCATGCGAGATCTGTCCTCCGCAACTAACTCTAGACAAAACTTAGCCAACCGGTTGAATTCAGTATTATACTCTGTCACCGTGCGATTATTCTGATGCAGACTCATGAAATCCTGCCGGCGAGCCATCTGATATGATAGTGGAAAGAAACGGCTCTCAAAAGCCTCTCTGAACCTGGTCCAAGTGACGTTCCGCTCGCCGATGATAGAACGCTGAGTAATCCACCAGGCGTTAGCCTCATCTCGTAAATGGAAAGCAGCCAGCACTGCTTTCTCCCACTCGGAGCAAGCCATGTAGAAGAAAGTCTGCTCCATAGTCTCTATCCATGATAGGGCCATACCCGGATCGAGGTCTCCTCGGAAGAGAGTGAATCGAGTCTTCATCGACTCAGCCAATGCTGGAATCCTAGCTCGTGCTGCGACAATATCAGTGAGCTGTGTCGGGACGGCTGCAGGAACTGGCGGAACCACTGGAACTGGTGCTACAAGTGGTACCGCGGAATAAACCGGAGGAGGTACTCCCGGTGCTGCTGCATAAACTGGAGCATAAGCCGTCGGTGGTACTGTAGGGTGAACATAGGTGGCCGCAGCTGGAGGTACGGAAGGTAATGGTACCGGATGTGGAGCAACTGCTGCTATTGTAGGCACCGAGGGCACATGTGCCACTGGTGTCGGGTACACTGTAGGTCCAGGTGGCGGTGGTACTGAATACACCGTAGGCTGCTCTGGAGCAGATGTCGGGTACGCCAATGGTACCCTTGATGGTACCAGAACTACAGTAGGGATAGGTACACTCGGTATAACCAAGGTAGGTACCTCTATAGGAGCCGTCGGGGTCGCCCGACACGCCCGCAGTATGCTGCGTCTGTCCCTGACTGACAGGCTCATCAACAGTAGGCATCTCTGGCATATCCAGAGATCCCGTGGTCCTCGTACGTGGTCATCCAGCACCACGTCTCGCCGCAATACGCGTAGATCTCCTCATATCTGTTAAGTTATATTACAGATATTACTACCAATATAACAATCATAAAATAAACATCATACCTATTTACTGTCTGAAGATGTTCCGTCGCTGTCCAGTCCCCAATTTGACATCAAAATTCCGAACGAGAAAATCACCGGAAATCCATATAAATCCGAAACGGAAATCCGAAACATAACCATAACGAAAATCCGAAAATGCCCAGTTTGACTCGCAAACCTGGCTAACCCAAATATCCAGAATACCAAAAACAGGTATCCGATAAATCACCAGAACACCAAAAGCAGGTATCATAACCCGCTCTGATACCAAATAAATTGGTATCAGGTTATCCCAAATATCCAAAATACGAAAACAAAGGATCGTAAAACCAAAGCTCTGATACCAAATAAATTGTCACGCCCCGGAGGAGTCCCTGCCCGAAGAAATTTTGGCAGCATCTCCCCTGTACGGCGGACAATCTGAAACTTTCTACATATCCATATACCTCAGTCACATGCGGCTGGAATAATAACAGTAAATAAACAATCACCCACGCAGTTTATATGACAAGTAAACGGAAGAATAATACTCTGACTCAAAATCAACCCTACTCCACTACACTCGTAAAGCTCAAATCCGATTTACTCACCTCTTCTGCCGTCCAAGCAGGCATGTAGTAAAACATATCGAAATAAAATCCATCGACACATAAAATTCTTACAAGATCCATAGTATCAAAAATCCATAGTATCAAAAACAGAATAAATCTGAACATAGACTAATAAAGAAGAAAACCAAAAGATTACTAAGCCCTCGTGGTCAGCAGGGGACTAGCAACTGGAACTCTCTCCCGATAGAATCAACCTGAAAAATAACAACAATGGAGGCAGGGTGAGTCCAACACTCAGCAGGTACAACTGATATACAAAGTAAGGAAATAACACCTAGCACTAATCATGTGTACAGTCTCCTGATGTAAATAAGGTATATGCAAACTGAAGTAACAGGAGAATACTGTACTAACCAGAACCTGGGTATAAGGACAAACAGTCCGAGTGGTATAGAAATCATGTATGCATGTCAAACATAGGTATCCAAACAATATGCAGCATATAAATACAGCAAACACAAACACAAGCAATAAATGCATCATGCATATGATGCCAATGATGCGTCCTGGTCACCCCTGACGCCAGTCGATCATCTCACACAATAGTGAGGCCGAGTGGGTAGGGTTGTTACAACCGTGCACTCTGTCGTCACTACTCCTGATGAGTGACCGAGTGGACGGGATGCTGTCGGAGTACACCTATCCTCCTACCCCAAATCATAAATGGGGGAGCGCAATGCTCTCAACTCCCGGTACACGATGATGGGGAGGAATCCCTGCCGGATAACACGTTGTGTCACACTACCCATGAGCGGACCAACGGTGCCTAACAGAGTCCCTGCTGCAACACACTCTGCCTGAATCGACCACTAACCCATGAGTGGTGGTGTGTGCAGATCCATGTAACTGGCGATGTGCTCAACAATAATGGAGCGAACTATCGCACAGCATGCAATCATGCAAATGGTGCATGACACTAACCACAAAATATCCTGACCTAATCCATATATATATAAAAGAGCATCATAGGTCAACGAATCAAATCAAATCAAAGGTACACAGAAGGTATAAAACCTAGGTCCTGAACATGGTGAACCATGGTATATCACTACCCTACAAGCATGTATAAACAGGTAATGTATACATGAGATGCAAACCAATCAATCAATCAAGCATGTATCAAGTTTTGGGTAGTGATTAACCGAAACAGAATGAGAAACATAATTAATGTAATTTGCTATATTCACTACAATGTATATCAAATGACATAAGTCAAAAGTACCCGCCTCCAATAGAATAAAGGTCCAATCCGATATTGAGATACTCGTCTCGCGTCAAGGTCCTGTAATACCAATCATACATTTTTATTTAGCTACAAATTAAACGAATAGCTAAATAAAAATCCTTAAGAACAATTTTGGGGAAAAACCTTAAACCATAAATCTCAATCTACCAAATTAAATCCAATGGTTAATTAGGGTTAGTTTCCCTTAACCCTAATAATACCATTTAGATTTAATTCTATACTTAAATCAATTCTAATAACAATTCATGTTTCATCCAACTACTTAGACCTAAATCAACATAATTTAAGTCTCTTACCTCAAACGCACAGCCTTGATTGTTGATCCACACAAGGATTATTGCTGCCGGTAACCAAAAACAACACACAGTACAATACTACCCTCGTGCTCACTAATCCACCGAACCCTACACCTGCGAATCATATCAGAAGGGAACATCAATTGTGCCACCAAGTATATATCACGTTAAAAATCACATCCAATAATAGTGAGCATAAGGGGCAACACCAATAAGGAGAATTAAATCGAAACAGAATGACCTCCTCACCAAGGTCAGCAGAGGCACAAGGGAGGAGAGTCGGCATGCTCCTGTGGTCGGAGTGGCTCGGGAGGAAGAAGAAGTCGCGGGTCAGTTGGTCGGTTCAAGGTGGCGTCGGCAGAGAGGCTCGGTCGTCGGCTGTGGTGGCACCGGAATATCCACAGTGAGGGAAAAAGAGGAAGAGTCGGCGCTAGGGCTCGGTTGCCGGCACAGAGGATCGGCCGAGAAGAGTTGATCGGCTCTGTGAGTTGCGGCGGCGCGTCACTCGGCAAGGAGAAAGAGCACCCGGCGGTGCTGTCAGGTGGAGAAGGCGCAAAGAGGAGAGGAAGTAGACGGGACCGAGAAGAGGAAAGAAAAGAAATGAGAAGAAGATATGGCCGAGGGTTTTTGTCGCGAGGGGGGGGGGGGAAAGGAAAATCGTTTTGGGGCGGTTAGGGCAGAAGGTCTTCGGTGCTCAGCGCATGGGAGGAAGAAGATCTCGGGGAAGAGGGAAAAAGGCGAAAACAAAAGAAAAAGAAAAGGAAAAGAAATAAATAAATTCAACTTTTCCTCGTTAAAACGGGGTGGCCCAAACAGGCTTTTCTGGGCCCCATTTTTGTCCCTGTTAACTCGTCCGTACGAGCCCCGAAAAATTCCCGAAAAATTCCCAAATATTTTGGAAAATTCCCTTATTAATATTCGCCTATTTTCGGTATTTTACAGCCTGGGCACCAGAGTCAAGATTGTCAGCTGAAGGCTTAGCACACGGCTTCCGGAGGGTCAGGTCAGAGGGGACAGTCTAGTCAGTCAGGGGTATATCGAGGAGGGCAGAAAGCCCAATCTTCACATCATCAGTAGGGGATAGCTTCACCTATAGCAGCATTTGGCATGCTTGGACAGGAGTACTCCAGTGCTTCCATAGCACCCCAGAGTTCTGTTCCAGGACCTTACTATCCGACGCAGGGGCAGTATCAGATGCAGCCTCAGCCTCTAAGCCAGTACCAGACTCAGTCCCAGTCATCGGCACAGTATTAGTCACCATCCTCTCAGTCTCTTCTGGCACATTACCCAGCAGCCGCTGGCAGCGTTACCACCTCCTCCTCCGCCAGAGACTGGACGTGTTCATGCGATTACCAGAGAGGATGCACAGCGAGCCGACGGATCCGTTTTCCGCGATATGATTTCCATTTATGCATTTTCCGCTGATATATTGATTGATACTGGTAGCTCGCACTCTTTTATATCCCGTACCTTTATGCGGGAGATTGGTAGATTACCTACTTTTAGATTGCAGCGATTGACCGTCTCCCTACCGTCCGGTGATACTTTAGATGTCACCCAGGAGATCAGAGGTTGCCCGTTAGACTTTGGCAACATGATACTTACGGTAGATCTTTTAGTATTGGAGATGGTCGAGTTTGATATTATTCTTGGCATGGATTGGCTGTCAGTATATCATGCTACCGTTGATTGCCAGACGAGGGTGGTCACCTTCTGGCCTCCGAACTAACCCTCGTGGAGTTTCACTGGCATCAGAAACGACGGCATCTCGATTATTTCGGCGATTCAGGCGCAGAAGCTGCTGTCTCACGGTTGTCACGGTTTCCTATTATCTCTGATTAGTACTGAAGACAACAGTAGTTCGTAGCTCTCCGACGTTCCTGTGGTCCGTGAGTACCCGGATGTGTTTCAAGAGGAGCTACCTGGTTTACCTCCCAGAAGGCAAGTGGAGTTCGCTATTGAGTTGATTTCGGGGATCGCACCGGCATCGAAAGCTCCTTATCGTATGGCACCAAAAGAGTTGAACGAGCTAAAGGTTCAACTCCAGGAGCTTTTAGACAGGGGATTCATTCGCCCTAGTGTTTCTCTATGGGGTTCTCCGGTATTATTTGTCAAGAAAAAGGACGGCACTATGAGGCTATGTATTGACTATAGACAACTGAATGCAGTTATCGTCAGAAATAAATATCCTTTACCACGGATCGAGGATTTGTTTGATTAGCTCAGAGGTACATCAGTGTATTCTAAGATTGATCTACAATCCGAATATCATCTGTTGAGGGTCAGAGACTCAGATATCCAGAAGACAGCTTTCCGTACCAGATACGGTCATTATGAGTTTTTGGTAATGCCATTTGGGCTTACCAATGCTCTAGCGGTGTTTATGGACTTGATGAACCGCATTTTTCTGGAGTATCTGGATCAGTTTGTTATCGTTTTCATTGATGACATATTGGTCTACTCGCATTCTGAGGAGGAGCATGCACAGCATCTTCGCATTGTCTTGGAGACTCTTAGACGACATCAGTTGTACGCGAAGTTCAGCAAGTGTGCATTTTGGTTATCCTCAGTCGGTTTTCTGGGACACGTGGTTTCTAGCAGAGGTATTTCAGTTGATCCTCAGAAGATCGAGGCTGTCACCAGTTGGGAGCAGCCGAAGTCAGTTCAGGAGATCCGTAGTTTTCTGGGATTGGCCGGATATTACCGACGTCGCCTTACCAGGAAAGGCGTGAAGTTCATGTGGTCCGAGGATTGCGAGACCAGCTTTCAGGAGCTAAAGCGGAGATTAGTGTCGGCTCTAGTTTTGGTTTTACCTTCTGGAGAGGACGGATTTGTACTCTACACCGACGCTTCTCTACAGGGTAGTAGTCTCTTATGCTTCTCGTCAGCTGAAGGAGCATGAGAAGAACTACCTAGTTCATGACCTGGAGTTAGCCGCCATCATATATTCTTTGAAGATCTGGCGTCATCATTTATACGGTATTACATTTGAGATTCTCACTGATCATAAGAGTCTCAAATATATTTTCACTCAGAAGGAGCTTAATCTCCGACAGAGGAGATGGATGGAGTTCCTGAAGGACTACGATTGTACCATTAGCTACCACCTGAAAGCTAATGTGGTTGTAGATACTGAAGTCGAGAGGACTTTGGCTTGCCAGAGTTTTAATTCTGAGACTTGGTTCTCTCGAGTTAGATCTTGAGGGCGAGGCAAGCGGGCGGTATTTTGGTTACCATGGTTGCTCGATCGTCGATCAGACGAGGATCCGAGAGGCCCCGCGATCGACATTGCGGTTTATTGGCGGTCAGTTGCGGGCGGATCGAGTTTACACGAGACGAGGAGGGTATTATATACTTCCGAGGCAGATTATGTGTACCTCAGTCTCATCCGGTCTTACAGGAGCTACTTCAGGAGGCTCATCGTTCTCGATTTATGATCCATCCAGGCGGGACCCGTATGTATCGAGACTTGAGGCGTTCCTACTAGTGGAACGACATGAAGAAAGACATCGCGGATTTCGTAGCTAGATGTCTTATTTGTCAGCAGGTGAAGGCTGAGCACCAGAGACCTGCAGGATTACTTCAGCGGATTCCTATTCCTGAGTGGAAGTGGGATCACATTACCATGGACTTTGTGGTGGGTTTGCCAAGGACACGACGAGGTCATGATGCAATTTGAGTAATCGTTGATCGATTAACCAAATCTGTGCAATTTTTAGCGATTCAGAGGACTGATCCCCTGGATTGATTGGCAGATCTATATTGCCGAGAGATCATCAGACTACATGGCGTTCCGTTGAGTATCATTTCGGATAGAGATCCACAGTTTACATCTCGTTTCTGGCAGAGTCTGCAGCAGGCTTTGGGCACACAGCTCTGTTTCAGTACAACTTTCCATCCACAGACAGATGGACAGTCAGAGCAGACCATTCAGACTTATGGATTTCGGAGGCAGTTGGGAGGATCATCTGCCGTTGGTAGAGTTTGCTTACAACAACAGCTTTCATTCGGCTATCCAGATGGCACCGTTTGAGGCGTTGTATGGTAGGCCTTGTCGGACACCCGTCCTCTGGGATGAGGTTGGAGAGGCCCAGTTGTTGGGACCTCATAGAGTTCAGCAGGATGCAGAGTTGGTCTGTACTATCAGACGGAGGATGTCAGAGACGCAGGACCGCCAGAAGAGTTATGCTGATCGGAGACGCAGACCACTAGAGTTCTCTGTTGGCGACCATGTATTTCTGCGAGTTTCACCCACGAAGGGGGTGAAGAGATTTGGCCTCAGGGGGAAGCTAGCTCCGCGGTACATTGACCCTTTCGAGATCTTGGAGAGGATCGGAGCGGTAGCTTACCGACTGGCACTACCACCGTCCCTGTCAGGCGTTCACGAAGTATTCCACGTATCGATGCTGAGGAGATACATGCCCGACCCGACGCATGTGCTGGCAGATATTCCAATTCCAGTTCAGCCTGACATTACATATGAGAAGGTTCCGGTGCGGATTCTCGACCGGAAAGAGCGTCAATTGCGGAACAAAATAATCCGGCTGGTTAAAGTCGGATGGCAGCATCATTCGGACGAGGAGGCTACTTGGGAGCTCAAGGATATGATCCGAGCTCGATATCCTCATCTTTTCACTTGAGGTATGTGATTTATTTACCGTTTAGCATTTATACGCTTTACCTATTTTAGTATTTGCTGATGGTAGAAAATGAAATTTGGGGACCAAATTTTTATTAGTGGGGGAGAATGTAAAATACTGAAATAGGCAAATATTGATAAGGGAATTTTTCGGAATTTTTGGAAATTTTTCGGGAATTTTTCGGAGCTCGTAAGGACGAGTTAACGGAGACAAAAATGGGGCCCGGAAAAGCCTGTTTAGGTTACCCCGTTTAAGCGAGGAAATGTTTATATTTACATTTCCTTTTCTTTATTTTCTTTTATTCTCTTTTTCTTTCCGCCGTTCTTTCTCCTTTTCTGTGCGCGTGGCCGACGCCCTCACCCGCGCCTTCTCTTCTTCCTTGCCCTAACCGCCGGCGGTGGTTGCTCCTTTCCGAGTGTACAAAACGGAAGGCTGACTCTTCTCTTCTTCATTTCCTTCATCGCGCAGCCGCCACTTTACTCTCGATTCCGCGGGTTGTGCCCTAGCCGACGCCTTCTTCCCTTCACCAACGCGGATCCAGCCGAGCCCTAGCGCCGACTGCCACCATTGTGCCTTGCCGACGCCGCCATCCTTGTGCTCTAATGCCGGCGACGCTTGGGCGAGAATCGGTCATCGCGACTCCTCCTCCTCTTTGGGCTCGCGACATAGCTGATTCCTTGCTTCTGCCCTAGCCTCCAGCCGCGTGCCCTATTTGATCTTAGAGGTAAGTTTGGTCGGAATTAGGTTATTGTTTGACAGTAATCTCTACTCTTGATCTTGATCCTCTCCTTACTGCTACTCTAGGTCACGGATTGGTGAGGTTTTTATGCTTTGTGGGGTGTTTTTGATTTCCGGCAGCAACCCTATCCTGTCACATTTTGATTCCAGCAGTGATCCCAGCCGTGAGGTGAGGTTTTATGCTATGGGGTTGTGCTGTGGTTGGACAGTCACTCCATTCAGGGGCTATTGGTTCTTGTAACGACTGTGAGTTTGAGGTAAGAATTAGGGTTTTGAATTCCGTTGTAGGCGATTGCTACTTGTGTTAGGATTAAATGTTAACTCGGATTGATGTGTAGGTTTTAATTGAAATCGAATAGTGGAATGGTTAGGGTTAATGGAGCTAATCCTAATTGATTTTGAGTTCAATCTAATTAGGGTTCTTGAAGGAAAATAGTTTGGTTTAACTATTTGAGTTATAATTAAACTTAGCTAAATTGTACGATTTATTATAGGACATTGACGCGAGACGAGTATCTCGGAGTCAGATTTGGACCATTTTATCAGAGGCGGGTACTTTTGACTTATGTCATTTGATATACATAGTAGTGAATATAACAAGTTGCATTAATTATGTTCTTATTTGTTCCGGTTAATCACTACCCAATGATTGTTACATGATTGATTGATTGTTTATTTTATATCTCATGTATTCATTACCTGATGATACATGCTTATAGGGGTAGTGATACACCATGCTTTGCCATGTTCAGGACCTAGGTTTTATACCTTCTGTGTACCTTTGATTTGATTTGACTCGTTGACCTATGATGCACTTTTATATATATATGGATTAGGTTAGGATATTTTGTGGTTAGTGTCATGCACCATTTGCATGATTGCATGCTGTGCGATAGTTCGCTCCATTATTGTTGAGCACATCGCCAGTTACATGGATCTGCACACACCACCACTCATGGGTTAGTGGTCGATTCAGGCAGAGTGTGTTGCAGCAGGGACTCTGTTAGGCACCGTTGGTCCGCTCATGGGTAGTGTGACACAATGTGTTAGCCGGCAGGGATTCCTCCCCGTCATCGTGTACCGGGAGTTGAGAGCATTACGCTCCCCCATTTATGATTTGGGGTAGGAGGATAGGTGTACTCCGACAGCATCCCGTCCACTCGGTCACTCATCAGGAGTAGTGACGACAGAGTGCACGGTTGTCACAGCCCTACCCACTCGGCCTCACTATTGTGTGAGATGATCGACTGGCGTCAGGGGTGACCAGGACGCATCATTGGCATCATATGCATGATGCATTTATTGCTTGTGTTTGTGTTTGCTGCATTTATATGTTGCATATTGTTTGGATACCCATGTTTGACATGCATACAGGATTTCCATATCACTCGGACTGTTTGTCCTTATACCCAGGTCCTGGTTAGTACAGTATTCTCCTGTTTACTTCAGTTTACATTTTCCTTTATTACAGCAAGAGCCTGTACGCATGATTAGTGCTAGATGTTATTTCCTTACTTTGTATATCAGTTGTACCTGCTGAGTGTTGGACTCACCCCGCCTCCATTGTTCTTATTTTTCAGGTTGATGCTGTCAGGAGAGAGTTCCAGTCGCTAGTCCCCTGCTGACCACGAGGGCTTAGTAATCGTTTGGTTTTCTTCTTTATTAGTCTATGTTCAGACTTATTCTGTTTTTGATACTATGAATTTTTTATACTATGGATCTAGTATGAATTTTATGTGTCGATGGATTTTATTTCGATGTGTTTTTACTACATGCCTGCCTGGATGGCAGAAGAGGTGAGTTTGTCGGATTTGAGCTTTACGAGTGTAGTGGAGTAGGGTTGATTTCTAGTCAGAGTATTATTCTTCCGTTTACTAGTCATATAAACTGCGTGGTTGTGTCAGCCAGAGGCTAAAATTGATATTAACTGCGTGGTGATGGTTTTATTATTGTTATTATTCTAGCCGCATGTGGCTGAGGTATATAGTGTTTGTAGAAAGTTTCAGATTGTCCGCCGTACAGGGGAGATGCTGCCGAAATTTCTTCGGACAGGGACTCCTCCGGGGCGTGATAGGAAGAACGCTAATAAGCATGCAAAGCATGGGAACTCGTTCATGCATGAAGACTTAAGTATTTTAGATTGTTTAATGAAGCATGCGACTTGGGACTCTAATTGTGCATGCATTTATTTTGTTTTGGGTTTCTAGATAGCTTGCATGTGGTATGCAACATTAAGACTCTAATTGTGCATGTACTTATCTTGTTTTCTTCCTTGTTCACTCCCATTATATAAGGGAGGGACATCTTAGTATGAGGCAACTTAGTTTTTGGTGAGATTGTGTGCTCTCTTAGTTCTTGAAAGAACTTGCTGAACTTATCGAGTCTACTCTCATGGTGTTCAACCCATCGAAACTTATCACCCCTAGGTGTGGCGTTTCTTTCCTTCGTAGGCTTGGTTCGTGCCAATTCTTGGTTACGCGTCAAGGCTCACACTCTTGTTGTTTAATTCTTGGGGTTATATCCACCTTTGTTTCGGGTTCCATCACATTTATTAGTGGGGTTCGTATCATCTGGTATCAGAGCTTCGGTTCAAAGGCAAGTGCAAATCTATCTTTACTTGTTGTTCAGCCAAAAGCAAAAAAAAAAAAAAAAAAAAGAGCGTGCAACGAAAAGACAAAAAAAAAGAAGAAGAAGAAGAAAGTGGAGAAAAAAAAATTATTGTGCGAACCGAAGTAAATTGTCTTCAACCATCCCTTTCTTGTTTTCCTTACTCTCAAACTTCTACTCTTTCATTTTCTCTTAAAAATTCTGCCTTTATAAGTTTCGGTGGTATCTTTTGAATTGCTATGTGATATTCTGATTTGTTATAGAGTTTGTTTAAGAACTAAGAGAGATCATCAATTGAGAGCTACCACCCAAACGTGAGTTGAGTGCTTGTGAGGTTTTTCTTTCATTTTGCAGCCATGTCCAACAACCAGGAGGATGGAGCAAATGAGGGGGCTAGGCCACTTCCGAACCTGTAATTGCAAGCATTGATGGGGGACATGCAGCGGATGATGAGGGCGGAATTAGAATCTATCCATGAGAGGTTGGATCGAGTGGAGGATGGGACACCAAGAAGACATCAACAAGACCGTATTACTAGACCACAACGAAGACATGCCCAAGGGATTGATGTCAAAGAAGATGAAGAGGTTA
Organism: Zingiber officinale; assembly: GCF_018446385.1. NCBI lineage: Eukaryota > Viridiplantae > Streptophyta > Magnoliopsida > Zingiberales > Zingiberaceae > Zingiber > Zingiber officinale. Next base: position 46,309,003 of record NC_055989.1, on the reverse strand, counting down.
TTGTGAAAGACTTTGATGAGCAAAACTACAATCGGAGCAGGATTGGATATCAAGGAGATAGAAATGGAACTAGAAGAAATAATGATTTAGGAGGGATTAAGATGAAGATTCCAACCTTCCAAGGGAGAAATTGTCATGCCCCGGAGGATTCCCTGTCCAAAGAAATTTCGGCAGCATCTCCCCTATACGGCGGACAATCTGAAACTTTTCTACATCCTCATATACCTTAGCCACATGCGGCTGGAATAAAAATAATAATAAAATACAACCACACAAACATCCACGCAGTTTATATAAATTTCAGCCTCTGGCTGACACAACCACGCAGTTTAATAATAAGTAAACAAAACAGTAATACCATGACTCGAAAACAACTCTACTCAACTACACTCGTAAAGCTCAAAACCGACGATAAAAATCCACTTACCTCTTCTGCCGTCTAGGCAGGTGTGTAGTAAAATAAATCCAATTAAAAACCCATCGACAATGTCCATATAAAATCCAAGTATATCAAAACAATACAGTTTCCAACATAGTCTAGTAAAAGACACCAAAAGAAAATAGACATTCTCGTGGACTCCAGGGGGCTAGCAACTGGAACTCTCTCCTGACAGCATCAACCTGAAAATAGTAAATATCCACGGGGTGAGTCAACTCCTCAGCGGGTAACAACTGATATACATAGTAAGGAAATAACATCTAGCACTAATCATGCGTACAGTCTCCTGACATAATAAAAGTAAAATGCAGCTGTAGTATACAGGAGAAAACTATACTAACCAGGACCTGGTAGAAGGATAAACAGTCCAAGAGGTATAGAAATCCTGTATGCATGTCAAGCATGACATCCAAACAATATGCAGCAAATAAATGCAGTAAACACAATCACAAGAAATAAATGCATCAATGCGTATGATGCCAATGATGCGTCCTGGTCACCCCTGACTCCAGTCAACCATCTCACACACAATAGTGAGATAGAGTGGGTAGACTCCTGATGAGTCACCGAGTGGACGGGATGCTGTCAGAATACACCTATCCTCCTACTCCAAATCATAAATGGGGAGCGCAATGCTCTCAACTCCAGGTACACGATGACGGGGAACGCTGCGTCACACTACCCATGAGCGGACCAAGCACTCATCCTGAATCGACCACTAACCCATGAGTGGTGGTGTGTGCAGATCCATGTAACTGGCGATGTGCTCAACAATAATGGAGCGGACTATCGCACAGCATGCAATCATGCAAATGGTGCAGGTCAACAACCGCAAAATATCCTGAACTAATCCATATACATACATAAGGTGCACCATAAGTCAATGAATCAAACAACGGTACACAGATCAGATAAGGTATACAACCTAGGTCCTGAACACGGTGAAGCATGGTATGTCACTACCCCCTATAAGCATGTATAAGCAGGTAAGGAATACATGAGATGCAAAACAAGAAATCAACCAAGCATGTAATAAGTATTGGGTAGTGACTAACCGAAACAAATGAGAAACATAATTATTGCAATTTGTTAAAATCACTACTATGTATATCAAACGACATAAAGTCAAAAGTACTCGCCTCCAATAGAAAATGTCCAATCCGATAATCGAGATACTCGTCTCGCGTCAAAGTTCTGTGTCAACCATATAATGTACATTTTTATTTAGCTACAAATTATACGAATAGCTAAATAAATTCTTTTAAATTAATTTAGGGTAAAACCCTAATCCATAAATCTCGACCTTCCTAAATTAAATCCAACGATTAACTAGGGTTAATTGCCTTTAACCCTAATCATAACATTAGATAAAAAAAAATCTAAAGCTAATCCAATCTACCAAATTCCAACAGCTTTAAATCTCCTATAACAGAATCAAACAATGGAATAACGCACACACTGCACGATTTAAATTCCAAAGCAAATCACAAATCGATTCAAAAGCAAAGCCAAAACAGCTCCAGATATGCAATTGTCGTAGATCTTCGTATCGAAATCCCTAAAGCATGAGAGGTAGAACTGTATTAAAATTTTCAGAACTAAACTTCTTATAGACCACGAAAACTAAGCAGAAACATCATGGAAACCCTTCAACCAAAAAGTAGAACTCCATACAGAGCACAAATCACAATCGGTAGTTCTAACAGACATTTGAACAAACAGGTATCATGCAGCGTTTGAACCATCCATATTCCAGAAGAAATGAACCTCCGTGACTAGGAGATGTTGCTAGTGCTTCGGCTGGCGACTCAGAGAAGGAGACGGCTGAGTAGAGAGGCTAGGGCACAGGGAGGAGATGGCGGTGCTTAGGGCACAGGTTGTAGTAAGGGCGGCTCGTGAGGGAGAGGTAGAAGCTTTCGGCGGAAGTGTAAAAGATCCGGCTGTGCCAGGAGGTGTCGGCGGTAGTGGCGTCGTCGGCAGAGAGGGAGAAGTGCCAGAGGATGCTAAGGCAGAAGATAGGAGTCCGGGCTGCGTCGGCCAGCGAAGAGGAGAGGCGGCTCTCGTCGCCGGCGGCAGAGGGGAGAGTGCGTGCACGCGAGAGAGATGAGGAGAAGATTGGTTTTTGGGAGAGGAAATCAGCGCGAGGAAGGAGAAAAGGAACGGGCGGAGAAGGGAGTTAGGGCTACTGTGCTAGGGGGGGAATCGGGAGGAGAAAGAAAATACAGAGAAAAAGAAAAAGGAAAAGAAATAAAACTTTTCCTCGCTTAAATGGGGTAGCCTAAACAGGCTTTCTGGGCCCCCATTTTTATCCCCGTTAACTCGTCCATACGAGCTCCGAAAAATTCCCGAAAAATTTCTAAAAATTCTAGAAAATTCCCTTATTATTATTCGTTATTTTTTCATTATTTTATATTCTCTCTCACTAATAAAAATTTGGTCCCCAAATTTCGTTATCTACCATCAGCAAATATTAACAACAGGTAAAGAGTACAAATGCTGAACGGTAAATTAAATCACATACCTCAAGTGAAAAGATGGGGGTATCGAGCTCGGATCAAAAAAATAAATTACAATATTGTCAACAAGGACAATGGAAACCTATCCAAACATCCTAGAAATACCAGAAATAATCGAGTCCCTGAAAACTTCTAAAGCTCCGCAAGCTCTAATGGTAAAATCAAGAACTCACAATGTCCATACTAAAGACATTCCTAACCATAAGATCTCTGACAATAAATCTGAAATCTAATCACCAACAATATAAATCACCGAAGAATAGATCTTCCAGTGTGAGAGCAACGCTCCATCACAGGAAATACCACATATGTGGGAGCAACGCTCTACCAAAAGAAATTCTCAATATGTGGGAGCAACGCTCCACCACAACCATCCATAACATGTGGGAGCAATGCTCCACCACAACAATCCATAAATACCGCTAGAGCATTGGTAAGCCTAAATGACATTACCAAAAACTCATAATGGCCGAAATGTGACCACCCTTGTTTGGCAATCAACTGTGGCATGATATGCTGACAAATAGTCCATGCCAAGTATAATATCAAAATCAACCATTTCCAATACTAACAGATCTACCATAAGTATCATGTTGCCAAAATCTAACGGCAACTCTGACCTCCTAGTGACGTCCAATGTATCATCGGACGATAGAGAGACGATCATTCGCTGGGGTCTGAAAGTGGGTAATCTACCAATCTCTCGTATAAAAGTACGAGATATAAAAGAATGCAAGCTACCAGTATCTATCAGTATATCTGCAGATAAGGCATAAATAGAAATCATACCGCGGAAAACGGATCCGTCGGCTCGCTGCGCATCCTCTCTGGTAATCGCATGAATACGTCCAGGCTCTGGCGGAGGAGGAGGTGGTACTGGATACTGTGCCAGAGAAGTCTGAGAGGGTGGCGACTGATACTGTACTGATGGCTGGGACTGCGTCTGATACTGAGTCAGATAATGAGGTCCCAGAACGGAGCTCTGGGGTACTATGGGAGTATTGGAGTACTCCTGTCCGAGCATGCCAATGCCTGCAGGTGAAGCTATCCTCGCATGTGAAAGACTTCTACCCTCCGACGATACACATTACACTCACTAGGACGGACCAGCGGTCTTCTCAGCCGTCCTCTCAGCCTCTGTTCAAAACCCCTCCACTGTAAGGCATGCGGGCCGCAGAGTAGTGGGTGAGCCTGGGTGATGTGATCTCTATCATCTCCAGTGAGTATGGTGATTTGAGATCTCTAGACCGGTTCACCAAGCCGAGTTTGAGAAACCGCGTCATCATTTGGGAATCGGTGGTTCTTCGAGACCCTGTGGATTCACGGCCTGACCGATCACCGACCGCAGGGCGTACTGCGACTAGTCTCCTGTGACGCGAGGTTCCGTGCATTGACTCGGTGCCTTTGTCACATCCAGTCGGGTGTCTCGTCTTGCCGACCCTTGCTTCCTCTTCTGTCAGGAATGTCCTCCTATCTGTGAGCTAACTAAATGTTAACTATCATCAAATCGTGGCTCGCTAACTTAGCTAACTCTATAGCATCCAGATCCAAATGAGCTGATCAAGCCTAAGCTGCGGATAACCAGCAACTAGTCATGTAAGGCAGCCGTAGAATAATCATCCCTCCAACTAACCTCTCGACAAAAAACAAAAACCTTGAAGTATACTCTATTGATTGGTGTGCTATTTCAATGCTATACTCAATTGTTCTCACTCATGATCTCGCTGAACATGATATGATACCCATCCTGAAAGTGGGAAAAAAGCCTGGCTCAAAAGCTCTCTGAACTCGGGTCCAAGCCTCTCTCTGTTTCACAGTGACAAGTGACCGACCCTTTGGAGAGATCCGAGCCGCGTTAGCCTCATCCGTAAATGTAAAGTGACCGCGCTTCCCACACACTCGGAAAGTGCCACATAGAAAGAATTCCATAGTCTCTATCATGACAATTGCCAAATGCCATACGATCAAGGTCCCAAGAGTGGGGTCTTCATCGGATCCGACTTGCCAATCCTCCTAGCTCGGTCGGTGTCAGCTGCCGTCATTGAATTTGGTACATCGCGCTTTGGAATATTTGAGGAGGCCAGCTGGAAGTGGGTGGCTACTAATAAACCGCAAGTACGCGGTGAATAACCGTACCGGCACAGTGCTTGATGTGATGTCGTGATCACATGGTATCGCAAGTGGCCTTCCGCATATAGGTAGCCGCACCGAGGTGCGGTACCGAGTGGTAATGGTGCGTATGAGCTGAACAACTTTGAGCCAGAGAGTAGATGCCAATGGCCTGCAGTATGCCTTATTCTAGTACGCCGAGCCGGCCGCCCATATCGCGCCAGACGCCAATGGCAATGGGTTGCAGGAACCATTGAGGTACAAGAGTGAATGTAGGCCGTAGGTGGCTGCCTCTATAGGGTATATCGGCCCGGGAGCAAACGAGGAGCGGTCCATGCCGAGTGCCAACCTAGGCCAGTCAGCAGTGGGCCCCCTGACTCGTCATCCAACAATAGGCATCTCATCTAAATCGCCTTCGCATATCCAAGAGTCCTTCGCCTACAGCACCAATATGATGTCCTCCTCCCTCATATATTAGGTTTATTATATGATATTACTACTATAACAATCGTAAATAAACATCATCATTGCCTTTGATCCCACCAAATTGTGCCCAGCCCCCCAATCACCCTAATTAGTCCCCGAGAAAATCTGGTATAAATAAAAAGAAAAAACATATAACTTTTCGATGGTACCTAGTACCTAAATAAGAGATCATATTGAGATACCCTCGATACGAATAAATTGGTATCGGGTTATCTAAATATCAATCGAAGCAAAGATCGTGAAACCTAAGCTCACGATACAAATAAATTGTCACCGGAGGGAGTCACATACTAAGAAATTTTGGCATCTCGCTGTCGGCGGACAATAACGAAACTTTTCTACATCCTACCCTCGGTCACATAAAGGTGGTAAAGCTCAAAACCGATTGAAAATTCATTACTTACCTCTTACTGGTAGTCTATAATCATGGCTCCATCAATTAAACCCATCGACAATGTCCATATAAAATCCAAGTATATCAAAACAATACAGCTTCAATATAGTCTAGTAAAAGACACCAAAAGAAAATAGATTCTCGTGGACTCTCTAGCTATCGGACTCTCTCACAGACAAAGATCAACCTGAAAATAGTAAATATCCACGGGTGAGTCAACTCCTCGAATGTAACAATCGATATACATAGTAAGGAAATAACATCTAGCACTAATCATGTATGGCCTCCGACATAATAAAGTTAAAATACAACCGTAAGTAAGAACAACTCGGAAAAGCAGACTATGGGAGTGGTATAAACAGCCCGAGAGGTATAGAAATTATGCATTTAAGCATGACATCCAAACAATATGCACCAAATAAACGCAGAAACACAATCACAAGAAATAAATGCATCAATGCGTATGATGCAGTGATGCGTGCGTGGCCCCCTCGACTCAACCATCTCACACACAATAGTGAGTGGATAGAGTGGTAGGGTCATTGACAACTCTGCACTCGTCACGCTCATGGTGGCCGAGGAGATCGGATTACACCTATCCTCCTACCCCAATCATAAATGGGGGCCTATGCCTCAACTCCCAGTACGCGACGACGGGAGGAATCTGCACGACTACCAAGTGCGTACACTACCTATGAGCGGCGGACCAGCAAATGAGTCCCCGTTTGCACACATTCATCGATCGATCACTAACCCATGAGTGGTGGTGTGTGCATCCATGTAATGATGAGCTCAACAATAATGGAGCGGACTATCGGATAGCATGCAATCATGCAAATGGGCATGTCAACAACCACAAAATATCTGAACTAATCCATATACATACAGGTGCAATAAGGTCAATGGATCAAACAACGGTACTGGATCGGATAAGGTATACAACCTAGGTCCTGAACACGGTGAAGCATGGTATGTCACTACCCCCTATAAGCATGTATAAGCAGGTAAGGAATACATGAGATGCAAAACAAGAAATCAACCAAGCATGTAATAAGTATTGGGTAGTGACTAACCGAAACAAATGAGAAACATAATTATTGTAATTTGTTAAAATCACTACTATGTATATCAAACGACATAAAGTCAGAAGTACCTGCCTCCAATAGAAAAGGTCCAATCCGATAATCGAGATACTCATCTCGCGTCAAAGTCCTGTATTAACCATATAATGTACATTTTTATTTAGCTACAAATTATACGAATAGCTAAATAAAATCTTTTAAATTAATTTAGGGTAAAACCCTTATCCATAAATCTCGACCTTCCTAAATTAAATCCAACGATTAACTAGGGTTAATTGCCTTTAACCCTAATCATAACATTAGATAATAGCTAATCTACCAAATTCCAACAGCTTTAAATCTCCTATAACAGAATCAAACAATGGAACAACGCACACACTGCACGATTTAAATTCCAAAGCAAATCATAAATCGATTCAAAAGCAAAGCCAAAATAGCTCCAGATATGCAATCGTCGTAGATCTTCATATTGAAATCCCTAAAGCATGAGAGGTAGAACTGTATTAAAATTTTCGGAACTAAACTTCTTATAGACCACGAAAACTAAGCAGAAACATCATGGAAACCCTTCAACCAAAAAGTAGAACTCCATACAGAGCACAAATCACAATCGGTAGTTCTAACATACATTTGAACAAACAGGTATCATGCAACGTTTGAACCATCCATATTCCAGAAGAAAACGAACCTCCGCGACTAGGAGATGTTGCTAGTGCTTCGGCTGGCGACTCAGAGAAGGAGACGGCTGAGTAGAGAGGCTAGGGCATAGGGAGGAGATGGCGGTGCTTAGGGCACAGGTTGTAGTAAGGGTGGCTCGTGAGGGAGAGGTAGAAGCTTTCGGCGGAAGTGTAAAAGATCCGGCTGTGCCAGGAGGTGTCGAGCGGTGCTAGGTGGCTACGGCACAAGTGCTAGGGCAGAGGAGAGGTGCTCGGCTGCCTGCGCTCAGAAGAGGAGAAGGAGGATTGGCCAGGCTAGGGCAGAGGAAGCCGCGGCGTTAGGGCACACAAGGAAGACCAGCGGCACTTCCGTGCGGCGTCGGCACTGTGCAGAGTAGCGGAGAGGCGGCTCTCGTCGCCGGCAGCAGAGGGGAGAGTGCGTGCACGCGAGAGAGATGAGGAGAAGATTGGTTTTTGGGAGAGGAAATCGGCGCGAGGAAGGAGAAAAGGAACGGGCGGAGAAGGGAGTTAGGGCTACTGTGATAGGGGGGGAATCGGGAGGAGAAAGAAAATACAGAGAAAAAGAAAAAGGAAAAGAAATAAAACTTTTCCTCGCTTAAATGGGGTAGCCTAAACAGGCTTTCTGGGGCCCCATTTTTATCCCCGTTAACTCGTCCATACGAGCTCCGAAAAATTCTCGAAAAATTTATAAAAATTCCGGAAAATTCCCTTATTATTATTCGTCATTTTCCGGTATTTTACAGAAATGACCCAGAAGCTTACTTGAAATGGGAAATTAAGATGGAAATGGTATTTGACTGTCATGAATTCTCAGAATTTAAAAAGGTAAAGTTAGCTGCCATTGAATTCACTGATTACGCTATTGTTTGGTGGGATCAAGTGGTGATGACTCGGAGAAGGAATAGAGAGCAACCTGTATCCACTTGGGAGGAGATGAAAGTACTCATGAAAAGGAGGTTTGTACCCAGACATTATTATAGAAGCTTATATCAGCGGCTTCAAAGGTTATCTCAAAGCTCCAAAAGTGTGGATGAATATTTCAAGGACATGGAGTTGTCCATGATCCAAGCTAATGTCAATGAAGATCGAGAAGCCACTTTGGCCAGGTTTTGACATGGTTTAAACCCAGAAATTGCTAGTATTGTTGAATTGCAGCATTATGTTGAGCTGTCGGACATGGTCCACCAAGCAAAAAAAGTGGAAGAACAATTCAAGAGGAGAGGATTGGCTAGGAAGAGACAACCAATGACTACTCACGCCATATGGCAGATAGCTCCAAGAAAGGAGGAACAACCTCAAAATAAGCCAAAGTTTGAACCCTTTAAGAAGCCCAAACCTACACCATCTACTACTCAAGGTAATCGCGAGACCATTTCCTCCAAAACTCGTGATATCAAGTGTTTTAAATGTCAAGGGCATGGTCATATAGCTAGTCAATGTGTGAACAAAAGGGTGATGGTAATAAACGCCCAAGGTGAACTTGAGTCAGAAGATGAGGATGAAATAGTTGAAGAAGTGCCACAAAAAGAGGACAGTGATGATGAACAACATGCTGTTATCGGAGACTTATTGGTGGCCCGATGGTGTCAACCATATTACATGTCACGTGGTGCATCAAATTAATTAAAATTGGAACATTTCAATACTTAAGATAAGAGATGTAGTATGGAGTCCCAAGTCGTATTTTTCTCCAAGGATAACTAGTGAGTGTGTGCTAATTCTAGAATTGATTCCAATTGATTCCTTACATCCACGAGATCAATTAAGCTTGTCACCTTCATTCACACTTCAACCGAAATTCATTTACAATCAAAAATAAGATCAAGGAAAGTTCATTCTAATCTAAACATGATCCATTTTCTTCTCATCAAATAAGCATCAACTAAGCTTGGATTCTAAAGCCTCATTGCATCAAATACATCAATTATTATCTCTTAAATTCACAATCACAGTAATCATGAAACTCAAAAGCTCATTACACTTCTAGCAACCGAACTAGCATCCTATTCCCAATAACAATTAACCTCACCCATCAATCTCAAACAACAAATCTTCAACTCTCACTCTCATTCAACAAAGTTTAATAAAGGATAATAATGAAAGGCTCAAGACAAACATTTACATTCAAACTCCATTCACATTCACTACAATTCCAATGCTTAGAACAAAAAGTTTCATTGACGCATTAATTAAAACTAACTCTAAATTACATGAACTAAAATAGAGAAATTAAACTAAGAAATAGATTGCAACTATGTTAGTAGCTAACACCATTTTGGATTGCCAAAAATGCAACAAATCCAGAATGCGAATAAGGAACTTGGAAATAGAATTACAGAAACTTCAAATAATTAAACAGGGGGTTTCAAATAGGAATTCATAACAAACTTGCAGAAAAGAAAACTCTAATGGAACGAAATTGCAAAGAAAAGAATCAGATCTAAGATCTGAGCGAGTTCATGGATAATTCAAAAGAAAAGATTCAGAAAACAAAACCTAATGACATTCCACAATCATACCTGAACTCCAACTCCTCTTCTCTGCCGAAACACAGATCTACCTAAGGGAACGCCCCTATGGCAATCACCAGCTACCCACTAAATCCCCAGCACATTCAGGAGAAGTCCAAAGCTATAGAGAATGCCCTAGTTAGCTCGGATTCGCCTGAAATCACCAGCTGCCGAAGAACAGAGCACATCTTGCGGAATCCAGAGACGCGAGGTGAAAATGAAGATGGATTGCCCTCTGAAGAATTGGGGAACACCCTCAAATCCTCCAGTGAGAATGAGAACAGCTAAGACCAGAGTGTTAGGACCTTCGGACGCGGCTAGAGAGGGGGGGTGTGAATAGCCGACCCCAAATTCACGTTTCTTCCTACAATTTTAGTTCGCGCAGCGGAAATAAAAGATAGAAACGAAACAGGAGAATATTAAACCTCAAACACGACAATATAACGAGGTTCGGAGATGATACTCCTACTTCTCGGCGTGTCCGTAAGGTGGACGAATCCTATCAATCCGTCGGTGGATGAGACCCCGGAAAATCGGCTAATAAAAACTCCTTCTGGGTGCAGAAACCTTGCCACAATCTCTCTTGCAACAGCAAGATCGGAGTACAAAGATAAAGCAAGAAGCCAAGAACAATATGAATGTAAAAACACTAGTTTGCTTGCCTTCTCGTCGACTGGTGATGAAGCAACCACTTCCGGATGCCAACAACAAGAAGAATCGATCGCTTGAGTCCACCGAGGAAGCTCACACGGCTTCAGAAGGGAGAGCTCAAGAAAGCTCGATCGCAGGAGCAAGAAGAAGTCAACTCCTCTCCAGAGGCCTCCACCTCTTGATTAATATGAACTCGCCAAGAAGAAGACATGCATACGTAAATCTGTTTGTTGACTCAACGATTAGACTGACCGATCAGCCCACCGATCGATCCAGACGGATCTGACGGTCGAGGACCGATCAGGGCCCCTTAGGCCGATCGGTCCCCAGATCGATCCCAACTCTCACGCTGGGTTTGATCGGCAGGACCGATCAGCCCTAGCCGACGGCCCTCAGACGATCCCAACTCAGAGTGCGGACCGATCAGGCAGGTGGATCGGTCCACGCACCGATCCTCCTATTCCTTCTCCCAATCTTTTGGTTACCGATCGGTCACGGATCGATTAGATGACCGAGAATCGATCACCGGATCGGCCAGACCGATCCAATTTCCAGCCTTAAACCCTAAAGCCTTCCCGATCTAGAGAACGAGCTACCGAGCTCTCGACCTATCCGGAGAACGAGCTACCGAGCCCTCTCCGACTTCCACGTCCGGTCCAGAGAACGAGCCCTCTCGACCTAGTCCGGAGAACGAGCCACCGAGCCCTCTCCGACTTCCACGTCCGGTCCAGAGAACGAGCTACCGAGCCCGAACGAGCTACCGAGCCCTCTCCGACTTCGTCCGGTCCAGAGAACGAGCTACCGAGCCCTCTCTGACCTAGTCCGGAGAACGAGCTACCGAGCCCTCTCCGACTCTATCCAGTCCAGAGAACGAGCTACCGAACCCTCTCTGACCTAGTCCGGAGAACGAGTTACCGAGCCCTCTCCGACTCTATCCAGTCCAGAGAACGAGCTACCGAGACCTCTCTGACCTAGTCCGGAGAATAAGCTACCGAGCCCTCTCCGACCTCCCATGCCAAGCTTCCATACTTGGACTTTTCCCCGTGCCAAGCTCCCTGCTTGGAATTTTCCCGTGCCAAGCTCCCTGCTTGGACTTTTCCGTGCCAAGTCTCCATACTTGAACTTTTCCCGAATCAGGTCAACTCAAGTCGGGAATCAGGTCAACTCAAGTCGAGTCAACCAGGTCAACCTTGACCAAAGGTTGCACCCACAATCCCCCAAGTTCCTATTCTTGTCAAACATCAAAATACAACTTCTCTATTCTTGTCAAACATCAAAATATACCTCGAGTCAGGTCAACTCGAGTCGGGTCACCCAGGTCAACCTTGACCTAAGGTTGCACCAACAATCTCCCCCTTTTTGATGTTTGATAAAAACCATAATCAAGTTAGGTTAACCCGATAACCTAACTTAGGTTTTCCAATAGTTCTCCAATGTTCTTCCTTGAACATTCTCTGAACATTCTCCCCAAACTCCAATGTTCTTCCTTGAACATTCTCTGGACATTCTCCCCCTTTTTGACACACATCAAAAAGAGTGAATCAAGGTCAAGAGTTTCTTCCTAATAAAAGTCTCATACCTTTCATTGAAACCCTTAATTTCCCCCTTGATACTAAAATCAACAATCAACTTAGTGATAATTACTTATCAAAAAAAACTTGACGAGCAAAAATCCCCCTAAAAGTCAACTCCCCCTAAAGGTCAACTCCTCCTTGACCATTACACCAACAATTTCTTGGAGAGTTTCAACCCTTTAGAAATCTAAAGCACCAACTTCCATAGTTGAAATTTTAGACAACAGTCGAAAATCAGCATTTTGGCACGCTCTGATCGGTCACCAGACCGATCAGGACTCCACTGGATCGGTCACCAGACCGATCCACACTGCCCTGGATCGGTCCATTGACCGATCCAGACTTCCCCGGACCGATCAGGATCTTCTCTGATCGGTCCACAATTCTCTGATAAGAATTTCTGATTTTTCTTCCGAAATTCAGAAACCCCTAAAAAATTACAGAAAATTCTAAAAATTATAAAATTTTGAGGATACATTCCTCATAACATATATTATCATGAAAAAAATAGTTTTCTATGAAAATAACTCCCATTTTTAAATCTTGATACAAAGTTCGAAAGACTTTGAAATAACTCAAGGTTAATCCATCTTTGTATCAACTTGCTCAATGATGAATGCTATCACTAGAAAAGCTTCATCAAGGTTTTTTAAATCAATTTTGAAATGATTTTAAACCATTCAATTTAGGACCACAATCTTAGGGCTACATGACTTGTACGCAAGTTTTCCCTATGATCCTCAATTTCGAATTAGGCTCATCTAGGTACAAGAACTATGCACCTTGATCCTAACTCATCATCCTAATATCTCACACACATCTAAGGTGTATCAAACACATCCAAGTCAATTTTGATGTGAGATATGGGTTTAGGTCATCTTAAGCTAAGTTCTCATGCATTTTCTAAACAACAATTAGATCTCTATATCAAATTGTGTTTTTATCCTTAAATCAATTTAATTGATCATAAATACAAGAGATGATGACATGGCATAAAATAATATCATAAGTGGAAATATGTGCCAATGTCATGATGTCATGACATAAAGTATGAAACTTAAATAAGGCATGACATATAACTAACCTAAGTATTATCATGACATTTCAAATGATAATAAGTTAAACATGATGTCATGACATGACATATGACAAACAATGTATGACAAATAACATATAAAGGTATAGAAAATACCTAATTATAGCCTTAGTTGCCATTTTTGATAATTTTGATCATTTTACCATAAATTCTATATTCCTAAGTGTAATAGACCTAAAATCATATACTAAAGATTTTTAGATCACTATGTGCCAATTAGATTAACCCTAGAAAACTCCTCAAATGTGGTTGGCACATCCTAATCTCCTTAGGAATAATTTTTAATTTTATTTTCAAGGCTTGATTACACCTTGAAAATTCCTAAAATGCCACCTTTTGCCATGAGTAGGTTAACTACCTATCCAATTAAGGTTGGCACACCCTAAACCATCTAGCGTGAAGGAATCACGCTCCTAGGAACCCAATACCTATTTGAGCTCATTAGGTTCACTAAATATTCACTAGGGATGACTTCCCTAGCAACCCTCCTAATGACCCTCCTAGGCTTTAAAGCCTTGGACATTTGGGATTCATCAAGATCAACTCTAGGGGTGACTCCCCTTGTGACCTTGGTGATGATCTTCTTAGCCCTAGGTCTTGTTCCATAATCGAATGGAACATTATAATAAGCGGGCTTGACCACTTGAGACTTAGGTTTGTGACCCAAACCTCTCATGTCCTTGGGCTTTGATTTTTGACCCTTAGACACTAGAGTTGACTTCTCCAAATTCATAAGAGCCTTTTCTAAAGTGTCAAGTCTTGACCTTGAGACTTGATTTTCCTTCTTTAATACCTCAAGCTTTAATTTTCTATTTTTCTTTGAGGTATTCCTAGGCATATCTCTAGTTGTTTTGGGATTCCTATCTAGGTTTTCCTTAACCTTAGATGAGTTAACTCTAGGGTTGGCATTTCTAGCATTGTCCTTATCTAGGCTAACATGTTTGGCACCTAAGCACATGTATCGGTTTCTATGGTTATCATGCTTATCATTATTGACAATTGCAATAAAAATACTAGCATGTGTCTTATTAGAATTACAAGAATGTGCCTTAAAGGATACCTTAGGGTTTGCCTTAGCTCCCCCCATAGATGAGCTTGGTCTCTTGTCCTTGTGAGGTTGCCTCCCCCTTGGGCATTGACTCCTATAATGCCCCCTTTGCTTACATTGGAAGCACACCACGAGCTCCTTGCCTTTGCGTATCGGGACTCCGGCTTCCTTGACTTTTGGTGCCGGTGGAGTCTTCCTAATCCTCTTTGGACATTTACTTTTGTAGTACCCATATTCCCTACACTCAAAGCACATTATATGTAATTTACTTGAAATTAAGTTGCTTGAGTTACCTAGGGTTGAGGATGGATATAAGCTCTCTCCTTCATCCCTTCCGGAGGTAGAGACTTCTTCTTCTTGCTCCTGTCTTGAAGAAGAACTCTCCTCCTCTTCTTCCTTAGATGTTGAGTAGCCCTCAACTTCTAATTCCATACCTCCATGATGTGAGCTACTTGGCTCACTTGACTCCTCTTCATGACTTGAATTGGAGCTCTCCTCATGGAACTTAGCCAAGTTGTTCCACAACTCCTTGGCATTGTTGTATCCACCTATCTTACACAAGATATCATTAGGTAATGAAAATTCAAAGATTTTCGTTACCTCGTCGTTGATTATGGATTGGTGGATTTGTTCCTTCGTCCACTTCTTCTTCTCGAGAGGTTCTCCTTCTTTATCCACCGGAGGAATAAAACTGTTAGCTAGAGCCCTAGAGCCAATCATTTGATAATTGTATTTTTGGACTTATTGTATCATATTCTATATAAATAAAGGCATTTGGATTTTGGTTATTATACTTACTTGTATTGGTGCCAAATAAACTAAGTATAATAATATCCTTGAGTAGATGGTTCTCACCTATATCAATCGGTTAGTTGAACCGATAGTGAGATGATATAGGGAACACTACTCTTAAAACTATTCTTAGTCGAGTATTAACATTCAGGGACAATGTTAATGCAATAAGACTAGCATGTAAGTCAACTCGATGACTTGATCTCACAAGTCATGGATTATATGTGCTAACTTTTGTTTTGCAGGATATGTTTATGTTTTGGATCTAACATGTCTTGCAGGTACGAAAGAACAAGGTTAAGCCTCGGATAAACAATGTCCGAGGCGCCTCCATGGAGCTTGGAGGTACCTCGGGTGCAAAAGAGCTGCGAAGCAGGCTTGGAGGCGCCTTGAAGGAGGCTCAAGGCGCCTTGGACTGGTGGATGAAGGCGCCTTGAGGAAGAATGAAGGCGCCTTGAACCTGATAAGGTTCGACCAGTTCAGCCCCTATCTCAGCATGTGACTCGGCCAGCATGGAGGCGCCTTGGATGGCTTTCAAGGCGCCTTGAACACCCTTTATAAGAGGGTTTCGACCAGCAGCTCAGAACAACTAATTCCAACTGATCCTCTTGCTGCGTGCTGCTAAATCAACGACCCGGAAGTGCTGCGACTTGACACCGACGACCCGAAGCTTCGCTTTTTCATCCATTGTTGTCGGTATAAGATTTCTGGTTTAAATTAAGCTGTAAATTGTTATACTTGTAAACCTTATCGAGCTTATAGTTGTTGCCCATGGAAAGCGATCAAGGATCGCGACCCTTCGAGTAGGAGTCGATATAGGCTCCGAACGAAGTAAATCCTCGTGTTCTTTCTGTTTGTTTTTATTTATTCCGCTGCATTACTCAAGTGTTTAATCGAACGATTTACGATTCCGAACCGAGTGAAAGCCACGAGCGCTATTCACCCCCCCCCCCCTCTAGCACTTTTCGATCCAACAATTGGTATCAGAGCGAGGTTGTTTTGAATCGGTGCAACCACCATTCAAAACAATTTTTCATGGTATTTTCAAATTTTTCAGAGTCAATTAGAATTTAGTTTTATTAGCTATATTCTAATTCTTTTCTCGAATCGTTTTTTACTCGAAGTTGGTGCAACACCACTCGAGATCGTTTTCTTTTAAATACTTCCCGCACTACTAATCCAGGACCAAGTCCTGGAATTTTCTTGTCGTTCATTTTCTTCATAGTTGATCTAAAATAGCCCAACAAGAGGGTTATAGCACTGTCCATCCCCCGCTCTTCACCGGAGTGGACTTTGGTTACTGGAAGGGCAGAATGGAGAACTTCCTGAAGATCCAGTTCGAGACGTGGATGATCGTCAAGACTGGTTTGGATCTGCCAACGGATAAAGACGGCAATCCTACACCCTGCGAGGATTGGGAACCTGCATTAATCAAGAAGATGGAGGCAAATGCTAGAGCAACTTGTACCCTCCAGTGCGGACTAACAAAGGAGGAACTAAACCACGTCGGTCCATTCTCAAGCGCCAAGGAGCTATGGGAGAAGCTGATCGAGCTTCACGAAGGGACCTCCGATACTAAGGTAAGTAAAAGAGATCTTTTACTTAATAAATTATATAATCTGAAAATGCAGGAAGGTGAGACGGCAAGTTCACTGCACGCAAGAATTCAAGACATCCTCAATTCTCTCCACGGAATCGGGCAAAAGGTAGAGAATCGGGACGTCATAAGGTACGCACTAAACTCGTTTCCGAGGAGCACATTGTGGGCATCAATGGTAGATGCCTACAAAGTCTCCAAGGATTTATCTTCAATAAAGTTAGATGAATTATTCTATGAGTTTGAATTACATGAGCAGACTAATGCACAGCCAACCGAGAAGGGGGTTGCTTTGGTTGTAGGTACCAATCGAACGCGCGAACCGAGATCACGACGAAGAACTGAACCAGAGTCAGAAGAAGAACCCGACTCAGATGATGAAGATGAAGAACTAACAACCGAACTCATGAACCTTGTGAAGAGACTCTACAAGAAGAAGAAAGACTTCAACAAGAAGGACCTAAAGAAGGCAGTCCAATCCAAGGAGGCCCAACCAAGTTCGAAGGTAAAGTTCGAAGTGATCTGCTATGGGTGCAACCAGAAGGGGAACATCAAGGCCAACTGCCCTAATCAAAAGGATGCAAAGAAGCAAAGAAGGAAGAAGGCCTTAAAGGCGACATGGGATGAATCTTCCTCAGAAGACGACGACGACGAACTCGATCAGACGAGTTTACTTGCGCTGATGGCCTGGGACCAGATCGATGAATCCGAGAGCGAGATCGAGTCGGAGGCCGAGTCTGAGCGAAACCACGGATCCGTATCCGTTTCCGAAGGGCCCGATCCCTCTGTAAGTATCCCTCGACTCAATAACTTAGTCAATTATTTATTACGAAAATTAGCTAAGTCGAATCTTAGAATTAAGTCACTTCTAAAGGAAGTAGCTGTCCTTAAAGAAGTGACTGACTCCAAATCCTTGACTAAACCAGTTCAGACTGGAAACTCAACTCAAGTTCAAAAACTTGAAGAAGAGAACTCCAGTCTGAAAACTCAAGTCAAGGATCTGGAGAAAACACTAGAACGATTTTCTTTAGGTTCCAAGAATCTTGACCTAATTCTTGGGACACAAAGAGTCGTTTACAATAGAACTGGTCTAGGATTTAAACCAAAAAGGAAATACAAATCATACTTATCTCTTGTAGAAAGAACAAATAGAAAAACAGTCCAAGCATGGGCCCCCAAGTCCAAATTGATTAATCAAGTTGGATTTGGTCAATATTGGATCCCGAAGGATCAAATACACTACCTCGATAGACCATATCGAGGCTATGATCCAGGGGGAGCAAACAGAAAAATGATATTAATAAAACGAACTTAATTCAAAATTAAATTAAAAAAAAAATAAAAAATTCGAAATTAAATTAAAAATTAAATTAAAATTCAAAATTAAATTTAAAAAAATTCGAAATTAAATTTAAAATTAAATTAAAATTCAAAATTAAATTTAAAAAAAATTAAAATTAAATTAAATTAAATTAAATTAAAAATTTGAAATTAAGTTAAAAAAATTTAAAATTCATTAAAAATTCAAAATTAAATTAAGAATTCGAAAATAAAAAATTAAAATTAAATTAAAATTCAAAATTCAATTAAAAATTCGAAATTAATTAGAACTAGCACCCGCAACTAAACTACCCGACAGGGTAATCGAACTTAATCTACCCGAAATGGGTAAACAAGAGTAGACTACCCGGCAGGGTAATTAAAGTTAGATTAAAAGGAGCTAGGTTTAACTTGACCCACGGTACTGGTGAAGTATTGGATGATAGTACGTTGGGGAAGCTTAGTCATCGCATTTCTAGGAAGATATGACTTCAACCTGGTGCATTTGACTAAGTGGAACTGACCGAAGCTACCCTTTATAGATCCTAACCAGTTAGACCAAGGTTTTGTATTAAGTTTAATGGGTAGGACTATTTGGAAAACCTCGAAGGCATGGTTACTTTAATGATGTCCTTATGACTCACCATAGCCCAGAAGTTTATCCAAAGAACGCTTACTTATTGAACTCAAAACTAAACCTGAATCTAACACAAAGTTAAACTAAACCCTAAAATTGAACCATAATTCATCTCACAAAAATTATAAGATTCTCTGATTGAAAATTTAGATCGGGTGAGATGACTAAGGAATAGAAATTCAAAATTAAATTCATAATTAATTCAAATTTAAATTCATAATTAATTCAAATTCAAATTAGTAATTAATATTATTTTTTCAAATAAAACTTATTTTCAAAATTATTTTTTAAAAAAAATCTTTTAAAAATCTATTAAAAATCATTTAAAAAAAATCTTTAAAAACTTAATTTCAAAATTATTTGAAAAATCTTTTAAAAATTATTTTAAAAATCTTTTAAAACTTAATTTCAAAATTATTTTGAAAAATGTTTTAAAAAATTAATTTAAAAAACATTTAAAACTTAATTTCAAAATTATTTGAAAAAACTTTTAAAACTTAATTTCAATAAAAATCTTTTAAAACTTAATTTCAAAATTATTTAAAAAATCTTTTAAAAAATTTTGAAAAATCTTTTAAAAATTATTTTAAAAATCTTTAAAACTTAATTTCAAAATTATTTGAAAAATATTTTAAAAATTATTTGAAAAATCTTTTAAAAATTATTTTAAAAAACTTTTAAAAATTAATTTCAAAATTATTTGAAAAATCTTTTAAATATTATTTAAAAAATCTTTTAAAACTTAATTTCAAAATTATTTGAAAAATATTTTAAAAATCTTTCAAAACTTAATTTCAAAATTATTTGAAAAATATTTTTAAAAAATTTTGAAAAATCTTTTAAAAATCATTTTAAAAATCTTTTAAGACTTAACTTCTAAATTATTTGAAAAATCTTTTAAAAAGTATTTTAAAAATCTTTTAAAACTTAATCTCAAAATTATTTGAAAAATCTTTTCAAAATCATTTGAAAAATCTTTTAAAAACTTATTTTCAAAATTATTTTAAAACTTAAATTCAAAATTATTTGAAAAAGTCTTTGAAAAATCATTTTAAAAATCTTTTAAAACTTAATTTAAAAATTACTTGAAAAGTCTTTTAAAAATCATTTTAAAAATTTTTTAAAACTTATTTTCAAAATTACTTGAAAAATCTTTTAATAAAACATTTTAAAACTTTTTTTAAAACTTATTTTTAAAATTATTTGAAAAATCTTTTAAAAATCTTTTTAAAAAAATCTTTTAAAACTTATTTTCAAAATTATTTTAAAAAAACTTTCAAAATTTAAAATTATTTTTTCAAATTATTTTTCAAACATTGATTATTTTTTCAAAATTAATTAAACTTAAAATTATTTTTCAAACTTAAAATTATTTTCCAAATTAATTAAACTTAAAATTATTTTTCAAACTAATTAATTAAAATTATTTTTCTAAAATTATGTTTTGAAAATTCAATTAACTTAAAAATTATTTTTCAAAGTTAACTTAAAAATTAATTAAACTCATATCACAATTCAAACAAACAAACAAGCAAACAAAAAAAATGCGGCGCTTGTCGGAGGCGCCTCCCATACATGGGAGGCACCATAGAAAGCGATCCGAGATAGCTGTTGGGTTCCTTCGATCTATGCGATCCGAGATAGCTGCTGGGTTCGAGTCTCTCCGAGGCGAGATACGGCGTCAGGGACAGCCTCAGCCAGCACCCGAGCAGCCTTTAGCCGATCCTCCAGCTGACGATCTGCCTGCTTGACTCTATCTTTTTAGATTGTCTTGATATCTCACTCACTTTTTGGATCTGGATATCTTACCCACCTTTTGGTTGTATCTTGGAGTTGGTTATCTTATGTTTAGCTGACGTATGTTTTAATTCAGTACTTATTTGTCACTTTTTCAAAATTATGAGTATAATTTCAAAACCCACTTTCTGTTCTTGAAAATTATAGGAAAAATAATGATTTTAAAATCCCCTCTTCTTAGAATTTTCAAAAATTGGACTTAGTTTAGGCTCTACTCTAGAAATCCTGTTCCCCTAGATTTAAGCCAGAGTATCTCACAAACACCTAGGTATACCTTGCTTGTGTTTGAAAAACATAGAATGGTGTGAGATGCATAGGGTACAGCCTGGAATCAAGAATGCTTATTTCTGTGCATCAATATGAGTCTGGGCGTTAAATACTTTATTAACAGTAATCAAGTCAAGTCTTCCAGTCTTAGTCAAATCTAACTAGACTAAATGACTTAACTCAACTAACCAAGTGAAAGCTGCTGCCCTCTAGGCAATCAGCAAGTAGCTAAAGGTTAGACAGTTGGTGAAGGAAATATTAAGATTAAGCATGCTTGTACTTTAGGGCTCTGATACCTGATCAAAATCAATTAGATAATTTGATTACTATTTAACTTGACTCATGCTTGGACTTAAGGACCAACTGAATAAATAACCTAAATTAAATTTTTAGCTTCTCCCTCTTCGCCCTAAAAATTAACAAGTTCTTACTTCTATATTTTCAACAATAAGTATTGTTTTATTCAAATTAAGCTAAGTGTCTTCTTAACTTAAGCTATATTTTCAAAATTCAATGTTTACAAAAGACTAAGCTAAGTGGCTCATATAGAAACCTTCAAACTTTTTCAAACTTAGCCAACCTTCAAATCTAACTTTTTATAAATTCTTGCTAAGATATTTTTACTTACCTAAAAGTATTAAAAATCATAGTTTTGCAAAAAATTTTACTCATTGCTTTCAAAATATTTGTGCTAAGTAAAAAGAAACTTCAATTTTCTTTAAGATTTTTAAAATAAAAGTTTCAAAAGTGGCTATAATTTAGCTAAGTAAAAAGAGACTTTTTATCAATTTAGCATTTATCCCGTCTTTCAAAGCCTAATCTGTTTTTTCAATATGAAAAATTAAAAATTGCTGAAAATTGACTTATTTTTGATAAATGGCAAAGGGGGAGAGTAGGAAATTCAAAAGTAAAAGGAAGCCCTGTATTAAGGGGGAGCTTCACAAAAGGTTAAGTGTTAGCTTAAGTTATGCTTTTACTTGAATCTATATACTTAAGCTTGCTCACTTAAAACCTTTTAATATTTATGCATTTGTTTTACTTAACTTTGAATTTGGGTTTCCATAATCAAAAAGGGGGAGATTGTTGGTGCGGGGAGCATCCGACGATCAAACCTAAGTTTTGATAATGGCAAAGGATTCAAAGTTAAGGTGTGTTATGATCTAACAAGTCTGTTAAGTGTTTCAGGAAAAGCCCTAACTGTGGTTAGGCAAGGTAAAAACCCTAGGGGGAGGTAACCCTAGGTCATAGGGGGTGGTAACCCTATGTGGAAAGTCTTGGTGGGTCGAGTGCTTCAGGCAAAAGTCCTAGGGGGGTAACCCTAGGTGGAAAGTCCTAGTGTCGCGAACCAGGTGAAAGACTGGACCAGCCGGGAAGCGGAAGTCCAGCAGAAAGTCCGGAAGCATCGAGCACCGAGCAAAAGTCCAGTCGATCTGGAGGATCGCACTGGCAATAGGTAAATCTCCTGAGTGGAGTAGGTGAGGACATGTTCCCCGTAGAGGGAACAGTAGGCGTCGAGTCGACCTAGGGTTTCCGGTTGAAAATCCGAAGTCAGACCCGGACAGTCCGATGACTGTCAAACTTCATATTTATGATATTATATGTGCTAACTTTTGTTTTGTAGGATATGTTTGTGTTTTGGATCTAACATGTCTTGCAGGTATGAAAGAACAAGGTTAAGCCTCGGATAAACAATGTCCGAGGCGTCTCCATGGAGCTTGGAGGCGCCTCCAAGCTCCATGGAGGCGCCTCGGGTGCAAAAGATGAGCTGGCTTCGAAGCAGGCTTGGAGGCGCCTTGAAGGAGGCTCAAGGCGCCTTGGACTGGTGGATGAAGGCGCCTTGAGGAAGCATGAAGGCGCATTGAACCTGATAAGGTTTGACCAGTTCAGCCCCTATCTCAGCGTGTGACTCGGCCATCATGGAGGCGCCTTGGATGGCTTTCAAGGCGCCTTGAACACCCTTTATAAGAGGGTTTCGACCAGCAGCTCAGAACAACTAATTCCAAGTGATCCTCTTGCTGCGTGCTACTAAATCAATGACCCGGAAGTGTTGCGACTTGACACCGATGACCCGGAGCTTCGCTTTTTCATCCATTGTTATCGGTATAAGATTTCTGGTTTAAATTAAGCTGTAAATTGTTATACTTGTAAACCTTATCGAGCTTATAGTTGTTGCCCACGGAAAGCGATCAAGGATCGCGACCCTTCGAGTAGGAGTCGATTTAGGCTCTGAACGAAGTAAATCCTCGTGTTCTTTCTGTTTGTTTTTATTTATTCCGTTGCATTACTCAAGTGTTTAATCGAACGAAGTGAATTCGAGGAACCAAGCTATTCACCCCCTTTACTAATCCAACCAGATTTTTCTAAAACCTTTGAAATCGAATGTGATGCTTCTGGTGTTGGTATAGGTGCTGTGCTAATGCAGGAAATGAGACTCATTGCTTATTTCAGTGAGAAGTTGAGTGGAGCCACACTCAACTATCCCATATATGACAAGGAAATGTATGCATTGGTGAGAGCATTGGAGACATGGTAACATTACCTATGGCCAAAAGAATTCGTGATTCACACAGATCATCAATCTCTAAAGCATTTGAAGAGCCAACATAAGTTGAACCGACGCCATGCTAAATGGGTAGAATTCATTGAGACATTTCCTTATGTGATCAAATACAAGCAAGGAAAGGAGAACGTAGTTGCTGATGCACTATCTCGAAGGTATGCTTTACTGTCCACTTTAGATACGAAGTTATTTGGATTTGAATGTATCAAGGATTTATATACTAACGATACTGATTTTTCTGATGTGTTCAAAACATGCGATAAGGTTGCATTTGGTAAGTTCTATAGGCATGATGAGTTTTTATTTCGTGAAAATAGATTGTGTGTGTCTATGTGTTCGTTACGTGAATTATTAACTAGGGAAGCCCATGGTGGTGGATTGATGGGTCATTTTGGCGTTACTAAGACTTTAGGGGTTTTACAGGATCATTTCTTTTGGCCTCATATGAAATGTGACGTAGAAAGAATTTGTGAGAAGTGCATCACTTGCAAACAAGCTAAATCTAAATTGAAACCCCATGGCTTGTATACTCCTTTGCCTATACCTAGTGAACCTTGGACTGATATTTCAATGGACTTTGTTTTGGGATTACCCCGACCAAGAGGGGGAGAGATTCAATTTTTACTGTAGTAGACAGATTCTCTAAAATGGTGCATTTCATTCCATGTCATAAAATCGATGATGCATCGCATATAGCTAAATTGTTCTTTAAAGAGGTTATTAGGTTGCATGGCATGCCTAGGACCATTGTCTTGTTGGTTAATCCTAGGAAAACATACCAGTTCCACTGTACAAAATTTTTTGTACAAGTATCTAACCTTTCCTTAAATAACCTATTGTGTTCTTTAGAAGTTAAATAAGGAATCGCAGACGGAACTTAACATCATTGATTCCAAATTTAACTTATATGTTCTTAATGGTTTAGATTTGAATCGCAGGCGGAACTTAACACTATTGATTCAAATCTACCAAAATTATTAATTCCATAAATATTAATTTCCAAAATTGGCTTCCAGGACTGCATGGCGAGGCACATGACCTTCTTGGATATGGGAGTAACCACCACCGCCTAGGCAAAGCCTTTTAAGGAAAGCTAATATTTATTTCCTTAAATAACTTTAGGTTAACCAAAAAGAACAATCGAATCACAAATTCGAAAAAGAAGAAAACACAAAATCGAAAAATAAATTCGATAAACTAGATCTAATTGCCTCTTGTATTTAGAATTCATACAAAAAAAAATAACTAGTATGATGCGGAAGAAAACTACTAGTTATACTTTCTCTTTGTAAGCTAATGACCTCGAGATCTTCTGCCGTATTCCTCGCCTCGCCTTGGACGTCGTGTGGGTGACGATCCTCCAAGATGAACACCACCCAAAAGCTTCCTCCTTCTTCTTCTAAAATCCAGCCACCACCACCACCAATGAGAAGAGAGCAAAGGGAGAGAAAGAAGGGAGAGGGTCGAACACCAAGAGATCACCCAAGCAAAAGAATAAGAGTTATGTCTCATGAAGTCCCCTCACCCCTTCTTTTATATTACTTGCCCAAGGCAAATAAGGAAAAACTTTTACAAAAATAAAATCATCCAAGAGTTTTTCCTTTTCCCTTTTTATTTTTCCTTTTCTTTCCTCTTGATTGAATCAATCACCAATCAATGGTTGAGATCAATCCTATTTGGTTTAGGATTGGGATTGGCCGGCCCCTTGCTTGGACACCAAGCAAGGTGGCCAGCCACCATATTTAGGAAAGAAAAATAATAATTTTTATAAAATTTTACAAGAAGAAAACTCTTATAAAATTTTACAAGCTCTCTTTCCTAAAGTAAGAGTTAAAAAAGGAAAGTTTTAAAAATTAAAACCATGTTTTAAAATTTAAAACTTTTCTTATAAAATTTCCTTTTTTAACATGGTGATAGAAAATTTAAATTTTAAAACTTCTTTTCCATTTTTTTTTTCTTAAACCATGAGGATGGTTAAAAAAGGAAAGTTTTAAAATCTTTTAAACTCTCTATTTAAACATGGGGCCTAATTCAAATAAGGAAAGTTTTAAAAATTAAAATCTCTCTTTTAAAACTTATAGTTTTCTATAAAGAGAAGATTTTAAAAATTCAAAACAACCTTCCTTTTTTGAATTATTATGGTCGGCCCCTACAAGCTTGGTCACCAAGCTATAGGGCCGACCCCTATAAGAGGATGTGGCCGGCCATTGCTTGGTCACCAAGCAATGGTCCGGCCCCCTTCTTGGACACTAAGAAGAGCCTTACATTTGGATGGACTTGAGGCTATAAAGAGGCTACGACAGGGACCTAGAGGAGAAATTGGTTTTGGCCTTCCGATGAGCTTGAGTATCCCATGTTTGCCCCGAACACACAACTCAAGTTCATCGATAATAACTCATTCCACTAGAGAGTTATTACCACACTACCGCACCAATCCCAAATTACATTATGGGCTCCTTCTTATCATGAGTGTGTTAGTCTCCCTGTGTTTAAGATTACGAATGTCCACTAATGAAGTAAGTTACTGACAACTCACTTAATTAATATCTAGCACCAAGAGTAGTACCACTCAACTTCATTGTCATGTCGGACTAGGTCCACCTGCAGGGTTTAACATGGCAATCCTTATGAGCTCCTCTTGGGGACATTCTCAACCTAGATAACTAGGACACAGATTCCTTCTATAATCAACAACACACACTATAAGTAATATCATTTCCCAACTTATCGGGCATATTGATTTATCGAGCTATACCTCACCCTTTGATAAATCAAAGAAATAAATATTAAATATATGTGCTTGTTATTATATTAGGATTAAGAGCACACACTTCCATAATAACTAAGGTTTAGTTCTTTTACTAAGTCAGTACAAAAAGAACATACCTACATGATCCTACTCAATACATTTAAAGTGTATCATTGTAATTTATTAGTCAAGATAAACTAATACTTAATTACACTATGACTATACTGATGAGTTGTTCCTTTCCATCTTAGTCGTGAGCAACTGTTTATAATTTATAGAAAGCCGACAACATTATCTTCTGAGTGTGACACCACACTCCATGTTATCTACTATATAAATTAATTGAACAATTATATTTAACAAATAAATGCAGAAATTGACCAATGTGATTCTTTTATAAATGTTTACAAAAGCTAGGTTTTTAGTATACACTCTAACAATCTCCCACTTATACTAAAAGTCTAAGCTGCCATATCTGTTGCCTGACATCTGATTCCCATCCCCTCCACATGCGGATCAAAAGCTTTCGTCGGAAGGGTCTTTGTGAAAGGATCTGCCAGGTTATCTTCTGATGCAATCTTGGCGATGACAACTTCTCCTCGCTTGACGATGTCTCGTATCAGGTGGTACTTGCGCTCAATATGTTTACTTGCCTTATGAGCTCATGGTTCCTTCGAGTTTGCAACTGCACCGCTATTATCACAATAAATTGTGATGATCTTTGGCAAACCAAGAATCACATCTAAGTCCATTAGAAAGTTCCTGAGCCATACAGCTTCTTTGGCTGCCTCAGAGGCTGCCACATACTCAGCTTCCATGGTTGAGTCCGAGACGCATTTCTGCTTAACACTCCTCCATGCAATAGCTCCACCTCCTAGAGTAAACACATAGCCTGATGTTGACTTACTATTGTCCCTATCTGATTGGAAGTCCGAATCCGTGTAACCTACAGGGAGCAAATCGTCTGCTTGGTAAACTATCATATAATCTCTAGCCCTTCTCAGATACTTTAATATATGCTTTACCTCAGTCCAATGCCCTTGTCCAGGGTTACTCTGATATCTGCTAACCATGCCCACGGTAAAATAGATATCAGGTCTTGTACACAGCATTGCATACATAAGGCTTCCTACAGCCAAAGCATAAGGAACTGCCTTCATGTCCTCAATCTCCTTTGATGTCTTTGGGGACATCTCTTTAGATATGGCTGCTCCATGCCTAAAAGGTAAGAAACCTTTCTTGGAGTTTTGCATGCTAAAACGAGCAAGGATTGTATCTATATATAAAGCTTGGGATAGGCACAACATTCTTTTCTTGCGATCCCTTATAACTTTAATCCCAAGAATGTGTGCACATTCTTCTAAGTCCTTCATATCAAATTGTTTGGACAACCATACCCTTACGTCTGATAATACCTTGACATTGTTGCCAATTAACAAAATATCATCTACGTATAGTACAAGAAATACCACCACGTTTCCATTACACTTCTTGTATACACAAGACTCATCCGGACACTGAATTAATCCATATGACTAGATTACTTCGTTACACCGGATGTTCCAAGATCTTGAAGCTTGCTTCAACCCGTAAATGGACCGATTAAGCTTACACACTAGATGCTCTTTGCCTTTTTCAATGAACCCTTCTGGTTGCTTCATATGGATGTTTTCTTCAAGACTTCCGTTAAGGAAAGCTGTCTTGACATCCATTTGCCAAATCTCATAATCCATATGAGCAGCAAGGGATAAGAGTATCCGGATAGACTTAAGCATGGCTTCCGGCGAAAAAGTCTCCTCATAGTCGATTCCCTCTTTCTGAGTATACCCTTTCGCAACAAGCCTTGCTTTGAAGGTTTCTACCTTCCCATCTGTCCCTATTTTCCTTTTGTAGATCCACTTGCATCCAACGACTTTTACACCATCAGGTGGTTCTACAAGCTCCCAGACCTTATTAGAGTACATAGACTCTATTTCAGAATTCATTGCCTTTTGCCAAGATACTGCATATATATCTTGGAGTGCTTCATCATATGTCCGGGGATCAGGTTCATGTTTACCCGGGACAAGTCCGAAGACTCTCCCAAAAACATGAATCTCTCAGGTTGCCTTACAACCCTCCCACTACGACGAGGCACCGTCTGTGGTTGTATATCATGTGCAACACGTGTTGCAGTCTCTTGTGGTACTTTATTTTGTACTGTTAGTACTGAAGTAGACGTGTCCTCTCTAATTTCTTCTAGAATTATTTCACTCATGGGCTTATGGTTCATTACATAATCTTCTTCTAAAAATCGAGCATTGGTGCTAACAATGATCTTCTGATTTTTAGGATTATAAAACAAATCACCTTTCGTTCCCTTAGGATATCCAATAAACAGACAAACTTCTGTACATGATTCCAACTTGTCAGTATCTCCCTTCAGCACATGTGCTGGACTACCCCATATCCGGATATGATTCAGACTAGGCTTACGCCCATTCCATAATTCCATGGGAGTAGAAGGAACTGTTTTAGAATGTACCATATTCAGAATGTACATTGTTGTTTCTAAAGCATATCCCCAAAATGAATTTGGTAATTCTGAATAACTCATCATCGATCTAACCATTTCCATAAGAGTCCTATTCCTTCGTTCTGCCACACCATTCTGCTGGGGTGTACCAGGTGCAGTCAATTGGGATTGAATCCCAACTCCTGATAAGTAATTCCTAAACTCTCCAAAGAGGTATTCGCCACCACGGTCAGACCGTAGTGTCTTGATACTTTTACCAAGACGTTTCTCCACATCATCCCTATATTCTTTGAACTTGTCAAAGCATTCAGACTTGCGGCGCATCAGGTAAATGTATCCGTATCTTGAATAATCGTCTATAAAGGAGACGAAGTATTCATAACCACCTCTTGCCTGGATAGACATAGGACCACACAAATCAGAATGGACCAATTCTAACGCATCTTTGGCTCTATACCCCTTGGCCTTAAAAGGTCTCTTGGTCATTTTACCTTCCAAGCAGGATTCACATGTTGGAAAATTTTCCAACTCTAATGAACCCAATAGTCCATCTGCTACAAGCCTTTGAATCCTACTTAAGTTAATATGTCCAAGCCTTAGATGCCAAAGATATGTTTGGTTCATTTCCGAAGGTTCTTTTCTCTTATTAGAGTTAGAAGATGTGTTATTAATTTCCATATTTTACTTTGTGGAAGAAATTGGATTTAAAGTGTATAAATTGTCAACCAATGCATCAGAACAGATAATCACCTTATTTCTCTTTATAACGACATTGTTACTAAAGGAAACTGAATATCCATCCATAGACAGTTTAGAAACTGAAATTAAATTCTTTCTAAAACTGGGTACATAAAGACAATTTCTTAAAATCAAATTTCTATTCTTATCAAAAGATAAGTAGACGTCTCCCACTGCGACAGCCGCCACCTTAGTAGCATTGCCCATGTAAACGGTTATCTCTCCATCAAATAGTCGCCGGGTTTCCTGGAACCCCTGCAAAGAATTGCAGACATGATCAGTGGCTCCCGTATCTACACACCAGGTGCTGGTAGATAACACCGCTAAATATGTTTCAACTACTAGAGTATGAGATATACCTTTATTATTCTGGTTCCTACGAGGACAGTCCGCTTTCCAATGTCCAGACTGCTTGCAGATGAAGCACTTGCCCTTCGACTTCTTCATTCCAGCTTTCTGTCCTGTACTCTGAGGTTTATTCACCTTCTTTGCTGAAAAGACCTGTTTCTTCTTCTTCTTGCCTTTCGACTTAGAAGTAGAACCATTTTCAGCATAGTGAATCTGAGAACTGTGACGAAATATTCCTTCTGCTGCCTGTAGTTCTGTCAGAAGTTCCACCAACGTATACTCTCTTTTGTTTATGTTATAGTTCAAGCGAAACTGCTCAAAACTTCTAGGTAGTGTTTGGAGAATTATATCGACCTGGGTTTCCCCATCGATTTCTCCTCCAAGGACTTGTATTTCATTCAGATAAGCCATCATTTTGAGGATATGATCCCTTACGGGTGTCCCCTCAGACATGGTGGCTGTCATTAACTTCCTCATTGCCTCTTGCCTAGCAGTCCAACTCTGGTGCCCAAAGAGTTCTTTGAGATTGTTCATTATATCATAAGCTGTTGGTAAATCTTGATGCTGATGTTGCAATACATTTGACATTGATGTCAAAATGTAACATCGCGCCATCTCATCAGCTTTTACCCATTTCTTATGATACTCAATCTCCTCTGGGGTAGAGTCACCGTCAGGTGCATCAGGGCAAGCCTCAGTCAGTACAAACTTATAGCTTTCAGCAGTAAGAACTATGTCCAGGTTTCTTTTCCAATCAATATAGTTGGGACCAGTAAGTTTGTTCTCTTTCAGTATAATAGCTAGTGGGTTGAAAGTCATCCTAAGAATCACAAAAGTAAACTTTGGTCAAGACTCTAAATTTAGAATAATATTGATTCCTCAAACAATACTATTTTAAATTAACCAACACCTCAAATCACCGTGAATATTGCATGCCATGTTAGTGTGGACGTATACAAATTCATCATTTGGAAGAGGAGGGTGTGACCCATTAATTTTATTATCTTGTCATCCTAACTTTATGACAAATAAAATTAATAGTTGGTTTCACTTTGGTCACACAAGACAATAGCAGTGACTCCGTTGGGGAGTATACTATTGAATGCGTCTAAGTGTATACCATTACTTGATACTGTTGGAGCAATCTAGTGACCCTAGGTTTTGATGTTTGGGCAAAGGTTTAAGTTAGGTTTATTGTTGTATTTGATATGCATTGTGAGTGTGCAGGATACAGGTACAACAAGGAAGTCCAAGTGTGATCTTGGAAAAGGAGGAAAGTCCAAGGATGAGTCTTGGCGGTGTAAGTCCAAGCATGTAGTCTTGGCAACGTAAGTCCAAGTGTAACTTGGCAATGGATGAAGTCCCGGAGGCACGACCTCTTGGCAAAGGAAGACCCGACAACAATGACAAGGCCGATGGAAGCTCCAGAAGGCAAGACGTGAAGGATGGGGAGGCATCCGAGGGACGCAAGGCTGATGGAGGAGGCTAGAAGGCTAGGTCTAGGTTGGTCGGGCAGGGACGAGTGTTTGAGAGATTGTACTCGGAGTAAAATACAAGAATTAGGGTTTCTTGTGGCGATCTTGTGGCGTTCAGCGTTCGTGTAGTAATCTTAGTGATCAGCATGTTTTAGCAATGATCGCGCCGATCGGCAATGACGAATGTGTGAAATCGAGCCGTTGGGGTGTAACGGTCAATTTCCAGAGGGCGATCGCCGCATGTTTTCTGATCGGTGGTAGGCGAGGTTTTCAACCCGCGGGCTATAAAACCAAAGCTTGGGAGCTTGGTTTGAGTTGACGAAATTAGACTTGGTTAAGGTCTAATTAGTAGTCTACAAGTGCTCAAGAGTTTTCCTTGTGTCCAAGAGGTCTTGGTGAGTTTGTGGTGAGGTTTCTCCACCCACAAGGAGTTTGAGCTAGCCGGAGGTCTTCCGGGGAGTAATCCACCGACGGATAGGGATCGTCCACCTTACGGACACGCCGTGGAGTAGGAGCTTTATCTCGAACCACGTAAATGATCGTGTAGCTTGGTTTGCATTCTTTCTTGTCTTATATTTTGTTTAGCTTGTTTATTTTTGTATTATTCCGCTGCGCAAGCTAACAACGTAGGAAGCGAACGATTTGGGTGAGCCGCTATTCACCCCCCTCTAGCGGACGTCAAGGTCCCAACAATTGGTATCAGAGCGAGGTCGCTCTTCTACGGACTAACCGCCAAGAGAGCAAGAAGCTAGAGGAAGAAGAAGATGGAGTCCGAAGGACCACTCGGATGGGATATCCGAATTCCACCTCCATACGACAAAGAAGACTTCAATTATTGGAGGAAGCGCTTAGAGACATGGTTCCAAATGGATTGGAACCAATGGGTTGTCTTGAGTGACCCATTTGAAGCTCCTACGGACAAGAAGGGTAAACGCCTCCGACCTCGGCATTGGACCGAAGAGCAACGGGAACAAGCGGAGGCCGATAAGAAGGTAACAAAAATCTTGTTAAATATATTACCTTCTAACATCCTTTTGAGTGTAGGTGAATACACAAGTGCATGTGATCTTTGGAAAAAGATCATTGTCCATCATGAGAACCCTACACAAATCCAAGAAGAGGAGAAGCCCAAGGAGAAGGGCTCATTGGTCCAAGAAGAGAAGAACCAATCGAATGTTGACATAAGTTCAACATTCGAGGAGGAGAAGGAAGATGAGGAGGTATCATCCACATCTTCAAGGGAGGAAGAAGTGGAATCATCCACATCTTCAAGTGAAGAGGAAGAAGAGAAATCCGAGGAAGAGGAGATCTTGGAAGCTCAACTCTCCACCTCAACTACCAAGAAGAGCACAAAGGACCACATCAAATGTTTTGAGTGTGGTAAGATGGGGCACTACAAGAGTAGGTGTCCTTCGCTCAAGAAGGTAAACCCTAAACTCACTAAAGTTAATTTAGAAACTAATATGAGTTGTAGGAAGAAGAAGAAGGAGAAGAAGCACATTAGGTGCTTTACATGTGGTGAGTGGGGTCACTACCACACAAAGTGCCCAAGGAGAGGAGAGCTCAAGAAATTGGCGCACTTGAAGAAGTGGGAGAAGAAGGGAGCTTCCAAGGTAAAAACCAAGGTATCATTTAATGAATCCATTCCGTTGACATATGATAAAAAGCATGCTAGAAATAACTCTTATCATCTTAATGCTATTTATCATGAGAATAGGAGGCATGATAACCTTAAGGATAAATATATTCCTCCTCATGCTAGATTTACCACACCTAAGGTTAGGAAGGTAAATAACAACTTAGGCAATAACACCAAGGATTTTAGATATATGCCTAAAAATAGAAATGCTCAAGGATTCAATGAAAAACCAAAATCTAGAGATTTATGGGGTGAAAATCAAGTCTTGAGGACAAGACTTGATAATTTAGAAAGGACCTTAACAAGAATGGAAAATATTCTTAGGGGTCAAAATGAGCATAACCTAAGAAAAGCTAGACAAGAGCCATCCAATGGCTATAGAGGTTTGGGATACAAACCTAAAGCCAAGAAGGATGTGACTTCCTTTCATAGGGTTCCATATATTTATGGGACCAACCCTAGGTTTAGAGGTCAAGTTAAAGATACTAGGGAAGGAATCCCTAAGAGTATTTTTGGCAAGACCAATGTGACTAAGGCTCCAAAAAGGCCTAATAAAGTCACAAATAAGGTTACAAAGGGAGTTAACCCTAGAAGTGACCTAGTGGAAGTGACCAAGGCTTCTAAGAAGCCAAGAAAGGTCATTAGGAAGGTATCTAGGGAAGTCATCCCTAGTGAGTACCTAGAGCATCCAAGGAGCACCAATAGGTATTGGGTTCCTAGGAACATATTCTCTACACCCTAGATGGGTTTAGAGAGTGTCAACTCCAATTGGAAAGGTAGTTAACCCAACCTTGGGAAAGTTGACACTTGAGAGCATTTTCAAAGTGATTGTTAACCTTTGAAAATGAAAAGGATGATAAGTGTTACTCTTTGAAAGAGTAAAATGTGTCAAAATTTGAGGAGTTAAATCTAATTTAAATTGACACACTAGAGAGAAGCAAAAGTGATGCCAAATTTAGAATTCGACATTTTCTTATGGAATTAAGGGAAATGTAAACCTTAATCCAAATTGTCACTCTTGGAAAAGAGTAACATGTAGCAAATCTT
Source organism: Zingiber officinale (assembly GCF_018446385.1). NCBI lineage: Eukaryota > Viridiplantae > Streptophyta > Magnoliopsida > Zingiberales > Zingiberaceae > Zingiber > Zingiber officinale. Next base: position 46,274,940 of record NC_055989.1, on the reverse strand, counting down.
AAGGAATTATGTTTGAATTAAATTGGCGCAATGTGGAAAAACATAAGAAATACCAAATTGGGATTTTGGTATCTTCTTAGAGTAATTAAAGAAAAATCTAGGTCATAATGTAAGATGTTCACTCTTTGGAAGAGTGAAATGTGTCAAACTTTGAGGTTTTGAACTTAATTTAAATTGACACATTTAGAAAAGGATAAGAAATGTCAAGTTGGGGTTTTGATATTTTCTTAAAAGGTAAAAGGCAAATCTAAGTTTTAATTTGATTTCATTTACTCTTGGAAAGAGTAAAATGTACCATACTTTGAGGAATTTGTTTAAGTTAAAATGGCACAAATTTAGAAAGGAAAAATAAATGTCAAAATTGGGTTTTGGCATTTTCATGGAAAATCATGGGCAATTTAGGGTTAAATTTTGAGTTAGCTAGGGTTAAGAATACTTAGATAGGTAATCTAGGTAAATTTTATTTATGCTAACTTGCCATGTTTTGTTTACCTATCATATGTCATGACATCATATTTATATTTAGCATTCATATTTTATTATGAAAAATACAAAAATACCATGTCATGTCATACATACATCATGTAGCTATAGCTTGCTTTTCATTTTGAAAATTGCTTATTTTGATGTATGCCATGTAACATCATGCATTACTTTAATTCCCTTGTTATTTAAGGACAAATGGCATCTATTATAAATGGTAAATATCCCAACAAGAGGGATTATATCAAGTGGCATCCTAGATGGATGATCATGATTTTTACAATGCCTAGATAGAGATGCATGATCCCTTAGTTTAGGGCAAGACCAAATATACATCTCACAAAGAACTATAAGGTGACTTGTATGTGTTTTAATACACGTTAGATACAAGTGAGATGTTAAGATGGTGAACTAAACTCAAGATGTTGATCTAGTGCATCTTGTTGAGTTTTAGGTTCATCAAAACACATAGTTATGTGTCTTCCAATCATTGGGAGAGCTAATGTACAAGTCATGTGCATTGAGCCCAAAGAACGTGGTTGGATATTGGTTTTAAAAATGATTTCAAAATACTTTTGAAAAACCTTGGTGAAGACTATCTTTTGATAGTAATCATCATTGGAAAGTTAGACACAAACTAGGAGAAAACATTGAAATTTTCAAGAGTTTTCAAATTTGTGTCAATCTTTGAAAATAGGAAGTATTTTCATAGAAAATTATTTTTCCTTGATAAAGTATACCCTAAATAATGTCTACATAAGTTTTCATGATGAAAACAAGTATGGTTTGGTTAAGAAAAACCAAAGTGAAGTTTCGGTTGAGATTTAATTTCATTATTGAACTTTGAACCTCAAAACTTCAAGTTTTGGTTTTCCTAATTATTTAGGAACCCCAAGTCATTGTTGGTGCAATGATAGAAGTTTGACCATGTTTTTAGGGGGAGTTACTCTTTGAAAACATAAAAATCTTTTCAAAGACCAAAAGGAGGTCAAATGTTAAGGTAGCACATGACATTGGTATGGAAGGTGTTCCCAAGGACAAGGGAGAGTCATCCAAGACCAATAAGAAGGAATATGCTAGGGTAGCATATTATTATAGCAAGGATGAGGTGTCCAAGATTAAGGACAAGAAGAAATTAACCAAGGACAAGGTGACCAAGGTTAAGAAGGTGAGTTTTGTAGGCCAAGTATCACCCGAGGTGCACCGAAGTGGCCTAGCCATAGTGGATGAGTCACCAAGGGAGGTGACTAAGGTTAAGATTCCTAAGGTTAGGAAGAGCCTTTGGGACCCATGATAGATGGGTTATCAAATGTGTCAAGTGGTTAGGAGACGAACTTAAGTCTCTAACATAGTGGGTTGGCACAATTGAGTTGAGTTTCATGCATAGAAATATGAATTGGGTTCATATTGCATGAAAATTAGTTTTTGATGTATAGATGCCATATAAACTAATGCTAGTGATGCATTATGGTTTAGTATGGGCAAATACATCAAGAGGAAGCCAAAACTAGGACTTTAGGTCAAGGTTCAATTGAACTTTTTAGCTAGTTTTGTGTTTTGTGTCAATCTTGGGATTGGTGATAGATATATTTTTATATATATTTTTCCCAAGTAGATATTGATATAATAGACCTCTCCACAAAATTTGGGGATTTTTGGAGGTCTGTGGAATTTCTGGCGCATTTCTGAAGTTGGCCAGAAAAGGCTGATTTTTTCATGAATAGTGTACCAGTCGACTGGTACAGTTACCAGTCGACTGGTAACACTGTTCACGAGCACAGAATGTCTCTGTAAGCTCGTTTTCATGGGGCAGTCGACTGGTACTTCTTGCAGTCGACTGATACGGTCTGAAATATTTTCCAGCATTAGAAAATGACCAAAAGAGTGGGGAACATGTATGTAATCTTATGGGGGATTAATACATGGCATTTATGGTCATTAGAGGTCAAAGAGTCCAATAATTGGGATATTATTGGAGCTCCTTTTGATGTATGGCAAAGGGGGAGAAGTTTAGGTTTAAGTGGGAAACCTATATACCTTTGCAAGAAATCCTAACTCAAGGGGGATCTTAGGAGAAGGGGGAGCGATTGCTCATTTATTAGAAAAGGGGGAGAAGTTTGCCTTTTGTGGGGGAGCTTAGGTGAAGGGGGAGCCTAAGATTAAGATTCATGATTTATGCATGTGTAGATTGCATATTTATTTACATTTTTATTGTTTCCCTAACTTAAATGGGTTGCTAAACATTAAAAAGGGGGAGATTGTTGGAGCAATCTGGGTAGCCTAGATTTTGATGTTTAGGCAAAGGTTTAAGTTAGATTTATTGTTATATTTAATATGCATTGTGAGTGTACATGATACATGTACAATAAGGAAAGTCCAAGGGTGATCTTGGCAAAGGAGGAAAGTCCAAGGATGAGTCTTGGCGGTGTAAGTCCAAGCATGTAGTCTTGGCAACGTAAGTCCAAGTGTGACTTAGCAATGGACAAAGTCCCGGAGGTGTGACCTATTGGCAAAGGAAGACTCGACAACAATGACAAGGCCGATGGAAGCTCCAGAAGGCAAGACGTGAAGAATGGGGAGACATCCGAGGGACGCAAGGCTGATGGAGGAGGCTAGAAGGCTAGGTCTAGGTTAGTCGAGCGAGGACGAGTGCTGAGTGAATGTACTCGAGGGTAAAATCCTAGAATTAGGGGTTTACTGTAGCGTTACTGTAGCAGTCGACTGCATGTTTTGGCAGTCGACTGGTGCAGTCGACTGGGGCAGTCGACTGGCAGCGAGCAGAATGTGTGAAATCGAGCCGTTGGGGTGTAACGGTCGAATTTCCACAGAGGGCAGTCGACTGCATGTTTTAGCCGGGGTTTTCAACCCGCGGGCTATAACACCAAAGCTTGGGAGCTTGGTTTGAGTTGACGAAATTAGACTTGGTTAAGGTCTAATTAGTAGTCTACAAGTGCTCAAGAGTTTTCCTTGTGTCCAAGAGGTCTTGGTGAGTTTGTGGTGAGGTTTCTCCACCCACAAGGAGTTTGAGCTAGCCGGAAGTCTTCCGGGGAGTAATCCACCGACGGATAGGGATCGTCCACCTTACGGACACGCCGTGGAGTAGGAGCTTTATCTCCGAACCGCGTAAATGATCGTGTAGCTTGGTTTGCATTCTTTCTTGTCTTATATTTTGTTTAGCTTGTTTATTTTTGTATTATTCCGCTGCGCAAGCTAACAACGTAGGAAGCGAACGATTTGGGTGAGCCGCTATTCACCCCCCTCTAGCGGACGTCAAGGTCCCAACAGATACTAAGTCCATTAAATAGGATTGTGCCCCTTCAGTTGGAGAAGATCACACGCTCCTAAATAATTTCCTATAACCATCCATAAAAGGAAGTTTGATCTAGTGATCCGCAACAAACTCATCCGTTGTGGAGGGAGGCACTCAGAGCCAACACGCATGCTTGTTGCATCACTTGCAAACCAGTAATGGAGACCATGGGATTTATTAAAATCCCTCTCCCACTTAGTTATTTAAAAATGAGGATTTTTAACCTATCCTAGCATACATCACATGCAAATAAACATCACAGTAAATAAAAACAATAAATTTGGAAATTAATTTTTCAACTATTATGGCTTTTTCCATCACTGTCTTCAGTATGCTCCAACCCTAGCTGCTGCCATCTTTAGCCACCGCCATCGGGTCGAGTTATCGCATCCTTCTTGCTTCTTATTCCGCTGCGCCTCTGGTGCTCCAAAAGTACCACGCCTCGCAAGAATCCGATCCGTGACAAAAATAGAATTTTACATATATCGATCATATATTCCACGAGGGAATGTACATGTATTCTAGATCGAACAAAAAATAAAATTCTAAAAATAATACAGCTCCTGCTGTATTTTATACATACAATCATGCACACAAATAATGTCCTTGGCATGTCCAAGGGTCCAATCACACACAATATCAATAAGTCATAATAGTTGAAGCCTACAACCAAAGAGTTAGCATATCCTACTACTATCCTGCCTAAATTATGTATGACATGTGCATAACCTATTTGAATTCTAAAAATACACAGAGGCAAACCCTAGCTCTGATAACAATTGTTGGTTAATCCTAGGAAAACGTACCGGTTCCACTGTACAAAATTTTTTTGTACAAGTGTCTAACCTTTCCTTAAATAACCTATTGTGTTCTTTAGAAGTTAAATAAGGAATCGCAGACGGAACTTAACATCATTGATTCCAAATTTAACTTATCTGTTCTTAATGGTTCAGATTTGAATCGCAAGCGGAACTTAACACTATTGATTCAAATCTACCTAAATTATTAATTCCATAAATATTAATTTCCAAAATTAGCTTCCAGGACTACATGGCGAGGCACATGACCTTCTTGGATATGGGAGTAACCACCACCGCCTAGGCAAAGCCTTTTAAGGAAAGCTAATATTTATTTCCTTAAATAACTTTAGGTTAACAAAAAAAAACAATCGAATCACAAATTTGAAAAAGAAGAAAACACAAAATCGAAAAATAAATTCGATAAACTAGATCTAATTGCCTCTTGTATTTAGAATTCATACAAAGAAAAATAACTAGTATGATGCAGAAGAAAACTACTAGTTATACCTTCTCTTTGTAAGCTAATGACCTTGAGATCTTCTGCCGTATTCCTCGCCTCGCCTTGGACGTCGTGTGGGCGACGATCCTCCAAGATGAACACCACCCAAAAGCTTCCTCCTTCTTCTTCTAAAATCCGGCCACCACCACCACCAAGGAGAAGAGAGCAAAGGGAGAGGAAGAAGGGAGAGGGCCGACCACCAAGAGATCACCCAAGCAAAAGAATAAGGGTGCGTTTGGTTCAAGTTATCATGTATAACCTTGGTTATGTGATTACCAGGTAATCACATAACCAAGGTTATGGGGAATAAAACATAACCAAATGTTATTTGGTTCAACCTAGGTAATGCAACAAAAACTTGTTTGTTTGAAGGTTTTAATGAATACCTTAGTTTAATATTTTACCGCATTATTCTCAGTTACAAAATCAACTATACAAATTATTATTATTATTTATTTATTATGTTTTTTTCCTTTTCTTTTTCTTGTATATTTTTTTACTTTTTTATGTGTATTTTTTTATTTTTTTTTAATGTTTTTATATTTTTATATTATTCATATTTATATTTTTTTTATTTTTTACATTTTTTAAATTTTAATTTTTATTTATTTATTTTATTTTTTTAATTTTTTAAATTTTTATAAAGTTTTTAGTTTATTTTATTTTATTTTTTAAAAAAAAAATTAAATTCTTTTAAAAAAATTTTAAATTCTTTTAAATTTTTAAAAAAATTTAAAATTTAAATATTTAATTTTTTTATTTTTTATTTTTAAAATTTATATTTTTTAAAAAAAATTTATTTTTAAAAATTTTAAATTTTTTTAAACAATTTTTAATTTTTTTATATTTTTTTACATTTTTTCTCTTTTTTCTATGCTTTTTCTTATCGGAGGGTATTTTTGGTAAAAAAAAATTGTTAACCCCGGAATTAAGAAAAACCTTAGTTTTATGAGGTTTTTCGATTCCGGGCTGCATGACCCTTTTACTGACGTGTCGGGCATGGAACATTACTCGGGAATCATCGAATACCTAAACCAAATAAGGTTTTTGTTAATAACCTTGGATGAATAACCAAGGTTATCAAAAATAACCCCGAACCAAATGCACCCTAAGAGTTATGTCTCATGAAGCCCTCTCACCCCTTCTTTTATATTACTTGCCCAAGGCAAATAAGGAAAAACTTTTACAAAAATAAAATCATCCAAGAGTTTTTCCTTTTCCCTTTTTATTTTTCCTTTTCTTTCCTCTTGATTGAATCAATCACCAATCAATGGTTGAGATCAATCGTATTTGGTTTAGGATTGGGATTGGCTGGCCCCTTGCTTGGACACCAAGCAAGGTGGCCAGCCACCATATTTAGGAAAGAAAAATAATAATTTTTATAAAATTTTACAAGAAGAAAACTCTTATAAAATTTTACAAGCTCTCTTTCCTAAAGTAAGAGTTAAAAATGGAAAGTTTTAAAAATTAAAACCATATTTTAAAATTTAAAACTTCTCTTATAAAATTTCCTTTTTTAACATGGTGATAGAAAATTTAAATTTTAAAACTTCTTTTCCCTTTTTTTTCTTAAACCATGAGGATGGTTAAAAAAGGAAAATTTTAAAATCTTTTAAACTCTCTATTTAAACATGTGGCCTAATTCAAATAAGGAAAGTTTTAAAAATTAAAATCTCTCTTTTAAAACTTATAGTTTTCTACAAAGAGAAGATTTTAAAAATTCAAAACAACCCTCCCTTTTTGAATTATTATGGTCGGCCCCTATAAGAGGATGTGGCCGGCCATTGCTTGGTCACCAAGCAATGGTCCGACCCCCTTCTTGGACACCAAGAAGAGCCTTACATTTGGATGGACCTGAGGCTATAATGAGGCTACGACAGGTACCTAGAGGAGAAATTGGTTTTGACCTTCCGATGAGCTTGAGTATCCCATGTTCGCCCCGAACACACAACTCAAGTTCATCGATAATAACTCATTCCACTAGAGAGTTATTACCGCACTATCACACCAATCTCAAATTACATTATGGGCTCCTTCTTATCATGAGCTCCTTCTTATCATGAGTATGTTAGTCTCCCTGTGTTTAAGATTACGAATGTCCACTAATGAAGTAAGTTACTGACAACTCACTTAATTAATATCTAGCACCAAGAGTAATACCACTCAACTTTATTGTCATGTCGGACTAGGTCCACCTGCAGGGTTTAACATGACAATCCTTATGAGCTAATCTTGGGGACATTCTCAACCTAGATAACTAGGACACAGATTCTTTCTATAATCAATAACACACACTATAAGTAATATCATTTCCCAACTTATCGGGCATATTGATTTATCGAGCTAAACCTCACCCTTTGATAAATCAAAGAAATAAATATTAAATATATGTGTTTGTTATTATATTAGGATTAAGAGCACACACTTCCATAATAACTAAGGTTTAGTTCTTTTACTAAGTCAGTACAAAAAGAACATACCTACATGATCCTATTCAATACACTTAAAGTGTATCAGTGTAATTTATTAGTCAAGATAAACTAATACTTAATTACACTACGACTAGACTGATGAGTTGTTCCTTTCCATCTTAGTCGTGAGCAACTATTTATAATTTATAGAGAGCCGACAACATTATCTTCTGAGTGTGACACCACACTCCATGTTATCTACTATATAAATTAATTGAACAATTACATTTAACAAATAAATGTAGAAATTGATCAATGTGATTCTTTTATAAATGTTTACAAAAGTTAAGCTTTTAGTATACACTCTAACATGTCTCTGATAGGGATGCAAAATTTTTGAGTTATTTTTGGAAGACTTTGTGGGGAAAATTAGGAACTAAATTGTTGTTCTCTACTATTTGTCACCCCTAAACTGATGGGCAAACTGAACTGGTCAATCGAACCTTGTCCTTTTTACTTCGTGCAGTCATTAACAAGAATTTGAGAATATGGGAAGATTGTCTACCTCATGTTGAATTTGCTTACAATAGGAGCATACATTCTGCGACTAAATTTTCTCCATTTGAAATTGTTTATGGTTTCATTCCCTTGTCACCATTAGATTTGATTCCTTTAGATATAAATGAGCATATAAACTTAGATGGTAAGCAGAAGGCCGAATTCGTAAAGAAGATTCATGAACAAGCACGACTGAATATTAAGAAAAGAACTCAGCAATACATGCAACAAGCTAACAAGGGGCGCAAGAAAATTATGTTTGAACCAGGAGAATGGGTTTGGTTGCACCTCCGAAAGGAGCAATTTCGGACAAACGTCTCTCTAAACTTCTACCTCGAGGGGACGACCCATTTCAAGTATTAGAGCGCATCAATGATAATGCCTACAAACTTGAACTACCAGGTGAGTATGGCGTACATTCCACTTTTAATGTTGCTGACTTATCCCCGTTTGATGCAGGTGATGATTTGAGGGCAAATCCTTTTCAAGAAGGGGAGAATGATGTATGCCCAAGGGCTGAAGATAGGAGAGATCAGTTATCACTTCCGGAAGACCCAATTACAAGATTACGGGCAAAGCGTTTCAAGGAAGCACTAAATGGGCTAATAAAAAAATATTGGGAGGACTATGAGCAAGGAGAAACCAAGAAAATCATAACTGCTAGCCGTGGCCTAATCCACGTAATCGGGCATAACCATCCATGACTGGCCGCGCTTAACGGAAGAACGCTAATAAGCATGCGAAGTATGGGAACTCGTTCATGCATGAAGACTTAAGTATTTTAGATTGTTTAATGAAGCATGTGATTTGGGACTCTAATTGTGCATGCATTTATTTTGTTTTGGGTTTCTAGATAGCTTGCATGAGGCATGCAACATTGGGACTCTAATTGTGCATGTACTTATCTTGTATTCTTCCTTGTTCACTCCCATTATATAAGGGAGGGACATCTTAGTATGAGGCATCTTAGTTTTTGGTGAGATTGTGTGCTCTCTTAGTTTTGAAAGAACTTGCTGAACTTATCGAGTCTACTCTCGTGGTGTTCAACCCATCAAAACTTATTACCCCTAAGTGTGGCGTTTCTTGCCTTCGTAGGCTTGGTTCGTGCCAATTCTTGGTTACGGGTCAAGGCTCACACTCTTGTCATTTAGTTCTTGGGGTTCTATCCACCTTTGTTTCGGGTTCCATCACATTTATTGGTGGGGTTCATATCATGTGGATCCGTGGCTTCTCTTGGACTCGGCTTTCGATATGTCCTCGCTTTTGGTGTAGTCCCGGGCTGTCAATGCGAGGAGGCTTGCCTGCTCGACTTCTTCGTCGTCGGATTCCTTGGAAGAAGATTTGTCCCAAGTGGCCTTCAGAGCCTTCTTCCTTCTTGGTTTCTTTGGATCCTTTTGGTTCAGGCAGTTCGCCTTGATGTGCCCCTTCTAATTGCGCCCGTAGCAAGTCACCTCGAATTTGACCTTTGAGCTTGATTGGGCTTCTTTAGTCTGGATGGCCTTTTTGACGTCCTTTTTGTTGAAGCCCTTCTTTTTGTAGAATTTTTTCATCAGGTTGATGAATTCGCTTGTGAGATCGTCATCGTCTTCCGAATCTTTTTCCTCTTCTGATTCTTGTTCGGTTCTACGTTTTGATTTTGACTTGCGTGCTCTTCCTGTACCTGCAATCAAGGCCAACCCTTTCTCGGTCGGATGTGAGTTAGTCTGTTCGTGAAGCTCAAACTCAGAAAACAACTCGTCCAATTTAATAGTAGAGAGATCCTTAGAAACCTTGTAGGCATCTACCATGGATGCCCACAAGGTGTTCCTTGGAAAGACATTTAAGGAGTACCTTATGATGTCCCGGTTGTCTACCTTCTGTCCGATCGTATGGAGTCCATTTAGTAGTTCTTGAATTCGGGCATGGAGTTGGCTAGCCATCTCACCTTCCTGCAATTTTAAGTTATACAATTTATTAAGTAACAGATCTCTTTTGCTTACCTTAGTGTCGGAAGTGCCCTCGTGGAGTTCGATCAACTTCTCCCATAGCTCTTTTGCGCTGGAGAACGGTCCAACTCTATTGAGCTCCTCCTTGGTCAGTCCACACTAGAGTATGTAGGTAGCCTTTGCGTTCGCCTCAACTTTCTTATTAAGGATGAGTCATAGTTCTGGTATGACACTAATTTACCTGATCCGTCTAGTGGGAGTTCAAGTCCTGTCTTGGTGATCATCCAGACTTCGAACTGGGTTTGCAAATACGCCTCCATCCTTCCCTTCCAGTACCCGAAATCGTCTCCAGTGAAGAGCGGTGGTCGAGCGGTGCTATAACCTTCTTGAAGTGTCATTTAACAAATCTACACACACACACAGAAAAATCTATCCCAAGACTAGGTCTTGGATTAGTAGTGCGGGGATAAGTTTAATAAAATAACGAACTCGAGTGGTGTTGCACCGACTTCGAGTTAAAACTGATTCGAAGGAAAAATAATTAGAATTTAGATATTAAGCTAATTCTAATTGACTCCGTAAAACTGAAAATACCACGAAAATATTGCTTGATTGATGGTTGCACCAAATCGAAGTGACCCCGCTCTGATATCAATTATTGGATCGAAAGCGCTAGAGGGGGGTGAATAGCCCTCGTGGCTATTTTGCGTTTCGGAGTTGGAAATCGTTCGAGAGTTAAAACAGTGGAAACAAAAAGACAATCATACAAGAACTCAAGGAGTTACTTGGTTCGGAGCCTGTGGCGACTCCTACTCTAAGACCCACGATCGTTGATCGCTTCTGGTGGGCAACAACTATAAGCTTGTTAATGTGTTTACAAGATGAAATACAGTGATTTAAAAGAAACAACTAAATAATACCAACGACAGTAAGAAAAACTGAAGATTCGGAGCTCCGGGTCGTCGGTGTCAATTCGCAGCACTTCTAGGTCGTCTCATTGGCAGCACGTTGAAGAAAGTAAGCTTAGAACTTGTTGTTTTCGGCTGCTGCTCGAATCCCTCTTTTATACAATGTTGAAGGCGCCTCCAAGCCTGTCCAAGGCGCCTCCAGGCCGCCGAGTCGCACGCGTGGATCAACACAAACTTGGTCGCACCTTATCTGGTTTAAGGCGCCTTCAAGCCTTGGTCCAAGGCGCCTTCAGTCCCAAAGAAGGCGCCTCCAGCACCTCTGGACAGCTGGCTCCGCCTTGCACCCGAGGTGCTTCCAAGCTCCATAGAGGCTCCTCGGACACTGTTTATCCAAGGCTTAACTTGTTCCTTTTGTACCTGCACAATATGTTAGTCCCAAAATAATACGGTACCCTGCAAGACAAAGTTAGAACTGATGTAAACATGATAAATTAAGAGTTTGACAGTCACCGGATTGTCCGGGTCTGACTTCGGATTTTCGTCCGGAAACCCTAGGTCGACCCGACGCCTACTGTTCCCTCTACAGGAAACGTGTCCTCACCTACTCCTCTCAGGAGATATTACCTGGTGCCAGTCTGGTCCTCCAGATCAACTGGACTTTTCACCTAGAGTTACCACCCCCTAGGACCTAGGGTTACCGCCCCATAGGATTTTTCTTCACCTAGGGTTACCGCCCCCTAGGACCTAAGGTTGTCGCCCCTTAGGGTTTTTCTCCACCTAGAGTTACCACCCCCTAGGACCTAAGGTTACCCCCCTTAGATTTTTTCCTTCACCTAGGGTTACCACCCTCTAGGGTTTTCACCTTGATTAACCGCAGCTAGGACTTTTGCCTAAGTATCACTTAGGACTTTCCTGCAAGCTCCATGAACATATTAGATAACAAGTAATCTTAACTTTGAATCTCTTTGCCATTATCAAAACTAAAATTCAATCGTCGGATGCTTCCCGCACCAACAGTTACTTGGTAGACAAACAGAAACCCTAAACCCTAATGAGAAAAGTGGTACCATGACTTGTCCCATTGGATAGGAATGCAAGTTACCATACCAACCAAGTTTTAAATAAACCAAGAGTAATAACCTAGAACCATGGAATTAATGTTTGATATGGCAGGGAATGCCTGGAGTACCGAGAATCAGAGGCAATCATAATCCAACTACATGGATGCTGGATGTTACCAGTAGATCGATGGAGATACAATTGAGTGTAGACTTTGCTAAACTTTATCAGGAATCATCTCTCTGGAACTAAGTATCCAATATGTTCAAACTCTACATTAAATAAAATACAATGACATCGCTAATACTTTGCTAATGTTCTTGTGTTATAGTTTTAATTGCAGGGAAAGCAAGGATATGGCTAAACGCTTGAGCACACCATCACCAGACTTGATAGAGCTCACTTTTCCGACTTGCTATCCACAGAACAGTTGGGTACAATATAAAGCATGCCTGTGGAAACAGTGTTTGTCTTATTGGAGGAGTCCTCAATACAATCTGGTGCGGATTTTATTTATGCTTTGCACATCTGTTGCACTAGGAGCGGTATTCTGGCAGCAAGGAAAGCAACTGTAAGTTCCACCTTCTTCATGCAAATCCATTTTCCTATGCACCAGTAATTACAGATGAGATGAGCACCATGGCATATCTAAGGAGAAACCCAATTGACTCATCAGATTTCATTGTCATGCCTACACTTGCAACGACATGTATACCAATAGGCAAATATGTCCTCTAGAAAAAAAGGTCTACCTCCAGGATTAGACAGTGGTAGTCGCTGCTGCATACGACAGCTGCCGCCTCCGTAGACAGCACTGCTATTAATATGGTAGCAAATCTAAACAGTCGGTCCCATGATTGAGGAGGTAAATAGTTAATCAGTGCAAGAGGATTGCTTTTTTTTCTTTACCGAGATTCAAACTCTTATCTTATAATAGAATTACTATTAAAAGATTATGCAGCCGAGACTCAATCAATTTGGTATCAATGTCTTCTCTTTGAAATTTACTATTCTTTTAGTTTAATAGCTAGTTATTTTCTATATGTCAATCAACAAAATCTGTTCATATTCTGCCGCAATCTTTATTGGAATAAACAACTGCTCATTCGTTTTACCATTTGTGTCAATTGAGAGAACTGTGGTATACCGGGAGAAATTTATAGGAATGTACTCCTCATGGATCTACTCTCTCGCACAGGTTGAACTGTAAAATATCGAAAAATGGCGAATAATGATAAGGGAATTTTCTAAAATTTTTAGAAATTTTTCTGGAATTTTTCGGAGCTCGTATGGACGAGTTTCCGAGGATCAAAATTGAGCTCCGGGAAAACCTATTTGGGCTACCCCGTTTAAACGAGGAAAAGTTGAATTTTTATATTCTCTTTCTTTTTTTTTTTTCTTCCTTTTCTCCTTATCGCCGTTTCTTTCCCCCCAAACCCGCGCTCCCTTTTTCCTCACCCGATCCGTGCCCTACTGCGCCGACGCCGCCCAACCGACGCCGCCAATGCTCGTGTTTGGTTCCTCTCCTACCCTCGCGTGCAAAACCGCCGGCAGAGCCCTTCTCCCGATCGCTTTCAGTCGCAGTCGCATGCCCTAGCTTTCCTTCTCACCGCGCGCCCCGCGCCGGCCGAACCCTTCTTCCCCCTCTGCCTCATCGCCTCCTCGCCACAGAGGTCTTCCTCCGTCGATTCTTCCTCATCCATTCGGAGCCGCGCGTCGATCACCGGCCACAGGAACCCAACGTTGATCGTCGGCTGACAACGTGCCCTAATGCTGGCACAGATTCATCACCTTCACTCTCGAGCAGTGCCCTAGCTTTGATGGAGGTGGACGAGCCCTAGATCTGATCTCTGTGCTTTGCCCAGTTTTGGTGAGGAGGATCACTACCGGAGCAGTGGTTGAAGGCTCCGATCTGTCCACTCCCTTTTCTAGATTTGAGGAGCAGCCACCAGGTTTTCTTCGCGCATAGGAGGTTATGATCCAATCTACAGAACTAGTATCCTGTTGAATCTTGTTCGGCAAGTATTGATTTGTGGTATTTGGTATAAGGGCAGAAGCTGCACCCAACTTGACTTCAGTTGTAACCTCCAGCAGCACTTCGAGTTATCAAGGGTGTTTCTTACTTGGGGTAAGTCGTTAGCATAAAGGTTATGGATTAAAGGTTAGGGTTTAAATTCTCAGAAGTATATATATATATATATATATATATATATATATATATTGATTTCGACTTGTAGATCGGTGGCTTCATTCAGTTTTCGGTCACACTAATCTCAAGTCAACAGTGGAGAATCCAGAATTTGAGTGAGTTTTTGGATTAAGGTAAATGCATTGATGTTAGTATAAAAAGGATTACATGGTTAGATGTTATTCATCTTGCTCGTTAGGTTTAAACTGAATGATGGAATAATTAGGGTTAAAGAAATTAACCCTAGTTAACTGTTGGATTTAATTTTGGTAAGTTATGATGGATCGATTAGGGTTTTCCCAAATTAAGTTGGGTTGAATTTAGCTAGTTGTTGTTTATAAAATTAGCTAAATTGTATATCACGTTATTTGCAGAACTTTGATTAAAGACGAGTATCTCGACGTTGGTTTGGACTTTTCTTTTGGAGGCGGGTACCTCTTGACTTATCTTTTTATGATATTGTCAATTGGATATGCATAGTATTTTATAGCTGCAAGCAATGATCATGCTTGCCTTTGGTATGTCACGATTTGATACCCATAGCATGATCTGTTTGGTCGCTTGTTATGTATCCATGTTTATACTTCATGATTCTTACCATGAGTACTTTAGTTCCTAGAGTAAGTGACATACCATGCTAATACTGAGTTAGGACTATACTCTGGATTTTTATTATCTGACATGTGTATCTATATTTTTATATCATACCTGATCTATGTACCTAGACCTTTGCTTTGATCCATGTACATTGTTGATACATATTTTATGGAGGTGGATATGTTCAGGACCTAGGTTGTTATACCATAGAGGACATGTATGCCATAGATCTGTGGATTTTACTTACTGGTACTAGGGTACACATTTTTATATATATGTGGATTTGGTTCAGGATATTGTCATGCTTAGTTTCATGCACCATTCGCATGATTGCATGCTGCGTGGTTGTAACGCCCGAAAATTCTCAAAACTATTTTAGAAATATTCTATGATTTTTCTGAAATTATTAGATATTTTTCCGGAATTTTCCGAGTAGCCGAAGTAGCAAAAATTATTAGAAAAGTAAAATGGCTTAAGCGGGAATCGAACCCGGGACCTCTCGGGTCCGCTAAACCTTTACTTAGCCTTAGTAACCGGTGAACCCAGCAGGGCCGTGCTGAGAGAAAGGAGAATCAAATATATTTATAATTGAGTTGGGCCAAAATACCCACTTAATATAAATAGGAAAACATAAGTTGGGTTGGTTTATTTTTATGTTGGTTCGGCAAAAACCCTCTCCACCGAGACCTCACCGACGCCACCTCTCCCTCTCCTCCCTCTCTCGGCGCAAACCACAAGGAGAACTAGGGTTCCATCCCTAGGGTCCCAAGGTCACTTTCCGGCAACGATTTCAGGACAAGGACGTTCCCGTCCGCGAGTAGAGCACGTGGACGCGAGCGAATCGTCGAGAAGTCGTCTCCACCGAAATTTCTAACGATTAGATTTGTAAGAAATCTAGCACACAAGGTAAGAAACCCCTCACCTGCAGTATAAGTAGCTCCGTTTGGTTTTATACGCACTAGTTTCGCTATATGCAGTTTTTATCGACGCATAGGGTGAATTTGACCCTCCTCGCAGATTTAGAGATTTAGTGAGTACTTCTAGATGGGTCGGACACGTATTCCCTCTTCAGTGGGGGTTCCTAGACGTTGTCGGGTGCCTAGAAGTGGTCTCCCTAATGGAGGGAAGAGTTGGGGCACACTAGGTGTTCGATAAAATAGCTAGTTAAGTTAAAATGCAAATTAGGCATTTTAATAGCTAAGTTAAATGCATTAGAAGCATTTAAATCAGTAAATCAGTTTATTTTAGCTTATATGGGACCACGGTCCAATGGGTGGGCTCCCACAGTCGCCTCTAGGTTCAAACAACCTAGCTCTAGGTTCAGATAACCTAGAAACAGCAAGTTAAAACAGTTAGCTATATTCAGTATTTTATTTTCAGTGGCACTGTACTGGATCAGATATCCATTGGGTTGGACTCCCACAGTCATCCCTAGGTTTAGATAACCTAGTTAACCCTACTAAATTCGGGACTTGCAAACCCGGGTCTAGTTAGGGATGCGCGCACAGCAAGTACAGTTGCCGGGCCCAAACAGCATGATTATGTATTTTCACTTATTATGAATTAGTTCAAAACTCAAATTAGTTATGTTAGTTGAGTTGGAATTCAGTATCAGTTTAGCTTATTATATGTTCAGTTTAGTTATCTTTATTGATTCATATGATTAGTTGACATGCCATGATTGTATGCTTATATGTCATGCCATGTTTAGTTTATTCAGTATACTTAGCATATCCTTTCAAACAGCATGATTTAAAATCATATTTGCATCGTATGCATGTTTTAGTGAGGTAGATGGTTTCTTACTAAGCTTTTTAGCTTACAGATACTATTTTCCTTATACTGCAGATACAGGTAAAAGGATAATGGACTAGCAGTGGAGGCTGGAGGTCAATGCAGATCAAAATGTGTGTGGAAGGAACTGGAATAAAGATCCTAGGGATCTAGTTTTATTTTATTATGCATTAGAACGTGTTCAGTATGCATTAGTACCTATAGCAAGCATCATCTTATGTTTCTGTTAGTTAGCGAGAGAACAGTTTAAAAACCTTGTTAGTTTTGGTTTTCATATGTTTACATGCCATGAATTAGTATTCTATACTTTAATCATGTTTGGTATGTTAGCTATTACCTAGTAGAATGTTCCTCTTAGCTTTTATAGTGTTGTGTAATGACTTTGTCACGCATCAGTGCTGATATTAGGGGTCTGATACGAAATCAGAAACCCCTGATCGGTCGGCAGACCGATCAGGGAGTCTCTGATCGGTCGGTAGACCGATCAGGGACCTGGTTCTGCGAACAGAAGCTTTCTGTTCGTTCCCTGATCGATCCGTGGATCGATCAGGAGCTGGGTCACGAAAAATGGTTCACTGATCGGTCAGCAGACCGATCAGTAGGCCACTGATCGATCTCATTGACCGATCAGGGACCAGCTGGATCGGTCGGCAGACCGATCCAGCAGCGTACAGTATTGCAGTGTAGTTTATGGATCGGTCGGTTGAACGATCCGGAGTTTCCTATCGTGCCAGCATCAGTAGATCGGTCTGTGGACCGATCCGAAGTTTATTATCAGTTGTGAACACCTCCCCTAACATGTGTACAACTCCTAGGTACACCCAGAACACTAAGTTACACTTTACAGCATTTAGTTCAGTAAAATTTTAAATTAGCCAGTTTTCATTCCGCATTAATAGTCCAGCACAGCATAACTGTAGCGACCGGCCTCGCAGCCTAGTCAGTAGGAGGCGGGTCGTTACAGAGTGGTATCAGAGTAGTGTTCCATACTTCCTACACACACATCAGCATTGAACCTACAGCTTCCAAGTAAGAATACCTCTACTTTATTTATGCTTTCTGTTTCCTTGTTATAGATCATGTTTATAGATAAACTGCTGCATGATAGTATGTGATAGTATATAACATGATAACGATAGTTATACAATTATGATTGTAATAGTTATTCATGTTCTGTCCTCTATGTCTTTAGCAATGGCACGAGGACGCCCAGCTAGAAGGGCACTAGCTACTGAGCCCCAGCAAGAGGCAGGCAGTTCAGTGCCTCCTCCCGACCTTACAGCATTAGTGGCTCAGTTACAGCAGCAGCTAGCTGAACAGCGACAGGAAATAGCCACCTTAAAGGTTAATCAGCAGAGTACCCCCACAGTCACTCCGGAACCGAACCTGACGACTCCAGAAGTCTTAGAGGTTCCACCAGCCCAGCCTACAGCGCCAACACCAGTACCAGCACCAGCAGTCCCAGCAGCTGAGGCAAGGAAGGAAGCCTATCTGATCCAGTGGCAGCGAGTCAAGCCAGAGAACTTCTCAGGCACTAGTGAACCATGGGATGCACAAGCCTGGTTCAAAACACTGGAGAGCACGATGGAGCTTCTGGACTGGCCAGAACACGAGAAGGTGAAGTGTGCCTCCTTCTGCCTGACAGGAGACGCACGCATGTGGTGGGAAAGAATCAGAACGAAGCGCTCAATGAACCAGATGTCATGGGCTGACTTCGAAAAAGAATTCTTCGAGGAGTTCTTTCACATACGGGTTACAAACCGCCACTAGACGAGTTCACTGAATTTCGTCAGGGCGACCTTTCAGTTGAGGAAGCTCAACAGGTTGGCTCGTCTATGCCCAGAGCTAGTCAGCACAGAGAAGGAATGAATCCGGTTGATGCTTAAGATGTTGAGGCCAGAGATAGCAGTGAACGTGGCTGGTGGCATACATATGCCACAAACCACAGAGGAGTTAGTGAGTAGTGCCTTGACCACAGAGCATTACCAGAACAGCATAAAGCAGCAGAAGCAAGTCTCCTCAGAGTCCAAAGGCCAAGGAAACTCTCACACTCAAAAACAGCAAGGCCACAGCTCTAACTGGAAAGGGAACTCCAACAGCAAGCGCAAATCAGGGAGTGACCCAAAAGGAGGACCATCTAGCAAGCGACCCAGTTATCCAAAGTGTGCTACTTGTGGGAAATTCCACCCAGGGGTTTGTCGCAAGGGCACACGAGAATGCTTTGAATGTGGACAAGAAGGGCACATGGCCAAGCAGTGCCCGAACAAGACCGGTCTTCCTCAGCCACAACAGATTCAGTATGCAGGCCAGCCAGCTCAGTTATATCATATGCAGGCCGCTCTAGAAGGTCCACTTATCAGCCAGGGCAGATTAGAAGCCCCTCCAGCTACGGCGAATGCGAGGATCTACTCACTCACCAGAGAGGACGTAGCCAATGCCTCGACAGTTGTCACAGGTCAGATTAGCATTTTACAGTATAGTGCTACTGTTCTATTTGATATTGGGGCAACCCATTCATATATAGCCAGGTTGTTCTCCAAAAAATTAGAAATACCCTCAGAGGTACTCAGTGGTCAGTTTTTGACGGCACTACCTTCAGGAGAGATCATGGCATCCACGCACTGGCTCAGAGCAGTGCCGGTCATTATAGCAGACAGAGAGCTCTTTTGTGATCTGATAGTGCTAGAGATGACCGACTATGACGTTATCTTTGGAATGGACTTTCTGATCAGATACGGTGCTACCATAGAGTGCCGTAAACAGAAAGTCATCTTCCAACCTGAGGCGGCAGTGCAATTTGAATACAGCGGGGAACCAAAGAGAAAGGCCAAGAAGTTTCTCTCAGCTATGAAAGCACAGAAGCTACTGGATTCAGGATGTACAGGATTCCTAGCACACGTAGTCAACGCCAGCCAGGACAAGAACCAACAGCTAGCGGAGGTTCGAGTCGTATGTGACTACCCAGCAGTCTTCCCTGAAGAGTTACCAGGCTTAGCACCAGACAGGGAGATTGACTTTGAGATAGAGCTAATTCCCGATACAAACCCTATCTCCAAAGCGCCTTATCGCATGGCTCCAGCAGAACTGAAGGAACTTCAGGAGCAACTACAGGAGCTGCTTGACAAGGGTTTCATACGCCCGAGTCATTCACCATGGGGAGCGCCTGTATTGTTCGTGAAAAAGAAGGATGGAAGCATGCGACTGTGCATAGACTACAGATCATTGAACCAAGTCACGATCAAGAACATGTATCCCCTTCCCAGAATCGATGACCTGTTCGACCAGCTGAAGGGAGCAGCAGTGTTCTCTAAGATAGATCTCAGATCAGATTATCATCAGGTAAAGGTTAAAGAAGGGGATATACCCAAGACAGCATTCAGAACCAGATACGGACACTACGAGTTCGTAGTCATGCCCTTTGGCGTGACCAATGCTCCAGCTACATTCATGGATCTCATGAACAGAGTATTCAGGGAGTATTTAGATAAGTTTGTTATTGTGTTTATCGATGACATTCTTATCTACTCAGGAACTCAGGAAGAACACTCAGAGCACCTGAAACTAGTATTACAGACCCTTCAGCAGAATCAGCTATACGCCAAGTTCACGAAATGTGAATTTTGGCTAGATCAGGTGTCCTTCCTGGGTCACATCATCTCAAAGGATGGTATTATGGTAGATCCCAGCAAGATAGAAGTAGTAAGTAACTGGAAGAGACCTAAGAACGCCGGTAAATCAGGAGCTCGGGATTAGCAGGATATTACGAAAGTTTAGAGGACTTCTCAGATAGTCTCCCACCGAGCTCTTACCGTAAAGAATAGGAAATTTCAAAGACGAGGACCTGAGAACGACTTCAAGTGAGCTAAAAGGAGATTGACCGGTGCTCCATTTTAGCTCTACCAGACAACACCAGCAGCTTTGACATCTATAGTGATGCCTCTAAGTTGGGACTAGGAGCGATGATGCAAAATGGCAAGGTGATCGCCTATGCCTCCGACAACTCAAGGATTATGAGAAGAATTACCCTACTCATGACCTTGAGCTTGCAGTAGTGTGCCTCAAAATTGGAGACATTACTTGTATGGAGCTCGATGAGAGTGTATACAGATCATCAGAGTCCAAAGTACTTCTTCACTCGAAGGATCTGAACATGCGACAGTGGAGATGGCTTGAGCTAGTCAAAGACTACGATATAGACATCCTCTACCATCCAGGGAAGCCAATAAGGTAGCAGACGCACTTAGCAGAAAATCCTGATACCTTATTATCTCTTACTGCCATGTCAACCCCTACGTAGGAGATTGTAGATTTCGATCTCGAACTCATCATTGGACAGCTCTCTACTATGACCTTAGAGTCTACCTTGCTTGGTGATATTCAGTCAGCTCAGGAGCAGGACCCTGAAATTCAGAAAATCAAGCAAGGGCTAGCAGAATCAGAAAGTAGAGAATTCAGAGTGTCCGATAGCGGGGTGTTGTATTTTGGTGACAGACTCTGTGTTCCAGATCAGGAGGAGCTATGGAGACAGATTTTAGATGAGGCTCACAAGACTCCCTATGCGATGCATCCAGGTTCCACCAAAATGTATCAAGACCTGAAGAACCATTTTTGGTGGCCCGGGATAAAGCGAGACATCGCCAGATATGTTAGCATCTGCCTCACCTGTCAGAGGGTCAAGGCAGAACATCAGCGACCAGGAGGAGTTCTGCAGCCTATACAGATTCCAGAATGGAAGTGGGAGGATATCTCTATGGATTTCATAGTGGGACTGCCCAGAACCACGAATGGTTTTGACGCCATCTGGGTAATAGTCGACAGGTTGACTAAATCAGCCCACTTCTTAGCTATCAAGATATCCTACTCCATGGAGAAGCTAGCTCAGTTGTATCTCCAGGAGATCGTCAGACTACATGGAGTCCCACGAACCATCATTTCAGATAGAGACAGCAGATTCACATCACACTTCTGGGAGTGTGTACAGTCAGCGTTGGGCACTAAGTTAAAGTTCAGCACAGCATTCCATCCACAGACAGATGGTCAGACGGAGCGAGTGAATCAGGTACTCGAAGATATGCTCCGAGCGTGTGCCCTAGACTTCAAGGGAAGTTGGTGCAAATATCTGAGCTTAGCAGAATTTGCATACAACAACAACTATCAGGCCACTATCGGTATGGCACCTTACGAGACTCTCTATGGGCGGAGGTGTAGATCTCCAATCTGCTGGTATGAGAGTGGTGAATAGAAAGAACTAGAACTTCAAACAGATCTAGTAGCAGATACCACAGCAGCTATATAGCAGATCCGCAAGAGGATAGAGACAGCTCAGAGCCGCCAGAAAAGCTATGCTGATACACGGCGCAGACCCTTAGAGTTTTCAGTCGGGGATACAGTGTTCCTCAGAGTAGCTCCCATGAAGGGAGTGATGCGTTTTTGGGAAGAAGGGCAAACTTAGTCCCAGATATGTGGGACCATACCTTATCAGCAGAAGAGTGGGCAAGGTAGCATATGAGCTAGAGCTACCCCAGGAAATGTCAGCTGTCCACAACGTATTTCATGTCTCTATGCTGAAGAAGCATACCCTAGATGCCACTCAGGTGATTGAGCCCCAGTCGGTACAGATCCGCGAAGACCTCAGCTATGATAGTCGGCCTATTCAGATAATAGGCCGAGCAGTTAAGAAATTGCGGAACAAGGAAGTACCATTAGTCAAAGTCATTTGGCACAGTCACACAGCAGAAGAGGCAACTTGGGAGATAGAAGTCAGCATGAGACAGAAGTACCCAGAATTATTCTAAGTTCGAGGATGAACTTTTTATAAGGTATGGGGGATTGTAACGCCCGAAAATTCTCAAAACTATTTTAGAAATATTCTATGATTTTTCTGGAATTATTAGATATTTTTCCGGAATTTTCCGAGTAGCGGAAGTAGCAAAAATTATTAGAAAAGTAAAATGGCTTAAGCGGGAATCGAACCCGGGACCTCTCGGGTCCGCTAAACCTTTACTTAGCCTTAGTAACCGGTGAACCCAGCAGGGTCGTGCTGAGAGAAAGGAGAATCAAATATATTTATAATTGAGTTGGGCCAAAATACCCACTTAATATAAATAGAAAAACATAAGTTGGGTTGGTTTATTTTTATGTTGGTTCGGCAAAAACCCTCTCCACCGAGACCTCACCGACGCCACCTCTCCCTCTCCTCCCTCTCTCGGCGCAAACCACAAGAAGAACTAGGGTTCCATCCCTAGGGTCCCAAGGTCACTTTCCGGCGACGATTTCAGCATAAGGACGTTCCCCTCCGCGAGTAGAGCACGTGGACGCGAGCGAATCGTCGAGAAGTCGTCTCCACCGGAATTTCTAACGATTAGATTTGTAAGAAATCTAGCACACAAGGTAAGAAACCCCTCACATGCAGTATAAGTAGCTCCGTTTGGTTGTATACGCATTAGTTTCGCTATATGCAGTTTTTATCGACGCATAGGGTGAATTTGACCCTCCTCGCAGATTTAGGGATTTAGTGAGTACTTCTAGATGGGTCAGACACGTATTCCCTCTTCAGTGGGGGTTCCTAGACATTGTCGGGTGCCTAGAAGTGGTCTCCCTAATAGATGGGAGAGTTGGGGCACACTAGGTGTTCTATAAAATAGCTAGTTAAGTTAAAATGCAAATTAGGCATTTTAATAGCTAAGTTAAATGCATTAGAAGCATTTAAATCAGTAAATCAGCTTATATGGGACCACGGTCTAATGGGTGGGCTCCCACAGTCGCCTCTAGGTTCAGACAACCTAGCTCTAGGTTCAGATAACCTAGAAACAGCAAGTTAAAACAGTTAGCTATATTCAGTATTTTATTTTCAGTGGCACTGTACTGGATCAGATATCCATTGGGTTAGACTCCCACAGTCGTCCCTAGGTTTAGATAACCTAGTTAACCCTACTAAATTCGGGACTTGCAAACCCGGGTCTAGTTAGGGATGCGCGCACAGCAAGTACAGTTGTCGGGCCCAAATAGCATGATTATGTATTTTCACTTATTATGAATTAGTTTTCAAAACTCAAATTAGTTATGTTAGTTGAGTTGGAATTCAGTATCAGTTTAGCTACAGTTTATCTTATTATATGTTCAGTTCAGTTATCTTTATTGATTCATATGATTAGTTGTCATGCCATGATTGTATGCTTATATGTCATGTCATGTTTAGTTTATTCAGTATACTTAGCATATCCTTTCAAACAGCATGATTTAAAATCATATTTACATTGTATGCATGTTTTAGTGAGGTAGATGGTTTCTTACTAAGCTTTTTAGCTTACAGATACTATTTTCCTTATACTGCAGATACAGGTAAAAGGAAAATGGACTAGCAGTGGAGGCTGGAGGTCAATGCAGATCAAGATGTGTGTGGAAGGAACTGGAATAAAGATCCTAGGGATCTAGTTTTATTTTATTATGCATTAGAACGTGTTCAGTATGTATTAGTACCTATAGCAAGCATCATCTTATGTTTCTGTTAGTTAGCGAGAGAACAGTTTAAAAACCTTGTTAGTTTTGGTTTCCATATGTTTACATGCCATGAATTAGTATTCTATGCTTTAATCATGTTTGGTATGTTAGCCATTACCTAGTAGAATGTTCCTCTTAGCTTTTATAGTATTGTGTAATGACTTTAGCACGCATCAGTGCTGATATCGTGGGTCCGACACGAATCGAAACCCCGATCGGAGGCGCACTGTGTCCGATCGGCCCAGACCGATCGGTGACAGTTCCAAGCTGTTCGATCGATCCGTGGATCGATCGAGCCGGGTCACGAAAAATGGTTCAGCGATCGGTCGGCCAGATCGATCAAGAGGCCACCGATCGATCTCATTGACCGATCGAGGACCGGTGGATCGGCCGGCACCGATCCGGAGCTCTGATAATGCGGTGTAGAGTTTATGGATCGGTCGGTTGAACGATCCGGAGTTTCCTATCGTGCCAGATCAGAGATCGGTCCGTGGACCGATCCAGTTTATTATCCCTGTGAACACCTCCCCTAACATGTGTACAACTCCTAGGTACACCCAGAACACTAAGTTACACTTTACAGCATTTAGTTCAGTAAAATTTTAAATTAGCCAGTTTTCATTCCGCATTAATAGTCCAGCACAGCATAACTGTAGCGACCGGCCTCGCAGCCTAGTCAGTAGGAGGCGGGTCGTTACAGAGACATCTCACTTGGTTACCTGGATTCAGAAACTCTAATACTTAAGCCTGGAGGTTTAGAGTTCGAATCCTGGGGGAGGCAAAAATCCACTGACCAGGGGTGGAAAGTCCTAGTGAGTAACGACACGGCCAAGGGTCGGCGGTCGACGACATAAGAGGTCGCCAAATGGGCCGACGGTCGACGACCTGAGGGTCGCCAAATGGGCCAAGAGGGCCGGGTCGTTACAATAAAAAGGCGCCTTTTTATTGTAACGACCCGGCCCTCTTGGCCCATTTGGCGGCCCATTTGGCGACCTCTTATGTCGTCGACCGTCGACCCTTATGTCGTCAGCCCATTTGGCGACCTCTAATGTCGTCGACCGAAGACCCTTAATCCTGGGGGAGGCAAAAATCCACTGACCAGGGGTGGAAAGTCCTAGTGAGTAACGGCACGGCTAAGGGTCGTCGGTCGACGACATTAGAGGTCGTCAAATGGGCCGACGACATAAGGGCCGACGGTCGAAGACATGAGAGGTCGCCAAATGGGCCGCCAAATGGGCCAAGAGGGTCGGGTCGTTACAGTGGTAGGCTGCTCCATTATTGTAGAGCATATCGCCAGTTTCATCACTGTTCGGTGCTCCGTTGGTCCGCTCATGGGTAGCGTGACGCAGCATGGTAGCACGTCAGTTTTGCTCTGTTCGGGGCTCCGTTGG
Organism: Zingiber officinale; assembly: GCF_018446385.1. NCBI lineage: Eukaryota > Viridiplantae > Streptophyta > Magnoliopsida > Zingiberales > Zingiberaceae > Zingiber > Zingiber officinale. The sequence continues at coordinate 46,249,517 of NC_055989.1, read as the reverse complement.
TCCGCTCATGGGTAGTGTGACGCAGCGTGGTAGCACATCAGGGATCCCTCCCCGTCATAGTGTACCGGGAGATGAGAGCATTGCGCTCCCCCACTTATGATTTGGGGTAGGAGTATGTGTGTACTCCGACAGCATCTCATCCATTCGGTCACTCATCAGGAGCAGTGACGTCAGAGTGCACGGTTGTCACAGCTCTACCCACTCAGTCTCACCATTTGTGTGTGAGATGACTGACTGGCGTCAGGGGTGACCATGTCATTGGCACCATATGCATTTATTGCATTTATTTGCTTGTGTTTGCTGCACTTATATGCTGTATTTTGGTGGATGCATTTGTTTGACATGCATACAGGAGGCATATTGTGTATCTGGTTTGATGACCCTTTTGTTCTGGATAGGAGTTCCTGGTGAGTACAGCTTCCTCAGTTACCTTACAGTTTTGCATATTTTCCTTTATATGATTAGGAAGTTGTATTCCATGTTTATTGCTGTTAGATATATCTTACTAGGCATGTCTATTGGTATTCGCTGAGTTGTTGAACTCACCCCCGTGGACACTATCTTTTTCAGGTACCAGGTTGTTTATGATGTCGCTTGGAGTATCCTGCCCGCTGGTCCCCATGTCACCTCAGAAGATCTGTCTTCGTTGTTGTTCATTTGTACTTTGGTATTGTGTATCTAGCTTGTGTTTCGGTTTTGTTTCCGGAGTGATGTTTTGTGGTGTGGTGTAAGCCTAGCCGGCTAGCATGTCATGTATTTTGATTTTCTATCGTTTTTCTGCTGTGTTTTGAATTTTTGTTCCTGCCGAGTGGGCTGATGATATAAATTGCGTGGATGACTTTGTGTTATATTTTTTTTATTACTGTTATTGTTCCGGCCGTGTTGGTTGAGGTATATGTGGCCCTGAGTGCTTTGTATAAATGCTTCAGATTGTCACCCGTACAGGAGAGATGCTATCAAAAATTTTTCGAACAGGGACTCCCATGGGGTGTGACATGAACATCAACTTTAGTAGCGTTTTAGTAAGTTTAAATGTTTCCTTATGATAAAACTTTACCTTTCATGTGACTATTGAGATCCCCTACGAGCTTCTACAAGTAACTATTTATTTGATTGTTACGTATCCATCAATTGGTTACTTTTGGACAACCTCCAAGTTCTTTTGGTTCTATTACATATTTTACACGATGCTCTACTACTGAGTTTACTTAGGGATGTTGCTTGTAGCCATGGCCCCAAACATTCAAGTGGCTTCAGTATTGTCATTTGTTTGTTACGGCTTGTTTAATCTCTTTTCAAGCTTCGTGGAGCCTAGACCTGCAAGTCAAACATTCACTCTTCAGTTCAGTTCAAAAGCATTTAGACATTAGCAAATAGATCCAGTGCAATCTCATGGAATTTTCATACTAAAGCCTCATCTACAGTTCGGACTAAACTACTAAATCAAAAAGCAATTAGGAAGGTAACAAGCTAAATACTCTTTAGAATACAACACAAGTTATTACATATTTTGCTCAATTGCTTAATGCAAAAAGGCTAAACTTGAATCTATAAAAAAAGGTTCAGTAAGAATATTTGCAACAAAATATAATCATTAATTTTTTTTTCCTGCAGCAAATTCCCTTGTGGTGGATTTGGCTATGCTACCTTAATACTTTTTGCTATTGTGTTTCTCGTCTTCTTCCCTATGACCTATGCTTTCCTTTTTGGTTATTGTATTGGGAAACAAAGGGAGTCTTTTTTTCATTTTTATCTTTAAAAAAAAAAAGGAAAACATTATTTGGTTGACAATTTCTATTTGTATTTTCTAGAAAAGGGGATATCATTTTATGAGAAAATAGAGAATATCTAAAAAGTTATTTTCTAATAAAAAGAAAAATGCATATTTTCATAAAATCACAATAAAATTACATGCTCTCTTAATTTTCAGAGAAGGTGACCAAAGTTTGGGATACATGTAACTAAAAAAACTTTAACAATCTGAACAGTAGTTTTATTTAAGAGATCTATGGAAGAAAACCATCAAGGAACATATGCTTTCTTGATTGTATTATTCAATATAATCACTACACAAACAAAACACTTGTTCTTTAGTTACCATATAGAAATCCTTTTGTTCTCTTTTGAAACATTTTCTAGTCCAATTTTGTTTCACGGTTTAACAATGAGGTATTCTAATATCACATTAGATGTGATATATGTGAGATTATTATTTGAGAGGGATAATGTGAAACTTCTTTCCCATAAGTTAAAGCTTAATATATTGTTATATAAAATATGTTAGTTGGGTAATTATAAAAATAAAATAAAATGAGTTCCTCTCTTCAATTTTTTTCACATTTTAAAATAATTATTTATTTCACATATAGTTGATAAGCTATGGTTTATTATTCAAATTAAATAATTATTTATTACTTATGACATGTGAGCGCAAGTATAAAATGTACCCTGTTGCCTTATGATTGGTGTAATCAGAAGGCGTAGCTCAAAAGGGTACCCCCAACCTTTTTTTTTTTTTGACCTCATGAAGCGCATCAGGCCCTTCAAACAAGAATTTACCTTCGGTTCATCCATAATCTCTCGCTCTCGTTTCTTTTCCCTTGGATTTTTGTTTTTTCGCTTTCTAAACTTTATTGTTCCCCATTCGATCTAACCTCATTTGTAAAGGAGTGGGTCTATCTAAGGAAATAATGGCCAAGTTGATATTTCTTGTATAAAATCTAAGCCGCATGGATTTTAAGAACCGTATAAGAATTTGTATATAGGAAATACAAGAACATATGAGAATGGATCTTCGTTTATCGAGAACACTGAGCCACATGAACCTTCTAGTTTAGTATGACTTATTGATTACTGCAATCAACTATTCTTGCAACTCTCTCAGAAACTCTTCCGGTGTAAATAATGAATCATTAAAGAATCTTGAAATTTAATAGGTTGTCTTAAAAAAGGGAATTATTATTATGGCACCCCCTTTAGGTGGTCCCCTCTACCTAATTATTATTCTATTATCATCTTTACTGTTACATCCTTATGGTTTGTATATTTAGAATTAGTTCTTTAACATTCCCTTCAAACTTGTGCAAGAATATTGAAAAAAAAAAACCATCTGGTTATAAATATTTGTTCAATTCCAAAAAATTTATCGTTTTGATTAACTAGTAGGTTTAACTATTCTACCATGTTATTTGACCAAGTAACTATTTTGTTAATAAGCTTATGTATGGATAGTTGAGGAACTAAATTATAAAGAGTTGGATTTATTTAAATGTTTACCAACATAAAAGAGGTTTGAGAATCCGGCTTAAGGAGAGTCTGGTGAACCTTACTAAAATCAAAGAGGTTTGGGAATCTAGTTTAAGAAGAGTCCGGTGAACCTTACTAAAATCAAAGAGATTTGAAAGTTTGGCTTAAGAAGGGTCCGGTGAACCTTACCAAAATAGAGAGGGTTGGGAAGCGGGTTTAAGAAGGGTCCGGAGAACCTTACCAACCTAGTACTAGGATAAACGTTTAGCCAAACAATCAAAGGTTAAGGTATAAAGATCTACACTTAATGATATGAATTCTTGTAATGTATGAGTCTTACAAGTAAAATAAAATATAACAAAGGTAAAAGAAGGTTAAAAATTTGAATGTTAATTTAGGATAGTTTGGAGGCTCATGAAACTGAAGTCGGAGGTTATTCTCCATTAACATGGTAATTTACCAAATATTTCTCTTAAATGTAAATAAATGTTATTTATATAAAGGTTGAACTTGTTGTGTCTTTAGACTCACTAGATCTGTAAAATACCGAAAAATGGCGAATAATGATAAGGGAATTTTTCGAAATTTTTAGAAATTTTTCTGAAATTTTTCGAAGAGCGTATGGACGAGTTTATGGGGATAAAATTGGGTCCCGGGAAAAGCCTGTTTGGGCTACCCCGTTTTAACGAGGAAATGTTTATATTTATATTTCCTTTTCTTTTATTTCTTCATTTTCTTTCTTCCCCGCCGAACCACCCTCGTGCCTGACCCTCACCGACGCCTCCTCGCTCCGAGTCTTCTTCCCCCGCCGAACCCGTGCCGTAATCGCACTGGGCAGTTTTCTTCTCCTTCCTCCCATAGCCTCTGTCGAGTCTTCTTGTTTCTGTCGCCGTCTCCCTGCTTAAGCTGTGATCGCGGCGACGAGAAGAGGTTAAGCTTGCCGGCGTCGACCACCCCACGTCCTCTGAGCCCTAGTCTCCGATGCCTTACAGGATTGCTACCGCCGATCGCGCCGGAAGCCACCATCGACCTGTGCCCTAGTCCCGGATCACAGCCGAGCCCCCTATTGATCGGCCAGCTGAACCCTAGGTCTGGTCCTTGGGCGCCGGCCGAAGCTTTCCTTCCTCCTCGTGTCGCTGCCCTAGCGTCGATGCCACCTTCTTCTTCCTCTACCCTCTGCCCCAATGTCCACTGCCGACGCCAAAGTCCAGCAACCATCTGCCGTGCCTTAGACTACACTGACGGGTCTTCCTTCTTCGCCACCAGTCGCCGGCAGAGAGGAAACAAGGGGGTATCGAGTAGGTAAGGCATGTTAGGTATTTGGATTGTGATTCGGGGTCTTGTGCTGAACAAATTTGGCTGATCACTGTGGTAGTGAATGTTTTCCTACAGCACTGTTTGATCTCCGACAGCAGGTAGATTCCAGCAACAACTCTTGGATTCCAGCAGCGAGAACGGCTGTGGAACTTGAGGTAAGGTTTAGGGTTTTTGATCTTCGTGGTAGATGATTGCTAGTTGTGTTAGCAATAATTGTTAACTTAGATTTAGAATTAATCTAATGGTGTAATTAGGGTTAAAGAAGTTAACCCTAGATGGTCGGTGGATTAGGAATTTGTTTAGCTGTTTGTTTATAATTAACTTAGCTAAATTGTACGATTTACTACAGGATTGTGACGCGAGACGAGTATCTCAACGTCGGAATTGGACCGGATACGATCCTTTCTATTGGAGGCGGGTACGTTGACTTTATGTCATTTGATATGCATAGTAATGTTTTTAACATATAGCAATAATTGTATTTCTTATTTGTTTCGGTTGATCACTACCCGATCGGTTACATTCTTGTTTATTTATTTGTTATGCACATCATGTATTATTTATCTGATTATACATGTTTATAGGGGTAGTGACACAACCATGTTATATATTATGTTCAGGACCTAAGGGTTTTTGATACCTTAACTGATCTGTGTAGCTTTGATTTGACTCATTGTTCTATGGTACACATTTTATATTTATATATGGATATTGCTATGTTGTTCAGGATATTGCCATGCTTAGTGTCATGCACCATTCGCATGATTGCATGCTGCGCGATAGTCTGCTCCATTATTGTTGAGCACATCGCCAGTTTCATTTCTGTCGGTGCTCCGTTGGTCCGCTCATGGGTAGCGTGATGCAGCGTGGTAGCACGTCAGTTTGGCTCTGTCGGTGCTCCGTTGGTCCGCTCATGGGTAGTGTGACACAGTGTGGTAGCATGTCAGGGATCACTCCCCGTCATTGTGTACCGGGAGATGAGAGCATTGAGCTCCCCCATTTATGATTTGGGGTAGGAGGATAGGTGTACTCCGACAGCATCCCGTCCACTCGGTCACTCATCAGGAGCAGTGATGACAGAGTGCACGGTTGTCACAGCCCTACCCACTCGGTCTCACCATTGTGTGTGAGATGGCTGACTGCGTCAGGGGTGACCATGACATTTGCATCATATGCATGATGCATTTATTGCTTGTGTTTGCTGCATTTACTTGCTGCATTTATATGGATGTATATGATTGACATGCATACAGGATTTATGACACTCTCGGTCTGACGACCCTGTTGTACTTGTACCCTGGTCCTGGTTAGTATAGTTTTCTCCTGCTTTATTTAGTTGCATTTATCCTTCTTGTATCAAGAGATTGTACGCATGATTAGTGCTGGTTGTTATTTTCTTTATTATGCATATCAGTTGTTACCCGCTGAGTTGTTGAACTCACCCCGTGGACACTATCTTTTCAGGTACCAGGTTATTTATGGAGTCTCTTAGAGTATCCTACCTGCCGGTCCCCACGTCACATTAGAAGACCTGTCTCCGAAATTTTGTTTATTTTTATCTTGGTATATGATGTGTGTATTTGGCTTTGTGTTCCGGTTTTGTTTCCGGAGTGTTGTGTTGTTATGTGGTGTAAACCTAGCCGACTAGCAGTCTTTGTTACAGTCGAGTGGGTTGTTAGATTTATATATAACTGCGTGGTTGTATTTTTGTGGTATCAATCGAATAGGCTGCATATATAACTGCGTGGTTGTGTATATGTTCTAGCCGCCTATGACTGATGTATATTGTGTCTGTAGAAATGTTTCAGATTGTCACCCGTACAGGGAAGGTGCTGTCGAAATTTCTTCGAACAGGGACTTCCTCGGGGCGTGACAAGATCATAAGGTGCAGGTAATGAGAAGACGGAAGGACTTGACGGATGAGTTTTCTTATACCTGGCAATGCACACCCGAAGGCTTCTTTTATTAGTCTACTTTTCTACTTGCATTAGGATGTTGGGTCCTCTAGTCGGAGTTGGGTTATTTGTTTTGATAGTCGGTTGAGTTCATCTTACTAGTTAGTTACACTCTCTGTTCTTTTAAAAATTTTATTTACTATTATGATATTCAAACTCAAATTATTTTGGATTAAGAGTTGAACTAATTTGTAATGCATTATGTAGTTGTTTTATTTAATTTATATACAAAAATTTTTTTAGAAAACTTGAATTTACTATTCATCAATCAAGCATATCAGTGAAAACATAATTAAAATATAAAATAAAATGATGAATATGTGGAGTTAGCAAAAAGAATAAAATAAAACTTAATATTCAAGAGCATTTATCTCTAACTGATAACTAATGATAAAATGAGAGAAATTAAGTTGATTTGACATATAAACAAGAGTTAATCTATTAAAATGGAATAAACACGTCAAAAAAGGAGACCAGAGAATTAGTTTATGTAATAAGAACTAACTAATTGACATGCATATTAATGGTCGCATACCCATGGAGATAAATTCATGTAACCCAGCAAACAAGGACAATCATGACATAACTGAATTTGATTTTTTTTTTTTTTTTTTTTTATGAATTTGCTTCATTCGTGGATTTTATAATTACGAAAATGAATTCCACATCTTAAACCTAAAGGTATCTCTCAAAGATTGGCACAAGCTAATGAGTCATGTATCTTAGCGCTAGTGCACTTGAGTCATCACTCTCTATCAAGGGGATTCACACCATACGAAGATCTGGTACATCTCAATTTGACTTATTCAGGGCTAATTTATAAATTGCTCCAACACAATCTAGAAAATGAAAAGAGTATCTGACATGTTTGCTCAAAATACTTCAAAGAAATCCCTAAAATTCATATTTATAAATTAAAAGGAAGGAATGGATGGAACTATTTTTCAACCAAATCCCTTTACAATTATTTTTTCAGAATTAACAACATGATGGAAGTAACGAGCCATATGATTCAATTTGGAAAAAAAAATTAAAATAAATAAATAAACTCATTTAAGTAGTATCCAATATTAAACCTAATGACTAGGCAAGTCAACGCAACTAATTATTCTAACAAATATAAATGTGACAAATTAGATCTATAATTTGGGCACTTATTAATGTGAACAACATGTCAATTACCTTTCATCTAAAATCTGGAGCAAAAATTCTAAATCGGTCAATAAACTCTGAATAAAATCTTCAAGTAGGATAGCTAGCAAGACTTATTCAAACAGCCCCCAAAACCCTCTATAGAAATAATAGATGATGATTAATTATTTCATCGCCCTATATAGAAAAATAGAAGATCCATTATTTCATCACAATAATAAAAATAACAGGTTTGTCATAAGCGAGAAAAAACACTAATGGTATTAGCAATTTCCCAATAGAGAATGAAATTATCTCATATTTTAGAAAAAAGGTAAGACAAATTCAGACATTGTATTTTTATATGGTGTATTGTTGCCTTCTTCACCTAGGATAACTTTGCAACTTTTTTTCATAACCAAGACAAATTCAAGAATCACAAATCAGGCAACAAGTTTACAAGGGAGAGGATTTTATGAAATTTTCAAGATTTCTTCTTAGCAACTTTCCTGATTTAGAAAATTTACAGAATCCACGGGATATTCAAATTCCTAAAGCCCAAGGAGGTTTCCCATTGATTTTATAAAATCAAATTCACTTTGATAGTACATTTCTTGATAGTATGAAATATCTACAAAATCAACAATTATTTATTCAATAGCAACAGCCCGAAGGCACCCTAAATTTCCCTAAATTTTTGGGAGGTAAGATAGAACATGTGTCCAAACAAAGGAGCTATTATAATTTATATTTTCCAATTAAATATCCCCAAGAATTTATACTAGCATCCTATGCACTTGGTGAATATCATAATGATGGCAAGAGAACCTAATCAGCCAATTAGCTGATATTATTGTATTTGTTCCTTAACAAATGATATGGGTAAAGCAAAATCTACTTAACAATATGGACTTATTTTTTTATTAGCATTGAAGATTGCTTGATCTATGATATCAAAAACAGTTAAATAAACAAGTTAATTTGCATCAATGAAAAGTAATTGCACGCAGAACATCAACCTATGTCTAGTTAAATAAAAAATAGAGGATAAAAGCAAGTGCTTACATGAGATCATGCCCATGCAAGGTACATGCCGATAAATAGTCTTAAAACCATAAAGTAGAAGGCATTTTTTTTTGGTGAAATGACTCATGGAATCATATAGTACTGCATTCTTAGTGTGGCAGCAAGCCACCAAGGCTCACCCACCATTGAAATAATGAAAACTCTAGCATTCACCTACATGATAAATCAACTGCTGTTTGAAGATGGAAATAAGACTTTGAATCTTTATAGGTAGAAGAATCATGCTCCTTCCTTGGTAAAAACTCAATATTGCCAAGACGAAGAATAGTAGCTAATGTGCAAAATATGGCTTCCTATATGTTAGAGACAATCATGATACTGCATTCATACATGACAAGATTGCCTAGAGTATATGATAGAAATCCCAATGGGTAATCAAACCTGGCAGCCTAAACTGAATCCAACTATATCAATTGCCTTTCTTGTCTTCAAATATTCTTCAACATTACTTGCTCCTTCAAGCTCATACAATTTGCTCTGATTCAAGTAATGGAAGCAGCTTGGATGGTCAAGCTTGTATTTTTCAGCATCCTATAAATAGAAAATGAGTGCACAATTAACTGAGGGAGATCCTCGATTGAATAAATGTCATGGTGTGGAGGTGGAGAAATCAGTGGAACTCTTGGTTTAGAGTTTCTTAATCGAGCAATAAAAGCACTAACTTTCTTCCCAGGCAACTAACCCCCCTCACCAGGCTTAGCACCTTGTGCAATTTTAATTTCCAATTGGTCAGCATGAACAAAAAATGTTGGGAGTGACACCAAATCTACCTGATGCAACCTCTAAGTGTTTCCATATTTAATTCACAGGCAAATGACTTGTTGGAAATAATTAAACAGCATGAAACATGTTGCACAACAATCAGTAAGCAAGGTTTAAAATCAGTAAGTTCTTTTTCTAATGTACCACTTCAGTAACCTTCTAATTTGTACATATTCTACTGATAGATGCAAGGTTTAAAATAACAGTTCCATTCGGGAACTTCAGTCACCTGTCATAACTATAAGGCTTTAGTACCATGTTGTGTCGAGCATCTAAACTAACATTGAGATAAATTTAAATGAATTTTACTCTTTTAGTACGCTTTCTTTAACTGAATTTTTCTGCAAAAAAATAAAGCTAACAAATAGAGAAATAACTACATTTTTGTTGTACTATGTTAAATTCATAATCAACATGTCAGAAGTGTGAAGAATGAATTCAAATAAATTTTACTCAATTAATCCCCTTTCACTCTATACTTTTAATAACACTAATCATTTAGATAGTTGAGTTTGTTTTTTTTACTTCAATGCCTTGAGATGAATTCACATTTTATGTTTATAATCTTCTTTCTTTCTTTCACTTGTTTTAGAAAATGACTATAGCAATTAAATATTCAATCAAGCTACAAGCAAATAATAAACATAATTTGAATTCATCTTTACGCATGACAAATTGTAACAAAGTGGATCCAAAATGTCGGCATGACAGGATGCTCATTAGCATGACAATATGGTTGTACACGAGAGATGAATTTCATCTTTACGCACGAAATATTGTAACAAAGTAGGTTCAATCTCAACATGACATCAGCTCATTACACGATCAACATAGTAGTACACGAGAAATTACTTGAGCTGATTAATATAAAATTTTAGTGAAATTCCAATCATGTAGCCCGGCAAGACATGAAATTTCAAAGCATGGGTTGGTTGGTGCCTCTACATTTCATTATGATAACCAAAGATTGATCAATTTAACCGTTGAGCATTTATAAATGCCATAAGAACATAGTGAATTTAAAAATGACAGTAAAATTTTCTTCAAATGATAAAAGAACCTTTCTACTTGAAAGCAAAGACTCAAAAATCATTATCTTATTTTTTTAAAAGATTTATCATCATAGTTAAAAGGTCCAGGAGGTTGGGTATAAATATTTTTACCTGTTTAACTGTACTAGTAGCAGTATCTCCATTTTGAAGACCCTTAAGATGAGGAAGTGTTGGAGAATACCCATCAATGACATCAATTAGAGGACTCCATCAAATGGGATCCTGGAAAATAGTTGATAATTTAATTAAAATATTTTCTTCAAATGAAATGAATTAAATTGGACAATGATACATACCATATAAACTGACCTCACCACCTTCTACAAAATCTGACTTCCCTCCTAACCTGTTCATTGCATTTGCTTCATGTGTTTTCCTTGAAATAGCTCCAAGAGACATTCTTCCAGTGTAGAAACGCTAAGCAATGGATGATGCATCAACTCGTCAAATTATAGGCACTCAAGAAGATCACGGAGAGCCTAAGAAAGTGAAGTCATTGTCACTGATGCACAAAGAAACAGTTTATCGGTAAACTATATAAAGCTTCAAATATGCCATGCTTTTATAAACGCAGTTTTAATTCTGAACAATAGATATATATAGGTTTTCTATGTAGTATGAACCATTGTGTTTGGAAGGCATAGATTAGTATACTACTCAATGCACACATCAAATCTAGTCTAGAAACAATACTAGAACTAGAAGATAAACCATGGATACAACTATTTAAGTAACACCAATCACAATTAATCCACCTATAATACCACAATGATATTAAGGTAACAAGTGTTATTTCAACATCTACACCTGAATATTTGATCTATGTCATGAAACAACAAATGCAGTATGGCATGCAGTGCATAGGCGTATGCTCTAATTTTCAATAGTGATGCTTATGAAGTACTTATTGGTTTTGCTAATTAACTTCTTGCTTCAAGTCATAGATAAAACAAGCATCAAAAATGAATGCAGATTTCAAACTCACATTCACACAATGATTTGCAAGGTGCTGCTGGTAAATAGAATTCACTCTTTTGACGAATTGCTTTGTGTAGCAATTATGACATCTCTGGATTATTTCCATGGTATTCACCCTATTTTGAACAAGAGCAATATACATCGGTATGATCATTATATATTTACCCGTCAGTAGATTGAATGATTAGATTCTCTATTATGCTGACAAACAAAAGAATAATTGACCTCATGTCCAACAACAAAGAATATCTCTATTATGCTAGCAGAACAATCGCATCAGTAAAAGAAAAAGGCAAAGATGGCATTCAGCTTTAAAAGATTTAGCGACATATATACATCACAAAGGAGAAGCAGCCCAAGACCATCTTTTAGCAAATCCAAAAGTGTGCACATATAGAATAATACACAACCACAAAGTCTAAATGAAATTAATAATAGTCTTTTCAATAGTATACAAGAAAATAACCACAATAAACTAGTAAATCGATAAAAGTATTTCCCGAGGCATGCCAAATGACAACCAAATGAATAAAAGATATGAAGGTGTGTTTGCTGATGCACAAATATACGGTGACAATATAGATTATCTAATGGAGACAATATGCCAAATAATCCAATCATCAAATTACTAGTAACTGTTTTACATATTTTTCTAGTATATATTAAGAGAATATAATTATACCTCCAAATTTGAATTGAATGAATCCGAAATTTTCTAGTCTCTTGGTTGAATCCTTTGAGAATGCTTTCACCCAGAAGGACAATGTTTCACTTGCTAACTTTGAAAATGAAAAAAAATGCTCCCTTGAAATGAGGAACAAAATAGAGAATGAAACAAAATTTCTAGAATAAATGAGGTTGTGATTATTCTCACCCATAATGAATGCACATGATTGTAACTCGACACGTTCTTAAAAAAACTAAGAATAATCTTCTGATGGAAATTTAGAGCCAAATAAACAGATTAGTATTTCGGGTGCAAGAAAGAAGGAAAAAATAACTAGTACCAAGTGCAAAGGGCATGCCACTATATTAGACAATGTACAATTAGTCTAGGGAGCTAATGTAAACTAGAATGAGAAAATAGGAAATAAATGGTTAACATAACAATTAATGGCTGTGTGCTCCTTAATGGTCATATATTACTGCAGACCAAGGAAACAATGAATACTAGATTGGAGTACAACAACAACTGCATTAACATACATGAAGCATGGTGTAATAGCCATCTGAACATTTTTCTGAATAAAAATATTTGCTTCCAATTGTCTTCTACATGCAAATAAATTTCTGGCCAAACATACTAAGAAAAACAAAGAAATGTCATATGCAATTTATGTTCAAAGGATATTATAACTTGAGGTAGTTCAATAAGACAAAGGATTTTAACGAATATGGGCGGCATAGCAATAAATGTATACCTTTCCAGAGGTACATAATAGAAAAAAACAATGGTAATTCTTCTCCAAGTATGTGGTTTTTACCACACGAGACCTTTCAAACTAGTAAATTCTAACTGCAGCCCCCACATATTCTATTACTTGCATCAAACTGAATTTCTACAAATTTCCCAAAGCGGCTATGTAAAATTTACAAATGAGATTAGGAAAGAGAGAAAAACATATAAAATGAGGGAAAGAAAAAAAGATAATGCACAATAAATTACAGTCCTACAAGTGTAGAAAACTGCATTTAATGCATAACAATTAAATGTATTCAACATAAGGAACAATAATCTCATACATAATGAAACTCACTAATAGAAATAAAACTGAAAGATTATTAACATGCAGAAATTAGAGTCCTTTTAAAAACTCTAACCCAGAAAAAAAAAGTAAAATAAATTAAAAATATCAAGCAAAGAAATAATCCTATACTTAAAAAGGGTCCGATCAATCTTGGAATAAATCCTCCCTGAAAAAATAATTGCTAGTAAATTAGCTTGTCTTATTAGGAATTGAACTTAATTAAATTTGGTTTCTTTCCTAGTTTGTAATTAGGTTTTTTCCTTATTTGATTAATTATAGAATTATTTATTTCATAGAATATTTAATTTATTTCTAATTGTATTTGATTTGGAGTCTTAAAAGGACTATAATCCCCAAGGTTAAAAACATCTTTGTACAGTATTAGGGATGGACATGGGTCGGATTCAAACCCGGCCCCACATTAAACCCGTTCCGTTTGGACCGGGTCTAAATCCGGTCAAACGGGTTACAGAGTGGGTTAGGACCCGGTCAACTGGTCTAGGGATGGGTCCTGGGATTGATCAAACCCTCCCCGGACCCGCCCCGTATATTAATAATTATTATTTATATTTTATATTATGTAAAATATATAATAATTATAATATCTTAAATGCACTAATTTTTCACTGGTTTCAACCTTTCCTATTCCCACAGCCGCCTCACCTCTTGGTCTTGGAGTCTCTTGGTCATTCCCTACTCCTCTCACACACACAAATATATATCTTTGATAAGGAAATGAGGGAATTGACATGCTAAAGTCGAGTGTTTGCAGTTGGTAGGGGAAGATCTTGCGATGAAACTGGAGTTGGAACTTTGAGGGGCAATTTTAGGGATCTGTTTTAGAAATTTTTGGAGCAAACCACATAAGTGTTTCACTTTCTTGTTTCTGGTGTTTTAATATATTGTTTTTCAAGAAAAAGGGACAAATTTAATTAAAGGGTTGAGTTTTTTAAACGTTTCTCGTGTACTTACTTTTTTTCATTCTTTAATCATCTCTTTAGGGAATTTCTTTATAATTCTTTGTTGATTTGTTTGTAGATGGAATCTGAAGAAGCATCTATAAATCTTCAAGAAAATAATAATGTATTGGAAATCACTTCTGAGAATAATGATGTGGTGATGATTCGAGAGTTGATGGTATTTCTAAATGTAGTGGCAAAAGGAAGTGCACTTCAAAGGCTTGGAACCACTTTGAGAGAGTGATGGTTGAAAATATTCAATTTGCGGAGTGAAACTATTGCAAAGCTCGTCTCAAAGCTCCAGCAAGCTATGGAACTGCACATTTGTTAAAACATTATGAGAAGACTTGTAAAAAACATCCCAGAAAAATGGATATCCGACAAAGTCTCATGGCAAGCAAGAAAACTTATAGAAGTCAGGACTTGACTACCTATATTTTCAGCCAAGAGGATTCAAGGTATAAGCTTGCTGTGATGGTCATTTTGCATTATGCACTTGGTATTGTTGATCATGAGGGGTTTCGAGATTTTATTGCTAGCCTCCAACCTTAATTATTTTAAGATGATCTCAAGAAATACCCTGAAAAGTGATATTTTAAAGATTTACAATGAAGAGAAGTCTAAGTGCTATAAATTGTTGGGCAAGATTAAATGTCGAATTGCAATCACAACTGACATATGGACATCAAACAATACTAAAAAAGGTTTCATGGCAGTTACTGGGCACTTTATTGATGATTCATGGACACTATATACAAAGTGTTATCTTGAGATATATTTAAGAATATATGTATGTGTATGTGTGTGTGTGTGTGTGTATATATATATATATATATATATATATTTATGGTTGTCAAGAAAATAATTTATGGTATTTAACTTTTATGCAGGTTTATATATATTCCGACGCCACATACAGCTGAGATTCTAGTTGATAAGCTTGTTGAGTGCTTTTTGGATTGGAATATTGATCGCAAAGTGTCAACAATCACAGTTGATAATTGCACGACCAATGATGCCATGCTTCATCTTCTCTCAGAAAAGCTACCAAGGAAAGATTTGACACTAAATGGAAAGGTACATCATATGCGTTGTTGTGCTCATATCTTGAACTTGATTGTCAAAGATGGATTGGAAATTATAAGTGATGGAATTGAGAAAATACGAGATAGTATCATATTTTGGACTGCTTCACCTTCAAGAGTAGAAAAGTTTAAAGAAACTATGCGTCAATTGCAAATTGAATGTACTAAAAAATTATCTCTCGAATGCAAAACTCGATGGAATTCTACTTTTTTTATGTTAGAAACTGCAATAATTTATTGAGATGTGTTTCCATGGCTTAAATGTCGAGAGAAACAATACAAGAATGTTCCAACTAATGAAGATTGGGAGCATGCAATTGAAATTTGTGATAAGTTGAAAATATTTTATGAGGTGACTGAGATGTTCTCTGATACACTTTACCCCACGTCTAATTTTTATTTTCCAAATATATGTGATATCAAATTACAATTAGATGAGTGGATGAATAGTCCAAAGATCATGATCCAATGTATGACGGAAAAGATGTTAGAAAAGTATGAAAAATATTAGGATTCTTGCCATATTATGATGGGGGTTGCTGTTGTTCTAGATCCTAGATACAAAATGAAACTGGTTGAATTTTACTTTTCACAGATCTATGGTGAAAGATCACAATTTAAGATAAATGAGATTTGTCAAAATTGTTATGATTTATTATTGGATTACCAATCAAGGACTAAAACTAAGGAAAATAGCTTGAGTGCAAGAAGTTCAGTGACTGTGGGAAATATATCATCATCTTGTGTTTCTCGTCGTGTGAGTGCCACTTTACATAAGTATGACCAATTTGTGGCTAGTTCAGATCCTATTACTTCGATTTCCAAAACTTCAGAGTTGGATACATATTCAGGAGAAAGTGTTTTGCCAAGAGCTAAAAATTTTGACATCCTAAATTGGTGAAAGACAAATGGAGTTAAATATCCTAACTTACGAAAAATGGCAAGAGATATTTTAGCCATCCCAGTTTCAACAGTTGCATCTGAGTATGCTTTTAATGATAGTGGAAGATTGGTCAGTCCTCATCGTAGTAGGCTTCATCCAGATACTTTGGAGGCATTGATGTGTGCTCGTCATTGGTTGTGGAATGATATGAAAAGTACTATTTTTTTTATTATATTTTATAATATTATGTATAACAAAATTTATACAATTTTTTTTATTTATTCTTATAGGTACTTCAACTGCCAGTAATTTATCAAATTGTCCAACAATACTTGACGAGGAAGAAGAAGATGATCATGAGGAATATATTGTTGACCACTCAGACATTGTCTAGTAGATTTTTATTGTTTTCAGTTGCAACTTTAGGATTGTAATGAATATTTTTGTTTGTTTGTTTTGGTTTCAAACTTATTTTTAATTATTCTTCCTGTAAATATGTATTATTTTTTTTTTGTGTGATGTATGGCAAGTTGGCGGGTCCAACAGGTTAGACCACGCGCGGGTTTTGGGGGTGGGTCGGGGCGAGGCGGGTCCAGATCCGGGTCTAAATTTTTGTTGGCGAGGCGGGTCTTGGGATTGGTCAAGCCCGCCCCAGACCCGCCCCGTTGCCATCCCTATACAGTATTGTGCTTCTTTCATGTGACTGTTATTAAAACTTTTTGAAGAACTATCACCGATCAAAAAATCAAAAAAGGATTTACATTTTTTATCTTTATTTTGGAACTTCAAAGGATGATGGGGGGGGGGGGGGGGAATGAAGAAAAAATCACTTCAAGAAGAAATTAATAAGGTAAATGTTACGCCCTGGGGGAGTCTCTGCCAGAGAAAATTCTGACAGTATCTCCCCTGTACGGATGACAATCTGATACTTGCCTACACAACCCTCAGGGTCTCTCACTCCTCTGCCAATACGGCCGAAACATATACAATAAAATAATTAAACATTCCACACAGTTTATAAATAATCAGCCTCCGGCTAACTACACAATAAATCATAACCACATAGTTTAATATAAAACCTACTCCACTACAACGAGGAAAGCACAACCCACATTAGAAAAACAATCGCAGCGGAAATCATGGGCAAAGTACCACAAAAAAACTCGATGTAAAAATACACGAGTGCAAGAACTACACATCACAAGTCTAGTTCACATAACAAGGAAACAAAGTTCGGAAATAGAAAACTATCTCGACACAGAGCGGGGACTAGCAACTGGAATCCTCCTGACGACCTCATCCTGAAATAGAAATAAAGCAACGGGATGAGTTCAACAACTCAGCGAGTATCAAGCTGACATGCATAGTAAAATATATCTATAAGTAATAATCATGGAGTACAGTCCTGATCAATAACAGGAAATGCAAAACTGAACAACAAAAGAAGAACTGTACTCACCTGGGCTTCCTATCCTAACATAAGGGTTGTCAGACCAAATACCTCATGTCTCCTATATGCATGTCCAACATATGCATTCACAAAAATACAGCATCCAAAATGCAACAATCACAAGTAATAAATGCAATCCATGCATATGATGCAAATGACATGGTCACCCTTGACGCCAGTCAGCCATCTCACACGCGATGGTGAGACCGAGTAGGTAGGGTTATGACAACTGTGCACTCTGCCATCACTACTCTTAAGTGACCGAGTGACATGATGCTGTCGGAGTACACCTATCCTCCTACCCAAAACATAGTGGGGGAGCCTAAGCTTTCATCTCCCTGTATCATAGTCAAGGAAAGGGATCCCTGTCTGCTACCACGTTGCGTCACCACTACCCATGAGCGGCCGAGCGGAGCCTAACAGAGCAAACTGCACACACCCTGCTTGATGTACCACTAACCCATGAGTGGTAGGTTATAGACCAACAAGATTTGTCTAAGTCACTTCGTTTCTTTTTGTCCAAGTTACTTCTCTTTTTGTCCAAGTCACTTCCCCTTTTCTTTATGAGTATCGGGAATACCCCCATTCATAGGTCTGAGATCCACATCTATGAATTGAAAGGTCCGAATGATCAACTCCGCAATCAGTTGTTAGAATCAATAGGTGTTCAAATCGTTCATTTGAATAAATTCCAAAAGACCGAAATCCTTGATCAATGGAGGAACAAGATTACCATTTTACTTCAAAAATATACCAAAGTGGGTGATTGACTCATTCCATACTAGAAATAATCGCAGGAAATCCTTTGATAACACGGATTCCTATTTATCAATGATATTCCATGATCGAGACAATTGGCTGAATCCCGTGAAACCATTTCATAGAAGTTCATTGATATCTTCTTTTTATAAAGCAAATCCACTTCGATTCTTGAATGATCCAAATCGCTTCTGGTTCTATTGTAACAAAAGATTCCCTTTTTATGTGGTGTGTGCAAATCATATAACTGGCGATGTGCTCAACTATAAATGAGTCAACAATCGCTCAGCATGCAATCATGCAAAATGGTGCATGACACTAAAACATGTAATATAATATGTACCAAAAGAAAAACCGAGTCCATAACAATGAGCTAGGTATACCAGATAATAAATCTAAGTACACAAGTCAGGTAATAAATCTAGTAGTTAGGTTTATACCCGGTAATGCATTGTATGTCACTACTTTTATGATCATAAGTACACATGGCAAGAATCAAGAGGAACAGAAAATAATATGGCAAACTACTAGTTATAACTTACTAAGCATATCAGAATGACAATATCAAAAAGATAAGTCAAAGGTATCCACCTTAATCAGTAATTCATATCGGAACAACCCCCACGATGCCTAGCTCGTCCCAGATCAAGGACCTACAACCAAATGTAATTTAGCTAGCAGTATAATTTCTCAAATCACTAAATCAAGTCCCGAACTAGTTCGGGAAAACTCTAGTTAATGATCAATAATTAATCCATAACTAAGTGTTTAACTCCTTTTAATCTCACCAGTTGATCAAAGTAGAGTTATCTCTATCATCCAACCTAATTGATCCAATTAAATCTTGAATCAAAAATTCTTTGATCAACGATTAGTTACCAAATCCATTAACCTCATCTGCTGATTACCTCAATTTTAAATGAATGCAATTCCTTATTAATCCCATAATAGAAGTAGATATTAAATCTTAGCTATTACCCAATCTAACTAGATATACTGGCTACGATGGCCGAAGATAGAACAGAGGGACTTGGTGCCAGGGAATTGAAGTTGTTTCAGGCGCACAGAGAGGAAACAGCTCAGCTGGATTTGTTCATGAACAACAATGGTCTGAGCTACAATGGTCGGTCAAATAACTAACCTCAATATCTCAAAACAGCAAAAATGAAATCAGATCGCTATTAAATCTAATGTCAAACATATCTTAAATCCGAAAGCGGAAATCCTAGACCAGCGATGGAAAGGAGGGCACGCGACTTGGATCAAGCGGAGAAGAGAGATTCGTAGGTGAACTCGAGTCCAGGCCGAATCCCACTGCTCGATCGGCGATGCACTGGAGGAAAGGTAGGCCGGCGGTGAAGACCAAACTAGGGCAGAGGAGAACACGCTAGGGCACGAAAGCGGGAGGCGGTGGTGGCTTCGACTTCCAGCGAGTGCTTGGCGTCCGCGTTGAGAAGAGGAGGCGGCGGCGCTGTAGCTTCAAGGTTGCAAGGGCGTCGTCGGCTGAGGAGACGAGGAAGGAGACACAAGGGAGAGGGCTCGAAGCTTGGCTGAGGGATTTGTACGCGTGGGAGAAGAGGAAGAGAGGCGGCACCATCGGGTTGGGGAGGCGAAGGGCTTGGGAGAAGCGGTGCATAACTTCTTGAGGGATCATAAAGAATGCCCAGCAAACAAAAGCGCCAGGAAGAACTCAAGGATACATAAAACCTAAAAAGAAGCTCTCGAAATTGACAACCAAGAAAAAACTCATCTAACAAGAATCGAGCAAACTATGGAATCAAGAAAACTAGACAGCGAAAAAGTTCCTCTGGAGCGGGTCCTTCTCATCGATCACCCAAGCAGAGTCTTTGTCTTCGATCTATGCCATGGAACCCTCTTCCGATAGATCATCTTTGCCTCGAAATCGGAATGAATAGCTTTGGAACCCTACAATGTGATGGATCAATCAGGAAGTAGAAGCAAGATGACTACACCTCGCGAAACCTTATCGAGGATCGAAAACGCAGAAGAATAAACAACGAAGCGGCAGAATTTTCCCTTCGAACGAATAAGAAATGTAAAATACCGAAAAAAATGGCGAATAATGATAAGGGAATTTTTTGGAATTTTTGGAAATTTTTTGAGAATTTTTCGGAGATCGTATGAACGTGTTTACGGGGATAAAACTGGGCCCCGGGAAAGCCTGTTTAGGCTGCCCATTTAAGCGAGGAAAAGTTGAATTTATTTATTTCCTTGCTTTTCATTTTCTTTTATTTGTTTTCACCGAATTCTTCCCTTTCCCCCTCCGCGCGCCCGACGCGATTTCTTTGCCCTAATCGCACGCGCACGTGGCGGTTTCTTCCTCGCCGAGCATACCAAACCTTCGGCTACTTCTCCTCCTCACTTCTTCTAGTCGCCACTGCCGACCCACTGTAGCCTTTGTGTGCCGACCCAACGCTGACGCCACCCTTTTCCCCTCGTACAAGCCCTCGGCCAAGGAAGCCCTAGCGCTGGCAACCATCTTTCCTCTTCCCTATCGCCGTCCTCCTTCCTTTTTTCTCCAACGTCGACGACGCCGCGGGGCAAATCGCCTACGATTTGAGCCCCGGGCATCACGGAGTTTCTTCTCCTCTGATTGCCACCCGATCCCATACCTTTGGCCAAGCTTCAATTCCTGTGCCCTAGATCGCCGAAATCCAGAAGCTTGCGTTGGTCTTCGATTTGGAGTAGCAATCCAAGCATTGGTGTCCCCTTCTGTGCCCTAATTCCACTATTGGATCTACTTTAGCCACGTTGTGCCCTAGTTTCTCTCTGCCAGTGCCACTCTCTTCTTTACAGCAGGTTCGTGATCTTAGAGGTAAGGGAGTTTCCCTAATTAGTGAATCAGGTACTTGATCCTTGTGTTGTGACCGCTTGATCCTCTTTTTGTTTCGAGTAGTGAAGTGTCCAGCAAGTATAGTGTGCTGTGGTTTGTTGATTTCTGACAGCAACCTCCTCCAGCAGCCCTTGCTCCAACAGCGATCACGACTGTGAATTAAGGTAAGGAGTAGAGGAATTGTTTCCTTTGTGGTAGCGTACACATATGCGAGACTAGGAAAGGTTTAGAATTTATCTAATGGTGTAATTAGGGTTAATGAAGCTAACCCTAGATGGTCGATGGATTAGGAATTTGGTTAGCTATTTTGTTTATAATTAACTTAGCTAAACTGTACGATTTTACTACAGGAATCGGATTCAGGACGAGTAATTCGACATAGAGGTTGATTAGCTCGATCTATATTGGAGGCGGGTACTTCTGACTTTATGTCGTTTGATATGCATAGTAGTGAATTTAACAAATTGCAATAATTATGTTTCTTATCTGTTTCGGTTAGTCACTACCCGATACTTGTTACATGCTTGGTTGATACTTGTTTTGCATCTCATGTTATTCCTTACCTGCTTATACATGCTTATAGGGGGTAGTGATATACCATGCTTCACCATGTTCAGGACCTAGGTTTTATACCTTATCTTATCTGTGTACCTTTGATTTGATTCATTGACCTAAGGTGCACCTTCTATATATATATATGGTTTAGCTCAGGATATTTACATGGTTAGTGTCATGCACCATTCGCATGATTGCATGATGTGCGATAGTCCGCTCCATTATTGAGCATATCGCCAGTTATATGGATCTGCACACACCACCACTCATGCGTTAGTAGTCGATTCAGGCAGAGTGTGTTGCAGTAGGGACTTTGTTTAGCTCCGTTGGTCCGCTCATGGGTAGTGTGACGCAGCGTGGTGTCCGGCAGAGATTCCTCCCCGTCATCGTGTACCGGGAGATGAGAGCATTGCGCTCCCCCATTTATGATTTGGGGTAGAAGAATAGGTGTACTCCGACAGCATCCCGTCCACTCGGTCACTCATCAGGAGCAGTGACGACAGAGTGCACAGTTGTCACAGCCCTACCCACTCTGTCTCACTATTGTGTGTGAGATGGTTGACTGGTGTCAGGGGTGACCAGGACGCATCATTGGCATCATACGCATTGATGCATTTATTTCTTGTGATTGTGTTTGCTGCATTTATTTGCTGCATTTTGGTTGGATGGCCATGCTTGACATGCATACAGGATTTCTATACCTCTCGGACTGTTTATCCTTGTATCAAGTCCTGGTTAGTACAGTTTTCTCCTGTTTACTATAGTTGCATTTTATCCTTCTTATATCAGGAGACTGTACGCATGATTAGTGCTAGATGTTATTTCTCTACTATGTACATCAGTTGTTACCCGCTGAGAAGTTGACTCACCCCGTGGATATTTACTATTTTCAGGTTGATGCTGTCAGGAGAGAGTTCCAATTGCTAGTCCCCTGCAGCCACGAGGATGTTTATTTATATTTTGGTTTTATGTACTAGACTATGTTTGGACTAGTTTTGTTTTGATACTTGGAGCTTGTATGGATTGTACTTGTCGATGGGTTTTTAATTGGATTTGTTTTACTATATGCCTGCCTAGACGGTAGAAGAGGTAAGTTGATTTGATCGTCGGATTTGTGTTTTATGAGTGTAGTGGAGTAGGATATCGGTTTTGAGCTTTATGGGTGTAGTTGAGTAGGGTGGATTTTGAGTCTTATTATCATTGCTTATTAAACTGCGTGGATGTCTATATGTTGTGGTTTGTTTATTATTGTTATTTATTCCAGCCGCATGTGCCTGAGGTATATGGTGATGTAGTAAAGTTTCAGATTATCCGTCGTACAGGGGAGATGCTGTCGAAATTTCTTTGGACAGGGACTCCTCCGGGGCGTGACAATTTAGTGGTATCAGAGCTTAAGTTTTATGATCTTTGTTTTCGTATTTTGGATATTTGGGATAACCTGATACCAATTTAGTGGTATCAGAGCCAGGTTGGCGATACTTGTTTGATTTTTGTGTGTTGGAGTTTCGAGATTTTTCTGATACCAATTTATTGGTATCAGAGCGGATTATAATACCTGCTTTTGGTGTTCTAGATATTTGGATATCTATCTCAGTTTATATGGATTTTCGTTGGATTTCTCGTTCAGAATTTTGAGGTAAAATGGGGACTGGATAGCGACGGAACATCTACAGACGACAAGTAGGTATGATGTTTATTTTATGATTGTTATACTTGTAGTAATATCTGTTATATAATTTAACAGATATGAGGAGATCTACACGTATTGCTGCGAGACGTGGTGCTGGACGGCCACGTACGAGGACCGTGGGATCTCTGGATTTGCCAGAGATGCCTACTGGGGCTGAGTCTGTTAGTCAGGGACAGACTCAGCATACTGCGGGCGCGTCGAACTCTCAGATCCCGATGGCTCCTTTAGAGGTACCTACCTCGGCTGCACTGATTGTATCCGCCCCTACTGTATTTACGGTACCATCAGAGGTACCATTGGTATACTCGACATCTGCTCCAGCGCAGCCTACGGCATACTCGACACCACCGCCACCTGGACCTACCGTGTACCCGACACCAGTGGCACCTGTGCCCCCAGTACCTACAATATACCCAGCAACACCTGCACCAGCGATATCGGCTGCTCCACATCCGGTACCATTACCTACCATACCTCCAGCCGCGACCACCTATGTTCATCCTACAGTGCCACCGACGGCTTATGCTCCAGTTTATACAGCAGCACCGGGAGTACCTCCTCCGGTTTATTCAGCGGTACCACCTGTAGCACCAGCTCCAGTAGTTCCGCCAGTTCCTGCAGCCGTCCCGACACACCTCACTGACATTGTCACGGCACGAGCTAGGTTTCAATATTAACAGAGTCGATGAAGACTCGATTCACACTCTTCCGAGTAGACCTTGATCCGAGTATGGCCCTGTCATGGATAGAGACTATGGAGCAGACCTTCTTCTATATGGCTTGCTCTGAGTAGGAGAAAGCAGAGCTGGCTGCTTTCCATTTACGGGAGAGCAGAACATTACTTGGGCCAGTTCAGAGAGGCTTTTGAGAGCCGCTTCTTTCCACTAGCATATCGGATGGCTCACCGATAGGATTTTCTGAGTCTGCGACAAGATAATCCCTCGGTGACAGAGTACAATGCCGAATTTAATCGGTTGGCCAGAACTAGTTGCTGAGGACAGTTCCCGTATGCAGCAGTTTATTCAGGGACTGGATGGATATCTGCAAGTAAAGCTTGCCGGCTTTGGGAACTCATCTTACATAGAGACACTGGACAGAGCGCTGATGATAGAGTCAGCTCACCAGAGAGCGTACCCGGACAAGAAAAGGAAGCTGATGGGTCAGACAGTCGGCCAGGTCAGAGTACTTCTGGAGTCTTGCGTAGGCCTCAGAAGTCAGGGCGGTCTTCTTCAAGACGTTCCCGGTTTTCTCAGCAGAACTGGCAACCACCTCCCAGCGATACTCACTGTTTCCGATGTGGGTCCAGAGATCACCTCACCCTAGCCTGCTCTCTGGGACAGCCAGTTTGCTTTTATTGTAAACTGCCTGAGCACCAGAACCGAGATTGTCAGCTGAAGGCTCATCACACGACTTCCGGAGGGTCAGGTCAGAGGGGACAATCTAGTTAGACGGGGGCATATCGAGGAGGGCAGAAAGCCCAATATTCACATCGTCAGCAGGGGATAGCTTCACCTGCAGCAGCGACATTTGTCATGCTTGGACAAGAGTACTCCAGTGCTTCCATAGCACCCCCGAGTTCTATTCTAGGACCTTATTATCCGACGCAGGGGCAATATCAGATGCAACCTCAGCCTCTAGGCCAGTACTAGACTCAGTCCCAACCATTGGCACAGTATCAGTCATCGCCCTCTCAGTCTTCTCTGGCACATTATCCAACACGGCCTCAGTGGCAGGCTTCTGCCCAGCCGCAACAGCCGCTGGCAGCGTTACCACCTCCTCCTCTGCCAGAGATTGGATGTATTCATGCGATTACCAGAGAGGATGCGCAGCGAGCCGACGGATCCATTTTCCGTGGTACGATTTCCATTTATGCATTTTCCGCTGATATATTGATTGATACTGGTAGCTCGCATTCTTTTATATCCCGTACCTTTATGCGGGAGATTGGTAGATTACCTACTTTTAGACTGCAGTGACTGACCGTCTCTCTACCGTCCGGTGATACCTTGGACGTCACTCAGGAGGTCAGAGGTTGCCCGTTAGATTTTGGCAACATGATACTTACAGTGGGAATGGTCGACTTTGATATTATTCTTGGCATAGATTGTTTGTGCGCATGTCATGCCACTGTTGATTGCTAGACGAGGGTGGTCACATTCCGACCATTATGAGTTTTTGGTAATGTCATTTGGGCTTACCAATGCTCTAGCGGTATTTATGGATTGTTGTGGTGGAGCATTGCTCCCACATGTTATGGATGGTTGTGGTGGAGCGTTGCTCTCACATATTGAGAATTTCTTGTGGTAGAGCATTGCTCCCACATATGTGGTATTTCCTGTGATGGAGTGTTGCTCTCACACTGGAGGATTTATTCTTTGGTGATTTATATTGTTGGTGATTTGATTTCAGATTTGTTGTCGGGGATCTTATAGTTGAGTATGTCTATTGTACGGACATTATGAGTTCTAGGTTTTACCATTTAGGCTTACAAAGCCCTAGACGTTTTCATAGACTCGATGATTTCAGTATTCCTAGGTTGTTTGGATCAGTTTCCATTGTCCTTGTTGACAATGTTGTAATCTATTTTTTTGTTTTTTTTTATCCAAGCTCGATACCCCCATCTTTTCACTTGTGGTATGTGATTTAATTTACCGTTCAGCATTTATACTCTATATCTGTTGTTAGTACTTGCTGATGGTAGATAACAAAATTTGGGGACCAAATTTTTATTAGTGGGGGAGAATGTAAAATACCGAAAAAATGATGAATAATGATAAGGGCATTTTTCAAAATTTCTGGAAATTTTTCGGGAATTTTTCTGAGACCGTATGGACGTGTTTACGGGGATAAAACTGGGCCCCGGGAAAGCCTGTTTAGGCTGCCCATTTAAGCGAGGAAAAGTTGAATTTATTTATTTCCTTGCTTTTCATTTTCTTTTATTTGTTTTCACCGAATTCTTCCCTTTCCCCCTCCGCGCGCCCGCGCGCCCTAACCGCACGCGCACGCGGCGGTTTCTTCCTCGCCGAGCATACCAAACCTTCGGCTACTTCTCCTCCTCACTTCTTCTAGTCGCCACTATCAACCCACTGTGGCCTTTGTGTGCCGACCCAGCGCTGACACCGCCCTTTTCCCAGCGTACAAGCCCTCGGCCAAGGAAGCCCTAGCGCCGGCAACCATCTTTCCTCTGCCCTAGTTCCTCCTCTCTTTCGCCGTTGCCCTTCGACCAAGGGCCGAGCCGTGCCCAGATCTGACCCTGAGCATCACAGAGTTTCTTCACCTCTGATTGCCACCCGATCCCATCCCTTCGGCCAAGCTTCAACTCCTGTGCCCTAGATCGCCGGAATCCAGAAGCTTGCGTTGGTCTTCGATTTGGAGCAGCAATCTAAGCATTGGTGTCCCCTTCCGTGCCCTAATTCCACTGTTGGATCTACTTCAGCCACGTTGTGCCCTAGTTTCTCTCTGTCGGTGCCACTCTCTTCTTTACAGCAGGTTCGTGATCTTAGAGGTAAGGGAGTTGCCCTAATTAGTGAATCAGGTACTTGATCCTTGTGTTGTGACCGTTTGATCCTCTTTTTGTTTCGAGTAGTGAAGTGTCCAGCAAGTATAGTGTGCTGTGGTTTGTTGATTTCCGACAGCAACCTCCTCCAGCAGCCCTTGCTCCAGCAGCGATCACGACTGTGAATTGAGGTAAGGAGTAGAGGAATTATTTCCTTTGTGGTAGCGTACACATATGCGAGACTAGGAACGGTTTAGAATTTATCTAATGGAGTAATTAGGGTTAATGAAGTTAACCCTAGATGGTCGATGGATTAGGAATTTGGTTAGCTATTTTGTTTATAATTAACTTAGCTAAATTGTATGATTTTACTACAGGAATCAGATTCAGGACGAGCAATTCGACATAGAGGTTGATTAGCTCGATCTATATTGGAGGCGGGTACTTCTGACTTTATGTCGTTTGATATGCATAGTAGGGAATTTAACAAATTACAATAATTATGTTTCTTATCTGTTTCGGTTAGTCACTACCCGATACTTGTTACATGCTTGGTTGATACTTGTTTTGCATCTCATGTTATTCCTTACCTGCTTATACATGCTTATAGGGGGTAGTGATATACCATGCTTCACCATGTTCAGGACCTAGGTTTTATACCTTATCTTATCTGTGTACCTTTGATTTGATTCATTGACCTAAGGTGCACCTTCTATATATATATGGTTTAGCTCAGGATATTTACATGGTTAGTGTCATGCACCATTCGCATGATTGCATGCTGTGCGATAGTCCGCTCCATTATTGTTGAGCACATCGCCAGTTACATGGATTTGCACACACTACCACTCATGGGTTAGTGGTCGATTCAGACAGAGTGTGTTGCAGCAGGGACTTTGTTTGGCTCCGTTGGTCCGCTCATGGGTAGTGTGACGCAGCGTGGTGGCCGGCAGAGATTCCTCCCCGTCATCGTGTACCGGGAGATGAGAGCATTGCACTCCCCCATTTATGATTTGGGGTAGGAGGATAGGTGTACTCCGACAGTATCCCGTCCACTCGGTCACTCATCAGGAGCAGTGACGACAGAGTGCACTGTTGTCACAGCCCTACCCACTCTGTCTCACTATTGTGTGTGAGATGGTTGACTGGTGTCAAGGGTGACCAGGACGCATCATTGGCATCATACGCATTGATGCATTTATTTCTTGTGATTATGTTTGCTGCATTTATTTGCTGCATTTTGGTTGGATGGTCATGCTTGACATGCATACAGGATTTCTATACCTCTCGGACTGTTTATCCTTGTATCAGGTCCTGGTTAGTACAGTTTTCTCCTGTTTACTACGGTTGCATTTTATCCTTCTTATATCAGGAGACTGTACGCATGATTAGTGCTAGATGTTATTTCTCTACTATGTATATCAGTTGTTACCCACTGAGGAGTTGACTCACCCCGTGGATATTTACTATTTTCAGATTGATGCTGTCAGGAGAGAGTTCCAATTGCAAGTCCCCTGCAGCCACGAGGATGTTTATTTATATTTTGGTTTTATGTACTAGACTATGTTTGGACTGGTTTTGTTTTGATACTTGGAGCTTGTATGGATTGTACCAGACTCAGTCCTAGTCATCGGCACAGTATCAGTCACTGTCCTCTCAGTCTCCTCTGGCACATTATCCAGCACCGTCTCAGTGGCAGGCTTCATTACCACCTCCTCCTCCGCCAGAGACTGGACGTGTTCATGCGATTACCAGGGAGGATGCGCAGCGAGCCGACGGATCCGTTTTTCGCGGTATGATTTCCATTTATGCATTTTTCGCTGATATATTGATTGAAACTGGTAGCTCGCATACTTTTATATCTCGTACCTTTATGCGGGAGATTGGTAGATTACCTATTGTTAGACTGCAGCGATTGACTGTCTCCCTACCGTCCGGTGATACTTTAGACGTCACCCAGGAGATCAGAGGTTGCCCGTTAGACTTTGGCAACATGGTTCTTACGGTAGATCTTCTAGTATTGGAGATGGTCGAGTTTGATATCATTCTTGGCATGGATTGGCTGTCAGTATATCATGCTACCGTTGATTGCCAGACGAGGGTGGTCACCTTCCGGCCTCCGAACCAACCCTCGTGGAGTTTCACTAGCATCAGAGATGATGGCATCTCGATTATTTCGGCGATTCAGGCGCAGAAGCTGCTGTCTCACGGCTGTCACGATTTTCTATTATCTCTGATTAGTACTGAAGATAGCAGTAATTCGCAGCTCTTCGACGTTCTTGTAGTCCGGGAGTACCCAGATGTATTTCAATAGGAGCTACCTGATTTGCCTCCCAGAAGGCCAGTGGAGTTCGCTATTGAGCTGATTCCGGGAACCGCGCCGACATCGAAAGCTCCTTATCGTATGACACCAAAAGAGTTGAACGAGCTGAAGGTTCAACTCCAGGAGCTTTTAGACAGGGGATTCATTCGCCCTAGTGTTTCTCCATGGGGTTCACCGGTATTATTTGTAAAGAAAAAAGACGGCACTATGAGATTATGTATTGACTACAGGCAGCTGAATGCAGTTACCGTCAGAAATAAATATTCTTTACCACGGATCGAGGATTTGTTAGATCAGCTCAGAGGTACATCAGTGTATTCTAAGATTGATCTGCGATCCGGATATCATCAGTTGAGGTCAGAGATTCTGATATCCAGAAGACAGTTTTCCGTACCAGATACGGACATTATGAGTTTTTGGTAATGCCATTTAGGCTTACCAATGCTCCAACGGTGTTTATGGACTTGATGAACCGCATCTTTCTGGAGTATCTGGATCAGTTTGTTATCGTTTTCATTGATGATATATTGGTCTATTCTCGTTCCGAGGAGGAGCATGCACAACATCTTCGTATAGTCTTGGAGATTCTTAGACGACATCAGCTGTACGCGAAGTTCAGCAAGTGTGCATTCTGGTTATCCTCAATCGGTTTTCTGGGACACGTGGTTTCTAGCCGAGGTATTTCAGTTGATCCTCAGAAGATCGAGGCTGTCACCAGTTGGGAGCAGCCGAAATCAGTTCAGGAGATCCGCAGCTTTCTGGGATTGGCCGGATATTACCGACGTTTTGTCGAGGGTTTCTCGCGTATTGCGATGCCATTGACACGCCTTACCAGGAAAGGCGTGAAGTTCACGTGGTCCGAGGATTGCGAGACAAGCTTTCAGGAGCTGAAGCGGAGATTAGTGTCAGCTCCAGTTTTGGTTTTACCTTCTGGAGAGGATGGATTTGTACTCTACACCGACGCGTCTCTTCAGGGTTTGGGCGCTGTTCTGATGCAGCACGGCAGAGTAGTCTCTTATGCTTCTCGACAGTTGAAGGAGCATGAGAAGAACTACCCAGTTCATGACTTGGAGTTAGCTGCCATCATTTTTGCTCTGAAGCTTTGGCGGCATCATTTATACGGTATTACATTTGAGATTCTCACTGATCATAAGAGTCTCAAATATATTTTCACTCAGAAGGAGCTTAATCTCCGACAGAGGAGATGGATGGAGTTCCTGAAGGACTACGATTGTACCATTAGCTACCACCCGGGGAAAGCTAATGTGGTTGCTGATGCACTCAGCAGGAAGTCCAGAGCGACTTTGGCTTGCCACCGGACTTCAGTCACGGACTTGATTCAGGGTTTCTATGAGTTAGATCTTGAGGAGCAGGGACCGACAGAGCAAGGTATTCTGGTTACCATGGTTGCTCAGTCGTCGATCAGGACTAGGATCCGAGAGGCCCAGGCTGGTGATCAGCATTTGCAGTTCATTAGTAGTCAGATAGCTTCCGGGCAGCAGACCGAGATCACACGAGACGAGGAGGGTGTTATATACTTCTGAGGCAGATTATGCGTACCTCAGTCTCATCCTGTCTTACAGGAGCTACTCCAGGAGGCACACCGTTCTCGATTTGCGATCCATCCAGGTGGGACCCGTATGTATCGAGACTTGAGGCGTTCCTATTGGTGGAACGGCATGAAGAAAGACATCGCGGATTTCGTAGCTAGATGTCTTGTTTGTCAGCAGGTGAAGGCTGAGCACTAGAGACCTGCAAGGTTACTTCAGCGGATTCCTATTCCTGAGTGGAAGTGGGATCACATTACCATGGACTTTGTGGTAGGGTTGCCGAGGACACGACGAGGTCATGACGCGATTTGGGTAATCGTTGATCGATTAACCAAATCCGCGCACTTTTTAGCGATTCGGAGGACTGATCCCCTGGATCGATTGGCAGATCTGTATTGCCGAGAGATTATCAGACTACATGGTGTTCCGTTGAGTATCATTTCGGATAGAGATCCACGGTTCACGTCTCGTTTCTGGCAGAGTCTGTAGCAGGCTTTGGGCACACAGCTCCGTTTCAGTACAGCTTTCCATCCACAGACAGATGGACAGTCAGAGCGGACCATTCAGACTTTAGAGGATCTGCTGAGGTCAAGTGTTATGGATTTCGGAGGCAGTTGGGAGGACCATCTGCCGTTGGTAGAGTTTGCCTATAACAACAGCTTTCATTCGGCTATCCAGATGGCACCGTTTGAGGCGTTGTATGGTAGACCTTGTCGGACACCCGTCCTTTGGGATGAGGTTGGAGAGGCCCAGTTGTTGTGACCTCATAGAGTTCAGCAGGATGCAGAGTTGGTCCGTACTATCAGACGGAGGATGTCAGAGGCGCAGGACCGCCAGAAGAGTTATGTTGATCGGAGACGCAGACCACTAGAGTTCTCTGTTGGCGACCATGTATTTCTGTGAGTTTCACCCACGAAAGGGGTGAAGAGATTTGGCCTCAGAGGTAAGCTAGCTCCGCGGTACATTGGCCCTTTCGAGATCTTGGAGAGGATCGGAGCGGTAGCTTACCGATTGGCACTACCACCGTCCCTGTCAGGCGTTCACGATGTATTCCACGTATCGATATTGAGGATATACGTACATGACCCGACACATGTGCTGGCAGATATTCCAATTTCAGTTCAGCCTGACATTACATATGAGGAGGTTCCGGTACGGATTCTCGACCGGAAAGAGCGACAGTTGCGGAACAAGACTATCCGGCTGGTTAAAGTTGGATGGCAGCATCATTCGGACGAGGAGGCTACTTGGGAGCTCGAGGATACTATCCGAGCTCGATATCCCCATCTTTTCACTTGAGGTATGTGATTTATTTACCTTTCAGCATTTATACTCTATATCTGTTGTTAGTACTTGCTGATGGTAGATAACGAAATTTGGGGACCAAATTTTTATTATTGGGGGAGAATGTAAAATACCGAAAAATAGGCAAATATTAATAAGGAAATTTTCTGGAATTTTTGGAAATTTTTCGGGAATTTTTCGGAGCTCGTACGGACAAGTTGACGGGGATAAAAACGGGGTCCGGAAAAGCCTGTTTAGGCTACCCCATTTAAATGAGGAAAAGTTGAATTTCTTAATTCCTTTTATTTATTTATTTTTCCTTTTCTTTATTTTCTTTCCGCCGTTCTCTCTTCCTCGCCGAACCCGAGTGCTCGAGCCTCGCCGCGCGCCCGACTCCTCTGAGCCCTAACCGTCGGAGCTCTAACCGCCGGCCGCGACGGTTTTCCTCTCTCCCTCGTGCTTAATCCGTGACCAAGGGGAGAAGTCGACGCCACTCCATATTCTCTTCATCCCGGAGCCGAGCCCTAGCCGCGTTGTCGCCACTCCGACCCAGTGCCGCCGGTCCAAAGAGCCCTAGCGCCGATCACCGGAAGCCTCTACCTTCCTTCCCCTCTGATCTTCGTGTCGATCGCTCTCTCCCCCGCACGGAGCAGTGCTGACACCGGAATAGGGGTGTTGCTGTTCTTGCTGTGCTCTAGATCGCCGGCATGGAAGGGACAATTAGGACTCCGAGGGTAAGCTACCGATCCTTCCTCTTTTCTGATCTATGATTGGTGACCTAGATTGTGCCTTCTTCCTCAGTTCTTCTTGTTGTTATCGCCAGTGTAGCCCTAGCCAGTATTCAACAGCCGCTGGAACCAGTCGCCGAAGAAGGAACTGCTGATTTGAGGGTAAGCCGACCTCAATCACCTTTCCCTTTTGATTTGCCATTATGCCCTAGTTCCGGGTGCTTACTGTTCTAATGCTTGGAAATTTTCTTTGTGTTGTTGCAACAGAAGCCACAAGGTTCCTGGCAGCAACTTCGTTGTGACTTCGGCAACAAATTCTAGCATCAATAGGGGTTGTGAGAATTGAGGTAAGGTGTAGTGCAATTGTTTCTTATGTTGTAGTGTGTACTGATTTGAAGGAAAGGTTAGGAATGAGATTAGACTCAAATTTTATTGAGTTCAGGTTGACTAGGTTAGTAGCAATTTTTAATTTGAAATGTGAAATGGATTAGGTTTGGAATTAAATTAATGGTATGATTAGGGTTAAGGCAATTAACCCTAAATAATCGTTGGATTTAATTTTGGTAGGATTAATGCTATATGATTAGGGTTTTGCCCTAATTTAGTGTTAGAGATTTTTATTTAGCTATTTATGTGAGTTGTAGCTAAATAAAAATGTATATATATTGATTGGTACAGGACTTTGATTCGAGACGGTGTCTCGACGAGGGATCTATTTCGGATTTGGATCTTGTTCTTTGGAGGCGGGTACTTTTGACTTATGTCATTTGATATACATAGTAGTGAATATAACAAGTTGCATTAATTATGTTTCTTATTTATTCCGGTTAATCATTACCCGATAATTGTTACATGATTGATTGATTGTTTGTTTTGCATCTCATGTATTCCTTACCACATGCTTATAGGGGTAGTGATATACCATGCTTCACCATGTTCAGGACCTAGGTTTTATACCTTGTGTACCTTTGATTTGATTTGATTCGTTGACCTATGACGCACTTATATATATATGGATTAGGTCAGGATATGTTGTGGTTAGTGCCATGCATCATTTGCATGATTGCATGTTGTGCGATAGTTCGCTCCATTATTGTGAGCACATCGCCAGTTACATGGATCTGCACGCACCACCACTCATGGGTTAGTGGTCGATTCAGGCAGAGTGTGTTGCAGCAGAGACTCTGTTAGGCACCGTTGGTCCGCTCATGGGTAGTGTGACACAACGTGTTATCCGGCAGGGATTCCTCCCCGTCATCGTGTACCGGGAGTTGAGAGCATTGCGCTCCCCCATTTATGATTTGGGGTAGGAGGATAGGTGTACTCCGACAGCATCCCATCCACTCGGTCACTCATCAGGAGTAGTGACGACAGAGTGCACAGTTGTCACAGCCCTACCCACTCGGCCTCACTATTGTGTGAGATGATCGACTGGCGTCAGGGGTGACCAGGACGCATCATTAGCATCATATGCATGATGCATTTATTGCTTGTGTTTGTGTTTGCTGCATTTATATGCTGCATATTGTTTGGATACCCATGTTTGACATGCATACAAGATTTCTATACCACTCGGACTGTTTGTCCTTATACCCAGGTCCTGGTTAGTACAGTTTCTCTCCTGTTTACTTCAGATGCATTTTTGTCCTTATTATATCAGGAGACTGTACGCATGATTAGTGCTAGGTGTTATTTCCTTACTTTGTATATCAGTTGTACCTGCTGAGTGTTGGACTCACCCCGCCTCCATTGTGTTATTTTTCAGGTTGACGCTGTCAGGAGAGAGTTCCAGTTGCTAGTCCCCTGTCGACCATCAAGCTGTTTTTTTTATCTTTTGGTTTGTTATTTAGACTGTGATAGACTTATTCTGTTTGAGGATTTGGATATTGTATGGATTCTTATGATCGATGGATTTTCATATGGTTTAGATTTGTTCTACTACATGCCTGTCTAGACGGCAGAAGAGGTAAGTTGATCTTATCATCGGATTTGAGCTTTACGAGTGTAGTTGAGTAGGGTTGATTTCGAGTCAGGGTATTATTATTCTGTTTACTTGTTATATAAACTGCGTGGGTGATTGTTTATTTACTGTTATTATTCCAACCGCTTGTGGCTGAGGTATATGTGATATGTAGAAAGTTTCAGATTGTCCGCCATACAGGGGAGATGCTGCCGAAATTTCTTCGGACAGAGACTCCTCCGGGGCGTGACAGTACTTGTCGATGGGTTTTTAAATGGATTTGTTTTACTATATGCCTGCCTAGACGGCAGAAGAGGTAAGTTGATTTGATCGTCAGATTTGTGTTTTATGAGTGTAGTGGAGTAGGATATCGGTTTTGAGCTTTATGGGTGTAATTGAGTAGGGTGGATTTTGAGTCTTATTATCATTGCTTATTAAACTGGGTGGATGTCTATATGTTGTGGTTTGTTTATTATTGTTATTTATTCCAGCCGCATGTGACTGAGGTATATGGTGATGTAGTAAAGTTTTAGATTGTCCGCTGTACAGGGGAGATGCTGCTGAAATTTTTTCGAACAGGGACTCCTCCGGGGCGTGATAAGAAAGCAAAAAATGAAAAGAAAAAATAGGGCAGTGGAATGGAATGGGCCCACTGCTCAAAGTTCGCGTTTCTCGTTAAACAACTACTTTACGAAAAATGGTCCGATGAAATGAGGCGGGTCTAAAAAAAATGAATAGGAAGGTTTGTGTTGTATTTATTTTTAAAAACTTAATCAGGTAATTAAAAATTATCTATAATTGAATTGAGCTCGAATTTATAATTGACTAGGTTAGAGTTAAATTAAATTTTAAAAAATAGGTTGGTGTGAATAATTTAGAGTTCAATCAAATTAGATACTTTAAATTGGTTCACTCGTATTCTTGGTTATAGGGTTTTAAAATTTTTAAAGCCAAATTAGACCATTTGAATTTGATTCAATTATATTTTTATTTCATCGTTAGAGATTTTTAAAGGTGATTAAATATTTAAGCAGTGCTAAAATTTAGTATAAGGTATTTTTCTTAGCTCTCCACGTTGAAAAGTAACGGAGACTATCTTTTTTTTAAGCAATTAATACTTTTCAAAGCATAAGGTGATAACCTGCATTCAAACAGTTCAGCATCATCAACCACCACTTAAATATATATCAATAAATTATAGGGGACATTTTTTTCATGACACTATAGCTCTTTGCATAAAAAAGATCAAGCTTCCAACGAGACATTTTACATCTGCTAAAAATTAACTCCAAAACTTATTAATATTAGAGTAATCACTCATATAATGTCAACCCGTGGAAGTTATCGTCATCCCAATTAAATAAACACTTTATCATCTCCATTGAAAAGATTCTTCAATTTAAGTGATTTTTCTTGTTTGATTCAAATTTTTATATGAATTAAATTGATAAATCATAAGTTAGAGTTAAATTAAATTAAAAAATTTAGGTTGGTGTGAATAATTAGTACTCAACAAAATTAGATAATTTAAATTGGTTCGACTGTATTCTTCATTATATATTTTAGGGTTTTAAATCGAGTTAGATAATTTGAATTTGATTCAAATTATATTTTTAGTTCATTTAAATTAGAATCTTTTAAAAGTGATTATATGTTTAAAGAGTTTAGAGTCCAGATTTATTTTAAGGTATTTTTCGTAGCAATTGATGTAGTCCATATTAAAAAGTCCTATCACTATTTTTTTTTTGGTGGCTATTAATGCTTTTGTTAGAAGTTATCATCGTCCAAATTTAAAAAGACAATTGAAGTGATTTTTATATGATTTAAATTGATAAATTGAATATACTATTTTTAAAGACTTTTTTAAAATACAATATTACATAATAAAATTAGGATTAAAAATGAATAGGTTAGAATGATTAAAAAATTTAAAACTTTATTTTAATAAGATTCTTGATTTTTTTTTTGTTTGATTTATTGATAAATCATAATAAGACCAATTGAATATGTTATTTTCAAGAACTTTTTATAATAAAATATTACATAATAAAATTAGAATTAAAGTATGTTAGAATGATTAAAAAATTAAAAACTTTATTTTAATAGTTGATCGTGTAAGTATCTTGATTAGTTTTGATGTGATCAACTAAGTTAAGTTAGATCTTACGATTTTGATATCTTATATCTGAGTGTGCAAGAATTTAAGAACACAAGAAGTTAAGCGGAAGATATTGGAAGCGAGAAGGATGACACTAAACGCAAGTCGACAGACTCGGTGCATCCGATAAATGAGGAGCTGCAGAATAGTACACTAATGGACGAGAAGGATGTGCGTGACACATCGGAGGAACAAGAAGCTAGGGAGGAATCCTGCTTCAGGAGAAGGTCGAAGTTGGGTTTGGGTGAACTCAACTTCGGATGACAAGAGCATCACCCAAGCAAATGCGAGGAAAAGAATGGTCAATGTTGTAATTGATCATTCAATGAACAGTGCTAGAGGTGCCTCCAATGACTTTAGAGGCACCTCCAGCATTAGCAACATTTTTGCCAAGTTCAAGATCTGAGGCACCTCCGACGGACCTAAGGCACCTCAAATAAACAGTACCTGAGGCCCCTCAGCTATCTGGAGGCGCCTCAGATGAACAGTGTCTGAGGTGCCTCTAATCGATTGGAGACGCTTCGAGTGAAGAATAATCGCAGTTATTGTTAGCAAGGATAAAGTTTTATCCACTTGGAAGCACCTCGGATGTCTTTGGAAGCACCTTAGAGCCACTTCAGCACAATGGTAATTTTTCTTAGGAGGCTATAAATAGCCCTCTACAGGTAGGAATCATCCATCAATCACTATATTCATTTCTATAATAGTTGTTTAGCTTTCAAAGTCTGTAAGAGACTATTTCGCTTTCACGAAGGATATTTTTAGTGGAGTTTTCAACCGTCGTAGATTAACGACCATCTACATTGTAACTAAGTAAATCTTTTGTCCTCTTTCAATACCTATTTTATGCATTTCTTTTTTATTGTCTAATTGTGCATCCTTGCTAAGTTCAAAAGCAAGAAATTGATTCTAATTTTTATTGCAAAGTTATTCACCCTCCCTCTAGCCGTTCTCCAATAGTCTAATAAATCATACTTGTTATCCATTATATAATTAGATATTTATTTGTTACTATATTATTTAATTATTTTCTCTTTGCATATGTGGGTGATCTTCTTGCTTCTTTACACATTATGCTTGATAGGTAATGAAAATCTTATAATAGCATTTTTAAGGAATATGAACTACCTTAAAACACTAAAAAATTAAGATATAAATAAATCTCAATTAAATTAACATAATATTAAATGAACTACTTGTAGTACAGCTCTTCAACTATACAATCTAAAAGAGATATATAACTACTTATAATTAATTTAGAGTTTTAACTTCACCCTTTAAAATATTTGAATCACTATTTGTATTCTAAAGTTTCGATTTCGTCCTTTGACATAGTTTCATGACTACTTGTACTTTATAGCTTTGACTCCAACTTGTAGAGAATTACACGACTATTGTATAGACTTTTAGCTCTATCCTATGAAAGAGTTATATGTTCATTATGCTAAATTAGCAAAATAATGAATGTCAAATCTTAGCTCCGTGCTAAAAAAAGGATATTTGAGTCATTTTGCATGTCTATCCCTCGAATGTTTCAAATATTTTACATGAGATGTCTATCCCTCGAATGGATTATGGATCATTTATTTATTTATTTTTGTAAGGTACATCTGTAGGTGCATTGTGGATTATCATTCACCTTGTATATATATTTTGTGAATAAATCAAAACCAAGAATACTAGTACCCTATTACATTCTTTAATATATTTTATTGGAATAATATCTCGTATCTTTAATATATTTTCCTATAAGCATAATTGGTCCATCAAAATGGGTATAGTGAATTGGATACAGGATAATATATTTAATTTTGTAACACAAATCATATTTTGTTTAAACTGTAATTCTTTATACTAAAAGTTTTGATAGCTTCCTTTTTGTTTTTAATATTGATAGAATTATATACCTCCATAAATATAATTTTATTATATTTTATTTGGCATAGTGCATAACTATGCTTTAATCAAAATCTAATCATTACCCATCCTATTCCTATAACAAGGTGGACGAGTGTGGAGGGGTGCCTAGGGTGAACACATCACTTTTTACCACAAGGTAGACGAGTGTGTAGAAAAAGTCCTCGTAAGTTTGGAAATTGAATGCAAGACAAGGAAAGTCCAAAAGGTTATGAACTAGCTTCTTGGTAAGAAGAGTTCGTGTAGGTCGGAAGACTGGATACAAGGCAAGGAAAGTCTAAAAAAGTCGAGGACCTGATTGTTGGCAAAAATAAGTCCAGGTAGGTCGAAAGATAGAATGCAAGAAAGCTGAAGAACGTCAAGGACCAGATTCTCGACAAAAGGTGGAAACCCGAGTAAATCGCGAGATCAGATGCAAAGGTAGATGAAAGCCCAGAAAGAAGAAAACTCCAAGCACAAAAGTCCAGGTAATAGGAGGTTCATCTAACA
This sequence comes from Zingiber officinale, assembly GCF_018446385.1. NCBI lineage: Eukaryota > Viridiplantae > Streptophyta > Magnoliopsida > Zingiberales > Zingiberaceae > Zingiber > Zingiber officinale. The sequence continues at coordinate 46,210,102 of NC_055989.1, read as the reverse complement.
CGAGGTACTTGGAACATGAGGTTAGAAAAGTTTAGACAAGTTTCAGTCATTAGAATGGTCGAAATCAAGATATTAGTCAATTGGTGCCATCAAGCAATCAATTGATACATTGTAATTGTGAAAGAGGTTTGTGTTTAAGGATGTAAGGGTGAAATACCCTGAATAAGGGTTAAGCAATCAATTGTTAGTATAGAACAATCAATTGTTAAACCATAAACCCCGAATTAGGGTTTTGCCACGTCAATCGATTGACGAGCTAAACCTAGAATTTGGGTTTTGCTCAGAAACGTCAACAATCAATTGCTATGATTACGACAAATGATTGCTAATCAATTTTTTATTATTATTAAAAGGAAATTTCATATATAGAAAGGAACCATAATATAAGGGGGAACAAACCTGACCTTACTACATATCACAAGACTCCAAATATTTACATGTATATTTCAACTAAGACCACTCCTCCCCATACTTACATTCCAAGATCTCAAAACAAAAGACTTTACTTACGAACTGATTTGTATCTTCAAATAAACCACCCAGTGAACACTTAAGAATATGACATCAAACTCACATTAATAAATCCAGAGCACAGAAAAGAAAACACATCCAAAATTTCCAAAAGATCAAACATAGCTCCATTTTTACATGATTGCTAATCGATTTAGAGTGAATACCCCCAAATCGATTGGGTAGTTCAACTATTGTTAATATTGCTCAAATGCATCATCAATCAATTGGTACTAAGTTTCTAGCGAACAGAATGTTTTCAAATCGATCTAGAAACAGAATGTCTCCAAATCGATCAGGCAATTTGACTACTAATCTTGAACAATTGGAAAAGGTGTGTACTTAATAGATGTAAAGTTGGTGAATAATTAATTTAGTGCTTGAGCTAATTTAATCCTGGCTTTTCAGTTAGTTTATGCAGCTTAAAATTTATGTGGATTTAAATTGCACGTGTTGAACAATTGTTCATACTGAAAGTGCCTTTATTGTAGTATTTATTGCATTTTGTAGCGATCACATACAGAAAAGATATATAGCACTGCGACAGGCACTGTCTCAACAAATTCCTCAAACAAAATCAACATCAGCTACTACGGTGAAACCCAGCATAGCCCCACCAGGGTCGAACATTAGGAACAGTAAGTAAAGACAACTATTCCTCATCCATCAGAGGCTACAACCAAAGTTCCATCATCATCGAGTCAATCGAACACCGAAACTACTGCCCTTCAAACAGCCACAGGTGAAAAGGAAACACAACGGGTTGCAATTGCCAAACAAAGTGGTAGCAAAAAAGAAAATCAAGATCAGGCCAGATCCCTGGTCCAAAAAAAGTGAATTAGGAGATGGACCATTTGTAATTACAACCAACTGGATCATGATCCGGCCGCGATCCCTCCCTGGTTTCACCGTTCTCCCTAAATTATAGTTTGGGTCGGGTGACCTCCCCCCCTCAGCGTCCAACAGCCTGGCCACTTGCCTACCACCGGCAGTCACCCGTCCTGACCAAACTATAACTTGGGAGAACGATGAACCCAGAGAGGGATCGTAATCAATTAGGACTGAATCACGATCACGATCCGACCGTAATTATAAATCGTTCATTTCCTGATCCACTTTTTTTTGGACCAGAGGATCTAGTCCCACAAGATCAGAGTCCTCATCTTGAAGAGAAGCCTACCTATAGAGGGGGCTAGCTATACGTGTGACTTGTGCTAGGTTGAGAATCGAGGTGGTACTTCTGTCACATTGGGAATTCATTTAACTAGGACTAATTCGAGACAATCTCATATGAGATTGTAAATAACTTTAAAAATCTTGTTAGGCTGCTTGTTGGGAAACTATTCTTTGATTGTTTTGATGTCTGATGGTTAGTTGCATTTGAACAAGCTCATGATTCTCTTAAGATTGAAGGAAAGAAATGAATTTTCTGATTTAAATGTATGGGCCGAAGAGGATAGTTGTAGGGAATCACACTTTGAACAAATTGGAGACCGGGATTGTGCAACTTTCTCTTCTGTATGGTTTTCTGGATGCAACCATTAGTATGTCTTCTCTTGTATGGCATAGAGAAATTGTGAATGAATCAAAAATTAATAATTCCTTGAGAATTTCTTATTCTAGATTTTAAATATTTTGACATTGTAACATACTATTTTGAAATTAAATTCCTATTTTAATTTGATAAGATGTGCTTTATTTTTACTTCAGCTATATCAATAAAAATGATCAAAAATCAAAATGTTGTCCCTCAGTTGACAAGAAGTTTACCATAAGCAATCCTTGTATTTTGTCACCAATTTCATCAATAGTTTTTACCTATTTCCCATTTTATTTATATGATCCTTGTCATTCCAACTATTGCTTGATAAAATTCTCTCAAACCCTTACAAGTTTAAATATGTAATCTCCAAGGAAAACACCTTGATACTATCAACAATATTGGTGCAGTTTAGCACTAACGGTCTAATTCGGATTTTGATGAATGACAAGTAAAAAAGTTAGGTTTTGTTGTGATCTAACGATTTGATCAAGTGTGCAGGAAATCCAGCTAGGTCAACGGGCCGACCAGATAGCTAGTACAAAGTCTAGATAGGTCGATGAGCTGATCGAATATCTGACGAGAAATCTAGCTAGGTCAACGAACCGACCGGATAGCTGGTATGAAGTCTAGATAGGTCGACGGGTTGACCAGATATCTGGCAAGAAGTTAAGCCTAGGTCAACGGACGGACCGGATAGTTGGCATGAAGTTCAGATAGGTCGATGGGCTGATCGGATGTCTGACACTGATAAGTTAAGGTAAGTCACTAGAGGAGAGTGACCACGCGGTTGAAGGGACAGTAGTCCCGGTCAAGAAAATTCTATATATTTTATGTTGGGTCACTACTTTAATAATACATTTGTAATGAAAATGGTGCTAAAGTTGTTGAATTTTGTTTTAAAAATTCAAAGCATTTTTTGGAGTGTTTTTAGTCCCACATTGCTAAGTGGAGAAGCTTGGAAGGGCTTATATAGGAAGCTCTTCCATCCTTGCTTAGCAATGATAAGAGGACCTACACGCATGCGCGGGCCAAGCCTAAATCGAGTGGATTTGGGGGGTTCGAGCCGGAAATCCATAAACCGGGCTTCACGTGCGCGATTAACGCGCGCAGGGGGGAGGGGGGGGGGTGCAAATCCCCAGCCCGTGGGCCTTGCGCTCACGGGCGGCCCGATCTATTTTTGTTGGTTTGGATCAGTCTGAACCAAACCAGTTTGGTTTCCGGTTCTGATTCGAACTTCGGTTTTGGTCCGCGTGAGGAAGCGAAGCAGCGCTTCGGTTCTGTCCGCGTCGCGTGAGGATGCGAAACAACGCATCCGCGCGGGAGAAGAGGTAGCAGAAGCAAAGTGTGCGTCCCTCCTCTGCACTGCTTCAAGTGTATAAATACACTTCCTCACTTCCTTCTCAATTCACTCCAGAAAGCATAGCATTCCTTCTCCCTTGCTTTCTACTTCTTCTTCTTCTTCTTTCTTTCTGAGTTCTGAGGCTTGGTTCGCGATCTGAGGTTGAGTCCGCGTGCGGTGCTCGTTTTGGATTGCACCTACGAGCGACGCAAGCGGTTGTCGGATCTTGGGAGGATTTTACCGGAGAGCCTCTGCACCGTGGGCGGCAATCAATTCTCTAAAGACAGTCGGCACATCCGACGCTTCGACCGGAGATACACAATTTCTTAACCCTTACTGTTATTAACGTTTATTGTCTGCTCGTCATTTATTGGTGCAATTATAGATTACTGTATTAGCATAATTAGTTCTATTACAGTTATTACAATTTTAGAGAATTGATTGTAGCATCAATAAACATGATGAACGATAGGGTAACGGGGTCCGATGAGGCTAGCGCCCGACCCGAAAGATTTTTCGGGCAAAACTTCGGACGTTGGCAACAACGAATGAAATTTTGGCTCACTACGCTAGGGCTATTCTCCGTTATAGAAACAGACCCTCCTTCATCCAATGAAGAGGAACCTGCCCGTAGTGCTACCTTAAAGAGGTTTAAGCAAAGGGATTATCTCTGTCATGGGAGAATCCTATCTGCCCTCTCAGACGCACTATTTGATGTGTACTGTTCAACCGATTCAGCTAAAGAGCTGTGGAAATCTTTGGATAAAAAATACAACTCTGAAGATTCTGGTTTAGAAAAGTACACTGTGGCAAAATTCCTAAACTTCAAAATGGTTGAAGGCAAATCTGTGATAGAGCAGACACATGAATTCCAAGTCCAAATTCATGGTCTTGCTGAAGGAGATATTCCATTACCTGAAAAATTTCAGGTCTTGTCAATCATCGAAAAATTACCTCCGAGTTGGGAAGATTTTGGCATGACTCTTAAACATCGGAGAGGTAAAATCTCTCTCGAAGATTTGATGATTGCCTTAAATATCGAAGAAGAACATCGGAAGCAACATAAAAATGATGATACAAGAATGCCTATGGATTTTATTCCAAAGGCAAATGTAGTAGTCTCATCTGACAAAAAAAAATTCAAAAATCAGAAAATGAAGAACAAGATGAAACCCAACCCAAAGGTTCAAAAGAAAGCTGGAACTAAACCTAAGCCTTGTTGGGCATGTGGACAGGTTGGACATTATGCCAAATTCTGCCCTAAGCGAAAGGACAAGAACCAAAGCAATACGTCCAACACCAAGGCACAAGTAAATGTCGTGACTGCTAGTGACGACACCAGCGATAGGTTTGTTACCTTCAAACCTGAACTAAACTTGATCTATCAACCCAATGAATGGTTAGTTGATACAGGTGCTAATGTACACTGTTGTGCTGATCGCTCTGCCTTCCTTACTTATCAGGTAATTGAAGGTACTTCCGTGACCATGGGGAACCATTCTGCAGCCAGGGTGTTTGGGATAGGACAAGTTGACCTGAGGTTCACCTCTGGAAAAGTCCTGTCACTGCATGAGGTGTATCATGTTATAGCGGTCCGTCGGAATTTGATTAGCGGATCAAAGTTAGTTCGTGCTGGTTATGAGTTGAACTTCAAATGTAATAAAGTTGTAATATTACATTTAGGAACCTTTATTGGAAAAGGTTACCTTAATGAAGGTTTATTTAAACTCAATGTAGAAAATGCTACTTTAAATAAAACTTCTAATATTGGTTGTTCATATAACATTGAGTCTTATGATATGTGGCATGACAGATTAGGATATGTCAATTTTAATACCGTAAAAAGGATGATGAATCTTGACATGATCCCTAAGCATGCTATAAATGATAAGAAAAAATGTGAAATTTATGTGCAATATAAACAACCCCGTAAACCATTCAAATCAGTTGATAGAAATTCTGATATTTTAGAATTGATTCATACTGACTGTTGTGAGTTTAACGGTGTAATAACGAGAGACCATAAAAGGTATTTCATTACCTTCATTGATGACCACTCTCGTTATTGTTATTTTTATTTGCTAAAAACCAAGGATGAAGCTTTAGATAAATTTATGATTTTTAAATCTGAAGCTGAGAATCAAACCGATAAAACTATTAAGAGGTTAAGGTCTGATAGGGGTGGAGAATTTATGTAACGACCCGCCTTCTAGGTACTAAGCTGTAAGGCCGATCGCTACAGTTATGCTGTGCTAACTGTGCGGAAAACTGATCTAATTTAAATTTTAGTTGCTAACTGATAACTGTTCCTGGTTCTACATGTACTGAAGGATGTAATCTAAAGTATACCTAACATATACTACATCCCCTATGGTCAAGGAGCGAGATAAACGTTCTCCGGCTATTATCAGACCTCCCAATCGATCCGTTGATCGATTGGGACGTCGGATCGATCCAGGAATCGATTCAGCCGGCTACTGTACGCGGGACATAAATTGGATCGATCCAGTGATCGATCCAGCACGCTACTGTGCTCGGGACGATATTCTGGATCGATCGGCTGATCGATCCAGACTGACCGATCGATCCAGGGATCGATCCCCGAACCTTCTGTTCGCGACAGAAATTGCTGGATCGATCGGATGATCGATCCAGAAACCTACTGTTCGCGGAGCAAGTTGCCCGATCGATCAGCTGATCGATTGGGACCCCCCAATCGATCCACCGATCGATTGGGGTGTCTGATTTCGCACTGAAACTCTGATTTCAGCACTAGTTCGTGCCAAAACCTCACACTACAACTATCTAATGCATAATAAACACTCTAATAACATATGACTAGCAATCTAACTTGTTATAGTGCATGGTTCTTTAATTTCTAGCATTGAACAACTTAAAATGCATAAAAAGCAAAATACTGAAGTTCATAATCCTAAGCTAGAATGTTTAAGTCCCCTAAAGATCTTTGATTCCAGTTCCTGCCACACACACCATCTTTGCATTGCCCTCCCTCTGTTAGTCCATCTTTCCTTTACCTTTATCTGCAGTATAAGGAAAAGTAGAATCTGTAAGCTTAAAGCTTAGTAAGAAACCATCTACCTCACAAAAACATGCATTCGGTGCAATATGGTTTTTAAAGCATGCTATTTGAAATTATGCACTGAACTTGCTAAGTCATGGTATATTGAAATCATAAAGCACAACACATGAGCATGACATAAGCACTGATCATATCGTAGCAAGTAATAAAAGCACTGAACTGAACATAAGCTAAACTAACTGGAACTAAATCTGTCACTAGAAACAAACTCAACTAGCATAATTGATTTTGAGTTTTGAAATCTAATACATAATAGGTGAAAATACTAAACATGCTGTTGGGCTGTGTGCGCATCCCTACTAGACCCGGGGTTGCAAGTCCCGAATTTAGCAGGGTTGTCTAGGCTATCTGAACCTAGGGACGACTGTGGGAGTCCAACCCAATGGATATCTAATCTAGTACAGTGCCACTGAAAATAAAATACTGATATCTATAGCTAACTGATATAACATGCTGTTTCTAGGTTATCTGAACCTAGAGCTAGGTTATCTGAACCTAGAGGCGACTGTGGGAGCCCACCCATTGGACCGTAGTCCCATAAAACTGAACTAAACTAATGTGCTGGTTTAAATGCCTCTAATGCATCCAACTGAGCTATTAAACATAACTGAGGTGGTATTTAGCTACACTAACATTTTACCGAACACTTGGTGTGCTCCAACTCTCTCCTCTAATGGGGAGATCACCTCTAGGCACCCGACAACATCTAGAATCTCCAACTAAAGGGGAACGACGTGTCCGGCCCGTCTAGAGGTGTTCAACTAGATCCCTAAATCCTCGAGGAGGGTTAAAACACACCCTATGTGCCGAAAAACCTGCATATAGCTAAATCTAACAGTATGCAATCAAACGAAAGCTATTATACTACAGGTGAGGGGTTTCTTACCTCTTGATCGTAATTTCTTACGATTCTATTCGCTAGAGTTCTGGTGGAGATGATCCTCTCGACGATCCGATCACGTCTTCGTGTTCCTCTCGCGGAGAAGAACCTCTTTTTTGTTGGAGTCGTCGCCGGAAGGTGAACCGAGGGCCCTTGGGGCTTGGGCGCCGAGAGAAGAGGAGGAAGAGGAGTGGGCGGCGGTGAAGGGTTTTGGGAGAGGGATAGGTCACGGTGGAATTGATATTGCCGAACCAAGTTAATCAAAATAACCCAAACCCACTTAAACCTCCTATTTATATCAAGTGGTAATTCCGGTCCAACTCTAATATAAATATAAACGTTTCTCCTTTCTCTCAGCACGGCCCTGCTGGGTTCAACTGGTTACTAACATTATCCCTTACACCATAGGTCTCGGGTTCGATTTCCGCCTAAGCTATTTGCGGTTCTAATTATTTTTGCTACTTCCGCTCCTCGGAAAATTCTGGAAAAATATCTAAAAATTTCATAAAATCATACTATATTTCTAAAACAGTTTTGAGAATTTTCAGGCGTTACAATTTACCTCGAACCTGTTTCAAAAATTTTGTCAAGATACAGGTATAATCCATGAGGTAACTGCTCCATATAGTCCTCAATCCAACGGTATAGCAGAACGAAAAAATCGAACCCTTGAAGATATGATTAATTTCATGTTAGGCAGTTCTGGGTTACCCAACTTTATGTGGGGGGAGGCTCTATACACTGCATTCCATGTGCTAAATAGAGTCCCAATGAAGTCAAGGGATAAAACCCCATATGAGCTTTGGAAAGGTCGAAGGACAAGTTTGAAATACCTTAAAGTGTGGGGGTGCCTGGCAAAGGTACTAGTACCTGAACACAGAAGGAAAAAACTTGGTCCAAAGACTGTAGATGGTATTTTCTTGGGTTATGCTCAAAATAGTATTGCATATAGGTTCCTGATTATTAAATCAGAAATTCCTGGAATAGATGCAAATACTATTGTAGAACTTCGCGATGCTATATTTTTTGAGGATATATTTCCTATGAAGACGAGAACACCTCAATCTAGTATTTCTACTAGAAGTGAGCCTTCTTCCGTAGAGGTCCCATTATCCGTAGTGGGTACACCTTCCTCAAGTCACTCTAGACTAGATGAATCTAGTGAGTATACAGAACTGAGAAGGAGCAAGAGGCAACGTGTGTCTACGGATTTAGGCCAGGACTTTATCACCTATAATATAGAAGGTGACCATGTGACATATAGAGATGCTATGGCTTCTCCTGAAGCTAAGCACTGGAAAGAGGCCATTAAAAGTGAAATGGACTCTATTATCTCTAATGCCACTTGGGAGTTGGTAGATTTACCTCCTGGGTGTACCACTATAGGATGTAAATGGGTGTTTAAGAGAAAACTAAAGCCTGATGGGCCAGTAGATAAATTCAAAGCCCGCTTAGTTGCTAAGGGATTCAAACAAAAAGAAGGGATTGACTATTTTGATACTTATTCTCCTGTTACTAGAATTACTACAATCCGAGTGTTAATCGCATTAGCATCCATATATCATCTTGAGGTCCATCAAATGGATGTCAAAACGGCATTCCTAAATGGAGATCTAGAAGAAGAGATATATATGGATCAGCCTGAGGGATATGTAGTCTCTGGAAATGAGAATAAAGTCTATAGGTTAGTCAAATCTCTTTATGGTTTGAAGCAAGCCCCAAAGCAGTGGTACGAAAAATTTGATAGAGCTATGCTATCGTTTGACTTTGAAGTAAATGACTCTGATAAATGTGTGTATGCTAAAATGAAAGGTGATAATTGTATTATCCTATGTTTATATGTAGATGATATTCTACTATTTGGAACTAATCTTTCAATTATTAATGAGACTAAGGCCCTCTTAAGTGGTAAGTTTGATATGAAGGATATGGGTTGTGCTGATATGATTTTAGGGCTGAAGTTGACTCGTTCAACTGATGGAATAACAATTTCTCAGTCACTCTATGTTGAGAGAGTATTAGAGAAATATGGTTATAGCCAAGTTAAATCTATTGTCACACCATATGACCCTTCAAAAACTCTCCACAAGAATAATAGTGGTGTGGCAGTGTCTCAATTAAGATACTCACAAATAATAGGTAGTCTAATGTATTTAGCTAATTGTTCTAGACCTGATATTTCTTTTGCTATAACGAAATTGAGCAGGTTTACCAGCTGTCCGGACAGAACACATTGGGATGCATTAGACAGAGTACTCAGATACCTAAAAGGTACTATATCCTTGGGCTTGTGGTATGGGAGATTCCCTGCAGTCCTGGAGGGATATAGTGATGCTAGTTGGATAGCAGACACTGCTGAGTGTAAAGGCGTTATTGGTTATGTCTTTACACTTGGAGGCGGTGCAGTTGCTTGGAGGTCTGTTAAACAGACGATTATATCCCGTTCTACATCTGAGGCAGAATTGTGTGCTTTAGATACCACAGTAACTGAAGCTGATTGGCTTAAGGGTCTTCTTTCAGAAATTCCCTTGATGGTAAAGCCAATACCTTCTATGTCAGTACACTGTGATAATCAAACAACAATAGCTCAGATTAGAAGCTCCAAGTATAACCAGAAACAGAAGAGACATGTACGAATAAGATTGAAGTCTATTCGTGAGCTAGTGTCTCTTGGAGTGGTGTCATTGGACTTTGTAAGTTCAAAAGATAATATTACTGATCCACTCACAAAAGGACTTGATTCTGAGAAAATCAAGAGATCCAGTAAGGGAATGGGACTAAGGCCTGTCCTGGTTTCATCTATAGCGGCAACCCAACCTATCTGATTGGAGATCCCAAAAAGTAGGTTCAATGTGGTATAAACAAGCTATAAGGGTGAAACGTAAGCATCAAATTAATTGAGATGTAATCTCATAGTCTCTTCCCTGGATAGATGCTTGACTGCTAGTAAGGATGAGCTTAGGAGCTCTTAATGAGTTCAAGGTCTTAATGACAGAATGCTTGCAGTACATCCTTGGAGAACTCACCTATGTGAGTGTAACTGTGAGGCCGCAGTGTGGGGGGTCTAGGCAACTCTCCTTAGCACTTATGAAACAAGATTCGGTGGCATGGCCGTAATGCACCAATCCAGAAGGATTCAACCGTCGCCAGTGATGAATTGTTACCAATTGATCTTCACATATAAAAGGTTTAAGATCAAGACTCTGTTCTCTTCAAACCTATGTGAATAAGATTGGTGTACTTAGGTGAAAATTCAAACCGGAAGGTATTTTCACTGAAAGCTCATTGCAACCAAGCCTCAGAACATATTTTTGTTTTTGACTAAAATGATTTGAATTTGTGGGGGATTGTTGAATTTTGTTTTAAAAATTCAAAGCATTTTTTGGAGTGTTTTTAGTCCCACATTGCTAAGTGGAGAAGCTTGGAAGGGCTTATATAGGAAGCTCTTTCATCCTTGCTTAGCAATGATAAGAGGACCTACACGCATGCGCGGGCCAAGCCCAAATCGAGTGGATTTGGGGGGTTCGAGCCGGAAATCCATAAACCGGGCGTCACGTGCGCGATTAACGCGCGTAGGGGGGGTGCAAATCCCCAGCCCGTGGGCCTTGTGCTCACGGGCGGCCCGGTCTGTTTTTGCTGGTTTGGTTCAGTCTGAACCAAACCAGTTTGGTTTCCGGTTCTGATTCGAACTTCGGTTTTGGTCCGTGTGAGGAAGCGAAGAGCGCTTCGGTTCTGTCCGCGTCGCGTGAGGATGCGAAACAATGCATCCGCGCGGGAGAAGAGGTAGCAGAAGCAAAGTGTGCGTCCCTCCTCTGCACTGCTTCAAGTGTATAAATACACTTTCTCACTTCCTTCTCAATTCACTCCAGAAAGCATAGCATTCCTTCTCCCTTGCTTTCTACTTCTTCTTCTTCTTCTTTCTTTCTGAGTTCTGAGGCTTGGTTCGCGATCTGAGGTTGAGTCCGAGTGCGGCGCTCGTTTTGGAGTGCACCTACGAGCGACGCAAGCGGTTGTCGGATCTTGGGAGGATTTTCCCGGAGAGCCTCTGCACCGTGGGCGGCAATCAATTCTCTAAAGACAGTCGGCACGTCCGACGCTTCGACCGGAGATACACAATTTCTTAACCCTTACTGTTATTAACGTTTATTGTCTGCTCGTCATTTATTGGTGCAATTATAGATTACTGTATTAGCATAATTAGTTCTATTACAGTTATTACAAAAGTTAACCTTGAAACTTTACCGATGTAGAAAAGAAAAGATATAGGTATAAGAAAACACATATCTCTAGCTTGATGCCCACACAAGAACCAATGTAGCTTCATAAATTCAAGAGATATATCAAGTCTTCCATAAGAATTCAGCAACACAAGTAAATTTGATTGTATTCAAAAGAAACAAGCCGCAGCCACCTAAAATAGAATTTGGCAAATCTGTCAGAAATTGCAGTGGACAAATCCGGCTCAAAAATAAAACAACATGTAAATTTAAAGACAACATGGAAATTTCCACAAACCAAACAATTCATGCATTTTAGAAGCACAGGAATCAAAACAGTCTTTTTGAAACAGAAAACTAAACTTCAACACCATAACAGTTTAGTATAGTTTTATTAAACTGAAAACATCAGCACCATAACAGTTCACTATAGTAGGTTGACTTACAAACCAATGAACCAAAATTTCAACTCCAAGAAAGGAAATCGAGTGAAAGAAATCCATTGTTATCCTTAGAGAATCCCTGGGTTTAGCAGTACCATCAGTCCACCAAGTGGCGACCAATCCAGCACAATATTTCATCCAAAAGGAAGCTTGATATTAAGTAGTAGTGGCGAACAAATAAGCATCTTTAACATATATATTTGCTTCCAAAAACTTAAAAATCAAATTTATAATAAACAATAATAATTTTAATCTAGAACAAATATTGATTGTTGAGTTTCAAAGTACTTTATTTAGGACCATGGATCGTGAATATTCAACTTCTACTTGAAGTTATAATTCCTAAAAACCTACTAAATTTTTTGGACACAAAAGGTTAATTCAGCAAACTCTAAATGAAATCAATGAACCACAAACCCCTAAGAAGGGCCAAGGGTGTCACACTAATTCATATCTTCAATATTATTGGAGCATATTTAGTTAATGTGAAATAGGGAATGAATTAGCTAGGTTCTAAAAAAAATAGAGTATGATTATAATAAAGCACTGATTGCACAAATATACAAGCAAAGTTGTAATCTCTATAGTATAGGATATGCAAATTCAAGATTAAGCTAGAATAGCATTAAAAAAACACCTATAGATCTAGATGGTCATTCAAGATCTTAAAATGACTTTTGAAGCCATAAATAGTCTACCTAAGCATCAGTTTACAAGAATGAATTCAAAAGAGTAGGCATCAACAGAAACAAAGGGAAAAAGAAGATGAAGCCAAAAGATAAATTAATTCAAGCAGTTTATGTATCAAAAAGTTTAGATTATGGTACAATCGTAATACAATCCACTACAAGAAAAGTCTAAAAACTAATAAATTCAATGGAGGAACAACAATACTTTATCACCACCAAATGAATATACAAATAAGATTATACAAACTTAATGCGAGAATACCTGAACTAGAAGATAATGTTGTCAAGTATTTTAGCTAGGCTTGAAACATTAGTATTTAGAAATTCTACGCCACCAAATATTACGTAGTCCTCAATGATACTTATAGTCACCTGCAATCATCTAATGATATAAAATAAGATGAATCATATCAAACATAATATCAAATGTAGAGCCCAGAATATCACAGCCAAAAATAAGAATATCTAGATAAATATATATGACCGGGTAAGGGAAATCGATCCTAGAGCCAATCCCACGACCATGAAGATAATAATAATAAGAAGAATGCCTGGAATGCCTGAGTACTAACTCTAATCTGATCGGGAGAGAAGCTCAATCCCATTGTTAAGAATAAAAATGATGAAATATCTTAATACAAATTAGAATTCGACTAAGGAGAAGAGCTCGATCCCACGACCATGAAGATAATAATCATAAGAATGCATAGAATACCTGAATATCAAATATAATCCAATCGATGAGAGGTGCTCGATCCCACTGCCATCGAGATAATAACAATAAGAATCTTACCGAGGAGAGAAGCACGATCACACGGCTAAAAATAAAAATACATGCCCAGAATACCGATTATAATCCAATCGAAAGGAACTCAATCCCACGATCATAAAGATTAAAACTAAATGAATGTTTGGAATACTTGAATATCGATTATAATCTTACTAGGGAGAAAAGCTCGATCCACAACCATGAAGATAATATAGAATGACAAGAATACCTGAATTACTGAGTACATATTATAATCCAATCAGGAAGAGGAGCTCGTTCAATGGCCACAAATAAGAATCCATAAAATATTTGAATACCAATTATAATCCAATCGGAGAGATGAACTTGATCCCATGGCCATTAAATATAATAAGCATAAAAATAACCAAAATACCTAACTATCAATTATAATCCAAACGGAAAGAAGAGTTTAATCCCACAATCCTGGAAGATAATAAGCATAAGAATATCTAGAATACCAAATATTGATTATAATGCGACAGAGAGAGGAGCTTGATTGCACGCCATGAATAATAATAAGAATGTTTTGAATACCAAAATATTTTGTTTGGACAGGGAGAAGAATGATCAGAATAGCAATTCAAAAGTATGATTTACCTTCCAACAATAAGGTCATTATACCTTTAATCGATGCTAAATTTGAAACACACACATATATTATAGTGATAGAAAAGAAACAACTTTTCACTCTTGCCATCTAGGGGTTGAACTTCAATAGCATGGTATGCACCCACATCATCAACAAATGAGAGAGACATTTAAAGTTAATATGAGTTTCAAATTCCAAAAGAAAGATGAGAAGAATCCATGTTAAGTTACAAAATACCTTCAATATACTTAGCATAATCATCATCTAAATAAAGTACCCACTACAATCTTCTAATAAAGTACCCACTACAAAAAAGAAAAAAATGTTGTAGAACTAAATTCAGTTGTCAATAATTCAAAAAGGAAAAAAATGTTGCAATATTTTTCAAGGTCGAAAATTAATACATATACCTCTAAATTACAACTTCTTATTCCATTGATTGAATACCCACTAGAATGAAGTTACCTTCTAGGACAAGTTGTTGGACCCCGTGGGTATTTTGATGTGATCAACCAAGTTAGTTGGGTCCTGCTTTGTTATTTGATCCCTGTGTCTAAGTGTGCAGGAACTTAGGAGCGCAGGAAGTTGAGCGGAAGACGCAGCTAGCGAGAAGGACGGCACGGGAAGGGAGCCGACGGGCTCGGTGCGTCTGAAGGACAAGAGAGCTGCGGAAGAGTACTCCGGTGGACGAGAAGGACGTGCACGGCGTTCGAGGGACGAGAAACCGAGACGGAAGCCTGCTCGAGGAAAAGGCCGGGAATTGGATTCGGGTGAGCCCTATTCCGGTTGGCTGCAATCACCCAAGCTATCAGAGCATCGGAAGCCAAAATGAAGTCAAAAGGAGCTGGAAAGCTAGCTGGAGGCGCCTTCAACGAAGTGCTGAAGGCGCTTGTGCTGCCTGCCCAGGCGCCTCCATCACCTTGAACGCGCCTCAGACAGTCCGAGGCGCCTCCAAGGCTATTTGAGGCGCCTCAGACCTGGGCAAAGTGATCGTTTACAATTGGATAGAGTTCTATCCGGTCAAACCAATGGAGGCGCCTTGAACCCCTTTTGGAGGCACCTTCAACACCCGAGATAGATTTTCCAGGAGCTATATAAAGACCCATGGAGTTAGGAAATAGTCAATTCAACTCTGTATTAAGTTCCTAGCAACCTCTGAGCATTCTAAGTGTGTAAAAAAGGCTTCTCCGCCTACCGTGAAGGAGATACTCTAGTAGAGTTGTTCGATCGCCGTGGATTAACAACCGTCTTGGTTGTAACCAAGTCAAAATTCTGTCTCCTCTTTTATTTCTTCTTTTCATTTTATTAGTGTTGCATTTTTTAGTTGAAAGTCTTGAGGAGGGTATACTTTATTTTTCAGGTAATTCACCCCCCTCTTGCCGGCCCCACTGCACCAACCAGAGCCCGACAGCCTCAGAAGGACTAACCGCCGACTGAAGCACAAAAATCAAGACGATGGCCGGAGCGAACATTCTGTTGGGACCTTGACGTCCGCTAGAGGGGGGGTGAATAGCGTCTCACCCAAAACTTTACTTCCTATAATGTTAGTGCACAGCGGAATACAAAAGTAAACTAACAAATACGAAAGTTAACCTAAAACAAGAAGGAAGAAGACAACAAACCAAACACAAACCCTAACACAAGGCATGTACGTGGTTCGGAGATAACTTGCTCCTACTCCACGGCGTGTCCGTAAGGTGGACGATCCCTCAATCCGTCGGTGGATTAGTCCCCGGCAAACTCCGGCTAGCTCAACCTCCTTGTGGGTGGAGAAACCTCACCACAACTCCAACCAAAACCTCTTGGCACACAAAGATCTCTTGAGCACTTTGGTGACTACTAATTAGGCTTTAACCAAGTCTAATTTCGTCACCTTGGCCGGCCATACCAAGCTCCTTCTTATAGAGCTTGGAACAAATCAGAACCTGATTTGCCCGTTACCAGTCGACTGGTCGCTACAGTGCATCAGTCGACTGCTACAATCATCAGTCGACTGCTACAGTACTGCTACAGTAACACTGCAGTGCTGCTACAGTAACTCTACAGTGCTGCTACAGTACGCTACAGTAAACCCTAATTTTAGGATTTTACCTCGAGTACATTCACTCAGCACTCGTTCTTGCCCGACCAATCTAGACCTAGCCTTCTAGCCTCCTCCATCAGCCTCGCGTCCCTCGGATGTCTCCCCATCCTTCACGTCTTGCCTTCTGGAGCTTACTTCGGCCTTGTCCATATTGTCGGGTTTTCCTTTGCCAAGAGGCTCCTCACCTCCGGGACTTCATCCATTGCCAAGTCACACTTGGACTTACGTTGCCAAGACTACATGCTTGGACTTACACCGCCAAGACTCATTCTTGGACTTTCCTCCTTTGCCAAGATCACACTTGGACTTTCCTTGTTGTACCTGTATCCTGCACACTCACAATGCATATCAAATACAACAATAAACCTAACTTAAACCTTTGCCCAAACATCAAAACCTAGGGCACCTAGATTGCTTCAACACATTCATCCCCCGAAATTCGACGGAGACTTCGCAACATGGAAGCGTTGTATGGAGGTATTTTTTAAAATGGATTTCGACATTTTATTAATGATGAAATATGGTTTTTCAGTCCCAAAAGAGAAAGAAGAGTACCAATGAACGAAGAAGGAGCAAGTCGATTTCGTGGCCAATGGAAAGGCGGAATTTCACCTGCTCAGCGTCTTGTCGCCCTAGGAGGTAAGTCGGATCGGAAGCTACGACTCCGCAAAAGACCTCTGGGACAAATTCCTGGAGCTCCACGAAGACTCATCGGAAGCAAAGCTAGCAAAGCGGGACATCCTCCGAACTCAGCTGACGAATCTCCGGATGAACATCGCCGAGAAGGTAGCGCAACTCCAAGCGAGAATCAAGGAGCTGATAACGCAACTGACAAATCTCGGCGAATCAGTAACGAACCGAGACTCTATTCGGTATGCGCTCAACGCCTTCCCTAGAACTCCAGAGTGGGCGTCCTTAGTAGATGCTTACTAAGTAGTTTAGAAAGTTTATTTTCTACTTTCGAACTTCACGAGTCTCGACTTGCAGAGCCTAAACAAGTAGAGAAGTCGAACCTCAACATTGCCCTACAAGCCGAAAAGGGCGATCCCAACTCTGAAGCGTCGATCGACGAAACTGAAGCAGCCCTACTGGTAAGACGTTTCAATAAATTTCTTAAAACTAATAAATTTCGATCGCAGTCAAGGAAGAATCAACGCAACAAAAGGACGGTCCGATGCTACAACTGCAATGAGGAAGGGCACATTAAGGATGACTGCCCTAAATTAAAGAAAAAGGACAAGGAAAAGTCTCGAAGATCGATGTCCTCTAAACGCAAGAGTTTGAAGGCTACATGGGATGAATCTTCATCCTCGGAATCTAAAGTCGAAGTCTTCTCGGAAGTAGCACTGATGGCCAACCACCTCTTTGAAGAAACCAGCTCGGAGATGAGCATAGATGAAGGGGGAGGATCATCAGAAGAAGAAAGCTGTGACGAAGGGGGAGCATCACCAAGTGAGGTAAGTAAGATACATGCTCTAACCCCAACTCAGTCTTTTCAATTTATCAAAGTGATTACGAAAGATCTAGCAAAATTAGAAAAAGAAAATATTGAATTGAAATTAAAATTAGCGAAAGCATGTCCAATTGAAATGTATGATAATTTAAACTTAGAAAATGAGAAATTGAAAATTGAAATTGAAAAATTGAAAAATTGAAAAATAATCATGCATGCTTAATTAAATTTCCAAAATCAAAAATTAAAATTTTTAAAAAATTGAATTGGTATATTAGAAAACACCAGGGTCAAGTTAGAAAAATTCTCAAAAGTTATATACCTCCTAAGTTCTTAAAAAATCCAGTAGGAAGGAATCTATACTGGATTCCAAAATCTTTGCTAGTTTAATTTTTATTGTTAAGAGCTTTCAGCGAGAAAATTAAACATTAACTTTATAAGGCTTTGTCTAAGGAAGTGGTTGTTGCTCCAATAACCAAGAAGGCCTAGTGCCTCGCCACAATCTGGAAGCCAAAATATTGGAATTAAAATGTTTAATTAACTTTCTGATAAAGCATTAAAATTAAGATTAAATAATGCTTTAGAAATTTTCTTTTAAAACATTTTTTTGGAAATTCTTTAAAAAATATTTTTAAACTTGGAAAATTCTTTTAAAAAAAATTGTTTTCAAAGGGGGAGAGATAGACCTAAGTTAAAATTTTGTTTTAAAATTTTTACTTCGAAATTTTTTTTAACTTTTTTAAAAGTTCCCAAGTTAGCATTTCTTTTTAAAGAAATCTTTTAGAATATGTTTTCAAAAGACTTAGAAATTGTTTCAAAAGACTTAGAATTTTGAACATGTTTTAGACCTCGTTTTTGCTGTGATCAAAGAGAGGAGAGATAGGCACAGTTATGGGGGAGTTAGAAATATTTTAAAATTCTATTTTGAATTTTTGTAAAATGATATTTTGTTAAAAAATTGGTATCAGATCTGAGCTAAATCTTATGTTGCAATTTATTTTAATTTCAAATTTATGCTTAAAAAGGTTAGTTTAGTAATTTCTTCAAAATTACTACTTGTCTGTTTAACCTTAACTTGAACTTGGATTGATGCACATCAAAAAGGGGGAGATTGTTGGACCCCGTGGGTATTTTGATGTGATCAACCAAGTTAGTTGGGTCCTGCTTTGTTATTTGATCCCTGTGTCTAAGTGTACAGGAACTTAGGAGCGCAGGAAGTCGAGTGAAAGACGCAGCTAGCGAGAAGAATAGCACGGGAAGGGAGTCGACGGGCTCGGTGCGTCCGAAGGACGAGAGAGCTGCAGAAGAGTACTCCGGTGGATGAGAAGAACGTGTGCGGCGTTCGAGGGACGAGAAGCCGGGACGGAAGCCTGCTCGAGGAAAAGGACAGGAATTGGGTTCGGGTGAGCCCTATTCCGGTTGACCGCAATTACCCAAGCTATCAGAGCATAGGAAGCCAAAATGAAGTCAAAAGGAGCTGGAAAGCTAGCTGGAGGCGCCTTCAATGAAATGCTGAAGGCGCCTGTGCTGCCTGCCCAATCTGAGGCGCCTCCATCACCTTGAACGCGCCTCAGACAGTCCGAGGCGCCTCCAAGGCTGTTTGAGGCACCTCAGACTTGGCCAAAGTGGTCGTTTGTAATCAGATAGAGTTCTATCCGGTCAAACCAATGGAGGCGCCTTGAGCCCCTTTAGAAGGCGCTTTCAACACCCGAGATAGATTTTCCAGGAGCTATATAAAGGCCCCTGGAGCTAGGAAATAATCAATTTAACTCTGTATTAAGTTCCTAGCAACCTCTGAGCATTCTAAGTTTGTAAAAAAGGCTTCTCCGCCTACAGTGAAGGAGATACTCTAGTAGAGATGTTCGATCACCTTGGATTAACAGCCGTCTTGATTGTAACCAAGTTAAAATTCTGTCTCCTCTTTTATTTCTATTTTTCATTTTATTGGTGTTGCATTTTTGAGTTGAAAGTCTTGAGGAGGGTATACTTTATTTTTCATGCAATTCACCCCACTCTTGCCGGTCCCGCTGCACTAACACAAGTATCACCAGAAATTTGAAGACAATCAATGGTTGGCAGTGGATTATCAGCTGCTGCATATCAGAACCAATGTAGATGCTGAAATAGAACTTTAACATTTGAAAAGTGAAAATTTATCCTACTACACCTTAAGTGTCATTGAATCATGGGGTATTAAAAAAGAAAATCAAACGTAATTATTATTATATGTGATTATTAACTTCCCAAATCTGGAAAAGAAAAAGAGCAGCTACTGTTCTTCTTCTTCTTCTTCTTCTTCTTCCACCCTTGAGAGAAAAACTGACTTAAGCATCGGAGGGTCTAGCCAGGGATCCCCACATCGATCTTAGGTCATTAACGCTTTATTGGTTTGTCTCTCTATGCATATGGTCGTGGAGGGGTTCTTTTAGGTCTCTCGAAGGTTACCTTCATCAAGGATCGTCATCCACTGAAGCTAGCACACCACTTTGTAGATTTTAGACAGGAACACGCTTGGTCAGGCTTTGCCTGACCAATCGAGTGCATGTGAGCATATCAATGCTCGCTCAGCCTTCCCTTGGCCGGTAATATACTACGGGTTTCTATAAGGCTAAGTGTCTTTATGCTCGGTCGGGCTTTGCCTGACCGAGCGCGTGCAAGCACATGGGTGCTCGCTTGGCCTTCATTCGACCGATAATATACTATAGGCTTTTGTAAGGCTAAATGCCTTTACACTCAGTCGGGCTTTGCCTAACCGAGCGCGTGCAAGAACATGAGTGCTCGCTCGACCATCACTCGGACGGTAATATACTTCAAGCTTTTGTGAGGCTAAATGCCTTTACTCATGGTCGGGCTTTGCCTGACCGATCGAGTGCATGTGAGCATATCAATGCTCGCTCGACCTTCCCTTGGCCGGTAATATACTAAAAGCTTCTATAAGGCTAAGTGTCTTTACGAGCGCGTGCATGCACACTGGTGTTCGCTCGGCCTTCTCTCAACCAGTAATATACTATGAACTTCTATAAGGCTAAGTACCTTTATGCTTGGTCGGGCTTTACCTGACCAAGTGTGTGAAGGCACCTTGGTGATTACTCAGTCTTTACTTGGCTAGTAATATATTACGAGCTCTTGTAAGGCTAAGTACATTTATGCTCGGTCGGGCTTTGCCTGACCGAGCACGTGAAGGCACCTTAGTGCTCGCTCGGTCTTCACTCGACCAGTAATATACTACGTGCTTCTATAAGGCTAAGTGTCTTTACGCTCGATTGGGCTTTGCTTGACCGAGCGCGTGAAGGTACATTAGCTATATACCTCTCCTATCCTTCTCGATCATGATTCCTTCATTCGACAGGCCGACCTATCATAACCCGTATAAGTCACTATTTCCAAAGGCAACTAATCGTAGCTTTTTAAACTTAATATTTGTAAATTTGTCTTAATCTCTAATCATATGTCTGGAGCATCCGCTGTCCAAGATCCATTTGTCGAAAGCTTTGGGTTCCTACACATAAAGTAGGAGTTAGACCAAAGTTTGGTTAATGGAATTATCCTAAATCATCTCTCCATTTCTAGGTTATCAACCATGGTTAGCCTATGGTTTGTGTGATATGATTTTGATTTGGTTTTAACTTGATTAAGTGTTATCTTAATATTAGATTTATGTTGAGTTTAATTAAGAGTTCTAGTATTTAGAGTTAAAGATTTAGGGTTTTGAATTGAATTAGTTCAAATTAGTTTTATTAATTTGATTGGTTTCGAATTTATTAAGTAATTATTTATAATTTATTTAATTTTTGAATTATTATCTAAGTTAATTATTATTTAGTTTAATTAAATTAATTAAGGTTAATTGGTTAGTATTAAGTTTAATTATTGATTTTTATTCATTATAATTCTTGTTTTCAGATTTTTAATATGTATTAAAGTACTTTATTAATTAATTAATTAAAGTTAAGCTTTTAAGTTAAAATTCATTAAGGATTAATCATGTGTATTAAATTAAATGTTAAAGTTAATTAGTTAAAATTTTAGAGTTATTAGTTAGAATTGTTCAACTTATTTTAAGTTGTTGATTAAGTCAATTTTTTGATTTAAATAATTAGTTTTGATTAGGTTGGGAATTAAGAATTATCTATTTTAAAGTTAGATTTCGATTAATTTTGAATTAATTTAATTAATTTAAAAAATTATTGATTATTATTAAGTCTGGAATTAATGTGTTAATTTATATTTACTTATTTTAATTAAAGTTGATTATTATCTGAATTATTTAAGAATTCTGGAAAAATGTTGTTTAATTTATGTTAGATTTAAACTTAGCTTTGGGTTCTTCATGAAAAAATTTATAGGGTAAGTTTCTAGATTATAGTGAGTCACAACGGATATCATTAGAATAACGATATCTGAGATAACTTCTCAAAAATGACCAACCCAAAGAACTTAATACTAGATTTTGGTCTAACTAGCTCATATTTGATTGGGGTAGCTTCGACCAGATTCACTAGGTCTAGTGCACCAGGTAGAACATATATGATTCAGCCTAGATATGTATTCAACAAAGTTTCCTTAGTATACTATCATCTCAATCCATTCTGATGTTGTGTTATTAGGGTTTATTAAACTTTTTTAGCTAACCATTCTAAGTTAAGCAGAAAAGTAAATTTAAACCTAAGCATGCATATTCAATCAATCAAGTAGGGTAAACAATTTTTCTATTTGCTCCCCCTGAGTCATAGCTTAGATTTGGTCTATCTAAGAGATGGATCTGACTCTTGGGGATCAAATACCGATTTGATTCAATTTGTTTACTTAAAATAATTTAGGAACTCATGATTCGACTTGATTTCTAATATTTTGACAAAGTAAAGATAAGTATGATTTGTTAGTTGTGTTTGGTTTGTAACCGAGTCTGGATCTATTGTACACGGCTCATTGTGATCCAAGTACTATATTTAGACATTTGGGTCCCAATTTAAACTTTCCAACGTCTTCTTGAGTCGTTCCACTTGACTTTTCAAGTTAGAATTTTCTTCCTCAAGTTTTGCAACTTGAGTTGAAGTTCCAACTTGAACTTAGTTAGTTGAGTGACTCAAGCTAATTTTCTCTTTAAGGTGGTCAATTTTCTTAAGTAATAAGTTATTTTGTCCTTTGGACTTGGTTAATTTTTTAAACAAGCATTTTACTATTTTAAGTAAATTAGATTTAGAAGAAAAAGTTGCCATATTGGAACCTTCGGAAATGGATGCGAATCTATGGCTTCTTTCGGATTTGTCTTTAGACTCGAAGTCGTACTCGTCCTCGGACTCGGAATCGAACTCTTCATTTGTTGCCATAAGTACAAGGTGGCTTGAGTGCTTCGATTCTTCCTTGTCGGACTCCTCGGAAGATGATGTAGGAGATCGGCGGCCGGCTAGAAGGGGGTTGAATAGACAGCGCCCCCAATAATTCACTTCCTATGTAATTGTTAGTTGCGCAATAGAAATATAATACTAAATACAAATACGAAAGCTAAACTAAAGACAAGGAAGGAAATGCAAATCGCTAAGCCGATGATTTATGTGGTTCGGAGATAACTTATTCCTACTTCACGACTGTCCGTAAGGTGGACAATCTCTCGATCCATCGGTAGATTAATCCACGGCAAACTCCAGCTAACTCAACCTCCTTATGGGTGGAGAAACTTCACCACAACACCAACCAAGAACACTTGGACACAAGAGAACCTTGAGCACTTAGTGACTACTAATTAGGCTTTAACCAAGTCTAATTTCGTCACCTTGGCCAGTCATCCCAAGCTCCTTCTTATAGAGCTTGGAAGAAAACAACCCTGCTATTTTACCATTACCAGGCGACTGGTACTTGCACCAGTTGACTGGTGCCAACCCAACGACTCTCTACCAGTCGAATAGTGTCATGTACCAATCGACTGATCCCAGCCATTTCAGTCATAGAAGCTCTCTGTGCTCACCCCCAGTCGACTGATCCCAATACCAGTCTACTGGTACAATCCTAAACCTAGGGTTTCCCATCCTGAGTGCATTTCTCTCAGCACTCGGACCCTCACGACTCACTTGACTCTTCTTTTTCACAGCTTTGACATCTTGCCTTCAAGCTTACTTCTTTGGCTCTCATCCCTCAGATACATCCAAGTCTGCGGCTCATCCCAATGTCATCCTTTGCGTATGCCTCGAAGTGTACTTCTCTCGGCTCTTGTCCTTGTCGCCTTGTCAACAGTCCCTCGGATGCTCCCTCCTTCACTGGACCCGAAGCCATCAAGCTGAATCGTATGTGTACCCTACAAACCTGCACACTCACATACATATATCAAATAACGAGGGTAATCCTAACTTAAACTCTTTGCCCAAAACATTGAAACACATAGTCACACAGACCATTGGGATTATTCCAACAATTTTCCCCTTTTTGATGTTTGGCAATACGTTTAAGTTAGAGAAAACATATAGCAAATAAACATGCTAAAAAAAATAATGGACTTACATTGTCAAGGCTACACACTTAGACTTATACCACCGAATGGACTTACGTTGCCAAGGCTACACACTTGGACTTGTTAAAACTTTTGATCCGCAAAAACCGCTTTTTGTGTTGCGGAAACCCTGAAGTTCTTTGCCATTGGATCCATGCGAAGATAAACATTTTCATGTACTTAGTTTTTCTACTCTAGATCTACTTTAGATCTACATGTAAAGGGATATACCTTTGAAGTGAAGCCCTTCGCAAATCCTGCTCGTCCAAGGTTCTTCGGATCTCAAGTGTGTTCAAGCAGACACACCTCTAGAAGTATCCACACGAACAAGAGATGGAGAGAACAAACTAAAAGTGTGCTAGGACCCTTAGAAGTCATGGTAAGGATGAGAGGGAGAGGGAAGAAGAGAGGAGGAGGAAGATCACTTGAATGAGCACACCAAAAATTATTCACACACTTGTAACTCCTCTCCTCTTTAAGTGGACGACCACTCCTGGAAGACAAAGAGTCATGACTCTTGGTTTTCCTCATGAGGTGGCACACACTTGAGCTAGCTTTGATGATGTGGAACACCATCATTGGTTGGCCCCATGACATGTCACAAATGAGGTGGCAAATGGTCAAGTCAAACTTGACCCTTCATCTTCCCTCTCAAGTCAAGTCAAACTTGACCTCTTATATCCCATGGTTGAACAAATCCAACCTTTGATTCAAGTCAATTTTGATTTAATGAATCTCTATTCATTGAATTAAATTGACTCAATGAATCATAATCTAAATTAGACTCATTGGACACATGAATCAAATTGAGTCCAACTCAATTAGTTTAATTTGGATTACTCTTAATCCAATTTGGTTCATCATATGAACCTAATCCTCTAGGTTCATCAAATGAACCTAATCTCCATTTAATTGCCCTTTGTGTGTGACCCTATAGATTCTTGTAACGTTGGCAATGTTCCTAAACCCATTTAGAAACATAAGTAATGAGTGGTATCTAGCAACACATCATTACTACCCAAGTTACAAGAATGTTGAGATCCAACATCACCTTGTGACTACTAATTGTGACTCTCACAATATATGATAATGTCCTTCTATCTTTGACATCTAGATTGATCAATTGAGGCATAGACCGTGTCATCCTCTAATCAGTCTATATCTTGAACTCCAAGTAGACTCACTCCAATCAAATGAGCTCAATATCTCATATTGACTCACTTGGGCATGGTCATGCACTTAGTGGTCTCACTCTATCAAGAATCATGATGTCTCTCCCATTATATAGGAGGGATAGATCTCATCTACATCACTCACATCCCTCCGCATAATTTATTACATTCCCAGTAATCACCTTTATAGTCCACCTAGTTACGGGACACGTTTGACGAAGCCAAAGTATGCAACTCCTTATGTAGGGAACTATGGTGACTTTAGGTCCAAGGACTAATAGTTATACTAATAGTCACATGAGAAAGTATATGACACTCATGTAACGATCCATGATACTTTCTCATGGCGGGTCATTCAGTATACATTCTCCAATGCATACCCATGTGTCAACTTGATATCTCTATATCCATGACTTGTGAGATCAAGTCATCGAGTTGACCTACATGCTAGTCTTAGCGCATTAACATTGTCCCTGAATGTTAATACTTGACTAGGAATTATTAAGAGTAGTGTTCTCTATATCATTTCACTATCGATTCAACCAATCGATTGATATAGATAAGAACCTTCTACTCAAGGACGATATTATACTTAGTTATTTGGCACCAATACAAGTAAGTATAATAACCTTAAAGAAATGCCTTTATAAACATATAGGAATATGATACATCAAGTCCATACAATAATCATCACATGATTGGCTCTAGGGCTCTAACTAACAATCTCCCACTAGCACTAGTGTCAATCAGTGTAGGCTCTAAGGCCCAATGACCTAGTGTAACCATCATGCTTTCTCTGTGCCAAAGCCTTGGTCAAGGGATCTGCGATGTTAGCCTCTGTGGATATTCTACAAATCTTCACATCTCCTCTATCGATAATCTCTCGAATGAGATGGAAGCGCCATAGTATGTGTTTGGTCCGCTGGTGTGAGCGAGGTTCTTAGCCTGTGCAATTGCTCCATTGTTGTCACAATAGAGCTCTATAGGATCAGCTATGTTAGGAACCACCCCAAGCTCAGTAATGAACTTGCGGATCCAAACTGCCTCCTTTGCTGCTTCTAATGCAGCAATATGCTCGACATCTGTTGTAGAATCAGCAACTGTGTCCTGCTTCGAACTCTTCCAGCTCACAGTACCACCATTTAAGCAAAACATGAATCCTGACTGCGATCTATAATCATCATGGTCAGTTTGGAAGTTGGCATCACTGTAACCCTTTACAGCTAGCTCGTCATTGACTCCATATATGAAGAAATATTCTTTAGTCCTTCTCAAGTACTCAAGAATATTCTTGACCGCTATCCAGTGACCTTCACCTGGATCTGACTGGTATCTGCTCGTCATGCTCAAAGCATAAGAAGGATCAAGATGAGTACATAGCATGGCGTACATAATAGATCCTATGGCTGAAGCATAAGGGATCTTATCTATGCGGTCTCTCTCCTCTCTAGAAGAGGGACCTTGAGTCTTTGAAAGACTCACACCATGTGACATTGGTAGAAATCCTTTCTTGGAATTCTGCATAGCAAACCGTAGTAATACCTTGTCAATATATGTACTCTGACTTAAGTCAAGCAATCTCTTAAATCTATCTCTATAGATCTTTATGCCTAAAATATGGGCTGCTTCACCTAAGTCCTTTATTGAGAAATAATTCCCTAGCCAAGTCTTTACAGACTGTAGCAAAAGGATGTCATTCCCAATGAGTAGTATGTCATCCACATACAATACAAGGAAGACAACTGTGCTCCCGACAACCTTCTTGTAGACACAGAGTTCATCTTCATTCTTGATGAAATCAAACTATTTGATTACATCATCGAATCGAAGATTCCAGATTCGAGAAGCTTGCTTTAGTCCATAAATGGACTTATGCAGCTTGTATACTCTGCCTGTAAAATACCGAAAATAGGCGAATATTAATAAGCAAATTTTCCGGAATTTTTGGAAATTTTTCAGGAATTTTTCGGAGCTCGTATGGACGAGTTTCGGGGATAAAAACTGGGCCCCGGGAAAAGCCTGTTTAGGCTACCCATTTAAGCGAGGAAAAGATTTAGTTATTTATTTAATTTATTTTCCTTTCTTTTTCGTATTTATTTTCTTCCCGAACTCGTGCCCTCACCCGTGTGCCGCGCGCCCGAACCCCTCTCCTCCTCTGCCCTAGCTACCTTGCTTCGCCATTTTCGTCGAGCGACGACGCCATTACAGTCGACCGCCGAGCCGTAGCGCCGGCCACCGCCGACCCACTGCCGCCTTTTCCTAGCGTTGCTCCACTGCCGCCACCACCACACGGAACAGCGGCGACGCCCCCCCCCCCCCCCCCACAGCCGACGCGGCCGAGAATTCTCCCTGCCCTAGCCGACCCTTGACCCGAGCACCACCGCCGGCAGTCCGAGCTTCCTTCTGGTGTTCGAGCTCTATCCACAGCCTACACCGCCGTGATTTCCTCTGCCCTAGGTCAGGCCGACTCCTGACTTTCTCTCCTCCTTGTGCTCACGACCGCCGCACCTCTGCACAGTGCCGACATCGTTGCCCTAGTGCCCGTTGTCTGGATCAAAATCACGGTGAGGTTGGGTTTTGGTTGGAAATTCTGTAGGTTCAAGGATCTTGAAGAATTGTTGATTTGGTTTGTTTGTTTTGTTTCCAGCAGCTAACAGCCCTCAACGACAGAAATTCCAGCCAGAAACTTTGATATCAGTACAAACTAGTGGCTGTGAGATTCTACTGAGGTATTCAACTCAGGTGAGTGATATTCCGTTTGTTAGGTTTAATCCTTATGCTAGGATGATTAGGGTTAAGGAACTAACCCTAGTGGACCCACTGATTTTGTTTGACTAGGGTTTTGTCCTAATTTAGTGTACGAGATTTTATTTAGCTATTTATAGGAATGTAGCTAAATAAAATATATATTTATTGGTGACACAGGACGTTGACGCGAGACGAGCATCTCGACGTTGGATTTGATTGGATTGGATCTACAATTAAAGGCGGGTACCTCTTGACTTATCTTTTATGATATTGTCATTGGATATGCATAGTATTTTATAACTACAAGCAATGAACATGTTTGCCTTTGGTATGTCACTGTTTGATATCCATAGCATGTTAGATTTGTCGCCTGTGAAGTGTCCGTACTTATATCTCGTGATTTGTTACCATGAGTATCTTGTTGCCATGAGTACTTTATTACCATGAGTATCTTAGTTTCTAGAGTGACATATCATGCTTTACCGAGGTTAGGACTAGGCTCTAGATTTTTGTTTCTGTCATGTGTATCCAAATTATCTGGTACTTAGGTTTTTATGCCATGCCTGGATTGTGTATTTCTATTAGTATATCATATATGATTCGTGTATCTAGACCTTCTGGCTTTGATTTGTGCATATTGTTGGTACATATGCTATGGAAGGGGGATAGGTTTAGGATCTAGGTTGTTGTACCATAGAGGACCTGTATACCCTAGATCCGTGGATTTGACCTACTGATACTGTGGTACCCATATTATATATATATGGATTTTTCTATGCTGATCAGGATATACCATACTTGTTATGTTCAGGACATATGTTTTGATATTCTATCTGACCTGTGTACTCTAGATTTTGGTATGTGACCATCGCTTTTACAGTACCCATTTTGTATATATGGATATGGTTATGTTGATCAGTTTTTGCTATACATAGTGACATGCATCATGATTGCATGTTCGATTATCGGCTCCACTATGGTTGAGCCCATCGCCAGATTATGTATTGCACACACCCCCACTCATGGTTTAGTGGTATATCAGGTGTGTGGCGCTCTGTTTGGCTCCGTTGGTCATATGACTCAGTGGTAGCCGGATCGCACTCTGTTTGGCTCACGGCATTTAGTGTAGCAGGTGGTCAGATGGTGGACTCTGTTTGGCTCGGTTGGTCGGACTCAGCGTGGTAGCCTGCAGAGATATCCTCCTCATCGTGTACCGGAGATGAGAGCATTGAACTCCCCATTTATGATTTGGGGTCGAGGGAGTACTCCGCAACATTCCGTCCACTCGGTCACTGTTCAGGAGCAGTGATGTTAGAGTGCACGGTCATCACATGCATTGATTTTATTTATTTGCTTGTGTTTGCTGCACTTATATGCTGCATTTTGGTGGATGCATTTGTTTGACATGCATACAGGAGACGTACTGCGTATCGATTTGATGACCCTTTAGTTCAGGATAGGAGTTCCTGGTGAGTACAGCTTCCTTGGTTACTTTTCAGTTTGGTATATTTCCTATATATTATTCGGAAGTTGTATTCCATGTTTATTGCTGTTAGATATATCTTACTAGGCATGTCTATTGGTATTTGCTAAGTTGTTGAACTCACCCCCGTGGACACTATCTTTTTCAGGTACCAGGTTATTTATGGTGTCGCTTGGAGTATCCTGTTTGCTGGTCCCCGCGTCACATCAGAAGACATATCGCTGCCTTTCTGTTGTTTTATCTTGGTATATGGAATTTTTGTATTTCGATTTGTGTTCTGGTTTTGTTTCCGGGTGTTATGTTGTTGGTTGTGTAAGCCTAGCCGGCTAGCAGTTTTGTGTTTGGTTGTATTTGGTTTCTGTCAGTTTTTGTTGTGTTTTGGTTTTGGTACAGCCGAGTGGGCTGCTTTACTTTTAACTGCGTGGTTGTGTCAGCCAGATGCTGAATTTGATATTAACTGCGTGGTGTTTGTTTTCTTTTATTGTTATTATTCCAGCCGCATGTGGTTGAGGTATATAGTGCTTGTAGAAAAGTTTCAGATTGTCCGCCGTACAGGGGAGATGCTGCCGAAATTTCTTCGGACAGAGACTCCTCCGGGGCGTGACAATTTAGTGGTATCAGAGCAGGTATACGATACTTGCTATGTGTTTTGGATTTTCGAGATTTATCTGATACCAATTTATTTGGTATCAGAGATCGGCTTACGAGTCTTATTTTTCCGGTGTTTCGGATTTTCTATTTTGGTTTTCTCGGTGTGACTTTTCGGGTTTTGGGACCTGGCAGCAGCAGGACATCTCCAAGTTATAGGAGGTATGTTGGTATACTGTTATCCTACTATTTAGTTAGTGTATGCATCGTTGACTATTATGACAATTATGACATGTATTATTATGACATGTATTAGTATTCTTTATTAGTACCTGTCTAGTTGATATAGCATATATTTTATGTGTTAGGTAAATCACTTATTAGGGTAGACCTTGATAGAGATTAAGGGTTACAATTTCTGGTGATTTATCATATCATACATCAGTAGTTTTTAGCTTCTGTTATTACTAGTTGGTTAGCAGATTGAGGCACATACCAACCTCTACTTTTATTAGCTGGGTAGTGGATTGTATCTATATCTTTATGTTGACCTAGCCAGTAGTATACAAGGTTATCTTAGTTAATTTCATCCGTAGATAATTGATTTACTCTTGTTAGATCGGTCAGTAGAAGATAGATTGACGTTTGTTGACTTGGGTAATCGTGATCAATTTATCTTAAATGCTTGTAGAGGCTTTATTTATTCTTGATCAGTTAGTAGATGACCGATTAGTTTTTGTTGATCCGATCAGTAGGGGATTGACCTACTTTACTTTTAGATGTTTAAATCTTGGGTTATTCGTGCTTAGTTGGATATCTTGAGCACATCGAGTACCTAGCTTATACTGACGTGGGAAAGGGTTGAACTAGCCATATACTATTGACGACTTGGTCAGTCGATAGAGGATCGATGTAACCTATTCCATGAGTACTTTAATTTTAGACTGTATGTACCTAATTGGATAACTTAGAAGGTGGCATAGGGTTTGTGTGGTAGATTGGATTAAATATGCTGATTATGCATATATATGAAGTGTACATATGATTGTTATGAGTTGAAGGAGTTCTATGATGGATAGTTCATTTGTAAATAGTGTGGGTATTCCCATCTAGATATGGTTATTGTAGGTTCCTTGTGGATTATAGCTTCTTAGTTAGCTGTACGTGTCTGATTGACATATTGGAGGTATCTTATTGATTTAAATCTGTGTAGTGGTATGTGCACATGAGTGTGAATGTCATGTTGGAAGTATCTTGTCGACTACATCGGTGTTGTGATATGTACATATGTGTTTGGTGTGGTATCTGAGGTATCTTGTTGATTATGTGTGATTTGTGAATGCACCTGGGTTTTAGTATGCCTTATTGGAAGTATATGTTGATTATACTCTTGGCATATGTGTATATTTGTCATGTGAGTGTTGTTTGAGGGTATTGTTGATTTTACCTACGATGATATATGCACACGGGCTCGGTATACATTGTTGGAGGTATTATGGTGAATTATACCTATGATGTGAGTATTTTTGGTGTGTACTAATTGGAGGATTATGTCGATCATACATATGTTGTGTGTGCACGTGTGTCAGATGTATGGTTGGTAGCATCATGATGATTCTACCTATGTTAAAAGTAGAATGTTAAATGTCTACATTATGATATTAGTTGTTTTACCCTGTCAACTAATTCTTTCATTAGTGGGTGACCGACCCACTAGGAGGATGATAGAGTTGACTATGGATTTGATTTGCTTACTGGGTGGTTATACCCTAGGCTACCCACAGTGATCTGTGGTAGAGAGATCTCATGCAATCTCTAGTTAGATAGTTAGGTGCTTTGGGCACTTATGTATTGTTGTGGTAGAGCGTAGCTTCCACATGTTATGGATCGTTTGTGGTAGAGCACAGCTTCCACATATTCTGAATTCCCACATATTTAGGGATTGTTTTGTAGTGGAGTGTTGTTCCCACATATTGCGGATTGCTTGTAGTGGAGCATTGCTCCCATGTTTATTGTAGATACATATTTCGGATTATCCTACATATGGAGGATTTCTTGTGGTAGAGCGTTGCTCCCACATATGTGGTGTTTCGTGTGATGGAGCATTGCTCTCGCACTAGAGGATCTATTCTTTGGTGAATATATATCGTTGGTGATCAGATCTGTTTATTGTTGAGGATCTTATGGCTAAGAATGTCTGTGATATGGACATTATGTGTCTTGGTTTTACCATTAGTGCTTGCGGTGCCCTAGATATTATCATGGACTCGATGATTTAGGTATCCTTAGGATGTTTGGATTGATTTCCATTGTCTTTGTTGACGATGTTGTGATCTATTTCGGATCCGCGGTGAGTCACGTACACCACCTTTGCTTAGATCTAGAGATGTTTCGACGAGGACATCTACATATGAAGATCAGTCGTGCATATTTTGGTTATCTTCTGTGAGATGTTTGAGACACACGGGCATCAGTAGGAGTATACCGTGGTTCCACAGGAGATCGAGGATGTTACCGTTGGGAGTAGACGGAGTCTATAGAAGAGGCTCGCAACTTCCTTTGTTTGGCTCGATATTTCCGGAGATACGTTGAGGGTTTCTCTCGGATAGCTATGTCACTGACACGCCTGACCAGGAAAGGCGTGAAGTTCACTTGGACTGGGGATTGCAAGACCAGCTTCCAGGAGCTGAAGCGGAGACTGGTGTCGGCTCCGATTGTTGGTTATACCTTCTGGAGATGACGGACTCGTGCTCTACACCGACACGTCTATTCAGGGTTTGAGCGATGTTCTGATGCAGCACGATAGAGTAGTCTCTTATGTTTCTCGTCGGTTGAAGGAGCATGAGAAGAACTACCCTGTACATGATCTGGAGCTAGTCGCCATTATTTTTGCCATGAAGATTAGGCGACATTATTTATATGGTATTACATTTGAGATTCTTAATGACCATAAGAGTCTCAAATATATGTTTATTTAGCTCAAATATCGGTTTATTTAGAAGGAACTTAATCTCTGACAGACGAGATGGATGGAGTTCCTGAAGGATTATGATTGTACCATTAGCTATCACCCGGAGAGAGCTAATGTGGTTCCCGATGCATTTAGCAGGAAGTCCAGAGGGATTTTAGCTTGCCACCGAGTTGTGGTCACAGACTTGATTTAAGGTTCCTTCGATGTGGGCCTTGAGGGGTAAGGACAGACAGAGCAGGGTACTCTGGTTACCATGGTTGCTCAATCGTTGATCAGGACGAGGATACGAGAGCCCTAGGCTGCTGATCAGTATTTGTAGTTTATTTGCAGCCAGATAGCTTCCGGGTAGCAGACCGAGTTCACACGAGACGAGGAGGGTGTTATACACTTCTGAGGCATATTATGCGTACTTCAGTCTCATCCGGTCTTATAGGAGTTACTTCCGGAGGCTCATCGCTCATGATTTGCTGTCCACCCAGGCGGTACCCGTGTGTACCAAGATTTGAGGTGTGTTTATTGGTGGAACGACATGAAGGAAGACATCGCGGATTTTGTAGCTAGATGTTTTGTCGGTCAGCAAGTGAAGGCCGAGCATCAGAGATCTGCCGACTTACTTCAGCAGATTTCTATTCCTGAGTGGAAATGAGAACACATTACTATGGACTTTGTGGTGGGTTTGCCGAGGACACGACGAGGTCATGACGCGATTTGGGTAATCGTTGATCGATTAACCAAATCCGCGCACTCGTTAGCGATCCGGAAGACTGATTTCCTGGATCGATTGGTAGATCTGTTTTACCGGGAGATCATCAGATCACGTGATGTTCCATTGACTATTATTTCGGATAGAGGCCCCGGTTCACGTCTCGTTTGTGACATAGTCTGCAGCAGGCCTTGGGCACGCAGCTCTGTTTCAGTACAACTTTCCATCCGCAGACAGATGGACAGTTAGAGCGGACCATTCAGACTCTAGAGGATTTGCTGAGGTCTTGTGTATTGGATTTTGAAAACAGTTGGGAGGACTATTTGCCATTGGTAGAGTTCGCTTACAACAACAGCTTTCATTCGATTATCCAGATGACACTGTTTTGAAGCATTGTATGGTAGGCCCTATCGGACACCCACCCTCTGGGATGAGGTTAGGAAGGCCCAGCTGTTGGGACCTCATAGAGCTCAGTAGGAGGCAGAGTTGGTCCGTATTATCAGATGGAGGATGTCAGAGGCGTAGGACCGCCAGAAGAGTTATACTGATCGGAGACCCTAGAGTTCTCCATTTGCGACTATGTATTTCTGCGAGTTTCACCCATGAAAGGGGTGAAGAGATTTGACCTCAGAGGTAAGCTAGCTTCGCGATACATTGGACCTTTCCAGATCAACTTGAACTGGTTGTTGTTCCTCAACTCCTTGTGGAACAATCTCATCATTCACAACACTTTGTGGTTCCAATTCAACTTCCATCAAGGCTTCAGTGCCAATTTATAAAATAGCACTTATCATATTTGGGTCCCAATTTATCCTAAACTTGACGTTGAACGTAAGCCTCATAACCCCAAATCCTCATAAAAGACACCTGGGCATCTCTCCCAGTCTATATCCTATATGGTGTCTTTATCATATCCTTGGATGGAACACGGTTAAGTATGAAGGCTGCTGTGTCTAGAGCATAGCCCCAAAGAGATATAGGAAGTTCTGTGTGACTCATCATAGATTGTACCATATCTAATAGGGTATGATTTCTCCTTTCAGATACACCATTCCACTGTGGTGTTCCAGGAGGAGTGAGTTGGGATAGAATCTCACACTCTGCTAGATAGTCACAAAACTCATGGCTAAGGTATTCACCACCTCGATCTGATCGAAGTATCTTAATACTTTTGCCAAGCTGGTTTTGTACTTCATTCTTGAATGCTTTGAAATTTTCAAAGGATTTAGACTTATGTGTCATCAAATACACATAACCATATCTAATGAAGTCATCAGTAAATGTAATGAAGTACCTATAACCACCTCTGACAGCGATATTGAAAGGGCCACATACATCACTATGTATAAGTCCTAGCAAGTCAGCTGCTCTCTCGCTGTGTCCACTAAAGGGAGTCTTGGTCATCTTGCCCAGTAGGCATGACTCACATGTCTCATATGATTCAAAATCAAATGAGTCCAGCAAACCATCTTTATGGAGCTAGTATAAGCGTTTGTCATTTATATGACCTAAGCGACAATGCCAGAGATAGGTTTGGTTCATTTCATTTGACTTGAACCTTTTGGTACTTATGTTATAGATGGGGTTCTCTAAGTCTAGAATGTAGAGTCCGTTCATCAGAGGTGCACTACAATAGAACATATCGTTTAAATAGATGGAACAATATTTGTTCTTTATTATAAACGAAAAACCTTTTTTGTCTAAACAAGAAACTGTTAGTTAGAGCCCTAGAGCCAATCATTTGATGATTGTTGTATGGACTCATTGTATCATATTCTTGTATATTAATAAAGGTATTTGTTTTGGTTATTATATTTACTTGTATTGGTGTCAAATAACTAAGTATAATAACGTCCTTGAGTAGAGGGTTCTTACCTATATCAATCGGTTAGTTGAACCGATAGTGAGATGATATAGGGAACACTACTCTTAATCATTCCTAGTCGAGTATTAACATTCAGGAACAATGTTAATACGACGAGACTAGCATGTAGGTCAACTCGATGACTTGATCTCACAAGTCATGGATATAGAGATATCAAGTTGACACATGGGTATGCATTGGAGAATGTATACTGAATGACCCGCCATGAGAAAGTATCATGGATCGTTATATGAGTGTCATATACTTTCTCATGTGGCTATTAGTATGACTACTAGTCCTTGGACCTGAAGTCACCATGGTTCCCTACATAAGGAGTTATGTACTTTGGTTTCGTCAAACGTCACCCGTAACTAGGTGGACTATAAAGGCGATTACTGGGTATGTAACAAATTTTGCAGAGGGATGTGAGTGATGTAGATGGGATCTATCCCTCCTATATGACGGGAGTGATATTGATATTCTTGATAGAGTGAGACCACTAAGTGCATGGCCATGCCCAAATGAGTCAATATGAGATATTGAGCTCATTTGATCGAGTGAGTCTACTTGGGATTCAAGATTTAGATTGATTAGAGGATGACACGGTCTATGCCTCACATTGATCAATCTAGATGTCTAGGATAGAAGGACAATGTCATATATTGTGAAGAGTCACAATTAGTAGTCACAAGGTGATGTTGACTCTCAACATTCTTGTAACTTGGGTAGTCATGATGTGTTGCTAGATACCGCTCATTACTTATGCTTCTAAATGGGTTTAGAAGCATTGCCAACGTTACAAGAACCTATAGGGTCACACACAAAGGACAATTAGATGGAGATTAGGTTCATATGATGAACCATGAGGATTAGATTCATGTGATGAATCTAATTGGATTAAGAGTAATCCTAATTGAACTAATTGAGTTGGACTCAATTTGATTCATGTGTTCAATGAGTCTAATTTAGATTATAACTCATTGAATCAATTTAATTAAATGAATTAGATCCATTATATTAAATTGGCTTGAATCAAATGGTTGGATTTGATCAACCTTGGGAGTTATAATGTCAAGTTTGACTTGACTTGAGAGGAAGAGGAAAAGTCAAGTTTGACTTGACTATATGCCACCTCATTTGTGAGTTGGCATTAAGTGGCCAATAATGGTGTTACACATCATCATGTTTAGCACATGTGTGTGCCACCTCATGGAGGTTACAAATCTCCTCTTCAATGGCCACATTAAATGAAAATGGAGGTTACAACTCCAATAGTGGCCGACCACTTATGGTGGAATGAATGGGTTAATTTTTCATTCAAGCCAATTCATTCCATCTTCTTCCTTGCTCTCATTCTCCTCTCCCTCTCCTCCTCCTTGGTCGAACCACATTAGGTGCTAGCACACCTTTGTTTGGTCTTCTCCACCTAATTTGTTCGTGTGGATACTTCTAGAGGATCGTACGCTTGACGATCTCGAGATCCAGCGAACCGTTGGACGAGCGGGATTGCGAAGGGCATCGCATCGAGGGTAAATTCCTTCTCCTAGTGTAGATCTAGGCTTTAGTAAACTCGTACATGAAATTTTGTTTTATAAACTTCGTATGGATCCGGTGGCATGGGAGATTCGGGGTTTCCGCAACGCGAAAAAATGATTTTTGCGGCCCGAAAATCCCAACAGAAACTGAAATGATGTTCTTGGTAAGAGAAAGCACATAACAATATTCATCTAATTCTAATACAAGCCCAGAGGACAGAGATAGATAGTAAGTCCCTACAGCAATAGCAGCAACCCGTGCTCCATTGCCTACTCGTAGGTCTACCTCGCCCTTTGTCAATGCCTTACTATTTCTCAGCGCCTACACATTAGTACAAATGTGAAAAGCACATCCGGTGACTTGAATAAGGCGTGCCCAAAGGATATCTATCTGCTGCCCTTGATATACCAGATGGTGGACTCTACGATGGGCTACAAGTTGATCTACATGCTCGACGCGTATCAGGGCTACCACCAAGTACCGCTTGCCCGAGAGGATCAGGAAAAGGCCAGCTTTATCATGGCTGACGGAACGTTCTTCTACAACATCATGTTGTTCGGACTAAAGAACGTCGGCACCACCTACCAGAGGCTCATGAACAAGGTGTTATGATGGTAGATCAACTACAATATGGAGGTATATGTCGATGACATATTAATAAAATCCCTCTGAGTTATTGATCTTTGTGCAGACATTGAGGAGACTTGCCAAACCCTGAGGGCTTATGAAATAAAGCTGAACCCGAGCAAGTGTCTATTCGGCGCTAAGAGCGGTCGATTCTTAGGGTATATCATTACCGATTGGGGGATCGAGGTGAATCCAAGCAAGGTCAAGGCCCTGCAAGACATGCCACCACCGCACAGTTTGAAGGAGGTCCAATGGCTGACCGGGCGGATTACCACGTTGTCTAGGTTCATATCCAAGTTGTCACGCCCCGGGGGAGTCCCTGCCAGAGGAAATTTTGATAGCACCTCCCCTGTACGGGTGACAATCTGTAGCATTTCTACATACATAATATACCTCAGGCACACGCGGCTGGAATATACACACAACCACGCAGTTTATATGCAGCCTACTCGACTGATACAATAAAACACAACCACGCAGTTATATGTAAATCTAACAGCCCACTCGGCTGTACCAAAAACCAAACACAGCGGAAAATGATAGAAAACCAAATACAAACCAAAATACAAGACTGTAGTTGGCTAGGCTTACACAACCAACAAATAATACAAAATACCACGTAACAACAACAACACTCCAGGAACAAAACCGGAGCACAAAGCTAAATACACTGACACATAAAACAAATAAAACATAAAGGGAAACTGTAAGTCTTCTGATGTGACGTGAGAACCGGCAGATAGGATACTCCAAGCGACTCCATAACAACATGGTACCTGAAAAAAATAGTGTCCACGGGGGTGAGTTCAACAACTCAGTAGATACTTAGTTGACATGTATAGAAAACTATAACAAATAGTAATAACTATGGAGTACAGTCTCCTAGACAAAAGCTGGAAATGTACAACAGAAATGACTGAAGAGAATTGTACTCACCAGGGCCTCCTATCAGAATAGTCAGGTCGTCAGATCGAGAGTATCATAAATCTTGTATGCATGTCAAACATATGCATCCATCCAAATGCAGCATATAAGTGCAGCAAACACAATCAGTAAATGCATAAATACGTATGATGCTAATGATGGGTCCTGGTCACCCCTGACGCCAGTCAGCCATCTCACACACGATGGTGAGACCGAGTGGGTAGGGCTGTGACAACCGTGCACTCTGCCGTCACTTCTCCTGATGAGTGACCGAGTGGATGGGATGCTGTCGGAGTACACCTATCCTCCTACCCCAAATCATAAGTGGGGGAGTGCAATGCTCTCATCTCCCGGTGCACAATGATGGGGAGGGATCCCTGACGTGCTACCACGCTGCATCACACTACCCATGAGCGGACCAACGGAGCACCGATAGAGCAAAACTGACGTGCTACCATGCTGCGTCACGTTACCCATGAGCGAACCAACGGAACACCGACATAGATGAAATTGACGATGTGCTCAACAATAATGGAGCAGACTATCACGCAACATGCAATCATGCGAATGATGCATGACACTAAGCATGACAGAATCCTGAACAGCATAGCAATATCCATATATATATAAAATGTGTACCATAGGATAATGAACTAAATCAAAGGTACACAGACCAGATGAGGTATAAAAACCTAGAACCTGAACATAATAAACACATGGTTGTGTCACTACCCCTATAAGCATGTATAATCAGGTAGGTACTAACGTGAAGTGCATAATAGGTAAACAAAACAAGCATGTAACAGGTATCGGGTAGTGACCAACCGAAGCAAAGACGAACATAATCATTACTAAAGGTTATAACCTACTAAACATATCAACATGACATTATCAAAGATAAGTCAAGGTACCCGCCTCCAATATAGATCGAGCTAAACGACCTCTGTGTCGAAGTGCTCATCCCGCGTCAAGTCCTATGTCACCAATGTATACATTTTATTTAGCTAAAAATCTAAATGAATAGCTAAATAAAATCCTTAACAACAATTTTGGGCAAAACCCTAAACTATAAACCTCAACCTACCTAAACAAAGTCTAACGATAAATTAGGGTTAGTTACCAAATCCCCAATCCACCATTAGGTCAAGAATCCAAACTTAATTCCATTTACACATGATTAATCATCTACATAATCAATCACCTAATTCAAACACATAAGCAATTATGTAAGTACCAATTTCTACCTAAATCAACATGTATCATAATCATGTTCCTTACCTAGATTCACACGATCATCTAACTGAATCCTCCAATTCGGAACATGATCTACAACAAGTGTTCAAATACACCTAATCCTTACCTTAATTCAGCCGCTGCTGGAACTCAAGGGTTTGCTGTTGGACAAAGTGCTGCTGGACGAAGGGTTGCGACACAATTAGCGGCTGCTCGTTGCCGGA
The DNA here is from genome assembly GCF_018446385.1 of Zingiber officinale. Classification (NCBI taxonomy): domain Eukaryota; kingdom Viridiplantae; phylum Streptophyta; class Magnoliopsida; order Zingiberales; family Zingiberaceae; genus Zingiber; species Zingiber officinale. The sequence continues at coordinate 46,169,909 of NC_055989.1, read as the reverse complement.
CACGAGGTGAGCAATTGCTGGAAGCAAGAATACCTGCTGGACTCCAGATCAAGATGACCTCTTCCTCACTGCAGGGGCATCCACTCAGTTAGATAACATCCCGTACTCATAATTGAACCAAAAACTCTAAGAATCTAAAACTCACCAAACGACAGTTTGCTCTCCGGCGGAAATCGGTGGAGTGGAGAGAGATTAGTGCACTGTAAGGTTGGCTGCCGACGCTAGGGCACAGCAAGGACAGCAACGATAGTGTTGATCCTTCCTTCCGGCGAGCTCCTGTTGACCGCGACCAGGAGAGGGAGAGGTCGAGTGGCGCACGGTGGCTAGCATAGAGGAGGTGGCCGGGTGGTGAGCGGCTAGGAGGCGATCGGCGGCTTCCGACCGGTGTCGGTCGTTGCAATCGGGGCGACGCGAGGGGAAGGGAAAATAGGAGCTTGGCCGGCTTTAACCGCGAGAAATCGTCGCGTGCGGCGGTTAGGGCAGATTGGCATCGCAGGGGGCTCGGGAGGAAAAACACGCAGGTGAGAACGAGGGAAAAGAAAAATAAAAGAAAAAGGAAATAAACTTTTCCTCGTTAAAATAGGGTAGCCTAAACACGCTTTCCCGGAGCCCCGTTTTTATCCCCGTAAACTCGTCCATACGAGCTCCGAAAAATTTCAAAAAAATCCCCAGAAATTCTAGAAAATTCTCTTATCATTATTCGCCATTTTCAGTATTTTACACAAGTCATTCGATCGGAGCCTGCCATTCTTTAAAGTGTCACGTCGAGTGACAAAATTTCATTGGGACACAGAGTGCGACCCAACGTTAGAAGAGCTCAAGGAATACTTCAACTCCCTACCTTTATTAGCTAAGCTGAGCACTGGAGAGCCGCTCTGGATCTATTTGTCGACCACCGAATATGTGGTTGGCTCAGCATTAGTAAAGTAGAATGACCACGAATAGCAGCCCCTATATTTTCTAAGCAATATATTAAAAGATGTAGAGTCTCGCTACACTAGTCTTGAAAAGTTAACTTACACGTTGGTGCTTGCCGCTCAGACACTCTGCCCGTACTTCCTTGCACATCCGATCATTGTGATGACTAACAGCGCCCTGGGAAGATGTTAGAGTGTATACTAAAAGCCTAGCTTTTGTAAACATTTATTTTGAAATAAAGAATCACATTGGTCAAAAATGTCTACATTTATATGCTAAGTGTAGTTGTTCAATTAATTTATATTGTAGATAACATGGTGTGTGATGTCACACACAGAAGGTTATGTTATCGATTCTTTATAAATTATAAACAGTAGCTCACGACTAAGATGGAGAGGAACAAACCATTGGAATAATCGTGGTATAATTAGGTATTAGTTTATCTTGACTAATAAATTACACTAGTACACTCTGAGTGTATTGAGCAGGACCATTTAAGGAAAGTTCTTTTTGTACTGACTTAGTAAAAGAACAAGACCTTAGTTATTATAGAAGTGTGTGTTCTTAATCCTAATATAATAATAAGCACATATATTTAGTATTTATTTCTTTAACTTATCAAAGGGTGAGATTTAGCTCGATAAATCAAAAGGCCCGATAAGTTGGGAAATGATATTACTTATAGTGCGTGTTGCTGATTATAGAAGAAAACTGTGTCCTAGTAATCTAGGTTGATAATATCCCCAAGAGGAGCTCATAAGGATTGTCATGTTAAACCCTGCAGGTGGACTTAGTCCGACATGACGATAAGGTTGAGTGGTACTACTCTTGGACTGATATATTAATTAAAATGAGTTGTCAGTAACTTAATTAATTAGTGGACATCCGACATCTTAAACACAGGGAGACTAACATACTCATAATAAGAAGGAGCCCAAAATGTAATTTAGGATTGGTGCGGTAGTTCAATAATAATTCTTTAGTGGAATGAATTGTTATTGATGAAATTAAGTTGGGTGTTTGGGGCAAACACGGGAATCTTAATTTTATCGGGAGACCAAAACCAATTCCTCCTCTCGGTCCCTACGTAGCCTTTTGTATATAGAGATTTATGCCCACCACATACCCACTTCTTACCCACTTTTATACCCATCCTAAAGGGGGTCGGCCAAGCAAGCTTGGAACTCAAGCTTGGGCCGACCAAGTAGAGAGGATGAGTTAAGTGGTGTGGCCGGCCCTAACTTGAACTCAAGCTTGGTGTGGCCGGCCACATCATGTTTAAAAGGATTTTTATTTTGTTTAAAATCTTTCCTTATGTGGAAGCAATGATTTAAAAGAAGAGCTTAAAAATTAAATATTTCATTTTATAGTTTTCTACAAAAGATTAAGAGAAAGATTAGATATCTTTCCTTATTTGTAGATTGAAAGGAGATTTTAATTTTAAAGATAACTTTCCTTTTTGGAAACCATCCACACGTTTTAATAGAGAGATTTTAATTTATAAAATTTCCTTTTATAACTAACCATGAAGGGAAAATTATTAGAGAAATTTTTATTAAAATTTCTGGAAACAAATTAGGAAGTTTTAGTTCTTGTGTTATTAAAACTTTCCTTGTTTGGAGTTATGAGGTGGTCGGCCACTTAATTTAAGAAAAGGAAATTGATTTTAAATCAATTAAATTTTCTTTTTCATGGCAAAGAAATTAAGGAAGTTTATATTTAAATTTTCCTTATTTGCCAAGACCAAGGAATATAAAAGAGGGGGTAGAGGTGCCTCACCTTACACAACTCTATTCTATTCTCCTCCTCTCTTCCTTGGTGTGGTCGGCCCTTCTTATTCTCTCTTCTTCTTTCTTTCTTCTCCTTGGCTGAACCTCTTCATCCTTGGGAGCTTGGAAGGTGGCTGGATCTTTCTTGGAGAAGAAGGAGAGAAAGGAGGCTTTGTTTCTAGCATCCCTTGGAGCTTGGTGGTGGTGGCCGAACCTCATACTCTTGGAGTTTTTGGTGGTGGCCGAAACTAGCTTGGAGAAAAAGGAGCTTGGGTGGTTCTCATCTCGGTAGATCGTTGCCCACACAACGTCCGAGATTTAAAGAGGAATATGGTAAAAGATCAAGAGGTCGTTACATACAAAGAAAGGTATAACTAGTAATTAATTTCCGCATCATACTAGTTCTTCTTTGTATGAATTCCAAACACAAGAGACATGTGATTCTAGATTTTCGGATTTGAAATTCGAAGTTGTGTTTCTTTTCTTTTATTTTTCAATCTTGTGATTCGATTGTTCCTTTTGGTTAAACCTAGAGTTATATAAAGAAATTAAATATTAGATTTCATTGAAAGGTTTTGTCTAGGAAGTGGTGGTTGCTCCCATATCCAAGAAGGTCTAGTGCCTCGCCATGTTTAACCTGGAAGCCAATTTCTAAAATTAATATTTAATTGAATTTATAACATAGGTGGATTTGGATCAATAATGTTAAGCATCGTTTGCGATCCAAGTCTAAACCATTAAGAACAGATAAGTTAAATTTGGAATCAATAATGTAAAGTTTCGTTTGCGATTCTGAATTTAATTTCTAAAGAGCACAATAGGTTGTTAGGAAAGGTTCGACACTTGTACAAAATTTTTGTACAGTGAAATCGGTACGATCTTCCTAGGACCAACCAATAAAAGAATCCTCCTCAACCCAGAGGTGTCCAGGCGGCTAATCAAATAGACAACTAAACTAAGTGAGTTTGATATTCAATATCAGCCCCGAACAGTGATCAAAGCTCAGGCCTTAACAGATTTAATCACAGAGGTATAGAGCGTCGAGTCAGAAGCAGCTTGGAGAATATATGTCGACGGTTCATCCACCCGACAAGGCAGTGGGATCAGCATATTATTAATTTCACCGGGGGAGGATCGGATGCAAATTTTCGTTCGACTTGATTATCGGGCCACCAACAAAAGAAGTTGAATACGAAGCGTTGATAGTCGGCCTGTAGGCCACACGGCACGTTGGGACCACAAAAGTCCTCATTCATTCAGACTCTCAATTGGTCGCTCAACAGCTATCAGGAACGTTCGAGATAACCAACTCCCGACTCAAATTGTATGCAGAAGCCTTTGAGAAGCTAAGAGCAAACTTCCAGGAGGTCATTATATAGAAAATTCCCTGATCATAAAATCAAGCGGCGGATGAGTTGGCTAAGTTAGCAAGTTTACTATCGCTGATCGTGATAGAGTAGCTGCTTGAGCAAGTTTCATTAGTTGCGCATATCGACAAGATGGAAGGGATAACCTTCCCGAGCGACTAGAGGATGACATTGGTAGAATTTCTCCTATCGGGCGCTGCACCTGCTAATCAGGAAGAGGCCCGCTTATTGAAAAAGAGAGTCAGACGGTTTACCTTAGTTGGGGATCAGCTATATGAGAGAGTCTTCTCAAGACCCCTGCTCAAATGAATTGGACTAGAGGACGCAGAGTACATCCTTCATGAAGTGCACCAAGGCTCCTGTGGAAGCCATCCAGGTGGCTATTCGTTGGCTCAAAAGATTCTACTGGCAGGATATTTTTGGCCTACCCTCTAAGAGGATATCGCTCGGACAGTAGCCACCTATCTATCTTGCCAAAAGTACCACAACATCTCGCATCGGCCAACTAAGGAGATGAAGTCATCCACAGTGTCTTGCCCGTTCGACTAATGGGGCATGGATATCGTTGGATTGTTCCCAATGACAACCGCTCAGCGAAGATTCTTGCTCGTTGCGATGGATTACTTCTCCAAGTGGGTGGAGGTCGAGCCGCTGGCTAAAATAAGTGAACAGATGGTTATCAAATTCATTTGGTAGAACATCCTATGTCGGTTTGGCATCCCCCACCGGCTCGTCTCAGACAACGGAAGGCAATTCGCTGGTTGGAGGCTTAGGGAATGGTGTGAAGGCTACAATATCACACTATAAACTCTTGTCTACGCATTACAACCATTGAGCGATGATGTTAAACTCCTATCTTCGTCAACCGTCAAGCAGCGACATTAAACCCCTGCCTTCATCAGCCGTCGAGCGACAACGTTAAACCCCTGTCTTCGTCAACCATTGAGCGACGACAATGTTAAACCCCTGCCTTCATCAACCATTGAGCTGCAACGTTAAGCCCCGATCTTCGTCAATCGTCGATCGACGACGTTAAACCCCTATCTTCATCAACCGTCGAATCATGACGTTAAACCTCTGTCTTCATTAATCGTTGAGCAGTGACATTAAACCCCTGTCTTCATCAACCGTCGAGCGGTGACTTTAAACCCCTGCCTTGGTCAACCATCAAGCGGCGACATTAAACCCCTACCTTCATCAACCGTCGAGCGGCGACGTTAAACCCTGATCTTCGTCAACCATAAAGCGACAATGTTAAACTCAGGTTTATGTCATTCAGTGGTCGAGCAGTGACCTTAAACTCCCAATCTTCAGCAACGGTCAAGTGGCGGCCCTAAGCCCAAAACGCTACTCAAAAGCAATCCTAAATTGATCGATCGGATATGAAAATGGATAGTCCATTGCCGATCGGAATGTCATGAAGACACATTGGTAAGAGAATTATGGTAAAAGGTTCGTAAATCAAAAAATATGAAAAGAAAGAGTCGAACGACGCAAAACGCACGAGTGACATTAAATAAAAAAGTTCACCAAACAAGCGACCATTCATTAACACTTGCATAATTTTTACAAGCCCAAAAAGGCTATACAAAAAGGAGACAGGATATGCGGGAGCAGGATCCCTCAAGGTAGTCCAAAACGTCGTTGGGCAGTGACTCGGTCATCTTATCCCAGCTGATGACCTTGTTTGTTAGCGCGGTGGGAATATAGTCATCATCCTTCAATTGGTCGAGCATCCCGTCGATCATGAAGTTAAAAAGACGAAGCACTTGATCGGTGACCTTGTCGTTGAAGGTGTTTGAGCGGAGATATGCCCATTTTATGAGCTCAAATCACTCAAATTCTCCACCCTAATAAGTCTTAAGGGCCATTCGAGATGCCTGCAGCTCCGCCTTTAACTGGGCCAGCTCCTCATCCTTAGCATCAAGCTCGGCCTTCGCTGCAGACTGATCGGCTGACTTGCCCTCTCGTTCAGCATTCAACGAGGCCTCTAGATCCTTCAGGTTCTGAGCCAATACCCGAAACTCCTTATTTTTTATTTCCAAGTCTTTTATAGCTCGGAGTTTCCTGGTGTTGGCCGAGTGGATCTTTGCTTCGAAGGAGGTGGCCTGTTTATTAAGATGAGACAGCTGTGTTGCCTGCTCGGCACTCTTTCCCTTCTCTGCTTTAAGCTACTCGGAGCTCTTATTTAGACTGGCTCTTAACTGAGTCATCTCAGCGTTCATCTGCTCTAGTTGCGCCTGAGAAGCAGATGATTTGTCACTTGGAGAACGAAGCTACTGGACTTCATGCTCCAGATAAGCAAGCTTGTGGCATATGGCCAGGTTTTCCACCTAGTACTGTAAAGTAGATAGCATTATATAAGCCGAGCAGACAACAGAAAAAGGAGAAGGAAAAAAGAAAGGTATACATATCCTAGTGGGCATCTGGATGTGGCTATTAGCCAGTTCCCCTGGAGCTATAATCACCACACGGGCTTGGGTATCAACCCATATCTGTGTGAGCGGCCCTTAGATTCTTATTTGATGCTCGAGGGTGAGGGACGCTGGGTCATTCAGATTGCTGTACTCGTCAGTCAGCAAGTGGATGATTGACATTATTAATCTTTGGTCGTTTGAACTAAAAGGTTCAGAAGTTGCCCTACTCGTTGGCTATGAGGAGACTAGCCAAATGTGACACACCTGTGCCGTCGATAAAGATGGGGGTATAAAGGCGATCGATGGTGCGTAGATCGTCCCCTAAGGCAGCTTGGACAGTGAAGGTGTCCGGTCGGAGGATAAGGACACAGGGAGTTCCCCGATTCCCTACTCGAGAGGTGGAAGAGAAGTCTCACCCCACTTAGATGAGGGTCGAGAGATGACCATTGTTGGGATCTACAAGGCAGAAGTGGTAGTTCGGGTTCGGGAGGACCCCTCCACTCGGCGTCTCTTGCGTTGTCGAAGGGGCTTTTCGGAAGTGGTCGACTCGGAGGTGACCAATATAGGGACCATGGACAGCCGAACGGGTGGAAGATTCGTTGTTGTAGCCGCTGCGTCGCTTGCGACTGTCTTACTTCTCCTAACTCCGCTACCTAGCACATGTGTTCCCTCCTCTTCACCGTGCGGATCCTCATTGGAGCTGATCGGCTGCAAACCACGGCTTTCCAACTTAGCTATGGTCGCGGCGTTGATGTCTGCGTTCACAAGCTTGCACTTCCCTGCCAGCCGCGCTTACAACATGATTCGAGTTGAACAAAAAGAAGAAAAATCAGTTAAATTCAAAGGTTGAGAGAAAGAAAGAGCATACCTAGGCTGGACGGAAGTCTTGTACGGATCAGGCTCAGGACAAACACATAGAGGACGCCCTCCAACAACAACTAGTGGATATGGTACTTTTGACCGGCCAAACTTGAAGTTACGTGGAGGTAGTCCGATCGGCTCTTGTATTTCTTGAGCTCTTGAGGGTTTGGCACATCTAACTGCTAGCTAGTCAAAAAGTATGGCTGCTCAAGAAAGCGAATAAAGAAGAAGTAGTCCTTCTAATACTTGTTGGAGGACGACATCTTATCAAAGAAGACTAGGTCCACTCGAGCTTGGAAGAGAAAAGTCCTCGGCTCGGACAATTTAGGATAATAGAAATAGTGGAAGTGTCGAGGAGTAAGAGGAATGTCATGCAATGTTACGCACCGCAAGTGTACGGTTACGTCGTCAGTAATAAAAAGATATTGAATCCACAGGGATTGTTGATTAAGCACTAGTTAACTTCGCACAGCGAATTATCTAGACAATCTAAAGTTGTTAACAAACTCTAAAGAGAAAGAGAAGAGAAAAGAGAGAGAGTAGAGAGAGAGAATGAGCGTAGTGAATGGAGGATGATAGATTCTAGGATTTCGATTTCCTTGTAATACTAGGCAATGTTACATAGATTATTTAGTTTCTATCCTCTATGTTCATGCTCTTGTAGGAAGTTAGATTCATTACCGACTCTCCCCTGTAATGGATAAGCCGGCATGATCTCCTACTCCATGTCCTATGCTACTAAATGGAAGTGATTCCTATGAAGTCCATTAGCTGGGCAGCCCTGTCACGTCGCCCCTCGGTCATACAACACAGAAACACACTAACACACAATAATATAGAAATAGAAATAGAGATTATGCTTGATCCCCTACTTCCTTATGGAGATTTGCTTCTCCTTTCAAAGTGATACCCTAGACGTCCGTTAGCGGGGCAGCCCTGTCACGACGCCCGTCGATCATACAATCTAGTGTATCCCCCCTATGGGATTAACAATTCTACATAACTATTTGATAAAACATGCAAAAGATATATATAAGCATTCACGCACACACATCATCAAACATGAACAAGGCATCAACAAGTCATTGAATAGAATCATGGCAAATCTACATAGTTTTACATCATCCATCACATCACAAATACTCACTGTTGGTGCGGGAAGCATTAGATGATCAAACCCAAGTTTTGATAATGGAAAAGGGTTCAAAGTTAAGTGTGTTGTGAACTAACAAGTTCATGGAGCTTGCAGGAAATTCCTAAGTGGTACTTAGGCAAAAGTCCTAGCTGCGGTTAGGCAGGTGGAAAATCCTAGGGGGTGGTAACCCTAGGTCATAGGGGGTGGTAACCCTATGCAAAAAGTCTTGGCGGGTCGAGAGCTTTAGGCAAAAATCCTAGGGGAGTAACCCTAGGTGGAAAGTCCTGGTGTCGCGAACCAGGTGGAAGTCTGGACGGGCCGGGAAGCGGAAGTCCAGCAGAAAGTCTGGAAGCATTGAACGCTAAGAAAAAGTCCAGTCGATCTGGAGGATCGCACTGGCAACAGGTAAATCTCCTGAGTGGAGTAGGTGAGGACGCGTTCCCCGTAGAGGGAATAGTAGGCGTCGGGTCGACCTAGGGTTTCCGGTTGGAAATCCGAAGTCAGACCCGGACAGTCCGATGACTGTCAATTATATCACTTATAACATGTCTATGCTAACTTTGTTTTGTAGGGTTTTGTGTTTGGGACTAACACATTTTGCAGGAACAAAGAAGCACATTTTGACCTCGGATGAACAGTGTCCGAGGCGCGTCCATGGGGCTTGGAGGCGCCTCGGGTGTAAGCTGAAGCCAGCTATCCAGAGGAGCTGGAGGCACCTCGGAGGAAGCTGAAGGCGCCTTGGACCAGACGTTAGAGGCGCCTTGGAGCAGATTGGTGGCGCCTTCAATGGGATAAGGCGCAACCATATCAGAGCTGATGACTCGGCGGCCTGGAGGCGCCTCGGACAGGCTTGGAGGCATCTCCAGCATTGTATAAAAGGGGTCTTCAAGCAGCAGCTAAAGACAATAACTTCCAAGCGATCTTGCTGCTACAAACTGCTACCTAGATGATCCCGAAGTGCTGCAACAAGATCCCGACGACCTGAAGCTTCGAAATTACACATTCTTGCTGTTGGTATACTTTTTCATTTCAAGTAGATTGTAATAACTCTGTAACCATTATTCGAGATTATAGTTGTTGCCCACCGGAAGCGATCAATGATTGCGGGCCTTGGAGTAGGAGTCACCACAGGCTCCGAACCAAGTAACTCCTCGTGTCTCTCTGTGTTGCTTTATTTTCTTTTCATTATTCCGCTGCATTTAATTACTCATATTTTACGATTCCGAATCGAACTCGAAATAGCCACAAGCGCTATTCACCCCCCTTTAGCGCTTCTTGATCCAACACTTGGTATCAGAGCGGGGTCGCGTTGATCTGGTGCAACCACCAATCGCGTAAATTTTTTAGTGGTGTTTTCAATTTTTACGGAGTCAATTAGAATCTAGCTTAATAGCTATATTCTAATTATTTTTTTCGAATCGGTTTTTTGCTCGAAGTTGGTGCAACACCACTCGAGCTCGTGATATTAATTTTATTTCCCGCACTGCTAATCTAAGACCTAGTCTTGGGACATTTCTGTTATTTTTATTGTGCATATTATCAATGCCCCAACAAGAGGGATTTAGCACTGTTCATCCCCCGCTCTTCACCGGAGAAGACTTCGAGTATTGGAAGGGGCGAATGGAAACCTTCCTCAAGATACAGTTCGACACATGGATGATCATCAAGACGGGACTGCAACTTCCAACCGACGAAGATGGCAAGCCTACACCCTGCGAAAAATGGGAACCATCGTTAATCAAGAAAGTGGAAGCCGATGCCAGAGCTACCTACACCCTCCAGTGCGGATTAACCAAGGAAGAGCTCAACAGAGTTGGACCGTTCTCCAGCACAAAAGAGATATGGGAGAAGCTGATCGAACTCCACGAGGGTACCTCCGACACAATGGTGAGTAAAAGAGACTTCTTGTTCAATAAATTATATAATCTGAAAATGCAGGACGGAGAGACAGCAAGTCAACTCCACGCTCGCGCATACAAGACATCCTCAACTCCCTCCATACGATCGGGCAAAGAGTCGAGAATCGGGACATCATAAGGTACGCTCTAAATGCCTTTCCGAGGAGTACATTGTGGGCATCAATGGTAGATGCCTACAAAGTCTCCAAGGACTTATCTTCCATTAGATAAGATGAATTGTTTTCGAAATTCGAACTGCATGAATAGACAAATACATTGCCAACCGAGAATAGACAAATACTTGCTTTGGTTGCAAGTACCAGTCGAACACGCGAACCAAGATCAAGAAGAAGAACTGAACCGAAGTCGGAAGACGAACCCGACTCAAATAATGAAGACGACGAATTAACCTCCGAGCTCGTGAACCTAGTGAAGAAGCTCTACAAGAAAAAGAAAGGCTTCAACAAGAGAGACCTAAAGAAGGCAGTACAATCAAAGGAGGTTCAATCCAGTTCAAAAGTCAAGCTCGAGTTGATCTGCTATGGATGCAACCAAGGATGCAAAGGTGACATGGTGCTAACTGCCCTAATCAGAAGGATGCAAAGAAGCAGAGGAAAAAGAAGGTGCTAAAGGTGACATGGGACGAATCTTCCTCATAAGAAGATACCAACGACGAACTCGAGCAGACAAGTCTACTTGCACTGATGGCCCGGGACCAGATCAATCTGTCCGAGAGCGAGAGTGAATCGGAAGCCGAGTCAAAGCGAAGCCACGGATCCGTATCCGTTTCCGAAGGGACTAACACCGCTGCACGTATTTCTCGATTAAATAATTTAGTTAATTACCTATTACGCAAATTAGCTAAATCAAACCTTAAGGTCAAATCACTTCTAAAGGAAGTAGCAGTCCTTAAAGAAGTGACTAACTCCAAAACCTTGCCTGACCTAGTTCAGACTAGAAATTCAACTCAAGTTCAAAAACTTGAGGAAGAAAATTCCAGTCTGAAAACTCAGGTCAAGGATTTGAAAAATACATTAGAACGGTTCTCTTTGGGCTCCAAGAAGCTTGACCTGATTCTTAGGACACAAAGAGTCGTATACAACAAAACTGGGCTAGGTTATAAAACTAAAAGAAAATATAGATCTTATCTGTCCTTAGTAAATAGGCAAAATAATAAATCAGTCCAAGCATGGGTACCCAAGTCCAACCTGGTTAATCAAGTTGGACTTGGTCAATATTGGGTCCCTAAGGATCAAATACATTGTCTCGATAGACCATATCGAGGCTATGATCTAGGGGGAGCTAGAAGAAAAACAATAAAAATTAAATTAAATTAAAATCCAAATTAAATTAAATTAAATTATATTAAATTAAAATCCAAATTAAATTAAATTAAATTAAATTTAAAATTCAAATTATATAAAATCAAATTAAAATAATAAAAATTAAATTAAATTAAAATCCAAATTAAATCAAATTAAATTAAAATTCCATTCAAATTAGAATTCAATTTGAAATTCAAATTAAATCAAAAATCCAAATTAAAATAAAATTCAAAACTTAAACCTTCAAAATCCAAGGGAAGGCTCCAGAATAGCTGGCACCTCCAAACTTAATCCACCCGACAAGGGTAACCAAGAGTAGACTACCTGGTAGGGTAATTAAGGTTAGATTAAAAAGGGTTAGGTTTAACTTGATTCACGGTACTGATGAAGTATTGGATGATAGTACGTTGGGGAAGCTTAGTCATCGCATGTCTAGGAAGATATGACTTCGACCTGGTGCATTTGGCTAAGTGGAACTGGCCGAAGCTACCCTTTACGGATCCTAACCAGTTAGACCAAGGTTTTGTACTAAGCTCAATGGGTAGGACTATTTGGAAAATCTCGAAGGCATGACTACTTTAATGATGTCCTAGTGACTCACCATAGTCCAGAAGTTTGTCCAAAGAATACCTACTTGTTGAACCCAAAGCTAAACCTGAATCTAATACAAAGTTAAACCAAACCCTAAAATTGAACCGAACTCATCTCACAAAAATTATAGGATTACCTGATTGAAAATTTAGATCGGGTGAGATAACTAAGAAATATAAATTAAAAATTTGAAATTGAAATTCAAATTTGAAAATCGAATTAAAATTCGAAATTAAAATTCAAAATTCAAATTCAAAATTTGAAATAAAAAATCATAATTAAAATTAAATTAAAATTCAAATTTTAAATTCAAATTCGAAATTCGAATTAAAACTCAAAATTCAAAATTAAAATACATAATTAAAATTAAATTAAAATTTGAAATTTGAAATTCAAATTCAAACTCGAAATTTGAATTAAAACTCGATATTTGAAATTAAAATTCGTAATTAAAATTAAATATTTTCTTTCAAAATTAAATTAACTTAAATATTTTTTTCAAAATTAATTAACTTAAATATTTTTTTCAAATTAACTAAAATATTTTTTAAATTAACTTAATTATTTTTAAAATTAAATTAACTTAATTACTTTTCAAATTAAATTATCTTAATTATCTTTCAAAATTAAATTTACATAATATCTTCAAAAAATTGATTTACTTTTTAGTATTCTTTCAAAATTCAATGAACTTAATGTTTTCAAAAATTAATTTAAAATTAAATTAAATATTTTTTAAAAAATTAAATTAACTAAAATATTTTTCAAACTTACTTAACTTAAAACATCTTTCAAAATTACTTAACTTAATTATTTTTCAAAAGTAAATTAACTTAATTATTTTTTCAAATTAAATCAACTTAATTAAACTTAATTTTCGAAATTAATTAACTTAAATATTTTTATCAAATTAACTTAAATATTTTATTTCAAAATTTAATTTACTTAAAATATTTTTCAAAATTTAATTAACTTAAAGATTTTTCAAAAATTTAATTAGCTTAAAATATTTTTCAAAAATTTAATTAACTTGAAATATTTTTCAAAAATTTAATTACCTTAAAATATTTTTCAAAAATCTAATTAGCTTAAAATATTTTTCAAAATTTAATTACCTTAAAATATTTTTCAAAACTCTAATTAGCTTAAAATATTTTTCAAAAATTTAATTAACTTAAAATATTTTTCAAAAATGTAATTAGCTTAAAATATTTTTCGAAAATTAATTAACTTAAAATATTTTTCACAAATTTAATTAGCTTAAAATATTTTTCAAAAATTTAATTAACTTGAAATATTTTTCAAAAATTTAATTAACTTAAAATATTTTTCAAAAATCTAATTAGCTTAAAATATTTTTCAAAATTTAATTAGCTTAAAATATTTTTCAAAAATCTAATTAGCTTAAAATTTTTTTCAAAAATTTAATCAACCTAACCTTTAAAACAAATTAACTTAATACTTAAAAAAAAATTACTTATAACACGTGGCGCCTTTCAGAGGCGCCTCCCACACAAGGGAGACTCCCTAAACAGAGGCGGGAAAATTCCCGCCGACCTAACCTAAGGCGCCTCGGATCATCTCCGAGGCGCCTCCAATAGACCTAATAAGGCGCCTTAAACATGATTTAAGGCGCCTTCAACCCGGAATATCGCCACGAACAGAAGGCTCTCTGTTCGTTTTCTGCCAAAGTCTAGCACGAGATTCTCATGTGATTTCTCCCCAACCAAGGCGCCTTCAACCCACCTCTTCCTCCTCTACTCCTAACAATGCCTCCTAGGTATACTCTAAACCTTCCTTAATCATCTACTACATGAATTTCGTACTAGTTTTTGCTATTTTACTTGTATACTGTCAAAAAATAGGAAATGTCGCATTATTGATCCTACACCTAGGTGTACTTTGATTGTGCTTGAAAAACTTAGAATGGTGTAAGATGCATAGGGTATAACCTGGACTCAAGAATGCTTATATATGTGCATCAATATGAGTCTGGGCGTTAAATACCGAATATACAGTAATCAAGTCAAGTCATCCAGCCCTAGTCAAATCTAACTGGATTTATTGACTTAACTTGACTAACCAAGTGAAAGTTGTTGTCCTCTAGATAATTAGCTAGTAGCTAGATGGTTAGACATGTGGCCAAGAAATTAAGTACTCGATTTCTAGGGTTACTCAACTTGAACATTAGGGCTCTGATACCTTACTAAAAGAACTTAGTTAACTGGCAATCAATTTAACTCGACTCATGCTTGGACATTAAGGCTTAACCTAATAGCTCCTCCTTGGCCGTTAAGTATTTTGGAATTCATTATTCTTTTAAATATTTTCCAAACCTTCTTGATATTTTTAAAAAATCCTTTGAAAACTTAGTGAAATTTATTTTGTTCTTTTCAAGCCATTATTTAAAAAAAAAAACTGGTTCAAAATTTAAAGAATATCTATCTAATAGAGTTTGAAAATTAATTTTTTCCAAAGATTTCAACTAAATTTCAAAATTGGCTAAAATCATTTTTCAAAGTAAACTTTTTACTAGCTTAGTTGAAAGAAAATTTAGCTAAGAATTTGACAATGAAAATTAATTATAAAAAGCTAAATGTTTGAAAAGTTCTTAAAATTAGCCAAAAATCCCTTCTTTAAAGCTAAGGGTTTTTCTTTAATGAAAAATCTTTAAAAGCTTAAGTTTTCAAAATTTTGGCTAAACAGAGTTGTCTTGCACTTAAAACTATTTTTACTTAGCCAAATTTAACTATGTTTTTTTCTACAAAGTTTTAAAAGCCAGGTATTTTAAATGTTATTTTTAGACTTCAACATTTTTGCTAAGTTTTTTGATATATGGCAAAGGGGGAGTAGGACAAAATTCAAAATTCAAACTAAGGATAAGAGTTCTCTTATTAAGGGCGAGCCTTAACTTTGGAAATTTTAAGTTTACCTTAAATTTTAGAATCCTTTTTGCTTGTACTTAACCTGTTGCTTAAGTATGCTTACGTTTGGAAACTTCTTATTTTTAGGCATGTTTATGTTTATTTATGCATTTTTTTTCTTAACTTTGAATTTGAGTTGCCATAATCAAAAAAGGAGAGATTGTTGGTGTGGGAAGCATCAGACAATTAAACCCAAGTTTTGATAATGGCAAAGGGTTGAAAGTTAAGTGTGTTGTGAACTAACAGGTTCATGGAGCTTGCAAAAAAGTCCTAAGTGGTACTTAGGCAAAAGTCCTAGCTGCGGTTAGGCAGATGGAAAACCCTAGGGGGTGGTAACCCTAGGTCATAGGGGGTGGTAACCCTATGTGGAAAGTCTTGGCGAGTCGAGAGCTTCAGGCAAAAGTCCTAGGGGGTAACCCTAGGTGGAAAGTCTAGGTGTCGCGAACCAGGTGGAAGTCTGGACGGGTCGGGAAGTAGAAGTCCAGCAAAAAGTCCGGAAGCTTCGAACGCTGAGCAAAAGTCCAGTCGATCTGGAGGATCGCACTGGCAATAGGTAAATCTCCTGAGTGGAGTAGGTGAGGACGCGTTCCCCATAGAGGGAACAGTAGGCGTCGGGTCGACCTAGGGTTTTCGGTTGGAAATCCAAAGTCAGACTCGGACAGTCCGATGATTGTCAATTATATCACTTATAATATGTCTGTGCTAACTTTGTCTTGTAGGGGTTTGTGTTTGGGACTAACATATTTTGTAGGAACAAAGAAGCACATTTTGACCTCGGATGAACAGTGTCTGAGGCGCCTCTATAGGGCTTGGAGGCGCCTCGGGAGCAAGCCAAAGTCAGCTGTCCAGAGGAGCTGGAGGGGCCTCGGAGGAAACTGAAGGCGCCTTGGACCAGGCGTTGGAGGCGCCTTGGAGCAGCTTGGAGGCGCCTTCAATGGGATAAGGCGCGACCAGATCAGAGCTGATCCACGCGTGTGACTCGACGGCCTAGAGGCGCCTCCAGCACTGTATAAAAGGGGTCTTCGAGTAGCAGCTAGAGACAATAACTTCCAAGCGATCTTGCTGCTACAAACTGCTACCTAGACGATCCCGAAGTGCTGCAACGAGATCCCGACGACCTGAAGCTTCGAAATTACACATTCTTGCTGTCGGTATACTTTTTCATTTCAAGTATATTGTAATAACTCTATAACCATTATTCGAGCTGATAGTTGTTGCCCACCGGAAGCGATCAATGATTGCGGGCCTTGGAGTAGGAGTCGCCACAGGCTCCGAACCAAGTAACTCCTCGTGTCTCTCTGTGTTGCTTTATTTTCTTTTCGTTATTCCGCTGCATTTAATTACTCGTATTTTACGATTCCGAATCGAACTCAAAATAGCCACGAGCGCTATTCACACCCCCCTCTAGCGCTTCTCGATCCAACAATTGGTATCAGAGCGGGGTCGCGTTGATCTGGTGCAACCACCAATCGCGCAAATTTTTTTGTGGTGTTTTCAATTTTTACGGAGTCAATTAGAATCTAGCTTAATAGCTATATTCTAATTATTTTTTACGAATTGATTTTTTGCTCGAAGTTGGTGCAACACCACTCGAGCTCGTGATATTAATTTTATTTTCCGCACTGCTAATCCAAGACCTAGTCTTGGGACATTTCTATTCTTTTTATTGTGCATATTACCAATGACCCAACAAGAGGGATTCAGCACTGTTCGTCCCCCGCTCTTCACCGGAGAAGACTTCGGGTATTGGAAGGGGCGAATGGAAACCTTCCTCAAGATACAGTTCGACACATGGATGATCATCAAGACGGGACTGCAACTTCCAACCGACGAAGATGGCAAGCCTACACCCTGCGAAAAATGGGAACCATCCTTAATCAAGAAAGTGGAAGCCGATGCCAGAGCTACCTGCACCCTCCAGTGCGGATTGACCAAGGAAGAGCTCAACAGAGTTGGACCATTCTCCAGCGCAAAAGAGCTATGAGAGAAGCTGATGAACTCCACGAGGGTACCTCTGACACCAAGGTGAGTAAAAGAGACCTCTTGTTCAATAAATTATATAATCTGAAAATGCAGGACAGAGAGACAGCAAGTCAACTCCACGCTCGCGCATACAAGACATCCTCAACTCCCTCCATGCGATCGGGCAAAGAGTCGAAAATCGAGACATCATAAGGTACGCTCTAAATACTTTTTCAAGGAGTACATTATGGGCATCAATGGTAGATGCCTACAAAGTCTCCAAGGACTTATCTTCCATTAGATTAGATGAATTGTTTTCGGAATTCGAACTGCATGAACAAACTAATACACTGCCAACCGAGAAGGGTATTGCTTTGGTTACAGGTATCAGTCGAACACGCGAACCAAGATCATGGCGAAGAACTGAACCGGAGTCGGAAGATGAACCCGACTCAAATAATAAAGACGACGAATTAACCTCTGAGCTCGTGAACCTAGTGAAGAAGCTCTACATGTGAGATCTCGGAAAATTTAAATAAATAAGGTTATTTGGGAAATATAGCCTTATAGAATTTTACCGGAATTTTTAGAAATTTTCTGGGGATTTTTCTGAGCTCATATGACGGGTTTTGAGGGGATCAATTTCGGGCGCGGATAAAGCCTGTTTGGGATACCCGTTTAATGGAGGAAATGTTTTATTTATAAAACATTTTCATTTTTCTTTTTATTTCCCCAAAAACGCCGATCCCAAACTCCTTCCCCGATCTCCCCTTTGCTCGAAGCCGACTCCTCCTTCCCCGATCCCTTCTGCTCACGCTGCCTCTCGCTCGCGGACGAATCGGCGCCGACAGGAACGGAGCTTCGACCTCCGGCGATCTTCCTCTGCCGGCATCGACGCCTAGTAAGCCCAGATCCAACCGAGGCCCTTCTCCTTCTAGCTCTGATCTCTTCTCCTCGCCACTGGTTGTCTCACGGGGATGAGCCGACGCTATTGAATCGAGCCCGATCCACTCGATCGTCGGTGTGGAGGAGGCAGTTAGGGCTTCGGTGGTAAGTAACCGAACCTTCTTCTTCTATTCCTCCAACTCGTGCCCTAGCACAGTCGCCCATTTCTTTCTTTCCCTTTGATGCCGATCCTTCTCTGTTCTTGAGTCTCATGTTCTTCGCGGCTGGATTAGGTTACGGATTTGGAGACATTGGGGATCAGTGAGGTAAGATTTAGTTGTTAGATAAGCTGTTGTTTGATTCTTGGATTTCAATATTGATCTGATCAATGAATTCCTGATGGATTCCTGTTGTAACTGTTGTAATGCGATTGATTCCAATCTTGATCTCACCTTGATCCGAATGGTAGGGAAGAAATCCAGCAGGGAAGCTGTGTTCTGGAGGTGATCGAAGGTGATCTTGGGTTCCAGCAGTGATGATCCTCGGTTGTGGATCAATTGATGAGGGCTGTGAGGTGAATTGAGTGTTGTGGATCAACAAGCGTGGCTGTGAAGTTTTGTTATGTGCTGTGGTGTTCTTTGATCCTTTCTTGGTTCCGGCAGCGCACTAACCAGTAGCCTCCTAGTTCCAACATCAACAATAGCTGGGATTGAGGTAAGGTGTAGATTTGTTGATACATGATGTGTAGATTGGAATTAGGGTTATGTTGATTGTGATTAGATTTAATTGCTTAGATTAAATTAATGGAATGATTAGGGTTAAGATAATTAACCCTAGTCAACTATTGGATTTAATCTAAGATTGGATTGCTAATCTAATTGGTGATTAGGGATTAGGTAACTAACCCTAATTGACCGTTAGATTAATTAGGTAGGTTGTGATTGATGTGATTAGGGTTTTGTCCTAATTTAGTTTTAGGGATTTTATTTAGCTATTCATTTGATTTAGCTAAATAAAATATATATATTGTTTGTTGACACAGGACTCTGATTCGAGACGAGCGTCTCAACTTCGGATTTGGATTGACTGTACCTTCTATTTGAGGCGGGTACCCTTTGACTTATCTTTTGATACTGTCTTATGATATGTATAGTTTATATATAATTACTAGTGGTAGATGGTGGATTTATCTCTTACCTGGTCTTAGCTTAGTTGATACCTATCACATGCTTCTTCTGTTAGTTGCTTTACCTTAGAACTGAATGCTTTTATCTTTTGCCATGTGTATATATGTTTATGGAGATGGATAGGTACATTTAGTGTTACTTTCCACTGGACTAGTTACTGTAGGTACTTGTTATATGTTGTTGGATTTATGTTGCTTATATCTCTGTTATATATGCGTTTACCTTTTTGGCACCTACGAAGGAGGATATGTTCAGGTATGACATACTGTAGCCGCACGCACCATATTACATGATTGCATGCTGGGCGATTGACGACTCCATTATTGTTGAGCTCGTTGGTCGGCTACATGAGGGCCTGCACACAGCGTGACCACTGCATGGGTAGTGGCACAGCACTCGGGGTGTGTATGGCAGGTTGCTCGGTGGTGCACCGCCGGGGTGCTCATGGGTAGCACGATACAGCGGGGTTGCAGCCGTCATCGCGTACCGGGAGATGAGAGCATTGCGCTCCCTCACTATGTTTGAGGTAGGAGGATAGATGTACTCCGACAGCATCCCGTCCACTCGGTCACTCATCAGGGGTAGTGACGGCAGAGTGGACGGTGTCACAGCCCTACCCACTCGGTCTCGCTATCGCGTGTGAGACGGCTAACTGGCGTCAAGGGTGACCATGTCATATTGCATCATATGCACGGATTGCATTCTTTATGATTGATGCATTTTGGTGATTGCATATGATTGACATGCATACATGATACATGCTTTTGCTCTGACTATTTTTATCTGTGTATGTTCACAGTCAGTTGCACAAGCCTCGCAGGTGAGTACAGTTTATTTCAGTTATGCATTTTCTTATTATTCTTGCTATAGACTGTACTTTATGCCTATTGCTGGTTATTACAGTTTATTTCAGCTATGCATATCTGTTATACTGTTAGAAGACTGTACCATAGGTTGTACTGTTAGAAAACTGTACTGTAGGCTCTATAGTTTAGTGTACTGTACCATAGGATGTTACTGGTGGTTATATGTTGCTGTATATATCTATTGAATTACCTGCTGAGTTCTTTGAACTCACCCCGTTGTTACTATTTTCAGGTTGAGGCTGTCGGGAGATATTCTAGTCGCTAGCCCCATTATCGCGAGGATTTTCTTTGTCGGATTGTATTGTGCTTTTGCATCTTATATACTTGTATTGTGGGTTTGTATTGTGGACATTAAACATTCGGGTTTGCTACTTTTGTTTTCCGCTACGGATTTTCTCACTACTTGGTGGATTTGTTTTCTTCGTTGTAGTGGAGTAGGATGTTTACATATATCTTCGAGGATTCTATATCGTTCTTCCTTATTAAACTGCGTGGATTATTCATATTATATCTGTGTAGAAATGTTGAATATAACTGCATGGATTGTTTACTATGTGTGTGTATTGTTCCGGCCGTGTGTGGCTGAGGTATAGAGATATATGTATTCTGGATTCATATTGTCACCCGTACAGGGGAGATGCTGCCGAAATTTCTTCGGACAGGGACTACCTGGGGCGTGACACTACAAGAAAAAGAAAGGCTTCAACAAGAGAGACCTAAAGAATGCAGTACAATCAAAGGAGGTTCAATCCAGTTCAAAAGTCAAGCTCGAAGTGATCTGCTACGGATGCAACCAGAAAGGGCACATAAAGGCCAACTGCCCTAATCAGAAGGATGCAAAGAAGCAGAGGAAAAAGAAGGTGCTAAAGGCGACATGGGACGAATCTTCCTTAGAAGAAGATACCGACGACGAACTCGAGCAGACGAGTCTACTTGCACTGATGGCCCAGGACCAGATCAATCTGTCCGAGAGCGAGAGCGAATCGGAAGCCGAGTCCGAGCGAAGCCACGGATCCGTATCCGTTTTCGAAGGGCCTAACGCCGCTGTAAGTATTTCTCGATTAAACAATTTAGTTAATTACCTATTACGTAAATTAGCTAAATCAAACCTTAAGGTCAAGTCACTTCTAAAGGAAGTAGTAGTCCTTAAAGAAGTGACTAACTACAAAACCTTGCCTGACCCAGTTCAGACTGGAAATTCAATTCAAGTTCAAAAACTTGAGGAAGAAAATTCCAGTCTAAAAACTCAGGTCAAGGATTTGAAAAATACATTAGAACGGTTCTCTTTGGGTTCCAAGAAGCTTGACCTGATTCTTGGGACACAAAGAGTCGTATACAACAAAACTGGGCTAGGTTATAAAACTAAAAGAAAATATAGATCTTACCTGTCCTTAGTAAATAGACAAAATAATAAATCAGTTCAAGCATGGGTACCCAAGTCCAACCTGGTTAATCAAGTTGGACTTGGTCAATATTGGGTCCCTAAGGATCAAATATATTGCCTCGATAGACCATATCGAGGATATGATCCTGGGTGAGCTAGAAGAAAAACAATAAAAATTAAATTAAATTAAAATCCAAATTAAATTAAATTAAATTAAATTAAAATCCATATTAAATAAAATTAAATTAAAAAATTCAAATTAAATAAAATCAAATTAAAACAATAAAAATTAAATTAAATTAAAATCCAAATTAAATTAAAATTCCAATCAAATTAGAATTCAATTTGAAATTCAAATTAAATCAAAAATCCAAATTAAAATAAAATGCAGAAATTAAACCTTCAAAATCCAAGAGAAGGCTCCAGAATAGCTTGCACCTCCAAACTTAATCCACTCGACAAAGGTAACTAAGAGTAGACTACCCGGTAGAGTAATTAAGGTTAGATTAAAAAGGGTTAGGTTTAACTTGATTCACGGTACTGGTGATGTATTGGATGATAGTACGTTGGAGAAGCTTAGTCATCGCATGTCTAGGAAGATATGGCTTCGACCTGGTGCATTTGGCTAAGTAGAACTGACCGAAGCTACCCTTTACAGATCCTAACCAGTTAGACCAAGGTTTTGTACTAAGCTCAATGGGTATAACTATTTGGAAAACCTCGAAGGCATGGTTACTTTAATGATGTCCTAGTGACTCACCATAACCCAGAAGTTTATCCAAAGAATGTCTACTTGTTGAACCCAAAGCTAAACCTGAATCTAACACAAAGTTAAACCAAACCCTAAAATTGAACCGAACTCATCTCACAAAAATTATAGGATTACCTGATTGAAAATTTAGATCGGGTGAGTTGACTAAGAAATAGAAATTAAAAATTTGAAATTCAAATTCGAAATTCAAAATTAAAATTCGTAATTAAAATTCAAAATTCGAAATTCAAATTCAAAATTCGACTTAAAACTCAAAATTCAAAATAAAAATTCATAATTTAAATTAAATTAAAATTCTAAATTTAAATTCAAATTCGAATTAAAACTCGAAATTCAAAATTAAAATTAAATTAAAATTAAATTAAAATTCGAAATTCGAAATTCAAATTCAAATTCAAATTAAAACTCGAAATTTGAAATTAAAATTTGTAATTAAAATTAAATATTTTCTTTCAAAATTAAATTAACTTATATATTTTTTTCAAAATTAATAAACTTAAATTTTTTTTCAAATTAACTTAAATATTTTTTAAATTAACTTAATTATTTTTTAAATTAAATTATCTTAATTACTTTTCAAATTAAATTATCTTAATTATCTTTCAAAATTAAATTTACTTAATATCTTCAAAAATTGATTTACTTTTTAATATTCTTTCAAAATTTAATGAACTTAATATTTTCAAAAATTACTTTAAAATTAAATTAAATATTTTTTTAAAAATTAAATTAACTAAAATATTTTTCAAACTTACTTAACTAAAAACATCTTTCAAAATTACTTAACTTAATTATTTTTCAAAAGTAAATTAGCTTAATTATTTCAAATTAAATCAACTTAATTAAACTTAATTTTCGAAATAAATTAACTTAAATATTTTTGTCAAATTAACTTAAATATTTTCTTTCAAAATTTAATTAACTTAAAATATTTTTCAAAATTTAATTAACTTAAAATATTTTTCAAAATTTAATTAGCTTAAAATATTTTTCAAAATTTAATTAACTTAAAATATTTTTCAAAAATTTAATTAATTTAAAGATTTTTCAAAATTTAATTATCTTAAAATATTTTTCAAAAATTTAATTAGCTTAAAATATTTTTCAAAAATTTAATTAACTTGAAATATTTTTCAAAAATTTAATTAACTTAAAATATTTTTCAAAAATCTAGTTAGTTTAAAATATTTTTCAAAATTTAATTACCTTCAAATATTTTTCAAAAATCTAATTAGCTTAAAATATTTTTCAAAAATTTAATTAACTTAAAATATTTTTCAAAAATCTAATTAGCTTAAAATATTTTTCAAAATTTAATTAATTAAAATATTTTTCACAAATTTAATTAACTTAAAATATTTTTCAAAAATGTAATTAGCTTAAAATATTTTTCAAAATTTAATTAACTTAAAATATTTTTCACAAATTTAATTAGCTTAAAATATTTTTCAAAAATTTAATTAACTTGAAATATTTTTCAAAAATTTAATTAACTTAAAATATTTTTCAAAATTTAATTAGCTTAAAATATTTTTCAAAAATCTAATTAGCTGGAAATATTTTTCAAAAATTTAATTAATTTAAAATATTTTTAAAAAATTTAATCAACCTAACCTTTAAAACAAATTAACTTAATACTTAAAATAAAAAATTACTTATAACACGTGGCGCCTTTCAAAGGCGCCTCCCACACAAGGGAGTCGCCCTAAACAGAAGCGGGAAAATTCCCGCCGACCTAACCTAAGGTGCCTCGGATCATCTCCAAGGCGCCTCCAACAGACCTAATAAGGCGTCTTAAACATGATTTAAGGCGTTTTCAACCCAGAATATCGCCACGAACAGAAGGCTCTCTGTTCGTTTTCTGCCAAAGCCTAGCACGAGATTCTGGTGCGATTTCTCCCCAACCAAGGCGCCTTCAACCCACCTCTTCCTCCTCTACTCCTAACAATGCCTCCTAGGTATACTCTAAACCTTCCTTAATCATCTACTACATGAATTTCGTACTAGTTTTTGCTATTTTGCTTGTATACTATTAAAAAATACGAAACGTCGCATTATTGATCCTACACCTAGGTGTACTTTGATTGTGCTCGAAAAACTTAGAATGGTGTGAGATGCATAGGGTATAGCCTGGACTCAAGAATGCTTATATCTGTGTATCAATATGAATCTGGGCGTTAAATACCGAATATACAGTAATCAAGTCAAGTCATCTAACCCTAGTCAAATCTAACTGGATTTATTGACTTAACTTGACTAACCAAGTGAAAGTTGTTGTTCTTTAGACAATTAGCTAGTAGCTAGATGGTTAGACATGTGGCCAAGAAATTAAGTACTCGATTTCTAGGGTTACTCAACTTGAACATTAGGGCTCTGATACCTTACTAAAAGAACTTAGTTAACTGGCAATCAATTTAACTCGACTCATGCTTGGACATTACGGTTTAACCTAATAGCTCCTCCTTGGCTGTTAAGTATTTTGGAAATCATTATTATTTTAAATATTTTCCAAACCTTCTTGATAATTTTTAAAAAATCCTTTGAAAATTTAGTGAAATTTATTTTGTTCTTTTCAAGCCATTATTTAAAAAAAAACTGGTTCAAAATTTAAAGAATATTTATCTAACAGAGTTTGAAAATTAATTTTTCCCAAAGATTTCAACTAAGTATCAAAATTGGCTAAAATCATTTTTCAAAGTAAACTTGTTACTAGCTTAGTTGAAACAAAATTTAGCTAAGAATTTGACAATGAAAATTAATTATAAAAAGCTAAGTGTTTGAAAAGTTCTTAAAATTAGCCAAAAATCCCTTCTTTAAAGCTAAGGGTTTTTCTTTAATGAAAAATCTTTAAATAAAGTCTTTAAAAGCTTAGGGGGCATTTGGTTTGCGTTTTCCATGCTGTTTTCTATTTTCATTTTCTGAGATAATGGAAAACACGTTTGGTTTGCGTTTTCCATGTTCATTTTTAAGAAAATGAGAGAGCGTTTTCTAAGAAAACGAAAAACGCGAAAAAGTCATTTTCTAAAAAATGAAAAACGTGCGTTTTTCAGAAAATGAAAATGAAAATGGGGCAAACCAAATGCACCCTTAAGTTTTCAAAATTTTGGCTAAACAGAGTTGTCTTGCACTTAAAACTATTTTTACTTAGCCAAATTTAACTAAGTTTTTTTCTACAAAGTTTTAAAAGCCAGGTATTTTAAATGTTATTTTTGGGCTTCAACATTTTTGCTAAGTTTTTTTTACAAAGTTTTTTTATATATGGCAAAGGGGGAGAGTAGGACAAAATTCAAAATTCAAACTAAGGATAAGAGTTCTCTTATTAAGGGGGAGCCTTAACTTTGGAAATTTTAAGTTTACCTTAAATTTTAGAATCCTTTTTTCTTGTACTTATTTTTAGGCATGCTTATGTTTATTTACGTATTTTTTTTCTTAACTTTGAATTTGAGTTGTCATAATCAAAAAGAGGGAGATTGTTGGTGTGGGAAGCATCAAACGATCAAACCCAAGTTTTGATAATGGCAAAGGGTTCAAAGTTAAGTGTGTTGTGAACTAACAAGTTCATGGAGCTTGCAGAAAAGTCATAAGTGGTACTTAGTCAAAAGTCCTACCTGCGGTTAAGCAGGTGGAAAACCCTAGGGGGTGGTAACCCTAGGTCATAGGGGGTGGTAACCCTATGCAAAAAGTCTTGGCGGGTCGAGAGCTTTAGGCAAAAGTCCTAGGGGTAACCCTAGGTGGAAAGTCCTGGTGTCGCGAACCAGGTGGAAGTCTGGACGGGCCGGGAAGCAGAAGTCCAGCAGAAAGTCCGGAAGTTTCTGGCAACAGGTAAATCTCCTGAGTGGAGTAGGTGAGGACGCGTTCCCCGTAGAGGGAGCAGTAGGCGTCGGGTCGACCTAGGGTTTCCGGTTGAAAATTCGAAGTCAGACCCGGACAGTCCGATGACTGTCAATTATATCACTTATAATATGTCTGTGCTAACTTTGTTTTGCATGGGTTTGTGTTTGAGACTAACACATAGTGTCCGAGGCGCCTCCATGGGCCTGGAGGCGCCTCGGGTGCAAGTTGAAGCCAGCTGTCCAGAGGCGCTGAAGGCGCCTTGGACCAGGCGTTGGAGGCGCCTTAGAGCAGCTTGGAGGCGCCTTCAATGGGATAAGGAGCGACCAGATCAGAGCTGCTCCATGCGTGCGACTCAATGGCCTGGAGGCGCCTCGGACAGGCTTGGAGGCGTCTCCAGCACTGTATAAAAGGGGTCTTCGAGCAGCAGCTAAAGACAATAACTTCCAAGCGATCTTGCTGCTACAAACTGCTACCTAGATGATCCCGAAGTGCTGCAACGAGATCCCGACGACCTGAAGCTTCGAAATTACACATTCTTGCTTTCAGTATACTTTTTCATTTCAAGTAGATTGTAATAACTCTATAACCATTATTCAAGCTCATAGTTGTTGCCCACCGGAAGCGATCAATGATTGCGGGCCTTGGAGTAGGAGTCGCCACAAGCTCCGAACTAAGTAACTCCTCGTGTCTCTCTGTGTTGCTTTATTTTCTTTTCGTTATTCCGCTGCATTTAATTACTCGTATTTTACGATTCTGAATCGAACTCAAAATAGCCACGAGTGCTATTGACCCCCCCTCTAGCGCTTCTCGATCCAACAATTGGTATCAGAGCGGGGTCGCGTTGATCTGGTGCAACCACTAATCGCGCAAATTTTTTCGTGGTGTTTTCAATTTTTACGGAGTCAATTAGAATCTAGCTTAATAGCTATATTCTAATTATTTTTTTCGAATCGATTTTTTACTCGAAGTTGGTGCAACACCACTCGAGCTCGTGATATTAATTTTATTTTCCGCACTGCTAATCCAAGACCTAGTCTTGGGACATTTCTGTTCTTTTTATTGTGCATATTATCAATGACCCAACAAGAGGGATTCAGCACTGTTCATCTCCCGCTCTTCACCGGAGAAGACTTCGGGTATTGGAAGGGGCGAATGGAAACCTTCCTCAAGATACAGTTCGACACATGGATGTGTTGGTTGCTACTCAGAAAACCTATAGGTTCCACTGTACAAAAATTTTGTACAAAGGTCTGAACCTTTTCCTAGCTACCATGTGTTCTTTTAAATTAAATTTTGGATCGCTTGCGGAACTTAACACGTTGGATCCAAAACTTAATCTATTTGTTCTTTTAGGTTTTGACTTGGATCTCCTGCAGAACTTAACACGTTCGACCCAAGTCTCCTTAAGTTATTAATTCCATTAAATATTAATTTCCATAATTGGTTCCCAGTACTGACGTGGCGAGGCACATGACCTTCTTGGATATGGGAGCAACCACCACCGACTAGACAAAACCTTTTATAGAAAGCTAATATTTAATTTCCTAAAATAACTTTAGTTTAACCAAAGAGAACAATCAAATCACAAGGAAAAGAAAAAACAAAAGAACACAATATCGAAAAACATATTCGAAATTCTAGAACGTAAGCCTCTTGTATTTGGTATTATTTCCATAAATAACTAGCATGATGCGGAAAGAAAAATTACTAGTTATACCTTGTAGAAAAACCTCTTGATCTTCTACCGTATTTCTCTTCTAACCTCGGACGTTGTGTGGGCAACGATCTTCCGAGATGAGAAACCACCAACCACCTTCTTCTCCTCCTAGCTAGGTTCGGCCACAAAGGAAAAGCTTCACCAAAGAAGAAAATCAAAACACTAACCAAGCTCCAAGAGATGCTAGCTTTCTCTCCTTCTTCTTCTTCTTCTCCGAGTAGTATCCGGCCACCACAAGAGCTCCAAAGGAAGAGAAGGGTTCGGCCACCACAAGAGGAAGAGAGGGAGAGGATGGCCGGCCACACCAAGGAACAAAAGAGGGAGATAAATAATAGATGTTGTGTCTCATGAAGGCACCCTCACCCCTTCTTTTATATTCCTTGGCCTAGGCAAATTAGGAAATTTAATTACAATAAAATTTCCTTAATTTTCTTGACATGATTTAATTGAGAAAAATAAAATAAAATTTCCCAATTAAATCTACATTGGCCGGCCACATCATTGGAGAACAAATTGGACAAGTTTCAATCAACAATTAAAACTTCCTAATTTATTTCTGGAAATTTTAAAAATTAAAATTTCTCTTTAAAAATCTCTACATGGTTAATAAAATAAATTTCTATAATTTTAATTTTATCAACATGTGAATAATTTTTAAAGAGAAAATAAAATATCTCACCAATCTACAAATAAGGAAAGAGATCTAATCTCTTCCTTTAATCTTTTGTAAATTTTACAAGAGAGATAATTTAATTTTAATTCTCTTTAATAAATTATTTCTTCCACATAATAAAAATTAAAATTAAAATTCTTTTTAATTTATTTTGGTCGGCCCCACTAGCTTCGGTTCAAGCTAGGGTCGGCCACCCAATCTTATACCTAGGTCGGCCCTAGCTTGTTTCCCAAGCTAGCTTGGCCGGCCCCTATTGGGTGGGTATAGAAGGTGGGTATAGGTGGGTATAGAACTCTACAAATAAAAGGCTACGATAGGGACCGAGAGGAGGAATTGGTTTTGGTCTCCCGATAAAATTAAGCATCCCGTGTTCGCCCCGAACACACAACTTAATTTTATCAATGATAATTCATTCTGTTGGAACCCCAAGGTTGTTTTGGTGTGATCAACAAGTTAAGTTAGGTCCTGCGTTGTTTCTAACCTTGTGTCTAAGTGTGCAGGAGCTTAGGAGCACAGGTACTCGAGCGGAAGACGCAGCTAGCGAGAAGGACGGCAGTCCGAGGGACGAGGTGTTGCGGAAGCGGCGGACGAGAAGGAAGCGCGCGGTGGTTCCGAGGCACGAAAGTCGGAGCGGAAGATTGCTCGGGAGCAAGAGACGCAGCTAGCGAGCAGGGGTGCACCGAGGGACGAAGTCTGTGGATGAGTACGCCGGTGGACGAGAAGGGACACGCGGTAATTCCAGGAGAAGCCGGAGGGAAGCACGCCGAGAAGACCGGAAGATGGGTTCGGTGAGCCATATTCCGGATGTCGAGATCACCCAAGCAAGCGGAGGAGCATAAAGACCCGGACCAGAGGCGAGCTGAACCAGAGAAGAGAGCACGGACCAAAAGTCAACTGGGTTGACTTTTGGCTCCGGGGCGCCCGGAAGGGATTTTTCACAGGATCGAGCTTTGACTCGATCCAACCGTTGGGGGATAAATTTTATCCCCCCCAGGGCGCCCGGAACCCATCCAGGCGCCCCGACCAAGGCTATAAATATAGCCTTGGTCCAGAAGCTTTTCAATAATCACGATCATTCTATTTCCAAACACTTGTGTGCTTTAGTTGTAGTTAAGCTTCTGTTTTCTGTGCCTAAACGCTGTAAGAGGCTTCTCCGCCTGAAGGAGTTTTTGAGCTTAATCTTCCTTGGATTAACAACCACATCGGTTGTAACCAAGTAAACATCTGGTGCCTCGTTTTCTTCTTTTATGCTTTTATTTATCTGCTTAATTCATTTTACAAGTGTTAGCTTAATCGTTCGAGGAAGGGTTGTTTGTTTTTAATTGACAGGTTATTTACCAACCCCTCTAGCCGACCCAACGGTCCTACAAGTGGTATCAGAGCCGAGTATGCCTCAGAAGGACTAACCGCCGTCTGAAGCAACAAAATGATGGCCGGAGCTAGCGACTACCCACCTGCATTCGAGGGGGAGTTTTCCATCTGGAAACAAAACATGGAGGTATACCTTAACTCAGATTCTGATATTTCTTTAATAATGAAATTTGGTTATAAAGAACCAAAGAACACGAACGGAGAAGGACTCGATCTACGCCTCTGGAACGAAAAGCAACGTGAGGAGTCTATGGCAAATGGGCGAGCAAAATATTATCTTCTGAATGTAATACCAAAGGAAGATTTCAAAAAGGTCGCAGATTATGAAAGTGCAAAAGAACTTTGGGAAAAGTTCTTGCAGCTCTACGAAGAACCTTCAGAAGCTGACACCTCAATAGACACCGAGCCACCGACAGAAGAGTCCGAAATCGAGGTAAGTACTACAACAGCCGAAGTACATCCCGAGATCGATGAAGGGGGAGAATCTTCGGAAGAAAGCAACTCGATAGGGGGAGAATCAATTACTGACAAGGTAAGTCAGGCATGGACTCGAACCTCTGATCAATTGAATGATTCAATCGAAGAATTGCCTGAAAATTTTTCCAAATCATCGAAAGAGTTTTTTATATTAGAAAATCAATTGTCAAACTTATCTTGCAAATTTGAAATATTATCGAAAGAGTTCTTCGAATTTCAAAATATCTTAACAAAAGAATTTTGCAAGTTGGAAACTTTGCTAAAAAACTTTTGTAAATTGCAAAATATTTTTTCGAAAGAATTATGCAAATTAGAAATGATGTCAAAAACTTTCTTCGAATATTTTTTCGAATTACAAATTACTTTCTCGAAAGAGTTTTGCAATTCAGAAAATAAGTCATTGAAAAAGTGTTTCGGATTAAGAAATCTATTATTAATAAATTCCTGCAAATTAGAATTTTTATTAAAAAATTCTTGCAAATTACAAAATATTCTTTCAAACGAATTTTGCACATTGTCGAAAGAATTTTTTATAGCGTCGAAAATTTTTATCAAGTTAGAATCTATGCTATCGAAATATTTTTGTGAAGTTGAAATTCAAAAAATAATAGAAATTAACATGATACAAATTGTTGCATGTTTAATATTTTTTGCTTTAAATCTAAAAAAGTGTGACTTAAGAACTTCTGATAAATTAAAATGAAAATTTAAACCTTCTGATTAAAGTATAAAATATATAAATAAATAAATGCATAGAAAATTTCTCTTTATGTTATTAATTCTCTGAAATTTTCTTGCATAAAGCTTTCTGTTTAGAAACTTCTTAATCTTGATGTCGAATGACTTAGAAATTTGTCTTGACTTAGAAATATTTCCCTGAAAATTATTGAAATATAGTTTCAAAATTTTTTTAATGTCAACCCTTAGATTTCGTTTGTACCCCATTTTTATTGTGATCAAAGGGGGAGAAGGGAAAGTATAAGTCTAGGGGGAGTTAGAAAAAATTGAAAATTAAAATTTGGAATGTTTGAAATTTAATTTTTTCTATCATGTTGCATGTTATTGCAATAAACTGTTTAATTTCATATCTATTGTTGACCCTAGCTTAACTTGGGTTGATCACACCAAAAAGGGGGAGATTGTTGGAACCCCAAGGTTGTTTTGGTGTGATCAACAAGTTAAGTTAGGTCCTGCGTTGTTTCTAACCTTGTGTCTAAGTGTGCAGGAGCTTAGGAGCACAGGTACTCGAGCGGAAGACGCAGCTAGCGAGAAGGAGTCAGGGACGAGGTGTCATGGAAGAGTACACCCGAGAAGGAAGTGCTGGTTCCGAGTCTGGCCGGAGCGGAAGATTGCTCGGGGAGCAAGAGACGCAACTAGCGGCACGGGGTACGACCGAGGGACGAAGTCTCGGATGAGTGGTGGGACGAGAAGGACACGTAATTCCAAGGGACGAAGCCGAGGGAAGCACGCCGAGAAGACCGAAGATGGGTTCGGTGAGCCCTATTCCGGATGTCGAGATCACCCAAGCAAGCGGAGCCGAGCGAAAGACCCGGACCAGAGGCGGAACCAGAAGAGAGCACGGACCAAAAGTCAACTGGTTGACTTTGCCCGGCGCCCGAACTATCCGGGCGCCGGAGCTGTCCGGCGCCGAACCATCCGGCCCGGAAGGATTTTCAGATCGAGCTGACTGATCCAACCGTTGGGGATAAATTTTATCCCCGGCGCCGGAACCCATCCAGGCGCCCCGACCAAGGCTATAAATATAGCCTTGGTCCAGAAGCTTTTCAATAATCACGATCATTTTATTTCCAAACACTTGTGTGCTTTAGTTGTAGTTAAGCTTCTGTTTTCTGTGCCTAAACGCTATAAGAGGCTTCTCCGCCTGAAGGAGTTTTTGAGCTTAATCTTCCTTGGATTAACAACCACATCGGTTGTAACCAAGTAAACATCTGGTGCCTCGTTTTCTTCTTTTATGCTTTTATTTATCTGCTTAATTCATTTTACAAGTGTTAGCTTAATCGTTCGAGGAAGGGTTGTTTGTTTTTAATTGACAGGTTATTTACCAACCCCTCTAGCCGGCCCAACGGTCCTACACATTCCACTAGAGAACTATCATTGAACTACCGCACCAATCCCAAATTACATTTTTGGGCTCCTTCTTATTATGAGTGTGTTAGTCTCCCTGTGTTTAAGATATCGAATGTCCACTAATTAAGTGAGTTACTGACAACTCATTAATATCTAAGTCCAAGAGTAGTACCACTCAACCTTATCGTCATGTCGGACTAAGTCCACCTGCAGGGTTTAACATGACAATTCTTATGAGCTCCTCTTGGGGACATTATCAACCTAGTATCTCTAGGACACAGTTTCCTTCTATAATCAACAACACACACTATAAGTGATATCATTTCCCAACTTATCGGGTTTATTGATTCATCAAACTAAATCTCACCCATTGATAAATTAAAGAAATAAATATCAAATATATGTGTTTGTTATTATATTAGGATTAAGAGCACACACTTCCATAATAACCGAGGTCTTTGTTCCTTTATAAAGTCAGTATAAAAGAAACGACCTCAAATGGTCCTACTCAATACACTCTGAGTGCACTAGTGTAATTATATAGTCAAGATAAACTAATACCTAATTACACTACGACCTTCTAATGGTTTGTTCCTTTCCATTCTGGTCGTGAGCTACTGTTTATAATTTATAAGGTACTGATAACATCATCTTCTGTATGTGACACCACATACTATGTTATCTACAATATAAATTAAATGAACAACTACAAACAAATGTAGACAATTTGACCAAATGTGATTCTTTATTCAAAACAAATATTTACAAAAGCTTAGGCTTTCAGTATACACTCCAACAATCTCCCACTTATACTAATGACTAAGCTGCCATATCTTCTACCATACATCTGATTCCCATTCCCTCCACATGCCGATCGAAAGCTTTCGCCGGAAGGGCCTTAGTGAAAGGATCTGCCAGGTTATCCGCTGATGCAATCTTGGCGATGACAACTTCTCCTCGCTTCACGATATCTCGTATCAGGTGGTACTTGCGCTCTATATGTTTACTTGCCTTATGAGCTCGTGGTTCCTTCGAGTTTGCAACTGCACCGCTATTATCACAATAAATTGTGATGATTTTGGGCAAACTAGGAATCACATCTAAGTCCATTAGAAAGTTCCTGAACCATACTGCTTCTTTAGCTGCCTCAGAGGTCGCTACATACTCAACTTCCATGGTTGAGTCCAAACCATTTCGCTTAACACTCCTCCATGAAATGGCTCCACCTCCTAAAGTAAACACATAGCCCGATGTAGACTTCATGTTATCCCTATCTCGATTGGAAATCAATCCGTGTAACCCAGAGCGGATCATCCGCTTGGTAAACTAGCATATAATCTCTAGTCCTTCTCGTGTACTTTAATATATGCTTTACCCAATGTCCTTGTCGTGGTTACTCTAATATCTTGACCATGCCCGAAAGCAGATATCGGTCTCGTACATAGCATTGCATACATTAGGCTTCCTACAGCCGAAGCATAAGGAACTGCTTTCATGTCCTCTATCTCTTTCGACATCTTCGGAGACATCTCTTTAGAAAGAGCTACTCCATGTCTAAAAGGTAAGAAACCTTTCTTGGAATCCTGCATGCTAAAACGAGCAAGGATTGTATCTATATATGAAGCTTGGGACAGACACAACATTCTTTTCTTGCGATCCCTTATTACTTTGATCCCAAGAATGTGTGCACACTCTCCTAAGTCCTTCATATCAAATTGTTTGGACAACCATACCCTTACGTCTGATAATACCTTGACATTGTTGCCAATTAACAAAATATCATCTACGTATAGTACAAGAAATACCACCACGTTTCCGTTACACTTCTTATATACACAAGACTCATCCGGACTTTGAATAAATCCATATGACTGGATTACTTCATTAAACCGGATGTTCCAAGATCTTGAAGCTTGCTTTAGTCCATAAATGGACCGATTGAGCTTGCACACTAGATGCTCTTTGCCTTTTTCAATAAACCCTTCTGGTTGCTTCATATGGATGTTCTCTTCAAGACTTCCATTAAGGAAAGATGTCTTGACATCCATTTGCCAAATCTCATAATTCATATGAGCAGCAATGGATAAGAGTATCCGGATAGACTTAAGCATGGCCACCAGTGAAAAGGTCTTCTCATAATCGATTCCCTCTTTCTGAGTGTACCCTTTCGCAACAAGCCTAGCTTTGAAGGTTTCTACCTTCCCGTTTGTCCCTCTTTTCCTTTTGTAAATCCACTTGGATCCAACGGCTTTTACACCATCAGGTGGTTCTACAAGCTCCTAGACCTTATTAGAGTACATAGACTCTATTTCAGAATTCATTGCCTTTGCCAAGATCTGCATCTTATCTTGGAGTGCTTCGTCATATGTTCAGGGATCAAGTCCGAAGACTCTCCCAAAAACATGAATCTCTCAGGTTGCCTTACAACCCTCCCACTACGACGAGGCATTGTCTGTGATTGTGTATCATGTGTGACACGTGTTGCAGTCTCTTGTGGTACTTCATCTTGTACTATTGGTACTCAAGTAGACGTGTCCTCTCTAAGTTCTTCTAAAACGACTTTACCACTGGGCTTGTGATCCATTATATAGTCTTCTTCTAAAAACTGGGCCTTGGTGCTAACAATGACCTTCTGATCTTTAGGACTATAAAATAAACCACCTTTTGTTCCTTTGGGATATCCTACAAACACGCGAACTTCTGTACGAGATTCTAACTTATCAAGATCTGGTTTCAGACACGTGCTGGACTACCCCAATCCGAATATGTCTTAGACTGGGTTTTCGCCCATTCCACAATTCTATGGGAGTAGAAGAAACTGATTTAGAAGGTACTAAGTTCAGAACGTATACTGCTGTTTCCAGAGCGTATCCCCAAAACGAATTTGGTAATTCTGAATAACTAATCATCGATCTATCCATCTCCATAAGAGTCCTATTCCTTCGTTCTGCCACACCATTTTATTGGGATGTACCAGGTGTGGACAACTGGGATTGAATCCCGGCCTCTGATAAGTAATTCCTAAATTCTCCTAAGAGGTATTCGCCACCACGATCAGACAGTAGTGTCTTGATACTTTTACCAAGACGTTTCTCCACATCAGCCTTGTACTCTTTGAATTTATCAAAGCACTCAGACTTGTGGCGCATCAAGTAAATGTATCCGTATCTTGAATAATCATCTATAAAAGAGACAAAATATTTAAAACCACCTCTTGCTTGGATAGACATAGGACCACACAAATCAGAGTGAACCAATTCTAACACTTCATTGGCTCTATACCCCTTGGCCTTGAACGGCCTCTTGGTCATTTTTCCTTCTAAGCAGGATTCACAAGTTGGAAAATTTTCCAACTCTAATGAACTTAAAAGTCCATCGGCTATAAGCCTCTGAATCCTACTTAAGTTAATATGACCAAGCCTTAGATGCCAAAGATATGCTTGGTTCATTTGCGAAGGTTCTTTTCTCTTATTAGAATTAGAAGATGAGTTATAAATTTCCATGTTTTGCTTTGTGGAAGAAATTGGATTTAAAGTATACAAATTGCCAACTAATGCACCAGAACAGATAATCACTTTATTTCTTTTAATAACTACATCATTACTGAAAGAAACTGAATATCCATCTAAAAACAGTTTAGAAACCGAAATTAAATTCTTTCTAAAACTGGGTACATAAAGACAATTTCTTAAAACCAAATTTCTATTTCTACTAAAAGATAAGTAGACGTCTCCCACTGCAACAGCTGCCACCTTAGTAGCATTGCCCATGTAGACGGTAATCTCCCCTTCAGATAGTCGTCGGGTTTCCTGGAACCCCTGCAAGGAATTGCAGACATGATCAGTGGCTCCCGTATCTACACACCAGGTGCTGGTAGATAACACCGCTAAACATGTTTCAACAACCAGAGCATGAGATATACCTTTGTTTTGGTTCCTACGAGGACAATCCGCCTTCCAATGTCCTGCCTGCTTGCAGATGAAGCACTTGCCCTTCGGCTTCTTCACTCCAGCTTTAAATCCCGTACTCTGAGATTTATTCACTTTCTTTGCTGAGCCAGCTTGTTTCTTCTTCTTCTTTCCTTTCGGTTTAGAAGTAGAACCATTTTCAGCAAAGTGAATTTGAGAATTGTGACGAAATAATCCTTCTGCTGCTTGAAGTTCTGTTAGTAGTTCCCCTAATGAATATTATAGTTCAGGCGGAACTGCTCAAAACTTCTAGGTAGTGTTTGGAGGATCATATCGATCTGGGTTTCCCCATCAATTTCTCCTCCAAGGATCTGTATCTCGTTCAGATAAGCCATCATCTTTAGGATATGATCCCTTACAGGAGTACCCTCTTGCATGGTGGCTGTCATTATCTTTCTCATAGCTTCTTGTCTAGAAGCCCTATCCTGATGACCAAAGAGCTCATTGAGATTATTCATAATATTATAAGCTGTTGGTAAATCTTGATGCTGATGTTGTAATATATTTGACATTGAAGCCAAAATGTAACACCATGTCATCTCATCTGCCTTTACCCATCTCTTATGATATTCAATCTTCTCTTGGGTAGATTCACCAGTGGGTGCATCAGGACAAGGTTCAGTCAGTACAAATTTATAGCTTTCAGCAGTCAGAACAATGTCCAGGTTCCTTTTCCAATCTATGTAATTAGGTCCAGTAAGTCTATTTTGTTGAAGTATGATGGACAGTGGGTTGAAAGTCATCCTAAGAATCACAAATAACTTTTGGTCAGAACTCTAAATTTAGAATAATATTGATTCCTCAAACAATACTATTTTAAATTAACCAACACCTCATAACACCGTGGATTTTGTATGCCACGTTAGTGTGGACGTATACAAACTCAACATTTGTAAAAGGAGGGTTTTAACCCATTAATTTTATTATCTTGTCAACCTAACTTTTTGACAAATAAAATTAATAGTTGGTATTATTTGGTCACACAAATAATAGTAGTGACTCCGTTGGGGAGGATACTATTAGATGTGTCTAAGTGTATACCATTACTTGACACTAAGTCCATTAATAAGATTATGACCCTTCCGTTGGGGAAGATCACACGCTCTTAATTAATTTCCTATAGTCATCCAAAAATGGAAGTCTGTTCTAGTGATCCACAAACAAGCTCATCCGTTATGGAG
Source organism: Zingiber officinale (assembly GCF_018446385.1). Classification (NCBI taxonomy): domain Eukaryota; kingdom Viridiplantae; phylum Streptophyta; class Magnoliopsida; order Zingiberales; family Zingiberaceae; genus Zingiber; species Zingiber officinale. The sequence continues at coordinate 46,132,339 of NC_055989.1, read as the reverse complement.
GAAGGCACTCAGAGCCAACGCGCAAGCTTGTTTGCATCACTTACAAACCAGTAATGGAGACCATGGGATTTATTTAAAAATCCCTCTCCCACTTAGTTATTTATAAATGAGGAATTTTAACTATGCTAGCCTACTTAACTTATAAACTAACATGCACACATAGCACAATATAAAAGCAATAAATAGAAAATCTAATTTTCAACTATTATGGATTTTATCTCTAGTTGTCCTCCGTGTGTTGTCATCCCAAGCTGCTGCCATATTTGGCCACCGCTACCGGGTCTAGCTGTCGCTCCGCTGCGCCTCTGGTCCTTAGAAGGTTCCACGCTTTGCAAGATTCGATCCGCGACATAAATAGAATTTTACATTTTTGATCCTATATTCCATAAAAGGAATGTACATGTATCTAGATCAAAAATAAAATCCTAATTAAAACTAAATACAGCTCCTGCTGTATTTTAATACAATCATGCACACACATATAAATGTCCTTGACATGTCCAAGGGTCCAATCACACACATAATAACTAAAAGCCATAATAGTTGGATCCTGCATCCACAAAGTTAGCACATCCTACTATTAACCTGCCTAAATTATGTATGACATGTGCATAATTAACCTAATACCAAATACACAGAGGCAAAACCCTAGCTCTGATACCAATTGTTGGTTGCTACTCGGAAAACCTATAGGTTCCACTGTACAAAAATTTTGTACAAAGGTCTGAACCTTTTCCTAGCTACCATGTGTTCTTTTAAATTAAATTTTGGATCGCTTGCGGAACTTAACACGTTTGATCCAAAACTTAATCTATTTGTTCTTTTAGGTTTTGACTTGGATCTCCTGCGGAACTTAACACGTTCGACCCAAGTCTCCTTAAGTTATTAATTCCATTAAATATTAATTTTCATAATTGGTTCCCAGTACTGACGTGGCGAGGCACATGACCTTCTTGGATATGGGAGCAACCACCACCGACTAGACAAAACCTTTTATAGAAAGCTAATATTTAATTTCCTAAAATAACTTTAGGTTAACCAAAGAGAACAATCAAATCACAAGGAAAAGGAAAAACAAAAGAACACAATATCGAAAAATATATTCGAAATTCTAGAACGTAAGCCTCTTGTATTTGGTATTATTTCCATAAATAACTAGCATGATGCGGAAAGAAAAATTACTAGTTATACCTTGTAGAAAAACTTCTTGATCTTCTACTGTATTCCTCTTCTAACCTCGGACGTTGTGTGGGCAACGATCTTCCGAGTTGAGAAACCACCAACCACCTTCTTCTCCTCCTAGCTAGGTTCGGCCACAAAGGAAAAGCTTCACCAAAGAAGAAAATCAAAACACTAACCAAGCTCTAAGAGATGCTAGCTTTCTCTCCTTCTTCTTCTTCTTCTCCGAGTAGTATCCGGCCACCACAAGAGCTCCAAAGGAAGAGAAGGGTTCGGCCACCACAAGAGGAAGAGAGGGAGAGGATGGCCGGCCACACCAAGGAACAAAAGAGGGAGATAAATAATAGATGTTGTGTCTCATGAAGGCACCCTCACCCCTTCTTTTATATTCCTTGGCCTAGGCAAATTAGGAAATTTAATTACAATAAAATTTCCTTAATTTCCTTGACATGATTTAATTGAGAAAAATAAAATAAAATTTCCCAATTAAATCTACATTGGCCGGCCACATCATTGGAGAACAAATTGGACAAGTTTCAATCAACAATTAAAACTTCCTAATTTGTTTCCGGAAATTTTAAAAATTAAAATTTCTCTTTAAAAATCTCTACATGGTTAATAAAATAAATTTCTATAATTTTAATTTTATCAACATGTGAATAATTTTTAAAGAGAAAATACAATATCTCACCAATCTACAAATAAGGAAAGAGATCTAATCTCTTCCTTTAATCTTTTATAAATTTTACAAGAGAGATAATTTAATTTTAATTCTCTTTAATAAATTATTTTTCCCACATAATAAAAATTAAAATTAAAATTCTTTTTAATTTATTTTGGCCGGCCCCACTAGCTTCGGTTCAAGCTAGGGCCGACCACCCAATCTTATACCTAGGCCGGCCCTAGCTTGTTTCCCAAGCTAGCTTGGCCGACCCCTATTGGGTGGGTATAGAAGTTGGGTATAGGTGGGTATAGAACTCTACAAATAAGAGGCTACGATAGGGACCGAGAGGAGGAATTGGTTTTGGTCTCCCGATAAAATTAAGCATCCCGTGTTCGCCCCGAACACACAACTTAATTTTATCAATGATAATTCATTCCACTAGAGAACTATCATTGAACTACCGCACCAATCCCAAATTACATTTTTGGGCTCCTTCTTATTATGAGTGTGTTAGTCTCCCTGTGTTTAAGATATCGAATGTTCACTAATTAAGTGAGTTACTGACAACTCATTAATATCTAAGTCCAAGAGTAGTACCACTCAACCTTATCGTCATGTCGGACTAAGTCCACCTGCAGGGTTTAACATGACAATCCTTATGAGCTCCTCTTGGGGACATTATCAACCTAGTATCTCTAGGACACAGTTTCCTTCTATAATCAACAACACACACTATAAGTGATATCATTTCCCAACTTATCGGGCTTATTGATTCATCAAACTAAATCTCACCCATTGATAAATTAAAGAAATAAATATCAAATATATGTGTTTGTTATTATATTAGGATTAAGAGCACACACTTCCATTATAACCGAGGTCTTTGTTCCTTTATAAAGTCAGTATAAAAGAAACGACCTCAAATGGTCCTACTCAATACACTCTGAGTGCACTAGTGTAATTATATAGTCAAGATAAACTAATACCTAATTACACTACGACCTTCTAATGGTTTGTTCCTTTCCATTCTGGTCGTGAGCTACTGTTTATAATTTATAAGGTACTGATAACATCATCTTCTGTATGTGACACCACATACTATGTTATCTACAATATAAATTAAATGAACAACTACAAACAAATGTAGACAATTTGACCAAATGTGATTCTTTATTCAAAACAAATGTTTACAAAAGCTTAGGCTTTCAGTATACACTCCGACAGGATGATCATCAAGACGGGACTGCAACTTCCAACCGACGAAGATGGCAAGCCTACACCCTGCGAAAAATGGGAACCATCCTTAATCAAGAAAGTGGAAGCCGATGCCAGAGCTACCTGCACCCTCCAGTGCGGATTGACCAAGGAAGAGCTCAACAGAGTTGGACCGTTCTCCAGCGCAAAAGAGCTATGGGAGAAGCTGATCGAACTCCACGAGGGTACCTCTGACACCAAGGTGAGTAAAAGAGACCTCTTGTTCAATAAATTATATAATCTGAAAATGTAGGACGGAGAGACAGCAAGTCAACTCCACGCTCGCGCATACAAGACATCCTCAACTCCCTTCATGCGATCGGGCAAAGAGTCGAGAATCGGGACATCATAAGGTACGCTCTAAATGCTTTTCCGAGGAGTACATTGTGGGCATCAATGGTAGATGCCTACAAAGTCTCCAAGGACTTATCTTCCATTAGATTAGATGAATTGTTTTCAGAATTTGAACTGCATGAACAGACTAATACACTACCAACCGAGAAGGGTATTGCTTTGGTTGCAGGTATCAGTCGAACACGCGAACTAATATCACGGCGAAGAACTGAACCGGAGTCGAAAGATGAACCCGACTCAAATAATGAAGACGACGAATTAACCTCCGAGCTCGTGAACCTAGTGAAGAAGCTCTACAAGAAAAAGAAAGGCTTCAATAAGAGAGACCTAAAGAAGGCAGTACAATCAAAGGAGATTCAATCCAGTTCAAAAGTCAAGCTCGAAGTGATCTGCTACGGATGCAACCAGAAAGGGCACATCAAGGCCAACTGCCCTAATCAGAAGGATGCAAAGAAGCAGAGGAAAAAGAAGGTGCTAAAGTCGACATGGGATGAATCTTCCTCAGAAGAAGATACCGATGACTAACTCGAGCAGACGAGTCTACTTGCACTGATAGCCCGGGACCAGATCAATCTGTCCGAGAGCGAGAGCGAATCGGAAGCCGAGTTCGAGCAAAGCCACGGATCCGTATCCATTTCCGAAGGGCCTAACACCACTGTAAGTATTCCTCGATTAAACAATTTAGTTAATTACGTATTATGCAAATTAGCTAAATCAAACCTTAAGGTCAAGTCACTTCTAAAGGAAGTAGCAGTCCTAAAGAAGTGACTAACTCCAAAACCTTGCCTGACCCAGTTCAGACTGGAAATTCAACTCAAGTTCAAAAACTTGAGGAAGAAAATTCTAGTCTGAAAACTCAAGTCAAGGATTAGAACGGTTCTCTTTGGGCTCCAAGAAGCTTGACCTGATTCTTAGGACACAAAGAGTCGTATACAACAAAACTAGGCTAGGTTATAAAACTAAAAGAAAATATAGATCTTACCTGTCCTTAGTAAATAGACAAAATAATAAATCAGTCCAAGCATGGGTACCCAAGTCCAACCTGGTTAATCAAGTTGGACTTGGTCAATATTGGGTCCCTAAGAATCAAATACATTGCCTCGATAGTGTAACAACCCAAATTTCCTCATTTCGAGATCTAATAGTGGTTAAAAATATTTAGAAATGCCTTAGAAATATTCTAGAGATTTTTAGGAATTTTTAGAGTATTTTTATGTAATTTTTGGAGTTCGTTTGGTATTTTTACCAAAAGGAGGCAATTTCAAAAAATAAATAGGTTCGGCCGAGGCTCGAACCCGTGACCTCCGGCCGAACCAAGTCTTAAGTGAATCTGGCTGACAAAGTGTCCAAGCGAACGATGCTGATCATCTAGGTAGCGAAATATATTTAAGGAATAGCATTGAATAAGAACTCTAGGTATAATAAGAGAGAACTTAAGTGATTTTCGGGCAAATCTTTCTCTCCCGAAATCTTTCTCTCCTCTTCTCTTCCCGTGCGACGGCTCTCGGGCGACGACGAAGACAAACCTAGGGCACGTCCTCGGCGGTCGGCGAGGGTGTTCTCCGAGGGATTTTTCACGCGGTGGTGATCCTCTCGTCGAGGAGTGGTTGTGGGCGCAAGGAGAGGTCGGAGATTTGAGCTATCCAAACCCTAGAAGTTCCTTTCTCCGGTTGTGAGTCCAAGAAACCATTGTAAGTTGCTACTCACCTGCAGTAAGATAGTTCCGAGGTTTATTCCTTATTCTTCTCCTTGTTCCCAAAGCTTTGCATGAAACCTTAGAGCTTGCTTGTAGGTGAATTGATAAGGAAATGTTGTCTCACAGCATGCCTCAAGAGTTGTACTTCCTTTTTATTTCACAGCACGCCCTCAAGAGTTGTATTTCGTTTGTTGCTGTTCTTTTTGTCAAGCCAGAACAACCCTTATATTTAGCATACAATTTTGGATTCCTTGTTACTGCCGTGAGCATGAAATAGTCTTCACCTATAGTAGCATGCAGATTTAGGTTCTTACCTTGCTACGATGCTGAGCATGAAGTATGGTCATATTCGGGTTTGTGACTTTGCTGTGCAAATCGGATTGGTGTTATGAAAAAGGGGCATGAACAATTCCTTAAAGCTTGCTGTACGGATTTAGGTTTGTGCCATGCATTGGGTGTGAATAACCTAAATTTGGGAGTTCTGTTGGATTTTAATGGCTTTGATAGATCCTTCGGATAACAGTTGATCAACATGCTGTTAGAACCCTTGTGTTATTAAATCTTTCATTATCAATTTTTATATAAGCAGTTTTAGATTGGCATGTGGTTTAGCAATTCAGTTTGTGTAGTAGATTTTGTTATACTTGCAGAATCTTGATTAGCATAATGTAGTGCAGATTTTTGTTAGTTATATATGCAGATTTCTATTTAAGCTTGAAGGCATATTTTGTTAAAGCTTATAGTATGCAGAATTTTGTAGCATAATATGCAGAATTTTAATTAGCCTGACATGCAGATTTTTTTTTTAAGATAATATGCAGATTTATTTCTGTTTAAACTGCAGTTTTAGAACTTCTCAAGCACAGCAGTTTCAGTTATTAAAGCATTCAATTTTAGTTTGTTTAAGTATCCAATTTCAGTTTGTTTAAGCATTCAATCTTAGTATGTTTAAGTGTGCAATTTCAGTTAACTAAGCATTTCAAAGTTAGAATTTATATGAGACATTGTTTTTAGAGGTATTAACAAGTATAAGAAAGATAAAGTATAAGAAAGAAAAAGGCCAAGGCCTTAAGTAGATCCCAAGGTCAAGACTTTAGGGATTTTGGCGCACAAGGTGCTTATTAAAATGCCGAGACATTATATATTAGAAGTAATAAAAGATAACAAGTATTTTATTTTAAAAAGGCTAGTACCCGACTTCCAAGGTTGTCGTTAAACAAATCTAGGTGACCAATTCCAAGGTCTTGGCCCTGGTAAGACCAAGGTCTTTACCCTCGTAGGACTGGTGACTAGCTACCACAGTCCCTATTAGGGAGCGCGCATTGGTACTAAGCGTGGGGCCCACAGAAGCTTTATTATTATTTTGAAGTATTAAAGTATAAATTTTAAACAAGTGAAATAAGCTTCATATAGGTTTAAAATTCAACAAGTTTAGTTTTCTTATATGTTGACATGTTGTTTAGATCTGCTTACATGTTTAGTATTTCAGTATGCTATGTTTCTTTTGCTATTAGATGAGTATGAGTAGAATTTTCCTTTAAATATTCAGTTTTCATATTTCTTTCAGCTTACATGCATATTCGAGTTTTTGTGAGTTAGATAGCGCTTACTAAGCAATTTTGCTTATAGATTGCATTTCCTCTTACTGCAGATAAAGGAAAGGAAAAACTATAGCAAAGGAATGCGACAAGGAGGTGTTCGATGATGTGTGATGCCAGGACTATGGGAGAGACTTGGGACGTATTAAGTTTCCTTGTTTGAGTGCATAAGAAACATTTGAGATTGTACTTTACATTCCATGTCATTCGAGATTGTACTTTATATTCCATGTCATTGAGATTATTCTTGTTTTAGATTGCATGCTAAAATGAGTTTAGTTTAGTAAGTAGGTACTTTTGTGTTTGCATTGAGATATAGTTCCATATGTTTCTGCTATTATGTGTTATATGTGCATGTCAGTATTGTATTGTATTTTAGTCCTGCTGTACTGCATATACTCTGTCGAAATTTTAAATTTTTTTGGAAAAAAGTTAAGTGCAGTTTGTTACACTAGTTAAGTAAGAGTTTATAATAGTTATGTAACGGACACCTTTAGAGAGTAGTGAGAAGGGTGGTCGTTACAGTTGGTATCAGAGCAGTTCCTATTCTCCAGCATCACACATCAGCACCAACCTTGTCGTCTTCAAGTAAGAAAGTACTTAAGTTTTTCTCTTGTGCTTTTCCTTATTATTTGCAGTATAGTGTATCTGCTCATATGTGTTTAAGTGAGAAAAAAATTCTTGTTTTATTTTTTTCTATGTTTTGATACATATGTCTAAGAAGAATAGAGACGATTTAGTTTTGTTTCTCTTTCCACATAATTAGATGTCAAGAAGAGGACGTTCCCGTGCCGCTCGTACTGAGGACCAAGCTCAGGAGAATGAAGAGCCCAGAATAGCTGAACCAAATCTCTCTGAAGTTGTTGCTCAACTCCAGAGACAAGTGGCGGAGCAGCAACAAGACAAGTGGCGGAGCAGCAACAAGTGATCGTCAATCTGATGGCGAATCAGCAGCCAGTCCCTCCCACTCCTTCAACTATCAATGTGGAGACTCCAGTGGTGACTGAGGTTCCACCAGCCGCCCTGGAAGTCCCCACAGCACCTAGAAGACAAGAAGCATACCTAATACAGTGGCTGAAGCTGAAGCCAGAGAGTTTCTCAGGCACGATTGAGCCCTGGGATGCTCAGGCTTGGTTCAAGACATTAGAGAGCACGATGGAGCTTCTTAACTGGCCAGAAGTCGAGAAGGTCAAGTGTGTCTCTTTCTGCCTATCTGGAGATGCTCGTATGTGGTGGGTGAGAGTTAAAAGCAAGAGAGCAGTCAATCAGATGAGCTGGGCTAACTTTGAGGCAGAGTTTTATGAAGAATTCTTCTGCCAGCGGATCACCAATAAGCACTATGAAGAGTTTATAGAATTCAGACAAGGTGACCTGTTAGTGGAAGAAGCAGTTAAAAGATTCAATAGGCTAGCTCGTCTCTGTCCAGAGCTAGTAAGTACGGAGAAGGAACGAGTCAGACTGATGCTCAGGATGCTGAGACCAGTGATAGCACTTAATGTGAGTAGTGGAACTCACCAGCCCCAGACTGGCGAAGAGCTGGTCAGCAGAGCATTAGTCGCTGAGCACTATCTAAATAACATCAAGGCACAACGAGCGCAACACAAGCCAGTCCAGATCGAAGACAAGATAGCAGGGAGTCAGAAACCTCAGGCAAATAAGCAGCACTGGAGGGCAAAGATAACAAGAGAAAGCAGTGGAACTCAGGAGGTAACCAGAAAGGAGGACCAATAAACAAGTAGACCAAGTTCCCTCTCTGTCTTAAATGTGGGAGAACCCATCCAGGAGCCTGTCTTTTGGGTAAGACGGGATGTTATTCATGTGGGCAGGAAGGACACATGGCTAAAGAATGCCCTAACAAGCTCAAAGCACCTCAACCACAGCCAATACAATATGGAGGCAAGCCTCAGTTACATTATATGTCTGTAACTCTAGAAGGACCTTAGCTCAGTCAAGGAAGGTTGGAAGCCCCACCAGTTCCAGCCAGTGTCAGAGTATTCTCCCTCACTAAAGAGGAAGCTGTTAGTGCCTCCACGGTCGTAACAGGTCAAGTAGTTATTTTTCAGCATTTAGCTACTGCACTATTTGATACTAAGGCAACCCATTATTTTGTATCAGTACCCTTTGCCAAAGAATTACAGGTACCTACAGAAAGCATGAACTCCAAGTTCCTGATGACCCTACCTTCTGGGGAAGTCATGGAATCCAACCAGTGGCTTCGGGCTGTACCAGTCAGAATTGTAGACCGAGAGCTATATGTTAATCTGGTAATCCTTGCCATGCAGGATTTTGATATCATTTTGGGTATGGATTTTCTCAGCAAGTACAGTGCTTCAGTGGACTACCGCAGAAGGAAAGTGATCTTTAGTCCAGAGGGTGAACCAACCTTTGAATTCACAGGAGTGCCAAGGAGGAGGACCCAGAAGCTTCTCTCTTCTCTGACAACTCACCAGATGTTAGCTAAAGGGTGTGCTGGTTTTCTTGCGTATATCGTGAGTACAGAAGAACAAGAAAGACCCAAGCAGGAGGAAGTTCGGATAGTCTGCGAGTATCCAGAGGTATTTCCAGAAGAGCTACCTGGACTACCTCCCAACAGAGAAGTGGAGTTTGGAATTGAATTGGTTCCTGGTACCGGTCCAATTTCAAAAGCTCCATACCGCATGTCTCTAGCAGAGCTGAAAGAGTTACAAGGCCAACTTCAGGAGCTGCTTGACAAAGGTTTCATCCGCCCTAGTCATTCACCATGGGGAGCTCCTGTGTTGTTTGTCAAGAAGAAGGATGGATCTATGCGGATGTGCATAGATTATAGGGCTCTGAATCAAGTGACAATCAAGAACAAGTACCCACTGCCCAGAATCAATGACTTATTTTATCAATTGAAAGGGGCAACAGTGTTCTCCAAGATAGACCTGCGCTCTGGGTACCATCAGTTGAAAGTGAAGGAAAGTGATATACCCAGAACAACTTTCAGGACCAGATACGGACACTATGAATTCGTAGTCATGCCTTTTGGGGTGACTAATGCACCTGTAGTCTTCATGGACCTGATGAACAGAGTGTTCATAGAATACCTTGACAAATTTGTCATCGTGTTCATCGACGACATTCTAGTCTATTCCAGAACCCCAGAGGAGCATGACACGCACTTGAGAATAGTCCTGCAGACCCTACAGCAGAAACAACTTTATGCCAAATTATCAAAGTGCGAATTCTGGTTAAATCAGGTGGCGTTTCTAGGTCACATTATTTCTAAAGAAGGCATCCAAGTGGATCCTGCTAAGATAGAGGCAGTCAATAATTGGCATAGGCCCAAGAACGTTAGAGAGATCAGAAGTTTCCTTGGTTTAGCTGGGTATTACAGAAAATTTGTGGAAGACTTTTCCAAGATAGCCTCTCCACTAACAGCCCTAACGAGGAAGGACAAGAAGTTTGAATGGTCAGACAAATGTGAGCAGAGTTTCCAAGAGCTAAATAAGAGACTGACCAGTGCTCTCATTCTGACAGTCCCAGAAAGTGACAAGAGTTTTGACATCTACAGTGATGCTTCCAAGATGGGCCTAGGAGTTGTACTCATGCAAGAAGGGAAAGTTATAGCTTATGCTTCCAGACAACTCAAAGACTACGAGAAGAACTACCCCACTCATGATCTTGAGCTGGCAGCTGTGGTCTTTGCACTGAAACTCTGGCGACACTACTTGTATAGAGTCTAGTGCAGAATCTTCACAGACCATCAGAGTTTAAAGTATTTCTTCACCCAGAAAGACTTAAACATGAGACAGCGCAGATGGCTAAAGTTGGTCAAAGACTATGACTGTGAAATTCTCTACCACCCAGGCAAAGCTAACAAAGTGGCAGATGCACTAAGCAGAAAGTCCAGTGCACTTCTTATGTCCTTGTCATCATTAGCCCTGCCACTGAAGAAGGAGTTGTCAGATTTCGGACTTGAAGTTATTTATGAGCAACACTCTACATTGACCTTAGAGTCTACCTTACTTGAGGATATACAGAGAAAGCAAAGTGAAGATACATATATCCAAAAGATTAAGTAAGGGGTACAAAAAGGGAAAAATTCAGAGTTTCGAGTATCAGACAGTGGAATTCTTTATCAGGGGAGCCGCCTTTGTATCCCCAATGATGAAGAATTGAGAAAGAAAATTTTAGAAGAAGCTCATAGTACACCTTACTCCATGCATCCTGGTTCCACCAAGATGTATCAGGATGTGAAACAGAGATTCTGGTGGTCTGGACTCAAAAGAGATGTTGCAAAGTATGTCAGTACCTGTCTGACATGCCAGAGAGTCAAAGCAGAACACCAGAGACCAGGAGGAATGTTACAACCTCTCCCAATACCAGAATGGAAGTGGGAAGACATATCCATGGACTTTATAACAGGTCTTCCAAGAACCACGAACGGATATGATGCAATATGGGTAATAGTGGATAGATTGACCAAGTCTACCTATTTTCTAGCCATCAAGGTGTCCCATTCTATAGAGCAGTTGGTACAGCTATATGTTAAGGAAGTGATCAGACTTCATGGAGTTCCAAAATCTATTGTTTCTTATAGAGATGGGCGCTTCACCTCTCACTTTTGGGAGTGTGTTCAGAATGCACTAGGCACCAAACTCAAGTTCAGCACAGCCTTCCATCCTCAGACTGATGGACAGACAGAGCGAGTAAATCATATTTTAGAAGATATGCTCAGAGCTTGTGCGCTAGATTTCAAGGGAAGTTGGTGCAAGTATCTGTGCTTAGCTGAGTTTGCCTACAACAATAGCTATCAGGCCACCATCAAGATGGCACCATATGAGGCATTGTATGGCAGGAAGTGCAGATCACCCATTTGCTGGCAAGAAGCAGGTGAAAGAAAAGAAATGGAAGTAGAGCTGGGCATTCAGACTGAGATGATAGATGAGACCACTCAGGCTATCCAGAAGATCAGACAGAGGATTGACACTGCCCAGAGTAGACAGAAGAGTTATGCTGACACACGCAGTAGGCCACTTGAGTTCCAAGTAGGGGATTCAGTTTTTCTCAAAGTCGCTCCTATGAAGGGAGTGATGAGATTTGGCAAGAAGAGCAAATTAAGTCCTCGCTATGTAGGACCTTACCTGATTACAGAGAGGATTGGGAAGGTAGCTTACAAGCTGGACTTACCTCAAGACATGTCAGCAATACATAATGTATTTAATGTCTCCATGCTAAAGAAGTGTCTCCACGACCCTAGCCAAGTGATTCAGCCACAGTCAGTGAAGATTCAGGAGGATCTTAGCTATGAGAGCAGACCTACACAGATAGTGGACAGAGAAATTAAGAGACTAAGAAACAAAGAGGTGCCACTAGTGAAGGTCATCTGGCAGAACCAGAAGCATGAGGAAGTCACTTGGGAGCGTGAGGGCAGCATGAGACAGAAATATCCAGAGTTATTCTAAGTTCGAGGACGAACTTTTTATAAGGTATGGGGAATTGTAACAACCCAAATTTCCTCATTTCGAGTTCTAATAGTGGTTAAAAATATTTAGAAATACCTTAGAAATATTCTAGAGATTTTAGAGTATTTTTATGTAATTTTTGGAGTTCGTTTGGTATTTTTACGAAAAGGAGGAAGTTTCAAAAAATAAATAGGTTCAGCCGAAGCTTGAACCCGCGACCTCTGGCCGAACCAAGTCTTAAGCGAATCCGGCTGACCAAGTGTCCAAGAGGACGATGCTAATCAGATAGGTAGCAAAATATATTTAAGGAATAGCATTGAATAAGAACCCTAGGTATAATAAGAGAGAACTTAAGTGATTTTCGGGCAAATCTTTCTCTCCCGATCGAAATCTTTCTCTCCTCTTCTCTTCCCGTGCGACGGCTCTTAGGCGACGACGAAGACAAACCTAGGGCACATCCCCGTCAGCCGGCGAGGGTGTTCTCCGAGGGATTTTTCACGTGGTGGTGATCCTCTCGTCGAGGAGAGGCTGTGGGCGCAAGGAGAGGTCGGAGATTTGAGCTATCCGAACCCTAGAAGTTCCTTTCTCCGGTTGTGAGTCCAAGAAACCATTGTAAGTTGCTACTCACCTGCAGTAGGATAGTTCCGAGGTTTATTCCTTATTCTTCTCCTTGTTCCCAAAGCTTTGCATGAAACCTTAGAGCTTGCTTGTAGGTGAATTGATAAGGAAATGTTGTCTCACAGCATGCCTCAAGAGTTGTACTTCCTTTTTATTTCACAGCACGCCCTCAAGAGTTGTATTTCGTTTGTTGCTGTTCTTTTTGTCAAGCCAGAACAGCCCTTATATTTAGCATACAATTTTGGATTCCTTGTTACTACCGTGAGCATGAAATAGTCTTCACCTATAGTAGCATGCAGATTTAGGTTCTTACCTTGCTACGATGCTGAGCATGAATGACGTATTGTTGGGGTTGCGACGTTGCAAACGGATAGTGTTATGAAAAGAGCATGAACAATTCCTTAAAGCTTGTTGTACGGATTTGGGTTTGTGCCATGCATTGGGTGTGAATAACCTTAATTTGGGAGTTCTGTTGGATTTTAATGGCTTTGATAAATCCTTCGGATAACAGTTGATCAACATGCTGTTATACCCCTTGTGTTATTAGATCTTTCATTATCAGTTTTTATATAAGCAGTTTTAGATTGGCATGTGGTTTAGCAGTTCAGTTTGTGTAGTAGATTTTGTTATACTTGCAGAATCTTGATTAGCATAATGTAGTGCAGATTTTTGTTAGTTATATATGCAGATTTCTATTTAAGCTTGAAGGCAGATTTTGTTAAAGCTTATAGTATGCAGAATTTTGTAGCATAATATGCAGAATTTTAATTAGCCTGGCATGCAGATTTTTTTTTAAGATAATATGCAGATTTATTTCTGTTTAAACTGCAGTTTTAGAACTTCTCAAGCACAGCAGTTTCAGTTATTAAAGCATTCAATTTTAGTTTGTTTAAGTATCCAATTTCAGTTTGTTTAAGCATTCAATCTTAGTATGTTTAAGTGTGCAATTTTAGTTATCTAAGCATTTCAAAGTTAGAATTTGTATGAGACATTGTTTTTAGAGGTATTAACAAGTATAAGAAAGATAAAGTATAAGAAAGAAAAAGGCCAAGGCCTTAAGTAGATCCCAAGGTCAAGACTTTAGGGATTTTGGCACACAAAGTGCTTATTAAAATGTCGAGGCATTATATATTAGAAGTAATAAAAGATAACAAGTATTTTATTTTTAAAAGGCTAGTACCCGACTTCCAAGGTTGTCGTTAAACAAATCTAGGTGACCAATTCCAAGGTCTTGGCCCTGGTAAGACCAAGGTCTTTACCCTCATAGGACTGGTGACTAGCTACCACAGTCCCTATTAAGGAGCGCGCATTGTTACTAAGCCTGGGGCCCAAGGAAGCTTTATTATTATTTTGAAGTATTAAAGTATAAATTTTAAACAAGTGAAATAAGCTTCACATAGGTTTAAAATTCAGCAAGTTTAGTTTTCTTATATGCTGACATGTTGTTTAGATCTGCTTACATGTTTAGTATTTCAGTATGCTATGTTTCTTTTGCTATTAGATGAGTATGAGTAGAATTTTCCTTTGAATATTCGGTTTTCAGATTTCTTTCAGCTTACATGCATATTCGAGTTTTTGTGAGTTAGATAGCGCTTACTAAGCAATTTTGCTTATAGATTGCATTTCCTCTTACTGCAGATAAAAGAAAGGAAAAGTTATAGCAAAGGAAGGTGACAAGGAGGTGTTCGATGATGTGTGATGCTAGGACTATGGGAGAGACTTGGGACGTATTAAGTTTCCGTGTTTGAGTGCATAAGAAACATTTGAGATTGTACTTTACATTCCATGTCATTCGAGATTGTACTTTATATTCCATGTCATTGAGATTATTCTTGTTTTAGATTGCATGCTAAAATGAGTTTAGTTTAGTAAGTAGGTACTTTTGTGTTTGCATTGAGATATAGTTCCATATGTTTCTGCTATTATGTGTTATATGTGCATGTCAGTATTGTATTGTATTTTAGTCCTGCTGTACTGCAATACTCTGCCGAAATTTTAAGTGTTTTTGAAAAAAAGTTAAGTACAGTTTGTTACACTAGTTAAGTAAGAGTTTATAGTAGTTATGTAACGGACACCTTTAGAGAGTAGTGAGAAGGGTGGTCGTTACAGATAGACCATATCGAGGCTATGATCCAAGGGGAGCTAGAAGAACAATAATAAAAATTAAATTAAATTAAAATCCAAATTAAATTAAATTAAAATCCAAATTAAATAAAATTAAATTAAAAATTCAAATTAAATAAAATCAAATTAAAACAATAAAAATTAAATTAAATTAAAATCCAAATTAAATCAAATTAAATTAAAATTCCATTCAAAGTAGAATTCAATTTGAAATTCAAATTAAATCAAAAATCCAAATTAAAATAAAATTCAGAAATTAAACCTTTAAAATCCAAGGGAAGGCTCCAGAATAGCTGACACCTCCAAACTTAATCCACCCAACAAGGGTAACCAAGAGTACACTACCCGGTAGGGTAATTAAGGTTAAATTAAAAAGGGTTAGGTTTAACTTGATTCACGGTACTGGTGAAGTATTGCATGATAGTACGTTGAGGAAGCTTAGTCATCGCATGTCTAGGAAGATATGGCTTCGACCTGGTGCATTTGGCTAAGTGGAACTGACTAAAGCTACCCTTTACGGATCCTAACCAGTGAGACCAAGGTTTTGCACTAAACTCAATGGGTAGGACTATTTGGAAAACCTCGAAGGCATGGTTACTTTAATGATGTCCTAGTGACTCACTATAGCCCAGAAGTTTATCCAAAAAATGTCTACTTGTTGAACCCAAAGCTAAACCTGAATCTAACACAAAGTTAAACCAAATCCTAAAATTGAACCTAACTCATCTCACAAAAATTATATGATTACCTGATTGAAAATTTAGATCGGGTGAGATGACAAAGAAATAAAAATTAAAAATTTGAAATTCAAATTCAAATTCGAAATTCGAATTAAAACTCGAAATTTGAAATTCAAATTCATAATTAAAATTAAATTAAAATTCAAAATTCGAAACTCAAATTCAAATTCGAATTAAAACTCGAAATTCAAAATTAAAATTCATAATTAAAATTCAAAATTCTAAATTTGTCAAGAATTTCAAAATTCAAAATTAAATTAAAATTGTGGCCTAAATTTATCAAGAATCAATCCCTAAGTCTAGTCAAGTCGTCATAAAATTGTGTTCCTTATGCTTCCGGTGATAGACACTTACTTGCCACACGCTTGGTTCATATATCTAAAACTACACAAGGTCTTAAAGGACTACTTGGAATCAAGAGAAACATAACATTTATTTCCCCAGTAACATAACTCGGTCTCAAAGGGGTAAATTGTTAGTTTCCACTCACGATAACTATTTTTTATCCCTTATTCAAATGATGATTTTTTATTTTTTATTTTTTGGTGCTTTATAAGGTGAAGCACTAATCACATATGCAAACATAAGTGCAAATGCAGGGATTTTGATTTTTTCCAAGTGAGTTGTCATGATCCAAGGTTATCCAGTAACCAAAATGTAATTAAGAGGTCACCTTAGAAATACAAGTACTAGTCCAATTCAATGAATCATGACTATTTTCAGAGTTATCAACAATTAAAACTAGGCAAAGTGTATAGAGGTCCTAAAACAAGGTAAATATTTAAACTCTTATAGTAAAAACATTTCTCACTTCATGCTATCATAGATAGAAAAAGATAGATCACTAAACATACTAACACCATAAGTAACACATAAACCACATAAAATCTAGAATAAACGTGCTAGTATTTTGCATTAAGAAACAAACAATCATGATGTGATGAGTGATGCAACTAACAAAATTTTATTATGCAAAAGAAATCAGCAAACTAAACCAAATGCATCTAATGCATCCCCCCAGACTTAAACTTTTCATTGTCCCAATGAAAACTAAAAACAATGTGGAGAAGATTTAAAGTAAGAGAAGTTACCAAATAATTTGTGTCAAATGCCCATGTCATTAACTTCTCCATCATGTAATTGCCCTCCTCCTAATCTTTAAATCCTATAAAAGAAGATTGACAACAAAAATTAAGTAGATGATATATGTTTATTATAAAGAAAGAAATGAAATTAGAAAGAACTAAAGACATGAATGAAAACAAAAAAAATGAACTTGGGTTGCCTCCCAAGAAGCGCTTGTTTAAGGTCATTCGTTCGACCACCTCATTAGATTCATCTAAATCTCACTCTTAGAGGAGTAAGATATTTTAGCACCCTCCTACCAAGGGCTCTTATTACGGAGAGAGCTTTTAATATTGGAGTTAAAAAAATGAAGTATCGCTCTCTCAATTTTCGTCTTTTTTGAAGTTTTTTTAGGTGGTCGAAGATGCTTCAGATTGAGCTTCCAAATATCGGCCTCATAGAAATCTGCACACTCAGAAGAAATACAAATCTCCCGCATACATGTTAAATAAGATAGAACCAAAACCATATTAAGATAAGCAGAATAAGAATAAAAACTGAATCACATTCAATAAAGTCAAATCTAGGTACCTCTATAAAATTTTCTAAAAGATCACAAGAAGTACTAACCTTACATTGCTGAGAGATGCATACAGGTTCTAAACATGTGGATGTGACTTCCTCTGAATCAAATGATGGTTCTGGCTCTGGCTCAAGTGTTGGTCCTACCAAAGGTGGTGATTCTTGAGACTCTGCCAACTCTGCATAAGTCCTTACACATTGGTCCACAACATGTTCAATATTTGCAACTCTCATAATCTCTAAGGGTTGTGTGGACAAAGGAGGTGATTCTTGAGATGTTGCTTCTACAACACAGCTCCCTACACTTCCTTCCATATCATCATCATTAATACATACATCAAAAAACAAGCCAACATCAATATCCTCAATAGGAGAATCAATTATAAGAGGATCAATAACTTCACTTGCAGTTTTAAGTTGATCTACCACATCACATTCTTCATCTGAAAATTCAATTTCATCATAACACCTTGTAAACTCAGATGGTAGATCTGAAAACTTGATATCCTCTACATTATCATCATAATCCTCATCCGAAGAGTCTTCATCTTCATATACATCCTAAAATCCGCACTCAACCATATTTGGATCACAAAACTTTTTAAAGTTTTTGTTTTCATTGACCTTCACTAGCCTTTGTGGAAAAGGAACATTTAATGAAGGTCTTGGAAAATATTGAACTTCTTTTTTCCCATATTCTCTTTGAGCTTGCGGAGGAGGTCTAACTTGCTTATCTAGTGTTGATGTCATTAATCGTTAAGGGAAGGGTACTTGTGGCCTTTGTGAACTTCTTGGAGTAATGGAACTGAGTTCTTGTGCTCTTCTATTGTTCTTCTCCTCAATTCTAAACAAATCCTTCTTCAAAAGTTCTTCATGATTCTTGCCACTTCTCAACTTATTATCATTATCATTTACACTAGATCATGTCTCTGTAGGAGGAAAGTCTTCTTTGAACCATTTTGAAACTATGCTACTAATCTTTTCCCCCCCAATGTTTGAACTCCTCATTCTATGACTTGTGAATTTCAACATTCTTGGGTGGTTGAACTGCATTTTGTTTGACAGACTCTCTTACATTTATGGCTTGCACTTCTTGAATTTTTTAGGGAGATTCCATCCAACTTTTGTTCAACCATTCATGGAGGTTCAATGCCACTTAATCAATTAACGTATATGCTTCATCTACACTCGTGTCCATAAAAGAACCTCCAGTTGATAAATCTAACAAACACTTATCTGAGAAAGAAATTCCCCTATAGAATATATACAGGGTCAGCCACTTTTCAAAATCATGATGAGGGCACTGTCTTTGTAGACTCTTGAATCTGTCCCATGCTTCAAATAATGATTCTCCATATGCCTGAGCAAAATTTGTGATGCAATTCCTCATATAAATTATTCTACTTGGAGGGAAAAAATGATCCAGAAATTGCTTCTCCAATTGTTTCCAACTTGTGATGCTTTGAGAACGGAGGGAATATAACCAAGTCCTTGCTTTATCCTTGATACTAAAAGGAAATGTCATCAATCGAACTACATCTGCTGACACTCCTTCATAATTCACCATATCACAAAGTTCTAGAAATATCTCAAGGTGCAGATAAGAACTTTCTGATACTTCTCCTCCAAATTTATGACCTTGTATCATGAAAATTAACTCTGGGTCTAGTTGAAAACTTTCCGCTTCAATATGAGGTTGCACAATGGGAGATAAAAATCTTGCAGAAATGGATGCAGAAAAATTTCTTAAGGGTCTGCTTGACATGTTAGTGCTCATGGATATCTAAGAAAAATTATGAGAAAGAACAAAAATGAAGAATTAAAGACAAGAATTAAAATGCTATATAAAAAGCAAGAAAGAAAATGCAAATTTTAAATTACAAGAAAGAAAGTGCATAATGAAAATAAGAAAGAAAATGCAAAAAGAAAAAGAAAAAGAAAAAAAAAAGAAAAAGAAAAAAAATGTCTAGAGTAACTGATATGCTAATCAACTAATGTTAATCAAAAACAGTCCCCGGTGTTGGTGCAACGTTAGGTCAAGGTTGACCTGGTTGACCCGACTCGAGTTGACGTGACTCGAGTTGTATTTTGATGTTTGACTTGGGAAGATTGTCGGTGCAACCTTAGGTCAAGGTTGACCTAGTTGTGTTGCATGTTGATGTTTGACACTCGTGAGAGAGTTCTATTCTTGATGTGGGACAAGAATAGATGTTTGGGAGATTATTGGTGCAACCGTAGGTCAAGGTTGACCTGGTTGACCTGATTCGGGAAAAGTCCAAGTATGAAGACTTGGCACGGAAAAGTCCAAGCAGGGAGCTTGGCACTGGAAAAGTCCAAGTATGGAGACTTGGCACTGGAAAAGTCCAAGCAGGGAGCTTGGCACGTGAAAAGTCCAAGTATGGAGACTTGGCACGGGGAAAGTCCAAACAGGGAGTTTGGCACGGGGAAAAGTCCTGGTGAGTGAAGCCAGGCAGTCGGGAAATCCTGGTGAGTGAATCCAGGTGAAAATCCTAGTGAGTGAAGCTAGGTGAAGGTGAAAGTCCTGGTGAGTGAAGCCAGGCATTCGGGAAAATCCTGGTGAGTGAAGCCAGGTGAAAATCCTAGTGAGTGAAGCTAGGTGAATGGGAAAGTCCTAACTGGGATGTTAGGCAGTGTGGAAAGTCCTGGTGAGTGAAGCCAGGCAGTGGGAAAGTCCTAGTGAGTGAAGCCAGGCAGTGAGAAAGTCCTAACTGGGATGTTAGGCAGTGTGGAAATCCTGGTGAGTGAAGCCAGGTGAAAGTCCTGGTGAGTGAAGCCAGGCAAGGGAAAATCCAGATGGATCAGGGATGATCGGACTTCTGGTGTTGGAAAGTCCAAGTAGGTCAAAGGGATTGACCGGACACTTGGCAGGGAGTTCTAGCAGGTCAAGGGAGTGACCAGATGCTAGGGATGAAGTACCAATAGGTCAAGGTTGACCGGATATTGGTTTGGAAGTCTTGGGACTTGGTTTGGGCAAAACCAAGCTCGGATCGGTCACCGCACCGATCCGGTGTCTATGTTTGCTCGATCGGTGCCGGTGACCGATCGATATCGGAAGCTCTGTTGATTCTTGTCGATCGGTGACCGATCGAAGCAACAGAGGCGAAAAGAAAGCGGTGATCGGTCCACGCAGGCCGTCGATCAGATGTCTGATCGGTCCGGGACCGATCAGAGACGATGTCGCGGCACGCGAGTTGGGATCGTCCGTGGACCGATCCAGGTATCGATCGGTCCAGCCGATCGAATACTGCCTGATGGGCTACGTCAGACCGATCGATGCGGGGACCGATCGGCCAGTCTGATCGGTCCGTAGACCGATCGGGTTCTGCTTCTCGGCTAGTTTTTCATTGCTTCTCCTTCGGTATAAAGGGGCCGAGGGCTTCTACGGGCGTGATCTTCCTTTCTTCTTGAGCTTCGCTCTTCGACCACTGAGCTGCTGGTGCTCTTGAGCTCTTTGAGCTCATCGAAGCTCTGCGTGAGTTTCCTGCTGGTGTTCTAGCTGCTGGATCTGAGAAGCTGCTGCTTCATCAAGGTTCCAGTCGACAACAAGAGGCAAGCAAGTGTTTTACAATTTCTATTGTTCTTGTTTGTTGTCTCTATTGTTGTACTCCTTTGTTTGGTGTTGCAAAAGATTGTGGTGAGGTTTCTCCACCCACAAGGAGTATATTATTAGCCGGTTCTCCGGGGACTCATCCACCGACGGATTGAGAGGCTTCGTCCACCTTACGGACACGCCGAGGAGTAGGAGTATCATCTCCGAACCTCGTTACATCGACGCGTTGAGGTTTGATCTTCTTGTTTTCGTTTCCTTGTTTGTTTTTCCGCTGCGCTAACGAATTGTAGGAAGAAACGCGATCGATTTGGGGTCGGCTATTCACACCCCCCCTCTCTAGCCGTACGAAGGATCCTAACAAGTGGTATCAGAGCGAGGTCGCTCTTCATCGGATTCACACCCGTGGGAGCACAAGCGCTAGAGATGGATCAATTCGGAGAAGACATCACCATTCCACCCTTCTACAACGACAACTTCGCATATTGGAAGGTAAGGATGATGTATTTTCTTAGGACTAATATGTGGAATTGGTTTTGTGTACAAGAAGGGTTTACTCCTCCAATGGATAAAGAAGGAGAGCCTCTAGAGAAGAACAAGTGGACAAAGGAACAAGTCCATCAATCAACGATCAACAATGAGGTAACTAAAACAATTGAATTTTCATTACCTACTAATATTTTGCGTAAGATAGGTGAATACAACAATGCCAAGGAGTTGTGGGATAACTTGGCCAAGTACCATGAGGAGAGTTCCACTTCAAGCCATGAAGAGGAGCCTAGTGAGCCAAGTAGCTCACATCATGGAGGGAGCGAGTTGGGAGTTGAGGGCTACTCAACATCCAAGGAAGAAGAGGAAGTGAGTTCTTCTTCAAGATCGGAGCACGAAGAAGAAGCTTCTACCTCCGGGAGGGATGAAGAAGAGAACATCCATTCATCCTCAATCCTAGGTAACTCAAACACTTTAAGTTCAAGTAAATTGCATATAATGTGTTTTGAGTGTAGGGAATTTGGGCACTACAAGAGTAAGTGTCCAAAGAGGGTTAGAAAGACTCCACCGGCGCCAAAAGTCAAGGAAGCCGGAGTCCCGACACGCAAGGGAAAGGAGCATGTGGTGTGTTTCCAATGCAAGCGAAGGGGACACTATAGGAGCCAATGTCCGAAGGGGAGGAAGCCTCACAAGGACAAGGGATGCACATCGATAGGGGGAGCTAAGGCAAACCCTAAGGTATTTTTTAAGGCTCATTCGTGTAACTCTAGTAGGATACATGCTAGTAATTTTATTGCATTAGTCAATAATGATAAACATGTTAACACTAGAAATCAATACATGTGTTTAGATGCTAAACATGTCAACCTAGATAGGGATACTACTAGGAATGTTAACCCTAGGATTAACACTTCTAAGGCTAAGGATAACCTAGGTAGGAATCCTAAATCAATTAGACATATGCCTAGGAATACCTCAAGGAAGAGTGATAAATCAAAAATTGAGGTATTAGAGAAGGAGAATCAAGTCTTGAAGTCAAGACTTGATACTTTGGAAAAGACTCTTAAGAATTTGGAGAAGTCATCTCTAGGCTCTAAGAGTCAAAAACCAATGTCCAAGGACAAGAAAGGTTTGGGTCACAAACCTAAGTCCCAAGTGGTCAAGCCCACTTATCATAGTGTTCCATTCGATTATGGAACAAAACCTAGGGCTAGGAAGACCACCACCAAGGTCACAAGGGGAGTCACCCCTAGAGTTGACCTTGATGAGACCCAAATGACCAAGGCTTTAAAGCCTAAGAGGGTCATTAGGAGGGTTGCTAGGGAAGCTATCCCTAGTGAATATTTAGTGAACCCAATGAGCTCTAATAGGTATTGGGTTCCTAGGAGCATCTTCTCTACCCCATAGATGGGTTAGAGAGTGTCAACTCCAATAAGAAGGGTAGTTAACCCAACTTTGAGGAAATTGACACTCAAGGAGCATTCTCAAGGTTTTTGAGAACTTTTGAAAATGAAATGGAATTATCATTTACTCCCTTGAAGAGCTAAATGTGCCTAATGGTGGAAATATCATTTTTAATCTTAAGTGGCACAATTTGAGGAAAACCTAGAGAAATATCATAATTGGGATTTTGGTTTTCTCTTAGGGATATATGGGCAATCTAGGATTAGAATTTAAGTTAGCTAAGTGATTAAGGATACTTAGATAGGTAATCTAGGTATTTTATTTGTGTTAACTTGCCATGATTGGTTGTCATATGCCATGCCATGACATCATATTTATTTTATCATTATTTGAAATGTCATGATAATGCTTAGGTTATCTATATGTCATGTGTTAGTTTAGTTTCAAACTTTATGCCATGACATCATGACATTGGCACATGTTTTCATTTATGATACCATTTTATGCCATGTCATCATCTCTTGCATTAATAATCAATTGAATTGATTTAAGGATGAAAAACACATTTTGATATTGAGATCAAATTTGTGTTTAGAAAATGCATGAGACCTTAGTTTAAGATACCTAAACCCATATCTCACATCAAAATTGACATGGATGTGTTTGATACACTTTAGATGTGTGTGAGATATTAGGATCATGAGTTAGGATCAAGGTGCATAGTTCTTGTACCTAGATGAACCTAATTCAAGAAATGGGGGATCATAGGGAAAGCTTGTGTACAAGTCATGTGCATATAGCCCTAAGATTATGGTCCTAAATTCAAATGGTTTTAAAAGCATTTTGAAATTGATTTGGAAAACCTTGATGAAGCCATCTTAGTGATTGCATTCATCATTGAACATTGTGATACAAAGTTGACTTAACTTTGAACTACTTCAAAGTTTTTGAATTTTGTATCAAGATTTGAAAATGGAAGTTATTTTCATAGAAATCTATTTTTCCATGATAGTATATGTTATGAGGAATGTATCCTCAAAATTTCACATTTTTTCGAATTTTCTGGAATTTTCTAGGAGTTTCTGAATTTCGGGAAGGAAATTTCAGAAATCTGCCTATCAGAGTCTGGATCGGTCCGGGGACCGATCCAGGTAAGTCCTGATCGGTCTGCGGACCGATCCAGTGAAGCATGAATCGGTCTGCAGACCGATCCAGTAGGTTCCAGAGAGCTTGGTGCGATCTGGTGAAGGCCTGATCGGTCTGGGGACCGATCCATGGGGTTTCTGATCGGTCTGGGGACCGATCAGAGCGTGCCAGTTTCTGATTTCAGCTGTTGGTCTGAAATTTCAGCTGGAAGTTGGGTTTTGTGGATTTCTAAAAGGTTTGGAACTCTCAAAGACATTGTTGGTGCAATGGTCAAGGGGGAGTTGACCTTTAGGGGGAGTTTTTACCTAATTGTCAAGGGGAGTTGACTTTTAGGGGGAGTTTTTACTCCTTAAGATTTTTAAGGATTAGTGATATGGGATTATCACTAAGTTGATTGTTGAGTTTAGTATCAAGGGGGAAATTAAGAGTTTCAATGAAAGGTATGGGACTTTCATTAGGAAGAAACTCTTGACCTTGATACTCTCCTCTTTTTCTTTTTGATGTGTGTCAAAAAGGGGAGAGTGTTCATTGGAGAATTATTGGAGAACCCAAGTTAGGTTATCGGGTTAACCTAAGCTAGGGAAAGAATGTCAAGGAATGTTCAAGGAAGAACATTGGAATTCTTTTTGATGTATGTCAAAAAGGGGGAGAATTATTGGAGAACCCAAGTTAGGTTATCGGGTTAACCTAAGGGGAGAATGTCCAGAGAATGTTCAAGGAAAGAACATTGGACATTGGAAGATGGTTGGAAAACCTAAGTTAGGTTATCGGGTTAACCTAACTTGATTATGATTTTGTCAAACATCAAAAAGGGGGAGATTGTTGGTGCAACGTTAGGTCAAGGTTGACCTGGTTGACCCGACTCGAGTTGACGTGACTCGAGTTGTATTTTGATGTTTGACTTGGGAAGATTGTCGGTGCAACCTTAGGTCAAGGTTGACCTAGTTGTGTTGCATGTTGATGTTTGACACTCGTGAGAGAGTTCTATTCTTGATGTGGGACAAGAATAGATGTTTGGGAGATTATTGGTGCAACCGTAGGTCAAGGTTGACTGGTTCTGATACGGGAAAAGTCCAAGTATGAAGACTTGGCACGGAAAAGTCCAAGCAGGAGCTTGGCCGAAAAGTCCAAGTATGGAGACTTGGCTGGAAAAGTCCAAGCAGGGAGCTTGGCACGTGAAAAGTCCAAGTATGGAGACTTGGCGGGGAAGTCCAAACAGGGAGTTTGGCACGGGAAAAGTCCAGTGAGTGAAGCCGCGGTTGGAAACTGGTGAGTGAATCCAGTGAAAATCCTAGTGAGTGAAGCTAGGTGAAGGTGAAAGTCCTGGTGAGTGAGCCAGGCATTGAAATCCTGGTGAGTGAAGCGGTGAAAATCCTAGTGAGTGAAGCTAGGTGAATGGGAAAGTCCTAACTGGGATGTTAGGCGGGTGGAAAGTCCTGGTGAGTGAGGCAGTTGGAAAGTCCCGTGAGTGAAGCGAGGAGAAAGTCCTAACGGGATGTTAGGCGGTGTGGAAATCTGGTGAGTGAAACCGGTGAAAGTCCCGTGAGTGAAGCCGTGCAAGGAAAAATCCAGATGGATCGGATGATCGGACTTACGGTGTTGGAAAGTCCAAGTAGGTCAAAGGATTGACCGGACACTTGGGGAGGGAGTCAAGGAGTGACCAGATGCTAGGGATGAAGTACCAATAGGTCAAGGTTGACCGGATATTGGTTTGAAGTCTTGGGACTTGGTTTGGGCAAAATAAGCTCGGATCGTCACCACCGATCGGTGATCTGTTTGCTCGATCGGTCCGGTGACCGATCGACATCAAAAGTGATTCTTGTCGACGGTGGACCGATCAAGCAACAGGCGAAAAGAAAGCGGTGATCGGTCCACGGCCGATCGGGCCGTCTGATCGGCTGGGACCGATCAGAGACGATGTCGCGGGCCAGAGTTGGGATCGATGCGTGGACCGATCCCGGTATCTGATCGGTCCACCGATCGAGCACTGCATGAGGCTCACGATCGATGCGGGGACCGATCGGCCAGTCTGATCGGTCCGTAGACCGATCAGAGTTCTAGCCGTTGCGACGCAACGGCTAGTTTCTTCGCTGTTTCTCCTTCGCAGGTATAAAGGGGCTGAGGGCTTCTACAGGGCGGCTTTCTCCTTTCTTCTTGAGCTTCTGCTCTTCGACTACTGAGCTGCAGGTGTGCTCTTGAGCTTTGCTGAGCTCTCATCGCTGCTGAAGCTCTGCGTGAGTTTCCTGCTGGTGTTCTAGCTGCTGGATCTGAGAAGCTGCTGCTTCATCAAGGTTCCAGTCGACAACAAGAGGCAAGCAAGTGTTTTACAATTTCTATTGTTCTTGTTTGTTGTCTCTATTGTTGTACTCCTTTGTTTGGTGTTGCAAAAGATTGTGGTGAGGTTTCTCCACCCACAAGGAGTATATTATTAGCCGGTTCTCCGGGGACTCATCCACCGACGGATTGAGAGGCTTCGTCCACCTTACGGACACGCCGAGGAGTAGGAGTATCATCTCCGAACCTCGTTACATCGACGTGTTGAGGTTTGATCTTCTTGTTTTCGTTTCCTTGTTTGTTTTTCCGCTGCGCTAACGAATTGTAGGAAGAAACGCGATCGATTTGGGGTCGGCTATTCACACCCCCCCTCTCTAGCCGTACGAAGGATCCTAACACCCGGTAACGACGCCAAAAACTTGTTACGGACCGCAAGTGTACAGCTACATCGTCAGTAATAAAAAGATATCGAATCCACAAAGACTGTTGATTAAACACTAGTTAACTTCGCACGACAAATTATCTATACAATCTAAAGTTGTTAACAAACTCTAAAGAGAAAGAGAAGAGAAAAGAGAGAGAGTAGAGAGAGAATGAGCGTAGTGAATGGAGGATGATAGATTCTAGGATTTTGATTTCCTTGTAATGCTAAGCGATGTTACATAGATTGTTTAGTTTCTATCCTCTATGTTTATGCTCTTGTAGGAAGTTAGATTTATTACCGACTCTCCCCTACAGTGGATAAGTTGACATGATCTCCTACTCCATGTCCTATGCTACTAAATGGAAGTAATTCCTATGAAGTCCGTTAGCGGGGCAGCCCTGTCACGACGCCCCTCGGTCATACAACACAGAAACATACTAACACACAATAATATAGAAATAGAAATAGAGATTACACCCGATCCCCTACTTCCTTGTGGAGATTTGCTTCTCCTTTCAAAGTGATACCCTAGTCGTCCGTTAGCGGGGCAGTCCTGTCACGACGTCCCTCGGTCATACGATATAGTATATCCCCCCTACGGGAATAACAATTCTACACAACTATTTAATAAAACATGCAAAAGATATATATAAGCATTCACACACACATCATCAAACATGAATAAGGCATCAACAAGTCATTGAATAGAATCATGACAAATCTACATAGTTTTACATCAGCCATCACATCACAAATACTCCCTACATTCTAGATCTAGAGATCTACTCCATTGCAAGAGAATATAACCAAGAAACAAGACGTAAAGCAATCTACAACTCAAAATATAAGGAGAAGAGAAGAGAAAGCTTATCCATGTAGCACCGGCTTTCTTGGATGCAATCCTTATTCCAGAGGTGAACGGATCAACGAAGGATGGAAGATCTAGGGTTCCTCTAAGGGAGAGAACCCTTCCCCAAGCAATGGGGAAGAGCCCCAAACCAAAGATCACCCAAGATACCGAGAAAAGGGGAAGAAATCCCCTTTTATAGGCTAGGCACGGGCACCACACGACCCGTGACACGGCCGTGTGGCCTTCACACGGCCTCGTGCACTTCCCTCTTGGCCAAGGTGATACGACCGTGTAGATTCACACGGCCGTGTGTTGCTTCAACACTGGATGGCCTACACGGCCGTGTGGCTCACACGCCCGTGTGTTTCTTCTGCTCTGTCAAGGTTACACGGTCGTGTGGATTCACACGGCCGTGGCCTTCTTCTCCTCTGGAATATTAGCACGACTGTGTGGGTCACACAACCTGGGCATGCACGGGATTTGGATAGTTGGCACGGTCGTGTGAGTCACACGTGTTGGAACCCCAAGGTGTTTTGATGTGATCAAACAAGCTAAGTTAGGTCCTGCGTTTGTTTAACCCTTGTGTCTAAGTGTGCAGGAGCTTAGGAACACAGGAAGTCGAGCGGAAGACGCGGCTAGCGAGAAGGACTGCACGGGAGAGAGCCGACGGGCTCGGTGCGTCTGAGGGACGAGGTGTCCGCGGAAGAGTACACCGGTGGACGAGAAGAGCGTGCGCGGCGCTCGAGGGACGAGAAACCAGGAAGGAAGGTTGCTCGAGGAGAAGGCCGGAACATGGGTTCGGGTGAGCCCTATTCCGGAAGGCCGAGATCACCCAAGCTAACGGAGCCGGAGCGAACAGACCCGGACCGAAACGAGCTAAACCGGAGTAGTAGAATCGGACCACAAAAAGTCAACTTTGTTGACTTAAGGGGTCCGAGCGCCCGGAATCATTCCGGGCGCCCCGGGCACTATTTGAGGGTCCGGGCGCCCGGAGCTGACTTTTGACCAGGATCGCGTCAAACGTGATCTAATCGTTGGGGATAGAATTTTATCCCCTCCAGGGCGCCCGGAACTCTTTCCAGGCGCCCGGACCAGTACTATAAATATAGTACTGGTCTGCACATTCATTTCAACTACTTGTAATTCAGTGCTTTCATTTGTGTTATTTCCTTCTGTGCTTTCAATGCTGTAAGAGGCTACTCCGCCCAGAGGAGAATCAGTTAGTGCGCTTTCTTTGCCTTGGATTAGCAATCCTCTGATTGCAAACCAAGTAATTCCTCTGTGTTTACTTTCTGTCTTAATTAGTCTCTGCCGTTTTAATTATTTAATTACAAGTTCTTTTAAGTTAGTTGAATATCCGAGAAAGGTTTTTGGTTTTATTTTGTAGGGCAATTCACCCCTCCCCTCTTGCCGGCCTCCAAAGGGACCAACAAGTGGTATCAGAGCAAGGCGCTTCAGGAGGACTAACCGCCGATCGAAGCAACAAAGATGGCCGGACCGAGCATTGTTCCACCAAAATTCGAGGGGAACTTCGCAGACTGGAAGCGTCGTATGGAGGTATTTCTAAAAACAGATTTTGAAATTCGATTTATCATGAAATATGGTTTTGTAGCTCCAATAGATAAAGATGGAAAAGAAAAAGAAGAGAGCGATTGGACAAAGAAGGAGCAGAATGAGTCGGTAGCAAACAGCCGTGCGGAACATCACCTGTTGAGCGTGTTACCGCCTCAAGAGGTCAACCGCATCGGAAACTATTTATCTGCTAAAGAACTTTGGGAGAAGTTCTTGGAACTCCACGAAGGCACGTCCGAAGCAAAGCTCGCTAGAAGGGACATCCTCCGCAACAAACTGATGAACATCCGTCTGGAGAAAGGTGAGAAAGTAGCTGGTTTACACGCAAAGGTAAAAGAACTAGTTACTGGTCTCGAGAACCTCGGTGAAACGGTAACAAACCGGGACACTATACGCTACGCGCTCAACGCGTTTCCAAGAACTCCGGAATGGACATCAATCGTCGACGCCTACTACATCTCAAAAGACCTGGAGGTAAGCACTTTAGAAGAGTTGTTTTCTACTCTTGAATTGCATGAAACCAGGTATGCAGGAACGACAAAGGATACAACCCAGACTATGGCGCTGAACGTAACCCAGAAGGATGAACTCGAGTCAGACTCCGAAGACGATCAAGAAGCATACATGGTAAGAAATTTTAAAAAGTTTTTTAGATCTAATAAATTTAAAATGCAGAATAAAAGGAATCAAAAAGGTGGAAGAAAGGTGCGGTGCTACCAGTGTCAGAAGGAGGGACACCTAAGAGAAGACTGCCCAGAACTCAAGAAGGCCAAAAGGAAGTCTCCCAAGAAACACAACCTAAAAGCAACTTGGGACGACACTTCTTCATCCGAATCAGAAGCTCAAGAATATGCCGGAATAGCACTAATAGCAAGCTACGATAGACAAAGTATATCAGAACCTAGCATCGATGAAGGGGGAGCGACCTCGGATGAAAGCAGTGAAGCAGGGGGAGATTCAGGCTTCAAGTCCGATATGGTAAGTGAGGTATGCCTCTTACCCCCTGATCAACTTTATTCTGGCATTAAGGCAATGACGAAATCCATGTATAAATTAGAAAATGAAAATATCAAATTAAAAAATGAAATTTTGGAAACAAAAAGAATTTTAGCAAAATCATGTCTTATAGAGGATTTTGATAAATTGAAAATTGAAAATGAAAAACTAAAAGAAGAAATAGAAAGATTGAAAAAATATAAAAGTTCAAATATTTCTACTTTTAACAATTATAGAGGTTTAAATTGGTATTATAGATTTTATCAAAGTCAAATTAGAAATATATCAAAAATCTATGTACCTAGGAAATACTTGGTTAACCCTGTAGGTAGGAATCTCTACTGGGTTCCAAAAACCTGTTTAATCTAAAATTAGACTTAGCATTTTCAGCAAAGAAATTAAACGACTAATTTCATTATGAGGCTTTGTCTAAGGAAGTGGTTGTTGCTCCAATAACCAAGAAGGTCTAGTGCCTCGCCACGACCTGGAAGCCAAGTATCGAAATGAAAAGTTTAATTGACTAACTGAAAAAGCATTAATTTAATTTACCTAATGCTTTAAAAGAGTTATTCAATTGTGTTAGAAAATATTTAAAATTAATTTTTAAAAAAAAATTTGGAAAATAATTTTCTTTTAATTGACTTAGAAAATTATTGACTTAGATATTTTTTAACTCAGGAATTTTTCTATGAATATTGTCTTAGACATTTTTTTAAATTGCCTTAGAAATCTTTTATGAAAAATAACTTAAATTTTTTTTTCTGTATATTGGCTTAGAATTTTTTTTCATTGCCTTAGAATTTAATATTAACTGTCTTAGAAATTTTTATGAAAATTGACTTAGAAATTTTTTGAGTTATCTTAGAATTTTTTTTTAAAACACTTGTGACTGTTTTTTATCTGAAAAGTGTTTGAATTTACCTTAGACTTGTTTATCACCCCAATTTTTATGTGATCAAAGGGGGAGAAGTATGTTAAGTCTAGGGGGAGATACTATAATTTTTCATATGTTAAGTCTAGGGGGAGATACTATAATTTTTCAATTGAAAAATATTTGGACTTAATGGAAAATAAATCGTTTTTATTGCATATGGTTACCCTAACTTAACTTGGGTTGCTCACATCAAAAAGGGGGAGATTGTTGGAACCCCAAGGTGTTTTGATGTGATCAAACAAGCTAAGTTAGGTCCTGCGTTTGTTTAACCCTTGTGTCTAAGTGTGCAGGAGCTTAGGAACACAGGAAGTCGAGCGGAAGACGCGGCTAGCGAGAAGGACGGCACGGGAGAGAGCCGACGGGCTCGGTGCGTCTGAGGGACGAGGTGTCCGCGGAAGAGTACACCGGTGGACGAGAAGAGCGTGCGCGGTGCTCGAGGGACGAGAAACCGGGAAGAAAGGCTGCTCGAGGAGAAGGCCGGAACATGGGTTCGGGTGAGCCCTATTCCGGAAGGCCGAGATCACCCAAGCTAACGGAGCCGGAGCGAACAGACCCGGACCGAAACGAGCTAAACCGGAGTAGTAGAATCGGACCACAAAAAGTCAACTTTGTTGACTTAAGGGGTCCGGGCGCCCCCGGCACTATTTGAGGGTCCGGGCGCCCGGAGCTGACTTTTGACCAGGATCGCGTCAAACGCGATCTGATCGTTGGGGATAGAATTTTATCCCCTCCAGGGCGCCCGGAACTCTTTCCAGGCGCCCGGACCAGTACTATAAATATAGTACTGGTCTGCACATTCATTTCAACTACTTGTAATTCAGTGCTTTCATTTGTGTTATTTCCTTCTGTGCTTTCAACGCTGTAAGAGGCTACTCCGCCCAGAGGAGAATCAGTTAGTGCGCTTTCTTTGCCTTGGATTAGCAATCCTCTGATTGCAAACCAAGTAATTCCTCTGTGTCTACTTTCTGTCTTAATTAGTCTCTGCCGTTTTAATTATTTAATTACAAGTTCTTTTAAGTTAGTTGAATATCCGAGAAAGGTTTTTGGTTTTATTTTGTAGGGCAATTCACCCCTCCCCTCTTTCCGGCCTCCAAAGGGACCAACAACACGGTCATGGCTTGATTTGCCTCTGAAATGGCCACACGACCGTGTGGGTCACACGACCTGAGCTGGTTTTCTTCCAAAGTTGCTCCTGTGTATAATTTAGCTCCATTTTCGCTCCAAATAGTGTTATATCAATCAAAACAAGCAAAGAGCAGATCTCCGAACAGAATATAATGGAAGTATGACATTATAATGAAATAGGGTGCAATAAACATAGATTATGCTCATGAAATACAAGTATATATGCGTCAAAGTATGCATAAAAGTGTATATAATCTATACACATTATATTGTAGGTGAACAAAACGACAACCTCGCACAACAACCAAAAGGAGTTCGATACTAATTGATGAAGAAAAATGTAAAAATATTTACAAACGGCAGAAAAGAAAGGGTGGATCGGAAACTGCAGACCGGCGATAAACTGGTCCCTAAATAAGAATAATAAACCTAGCGGCGATTCGTTCGGGCGGTCGAAAGCTGAAGGAAGTCTGATTTGATAGTTAGACGGAATTTTGTAAGCGGCTCTCAAACTCTCAGCATCGCCGCCATCGAACTTGGACTCGATGGACGTGTATCAGAGCCCAGGGACGGTAACAGGGGTAGTGAGGAGCTTGCCATCGAAAAACATGGAGATTGAGGTGCAACGAAAAGAGTCGATTGAAAAGGGGAGGAAGCTTATGGGAAGAGAGAAGAAACGAAACGTAGCCGGAGAACTCGAAGACAAGGGTGTGTAAAGGAAGATGGCGACGCACGCGAGGTTTATAAACCTCGCAGCTGATCGACCTGAGCCATCCTATCCAAGGGTGTGAAAACCTAGGAGAAAATCCAGCCATTGAATTTGAAAAGACGCCTGTCATGTTGCTAATGGATATCCGCCTATCACATCGAACGTGCGGCGACAAAAAGAGGGACACGTAACACTCATCCACCGGACGATATTAATGAGGCTTAATTAAAAAGCATGGTCGTGTGCTCGGCCATAATGATCAAGGATTTACATGGTCTTTGAGAAATTTGGATGATGTCAGAGCGCTCGGTCAAGGAGCGTAGGAAAGGAATTTTTTCACCAAGTGTGGCGCTCATCAGCCGAGCGGCGCGAGAATGCAATTATCACATAGCCAAATGACCTTAACACAGTTGGTCCGAAGGAATTAGGCCGAGTGGCGTTTATATACCCAGTCGGGCCTTGAGAGGCCGAACGACAAAAGCGTATAAGTCATCAAAGACTACTGGTCCAGTCAGTCGGACTTGCAGTCTCCTTCGACTAGACTTGGGGGAGGCTTGTGATGCGGCGATGGAGGGAAGCCTATCTGGCACGAGGTCAATTGCCATGGTGGAGGTCAAAGTCAAGGCGGTCAACGCCCAGATGTCAAGCAGACAGGGGACAATCAGCCGGTCGGACAAGGAATGGCCGGTCCGACGGATTACAGCTCGGCTCGCCCCCATTTCGGCTCGGGATGATACGCACGATAGTTGACACTCGATACGGAGTGGCAGGACGTCATACGAGACCTAGCCAAGGAGACAGTGGAGTCCCGACCGAGCGGCTACCTCATTCGGTCAAGTAACAGAACCACTGTAACATCTCTCGACATCATTTTGGGAGATACTGCCGCTGACACGAGGTATAGTCGATAGGCGAATCGTACGACCGAAGCTTCTACTGTACATCAGGGATATGTATGCCCTGTTAAGGTATGACGTCAGGGGTACTTTCCTGACAAGACTCTTTCATGGGATATATGGGAAAGCATGCACATACCTCGAGAAGCGTGCGCGCTGCCTACCAGGGCTCTATATAAAGGAGGGTCCTTCACCGGCGGAGGTACACATTACTATTGAATTCCACTATTGCTACTGTTGCTCTGTTTCTCCACATTTTCCAATGATTGACTTGAGCGTCTGAGAGCCAACGCTAGATATCCTTTCTCTGGCCCGACACATACGTCGTTTGTTTTGCAGAACGGAGCGAAATCCACGTCCGATTAGCGAAGCCACCACCTCCCAGCTTTTCAACTTCACGATTTCCGACGAAATCATCTGGATTGAATACACCTAGACTTTTATGATTGAAAGTAATTAAAAATCTCAGATTAAATTAAAAAAAAAACTCTCACCAATAGACGATCTTGTGTTTTTTTTTCTCACATATTTGTATTATTTTTTAAAAAATTGATTCTTATTTTTTAATTATTTTAAAAAACATACCTCTTTAATTTTAGATTATTTCAAAATTATTTATCATATATATATTTTTAATTGTATATCTTGTTTAAAAAAATCCAGACGACTTTTCCTTTGTGTATGTGTTCTTTTCCTCTCGTATTTGTAGTCACTTTTTACCAAGTTCATTCTTAATTTTCAATTAATTTTAAAAATATTTATTTTTAATTTTAGATTATTTTAATTTTATTTATTATAAAAATTTTAATTGTATATCTTATTTAAAAAAATTTAGTCAACTTTTCCTTTTCAATCTTTTAGAAAAAATGTGTGCCCTTGTAAATTTCGATGATCTCATACTATTTTCCTCTGTTATTGATGTTCTCGCATCCTTTTTCTTCCTTACTCAATGATCTAATCTTCATTCATTATACAAATTTTTTAACCCTCAAATTAATTCTAAATATGAAAAGTATGAAAAAAATAGAAGAATTTATTCCATTAAAAAATATAATTTTTTACTGATATTAAAAATCAAACTAAAAAAATCAATTAAAATTTTAAATAAAAAATCAATTGAATTTTTGTTAGAACATAATACTTTAGAAAAAAAATAATAAATCAGAATTAAAACCATACTAAAGCTTATAAAATTTTTTTAACTTATGGAATACCATACTTATAGTATAGTTTTTTAAAATTAAAATTATTAAAGTAATAATATCTCAAGAAAAAATAAAATAATTTATAATTTTATCAATTGAAAATGATTTATTATCAAAAATTAATATAAAATTTAATTAGTATTTTTACATCTTAAAAAATAATTTTTATAAAATTAATATTATTCTTAAAAATATTAAATATCTAAATATATTTTTTTACCTAGTCGACCTGAACGCGGCATAAATATTTCGTCATGGTATGCCCAACGGGAAGACGAGACTCAATACAAATGTCTCGTTACCACTAATGATGGAGCTGGACATAAGCTTATCTCAAGTATAGTAAGTATTCATGGCGTTCATTTTCAATTTTAGTTTTCGGACTAGAGGATAGATCCTCTTATCCATAAAAAAAAAATAGACTAGCGGATAGATCATTTGTAATTGTGATAGGATCATGACTATGATTCGACTACAATTGATTGCGATCCTTTCCTGAATTCACCGTCCCCCAAATTATAGTTTGGGTTCAAGCGGATAGCCAGAAGCTGGCCAGAGGTTGCCCAGAGGCCGTTGACGATGGGTAATTGGCCAGGCAACCTAACACTGAGCAAGGGGCGACCTTCGGTCACCCGTCCCAACTCAAACTATAACCTGAGGGATGGTGAACCCTGGAAGGGATCACAATCAATTGCGACCAGATCACGACTACTAATCGATCATAATTATAAGTGGTTCATCTCTTGATTCATTTTTTCTAGACCAGAGGATCTGGACTCTTCAGACTAGACCATTAAGAGGACATTTTTAACCAGGACTATCATTCTGGGCTACATCGTTGGCATGTTGCTGCAACCTGCCATTGAAATCAATGCATCAAGACTAGGGTTGTAAACGAGCCGAGTTTTGAGGTGTTCAAACTTATTTGATAAAGTAACTACGACGAGCTTAAAATGAACCAAACTTTTAAAATTATTGTTCAAACTTGGCTTGATTTATTTTTATGAGCATAAGTTTGTTTGAAGCTTGGTTTGAGTTTGGTTCATTTAGATGTTATCGAGCTCTCAATTTAAACTTAGTTTGAGATTAGTTAGTTATTAAACTCTCAATTCAAGACTATTTGATTGTTTGAAACTTTTAGTTGTTTGATTGATTATTGAGTATGATAATTTAAATTTATTTATATATTTTATTATTTATTTAGTATATGATAAGAATTTTATTAATAAATATAATTCATAAAAATTATTCATAAATGTTGATCATAAATAAAAGTTATATATATTTATATTTATTTATTTATTTAATTTAACAACTGTTGAATTAATTTATTATTTATCAATTCAGCTAAATTCATAGGAACAATTTTAAGACAATTTATCATTTATCAATTCAGTTAAGCCCATAAGGACAACTTTACGGCAGGCAGTTTGGTGGTGACCTACACAGCAAAGTCATGACTTCCCTTCGTGGTCGACTCACATGGCTGTTTGCTTTTAACAGTCGCACGCTGCACCTCCCTCTGCGTGTTTGTTTCTTTTGTACCCTTCTCGCTGCGAAACTTCACGTGACTGTCTGTGATGGATGCAGACGACGGCGAATGGGTGTGGGTGGGCCGGCCGGCCGAGCCGGAGGCAGCGGCATGGTGGAGCGCCGCCACCGCCGCCGTCGG
Source organism: Zingiber officinale (assembly GCF_018446385.1). Classification (NCBI taxonomy): domain Eukaryota; kingdom Viridiplantae; phylum Streptophyta; class Magnoliopsida; order Zingiberales; family Zingiberaceae; genus Zingiber; species Zingiber officinale. The sequence continues at coordinate 46,095,772 of NC_055989.1, read as the reverse complement.
GCTAGAGAACGAGGACGACTGCGCGCTCAAGGTGGTCTTCGCAGCGCCTGCCCCACACTGGACCGACGCCGCGCCTCTCGGGAACGGCCGACTCGGCGCCATGGTTTGGGGAGGCGTCGCGACCGAGACCATCCAACTCAACCGTAACATACGCTACGTTTTTGCTCACTTCCTTGACTACGAAGCTCATTAAACCACTAAAGATGTATCGCCCCTTGTCGCTCAGATGATACGCTGTGGACGGGGGTGCCTGGCAATTACTCAAACCCTAATGCGCCTGCTGTTCTTTCCAACGTCAGAACGCTGGTCGACAATGGAGACTACACCGCAGCCTCGACAGCTGCCTTGGGCTTGTCTGGTCTTCCCTCTGATGTACAAAACCCTCTCACTCTGTTCTTGTCTGTTTTTACCGACTATTGCGTCTCATTATCAATTTTGGATCAGCATTGCACAAATTTGCTAAATGAGAAAGAAAAGTGATGGAATTACTCTTTTTCCCGACATTCATTGCTGAAACTTTCGTTTCAAGTGCAGGTCTACCAGCCTCTCGGTGACATAAATCTAGAGTTTGGAGATACCGATACTGCTTATACTGCATATTACAGAGATATTGATTTGAAGTCTGCAACAGTCAATGTCAAATATGCCATAGAGGATGTGGAGTTTACGAGGGAGCATTTTGCTTCCAATCCACATCAAGTAGTCGTTGCAAAATTCTCGGCAAATAAAGCAGGCTCAATTTCTTTCACAGTTTATCTGGACAGCAAATTGCATCATCTTTCACGTATAAGTGGGACAAATGTGCTAATCATGGAAGGTAGTTGTTCTGGGAAAAGAATTGCACCTAAAGAATGCACCTCAGAGAATCTGAGTGGAATTAAGTTCTCAGCAGTTCTGGATCTGCAGTTGGGTGGTGATAGTTGTAAGATAGGTGCTATTGGTGATAGGAAATTGAAAATTGAAGGTGCAGATTGGGTTGTTTTGCTTCTTGCAGCTGCTTCCTCATTTGAAGGGCCATTTACTAAGCCTTCAGATTCAAGAACAGATCCTACATCTACTGCCTTAAGCACAATAAATTCAATTAGGAACATGTCTTACTCTCAGCTATATGCCTCTCATTTGGATGATTATCAAAGTCTTTTCAATCGCGTTGCATTGCAGTTGTCAAAAGGGCATATAAGGGACTCTGATGTGAACAAAGAACAACTGGAAAGATCTTCAAACTTGGTTTCATCGGTGATTTCAACAGCTGAAAGAGTGAAATCTTTTAAAAATGATGAAGATCCTTCTTTGGTTCAACTTCTATTCAATTATGGTCGTTATCTGCTTATCTCTTGTTCAAGGTCCGGAACTCAGATTGCAAATTTGCAAGGAATATGGAACAAGGACCTTGAGCCAGCTTGGGAGTAATCTTTTCTTTCACCTTAATTCTTTTACATGATATATCTTAAATTTTTAGTTATCACCTGAAGTTCATTATTCAAGTTTATTAGATATGCTTGTAGATATCGAGCTTTGTGTCATTAGCTGTTATTTATTAATAAAATATTTATTTTACAGAATATATAATTTGACATTGAAACCACTTCAATTGATGTTTGGCTCCATATATCATTTTTTTTAACTTCTGTATTTTCTCTATGTGGCAAGAATCAATTTTTAATGAGTTGAAGTAGACAAGGTGGATTAGTATATAATGTTATATTTGTCAGGGAGACATGTTAAAGTTAAAAAATATACAAGAGAACATCATCGTTTAATTTTTTAGCTTTTGATTTGATAAAAATGCTACTAGTATATGTAAAAGGAGATGATATTATGTTTGTGATTGTTTACTCCTAAACTTCAAGTTTCATTCGATTATGGACAGAACAAATTTATTTCATTCTAGTTCATTCATGGCTTTAGGAGCACATGAAGGCTTTATAAGTCAAATAGAAATTGGTGATTTGCTTACATTTATATCAGCCACCCTTTTTTCTCTGGGAATTTGGCTCTGAGGCACGCTGTTCATTAACCTGTAGCAAGGTTTACCCATTGGATTTCTAAAGGATTGAGTGTTGAATTCAAGAAGGAAATTCTATTAGAGGAGATGAGATTATCTAAACAATCAGTCAATTATTTACAGATATTGATGCACTAGTTTTTCGAAAAGTTGACTTTGTTGGGACCAAAATGTAGCTAGAGGGGGGGGGGGGGGGGAATAGCTCGTCGCGATCTTCGTGCTTGACGTTGCTTGTTTCTTCGAAAATGTGCAGCGGAAATAAACAAGAACCACACACACAACGCTAACAAGTAGATTTACTTGGTATCCACCTCCAAAGGAGGTGACTAGTCCAAGGATCCACACACTAACACACCCTCCACTATGAATAACACTTCTTTATGGTAACTACCAAAGGCGGAGAAGCCCTACAATCTCTCAATACAAGAAGAAAGCAAAGGGAAAACAAATACAAGAAATCTTACCGGTTTTACAACTGAAAACCCTAACCCTAGCTTCTCCTTCTTGTTGTGTTCTCGCCTCTTGACTTGGATGTCTCTCCAAGATCCTTCAAGAACTGGCGATCTGAACTTCAAAAGATGCTGTGGAGTCGCCGGTGAAGATCTGAGATGAATCGGTGAAGTTCTGCAAGCACTCCCGATGGAATCGAACGTCTGCAGCTATAAACGACGCCAACGGTCGGATCCCGATCGATTGGATTGCTCCCAATCGATCGGGGAGGCTTTGGATCGATCGGCTGATCGATCCAGAGCGCCTCTGTGCTCTCATGAATTGCTTGGATCGATCGGCTGATCGATCCAAGGCTTATCGTGCGAAGATCGCACTCCCCAATCGATCCACTGATCGATTGGGAGCTCTAGATCAATCGGCTGATCGATCCAGTGCTGTTCTGTATGATCGCGCACTCATCCCAATCGATCCACTGATCGATTGGGAGGAGGCTTGTCGTGAAGACTCGCCCAATCGATCGGCCGATCGATTGGGCATTAGCCAATCGATCGGCTGATCGATCCAGCTTATGATTTTATCCCAAAATCAAGTCTAAAGCCTCTTTAACCAACAACTGGTCAACCATGACTTGTTGGTTCATCGTGCCTAGCATCCGGTCACCCTTGACCTGCTAGGACTCCCTCACCAAGTGTCCGATCAATCCCTTTGACCCACTTGAACTTTTCTCCTCGTGCCAAGTATCCGGTCAATCCCTTTGACCTACTTGGACTTTCCATTGCCCGACTTCACTCACCGGGACTTCCCTTCTGCCTAGCTTCACTCACTATGTCTTTCACCTGGCTTCACTCACCAGGATTTTCCAATCAAGTATCCGGTCAACCTTGACCTACTTGACTCTCCTTCACATCTCAACTGGTCAACCTTGACCAAACGGGAATTGTATCCACAATCTCCCCAAATGAACAACTGCACCTGCATTGTCCATATTATCGAAACCCAATATATTGTCAAACATCGAAACCCAAACCAAGACTCAAGCTTGGTCAACCAGGTCAACCTTGACCTACGGGATATTGCACCAACAATCTCCCCCTTTTTGATGTTTGACAATACCTTTAAGTTAGGACCCCTTTGAGTTAAGCTAATCTCATAGTCTTAACTCTCTTCATGCCAAAGTATGAATGATGGTTCCCTTCATTCTCCTCCTTTCCTAGAGGGTAACCTTCCTCTTCAGGAAATGAAGGCCTAACTTAAACCACACATTCTCCCCCTATTGGCACACATCAAATACAACCTCTCCCCCTGAAGAGTTGCTAATCGTTGTTCACAACTTCACTCGTTGTGACCAACACGATAATGAAGATCCCATACCCTTCATTATCATCAATGCTCACCCTCGAGCATTAACCACTTGAATAACCCAAATGAAGGTCCCATACCCTTCATTTTTATCGAATGCTCATCCATGAGCAAACACCACTTAAACAATGAGGATATCCACTCTCCATTAATTTTAAATGCTCAACATTGAGCATTTGCACGCAAGAAGGTTAACCACCTTCCAAGGTTTATGAAAACTAGTTTTCATGTCTTTAACGAGAACCTCCCCCTAAAGACATGGTCGTACCTTCTGTCATTGCACCAACAATGACTTGGAATCCCTAAACTTTTAGGAAACCCAAATTTAGAAGTTTTGAGGTTCAAATGTTCAATAATGAAACCGAACCTCAACCTAAACCTCTACTTCGTCTTCCTTAACCAATCCATCCTTGTTTTCAACATGAAAACACCCTTTTTTAATGTATACAAATGTATTTTTAGAGGTTTGGAATGGTTACCTAGACTAAAATAGGTTCAAAATGCTGAAACCAGGCTTTCCCAGCCAAAATCAGCATCTTCGATCGATTGGAGTTGGGTTCTAATCGATTGAACCAGCTTGAATCAATCCACTGATCGATTCAGAAGGGCTGGATCGATCCAGACGGCTTTTGTTCGCGAGAAGCCTACCCTCAATCGATCGCCCGATCGATTGAGATCCTTCAATCGATCGGGTGATCGATTGAGGTCTGATAGTTGCTGAAATTTCATTTCAGTCAACTTCAGAAACCCTTAGAAAATTCTACAAATTTCTAAAAATCATAAAAATTCGTGTAGACATTTCTTAGGGTATATACTATCAAGGAAAAATAGTTTTCTAGGAAAATACATCATATTTTCAAATATTGACATAAACTTGAAAACTAGTAAAAACTTTAGTGTTTTCTTCAAGTTTGTGTTCAACCATTCAATGATGATTACTATCAAAAGATAGCCTTCATCAAGGTTTTCCAAAGTATGTTTAAAATCATTTTCAAAACCAATATCCCACCATGTTCCTTGGGCTTAATGCACATGACTTGTACATTAGCTTTCCCAATGATGAGAAAACACATAACTATGTGTTTTGATGAACTTAAAACTCAAAAGAATGCACTAAATCAACATCTTGAGTTTTGTTCATCATCCTAACATCTCACTTGTATCTAATGTGCACTAAAACACATACAAGTCACCTTATGGGTCTTTGTGAGATGTAAAAATTTGGTTTTGCCCTAATCTAGGGATCATGCATATCTATCGAGACATTTTATGGATATTGAACATCTACCTAGGATGTCATTTGTTGATATCACCTGTTGATAAATGCCATTTGTCCTTAATTTTAGAGAAATAAACATAGTGCATGATAATGTTATGGCATACATCGAAAAGAAATAATTTTCAAAAGAAAATTTCTTATAACTACATGATGTATGTATGTCATGACATGGTATTTTTGTGTTTTTCATAATAAAATATGAATGCAAAAATAAACATGATGTCATGGTATATAATGGGCAAACAATCATGGCAAGGTTTAGCATAAATAAAATACCTAGATTACCTATCTAAGTGTCCTTAAACCTTAGCTAAGTTAAGAATTAAACCTAGATTGCGCTCTAAATGCTCCAAGAAAATGCCAAGACCTAGATTGACATTTCTAGTTCTCTTGATTAACTTATGCCAATTGAAATTAAGCTTATTCCTCAAGTGTTGGCATATTTCATTTTTCCACAAGAGTAGCACTAAGAAAATAGCAAAATCCCACCTTGGTATTTCTTTATGTTTTCCCAATATGTGCCATTTTTTAAAATAAAATCAATACTTCTCAAATTTTGGCACATTTTACTCTTTCAAAAAGTAAATCATAAATCCATTTCATTTCCAAAGGTTAATAATAACCTTGAAAATGCTCCTTGAGTGTCAACTTCTTCATGAGTAGGTTAACTACCCTTTCACTTAGAGTTGACACTGTCTAACCCATCTATGGGGTAGAGAAGATGCTCCTAGGAACCCAAAACCTATTGGTGCTCCTTGGATGCTCTAGGTACTCACTAGGGATAACTTTCCTAGATACCTTCGTAGTGACCTTGTTTGGCTTCTTAGAAGCCTTGGTCACATTTTCTAGGTCAACCCTAGGGATTGCTTCCCTTGTGACCTTCTTAGTGACTTTCTTAGACTTTTTAGAAGTCTTAGTCACATTTGTCGCAAAAATACTCTTAGGGATGACCTCCCTAGTATTTTTGGCTTGCCCACTAGGCTTAGGGTTAGTTCCATAACTATATGGAATCCTATGGTAAGAAATTACATCCTTCTTGGTTTTAGGTTTGTATCCCAAACCCTTATGACCATTGGATGACTTTGATATTTCTAGACCTAGGTTTTGACTCTTGGACCCTTGTGTCATATTTGTGATTTTTCTAAGAGTCCTCTCTAATTTATCAAGTCTTGACCTTAAGACTTGATTTTCCTTCCATAATTCTTCGACCTTTGGTTTTTCACTAAAACTTTGATTTTTCTTCTTCTTAGGCAAATACCTAGAATCCTTAGGGTTCTTGCCTAAATTCCTATCTCCCTTTCTAAACCTAGGTTGAGAGGTTTTAGCATGATAGGCTACATGATTTTCCTTAACCTTATCATGCCTCCTATTTTCATGATAAATAGCATTGAAATGATATAAATTAGAACTATCATACTTTTTACCATTATTTAAGGGGATAGGTTCAATGAATGATACCTTCCTTTTTACCTTGGAGGCTCCCCCTTGAGTTGTGCTTCCTCCTTGAGCCTTGAGCCTTGACCGCCTTCTTCCCCTTGGGACATTGACTCCGGTAATGTCCCTTTTGATTGCACAAAAAGCACACAATGTGCTCCTTGCTCCTTCTTGCTCCGGGAGCGGTCTCCTTAGGCTTCTCCTTGCCCTTCTGTGCCACTTGACCCTTCTTCTTGGCCAATTTAGGGCATTTACTTTTGTAATGCCCGTGTTCCCTACATTCAAAACATATAATATGATTTTTATTTTTAAATGAACTATTTATACCTTCTTGTGTAGGGGTGGCTTCTTCTCATTTGAATCCGGATGTGGAGGCTTCCTCTTGATCCGATGATGATTCTCCTCCAATAGATATGACTTTATTTGTGGAGGTGGAAGCTTCTTCATCCTCTTCTCTTCTTGACCCGGATGTGGAGACTTCTCCTTCTTCTTGATCCGGTGTCACCAAAAGTTGCTCCCCCTCAATCCTAGAGGTGGAGACTCCTTCATCTTTATCTTGGACATGGAACAAGGAGTATGCCCTCTCCTTGCCATCTTCATTGTATTCCTTTGAAGATGAGGCTTCTTGGACTTCTTCTTCTTCGGAAGTTGAGCATTTCTCAACTTCGGAATTCTCCTCCTCTTGGTCTTGCTCCAATGAGTCGCCCTCTTTGGATTCCTCTTGATTCGGTACAGTGGAGGGGATCTCATAGATTGATGCCAATTTGCTCCAAAGCTCCTTGGCATCCTTGAACTCTCCAATTTTTTCAAGAATGTGGCTAGGCAATAGATTGACCAAAAGCTTGGTCACTTTATCATTGGCTTCACATTTTTGGATTTGCTCTTGGCTCCATTTGCTTTTCTTGAGAACTTTGCCCTTTGAATTTTTGGTGCCTCGAAGCCTTCCATTAGAGCAAACCATTGCTCTATCTCCACCATCAAGAAATTTTCGATCCTTGATCTCCAAAGATCGAAGTTTGTCATTGTGAATGGTGGAGGCACCCGTGTGACAAATTCAAGTCCATCTTGGAATTGCATCTTGAAGTTGAGCTTCTTGAATTCTTTGACTTTGATAATTTTGCTCCAACTTCTTCACCCTCTAGCTCTTCTTGTTATGTTTTCCCCTTCCGACGATGATTCCGGTGAAGAGCAACCTCGCTCTGATACCACTTGTTGGGACCAAAATGTAGCTAGGGGGGGGTGGGTGAATAGCTCGTCGCGATCTTCGTGCTTGACGTTGCTTGTTTCTTCGAAAATGTGCAGCGGAAATAAACAAGAACCACACACACAACGCTAACAAGTAGATTTACTTGGTATCCACCTCCAAAGGAGGTGACTAGTCCAAGGATCCACACACTCACGCACCCTCCACTATGAATAACACTCCTTTATGGTAACTACCAAAGGCGGAGAAGCCCTACAATCTCTCAATACAAGAAGAAAGCAAAGGGAAAACAAATACAAGAAATCTTACAGGTTTTACAACTGAAAACCCTAACCCTAGCTTCTCCTTCTTGTTGTGTTCTCGCCTCTTGACTTGGATGTCTCTCCAAGATCCTTCAAGAACTGGCGATCTGAACCTTAAAAGATGCTGTGGAGTCGCTGGTGAAGATCTGAGATGAATCGGTGAAGTTCTGCAAGCACTCCCGATGGAATCGAACGTCTGCAACTATAAACGACGCCAACGGTCGGATCCCGATCGATTGGATTGCTCCCAATCGATCGGGGAGGCTTTGGATCGATCGGCTGATCGATCCAGAGCGCCTCTGTGCTCTCATGAATTGCTTGGATCGATCGGCTGATCGATCGAGGCTTCTCGTCTGAAAGATCGCACTTCCCGATCGATCCATGACGATTTGGAGCTCGAATCAATCGGTCGATCGATCCGGTGACGTCTCGCGATCGAAGGCATCCCAATCGATCCATCGATCGATTGGGGAGGCTTGTCGTGAAGACTTCGCCCGATCGATCGGCGATCGATTGGGCGTAAACAATCGAGCGGTGATCGATCCATTTCGTGATTTTATCCCAATCAAGTCTAAAGCCTCTTTAACCAACAACCGGTCAACGACTTGTTGGTTCATCGATGCTAGCATCCGGTCACCCTCGACCGCTAGGACTCCTCACTGTGTCCGATCCCTTCGACCCACGAACTTTTCTCCTCGTGCAAGTATCCGGTCGATCCCTTGACCTACTTGGACTTTCATCTGGCTTCACCCACTCACCGGGACTTCCTTCCGCCTAGCTTCACCACTGGGTCTTTCACCGCCGCTCACCAGATTTTCGATCAGTATCCGGTCAACCTTGACTACTTGACTCTCCTTCGCATCTCAATGGTCAACCTTGACGACCAAACGGGAATCAGATCCGATCTCCCCAAATGAACAATCGCACTGCGCATTGTCCATATTATCAAAACCCAATATATTGTCAAACATCGAAACCCAAACCAAGACTCAAGCTTGGTCAACCAGGTCAACCTTGACCTACGGGATATTGCACCAATAGACTTATCCGGATAGATCTAGATTATTTAATTGTGCCCATTACCCAAAAGATGTGATCGTGCATCTGATAGTCATTACCAAATTGCCAAGTGCCAATAATATAATAAGGGCAACCCGGTACACGAAACTTTCACTCACATTAGGTCTATTGTACGAACCTTATCTTGCATTGCAAGAGACTATTTCCGTAACTCGAACTCGTGACCACAAGGTCACACTACAACAACTTTACCATTGCGCTAGGGCTCTCCTTAAAGTGCCAATGATATAATATAATATAATATAATATAAAATAAAATAAAATAATATAATATAATATAACCCTATGCCGCTTTCATCTATTACTTTATCTATTTGTAAAGAAGATGACTCCTATTACTTAAAAGTAATAATAAAATTACAACCTCAAATCTCTAATGCGGGACTAAAATAATTGGACATTGTAATCTATATTTTACAATCCCCCTACTAGATTATAATGCCAAAATTTGACACAGACTTTGATATAGTAGGAATTTGTTGGATCATAGCGGCATGGCTAGAAGGGAGAATAAACAATGATAATTTCTCTAACACAATCTTAAACAATTCTTAGATTCAATTTGTGCATGTTCACTCAATAAAGATGGGTAAAATATGCTACAGAATATAAATAAAAAAAATGAAACTCAATGCTATCAATTGAATTAATGTAATTTATAGATTGCTTCTACTTTATAGCCTTTGTCGCATTTGGTGTGGCACACCAAAAGAAATTCATTAAAACAATGTTTGAGCAAAGGTGCTCTTATAATGGATTGAATAAATCAAGAACGAGAATGTCTCTAGAATCCTCTAAAGAATGAAACTATCGTTTAAAAAGATTTGAAATAACAAGAGAGAAATTAACACCTCTATCTCACCTTAAAGAAATGCTAAGATTATAGTAGGTGAGGTGGAGTTATTGAAGAGAACTTGAAGTGGGATCAAAGCCTTTAATATACAAAAAGGTGTCATTTACTCAATGGACGTGTATGAATTTTGAGAGCAGGTGACATGATGAGCGAAACCCTTCATAGTTTCACAAGTTATTCATAGCACTTGTGTTGTGGACGTAGTTTGTGTAAAAATAGTCATTGGAAAGTCCAACATTCAAAAAAATATGCCACTCTAGTAATCTGTGTTGACTAAGTTTCAAGGTTGGCAGACACTTTTTTCCTTCTCTTTTGGCATATATCAGCCAACTTGAAACTTGGTTGACACACCTTTTAAGGTGAAATACCAAGTTTGTCTTAGGTTTTCATTGATCTTCCAAAACTCAAAGATCAACCTTAAATCTTGAAACGATTTTTTGGACATTCTTAGAGATCCTAAATTTTTTGTTATTTTAGCTTGATATTACTTTTGATTAAGCCTTAGATATTGATGTATAACTCCCTACATTGACTATAAGTAGTCCTCGATACGTAAGTTTAAAAGTTTAGGTTTAGGGCTTGATGTCAAGTGCGACATGACTTCATAAAGATCTCTTTAGGTAATTATCATAGCTAGATACAATAAAAACATCTATTACAAGCTACTCTGGTCCATCTTTAAACTTGATGGAACCATAGAAACTTTTTATAGCTTCATGCTCAATCCCATAAGATCATCAGCTAAGCTTGACATGTGTCATTAACTCAAATAACAACAACAATTAAGTATTATCCCACTAGGTGAGGTCGACTATATTGATCCTTCAACACCATTGGACTCTATCCCCTACTATATCATCATTTATATTTAAATAAATTTTATCTTATTTTATTATTGCTAAGCAAGTCTTTTTTAGTCTTCCTCTTCTTCATTTTCTTTGCACATTTGTCATAGTTTCACATCGCCTAATTAGAACATTTATTGGTCGTCTAAGTATATGTTCATACCATCTTAAATTTGTCTGTTTTCCCTCAATGGGTGCAACTCCGATTTTCTTTCTAATATTTTCATTTCTTATCTTGTCCCTCCTTTATGTTCACACATCCACCTTAACATTCTCATTTTTTCAACTCTCATCTTCTGCTCATATGCTCGAGTCATAGCCCAACATTCAACTTTATATAACATAGTAGGTGTAACTATCGTTTTGTACAACTTTCTTTGAAGTCGTAGAGGTATTTTATGATCACAAAGAGCACCTGATGCTTTCCTCTATTTCAATTATCCTACTTGTATTTTATGTAATGTATCTCTCTCAATCCCTTTATTCTTTTGCAAAAATGATCCTAAATACTTAAAACTTTTTACCGAGTCATTTTTTATCTTAACAATTATCTACATCTAATATTACTAAATTTAAATTTCATATATTCTGTCTTTACTCTATTGAGCCTAAAACCTTTCACTTCTAGTATTTCCCACCAAGATTCGAGTTTAACATTTACTCCTTCACGCGCGTCATCTACTAAAACAATATCATTTGCAAACATGTGCGGTATCGTATCTTGGATGTGCCCAATGAATTCGTTCGTGATTAGTATAAAAAGATAGAGATTTAGAGTTGATTTTTGATGTAACTCTATCTTTATGGGAAATATTTCGGTTAATCCGCTTGAAGTCTTCACTCTTGTCATTACATCCTCATACACCTCCTTAATTAGTTCAATATATGTTATGCTAACATAATCTTTTTTAAGGTCGACAAATACCATATGTAAGTCTTGTTTCTGTTCTAGATATTTTTCAATTAGTTTTTTTGAGAAGATATATAACTCTATTGTCGACCTTCCAAATATAAATCCAAATTGACACCGTGTTCTTCTTTCTTAGTCTTTTTTTATTACTTTTCCCAAAATTTCATGGTATGATTCCCTATAGTTTGTACAATTTTGTACGTCTATATAAGGGAACTAAAATACTTATCCTCTAATACAAATTAGACATTTTTTTAGTTTTTAGCATCATGTTGAATAACTTTGCAAGTCATTATTTAATAACTTGTTTTCCTAGCAATAGCGGAGCCCGAAATTATAATCTATCTGGGCTAATCGGTAGATGATAAGAGTTGTATTTAAATAAAAAAAGATCCTGAGCTGATCATGGAATTTAATTTAGGGATTTAGAACTGATCGGGTGAACAATGGGCTAAAATGGTTAAATGTATGGAGAAATTTCTAAATATATGAGCTTCTTCCCTAAATCCTAAAATGGGCCCCTCATGCTAAAGCTCGGGTAGGCTAACACATGCCTCCCTAAATCCTTAGGCACTTCCATACCTCTATTAAAATATCTACTTTTCCATTTTGCATCCAATTTGTTTTTTAATTTTAGGGTTTAGGGTTTAATAAAGCTTGTTCTACTTAATTATTTGATAAAAACTTTAATTTATATACTCATTTGACCTATTTAAATTACTTAAGTTAACTTGGTCACCTAAATTTCCATTAAAATTTGATAAAAATAGGTCTTCTATTGCTTTTTTATTTTCTCTTCATTTGCTAGTATCCTATTGCATTCATATTTAATACATCTTATTTGGATAAGATTTCTTGTCTTCCTCTCTCTCGTTTTCAAATGTTTCCTTTTTTGTTTCATTCAATATTTTCTAAGTTTCATTCTTAGCTACTATATATTTTTTAAATGTTCTCGCTTTTACAAGTATATAATACCTTATAGGCCATTCGTTTTTCCTTCACTTTCTCTTGTACTTTCTCATTCCACCACCAAGATTCTTTACTTGGTGGTGCATGTCCCTTTGACTAGTACACTTTTAGCTACTATTTTCAACTTTGATATCATCTTGTTCCATATCGTATTTGAGTCACCATATATTTTACCTAATACTTGTACTCTTACCTTCTCCTTAAATATATTTTGCTTCCCATTCTTTAACTTCTACCATTTAATTCTAGGAGTCGTATATATTTTCTTCTATTGATATTATACTTAAGGCGTATATCCAATACTACTAACCTATGTTGGGTAGTTAAATTTTCTTTAGGTATGACATTTCAATCTTTACACATTTTTGATCTTCTTCCTAACTATAAGAAAGTCAATTTACGATGTATTATTCTCACGTTTAAAAGTGAATAAGTGTTCTTCTCTTTTCTTAAAAAATGTATTAGCTAGTATAAGGTCATATGCTATCACAAAATCCAATATAGTTTTCCTTTCTTTATTTCTTATTCCAAATCCATAAGCCCCATGTACCTTATCACATTCCTTATTTTTCACTTCTACATGTTCATTTATATCTCTTCTTAAAATCATCTCGGTTGGCGCTCGGTTGGTAGAATACCTCATCCAAAATATAGATTTGGTATGTTCATCTAATCATATTTGAGGTGCATATATGCTAATTACATTAATGGTTTCTTTTGTCACCACTATCTTGAGAGCTATAATTTTATTCTCCTTTCTAACCACTCATACTATTTCATCTTTTAGTGAACTATTGACAATAATACACACTTCATTTCTTATTTTACTCCTCCTTGTGTACTTCTCCATCGTCTTTGCCTTCTTTCCTACCTATTTTCTCTCTTGTACACGTAAAATATTAATTTTTTTCTTAATCATCGTATCTACTACTTCCGTTTCTTTATGAGTGAGCATTCCTAGATTTCATGAACCAAGTCTTAGACAATTAGTTTTTCTATAATATTTATTTTTACTCAACCTATGGTGTGAGAACTCTTGGATATTTAACCCTATATCTAGGTTCTAATAGAGATGTAATAATCTTGTTGAGACATTATAGTAGGACCTTGTAACGCGTTTCTTCCCGAGAATATCTTAGCATTAGCACAATAGTTTGATAAATCCATTTATTGAACATTTGCCTAAACGTACATGTTGGCAGACAAACTAATGTGCAACCCTCATCCTTTTTCATCCGGACTTGGGATCGACATTGATAGGTTTGTGTTGTTAACTCATCAAATATAAATGCTTACTTAACACGTTTGTTAGATATCAAAACTCATCATTAAGTTTAATCACAAGGGAGGGAAAACTAAGGTTTAAATTTTTTAGTTGTTAGCCTATGATTGTAATGAGACTATTGGCGAATTAGAGTTGGAATAAGAAGGAGATGAAGAAGAAAATAATATATGCGTATACTTAAGCTCAGACTTTATGTTTCATCTAGAATGTTACAGTTTGTATAATTTTGACATCATCTTGTATGAACTCGAGATATAAAAAAATAACATTATTTCAATTCATCTTGACTTGAATTTAGTATGCTAAGGAGTATTGAGTGTCAGCATAACATGATACTCATAATGACACAGGAGACATTATATCCGCCAAGTGGTATCAAGTTTCGGCAATTTATGGGAATGATACATTTCAATTGACATTGTATGAAATTTCAAATCATGACAGAAACTAACTCTTTCAATTTAAACCTACTAATATTATTCTAAAGTTCACAAGTCTAATGAAATACTTGGTAGTTTGAAACTTGAAACCTTGAGTTCATAACATTAAATTGGAAATATTTCATTAAAAGATCTATTCAAATCATTTGAGAAATTCACCAAATATGTTTGCGCTATTAAGGATCGTGTGCTACATCTTGGATTCATGGATATTTACAAACGTATTCTGAACCTTTATTAGGAGTGACATTACTCGTCATACACACAAATAGGTTAAGTTCCATGCATTTCGAATAATTGAGAGTTTGACACTCATCCTTAAAGTTTGTGAGATGAAACATCACACTAATCACTTATCAATAGAATGACATTACCCATTAATCCTTTACTTAGCGATTTCACTAAATAAAGGTTGGGTTCCAATTAGTGGTGATTGTTTTAGAGGATCTTAGTCCATTCCAACTGATGATGCTTTTATCTTTTCTCTAGTGAATCCTTTAGCTAATGGATCAACTAATTATTAAAGGATCTCACATAAATAATAGTAATTAATTGTCAAAAACATTCATGCCTTAAGCTTATATATCTAGATTTTCAATCATATACCTTTCTAAATGTTCTAGAGACCGTAGCTTCACTATCACAATGTAAATAGACATTTGTCATCAGTTGTAGCCACAACTTAATATCAGTCACTCTGCTTCCCTTCCTGCTGCAGCAAATGCAATAAATTCTGACTCTATTGTAGATAGTGTAATGCATGTTTGCTTATTTGAAGCTCATAGGATAGCACCTCATCCAAGAATAAATGTCTAACCTGAAAATCATTATAAATTAAGTCTAAGTCTCTGGTTCTCTTAAGATAGCAAAAAAAAAGTTATTTCTTTCTAATATTCTAGGGTTATTTGTATAACTAGAAAGCTTACAAATTGCAAAAGAAATATCAAGCCTAGAGCAATGCATAGCATTCATCAAAGTATCTATTGCGCTAGAATACTCTATTTGGGCAACAGTTCTTGAAACTTTTATGACATATCTATTGGTGTGTACTTCTTTTATACTTAAATTTAACTTTAGAAACATCTTATCAATATAGTGAGTTTGGCACAATGCACAGTCCTTATATGTTTTCTAACTTCTTTACCTAATATTGTATCAACTTTTTGTAAGTCTTTTTATTTTGAAACTTGCAAAAAGGTACATCTTTGTCTCATTTATACCTTTCATATTTGTATCAAATATGAGTTTATTATCAACATATAACATATAATTACATCTTGCTCATGGGTGAATTTGGAATATATGCATTTCTCTGCATTAAAACCATTAGACAAGATTACTTACATTTTTGTGTCATTATTTTGATGTATTTTTAAGCCATGTAATGACTTAACAGGAGATTGCAAACTATGGTTTCATTCCTAGGTAGAGTAACCCTTCATATTGTTTCATATACACTGCTTCATTGACATCATCATTAAAATTATAAATTTTACATCCATTTGATGTTCATGAAGAGTGTCAAAAATATAAGTAGAATTGTTGAAATTATTAATAATGCTAAGCTTAAAAATCCTCGTCAGTATCCTTTTCCTACAAAGTTTTCAGATTTGAAAAGGATCAGTTTATCAGACTTTGATACAACCTTGAAACCTCCCTTAAAAAGCAAATAAACAGATACAAGCTTCTTTCTTACATTTGGTAAGTGGAGGAAATTAATTAGAGCTAAAATCTTTATAAAGTAAAATGAAGTTTAATAGAGCCTCTTCCAAGAACCATTATGGTTTCCCATCAGCACTTGTTCTCCATTTTGAGTATCTACATGAGGCTTAAATTGAGATTTATCATCGCGTACATGAACTATCCTGAATCATACCACAAATTAACAAATTTACTTCTTGTTGCCAAGTGCAGTTCAATAATCATTCTCACATGCATGAAAGAAACCATAGCACTAAGTTCTTAAATTTTTTGTTCCAGAATATTTGTGATTTCAGCTTCTTTTCTTTGCTTTTTGAAAACTGCACTCTTATTTAAGATGTCCTTTCTTACCACAGTAATAACAAGACAAGTTCTTTACTCTGTTAGGATTATTCTGATGTCTCATCAAGCTCCAGTTCTCATTGCGAACGTCTGAAAATTTCCTTTTGTTTCCCACAAGTTTCATTTCTCTACCATAACTCACTTGGAAACCAGGAAGATGATTATCTTGGTCATAAATTTTCTTCAATTTGTGAATGCTTCTGGATTTGCTCCAAGCTAAAATTTTCGATGGTGTGAGGTAGTTTTCTCCTGTGGTATCTCCAAGTGGAAGCTAATTTACCAATAACAACACCCACTTGTAAGGATGTAAGGATTCAAGAACATGGATATTGCGATCTTTAAGCTTGATTCATAATAGAAGCATTATCAACCTTAACAAGCTCGAAATATATCATAATTAAAAACGTATCTGCCCCTTGCTTCTCAGTGTTGTACTTGCCTCCAATGACTTCCATATTTTGGGAGATTTGAGGGAAGTAAATAAGCCATATAACTGATCTGATAAAGTGCTAATATGATACCCTTGACATAATAATTCATCATGTTCAAACTTGCTTCCTCGATTTTGTCTGTCAGAATTTCTAGCAATTTAGGATCAAGGACATAGGCGATACTTAGCAAGGTGAGAAGGAATAAAATATTATTCTTCTAACAGTTGAAATTGGTGCCCTCAGGTTTCCAGTTTCACCAAGTCATGGTTTATCATCATGAAAGCAACAATAGTCTTCTCCTCCGTTCCCAATTATCACATTAAAATTGTTATCAATTTTGGCTTTGAGGTGTGTTATTCACTTTCTTTGAAGTTATTATTGTGGGAATGGTATTAGAGGAGATGAGATTGCCTAAATAATTTGTCAATTATTTATAGATTATGATGCATTCGTTTATTAAAAAAATTATCTCATCAAAATCGATCCAGGCCTTGGATTTGTGTGTTCATTTCCTAAAGGATGCAATCAAAAGGATATAATACTTCGGTTACATTAAGTTACCGGTCAATGTTAAAACTATGAAAAATGTTCAATGAATGGATGCATTAATCTATTGTGCTAATGCTAGGTTGTTCCCAGAAGGAACATGTTGTAGGGTTCGATTGTAACGTCTCAACAAGGACCACTACATCTCCAGAACTTGGAGATAGTGCTAAATATGCAAGAGTTCGTGTTGCAGGATTCGACTGTAACGTATCAATAAGGGCCGCTATATCTCCATGAGAACTTGGGTGTAGTGTTAAATAGGTCAGAGTTTTCACACCATAGGTTGAATAAAAATAAATATGATAGAAAAACTAATAGTCTAAGATTTGGAACATAGAATATAGGAATCTTCACTGGTAAATGGAAGTAGCAGATACGATGATTAAGAGAAGAATTAGTATTTTGTGTGTACAAGAGACAAAATGGGTAAGCGAGAAGGCAAAGGTGATAGAAAACTCGGGTTTTAAGTTATGATACATAAGGAAATGTAAAATAAGAAATGAAGTTGACATTATTATAGATAGTTCGTTAAAGGATGAAGTTATAGGATTAGTTAGAAAATGAGCTAGAATTATAACCCTTAAGATAATAATAGTTTAAAAAACTATGAACATAATTAGCGTATATGCATCCACCACAAGTAGGATTCGATGAAGCTACCAAATCAAGGTTTTGGGATGACTTAGATGAAGTATTACAAAACATTTCGTCAAATGAAATGATTTTAATAGAAGGTGATCTAAATGAACATGTTGGAGTAAAAATTGAGGAATATGAGAGGGTACATGGGGTTTTAGGTTTGAAACGAGAAATGAAGAAGGAAAACTATATTAGATTTTGCGATAGCATATGACTTTATATTAGCTAATACATTTTTTAAGAAAAAAGCAGAACACTTAGTCACGTTTAAAAGTGGAAATAATAAATCATAAATTGATTTTCTTATGGTTAGGAAAAAGAATAAAAAGATTTATAAAAATTACAAGATTATCCCTAGAGAAAGCTTAACTATCCAACATAGGTTAGTAGTGCTGGATATATGTCTCAAACACAGTATCAATAGAAATAAAATAAATACGATTCCTAGAATTAAGTGGTGAAAGTTAAAGGATGGGAAGCAAAATATATTTAAGGAGAAGGTAGAAGTACAAGCATTAGGTGAAATATATGGTGACTCTAATACAATATGAGATAAGATGATATCAAAGTTGAAAATAGTAATTAAGAATGTACTCGGTGAGTCAAAGAGATATGCACCACTAAGGAATCTTGGTAGTGGAATGATAAAGTACAAGAGAAAATGAAAGAAAAACGAATAAATTATAAGAAATTATATATCTGTAAGAACGAGGAAAACTTAAAAAAATATACAATAGCCAAGAAGGAAGTTAAGAAAGTAGTGAATGAAGTAAAAAATGAAATTTTTGAACGATTATATCAAAAATTAGATATAAAAGAAGGGGTAAGAGACATTTATAGAATAACTAAAGACAAGAGATTTTATTCAAATAAAATGTATTCAAGATGAATATAATAGGGTACTAGTAAATGATAGAGAAATAAAAGAGCGGTAGAAGAGGTATTTTCATCAATATTTTAATGAAGGTTTAGGTGACCAATTTAATTTAGGTAATTTAAGTAGGTTAAATGAGTATAGAAATTTAAATTTTTATCGTAGAATTCAAATTTCAGAAGTAGAACAAGCTTTAAATGGGATGTACAATCAAAAAGCTGTTGGATCAGATGATATTCCGATAGAGGTATGGAAGTGTATACGGAAACAAAGTATTAAATGACTTATATAATTATTTAACATGATATTGAAGATGAAAAAAATACCTGATCAATAGAGGATAAGTACTTTAGTTCCCTTATATAAGAACAAGGGAGATGCACAAAATTATGCAAACTATAGGGGTATTTAACTAATGAGTCATACCATGGAACTTTGGGAAAAAGTAATAAAAAAAAGATTAAGGAGACCATGGTGATCAAAAATCAATTTGGATTCATGCTAAAAAGGTCGACAATAGAAGCTATACATCTTCTTAGACAACTAATTAAAATATATCAGGAGCAAAAATAAGATCTACACATGGTATTTATTGACTTAGAAAAAACTTATGATAGAGTCCCAAGAGAAATTATACGGAGAATTCTAGAAGAAAGAAGTGTTAGCGTAACATATATTGAACTAATTAAGGATATGTACGAGGATATAACAACCTGAGTAAAGACTTCAGGTGGAGTAATGGAAGCATTTCCAATAAAGATAGAGTTACATCAAGGATAAATTCTAAGTCCCTATCTTTTTACATTAATTATGGATGAACTCACTACGCACATTCAAGGCAGAATGCCGTGGTGTATGTTGTTTGCAGATGATATATTTTGGTAGATGAAACATGTGAGAGTAAATGCTAAACTAGAATCTTGGCGGGAAACACTAGAAGGGAAATGTTTTAAACTTAGTAGAATAAATATAGAATATATAGGATTTAAGTTTAACAATATTAGACATAATGAAATAATTGTTAAGATAAGAGATGATGAGTTGACCAGAACTGAGAGGTTTAAATATTTAGGATTATTTTTGCAAAACAATGGAGGGATTGAGAGAGATGTCTTACATAGAATATAAGTAGGATAGTTGAAATGGAGGAGAGCGTTGGGTGTTTTATGTGATCATGAAGTACCTTTAAAACTTAAAGGAAAGTTTTACAAAATCTCAGTTAGACCTGCTATGTTGTATGGAGCTGAATGTTGGGTTATGGCTCGAGCACATGAGCAGAAAATGCGAGTTGTAGAGATGAGAATGTTAAGTGAATATGTGAACATTTGAGGATGGAAAGAATAAGAAATGCGACCATTAGAGAGAAAGTCGGTATCTATTGAGGAAAAATTCTGAGAGATATGTTTAAGATGGTACGAGCATGTACTTAGACGATCAATAAATACTCCAGTTAGGTGATGTGAAACTATGATAAACACGCATATTAAACGAGCAAGAGGAAGATAAAAAAAAAAGACTTGATTAGCAATAATAAAATAAGATAAAATTTATTAGATGATGATATAGTAGGATATAGAGCTCAATGACGTAAAAGGATATATATAGTCGACCCTACCTAGTAGGATAAGGCTTGGTTGTTATTGGTGGTTGTTGTTATTTCATTGTCACATGTGCACACCAAGTTGCCAAGTTCCAATATTATATAATATATTAATATTCTCTTCTACCCATTCCGCCCATTACTTTACCTACTTTACACCTATTTGTAGAGTAGATGATATCCCACTATTTAAAGGTAATAATAAAATTAAACTATCATTGTCGGACTAAAATAATTGAACATTATAATATATCTTCTACCCTTTTTCGTCTTAGCTGAATAGCTATGCAGGCCACATTGCTGGTTTCAAGAAATTATGGAACATATTCAACTGATACAATGATACTTAGCTTATGCAGTAGTAGTTTCAGAGATATGTTTTTCTTTTCTATTTACTTTCTTCCCTTCATGAGCGGTCAAATGCCTTATTGTTAATTTTAATGTGTTACCAGTTCAGCTCCTCATTTGAACATCAATCTGCAAATGAATTATTGGCCATCTCTTCCTTGCAACCTTAGCGAGTGCCAAGAACCACTGTTTGATTTTATTGCTTCCCTTGCAGTTAATGGGAGTAAAACAGCAAAAGTAAGTTATGTTTATAAGTCAGATGAAATTATGTTTTCATGCTGCATGAGTATTTGGAAGATATTCTTAAGGTATCAGGTTGTACAGGAATGATTTTCTGACATTTTAACTGATGTGCAGTTAGATGCTCTCTCAAAATTGGATCTTGCTTTTCTATATTTCTTTGTAGGCTGAGTTTGCAGTTTTCTTGAATTATTCAGGATGAATAGACAAGGCTTTTACTTAATTTTATTATTCTAGTTCCTTAAACACAAATTGTTATTATTAATATCTTCCAGTATAGTTTTTTTTCCTGAAACATTGATTTAATTTTTTCTGAAACATCTCTTCTAGTATAATATTTTCTGAAAATAATAGGAAGACTTTACATTTATTTAACTACAAAGCACTTCTTTGATTGGAGCAAAGTTAAACCAAGATTACATATCACCTTTATTACTATCCCTCCTTTCAGTGACAATCTTGTAGTTAAACATTGATTAACTGTTACAAAGCACTTCTTTGATTGGGGCAAAGTTAAACCAAGATTACTTGACACTTTTACTACTATCCCTCCTGTTAGTGATGGTTTTGTAGATAAATATTGATTTCTTTTCCTAGCTGAGCTACCTTGGCAGTATATATTAGAACTTTTCAGATCCAATGCCACCTTATAAGTACTAAAGTTTTCTGTTAAAAAAAATAGAGTAAATTAACAGGTCCTTGTGCATGCGGGAGCAGATTTTCGATCTCTCTTTTACACTAATTATAAATTGGGTTAGAGTTGGAGCAGAAGCTTTGTTCTTGGTGAATTTGTGAGTAGGTAGTCTTCATTAAGTATTTCAAAGCAGAGTCATTGAGCTGAAAAAATCCATGTTGGGCAACAAGTAGGGGTATCAAAAATGAACCAACTTGCCAACCTGACCTGAGTTGATAAAAAAAAAAATCGGGTTGGGGTCGGGTTCGGGCTGGGGGTTTTGGGGTTGGTTTAGTTTCGGATCGGGTTGACCTAAATTTAGGATTATTTTGGGGTTAAATTAAATTTTATTATGAAAATTAAGATGTTTTATCTACATAAATAATGGAATGCAGTATAACAATGATGAAATAGTGAGACGGGTTATTCAGATTATCTGGGTTCGGGTTCGAATTTAGAGTTTTCAGGTTGAGTTCGGATTCAAGTCGGGTTCGAGTTGGGATTTTTTTTGGTAACCAATCTTCAACCCATATTGAACCCATCCAACCCGCCCAAATTGACACCCTAGCAACAAGCTCCCTAACACTGACAAATGATGACTTGGTTGTTGTGTAACATTAATAAAATACAACTTCATTGTGCTCAAGGTTTAAAATATCGTGTCGTGTCACCTGGTATGGGCAAAGTATCCCGTTTTGCCTACCAACTGGCACATCCGAGGTACCTCAGAGGCATCATGCGTGCCTCATGATGGCCTTGCAGCCGCTGCAGAGGCCTTACGACCGTTGCGGAGGCCATGCGAGGCCTCGTGGCTACCGTAATGGCCTCGTGGTGAAGGCTCGCAGTAGCCATGGAGACCTCGCAATGGCCTTGTTGCCGCTGCAAAGGCTTCGCATCGGTCGTTGTGGAGGCCTCACGATGGCCTCATGATCGGTCGCCGCGGAGGCCTCGTAATGACCTTGCGGCCGCTGCGGAGGTATCGCGATGGTCTCATGGTCATCGCGGAGGCCTCGTAATGACCTTGCGGCCGCTGCGGAGGTATCGCGATGGCCTTACGGCCGCTGCGGAGGCATCGTGATGGCCTCATGGCCGCCGCGGAGGCCTCGCGACCACCATGGAGGACTCGCTTGGGCCTTACGGCTACCATAGATGCCACGTGCATGGCTCGCATTCGCTAGCAGTGCGGAACACGGAGTTAGCTTTTAATTAAAAAAACTTAATATTAATTTAATATATATTTTAATTTTTCTTTAATATTTAGATTTTTTTTAGTTTATATATTTAAAAATTATTGAAATCACATTGGCACGATACGATACTGAAACCATATCGTTCCAATCTAGTACGAAACTTCAGCACGGGTCATTTTGACCTTGATTTCAGTAAAATGTATAGATCCTGGTTTCAAATAAATTTTCAGGAATTGTGAATCTATTTAGGGTGTAGTATGATCCTGGAATGATGAAGTTCAAGGTTTGACATAGCAGGAAGCATGTTTGCAATTCAATGACTTGACGTTTATGTATACTACTTGCAATATCATTAGTAACTTTAAAAATGAAACATGTTCCTGAATATTATGGGCCACTTTCACCCCCAAAAGATTCTTTGTTACATGTTGCTAACATGTAGCTATTTGTGTAGGTCAATTACCAAGCTGATGGTTGGGTGGCTCATCAAGTCACAGACATATGGGCAAAATCATCTCCTGATCGTGGTGATCCTGTTTGGGCTTTCTGGCCGATGGGTGGGGCTTGGATTTGCACACATCTGTGGGAACATTACAGGTTCTCAATGGATAAAGTAAGTTCACAAATTTGTAATATCCATGTTATCATTATTTCATTTAACAAGCGAGATGAATTTAGCTTCTTTACCGACTAAAAAACATAAGCAGATTTGATGCTTGACTTGGATTTACCAACTTTTGTATCAATCTGTAGGTGTTTTTACAACAGACAGCATTCCCTCTTATGAAAGAATGTGCTTCATTTCTCTTGGACTGGTTGATCAAGGGTCGTGGAAGATATCTGGAAACAAATCCTTCTACTTCTCCAGAACATTCTTTTATTGCTCCAGATGGTAAGACTGCTAGTGTTAGCTATTCATCGACCATGGACATTGCCATCATCAAGGAAGTCTTTCTGGCAGTCGTCTCTTCTGCAGAGGTTACTCTATGACTTTGAATTGATTTGAACTCAAAATTCTATTTCTTTGTTTTTTTTAATTTTCTAAATTCATGCATTTTTCTCAATAGATATTGGGGAATTCAGATAGTGAATTCATCCAGCAGATTGTGAAGTCACTTTCACAGCTACCCCCGACTAGAATTGCTAGAGATGGCACAATCATGGAATGGGCAAGTGGATGCCTAGTTAAATTGCTTTCATCAGGTTTTAGTAACTCCATTATTTCATCGACCATGGTATTCTTGATATTGCAGGCACAAGATTTCGAGGATCCAGATGTCCATCATCGGCATGTTTCACACTTATTTGGTCTTTTCCCTGGTCATACAATAACAATAGAACAAACACCTGAGTTGTGCAAAGCTGCTTCTAACAGCCTTTACAAAAGAGGTTCACATAAATTAAACACTGATAGAATTACAAATAACTTAATTCTTAATTTACACATGGTCAACATATAAAGTTATACTTCGTCATTTATTGTCGTTCTTGTTGATAAATTGCTATAATTGGCTTGAACTTAAAGGTTTGTAACTATATGGATGGAAGTAGAATATAATAACAATTGTGACTAACAGTCAAACCTTATCAGTTAGACACCACTTATGGAGTGCTTAGTTTGCAGGAATAGCTATTTTATCGCTTATGAACTTCCAAGTATGGTTGTGACATTGCAATCCATACCTTAGATGATTTTAGGACCAAAATTGACCTAAATAATGGAAGTACTAGTTAGGTGATGACTGAAATTTTGAGTTAAGTTACTCTTATTTTATAAATTGATATCCAGGGATGCCCAATGTCGGCTCCTCAATGAACAAGCTGCTTCAGAGCTCCTCGACCATGAACTCCCAGCAGCAGTAGTTTTTCTCGCTGTTATTCTCCAAGGACATTGAATTAGTGTGAGACTTGAATTCCATTAAGTAGAAAGTTTTGATGTTATAGTAGTTGTTCATCTCCATGATAATTTGATTCTTACATGGAGGAAGAAAGACCAGACTTAGATCCCCCTCAAGTAGCTGCTTAGCCCTTCCTCCATTGCTTTGTTGTGAAAGTGTACTGTTTTGATGAGTGGTCTCATGAGCATGGAAAGGGTGGGTCAAGCAAATTGGGTGAACTAGTACGGAGCAGCTCTGGTGCGCAGGGGGACTAAGATTAGTTGAGCAAATTAGGTAAATCGAGCAAACCAAACGAGCTCTAAAACGAGCCTTAAAATGAGCTTTAAAATGAGCCAAAAAATGAGCTCTAAAACGAGCCAAAAATGAACTCTAAACGAGCCCGAAAACGAGCCCGAGCTCGCTTAACAAGTTAGGCTCGTTAACTTTGATAATCGAGCTAATAACGAGCCGAGCTCGAGCCCGAATATAACTTAAACGAGCCGAGCTCGAGCCTAATACTGTTCGGCTCGGTTCGGCTTGTTTACATCCCTAGGTCCAAGGGCCTGGTTGAGATAAAAAATTATCACTGAACCGTTGAAGAGCCGTTGTGAAGTAGATAAGATGCATTATTGGGGGTGCCCGGACCTGCTCCAGGTGCCTGGAGCTGTTACGGCAGCCAATGGATGAATTCAACCAGTAGACTATTAATAGAGCCCTGGTCCTAGAAGTTCAGTACAACACTCGTTCGTAATCTCTAGATCTACTGGTTCTTTACTATTTGTGCTTAATTGCTGTAAGAGGCTTCTCCATCTTCGTTGAAGGAGTTTGTTAGTATTTTTCAATGCCTTGGATTAACAATCTTCTCGGTTGTAACCAAGTAAATTTTTCGTGTCTCTTTTCTTTTTATGTTGTTTAAATGCGTGTTGGTCTTTGCTAAGAATGAAGCAGAAGAAAGTTGTAATTTGATTTGCAGGCTATTCAGCCTCCCCTCTAGTTGGCCCACAAGGGACCTACAGTGGAGGCTCCTTCCCGTCAAGTCCAGTCAAAGAAGGTGAAAGTTCGACTGACTAGATGAGTCGAGTTAGTCAACGGTCACCTCAATGATGCTATGTGGGTGGGAGAGCGGTGGGCAAAATTTAGGGATGATTTCTAGGAATATTTTGATCTATTGGGCGCCCAAATATGGAAGTTTGTTTTGGTCGGGTATCTTCCGCCCGATACCTCCTTGGACTTCCCCGACCTGTAGAAGGTGTGGGGGGACTTGCCCGACTTGAATAAGGTAGATAAATTAAGGGGCATTGTTGTTTTCTCTATAGTTGACCGAGAGGACCTATGTTGTAGAAATGAAACTACTTTTTCGTTTTTGTGTATGTAGTGATCGGGAGGTGTAACCTATTCAATGTGAGCATCCGATGAGGGCCTGACCGAGTGGCCATTAGGGGCGTGGCGATTGAAAATCATTAAGCTGTTCCGATTTTGAAATACTTGGGAGAAATTTAGACTTTAGAGAGAGCCCAACCGGGTGGCCATTAGAGGCTTACCGATTGAGAATCGTTGAGATGTTCTGATCGCGAAATGCTTGTGATTTTGGTTTAGCTCCTGCTTGGAGATGCTTAACCCTTTCAGACTTTTTGGTTAGCTCCTATTCGGGGATGCTAAGCCCTTTCGGACCTCTATCAGTTGATTTTATTAGCTCCTGTTCGAGGAGATTAAGCCCTTTCGGATCTTTGGTTAGCTTCCGTTCAGGAAGGCTGAGCTCTTTTGGACCTTTGGTTAGCTCCCGTTTGGGGACGCTAAGCCCTTTTAGGCTTTTATCAGTTGACTTTATTAGCTCCCGCTCGGGGAGGCTAAGCACTTTCAGACATTTGGTTAGCTTTCGCTCGGGAAGGCTAAGCCTTTTCGGACCTTTATCAGTTGACTTTATTAGCTCTAGTTTAGAGAGGTTGAACCTTTTCGAACCTTTGATTAGCTTCCACTTAGGACTCTCATTTGGGGAGGTTGAGCCCTTTCCAACCTTTGGTTAGCTTCCACTCGGAAGGCTGAGCCCTTTCAGACGTTTATCAATTGACTTAGCTCCTGCTTGGGGAAGTTGATCCCTTTTAGAACTTGGGTTAGCTTTTCGCTTAGGAAGGCTGAGCCTTTTCGGATCTTTATCAGTTGACTTTATTAGCTCCTGCTCGGGGAGGATGAGCCCTTTTGGACCTTTGGTTAACTTCTTTTAAGGTTGAACCCTTTCGGACCTTTGGTTAGTGGAGTTTCATTCACCCGAGATGGAGTGCTGATCAACCCTGAGCTTTTTCATTACAAAAGTGTATGTACATGACAGTCGGAGTTAGAGCAAAATCAAAATATAATGATACTTATTAGGTCCTATAGGGCTATAAGTGGTTGGCATTCCATGGTCGATCTAGTTTCTTTCCG
This sequence comes from Zingiber officinale, assembly GCF_018446385.1. Taxonomy (NCBI): domain Eukaryota; kingdom Viridiplantae; phylum Streptophyta; class Magnoliopsida; order Zingiberales; family Zingiberaceae; genus Zingiber; species Zingiber officinale. The sequence continues at coordinate 46,068,475 of NC_055989.1, read as the reverse complement.
TTCAGATCTTGAAGATAATAGCTCCTCGAAGTTTAGCTTGTAGATGACCCGACATGGACTTCCCTATTGTGGCTTAAGCTTGTTGATGTCGCCGATCGATTTGACTTTTTGCCATACGAAATCGCCTACTTGGAATGACCTGGAAATGACTCTTTTGTTGTACGTTTGCTTCATCCTTCGTCGATAGGCCATAAGTTGAGTGGCAGCTCTCTCTCTAACTTCGGTTACGAGATCGAGGTCCAGAAGGCCACAATGAGCATTGTTTTCATCCTCATAGATATGCCGCTGAACGGATTCTTCTCTCACCTCAATAGAACTACGACCTCTCCTCCATAAACTGAGGAGTCTGACCGGTGCTTTCTCTCGAGGTTGTCCGATATGCCCAGAGGATACTCGACAGTTTTTCAACCCATTTGCCTTTCACATGGTCTAGTTTGACTTTGAGGACGCGGATGATCTCCTGGTTGGCCACTTCTGCTTGTCCATTACTTTAGAGGTAAACTACTGATATGAAGGTTTACTGAATGCCAAACCCTTCGCACCGTTCCTTGAGCTTGCGGTCTTGAAATTACCGATCGTTATCAGATACTAACGTGTGTGGAATTCCGAACTGACAAATAATATTTTGCTATAAAACTTTCATCACTGCTTCTTCAATTATCTGAGCCAAAGCTTCGGCCTTGATCTATTTGGAAAAATAGTCAACAATAATTAAAAGATATTTCTTTTGTTGCAACCCGGTCAGGAAAGGTCCGACTATATCCATCCCCCATTGATCAAAGGGAATAGGAGACCATATGTGTTTTGAGAAGCTCTGTCGGACGATGGGAAAGATGTTGATGCTTTTGGCAATGGTCACACACAACTATAAATTTGGTGGTATCAACTTATAGGCTTAGCCAAAAATAACCTACCAGCAAAACTTTCCGAGTATATGATTGCTGCAAATGTCTTCATGAATTTTTCGCATGGCATAATCAGTGTCATCAGACCCTAGACACTTAAGAAGGGGACGAGAGAAGGCTCGTTGGTATAGATGATCGCCGATAAGAGTGAACCGAGGGACCCTTCTCTTTAATAACCGAGCTATTAATAACCGAGCTTGGTTTGAATCGGTAAGCAAAATGCCATGTTGGAGGAAAGAAATGAGAGTTCTCCCATTGGCGGGTTCTTCTCTGTCGGCTTCCTTGTCAATATGAGTAATGAATATTGTGTGAGAGATTGAGTTATCAAGAGTCCAAGTGGCTAAGACATTTGTCATTTTGGCAAACACATAAGCCTTCAAATTATCAGACTGGGGTATTTTTTGGAGAGTCTTTTTCTGAAAATCGTCTCTCAATCAAGTGAAGGCTTCTGCATAACGTTTCAACCAATCATTTATAATTTCAAAGCTCTCTTCTACTTGTTGAGAAGCCAATTGTGAATTTGAGTGGATCATGACTCCAGAAGGGCCCATACGCTTAATCGCTTGAAGACCGACGAGTAAGGCTTCATACTGGGCCTCATTATTGGAAGTCAGCCGTAAAACATTCTCTCAAGGAGAGATCAATAATATCCCAGCCCCACTAGTCTGTCAGGTGGAGTCATCCACATATATCTTCTAAGTGTCTTCTGAGTCGGGATTAGTTGCCTCTGCTATGAAATTTGCCAAAGCTTGAGCTTTGATAGTCGTTCAGGGTTGATATTGAATGTCATATTCGCTAAGTTTTATTGTCTACTTAATTAGCCATCAGGGGCCTCTAGGTTCATTAATAAATGCCCCAAATGGCTATTGGTGAGAATGGTAATTGGATGAGACAGAGGGCCTTAATTGCCGAGTAGTTATGACTAATCGAAAGGCCAGCTTTTCCAAAGTAGAATACCAACTCTCTGCATTTTTCAATAAATGGCTAATGAAATAAGGGTATTATTGTGTGCTACCCTTTTCTCGTAGTATGGTCAAGCCAATCACCTGCTTAGCTGCTGATAAATATAATAATAATTTTCGCCAGCAACTAGCTTGAAGAGGGTTGGCAGGCCGGACAAATACTCGTTGATCTCAGTGAAGGCTTGATCACATTTTTCGTCCCACGTAAATTTAGAAGGTTTGCGAAGAATTTTGAAGTATGGACGACTCCACGGTCAACCGATCGGGAGATAAATCAAGAAAGTGTTGTAATACGACTGACCAATCTTTATGCTTCTCGGAGATTGCACGGAGGGGACATCTTTTAGAGCACTTGAACCTTCTCCGGGTTGGCTTCAATTTCTCATTCGAGGGAACACTTGTTTTTTATGCCAAAAAGACATTTAATCAGGTTTAGTTTGAGCTCGTACTTCCTCAAGGTGCTGCACTTTTCTTCAATATTGGTCATTAAATCCCCCGGTCTTGATGAGAATATCACAACATAGACTTTCACATTCCTCTCGATCTGGTGCCTAAACATCTGATCTATTAGCCGTTGATAAGTAACTCCTGCATTTTTCAGGATGAACAATATAACATTATAATAAAAAGTTCTATCTACCATGACGAAATTAACCTTTTCTTGATCGTCTGGGCCAGAGGGGCTTGATGATAGTCCTGGTAAGCATCCAACATACAAATGAACTCACATCGAGAGGTAGAATCCACCAGGTAATCGACGTGAGGGAGGGGATAACAATTCTTCGGGCAAATTTTGTTGAGATCCCGAAAATCAATACACACCCTCCATTTTCCTCCAGGCTTAGAAACTAAGACAATGTTAGCGAGCCAGGTTGGGAATTATACTTCCCGAGTGTGGTTGGCCTCCAAGATCTTAGTAACTTCCGCTTGGATTATCTTATCTTGATCTACCTCGAAATGTCTTTGTTTTTGCTTGATCGGCCGGGAATTAAGAAGAACGTTAAATCGGTGCATCATCAGAGTTGGAGAAACGTCGGTGATTTCTTTTGTCGACTAGGCGAAGACGTAATAGTTTGTGGAGAAACAAACCACCAACTTTTGTTCTAAGTCAGGGTGAAGATCTGCAGCTATCCGGGTGGTCTTATTTTCGAGATGAATTTGGGCGTCTTCCTACTTTTCTTTTGGTCTGTAAGATTTTTCATCTTATATCGCTCGGGTGATAGGAACATCAAAAACAACTTGCAATGTTTTCTGAACTTTTGGAACTTTGCGGGAGTTAGTTCGGACAATGCCAACATAGCACTTCTTGAAAGCTAAATGGTCTCCCTTGACTTTCATTACCTAATCATCCATTGGAACTTAATCTTCTGATGAAATGTGGAAACTACTGCTCGGAAAGCATTTAACACCGGTCTTCCCAATATAACATTGTAAGAGGAAGATATATCTACCACCATAAAAGGCATCCGTCTAGTCCTCTCCAGAAGTTCTTCGAGTGATAGAGAGAGGTAGAGTTGGTCAAGTGGTTGCACTTGATGCCTTGTGAAGCTGAATAAAGGAGTGGCCATGGATTGTAACTCCTCATCATCAACTTGCATTTGATCAAGAGCCTTTTTGAAGATGATGTTGATTGAGTTGCTTGTATCTACGAAGACCTTTTTCATATTATAATTAGCTATCAAAGTTTGGATTACCAAGGCATTCTTGTGAGGGGCCTTAACTCCTTCGAAGTCTTCCAGCCCGAAGCTTACGGAGGGACCATCTCTTAGGTCTCGACTAGCCCCGATTGAATAATTTTCCAATCGGTGAGTGGATTTTTCGGGTCCGATTTGAATCTCCGTCGGTTAGTTCTTCGAAAATCATGTCAACAGTTCACTTGATGGGGCACTCTGCTTTGTCCTTGCCTTTGTCTTTTTCTTTACTATTTTCTCTTAGAGGCTTCGATGCTTTTTGTTGCCGCTTGGGAGGCATCCGAGCATGCCTATTCGATCGGTAATCTTCGTTATCGCGGTGATCCCGTTCGAGAAGTAGTGGGATGATGAGGTTCGGGAGAACGATGCCTTTGATTAAGCAGGCTCTGATTGACATCCCTTTGAATGTGGCTAGCATAACTATAGCATTCCTCGGTTGCATGATCCCCTGATTGGTGATACGTACAGAAACAGTCCATCGTCTTAGGGAGCCACCGACGGGAGTTGTGGTTTGATTGAGCAACAACTTCTACAGTCTGAATCACCTTTTCCCCTTGGCGATCCATTGGCTGGCTGGTGATAATTTGGATGAGATTCTTTGGATCACAACGGAAGAGGGGATGCCTTCCGCTTCCTCCAAGATCCTCGGAACTCCAAGATCCTTCCTCCGAGCCAATTGGACTTCTTCTACATTCACATATTTGACCGACCGACCAAGTAGATCGTCAAAACTAATTGAGGGTTTTCTTATCAGGGATCTGAAGAAGTCCTCTTTTACTAAGCCTTACAAAAAGACACTCATCAATATCTCAGAAGTCGCCGAAGGAACATCTTGATCCATCCTATTAAAACGTTGAATATAATCTTCAAAGTTTCCATAGACTTCTGTTTGAGAGTGAATAAATTCAGCGACGTCTTGTGATACCTCCAACTACTAACAAAATGATGTAAGACTACTGTTCTAAAGTCTTCGAACGAGCGAACAAAAGGTTACAGGGAGTCGGGTGAACCACCTCTAAGCTGAGCCCGAGAGGGGTCAGAAGCACTTGACACTTCACGCCATCAGAATATTGATACAATAAGGCAGCATTTTTAAACTTGCATACGTGGTCTTCCAGATTGGTAATACCACTATATTCGCTGATCATCGGTGGTCGATAATGACGCGACAACAGATCTTCTAGAATGCTTTGGTAAATAGGAGAACTATTATAGCTCTTCGGTCATTTGACAGACGACACTTTGCCCTATGTGGGTTCTTGGGTCGGTGTGTTTCTAGTTAAAGATTCGGAGTACGCTTCACGAACATAAATTCCAGCGGGATTACTGATCGGAATTTAGGGTACATCGGTTGGCTGTGCCAGCGTTGGTTGAGGGACTTGAGGAATTCCAGTCAAGGCGTAAGGTCCACGAGAGTTACTTGTTGCTACTCCAATACACCTCTTATCGCGGTAGTCACAATTCAGTCCAAGTCGTCCTACGCTATGGTGATGGCGGCGGCTATTCCAGTGTCATCCATCTGAGTATCTTGGTTTAGGTATACATTCCCACAGACGACGTCAATTTGATCTTGTGGCAAGACCCTTGGAGGGTGATCCACCGGTGAACTGACAGATGTGTTGACTGCTGCCGTTGGAACCATAAGGAGAGGGAGATCGAGGGGAGAAATCACTGTGACCTAGGGCACTTGAAGATAAACAAAGACAGAAGAGGAGGATTAGAATGACACTGGGATGTTCCGACGTTGCTACTCCAACGCTCAAGTAAGAGACGAAGAGAAAATGGAGAAATATACAAAGAAGATGAATAGTGGAGTGCTCTCAGATAAGAGAAAGAAAATCCCTCCTTTCCCTTTAGTGTGTGAAGTCCCTTTTATATTACTTTCACTAATTCTTTATCTTTCTAGTGTATTAATGGTTGACTTCTTCCTAGTGTATTAATGTCGTATTGTTTACGGATGCGGATTGGGGCTTGTCCAAGAAAAGAGAGCGTCGGATCAATGGGGTAAAAAGGCCCACCCAATCGACATAATGAGCCTATCTTTGGTTGGCGAAATCCAGTTGAGGTGATGGGGTGCTCCTCCTACCGGCTTGAGTTGATTTACTGGGTAGACTTCTGATTAGCTTGACCAGCTAGGACTAGAGTCTGTAGTGAGGCATCTTATAGCCGATTTGGGTGTCACATAGCCGGTCAAAAGGTTATCTTCGACCGGTTAACACACGGTCGAGAGGACCAATGGATATGTCATCTGTAGGAGAGAGGAACATCCGACCTAGGAACACTCGATCGGGAGTGACGCTTTGACTAGGCGAAGCCCGATCGGACAGACCTATGGGGAGTCAACTGGGCAAGGTCCGATCGACAGGATTGGGCAAGCCATATGCCGATTGATCAGAATTTTGCTTCTCCTATCACGGTCAGTCGGGATAGGTAATGTTCATCTTAACTTTGACCTCCACTTAAATACATATCTCGACCTTTGGGGGGGACAAGAATACATATTTGTTGGGATAAAGAATACATATTTGTTGGGATCTATAGCAAAAAATAAATTAAAAATGTAACGGCAATTGATCCCTCTAAAGATCCATGCGAATGCAAAATTGCTTTTGTAACTACTTCGCGAATAAGATTGTTACCTTTGATGCATGAACAACCCTTACAAGACTGCTAGTCTGGCCGATCTAAGCGCGATTAGAATGTCTGCACCTCTTTGGTATTCACATGAGCATGTTTTTCGTTCGTCTCACGAACTTAGAAATTTGGAGAGTCTCACACACCTTTTCCTTCTTGTTAGAGATAACTATTTAAGGTGACAATCTAAGAAGAAGCTAATTCTTCACCTTCTTGTTAACTCTTCACCTTCTTTTCCTCTTTAAAGAGATGACTATTTAAGGTGGTAATAAAGAGATGACTATTTACGGTGGCAATCAAAGAAGAAGCTAACTCTTCACCTTCTTACCTTTTTTAAAGAGATGACTATTTAAGCTAAAGATCAAAAAGAAAATCTAACCATTAGGGTTTCTTGTAGTGGACTTCTTTTTGGGTTGGGCTTAAAAGAAAGAACAAGAATATTGGAGTAATTCATTAAACCAATAAACCGGTAAGATCTAATTGGATTAATCCATTAATCTAATAAGTCCAAAATCCAACATGCTTTGTGTGTGACCTATTAGGTTCTCGTAACATTGGAAGTGTTTCTAAAACTATTTTAGATGCACAAGCAATGAGCGACATCTAGGAATGTATTATTACTATCCAAGTGACGAGAATGTCAAGATCCGACCTAACCTGTTTGTGACTATTATCTCGTATAACTCATTCCTTTTGTCCTTGACATTTAGAGTGATTCATGAGGCATAGACCGTGTCATCCTCTCATTAATCTATGTGTTTCTTGATCTCTCAATAGACTCACTTAACCAAGTAAGTATAATATCTCATATTGACTTATTTGAGCATGACCATGCATTTCAGTAGTCCTATTCAATCAAGGGACCTACATAGCTCATTACATACCTAGTGAACGTATAGTCCACCTTGTTAAAGCTTGTCAATGTCAAAGTACACAATTCCTTATGTAGGAAATCGTAGTGACTTCAGGTCTAAGGACTATTTATACTAATAGTCACTACGAGAATGTTTATGACATTTATATAACGATCTATGAAACTTCTCATGACGGGTCAATTCAGTACATATTCTCTAATATATACTATGTGTCAAATTGATACCTTATATCCATGACTTGTTAGATCAAATCATTAGTTGACCTATATGCTAGTCTCAACGCATTAATATTGTTTTTGTTTATTAACACTTGAGTAGGAATATATTTTAGAGTATTATTATATTTACTCAGTTAGCACAAACATGAAGCAAATATAATAATCAAAACATTACCTTTTTTTATTGATACATTTAATATAATATATTCTAAGTCAATCAATTTATGATTGACTCTTAGGGCTGATACTAACAATATTACGTTTCATTGCTTGTCGGAGCCGTACCTAAGGATTAACTATTTTGTTCCTTCTCAATTCCGTACCATGAACTAAATGGAACATTATAGCCCAATAAGCCCCATAATCATTTATTACTTAATAGAACATAGGACCCATGCTAGATTTTGTGATCATCTCTGGTAGAATGGATTCAGAATCATGTTTGGAAGATATCGACGTAAGGCCCATAGTGGTCTCACATTGATGTCTCTCATTACTCGCTAGCTGGCTCTAATCTGACCTAATAGGCTTTTGGCTCTGTTTCACTTCGTAAAATTTCACATCATCTTCAATTTCTTCGGACTAAGCTTTGCTGTCTCAGGTGATGTTGGTCCTGGGTGGTCCACCACATGGAAAATGGCTTTACAGGCTCGCCTTCGCAACAGTGAACACGCATACAAGTTGATGAAGCAGCTGATCGTATTGGTTGATCCTGATCATGAAGCTGATTACGAAGGAGGATTCTACAGTAACTTGTTCACTGCACACCCTCCATTCCAGATTGATGCAAATTTTGGGTACACACTATTTTGTATCACTATTTGATATCTCCAAGTTCAGTAAGTGCTTCAACTTGACAGCAAGAATTCTCTTATTCAACAAATGTATGTGGATCCATTTTTCAGTCTCCCAGCTGCAATCGCTGAGATGCTAGTACAAAGCACAGATCAAGACTTGTATTTACTTCCTGCGCTCCCGCAAAACAAGTGGCCAACTGGTTACGTTAGAGGATTGAAGGCTCGAGGTGGTATGATTGTTAACATCTGCTGGAAGGAGGGGGAGCTGCATGAGACCTGGTTTTGGATTAAGAATCAGAATTCCATCAGGCAATTGCATTACGAGGGACGGGTGACGACTGTAACACTCTATCGTGGCAAAATCTATAGGCTCAACAAGCATCTCAAATGCTTGAAGACATACCCTCTTGGAGAGGAAACGATTTTGTGATTTTGGGATTAGTTTAAGGTGGAGTCAGAAAATTGAGTCACACCAAATCTACAATACAGTAGTAGGATTATATTTCTGCCTCCTCTACTCATGACATGACATATTTGGTTGGCAATTATAGGTTAATGATGATGTTATTTTGATTTATGGTTGCTTAACAGTATTTAAAAATTTTTGATTAAGTTGGAATGATTTTGATTAAAGTTGAGCAATTTTTAATAAGTTAGTAAATAATATTTTGTTATAAAAATATTTTATGAGTTGTAATTTTGATCAAGTTGAAGTAATTTAGTCAAGATTGACTCTTACGGGGCACAACTGAGTGTAGTGCTATAATAGCGCTGGAATACTTGAAATAGAATATTGGAGGGGTGCTCTTGTGATGAATAATGAAAAAACCATATGTCAACTTATAGCTAGCCATTAAATGACTAGGAGGTCATCTTATAGCCAACAACTAACTAAATCAGTGACTATAATTACATGCATCTAAATTTTTACTAATAGATTACATAGTATTACGGACTAGGTACTATAGTTACCAGCATAATTAGTAGGATCATGATTTTATACATCATCAGATAAGATACAATCGGTCGGGATTAGATTATATATATATACCGTTGATACTCAACATCACATATGATATTATTTTACATATAAATTTAAATTAACTAATAATTTAATCACCATTCAGTACAGTAGCACTGAATAATATGTATATTTCCATATCATAAAATAAAATACTATAAAATTTTTACTAACACAATAACAATAATTGATTCAATCTAAAAAAATATTCCTTTTGTACACAAGATGATCCAAATTAAAGGCCAACCAAACAGCTTCCAATAAAAATGCCTAGAATCGTTTGAAGGTAGGATTGTATTGATCCTATCGATCCTATTCCGATTCTATCGATTCTACCAATCTTACTCCAATTCTACCATAAAAAATGATTCTACACAATCCAGGAGTATTTTGGTACTTTCAGATCGTAGGATCATGCAATCCAAATTGTGATTCTACAAATTATGGTTACAAACTTTATAAAAGGAAAAAAAAATTGTATTCTATGTTAGGGTATAATGTATATTTATTTAATTTCAAGTGGTAAGTGCTATGAATGTAGCACAAGGAAGAAGTCATCAAAGATGAAATTAATTTCATGTGCTTCAATACGACTCCCTATGCTATATCTAAGGAGTTTAAAAAACTTGTGACACTGGACCATCCGCTATAATCTATCTATGCTTCTTGATTTACACAAGTGGCTGATGAAAAACTTTCAGGGAATTGGACTGGTCACCTCCAAGATTAGTCGAATCGTAAGAGTTGAATATATAGATTATATATATAAAAAAAAGGATGATCTATTTATTCTTGTAAGTCAAGCAAAACAAGTATTTCTATATTAATGATCCTAATTTTTGAGGCAATTGAAAAATGTTCAAACATTTTTGTTGATGCAATCATGCCTAAGAAATATAGTTTTGGTGTTTAATAACATTTAAAATTAGGCTAATGAAAAGATATCTTATTTATACGATACGTGTACTCGGAAAATTCCTTGTAGGTTGGAGACTAGAAGCAAGGAAAGGAAAGTCTATAAAATGGGGAGACTATAGGCACGAAAGTCCAGTAAATGAGAGATTTATCTGGCATCAAGTAACCACCTAGAAAAGGTAGAGCATTAGTCGATTGATATGGGGATCAATCGATTGATGCTCTGAAAAATCATTTAGATAAGAGAATCAGTTGATTGATTTGGTTCATCAATTGACTGGTGTGGATTTGAGGAAGAACAAAAGCGAGTGATACTCGCTTATTCCATTCGACTGATGGGATTAGTCAATTGATGCGGGACATCAATCGATTGATGTTGAATTGGACAACACAACTGCGAGTGAGGCTAGTATGCTCCATTCGATTGATGGGATGAGTTGATTGATGTAGGATATCAATCGACTAACGTTGAATTGGAGAGCACAATGACGAGTGGAACTCACATGCTCCATTTGACTGATGGAATCATTTGATTGATGTGGGACATCAATCAACTAATGTTGAATTAAAAAAGCACAGTGGCACCAATGATCAAACCTAAGTTTTGATGAATGACAAATGGATTAAAATTAGATATGTTATGATTTAACCTTTCCACCAAGTGTGCAAGACTTGACTGGTTTGACACTAGGCTGAAATCCAGCTACGTTTGGAGGACCTGATAGCTGGTGTAGAAGTTCAGATAGGTCAAGGAGTGACCCGATATTTGGCGGAAAGTTCGGCTAGATCTGTAGGACCTGACAGCTGGCCAAAGTCCAATTGAGTCTGCAGACCTGACAACTGGTGGGAAGACTTGGTGGACCGAAGTAGAGTCGAGCGATTTTTCATGGTAAGTAAGGTAAGTCACTCAAGGAGAGTGTTCTAGTGAGGATGAGTCATAATTAGGGACTTTAGGCGTAGATCTAGTTTATGCCCATTTTAAAAATCTAAACTGAGACAATGACTAGATCCTAGTCTCGAAAAGATAGGATCTAATTAATAAATTTATTTTATTCTTGTGCTGACTTTGTTTTACAAGTTACACTTTATTTTTGGACTAACACATTTTATACGATAAAAGGATCAAAAAATTAGTCTCGAATGAATAGTGTCTAAAGTGCCTCCAAGCTAACTGGAGGTGCCTCGGAGCAGCTCTTGGAGGTGCCCTAGACGAGCCGGAGATGCCCTCAAGGAGATAACAGTGGCAGATAAGGTTTCATGGTGCAGAGGCACCCTAGAGGCCTTGGAAGCACCTCGGAGGCGCATTGGAGGGGCCTCAGAGTGCTTGGAGGTGCTCTCACGTAGATAGAAATCACAGTAAGTAGAGTTTATCAAGATCGAAGTTTTCAAGATAAAATTTGCTATTGGAGGCATCCTCATTGGCCTCGGAGGTGCCCTCAATGGTAAATAAAATAGCAGTTTTGTCTAGAACTTATACACAACTTCAATATGCGACCTGTCGAGTTTTTGTCTACTTCGATTTCATCCTCCTGTTGTGCTGCGACACTGCTACACTCTACTACTGCTGAGAGGTCGTCCGACACCGAGATCGATTCGATAATCTTCAAGTGTTGGGTTACGAGATTTCTTTAAAGCACTTAATTACTACATAAAGAAAAGTGTAGATTATTATATTAGTGCAGGGAGCACCAGACGATCGAACTTAAGTTTTGATTATGGTAAAGGATTTAAAAGTTAAAATATCTTGTTATCTAACAAGTGTGATTGAGCTTGTAGGGAAGTCCTAAGTGTTCTTAGGTAAAAGTCCTAGTGAATTCTAGGCAGGTGGAAAACCTTAGAGGGAGGTAACCCTATGTCCTAGGGGGAGGTAAGCCTAAGTTATGGAAAGTCTTAGCTGCGGCTAGACAATGAAGTGCTGGTCCGGGGGGCTGGGCGAAGTCTTGGTGGGTCGAGGATGTTGGGCGAAATCCTAGAGTCGAGGACTCTAAATAAAAAAATCCCGGGGGTCGCAGACACTGGGTGGAAGATTGGATGGGTCGAGATTGAACGTTCAGCATGAAGTCCTGACTTCTCAAACACTGAGCAAAAGTTCAGTCGGTCTAGAGGACCAGTCTGGCAAAAGGTAATTTCTCCTGAGAGAAGTAGGTGAGGACACGTTTCCCGTTGAGGAAACAGTAGGCATCGGTTTGACCTAGGATTTTTGAGAAATCTAAAAGTCAGAACTGGACAGTCCAGAGTTTGTCAAATAATTTATTATTTATATTTTATTGTGCTAACTTTGTTTTGCAGGGTATACTTTGTATTTGGATTAATATGTCTTGTAGGAAGTGAGATGCACAAAGAAAAACTCATATGAACAATGTCTGAGGCGCCTCCAGGGCTGTTGGAGGCGCCTCGGCTGCTTTGGTCGAAGCTTCACATGGAGAGGAGCCAAGACGCCTTCCAAGCGCCTGAAGGCATCTTCCATGCTTGGAGATGGGATGGAAAGCGCCTTCCATGCTCTTAAAGGCGCCTTTGAAGGGATAAAGTTCGTAGAATGCATGAGTTATTGTCTCCACGGATTCGGGGATAAGGATCTGAGTTGAAGGCGCCTTAAAGGAGGTTGAAGGCACCTTCAACAACCCATAAAAGGTTGGTTCGAGCATAGGGCTGAATAGAAATCATGCTCATAATCCTTCACTTGTGCATTGCTTCAAGGATGATCCTATGACTCTGCGACGTGACTCCGACAACCGAAAGTGCGACTTTTCGGATCCTTAGTTGTCGGTATATTTTACTTAATGCAAAGTTGTAATTCAATATACTTGTAATATTCAAACTGATAGTGGATTGCCCAACGAAAGTGATTGACGATCGCGGGCCTTGGAGGAGTCATCAAAGGTTCTGAACCAAGTAAAACTAACACGTGTTAGCGATTGTTTTACTTCTGCTATTTGGCTTAGTATTTCCGCTGCATTTATTCTGTGTTTTTTGAAAGTACGAAAAAGCAAAGAGTGTTATTCACCCCCCCCCTCTAGCACGTCTCGATCCTACAATTGATATTAGAACGGGACCGTTCTGAATCGGTACAACTACCGTTCGAGCATTTTTCATCGCTTTTTCGTCCATTTTTTTAAAAATAAATTCTTACCCCTTTGTTCTATTTTCGAATTTTTGCTATAAGTTAGGATTTGTCTAATAACCTCTCCTGATAAATTTATTGATTCGTCAAATTTATTTCTTGAAATTGGTGCAACACCATTTGAGCCGATTGATTACCTTATTTTCCTACCGCACTACTAATCCAAGACCAAGTCTTAGAACATTTGTCATTTTTTATGTCCAAGATTTTTCTAAATGGCCTACCAAAAGGCTATAGCACTGCACGCCCACCACTTTTCTCTGGCAAGGACTTTAGATACTGGAAGGGCCGGATGGAGTACCACCTCCAGATGCAGGTGGAAATATGGATCATAATCCAAATTGGATTCACACTTCCCATTGAAAATGGAGAACCACTTGCCTACGACAAATTGGATGAACCAACAAAAAGAAAGATCGAAGCAGACGCAAAGACCACTCAGACCCTATAGTGTGGCTTGACCAAAGAGGAGCTAAACCGAATTTGACCGTTTAACAACGCAAAAGATCTCTAGTAAAAGCTGATCAAACTTCACAAAGGAACCTCTAATGCTTAGGTATGTAAAAAAGATTTATTGTTAAATAAATTATGTCACATCAAAATGCAGAATGGAGAATCAACAAGTGAACCATATGCTCGAATCCAAGATCTTTTGAACGACCTCCACGCGATCGAACAAAAAGTGAAGAATCGCGATGTCATTAGGTACGCGCTTAATGCTTTTCTGAGGAATATCTTGTGGGCATCGATGGTAGATGCTTACAAAGTATCCAAGGATCTTTCAATTATTAGATTAGGTGAATTATTTTTTGATTTTGAGTTACACGAACAGACTAATGCATGCTCGGTCGAGAAAGGTATTGCTTTGGTTGCAGGCACAAGCAAGACTAAGAAATCAAAGCTCAAATTCCAACCCGAATTTGAAGACAACAAGGAGATCACCTCCAAACTAGTCAACCGAATTCAAAAATTGCTAAAGAAGCAAAGGATAATGAAGGCATTGAAAGCAACATGGTTCGAATCCTCGGAAGACTCCGATGAAGAACACAATCAAGCAAGCTTTCTTGCTCTACCAGTACAAGCTTATGTTGCTAAAACTGAGTTTGAGTCCGAAACTGGAGCTGAATCAGAAACTCAGTCTAAAAGAAGCCACAGATCCATATCCATTTTTGAAGGGTCAAATAATACTATAAGTTCTCTGGTTACTGGTGCTCAAGTAGATGATCTACATAATTTAGTTTCATATTTATTAAGGAAGTTGGCCAACTCCAATATCCGAATCAAGTCACTCCAAAAGGAGGTAACAACCCTTAAGGAAGTGACTAACCCAAGCTCCTTAACTGAATCTGTTCAAGCTAGAACATCAACTCAAGTCCAACAACTTGAGGAAGAAAATTTCAACTTGAAAAGTTAAGTCAAAGAACTTAGGTACTCATTGGAATGATTCAATTTAGGTTCCAAGAATCTTGATTTGATCTTTGGAAAACAAAGAGCCATATATAATCGATCTGAACTCGGATATAAGGCAAAACATAAATTTAAATCTTACTTATTCTTAGTAAATCGACCAAATAGAAAACTAGTTCAAGCATGAGTCCCCAAGTCTGACCTGAGTAATCAAGTTGAACTCAATCAATATTGGATCCCCAAGGATTAAATCATTACCTTGATAGACCCTATCGAGACTATGATCTAGGGGAGCAAATAAAAAGACCATTTTTGTTATCAAGTAGACTTGTTTGATGTTTGATTTACTGCTTTCCCTATACATGCTTAGATTAAGATAGATAAGGACTTAGGTTTGATCTACACTTTACTAGTTAGACCTATGATTTTTAGGAAGAAAATTATATATTTAATTTTCTTAAAAGGCTTTGTTTAGAAGTGGTTATTATTCCAATACTTAAGAAGATCTAGTGTCTCGCCATAACTTCAAAGTCAATTATTGAAATGGATGTTTAATTGACTAATTAATTAATTTTAAAATATTAATTATTTTTCAAATGTTAATTAATTTTAATTAATTTTCAAATTTCAAAATCTTAATTATCTTTCAAATATTAATTAATTTTAAAATTTTAAAATTTTAAATCTTAATTAATTTTTCAAATGTTAATTAATAATAATTAAATTTAAATGTAATTATTTTTCAAATGTTAATTAATTTTTAAATTTTGAAATCTTAACTATTTTTAAATGTTAATTAATTTTTAAATCATAATTAATTATTTTCAAGAAGTCATACTTAAATAAATTCAAAGTTCAATATTTTTAAATTCAAACTTACATATTTTTCAAAATTTAAATTCAAATATTCTAAAATTCAAAACTTCAGAGATATTTAAAATTAATATTAACTCTATTTCACATAAACTCATAAGCTTAACATGTTTGACAACTTATAAAGGGTGAGATGGAAAATCAATAAAATAAATGATTATTTTAAATATATTCATAATTTTTTATGCTTGGACTCTAGGATTCCCAAACTTGAATAAGTTATCTAAATTTTTTTGGGGGGGCATTAATCAAGGGGGAGAAAAATAGAGTTAAGTTAAATATTTTTATTTTCAAATGTCAAAGTATTTTTCAAAAGAAAGTTAAGTTTTTCTTTGGTTTAACTATTTTTGAAAGTTTAACTATTTTTAAAAAATAACCTTAAATATTTTTTTTTGAAAGCAACTTTAAATAGTTTTTTTATAAAAATATTTTTTTGAAAAAGTTTTTTTTACTAAGTTTTTATGAAATCATTTCAAAAAGCTGAAATAATTTTTTTACTTAACTAAGTTTTTCATAAAGTTAAGTACATGAAAAAGTATTTTTTAAATCTAAGAATTTAGCTATGTTTTTAAGAAAAAAGCTAAAGCCTTTAAGTATACTTTCAAAGATACTAAAAAGATATCTTTCAAAAATGAAGTATTTTCAAAAGTCAAGTTCTTCTTTAAGACTTTTTATTTTCAAAACATAGTCTATTTGAAATTATTTTTACCTCTTCTTTCTCAAAAGTTTTTTAAAGCAAAATTTTACTTTCTTAAAAGCAGAGTTTGTTTCAAATAGGGGGAGCTAACAAGTTAATTCTTTTCTATCTCTTAACTTTTGTTATATATTCCAATTTTTTTTCTATATGTTTTACTTAACTTTTGAATCAAGTTTCCATAATCAAAAAGAGGAAGATTGTTGGTGCAGGGAGTATCAGATGATTGAACCTGAGTTTTGATTATGGCAAAAGATTCAAAAGCTAATATGTATTATTATCTAACAAGTGTAAATGAGCTTGCAGGAAATTCTTAAGTGTTGTTAGGTAAAAGTCCTAGTGGATACTAGGTAGGTGGAAAATCCTAGGGGGAGAAAACCCTAGGTCCTAGGGAAAGGTAACCGTTGGTTATGAAAATT
Source organism: Zingiber officinale (assembly GCF_018446385.1). Lineage (NCBI taxonomy): Eukaryota > Viridiplantae > Streptophyta > Magnoliopsida > Zingiberales > Zingiberaceae > Zingiber > Zingiber officinale. The sequence goes on along the minus strand of NC_055989.1, from coordinate 46,051,943 downwards.
CCTAGTTGTAGCTAGGCAACGAAGTCATAGTCCGGGCAACTGGGAGAAGTCTCGGCGAGTAGAGGACTCTAGGTGAAAATACCGGGGGTCATGGGCACCGGGTGGAAGACTGGACAGGCTGGAATCAGACGTTCGACATGAAGTCCTAAAGTTTCAGATACCGAACAAAAGTCCAGTCGGTTTGGAGGATCGTTCTGGAAAAAGGTAATTTCTCCTGAGAGGAGTAGGTGAGGACACATTCCCTGTTGAGGGAACAATAGGCGTCGGTTCGACCTAGGGTTTCTGAGAAATCAAAAGTTAGAACTGGACAGTTCGAAGACTGTCAAATAATTTATTATTCATATTTTATTGTGCTAACTTTGTATTGCAAGGTATACTTTGTATTTGGAGTAATATATCTCGCAGGAAGTTAGATGCATAAAGAAAAGCTCAGACGAACAATGTCCAAGGCGCCTCCAGGGTTGTTGGAGGTGCCTTGGCTATTTTGGCTGAAGCTTCATGTGGAGAGGAGCCAAGGCGCTGTTGGAACCCCATGGTAATTTTGATGTGATCAATCATGTTAGGTTATGTCCTGTTATGGTTGATCCTTGTGTCTAACTATGCAGGAGCTTAGGAACACAAGAAGTCAAGCGGAAGACGTAGCTAGCGAGAAAGATGGCACGAGAAGAGAGTCGATAGGCTCGGTGCATCCAAGGGACGAGGTGCTGCGGAAGAGTACACCGGTGGACGAGAAGGATGTGCGCGATGTTCTGAGGGATGAGAAGCTGGAGCGGAAGACTGCTTGAGGAGAAAGTCGAAAATTGGGTTCGGGTGAGCTCTATTTTGATTGGCCGACATCACCCAGGCGATCGGAGTAGTAGGAGAGCAAAAGAAGGCTGAAGGTGCCTCCGCACCTCGCTGTGGAAGGCGCATTCGATGAACAGTATGAAGGCGTCTTCCAGCCCTATGGAAGGCACCTTCGACCAGGCTGATGTTACGGTTGCCAAGGGATAAAGCTTTATCCCTTGGCGCCTCGCTGGAGGCACCTTCTACCTTCAAATAAAGTTTTCCCAAGGACTATAAAAAGACCCCTGGACCTAGGAAATAGACAACAACTCTTGTAATCTTTTCTTTGCAACTGCCTGAGTGTTCAATGATTGTAAGAGACTTCTCCGCCTATACTAAGGACATCTTTTAGTGCTTTCATTATCCTATGGATTAACAACCACTTAGGTTGTAACTAAGTAAATTCTGAGCCTTGTCTTTTTAGTAGTTAATATGAGTTATTAGTATTGTTGCTTTTAATTTGAATTCAAAGAACGGGAAAGATGTTATTTTTCTTTCTCAGGCAATTCACCTCCTCTTGTCGGCTCGCTGTGCCAACAAGTGGTATCAGAGACCAACCTCCTCAGAAGGACTAGCCACCGGCTGAAGCACCGAAACGATGGTCGGACCAACAATTCAGATGATTAATTAGCGGGAGAATTTACGTTTTGGAAGAAACGCATGGAGGTATTTTTTAAAACTGACTTTGAATTATTGTTAATATTAAAATATAGATTTGTAGCATTGAAAGACAAAGAGGAGTATCAATAGACCAAAAAGGAGCTAGCAGATTTTGTGGCAAATGGATGAGACAAATTCCATCTACTCAGTGTGCTACCTCTACAAGAAGTCAATAAAATCAGTACCTACGAATCAGCAAAGGAACTTTGGGAGAAGTTCTTGGAACTACACGAAGGTACGTCTGAAGCTAAACTCGCAAAATGGGATCTACTCCGGAACCAAATCAACAATCTCCCAATGGAAGAAGGAGAATCCGTTGCTCAACTACACGGAAGAATCAAGGAGCTAATCACCAGCCTAAAAAACCTCGGAGAAATGGTAACTAATCGGGACATGCTAACGTATGCTTTAAATGCATTCCCGAGAACATCGGAATGGACATTTATAGTAGACTCCTACTATATCTCCAAAGATCTCGAGGTGAGTATTTTAGAAAATCTTTTCTCCACTTTCGAATTACATAAATCTCGGTGTGCAGGACAAAGAAAATGACCGAGTCAGAACATTGCCCTAAAGGGAAGAACGGACGATCTAGACTCCGAAGAGTCAATTGATGGAGACGAAGCGGCTCTACTGGTAAGAAAATTTAGTAAATACATCAAATCTAATCAATTTAATAAGTCATAGGAAAAGAAGCACTTTCGAAGTAAAAGAAAGGTTTGATGTTACAATTGCCAAGGGGAAGGGCACATCAAAGATGAATGCCCTAAACTAAAGAAGAAGGAGAAAGACAAGGGCAATAGACCAAAGAACCAGAATTTGAAAGCCACATGGGATGAATCATCATTCTCTGAGTCCAAGATCGAGGCCTTCTCCAGACTAGCCCTACTGGCCGTCAACCAAGAAGAAGAAGAAAGCAGCTCAGAAATGAGCATTGATGAAGGGGGAAAATCATCAAAAGAAAGCTTCGATGAAGGGGGAACATCAACACATGAGGTAAGTGAGGTATGCGCACTATCTCCCAAGCAGTCATTTAAATTTATTAAGATTCTTTCCAAGGATTTGGTAAAATTAGAAAAAGAGAACACTGATTTGAAAAGACAATTAGCTAGTTCATGTCCTCTAGAAATGTATGACGATTTAAAATTAGAAAATGATAAATTGCAAGTACAAATCAAAAAGATGGAAACTGACCATGCATGCTCTAATTTCTGTCAAAAACCAAGATTTAAAAATTATGGAAAAATCAATTGGTTCATTAGAAAACACCAGGGACAAATTAGAAGAATCCCCAAAAGTTATGTACCTCCAAAATTTCTGATTAATCCAGTAGATAGGAACCTATATTGGATTTCAAAGTCATGCTTAGACTAAAATTTTTAAAACAGGGTTAAAATATCATAAAGGAAATTAAATATTAATTTCTTTAAAAGACTTTGTCTAAGAAAGTGGTTATTTTTCCAATATCCAAGAAGGCTTAGTGTCTTGCTACAGCCTGAAAGCTAATTATTGAATTTAATGTTTAATTAACTACTGTTAAACGATTTACTGTTAAAATCATTTAACAAGTTTTTTTGGGATTAGTTGAGTTTTTAGAATTAACAAAATATTTTCTTTAAAACTCTTTCTTGTCGAATACAAAATATGACTTCATTGAAATTCCTTTTAAGTCCCCTAAAATTTATTTCAAACTTTCTAACTTTTTATGTTATTTTTCTATTTTTTTGATGTGATCAAAGGGGGAGGAATAGGTACAAGTTTAGGGGGAGATTTTTTGGTACAAGTTTAGGGGGAGATTTTTTTGAATTTTAACTTTAACATTTTAAATTTTGTATTTTTTTAACATTTTTTTGCAAATTTTGAATTTTGCAACATTATAAAATTTGAATTTTGCAACATTATACTCAATGCTCCTAAAAAGTTATTATTGCAATTTCTTTACAATACTTGTATTGCATTGTTTTTACCCTAATTTGAACATGAGTTGATGCACATCAAAAAGGGAGAGATTGTTAGAACTCCGTGGTAGTTTTGATATGATCAACAGGGTTAGGTTAGGTCCTGTTATGTTTGATCCTTGAGACTAAGTGTGTAGAAGCTTAGGAACACAAGAAGTCGAGTGGAAGACACAGCTAGCGAGAAGGATGACATGGGAAGGGAGTCAACGGACTTGGTGCATCCGAGGGACGAGGTGCTCTGGAAGAGTACACCAGTGGACGAGAAGAACGTGTGCGACATTCTTAGGGACGAGAAGCCGGAGCGGAAGACTGCTCGAGGAAAAGGCTAGAAATTGGGTTCGGGTGAGCCCTATTTCGGTTGGCTGACATCACTCAGGCGATTGGAGTAGTAGGAGAGCAAAAGAAGGATGAAGATGTTGCTGGAGGCGCCTTCAATGGGAATTGAAGGGGCCTTCGTGGCGCCTCCGCGGTGCCTCAGAGCCTCGATGTGGAAGGCTCCTTCCATGGCTGGAAGGCGCTTTCGATAAACAATACAAAGACCCCTTCCAACCCTATGGAAGGTGCCTTTGACCAGGCTGATGTTACCGTTGCCAAGGGATAATGCTTTATCCCTTGGTGCCTCGCTGGAGGCACCTTTCACCTTATTGAAGGTGTCTTCCAGCTCTGGATAAGTTTTCCCAAGGGCTATAAAAAGACCCCTGGACCTAGGAAATAGGCAACAACTCTTGTAATCTTTTCTTAGTAACTGTCTGAGCATTCAACGATTGAAAGAGACTTCTCCGCCTATACTAAGGAGATCTTTTAGTGCTTTCATTGTCCTTGGATTAACAACCACCTAGGTTGTAACCAAGTAAATTCTAAGCCTCGTCTTTTTAGTAGTTAATCTGAGTTATTAGTATTGTTGCTTTTAATTTGAGTTGAAAGAACGAGAAAGGTGTTGGTTTTCTTTCTCAAGCAATTCACCTCCTCTTGCCGGCTTCATTGCGCCAACATGTGCCTTCCAAGCACATGAAGGGGCCTTGGATATGGGATAGAAGGTGCCTTCCATGCACTTGAAGACACCTTCGGAGGGATAAAGTTCACAGAATGCGAGAGTTATCGTCTCCACAGATTCGGGGATAAGGATCCGAGCTGGAGGCGCCTTCAAGGAGGTTGAAGGTGCCTTCAACATCCTATAAAAGTCTGGTTCAAGCATAGGGCTGAATAGAACTCATTCTCCCAATCCTTCACTTGTGCACTACTTCAAGGACGATCCTACGACTCTGCAATGCGACTCCAACGACCGAAAGCGTGACTTTTCGGATCCTTAGTTGTCGGTATATTTTACTTAATACAAAGTTGTAATATTCGAATTGATAGTGAATTGTCCAACGAAAGCGATCAACTATCGTGGGCCTTGGAGTAGGAGTCGTCAAAAGCTCCCAATTAAGTAAAACCAACACGTGCTAGCAATTGTTTTACTTATGCTATTTTGCTTACTATTTCTGCTACATTTATTCTGTGTTTTCTGAAAGTATGAAAAAACTACGAGTGCTATTCACCCCCCCTAGCACGTCTCGATCATATATATTACACTTGTCCTTGGTTCATTATTGTACTTGATTCCCTCTTCTGGTAGTTTTGGAAGAGGTTTTTAGTGGATTGCACATCGATACTATCCGAGAGATGGTGGGTCTTGGAATAGGAGTCACCAAAGGCTCCGAACCAAGTAACTCCTCATGTACTTGTGTTTTTCAATTTCTACTTTATTTTATTTCAATGCGTACTCGTGTTTAAAAATAAAAAAGATAGATTTTTAAAATCACGTGATTCACCCCCCTCAAGTGCATAACGATCCTACAAGTAGTATTAGAGCTCTGTTAGTGATGTGCATAGATTATATATATTAGTTCTACCTATTTAACATACATATTTTTGTATTCATTGCTTATGATCTATGCTTTTGCACCCTTTATCATGTTAATTGTCATAATTATTATTTTACATCCAGAGATCTTCTCGGTGTCTATTTTCATTTTCAAGAGTAGTTTGAAGTGGAAAAGGATTCAAAAGAAGATCATTTGAAGAAGACTTTGACCTAGCCATGTCTCACCTGTGGTAAGGAAGGCAAAAGGATTGGACTTGAGAAACTTCTAGAGTCAAATTGGACCTAGCCATGCCTTGAGGCATGGCCAGGAGAAGCTCCAGAAGAAAGGTCGTGCCTAAAGGCACAACCAAGGAACCAGAGAAGACACTGGTCGTGCCAAATGACATAGCTAGGAAGGAGAATCAGCACAAGAAGAGGAGTGGTCGTGCCAAATGGCATAGCCAGGAAGGAGAATCAGCACAAGAAGAGGAATGATCGTGCCAAATAGCACGACTAGGAGTTAACTCATGCAGATTTCCAGAGTAACATTGGCTTGAGCCATGCCATGAGGCACGACTATGCTTCTAAAAATTAGAAAAGTGCATGTTTGAAGATCAAGCCATGCCAAATGGCATAGCCTAGACGGCTAAAACAGAGCAGTCTCTACTCTGGCCATGCCAATTGGCACAACCAAGAAGCCAAAGATAACTCTAGCCATGCCAAATGGCATAGCCAGATAGCCAGAGAGTGGCCTGGCCCATGCCAAATGGCATGGGACATGCCCTTAGGCATGGCTATCCCATGCCCTCACCTCTATATAAGGGGCACTTCATCCCCTTTGTAGAGAGAGGAAAATTCCAAGGCAGAAGGAGACCCCCTAGGTCGAATCTTTGCACCAAGAGTCGTCATCTAGATGATCCGAGGTTGTTCTACTATTCCATCCTAATCGATACTCCAAGATCTGCATCCAAGCGCTTCACTCAACATCAAAGGATAAGCTTCTTCTCTCATTCCTTTGGGGTTTCAAAGTTTCTATCATTTTGAGTTTTTGTATTATATTTCTTCTAGTTATGGAGTAGATCTGTATTATTCTAGGATGTAGGAAGTAATTGTATTTCATTGTTTAATGAATCTTTTATGGCACTTGTTCTATTTGATGAAATGCTTGCAAGAAGGCTTTCTCTATGGACCTGAATTTATCTATCTAGATTACATTTTTGTATGCGTAGATCTAATTTCTGTACTAGATACATTACTGTGTATCTAGATCTAAGCGTGAATCTTAAGTTTCATTGAATTGATACATAGATTGTTACCTCTTTTGAGTGTATGTTCTGATATAGCTCGGCATGACTTTAAGATGCTTGTTTAATGTTGAGTATCTAAGTAACTATCCTTCTATATGGAGCATAACCTTCTAAGAGAGAATAATTCTATGTATGGATGAGTCTTTCACTTAACCTAATGGGCTTTCTTTAATCATATAGTGACCTACGTAATTTAGAGACGTAAACCCGGGGTCGACCTTGTGACAGGAGGTACTCTACTGGAAATTAGGACTCTCTAAGTTACTTCTTCACTTGAACTAGATGTTTTTCACTACGCTTTCGCATGTTTAGCACCCTAGTTCCTTACAGCTTGTGCTCGGTCTTCTAGTGGTAGAGGTGTTCGATAAGGTTGTGGTTAGAAAGGGAAGAGGTGTTAGAAAGCTCTGGTTGGAGCTTGTTGCCCAGCTTCTCATTGATTTCTCCTAGACGATCTATTTGGCCATCGATAAGGGCAACAATTCGGTGATAGAGAGCAATGATTATTGCTCTGATAGTTCACCAGGTTCTAACAATCCTTCGTATCATGGTTAACAGATTGGTGATATGTGCACTATCGCAATGGAGCTTCCCGAGGGAGCTCGGGATATCTTTCCCGCTCGATCTCGACATGTTGCACTGTCTAAGGTCGCGGTTCCAGAATTCGAGGTTGAGGACCTGCTCGAGGCCCCCTAGGCGGAGGAGCGAGTAAGGTTCGGTGCTCGAGCATCAAAGCTAGAGCTGGTGCAGTGGTGTCTTTCCTCCAAGTGGCCAACACCTCCTCCACATTGATGAATTAAGTTGCTCGGTCCAACAAGTGATCAAAGTTTCTTGGAAGTCTTCTGACCAAAGAGATGAAGAAGTCATTATTGCTGAACCCTTCAGAAAAGGACCTTACCAAAATCTCAGTAGTGGTTATAGGGACATATATAGCCACTTGATTGAATTTTTTAATATAAGCTCTAAGTGACTCCTTTGTGTTGGTGCAGCGGAGGCCGGCAAGAGGGGGGTGAATTGCTGAAAACAAAAATTAAACTATACCCTCCTCGTACTTTCAACTCAATTAGTGCAATAGTGATAAATTAATAAAGAATAAAAACTAAATAAAGAAATACAGAGAAGATCAGGATTTTAACCTGGTTACAACCAAGAAGGTTGTTAATCCAGGGCAGTAGAAAAAGTGCAGTAGAAAAATTCTCCTTCTCTGAAAGCGGAGAAGCCTTTTACACTTTGGAAGCTCAGAACTATTGCAAGGAAACACTACACAGTTGATTGCTTGAGTTGTTATTCAATTCCTAGCTCCAGGAGCCTTTATATAGGCCCTGAAAATCTTATCCCGAGAGTCCAAGGCGCCTCCAACAGGGTTTAAGGCGCCTCCAACTCAATCTGCGGATAAAACTTTATCCGCATACTGGTCAATCGGTCTTAAGGCGCCTTAAATCATTCTTAAACACTTAATGTGTTTAAGGCGCTTCAATGTGTTTAAGCTTTGCAATGTTTATCACTTTTCGATGAACTTCTCTTTTTGACTCCTTTCTTCTTCACTTTGTCTCCAAGCTCCGTTTGTTTGGGTGATTTCCCAACCGAAATAGGGCTCACCCGAACCCAATTTCTTCCTCGAGCAGCCTTCCATCCCGCTTACGCCCCTCGACGCCGCGCACGCCTCTTCACGCCCATCCGCGGCCTTCACGCCGAGTACTCTTCTCCAGCCTCTCGCCCTTGCGACGCACCGGCCCGTCGGCTCTCCGCCCGTCTCCTCCCTGCCCGCTTGTCTTCGCTTCTCGACGTTCCCTAAGCTCCTGCACACTCAGACACAGGGATCAAATATAGCAGGACCTAACCAACTTGGTTGATCACATCAAAACTACCACGGGGTCCAACAATCTCCCTCTTTTTGATGTGCATCAATCCAAGTTCAAGTTAGGGTTAAAAATAGACATAAACAGTAATTTTAAAGAAAAATTACTAAACTAACAAGTTAACAATAATTTTTGCAATTAGTAAAATTGCAACACTTTTTATAAAAAAATTTTAAGTTTTCTCTAACTCCCCCCTAAACTTGTACTTTTCTCTCCCCCTTTGATCATAGCAAAAAATGGGGTCTTAAAAATCTTCAAGTAAGATTAAAGTTTTTAAAAATTTTCTAAGTTAAAAATGAATTTTTGAAAAAATTTCTAAGTAAAAAAAATCCTAAGTAAATGTTCAAATGTTCCAAAAAAAATTTCTAAGTCAAGTGAATGAACTATTAGAATTTTCCAGAAGAAAATTTCTAATTCAAAAAAAAATTTCTAAGGAATTTTTGTTTATTTTAACAAATATTTGATAAAATTTCAAAGCATTATTTAATTCTTGTTTAATGCTTTTTCAGAAAGTTAATTAAACATTTTCTTTCAATATTTTAGCTTCCAGGTCGTGGCGAGGCACTAGGCCTTCTTGGTTATTGGAGCAACAACCACTTCCTTAGACAAAGCTTCCATAAAGAATTTCAATGTTTAATTTTCTCACTGTAAGCTTTTAATTTTTTAAAAAATTAATTAAGCACAGATTTTGGAACTCAATAGAGGTTCCTTCCTACAGGATTATTCAAAAATCTAGGGGGTACATAGTTTCTTGGTATTTTTCTAAGTTGACCTTGATGCTTCCTTATATACCAATTTAATTTACCATAAATTCTTAATTTTGAATTTGGAAATTGATTTAAGCATGCATCAGATTTCAGTTTTTCAATTTCTAATTTCAAATTTTCATTTTCTGATTTTAGATGATCATACATTTCTAACGGGCATGCTCTTACTAGGTTCAACTTTAGTTCAACATTCTCTTTTTCTAATTGATCTAACTCTTTAGAAAGAGACTTGATAAATTTAAAAGATTGAGTTGGGGTTAGATTGCGTACCTTACTTACCTGGTCTGGTGACGCTCCCCCTTCACTGCTGCTTTCTTCTTCCGATGTTCCTCCCCCTTCATCGATGCTCATCTCTGAGCTTGAGTCTTCTTCCGGTTGATGGTTCGCCAATAGCGCTAACCCTGAGAATTCTTCGATGTCCGACTCAGAGGTTGACGAATCTGACCAAGTAGCCTTCAGATTCTTGTACTTGGAGGGTTTTGGTTTCTTGTATTTTGGCTTTTCCTTTTCTTTCTCCTCTTTCTTCAATTTTGGGCAGTCCTCCTTAATGTGCCTTTCTTCGTTGCAGTTGTAGCAACGAACCGTCCTCTTCTTTCGATGATGCCTCTGTGATTTAAATTTATTAGAACTGAAAAACTTATTGAAGCGTCTTACAAGTAGTGCCGCTTCGGATTCGTCGACTAAGGCTTCATCTTTGCCTTTAAGGCAATGTTCTGACTTGTCTTCTCTGCTCCGTTGGGTTCTGAAACTCGAGATTCGTGAAGTTCAAAAGTCGAAAATAATTGTTCTAACGTACTTACCTCGAGGTCCTTAGAGATGTAGTATGCATCTACTAAGGAGGCCCACTCTGGAGTTCTTGGGAAGGCATTGAGTGCGTATCGGATAGAATCCTGTTTTTTGATTCTCGCTTGGAGTTGCGCTACCTTCTCGCCTTGGTTCATCCGGAGGTTCGTTAACTGGTTCCGGAGGATGTCGCGCCGCGAGCTTCGCTCGGAAGTACCTTCGTGAAGCTCCAGGAATTTCTCCCAGAGATCTTTCGCTGAGTCGTAGCTTCCGATCCGATTTACCTCCTGCGGCGACAGCACACTGAGCAGGTGGAACTCTGCCTTTCCGTTGGCGACGAAATCGGCTTGCTCCTTCTTGCTCCATGTGTTTTCTTCTTTGTCTTTCGGCGCTGCAAAATCATATTTCATTGTAATAAGAATATCAAAATCGGTTTTAAAAAATACCTCCATTTTGCGCTTCCAGGTGGCGAAGTCTCCGTCGAACTTCGGGGGATGGATGTTCGCTTCGGCCATCGTCTTGATCGTAGTACTTCAGTTGGCGGTTAGTCCTTCTGAGGCGATCAGGCTCTGATATCACTTGTTGGTGCAGCGGAGGCCGGCAAGAGGGGGGTGAATTGCTTAAAATAAAAATTAAACTATACCCTCCTCGTACTTTCAACTCAATTAGTGCAATAGTGATAAATTAATAAAGCAATAAAAACTAAATAAAGAAATACAGAGAATATTAGGATTTTAACCTGGTTACAACCAAGAAGGATGTTAATCGAAGAAAAGTTAAAGAAAAATTCTCCTTCTCACGGAGATTACACTTTGGAAGCTCGGAACTATTGCAAGGAAACACTAGCTTGATTGCTTGAGTTGTTATTCAATTCCTAGCTCCAGAGCCTTTATATAGGCCCCAAAATCTTATCCAGAGTCCAAGGCGCCTCCAGGTTTAAGGCGCCCAACTCAATCTGGATAAAACTTTATCCGCAGAACGGCCAATCAAGCGTTCAAGGCGCCTTAAATCCATTCAAGGCGCCTTCAATGTGTTTAAGGCGCCTTCAATGTGTTTAAGGCGCCTTCAAGGTTCCTGCTACAGTAACTTCCAGCCTCTTTTGACTCTTTTTCTTCTTCACTTTGTCTTCCGAAGCTCCGTTTGTTTGGGTGATTTCGACCAACCGAAATAGGGCTCACCCGAACCTAATTTCTAGCCTTCCATCCCGGCTTAACGTCCCTCGAACGCCGCGCATGCTCTTCACGCCCACCGGAGTACTCTTCCGCAGCTCTCTCGTCCTTCGAACCCCGTGCCGTCCTTCTCGCTAGCTGCGTCTTCCGCTCGACTTCCTGTGTTCCTAAGCTCCTGCACACTCAGACACAGAGATCAAATACAGTAGGACCTAACCAACTTGGTTGATCACATCAAAACTACCACGGGGTCCAACACTTTGGCCCTTGTTTGAGTGAAAAAAGGCTTAGGGGAGTCTTCTGGTACATCTGCTATTGACAAAATGATGGAGGAAAATCTTGTGAAAATCCATAAAGCTGTGAATGGATTCGGCCGGTAGTCGCTTAAACCACCTTTGCGTCGAGCCACCGAGTGTGGTGAGGAACACCGGGCACTTTACCCTGTCGATAAATTGATGAAGAAGGGCAGCGTGCTCGAATTTAAGGAGATGATCCTCAGGTTCAATTGACCCTAAATATTCACCTATCGCTAAATTTTGATAATGCTTTGGCAACTTGTCTTGCAGCACCTTCGGAGAGAATCGGGTGCTAATTTCCTTGGGGGAGCTGCATCTTGCTGGAGCCTTTCCCCTACATCTTTCTCGGACGGGCGCTTCTCCAGAGGATTCTTGATGCAATCTCTCTTGGCCCAAATGCTCGGGCGGTGTGCAGAAGAGTGCACGATGGTGTGAAAACGGCGAGTGGGATGCCCGTGGTGGAGGAACTAGGCCTTCCTCCCCAACTCCTCTCTCCCTTTGATGGCATGTTGTTGATACGATAGGATTGGGTGGTGGCAAGGTATCACGGGTAGCCACTTGTTGTTGTTGTTGTTGTTGTTGTTATTGTAATAATTTTTACACTCGGGCATTGATGAGAAAATCTAAATCTTCTAGCGTTAAGGTAAAGGTGGTGAGTCTTCCAGTTTCCTCCATCTTTGATTTTCATATTTAGGAGAATCTTCCCACAGACGGTGCCAAATTTGATCCTGTCTGAAAACAGAAGAGATGGCGCGCTGGGCACGGTGGACTGGTGATTGACTGGTAGGAGACCTTTTTCTCTAAGAAGAAACTTTTCCTCTATCCTGCGCACAAAGAGACGAGACAACCAAACATCAGCGCCTAGAAACCAGGGGAGAGTCCCTGACGAAGGCCCTCCGACACTTAAGTCAGTACCAATCTGAACGGGTGGATGACAAACTGTAAGAACGTGTGCGTGAGAGTAAGGTTGCAAATGTTTAGAGAACGTACATTCACCACGGAGAGGACTCCCCTTTATATACCTCCTCACCTAACCTCCGCAGTCGTGAGGTGGCAAAATATGTCAGAGTTTGTTAGGTAAAGGGAATTATACCACCGCGGTAATATGTAATGATTATCCGAGGAATCTTCCCTTTACCCACATGTTTACCTCTTTTATCGTTTGTGGCTTCTATTATTACTAAGGTTGTTGAAGGAATATGTAGTTATAATTGGTCTGTCGATGGGAGACACGATGGTCCCTGAGGAAGTTTCCAAAAGAATATTCTCCGACACATTGTTGTTATTCTGGAAGGCTGTTAAGAAGTTGTCTGCTGAGTATGTCTCGACCAATCCTTAAGGTCGACCATCCTTATTGAGCTGCTCAGTCACATTCTGTATAGTTTGTTCTACCGCATATTATATTGCATGTATCTTGGTCGACCTGTAAGGTCGCTTGCCTTTATATTTGTCTCGACATTAAGGCGTTCAGTTATATTATGCACATTAGTGAGTCCTTCACTTGGAGAATACTAATATAATGTCTTAGTCATATCAGAGATCTATTTTTAAAATAATTAGGATGCCTTGTGTCCCCTAGAAGTCCATCCTGGTAGTAATATAGAGATAAGTGCTTCAAACCCAGACGACCCTTTTCCCGAGCGGGCCCACATAAAGAGGTTTGTGAGCCTCGAGGAGGCCGACCCATACTCTAACCAAACCTATAGCTGGTCGATTGAGAGATGGGCAGGACCTATCGGTCATCCTATAAGACTAGCCACCCACAACTCAGTCGGTTATTAAATGACTGGACAGGTTATCTTTTAGGTAGAGTATAAGACCTTGTATATTCAACTGGCACTTAAGTCGGTCAGCCACTGATTGCCTGACCTATAATCTAGCCCATCTGGACCTGAAAGCCTTAAGTTGGGTAACTGAGGAAGCCGAATGGGAGACGTTCTCCTCCATTGACTTTGACCGTCAAGTCACCCTAACCTTAATCGCCACGTCCTCTCCTAGGTCCACTTGTTATATCCCGTATCAGTTGGTAATTATAATTATTTTATTAGCCAAATTTATTTTGGTTAGTAATTTTAAATGTTTACCAGCCAAATTCAATTTGGATGAAAAATTTTCATTGGTAAACTTAATTTTTCTATAGTGAAAATTGTATTGACAGGATACATCCTTACCCTCAAGATAAATATTTAAGGGTTTTTCTGACAATAATTTTTTCCGCGCTAAGACTCTTCTTCATCGAAGTTAAATTGATCAATAAAAAATTTAAAATAACAATTAAAATGTATATAATAGTATTATAATAATTTACCACTCATTGTCAAATTTAACTAGTATTTTTAACATTTTATGGATGAAATTTAATTAAATAGTTTTAATAATATTTTATATAAAAATTTATTTTAAAAAAAATAAAAAATATATATTAAGGCCCCCCAAAAAAAAGAGCCTCAAGGGTTGTTGAGACGGCTATTGTAAGCATACTACTAGTCTGATAACATATCTCTTTACGTTGAGATAAATTTTAATTTTAAATTTTAAAATTTAAAAAAAATGTTTTTCCATCATTGAATAATCATTAATATTTTTTAAATCTATAATAGGATAAAATAGAAGGTCATGATCGAGGTCTTAGTATTAGACAATTTGAAACCCTTTAGGTTTGGTACTAGAAATGTTGAATCATTTTGAGTTAATAAGTACAAACCTTAACCCATTTTGTATCTATGCCCTTAGGATATTCAATAAACTCCACCTGCATGAGTTAGTGTCCTCTTTGTGCCCAAAACCACTACCAAAGTTAAAAAATTCATGGTTAATCTTGAGATACAAAAGTTGCGACACTTCTTGTTTGCCTAGAAACGAAGTTTAATGCTCTCCACCATGGTCTTCTAGAATTGTAACTGCATTTTAAGGTTAAAACGAGCTCAATGATAATTTTTTCAATCCTTAGGCTTTAGTCAAAAGAGTCTTGTTGTAGGTCATATTTTTTAAAAAGAAAATCTCTTTGATATTTATTTTGGAAAAAGATAATGTAGTAGTGGGGAAAATATTTTAAAAATATAATTAAAGTAATATATTATTTCTTCTCTAACAAGTGTATAATTTGGATGCAAGGCAGTAAATCTTAAATTTATTCTACCAAGTGGGTGCTTATTCAGTATTGTCAAAATCAGAAGGTAAGGGATTGTATTAATGTAGTATATGAATAGTATATTGGGTCTATGTAAACATATCTACAAAACAATAAAAAAATATTTAATTTTAAAAATCATTTTATAAGATTTTAAACTAATTAATTTTAAATGATTAAGTTAATGATATAAAAATTTATTAAAGGTATTTAAAATTAATCTATATTGTAAATAAGTTATTTTTTATCATTCATTTATATATATTAGATCCTATTGTATTGTCTCGATTTGAATTTTATATAAATCAATCACATTTTTAGTTAGATTGAGTTGTTCTCCAAGGTAAAAAGACATCAGCTCAAAGCCTAACAATTTGCTATATTACAGGTGAAATAGTCGAAGATATTGCCCAACTTCTATGGCGTTGGGTTTCACGTCATGTCCCTTGTTCGCGATAAAAGAACTCTTTCTTACAAAAACGCTAGTGATGTCAAGGTCAAGCGCTCAATTAGTCTCATCTCCTTCATCTTTAGAACAAACTGAAAATGTTAACGAAGAGAAATCAAAGGAAAGAGAAATTAATATGGATGTTTTGATTGTCTTTAATCCCTAAGGCTTCCTTGCAAGCTCCTTGAAAGAGGGACGACATTCTTTGTGGAGGCATCAAGCTTACACTATGAACAACAAACTAAAACGTCTTGACAAATTGGTGATGACTGTTGCAATGCCGATGCCTGTCGTCCCACACAAATGCAACAAAAGAGCGAAAATGAAGTCGAATGTTACTTATGTCTACACGAGTGGTTAAGAAAGTGAGGGATAGTAGTGATGTTTTTGAGAAAATTCACTTTTTCTGTCATTTAATTTTTCCACATAAATAGAGTGATGGAGCACATAATATACTCACAATTCATCCGAATTATATCCGTCGATTCTCTAGCATTTATCTTCCACTTTACCATCTTCCCAAGTGAATAAGCCTTAATACACTGAAAAAGACAGTAACAACATTTCCACTAGTTCATAAATACAAAAAATTTACCGACATAACTTGTCTTCCCAAACGACTAATCAATAACTAGTCCGGACATTTTGTGAAAATAGGGTTGTTACCTAATAAGAACACCACTTTCTTATCAAATATTACTGCAACTAAAATATCCAAGATGAACGGGGACCCAATATGATGAAGAGGTCTTCAAGGAGATAAATTACAACTCAAGACAACTACAAATTTGAATGTGGCATCCTAAATAGGAAGCTACTCAACCCTTGATCTATGCACCGTGAAATAGGAAAAATATACCCGAATTACATTTTTCCCGTTGGATTGTTGCTAAAGGTGATTAATCAATCAAGAAAGAAATATAAAGGTTTTTGAGTCAAGAAAGGGATCAGCAAAGTTGTGACTATAAGACAAGGGAATTGAAAAGGAAGCATTATCAAGACCACCTGGGAAGACGACATTCATGTCAATGATGTCTTTATTTGCTTCTACCGTATTTTCATTTTCTTTTTCTGCCTTCAAAAATAAGCTACAACATGAATATGTACACAGAAGAAAATTTTGGAAAAACTACAACCGAAATGAGTAACATTTATAGTTATGCTGAAGAAGGTTGATCTGGAGAAGAATGAGAACCTCTACGTGGGCACGTGCCCTTGAGAAAAAACTCCTTCCATTCTTTAATCACTTGACGATCGACTATAAGCTGGCCATATGATTTATCTCCCTTCACACAAGAGAACGGACTATGAGAAACATCTCGGATAAACGTAATTATCTTTTACTACAATATTTTTGACATACCATTCACCTTCTGAAACTCCTATTCTAGGGTTTCTTTTGTGCCATTAGGTAGATGCAGAGCCCGCAGAGAACTGAACTCAAGTCGGTCAGCAGGCTAACCATTTACAATTCCTGGATCATATGGGCACATGAATACAACAGGAGCCATTAGTTGGTCAGTTGGAAGAACACCATTCAAACTGGAAGCAAATTGCAGGTACATGCCATGGCATTTTCTAGGTTATTCGGTGAATTTGTAGATGCAAATGGGTGGTCATGATCTCTGTGGATGAGAGGCTCAAGCTTGTATGACTCCCATCTTTTTATCCTCATGACTTTTTGGCTGCAGGAAGGCGGTCAGGCCGACTGCTTGCTCTATCAGATTGGTTGCGGCTGTGATGGCGATCAAAAGCTCTTGGTCTGTCCCCAGGATCATTATGGTCATAGTTCCAGCTCCCACGATTCCTCAAATTAGTTTGTCGATCTCTATAAGAAACCTTCTGTGCAAAGATAAGAAAAGATTTTACTATCAATGGGTTCAAGATGTCATATAATACAAGTACAGATCACAGCTTTATTTATTTATCAAACTTCCCTTGTCCCTTTTAGGAAGAAAGCACATATATTTGTATATTCATAAGTATAGGTTGTATACAATGATAAACAATGTTTAATGCCTTCAGTTAGATCCCACTCCCATATCAAAGAGGATGGAAGCTGGGCCCAACACAATATAACTTTGAGGAGACAAACTTGGGAAGAATATAGTTTAATCAATCATAGCCGATATGATTGTTTCTTTACAAATAAAACCTAACTTTCAGAGAGCATTATACTTGGGAATAGCCGAAAAATCAACCATTGCCAACAAAACACAAGAAAATGCAAGGGAGTGTATGAAAGGTATTAAAAGTCAAGTGTGCATGGCCTTGTGGTGCAAAGAGCAAGCATGATGGCCCAGGTATGATGCATCAAAGCTTGCATGCAAATGAAAATGCATTACAACGGCTAAAGGTAGATATGGAACAGGATGCATATAGAAAGGATAATCACTATATAAAGTAAATCAGATCTAATACATTGCTCTTTAGATTGAAGCTTCAGAAAACTTCCAAATTACAAAGTTGTAGATAGCTAACTGAAAACATCATATCGAGTTAATGGGCAAAAGTCAGTCCAGCATTAAGCCCCATTACTTGTGACTAGGTAAAGGAAACAAAGTGAAGAAACTTTGGAATTCATAAGAAAAAGAAGCTTCTTATGAATTTACAAACTTATTCTTCATTTAGGCAAGTTAGAAGCTTCTTTTAGCATTAGAAGGGCTCACAAGTAACCATTAGAAGTTAGTAGTAAAGAGCAAACACTAATAAAATGTCCATAGGTACAGAATATTCTTGTGCTTTATAATTCTTAGGGATAACAATAATAAAGTCATGCTTTATGATCATTAGATGCACAATCTAAACAAAAAATTAACTGTTATCAAAACAAACAGGATAAAGAACTACAGGGCATAGAACAACTCAATGAAACATCTATTATCATCTCAGGACAAATATAAAGTTTTCTAGCAAGCTTACAGATTTTCTTATAATATCAAAATGTTGTGAAAATCTTACAGGATTGGGAAGGTAAGTTCCAGTACCAGCACGATGTTTTGGTGCTTCATCTACATTATGTTGGAAGGCAACAAAGGTCCCACCGGGACCAGACTGGAGTGGCATAACAGGCATCAAACGAGAACTGTATCCCATAGGTTGTGCATAGTTCAGATTAGCAGTGAGAGATCTGCCAGGACCATCACATGGATAATGACTGGGAAGATAGATTTGTGACCCTACAAAAGGTGGCGATGAGTAGAATAAAGTTCCATTATAAGGGTTTTGGCAGAACCGTCCATATACTAGATTTTGCTGATGGCCATTGAGGTCACTGTTTAGAATGTCAGAAGCAGATTCCTTGGAGAACTCAGAAGCAGAATTCCTTGAGACAGTTGGGCTCACTATAGCCTTAGATTGCTCAAGGTTCTCCAATAAATCAATGTGGTGTTCAGGACTTGCTTGAAACTGATCTGACTCCTCCTCCCTATCCAATTGCCCTGCATATCCATCTGGTTTTCCAGAGTTGGACGTGAAATTACCAAAGGGAAATACTAAGTATGGAACTGGTGGACCGGTAGCAACAAATGTAGGGATAAACTTGCAATAATCTGTAACCCTCTGCTCGGAAGTGCCAACAAGAACTGGTGCAAAAGGGGTCAATGAATCTGATTGATTTTGCTCAGATTCATGACCCAGTAGATGCTGGCTTCTCAAAACTGATGCAACCAAAGATGCTGATTCTGTGACTCTTTCAGGCATATCATTTCCTGCAGTTGAGGATATCCAATCTGGAACATCATTATTTACCTTGACCAAGCCATTGTCAGAGGAACCCTCAAATTGCAATCTACCGTTGTCTTTTCCATGAGGGGATGGTGAAACTGATGAACTTGATCTTCTACCCCATTTCTCCCTGGCAGACTCTGAGGTTGCAGATGGCTTGTCTCTATGATTTTCTAATACAGATTTACCTCTAGAAGAATGTGCCAGCGCCAGAGGGAAAAGCTTAGGATTTGCAGTCCAGGAATTAGATTGAATATCATCACCTTTAGTTGTTTTGGGTTGAAATGAGGCATTAGTATCTTCTCTAATCAAACTTCTATCTTCTCTGCCTACCCTATCATATTCCCGTGACAAACCAGATTTGATGCCTCTACCTGTGGGACTCGTGGTCAAACAATAATTGATGTCTCTTGCTGTGGGACTTAAGGTCAAACTGCCTTTTAATTTCTGTTGATTTTTGTCAAGAGAAACATCGTGACCAGGATTAGACCCTCTGGAGAGTACAGCTTCGTCTTCCTTCAAGTGGTTGTGACCAACTTCATCTGCCTTGAGCTCCACTACTGCAGAACCATCATTAGAAGAATCAATAATGGCATCTGCATTTGAACTAAATGTTGCAACATTGATGTAATGATAAAGGGGGAAGGAAGTAAGACTTTGATTAAATTGCATAGACGACATCCAGGGAGCCCCAATAGGAGGCAAATTTGAAGGCAGAACTCCATCCAAATTTCTCTTAGCATAACCCATTGAAGTTGGAACAGGCGAAAATGTTAGTGGCAAACTATATGCAGCTATAGGCATTTGATATGTAACCTGTCCATTAAAACTATGAATATCAGAAGATCCCATCATGTTCACCAAGTCTTGTTCTTCCTGCTGCATTTCCAAGGTCTCTGATACAGAAGCAAGTTCATCCCCCATGTTAGAAAATCTACAATAACCCTGATGGCTATTTGAAACATTATTTGTGTCAAAAGCCATATCAAAGTTTTTGTGTGATGCAATCTGCCACTTTGATGTATAATCATCAAAAGACTTGGAATTATGACTGCTTGTCATTTCAGATCCCATGTTTTTCCTACTGATACCAGAATCAAACTTTACTTGGCTTTGTACTTTCAGTGTTTCCATTGCTCTACTATGCCTTGCTCGAGATAAATCCAAACATGTTTCTGTCAGGTTAGGACTAGATCTAGTCCTCACAAAATGAAGTTTACCCTGCTCTTTCCATGGATTGACAGAGTAATTATATTTCAAAGTTTTCTGGGTTTTGCTACTTTGAACAAATCCTGTGGAGCCATGGCTTCTTCCCAGTTGATCAATACATCCTGAATTGATCTGTTTTATGCGACTCGTCTGACACTCATCATGAGCAACTACAGATAAAGTGTTAGCCTTATACATTTCCTGATTACAAATCATTTCATTAACTGAATTAAGAGAACTTTGGCTAGTTTCAGGGAAATGCTCCTCAACAACTCGCAATATTCCATTCTCAAATTTCTTTCGGACACTTGTACTGGTGTTTAGGTTTTTTGAATCAATTGGAAGAGTTTTCAGTTGTTGAAAAGGTTGTAAATTCAAGCTATGAACATCAGGACGATTACCAGTACCATGTCTTATCAATGCGTTAGTAAAAAACTCATTTAATTCCATAATTATAGCATCTTTTGGGCAGTCAAGTAACCTCGCTAATCTTTTGGCTCCAAATGCAAAAGCGCTACGTATTCTGGTGAAATTGCCTGACAAAAATGTTCAATATTTATTTCCAGAAAATGTAGAATGTCATGCTTCATGCAGCATGCAAGAGAAGAACTGATGAAAATGGACTAATTGAATTTACGAATTTCTAAACTAAAACTCAACTTCAGTGTATAATATAACATGTTGCAGACATTGCAACTAGGAGACATGACGAAATATACACAGTTTAATCATTTAATAAAAGGTAAACATGCATGAATTAAATTACGTATGCATCTATTCATTCTTTTATCAAGCTGATTTAGCATGTGGAAGCAGGTGACAACAAAAACACATAAAAATTAAAATTCGCAACTAACTGCAAACATTTACAGCATAAAAAGTTCTAATTACACAGAAAAATAATATGTAAAACCAACAAGTACCTGAATGGCTCACTTCCAGCATGAAATTCAACAGATTTTGATACATTAATGATATGCTGCTAGTTATGTCAATCTAGTTTCCATTTATAGCTAGAAGGCAAAATCATGTATACCATCTAAATTCCAGATTGTCCATCTTCAATCACACGAGATCACCTAAACAAATATTTTATTACATATGAGAATAGTACGAATCATGGTTTACAGTAACCATACCTAGTGTTCCGTGGAGGAGTTTTAGTAACAAGTTTTGGTGTCTAACTAGATGGTACAATTTCAATATAATGTCATGTTGTCACTTTGCACAATCTCAAGTGCCAAGATCAACTCAAATGAGTGTTCCATTTAGATCGTTTACATCAAATGCAAGCTTATAGCAATAATAAAATCAATGGAATTAAAATTTTAAAGTAATAAGTCCCAAGAATACAGGAGGCATCTTGACTAATGATTATACTTAAACCAAACTGCAAAATTAGGGTCATGCATCAAATAAAACATAGGTTATTGAAATATCCTACTAAGACTAATCTCATAATTTATAAAATGCATATTAATAATGGTCCTAAGAGATTTAGTATTGGAATTTATCTCTTAGTCCACATCTGTAAGTAGAATAGGCTAACACAACTAATTTAAAACAAATACAGATACTATGTTTTTCAGACTTTAGCATTACTTTCTTTGCTACTGCTAATCTCTAATTGAAAAATTCCCCCACACACACAAAAAAAAAAGGAAAGTTTAAGGCTATATACAGAAAGTAAAGGTCCCTTTTTTGTTGATTACTTTAATAAATTGCAGATCTAGTGCTTATTCGAGGTTGTAAGTGGCAACCAAGTGGTTTTCGAGAAGCAACAAAATAAGATGAATTTTATAAAGAATATATGGACAAATGGGGGTGATTTGGTCCTTTCGTTCCTTCTTATATATTTTTTTTCTCTTTTTCTTCTCATTACTGACATTTAGACTTCCTCCCCACCCTTCTCCTTCTCTGCTTTCTTTTCCCATCTCTCACTCCCTTATATCATCTAAAGCACGACCAAACTACACTGATTGTTATTTGAAATGGAACAAACTGATATCATCAGTGAGGATCAGCTAAGAAATAGAAGCACTCCTACCTTTGCTCACACTGCGTCCAAGATTGTTGTTTGTCCTTAAAGGATCAATAACATTAAAATGCTTCGAAACAAAAGGTTGGCTGTGATTTTCTTGTCCACCAGGCATGACAGAATATTCTGCAGTGGATTTGTCAATAAAGTCTTTGGTAAACAACAATTTGCCATCATCTTTTCGAGGAGGCTCCGCTGCATGACAGTTGATGAGTATGATGATAACTTGAGTATTATTAGTTCAGTAAAAAAAACTTAAATTTACCAGAAATATCTGGAAGGAAACGGATAGGTACCGGTCCCCTAAGACTAATACAGTAGTTGTCCCAATCAAAGTTACTAAAGAATTCCAGAAACCGATACAAGACCTGTATTGTAAAAATTTGGAAGAACATCACGCAAAGCCAAGTACTGTGAGAAATAAAAGATCAATGCCACAAAGTTTAGTTACCTCAAGTGGACCAAGAAATGAATTATTGAAGACATGAAATACATAAAGCACCAGTGTCTCCAATGCATATGTTGATATAAGACCATGATGAGCACCCAATATTCGACTTTCATAATAACACCATGCTTTGATTAATATAATGCTCCGTTTGAATAGATGATTTCGATCTATTACTTTGTCCATCTATGAAATATCCAGAGGTTATAAGAGTGTAAAGATGCATGGGGACAAATGGGAACAACATCAATTTCAAAGACACCACATACTACTAACCTCTTCCAGAAAACAGAGTGTGCATAGACCACCAACTTGATTAAAAGAGATATCAACGACAATATTTTCAACGAGACACTTTATAAGCTTTACCTGCACAGAAGAAAACAGCACCATAAAACTGATAAATGAAAGACAATGCTGGTAACAGAAGTACAAAACCAAACAGATTCATCTTAAATTCTAATTGATGGTCATAAATGCACATCAAATCAGCATTTACGTCACAAAAAATTCAAGAACAATTTAATCAAACTAGTTACTCAAAACAACTAATGCAAATTTTAAAAGTAAATGCAAGGTGAAAATATTAGCAGTTATTAAACTCCAAGTAATTATCTTGGCCATGGTTATATTCCATTACATTATGATTCATATCATTGTTACTAATCCTATTATTGATGCATTCATGCATCCATGTAGACCCAAACATAGGCAGATAAAAGCTGGTGAAGGTCCCTCTAGGATTTCCTATGGGGAAAGAGTCCTAGTGACCAGCCTCACTCATTCAAAATCATTCCTGCTCAATATCTACATATAGAATTCTTTCGTGACAAATGTCCTGATATCTTAGAAATTGTCGCCCATTATAAATTAGAAAAAATTATGTTTTACAACACTTCTATCCATCTAGACCTAGTGGCTAAATTCTATGATAACATGCATTTTGTTAGTGATGGTCCGATGTACCGAACTCGCGTAAGCAAACACGATCTCGACTTTACACCGGACATTTAGAGATCCTTCTTAGGTTGTCGTCCGGCCAACAACAAATTTGTAATATATCCTATGTACAGAGATCCTCTTCCTGACCCTTTTGGTCATTTGACCATAAATGTCATGTTTGAGTACTTTTACCGTCAATCTAGAGCTTTGAACAAGAGAATTTTCTCTACTCAAGGCCAATTAGCTCCCGACAATGCCCTCTATAAAGTCATTGTCGGGTGCATATTGCCGATAATCACTCATGCTCTATCCTTTGTTAGACTGAGTCATCTATTCCTATTGTATGCATTTTGTCATAGGTTAGATGTAGATATAAGTCTGAACATGTTTCATTGCATTTTGCATTACACAAAACTCATCTAGAAAAATATCCACATGCCTTTCTCACACCTCATTACAGCATGGTTGGCATCCATAGGACAAGGCAAATATCAAACCTGACTGAGTACGATGGGATTGGCCTATGCACTTTTCCTTGCCTGGGATGGAGGGCGACGAGACTATGGTGTGGGAACCTAGCCATGATTATCATGCCGACGAGCTTGGTGGTGAGGCTAAGTGTGCACCATGGTTGCCAGTTCCAGCAACAACCCCGGCAGCCACAGATGATGATCATTCCTTAGAGGATCGAGATGATTGCTGGAGGCATCTTTTGAGTCCATCGATACGCGATTTGAGGAGTTGCACATGGATCGTGAACGTGATATAACTGTGGTGCGTACAAAGCTTGGGGATATTAAACGTGGACAAATTGATCTTTAGACAAGCATAGCTTCATTGCATGACCTAGTGCGCTCATGGATGTCGGGTCATCCTCCTCTATCACTTCCTCTTACCGGTGATGCAACTGATGCCGCCGAGCATCCACCTATGGGCTTAGAATTGGTGTCACATGTTATGATTTATGTATTAATATGGGTTCACCTAGTACTTTGTATGTTGACTTCTACTGATTATGCCTTGAGAGGCACATTTTTACAACTATTATACTTTATGTTGATCTTTTGGGGGTGTGCCGCATCTTTTATGTTTGATGTGTTATATGGGGAAGTGCCTCAGCTTCTATGTTATGCTTGCATGAGTGTTTGGGCTTTTCTACTGAATATGAAATTGTATTGAGAGCAGCGTTGAACACGATTCGGGCACGATAAATGACGTCGTAAGCTCAATATAAATGAAACTTAGATGATGATCACTGAACCACACCATATTTGAGATCCTTGAGTTTCTCTCTTTCTGATAATGACTTTTTATTTTTAGGGTAGCTGAAGTCCATCAGCCGATTTTGGTCAAAATCGATTGATGAATCAAACGATATCACATCGACATGGGACCAAGTCCTATGTGTTCGGGCTGATCTGCT
Organism: Zingiber officinale; assembly: GCF_018446385.1. Taxonomy (NCBI): domain Eukaryota; kingdom Viridiplantae; phylum Streptophyta; class Magnoliopsida; order Zingiberales; family Zingiberaceae; genus Zingiber; species Zingiber officinale. The sequence continues at coordinate 46,027,112 of NC_055989.1, read as the reverse complement.
GAATGTTAAAATGTCCTCTAACATCATTACGATACATCTTATTGAGAGCAACGATTTTTTGAACACGATTCGGGCACGATAAATGATGTCGTAAGCTCAATATAAATGGAACTTAGATGATGATCACTAAACCACATCATATTTGATATCCTTGAGCTTCTCTCTTTTTGATGATGTTACACTTTTTATGTTTAGGGTAGCTGAAGTCCATCACCCGATTTTGGCCAAAATCGGCTAATGGACCAAACGACATTAAATTGACATGGGGTCAAGTCCTATGTGTTCTAGCTGGTCTCATGAATGTGAAAATGCCCTCTAACATCATTACAATACATCATATTAAAAGCAGTGAATTTTTGAACACGATTCAGGCACGATAAATGACATCATAAGCTCAATATAAATGGAACTTAAATGATGATCACTGAAACACACCATATTTGAGATCTTTAAACTTCTCTCTTTCTAATGATGTTAAACTTTTTATTTTTAGCATAGTTAAAGTCCTTCATCCGGTTTTGACCAAAATTGGTTGATAGACTAAATGACATAGGATCGACTTGCGCCCAAGTCTATGTGTTCGGGTTGGTCTCCTGAATTGGAAAATGCCCTCTAACATCATTATGATACATCATATTAAGGGTAGCAATTTTTTTAACATGATTCAGGCACGATAAATGATGTCGTAAGCTCAATATAAATGAAACTTAGATTATGATCACTGGACCATACCATATTTGAGATCCTTGGGCTTTTCTCTTTTTGATGATGTTAAACTTTTTATTTTTAGTGTAGTTGAAGTCCATCAGCCGATTTTAACCAAAATCGACGGATGGACCAAATGATGTCATATCGATATAGAGCCAAGTCCTATGTGTCTGTGTTAATCTCCTCAATGTGAAAATGCCCTCTAATATCATTACGATACATCATATTGAGAGCAGTGATTTTTTTAACACAATTCGAGCACGATAAATGATGTCGTAAGCTCAATATAAATGAAACTTAGATAATGATCACTGAACTACACCATATTTGAGATCTTTGAGCTTCTCTCTTTCTGATGATGTTAAAATTTTTATTTTTAGGGTAACTGCAGTCCATCAGCCGATTTTGGTCAAAATCGACTGTCAGATCGACATGGAGCCAAGTCCTATGTGTTCTAGCTGGTCTCCTAAATGTTAAAATGCCCACTAACATCATTATGATACATTTTATTGAGAGTAACGATTTTTTTAATACGACTTGGGCACGATAAATGACATTGTAAGCTCAATATAAATGAAACTTAGATGATAATAACTGAACCACATCATATTTGAGATCCTTTAGCTTCTCTCTTTCTTATGAGGTTAAATTTTTTATTTTTAAGGTAGTTGAAGTCCAACCGATTTTAACCACAACCAGCTGGTAGACTATACAACATCGGATCGCCCAAGTCCTATGTGTTCGGGCTAGTCTCCTAAATATGAAAATACCCTCTAACATCATTACAATACATTGTATTAAGAGCAGTGATTTTTTTAACACCATTCGGCCATGATAAATGACGTCATAAACTTAATATAAATGAAACTTAGATTATGATCACTGAACCATACCATATTTGAGATCCTTGAGCTTCTCTCTTTCTGATGATATTAAAAAATTTGTTTTTAGGGTAATTGAAGTCCATCAGCCGATTTTGGTCAAAATCAGCTATGGACCAAATGACATTGGATCAACATGGGGCAAGTCCTATGTGTTCGGGCCGGTCTCCTAAATGTTAAAATGTCCTCTAACATCATTATAATACATCTTATTGAGAACAACGATTTTTTTAATACGATTCGGGCACGATAAATGACATTATAAGCTCAATATAAATGATACGCTAATATCAGTCCCTCAAACACATTATATTTGATATCCTTGATCCCTCATATTTCTTAAGATATGAAATTTGTTAAAGTCCATAAGATGGTTTTGATCAAAACCGGCTAATAGACCAAACGATATCGAATTGACATAAGACCAGTTCTTATAAGCCCGAGCTGGTCTCCTGAATATGAAAATTCCAATACAAAAACAATTCAGAACACAACAACACATCGATTTACAACACAACACACCAATTTATATATCTACATCATAGAACAATTTAAATCAGTCAACTGATATTTTGATCGGTCGAATTGATCATAGAATCGATTCGACTAATATATATAATCGATTCGACTAGGAAGTTAATAGGAAAGGAACACAGACGAATCAATTCAACTGATATTTAAAATCAGTTGACTGGTTGAGTTTCTGAAGTAAACAGAGATGAATCAATTCGATTGATTTGATAAATCAGTCAATTGGTGCATTTTCTGAAGTAAATAGAGACGAATCAATTCGATTGATATGATAAATCAATTGACTGTTTCAATTTATGAAGTTAAAAGAGACGAATCGATTCGACTAATAGCAATATCGATTCGATTGATGACTATATCAATCAACTGAATGACAAATAAATTCGATTGATTGACAAATGATGTTGGAATCTAAATAAATGATACAGCGATAATGATCACTCAAGCACACCATATTCGAGATCCTTTATCTCTCTTATTGCTTAAGTTATGAAATTTACGATTTTTAGAGTTGCTAAGGTCTATCAGCCGGTTTTGACCAAAACCGGCTGATGGACCAAACAACATCAGTTTTACATGGAATCAATTCCTATGCGCTCAGGCTAGTCTTATGTATACATGCCCTCAAACAATATTGTGACTATATCGAGGGCAGCTATTTTTTAAACATGATTCATCATGTCGAAAGCTCAATAAAAATGATATGGCGACAATGATTACTGAAACACACCATATTTGAGATCATTGATCTCTCGTCTTTCTTATGATATGATAATTTCAATTTTTAGAGTTGCTAAGGTCCATCAGCTGATTTTGGTCAAAATCAGCTGATGGATTAAACGACATCGGATTTATGATACACCATATCGAGAGGAGCATTTTTTTTAACACTACTTTACACGACATATAAAGTTTACACAATACTTTAGACAATCCAATAAAAAATTAATTTAGAACACAACACAACACAACAATTTTACAAAATCCAATAACAATTCATTAGGTTGTCTGAATGGGAATATGTCTATCATCCATTTTTCAAACATTGCATCCAAAACCTTTTAATTGCGCATGCCAACACTTGCAATCTATATCTCTACATAAAAGAACATATAAATATAGAAACATAACATAAACAACATTACATTGAGATATTTAAATGTATTTAGCAAAATACACATCTGAATATATTTAGCAAAATACACTTATATGTTCATTCATCATAATGATAGGCTTGTGTGCCAAATACATACAAAAGTTGAGCACTATCACAAAAGAAAACCAATACATGTATCAACTTGTTGGAGGCATTCTACACGATCTTTTATTATGACCCAATTGTTTGCACCTACTACACTTGTTTTTAACCTTTCCCGTGTGCTTAGATGGGATCTTCGCCTTCTTCCTTCTTCTAGGTTGTACAAGGCTACTAGGTGGTAAAACAATACATTCTTGTCCAATATTGTTTACTTCTACATGGATAAATATGATCTATGTAAGTACTTTTCCAAGTTTCAAATAAGAAATAATACTCAATACTTATACGGATCCATGTTCCCCATGTTCCTGTATAAACACACTGTCAAAGCGTGTGAACAAGGGAGACCTGAAATCTGGAACTCATTGCAATCACATTTACAAAACTCCATGTCAACTATATATGATGATGATGAAGTTTGTACCTCCATTTCTATTTTGGTATGTGAATGAATCGTATAGTACCCAATTTTTTTTGTCTCCCAATGTCAATCTCCTTCATAGCTAATAGTGTCAATACTCCTGCAGAATTGACCACTTGCTCCCTACGGCTATAAAACCATTGAGCAGCCTTCCTCATTGTATTGTTTATTAGTACTGTAATTGAGAGTTCTCGAGTTTTCTTGAATAATGCATTCATACTGTTAGAATAATTTGTTGTGAGTACCTTCTACCATAGAAATGTGCATTTGCCCATTTTGTAGGTTCTATATTTTGCAGTCATTTATAAACATCTACATGTGTCTCTGGCAGAGTGTGCATAATTCGATCAAACTGTGGAATTGTATTTTCTCTAGATGCAATCCAAAACAATCCCAATGTAGGTCTATCATGAGTAAGACAGGTGATGATAGCATAATCCATGGTAAGCAATATGTAAATTTTACTAATGCAGATAATATTCCACGATGTCTATCAGATATAATTATCATATTTGATGGATCAATTGCAAGAAATATCTTTAAATGATTTAAAACACACTCCCATGTAGAGCCACACTCAACCTCAGCAATTGCAAAGCCAACTGGAAGAAGATTTCCATTATTATCTACTGCAATGGCCATCAATAATACACCAAGATACTTGTTCCTAAGGTGTATTGCATCAATTCCAATTAATTTTTGAAAATATGCTCGAAAAACTCTTCCACACGCACCAAAAGCTCAAAAGCAATGTTGGAATTTATCAGCATTTCTTTTCAATGCAACGTATATATCTGGGTCTCTATATTTTAGCTCACGAAATAGTCTAAGATATCACTATAATCCTTATCGAAATTACCTACCACCTTATTTATAGCTTCCACACATGCATAGTATGTCTTTCAATATGATATATTTACTCCAAATCGGGATTTCATCTTCTATAATCTTTTGATGCCGCAAAATGACTTTCAATCTGAGAAACTATAAATGAAGATGTGCATGCACGATGATCAGTTGTTGCTATACTAAGACCGCATTGATGATGCTCTATATATTTTGTAACCATGAACTCAATAGATCCCCTTGCAATTATTGTCCATGTGCAATTTTCTTCATCACAAATTGCTTTAACTCTATTCTTCCTGATGCCCTTTATTTTATATGTTAAGTGTCTCTTTATAGCATATTTAGCAAGTGCATCTTTAAAATGTTTCGCATTGCGTATACCTACAATAAGAATTAATATATGTTTATGTTAGTACTACTAAAATTGAGTTGAAATAACATTATAAAAGTTTAAAAAAATACATTAGCTGACCAACACAAAATTCCTCGAGAGAGTCATCTACTTCTTCCATTAGCAATGGAACAAGTCTAGTGTTCATTTCATATGCATCTTCAGCTAATGGAAACTGCTCTTCAAGGTCTCTATATTTGTTAGTGTTGATTGGCTCATCTAATGAATAATGGATATCAGTTGCTAAGAATTCATCCTCAGAAACATCCATTTGAATTTCTGCTTACATTCTATTCTCGTTATATTCTTGTTCAGTCCATGTATCCTCAAAAAAAAATCTTCCAATCTCATAAGTACTAGGTCATCCTCATAACTAGAAGCTTGTTCATTCAAATTGAAACGGTAATTGATAGTCTCTCTAGTTTGACCACAACACTAGAAGAAGTTATATTGCCAGGACTCATATTTATATTTGGAGTAATAGATTTGTTTCAATTCTCTATTTGTGAATCCATAGATTACATCATAACTGTGAGCACTCATCAGAAATTTGATCTTCCCTGCATTAATGCAATCATAAATTAACCATATTGCCAACAAAAAGTCTTTTAAGATTGTGTATATTTAAGAAACACAATAACCAAGTAGAGGAAGTCAATAAATCATTAAATGTGTATTTTACTAAAATTATACTATAAATCTTTAAGATTTATCCTTTTATAAACAATTATATTTTAGATAAAACCGAAATTAGGGTTTTGATAAAGATATCTAAAAATTAAAAATGTTAATCTTCCTACAAATTGATAATATTAATCTATCAAAGGGAAAAAGACAACTAAAATCTAATATAAGAAAACATACATGTCTCGATTAATCAAGTGAAAAGCTTTGGAGTTTTTCTTGAATGCTTAAAATTGTTGGAACAGTGTCGAGAGTTTTGGAGCTACCGAAACAGTAATTTACACCAAATCATAACGTGAAACTTCAATTTTAAGGATTCTTCTCCCTACTGTAAGATTTAAGCGCTGACAAAAAAAGAACATACTTGAATTTCGCTCGACCATTGCAATCAGAGACGCCCAAGAGGAAGCTTGCGTTTCGCCGATTAGAACTTTGGTGGTGGGGAGGGGAGGGTGGTTTGTCTTCGTTGAGTTGCTACATTGTGCTGCAGACCGTCGGAAACACGTCGGTATTGGAAATAGCGTGGTGTTTAGATTTAGGTTTGACGAAGAAGCTGCACCCCGTCGTCGACTATCAGTGTTGGTTCGGACGCTCGTCGCGAAGAGAAATTGAACATGGTTCGGATTTCTCTTTTGGTTTGGATGCACGCGACAGTCATGACAAAAAAGGAGGGTAAAATTGGTATCCCATATGTGATTTGGTAATTTACAAAGGCCTATACGTGAAATGAGTATTTGGCAAAAATAATTACGCGGTTCAGTAAAAACCTGATATTACTATCACCTTATTTCCTTCCTAATTCATTCCCTCATAGGAAACACACACTAAAGCAAGAACCATTAACATAGAGCAAATGAATCATGCTTTCCGAAGCAATAGTTTTGAAGGATGCCTTAAGAAAAGTATATTCAACATAAAAGTAATCATTTGGTATAAAAGAAAAATAGAGACGGAAACTAAAGAAACAAATTTCCAATATAAAGCCCCGTAGTGATCATTCATATTTAAATAAGATACTCCTCATATATAAAAAAAAAATCTTGTTTGTTTTACCTATTTCCATTAATAGTAACCAGTTGTAATCCTCCATGAATCTAGAATGTCAAGATTTTCTCCAAACTAAGCCATAAAATTTACAATTATGTCAAAACACTTCCTTGAGGTGGATCCCAGCAATCAAACCACCACTCAAATAGTAAATTAAGATTGGATATGGATTGGATATATGCCAAGAAAGGTAAATTATCCTTTAACTTGAACCCAAGCTAAATTTCTCTATTCTTAGTTTAAGGATCAAGGTTGATTTTGTAAAGGGCAAGCCAAAAGACAAACATGTTAACAACATTATTCACAACAACTGAATATATGGTAATTTATAACCAATATAACAAAATAATATAATGACCATGTCAAGAGGAAATTGACTGTATTAGAGAACACAAAAAAAGGGGCAAAGGAAAAAAATTGCACACCTCAGCTTGGATATATTTAATTTCTTTTACTTGGAATTCAGCATTTTCATTTTTCTCTTCTTTCTCTAATACAGCACAGACTGCAGCAGCCCACGTATCCTTCATATTCTCATTATCACCGAATGCAGTAAGGTCTATGTCTCCATCAGGTAAATAGGTCTTGAGAGGAACTGACCCAAATGTGAAAACCTGCAAACCAGAATTGAAATAGAATTGGAATTGATCACACTTGACCAAAAGAAAAGTTAATCTACAGGGAAACCTAGCTAGATGAGAACCTCTTCTGTATACACAGTGAATTACATATTTTGTATGGCAATATCAGGAGCACTCATCATTCAAATAAAACCTAATTCTCAGTTCAATTTGGTTTTTGATAAATAAAATTTGGTTTGATTCAGTTTGGATGTTCAAATAAAAGTTTGGACAGGACAGGTTTTTGATAAGGTATAAATGGAAGGGAAAGAAAACTCAGTACTTGCATATTGATATAATAGATTTATTAATGGTTCCATATTATTAGCACGCTTGCATTGTTACCGATAGTTGATTCTTTACACTTGCATTGTCCTTGATACTTGATTTTCACTATGTATGCTTTCACCATTGATGTTTACCATAATGTCAACTTATGCTTCTACACATTGGCGTAGCTAGTTGAATTTTTGTAATATCTATGCTATCACCATTGATAGATAAAGAAAAGTAGTCTATAAATTGAGATGTGTCAACTATGAACAAAATAAAGTGATGCTGATAGTATAATGATGAATTTGAACCTTGAGTTGACTCATTGGTAGACATGCAAGCATTTTACCGTAGCACATTCGTTTGGTCATAGATGAATGTGCATTTTCAAATTGCTAGTACTATGGCAATCACACACATGCTCGAGCATACTGTGTATGATACCGGACAAGATAGCGATTATCCTGCGAGATGACGAAAATGGAGAATTGAGAAGGTAAAAAGAGAAACAACCAAAAACAAAGAGAAACCTACCGTTCTCTAGGTTTTACCAAAAAAAAAATGAAATATATAGGCTCTAAACCCTAAGACACGAAGAAAGAAAAGAAATCTTACAATATAAACCCAAATTTCGAACTTGTAAATGAAAGAAATCCTAACAAAAAAGAAAATTTCAGACTCATAATCCTAAAAATCCTTAAACGGACTCAAAATTCAAAAATATAAAAGATAAAATTTACCAAAAATACCTAAAACACCAAAAAAAACCCAGAAATTAAAAAAAAAACTAAAAATAATAAAAATCATCATCTTCCTGCATTAGTCACCCCGAATTTAAAAAAGCAAACCGGTCTCGAGTTTAAAGTACTGTCCGGTGGTATCAACTCGATAAAATCTACTAGCAGCTGGACTTCATCTTCTTTTGCAAATTGATTGAATCTCCATAATCTCCCGACAACAGGGTGAGTCAACCACACGATCAGAAACAACCACATTTGCAACTTAGTGATGTGGAAATATATTTTGAAATGCCATTGGGAAGTTAAATGTTTTTGAGTTTTGTTTCCCGATGTTAAGGAATTGATTTGAGTATCCCATCATACTTTGGAACTCCCTGTTTTCTTTTACAGCAAATTTCTCAAAAAATCTCCCCTATAAGCAGATCACAATCAAATATTGGAAGATGACATTTAAACCATTCTAGCACTTCTATGACTTCCCCTTTCACCTCCACCTTATTAATGCTAACTCCAGAACCAATATTAACAAGAAGATGTGGAAACAAATCATTCAGCTCATTTTGCACAAATTCTTTCTGGTCATCCATGTGTGTGAAAGCTTCATGTCTTATTGCCTTTGTATCTTAAAATGATGACTGTTGAAAGTCAACTGTGTTATGACTGCCTAAAAAGATGTTGGATAAACTTTGTTGCATTCTATGTGCAGCTTTTGAAGATAATTCTTGGGTTATAAAAGCTCTGCATCTGCTGGTTTTGAGAAAATTTATTTTTGTCAATTTGTTTCGCCTACAGCATGTTGCTGATGAGGGTAGCTGCTTGATAGATCAGCCCAGTGCCAAACTCTTGGCTCCCTAGGGATATATCAGTTCTTTGATCAGGTCGACCAACTTCATCATATACACTAGAGCTCCCTTCTAAGAAGCCAGCTGAAGCAATACCCTCATTCTGAGCTACATTTGGTATTTTTGTAATCTGAGTGTACGACTCCAGGGTATACCACTGCTGGGGGCTGGTATCATAATATCACCCTGGAAACTGAGGTTCAAAGACCATATTAGGAGGGAATTCCATGTTCTCCTGATAAACAATGTCCCAATTGTAAGTTGTAGCAGTATTAGCCGATGTACTTTCTTCAGCTATGGTCTCCGGGGCTGACTGCGAAATTTGCTGAAGATATAGATCTTCTGAACTACCCAAGTTAGAAGTGACAGCAGCAGCTTCTACACTGTCATTAAAATTTCCCTGTGAATCTACTCCTGATGATGTATAATTATCTTGTGTAATTATGCTTTTATTATAGCCATCCAACTGATACCATTGCCCAGTGATTGAATCATACTTCCAACCAGGGTGAAGTCTCCCAGTATTGTGCATCTACACCACTTGTGTTCTGATCAATAACTGAACTGAAAAGCTGCAACTCTTGATTACTCTGGGAATCTGTGTGTGTGTGTGTCCACGTTTTTAACATGATTTTCCACATGGAGAAAATTAAAATCAGCATTTGAATTCAATTTGTCAGAGGATGGATTGACATTCTCAACAAAGAAATCTGAAGAAGTTTCCAACCCATCATTGTCAAACTGCTGTGTGCCAAGACTGAAGACACTCCACTGAACCTCCATTATACATGTTCCCCTAGATCCAACATTATTTGTTGGCGATGTGCTTTGCATTGCCGTCTCAAGAATGCTCGCAGAAGAACTTTCTGATGTGGCTACCTTGTCCGGTGAATAATTCAAAGTTGGACTGTCATGAGAAGCCAAAAACATCTTTTGGATAACTTACAAGCTGCACTGTCTCACCATGAAGCACATCATCAACTTCTTCGATAATTTCTTCTACTTTATCTTCGTCATAGATTGGGTCATTATTCACCTCGGTCTCGTCTCCCCCGCCTTCCTCAATAACAAATTATTATCATGTGGTGACTGCCGGATAGAACGCAAATACTGAAGGTAAGTCGGTTTTGATCACCCTTAGTCATTGGCTTTCAGTATTGTGACTTTTCACCAACTACGGCATGTTGGGAACTTGCATCTTGCCTCAATGTATGAAGTTGATGAGATAGAAATTGAGTGTATCCGAAAGGAAAAAAGTGATCTTTCATCTTCTCTCAATCCTTAATCTTGGCATTGCCTTGTCAGTCCCGTGAGAGTCACAAGTGCTCCCACCATACCAGTGCTAGACCTCTGAGTTTAAAGACAACCAATTTAACTTTCAACCATAATCAAAGATCCGCTCCACTTTACCGATCCAATCAACGAAACCTTAGAAAATTTGAGCAAATCAACCCGAAAATTGAAGTCTCCATGAGGCTCCTCCCGACCACAACATTCCTGGTATGTAGCCCTATGGTGATACAGATTCTCAAAGGTAGACTCAGAGTCACGATCTAAGATCTCGCAATCTTTCAAATTCCCATCGTCGCTGTAAATCTGCGACTTGCCTCTGTAAATCCTCAATCTTCATTATGTCCTGAACACCTATGATCACGGTGCTCAACTTCCTCAATCAGAACCAGAACAAGACCACGTCGGCTTCCATCTATTACCAACTGACGTCGGACAAGATAGCAATATCAGTCAAAAACAAAGAGAATCCCGTCGTTCTATAGGTTTTACCAAAAAAAACTTTATTCAATATAAAGAATAATTCCTCAGATAGCTAAACACATGTTTATAGAGACTCTAAACCTTACGACACAAAGAAAGGAAAGAAATCCTAACTTATAGACCGAATTCTTAACTTGCAAAATAAAGAAAAAAATCCTAACAGTAGGAGTCTCACAATCTTAAAATCCCTAAACAAACTCAAAATCCAAAAACATAAAAAATAGAAATTACCAAAAATACCTAAAACACCAAAAAATCCAGAAATTACAAAAAAAATAATTTACTAAAAATAATAAAAATCAGCTAATGAATCCTCCTGCATCAGTGTAGCACTTCGTGCAATATCAAGGTGTAGGGTGAAAACAACAAATCACACTCAACTACAATAAATCATGAACTAATGGTCTTAGTATGTACCTGAAAATAGTTTCTTGCTCATTATGTTAGTTTCAGTAAATTGCCCCTTTATTATTAAATCTTGCTAGGAATGAGTGGATAAACAGGATTAGTATGCATTTTTTTGATGCCTTTACTATTTTCCTAATCATAGCATAATGAATATCAATTGGATTGTTCTGCCACTAAGTAAACTAGGCCCATGCCAAGGGAAAGACTAGACTTGGGGCGTGATGAATTTAGCCTATATACGCCTATCCTAAACCTTATCCTTGTACAATATCTCCATGACAGTTTCTCATGATAGCCAAACAGTCCACATAACTCAAAATTAATAGAAAACCCATAATTAATGTGTCGACTACACTCAACAAGTGGTCCAGTCATACTTCTGAGCAGCAACTTATTCCAAAAAGATCGGGGAACATCTTGGGAAGCTGGTGCACAAAATTATGCAGCCAAGGGATGCAAATGAAATTATATTTTGTAGTTTGCAAAATCACTAATAATTTAGTAGGAAAATAGCATAAACACTCACTGGGCAGGAGAGGCACTCTGTAATCAGACGCTGGACATAGCTGGCCACAGCGTTTCGACGCTCCTCAGACGAGGGATTGGGCTGAATTCTTGCGATCAGATCTGTAGTGTGCACCTCTGCCTTAAGCCATCTATCTGCATCAAGCGCTTGGGTCACATTGGTCTTTGCTGCAGGCAAAAGACCATTTGGATGTAGGTCATTCAGCTGTGTCCAAACTCCATGATCACCCATGTGAAGTTATGTTCAGGCGATAACAATCACGTCTTGAATGCTTCTTCCTCTTCAAATGCAGAAATTCATCTCCAGAGACTTTCTTAGCAAAGTACACCAAAGTTGATCGCTCACAGTAGCTGCTACAAATAAACTGTGGCTGCAAAATACATGAGGCTCCCCTCTGATTTCCAGTCAAACTAACAATATAAACAACAAAATCTGGTTATTTTTTTTTGTCCACAACACCAAGAACCAGCACCCATAAGCAAAAGAAATTAGTTATTCTCCATCAACTTCGTTAGACAAGGCTCTCCTGCTGAGAAGGTCAAAGATTTTCCCTATTTCAGTAGGTAACAAGAAAAACATAAGTCTAAACCGCGTCAAAAACATGAAGTCAATACTTTTTATTCAAAATTAGCTCCGACTAACAAAATAACAAGTGAAGCAGAAAATCAAATTCACGCAAGCAAAACAACAGAGAAATCCTACGCCCCCAGCACCCCACTGCTCAACCCAATCAACTCCCGATGAATCCACACTAAACCGAAAGTCGGCGGGGCCAAACTCCAACCCTAGAAAAAATGGGGGAAAAGGTAGGTTCTAACCTAAAGGAAATAGGAAGGAAGGCGAGAAGAATCCATGAATCGGGGCGATGGCGGCGCGAAAAGGATCTGGAGACTAGGGTTCGAGAGAAATGCACTCGAAGCCTTGCAGGATCAGGGATGGAGGATCGAGGGACAGGCGCGAACAAGAGGAGCAGGAAGGAACAGACGCGAGCGAGCGAGCGAGCAGCAGGAATGGGTGGAAGGGAGCGACCAGTTCCAGGGCCCGAGCATTTCCATTCAGATGGAGCACCTAAATAATACTAACTTCTAAGTCTAAGCATCTGCGCAATGAGCATCATTAATATTTTTTTTCCCCTGAAAATATATTCTGAGCAATTCAATTGTGCTTTAAACAGCCCTTAACGTTATTCATTACCGCATCAACGATCTTTTTTTTATGAATATCTCCTTAAAAACACCAGAAAGATTATCAAAATATATATATATATATATATATATATATATATATATATATATATATATATATATATATATATATATATATATATATATAACTAAAAAGACAATATAGTAGGGTCATTAAACCTTTAACATGCATTTTTAAATTTATATATTTTGACAAATGGTGCTAAAAAGAAAAAAAAATCTCTTATCATAAATAATTTTTTATGTCCACTAGGAAATCTTACTTTATATTCCCTAAAACTTTTTCTTCACTCCTTAATACATCAATTTATAAAGTTACTCCATTAATTTCTTTCCCTCTCACCTATTTTCCCAGGCACAATCTTCATCCCAATGAAAGAAAAATTCTAATCAAACAAATTCATCAGTCCACCAATCCCCACCAATAATAATGTAAAGTCCTAACCATTGAGATCCACCGATTAACCAAACCCATCGATGAGAAGACTGAAGCAAGTAAGAAAAGAGACAAAGTCAAAGCTAGCCAGTCACCTTGAAAAATAGTAAGTTCCTTTATTTATTGTAATTTTTTGATCGATTAATCATATTTTATTCGATTTCCACAGTTTATTAATTATTTGTTATTGATTATTGTTCGAATTTTTTGGCTTCTCAATTTTTAACGGGTCATTGTATAATTTATGCAAAATTTTGTGCTATTTAATGATGGTTTGTTACATTTTAATGTTCACTAAATTGATAATGGCATGTTTTGGATTAAGAATCTCCATAAACCACTTTGACTTGTTATATTTTTTAATCATTGTCTAGTGATTTCTAGCCGGAAGGAATTTGCATGAGGATAACCATTTTGGGAGGTCAAGCAAAGGGGTACTTTGTATCTTATGTGTCGATTAGTAAATACCGGTTGGATCTATCCATATCTATATATATAGGTGTTAGATAGATCATGTATTAGAGCTACTTATGATGATTGTATTGTTGCATTGATGATGACTGTGTTGGCATTATGATTATTTACATATGTTCATAATTGTACTGTATGCTGATAATTAAGTCTCCCTCTGTGGTTGATAGAATTGTCATCATATTCACTGCCCATTTGGCCACTAAGGGATAGTTGTAGCTTGGAGTTGGGTTTAACTTGTTGGTTGCTACTCGGAATACCGTTCTAGTTCCCCTGTACAAAAATTTGTACAAACATAGAACTATCCTAACTACCCATGTGCTCTACTGAAGTTAAATTTGGATTGCAAACGATGCTTAATATTATTAATCCAAATTATCCTTCAGAAGTTAAACTTGGATTGAAAACGATACTCAACATTTTTACTCCAAGTTAAACCGATGTATTCTTCATAAGTTAAATCATATTATAGAAGTTAATTAAATATCTATTTCAAAAATCTGCTTTCAGGTTAAACATGGCGAGGCACTAGGCCTTCTTGGGTATGGAATCATCCACCACTTCCTAGACAAAGTCTTTCAAAAAAATCAGATATTTAACTTCTTACAGTAACCCTAGGTTTAACTACAAAGACCATAATAGAAACACAAGATCGAAACGCTAAATCAAAATACAAAATCGATAGCACAAAATCGAAACATAAAATCGCTAGCCTCTTGTGTTGGTGTTTTAGAATTCATGCAAAGAAAACTAGCTAATTAATTCGAAGCGAAAATCATTAATTAGTTATATCTTTCTTTATAGCTAAAAGACCTCTTGATCTTCTATTGTATTCCTCTCCTTCTCTTAGACGTCGTGTGAACGACGATCTACCAAGATAACTCCACCCGAACCACTTCTTTGCCTCTAAGAAACTCGAGCCACCAAGGGATGCCAAAATAGGAAATTTCCTTCTCTTCTTCTTCCTTACCTCCAAGCCACCGGCCACAACAAGATAAGCTTCCTCTCTTGCCACTGGCCCTAAGGAAGAAAGCCTCTTCTCTTGCCGTCGGCTCTAGGGTGGAAAGCTTCCTCTCTTGTACCACCAGCCTTAGCTTGAAGAAGGAAGACAATTGTTGTCGGCGTCTAGGAGAGAAACCAAAGGGAGAAGAGAAAAGAAGAGTGGTCGGCCACCTAAGGAAAAGAGAGGAGGGAATAGAATTATGTTATCATGAAGGCTCCCTCTCCCTCTCCCTCTCCCTCTCTTTTATAATCCTTGCTCAAGACAAAAAAGAAAAGTTTTAAAAAAAAATTAAAACTTCCTTTTAATCCTTGCTAATGACTAAAAGGAAAGTTTTAAAATAAAAAATTAAAACTTCCTCTTAAACAATACATGGTCGGTCACACAAAAGCAAAAAAGGAAAGATTTAAAATAATTAAAATCTCTCTCTTTTTAAATTTCCTACTGTAAATGGCAATAAAGGAAAATTTTAAAAATTAATTCTCTCTTTTAAAACATGTAGACAACTACAAAAAAAGAAAGATTAATTAAAACTTCTCTTTTTAAATCATGGTTATAAAAAAGGAAAGTTTTATCAAAAATTAAAATCTTTCTTTTAAATATTATAGATAACTACAAATAAGGAAAGATTTTAACAAAATTAAAATCTCTCTTTAATCTTTTGTAGAAAGATATAAAAGAAAAGATTTTAAAATTTTAAAAATCTCTTTTAAAACCATTAGGATGGCTATAAAAGGAAATTAAAATCTTTCTTTTAACCATTGTAGATAACTATAAAAAAGGAAAGATTTTAACAAAATAAAATCTCTTTTTTAATCATTGTAGATAACTACAAATAAGGAAAGATTTTAACAAAATTTTGTTTTAAAACAAAACTTCCTTTTCCTTTTCTAGTGGTCGACCCCTAGCTTGGGCACTAAGCTTGGCCGGCCACCTCTTGGCTTCCAAGCCCATGCTTGGTTGGCCCCTTTGCACCAAGTAAGGATGTGGTCGGCTCATTACTTAGGTAAGAAGTGGACTTTGTGGATATAATGTTTTATAGAGGCTACAACAGAGACCGAGAGAAGAAATTGGTTTTGGTCTCCTAATGAGCTTGAGCTTTCTGTGTTCGCCCCAAACACCCAGCTCAAGTTCATCAATAATAACTCATACCACTAAAGAGTTATTATTGAACTACCGCACCAATCCCAAATTATATTATGGGCTCCTTCTTATTATGAGTGCATTAATCTCCCTGTGTTTAAGATATCGAATGTCCACTAATTAAATGAGTTACTGACAACTCACTTAATTAATATTTAGCTCCAAGAGTAGTACCACTCAACTTTATTGTCATGTCGGACTAAGTCCACCTGCAGGGTTTACATGACAATCCTTATGAGCTCCTCAAAGGGGCATCACCAACCTAGATCACTAGGACACAGTTTCATTCTATAATCAACAACACACCATATAAATAATATCATTTTCCAACTTATCGGGCCTATTGATTTAACGAACTAAATCTCACCCTTTGATAAATTAAAGAAATAAATATTAAGTATACGTGCTTATTATTATATCATGATTAAGAGTACGCACTTCCATAATAACAGAGGTCCTGTTCTTTTATGCAATCAGTATAAAAAAAACAACCCTAAATGGTCCTGCTCAATACACACATAGTGTACTAGTGTAATTTTATAGTTAAGATAAACTAATACCAAATTACACTATAACCACTCCAATGGTTTGTCTCATTTTATCTTGGTTGTGAGCTACTATTTATAATTTATAAGGAACTGATAACATGATCTTCTGTGTCACACCAAACACCATGTTATCTACAATATAAATTAAATGGGCAACTACATTTAACTAAATGTAGGCATGACCAATGTGATTCTCAAATAAATATTTTATACCAAAAGCTAGGCTTTTAGTATACATCCCAACATAACTTATCATGTCATATTACCCCGCCACTCAGGGATAGTGATATCCGGTGTTGTGAGCAATCAGGGACCTCATTGCTATATAATTAGATAACTACTTAGTAAACTGTCCGTCTCGGCCACTCTATAGTGGTATTTAGAGGGTAGTACAGTTGTTATTGTCTTGACCTCTCAGTCACACAAAGGTCGTCATGTTGAGAGGTGGGTGAGAGTGACCATGTTGCATGCATGTGCATATGTATATTATGCATAGTGTATCTTTCAGAAATATATCTACATTTACTTATGATTGTTGCACTTTCTTAAGATATAGTTGTTACATATGGTTGACATGCTTCATATATGTTCATTTATAATACATATATATATTGTCGGTTATATGGCTCAGGTGTTACGAGCAGATCTGTTGTTGATCCCTAGTGAGTTTACTTATCACTATATCATGTGTGTTAGATCCAGATTAGGTATGTGCATTTATTATGTCAGTTAGGATTATGTACATTGATTATGTTATATATGATCATGTTCTTATTTCCCTACTGAGGATGTATGCTTTGATCTCTATGTTTTATAATGATCATGCGCTATATTGTTTATTACCCGTTGAGTCACCCGACTCACCACCCCATTTATGCATTATCTCTTTTCTCAAGTAACAGGTAGATGATTGTGGAATCACTTGGAGTATTCTATCTGTCAGTCCCACGTCACATCTGAGGATGATTTTTTTACTTTGCGTTTACTTTCTTGCATGCTTTCCTTATGGTTTTGGTGTTGTAATAATTAGATTTGGACTTGGTGTTTAGCCTTGTGACTATTTTACCATTTTTGGTATTTGTTGTGTTTAAGTCGTGCCGGCACGCAATGTATCATTTTGGATTATGTGGCTTTCCTATATCTTCCACTGTGTTTTTGTTATAGTCGTGTGGGTTGTTTATTATTTTGTTTTATTTCTAGTCATATGTGTTGTAGGTTATTATACTTGTACAGCTAGATGACTATGTATCCAGGTTTCATTTGTCACTGTTACAGGGGAGATGTTTTCCATTTGTCAGGCAGCGACTCCTCTAAGGCATGATAGTTACAAGTGAGATGTTATTGTTTTGTCGGACAGGGACTCCTCTAGGGCATGACATAATTACTTACTTTTTTTTGAAAATAAAACATTAATCAAGGGGAAGAGAAAAAAAAGAGATTAAAATTTAAGTATTTCAATATTTACAAAAGCTGAGTATTTTTCAAAGAAAATTTCAAGTCAATTTTTTAAAATTTTGTAAAAGCTAAGTATTTTTCAAAGAAAATCTCAAGTCAATTTTTTTTTTTCAAAAGCTAAGTTTTTTTTAAAAGAAATTATTTTTAAAGCTAAGTATATTTTAAAGAAATCCCTTTTAAAGCTAAGTAATTCATTTTAAAATTAAGCATTTAGCCAAGTAATTCCTTTGTAAAGCTAAGTATTTAGCTAAGTAGTGTTCAAAGAAATTCTTTTTAAAGATAAGTATTTTTTAAAAAAGAAAAGAAGAAAACCTAAGTTTTTTTAAAAGGAAAGTTAAGTGAGACTTTTCAGGAGAGCTTGAAGTTAATTTTTTTTATTAGAAAAAGATTAAAAGTTATTTTTTCAAATTTAAGTACTATTTTTACAAGTTAATAACTTTTCTCTCTACTTAGTATCTTTTTTATATATGTCAGGGGGGAGGGGAGGTGTTAAAAGAAAAGTAAATTTAATTAAAGAAAAGTAACATTTAAGGGTGAGTGAGTAACATTTACATTTATTTACTATTTATTTATTGAAAAATGTTATTTAAATGCTTACTTATTATTTGTTTTACAAATCTTACTTTATTATCTTGAATGTTTTACTTAATTTTGAACTGATTGTCATAAATAAAAAAGGGGAGATTGTTGGTACTAGAAGCACAAGCTAATTAAACTTATGTTTTGTTATTTGGCAAAGGTTCAAAATTAAGTTATGTTGTGATCTAATAATTTTAACTGAGTGTACAGGAAAGTTCTAAGTGATCTTAGGTAAGGTGAAAGTCCTAATTAAGGCTAGGCAAAGAAGTCCTAATGGACACTAGGTAGATGAGAAGTCCTAACTGCAACTAGACAATGAAATCTTGGTCCATGAGATTAGGTAAAGTCTTGACAAGTTGAGGACATAAGGCAAAATCCTAGGATGGAGGACACTAAGTGAAAGTCCTGGGGGTTATGGACACCAGGTGCAAGACTAGAGGGGTCGGGGTTCGAACGTCTAGCGAAAAGTTCTGAGATCTCGGATGCTGAGTAAAAGTTCAAACGGTTTGGAGGACCAATTTGACAAAAGGTAATCTCTCCTGAGAGGAGTAGGTGAGGAAGTGTTCCCCGTAGAGGGAACAGTAAGCGTCGGTCCAACCTAGAGTTTGTTAGTTAGAGCCCTAGAGCCAATCATTTGATGATTGTATGAACTCATGTATATCATATTCTTATATATATATTAAGGCATTTGGTTTTTGGTTATTATGCTTATTTGTATTAGTGCCAGATAAAATAAGTATAGTAACGTCCTTGAGTAGAAGGTTCTTACCATCAATCGATTGGTTGAATCGATAGTGAGATGATATAGGGAACACTACTCTAAATCATTCCTAGTCGAGTATTAACATTCAGGGACAATGTTAATACAATAAAACTAGCATGTAGGTCAGCTCGATGACTTGATCTCACAAGTCATAGATATAGAGATATCAAGCTGACACATGGGTATGCATTAGAGAATGTGTACTGAATGACTCGCCATGAGAAAGTATCATGGATCGTTATATGAGTGTCATATACTTTCTCATGTGGCTATTAGTATGACTATTAGTCCTTTGACCTGAAGTCACCATGAATCCCTACATAAGGAGTTATGTACTTTGGTTTCGTCAAACGTGACCCGTAACTGGGTGGACTATAAAGGCGATTATTGGGTATATAACGAATTATGTAGAGGGATGTGAGTGATGTAGATGGGATCTATCCCTCCCATATGACGGGAGCGACATCGGTATTCTTGATAGAGTGAGACCACTAAGTGCATGGCCATGCCCAAATGAGTCAACATGAGATGTTGAGCTTATTTGATTGAGTGAGTCTACTTGGAGTTCAAGATTTAGATTGATTAGAGGATGACACAGTCTATGCCTCACATTGATCAATCTAGATGTCTAGGATAGAAGGACAATGTCATATATTTTGTGAGGAGTCACAATTGGTAGTCACAAGGTGATGTCGGATCTCGACATTCTTGTAACTTGGGTAGTAATGATGTGTTGCTAGATACCGCTCATTACTTATGCTCCTAAATGGGTTTAAGGCATTGCCAACGTTACAAGAACCTATAGGGTCATACACTAAGGACAATTAGATGGAGATTTGGTTCATATGATGAACCAAGAGGATTAGATTCATTTGATGAATCATATTGGATTAAGAGTAATCCGAATTGGGCTAATTGAGTTGGACTCAAGTTGATTCATGTATTCAATGAGTCTAATTTAGATTATGACTCATTAAATCAACTTAATTTAATGAATTAGATTCATTATATTAAGTTGGCTTGAATCATATGGTTGGATTAGATCAACCATGAGAGAGATTTGATCAAGTTTGACTTGATTTGAGAGGAAGAGAAAAAGTCATGTTTGACTTGACTTTTTGCCACATCACTAGTGAGTTGGCAAGATGTGGACCAATAGGATTGCTCCACATCATCAATGTGTGCCACCTCATGGAGGTTACAAGCCTCCATAGCATTTAATGTGGCCGGCCCACATTAAATGAGGAGGTTACACTTGTTGCCGTGTCATTTAGTGAGGTGGCAAGATGTGGACCAATAGTGTTGATCCACATCATCCTAGAGTGCCACCTCATGGGGGTTACAACTCTTAATGGTCTCCACATTAATTGGAATTAATGTGGGGGGTTACACCTCCTAGAGTGGCTGGCCACTTGATGGCTAAGGGGTTTTTTGAATTTCCTCTCATTGATTCATTCACTCTTCTTCTCCCTTGTGTGCTCTCTCTTCTCCTTCTCCCATTCCTTGGCTGAACACTTCATTGGTGTTAGCACACCTTGTGTTTTGGTCATCTCCTTCTACTTGTGTCCGTGTGGATACATATAGAGGATGTCTACTTTGACAACTAGAGATCCGGCGACATCTTGGACAAGCGGGAACACGAAGGGCTTCGCTACAAGGGTAATGATCTTAACTTTAGTGTAGATCTAAAGTTTTTACAAACTCGTACAAGAAAAAGGTTTTTCGAAAATTTTTGTTTACGAATCTTTGCACGAGATCCATGGCTTTGGGTGACTCGGGGTTTCCGCGACGCGAAAAAGCGGTTTTCGTGGCCCGACAAACCCAACAAAGCTTACTGGACCCAATTGTATAGATTTGAAGAAAAACTTGTGATTTTTTCTGTAAAAATGAGTTTTTAAGTTTATAGTTTTTGAGATATGTCCAAGCCTGGTGTCTCGGCACTTGTAGGCTTCGGCTACCGGAAAGTTTTCTTTTAAACGGCTTCGTTTTGCCCCAAATCCGTTTGGGACAGCGGGGTCGGGTGCCATTAGATCGCAAAGGAGCAACTCACGATGGTTAGATCGTGGGTAGGGGCATTTCCCCTAACCTCCGCAAGGGAGTTTGCTCCGCGATTGCACCCGAAATCGCTAAAAACGAACCCGCCGGGAAAATTTTTCCGAAACGGCAATGTCTCGACCCAAATCGTTTTGGGACAGCGGTTTTAGGCGCTGTTGGATCGCAAAGGAACCCTCGCGATGGTTAGAACGTGGGTAGGGGCGCTGCCCCTGGGCCCCGCAAGGGGATCTGTTCGGCGATTGCGCCCGAAACCGCTAAACGGGACCGCCGGGAAATTTTACTCATAAAAATTGTAAAAATTATTTTTAAAATTACAGAAAAATTATGAAAAATATATAATTTTGAATTATATATTAATTTTTGATAGTCATGGCCCAAAATACCCAATAAGATCGGATTTTTGTTGTAATTCATAATACGGCCTGCGTGTCGTTATGTGTTTTTTATTTTTTCCACCTACGCGTCGTGCCTTTCTCTTATTCTGGTTGTAAATTAGATTTAGACTCGAATGTAACTCGAGTTTCAAATTGTAATATACGAATTGGAGCGGTGGAGGGTCCACACGAGACGGAGTTCCGAGGCGGGCACGAGCAACACAAGGTGGTCAAAGGGAGGAGCTTGGAGAAGCTGTTGACCCTAGGTTGACCATTCGATCTTCTCATTGGCTTGAGAAGATCGTAGTAGGGCCATGACTAAATCACAAATAGATTAATTAATTAATTGTTATGTATCTGATGCATGTTTAATAGTTAATTAATTAATTAGTGCCTTAACGATTAGATTAGATCTAAGTCGTGCACATGATGCACCCTTGTGATTAGATTAGATCTAAGTCGTGCACAAGATGCATCCTTCTCGATTAGATTAGATCTAGATCGAATCAACTCTAAATGCCTAACCGTGCCGTGATACCTATCACTACCTCGATCACATATTGTTGAATCTGCCAAAGCAGAACAATACATATTATCTTGGTAGGGTACGGAGGGACAATCTTGGTCCCGCCTATCAACGCATGGGTGAATACAAACTCAATTAGATTGAGTATTCCTAGTTACTCGGTTGGATCGAGTCAGCTATAGGCATTCTTCCAACGGTTGGAAAGGATAGGTCAAAATCACATCTATATTAACTCTCGGGCGTATTAGCCAAAGCTAACTCGAGTTTTAATATAAATGCGGATATTGATTTTATAAACAAGAGTTGCATAGAGATGTGATTGGTAATCGTTACCTACCGATCATACTAAGCCTTGGGCGTATTAGTCAAAGCTAACTCAAGGATTAGTATGAATTCAGTGGGAGCATCATTTAATTAAAGGCCTAATTAGATGATTTAAAAGAATATGATATTTATTTCTGCAAATTTTCTGTTGTAGATAACCATGACGTCGAACATGAATTCCTTCTCCTTGCGATCTATCCTTGAGAAGGACAAGCTCAACGGAGCGAATTTCCTGGACTGGTACAGGAACTTGAGAATAGTTCTCACCCAGGAATGTAAACTATACGTTCTGGAGCAGTCCATTCCGGAGGCTCCTCCTGCCAATGCCCCGCGAGCAGACAAAGATGCTTACAAGAAGCATCAAGACGACACATTAGATGTGTCCTGTCTAATGCTCGAGACCATGAACTCTGAGCTTCAGAAGCAACACGAGTTGATGGGCGCTTACGATATGGTTGAGCATCTTCGCCAACTATATCAGGGACAAGCGAGGCATGAGAGATTTGAGATCTCTAAGGCACTGTTTCAGTGCAAGATGTCAGACGGGGCTCCCGTAGGTCCTTATGTACTCAAGATGATTGGGTACATAGAGAACCTACAAAGACTGGGGTTCCCACTTGGCCAAGAGCTGGCCATTGACTTGATCTTGCAGTCCTTGCCAGATAGCTATAGTCAATTCGTTCTGAACTATAACATGAACGAGATTGACAAGCCACTGCCCGAGCAACTTAGTATGTTACGAACTGCTGAGATTAACCTTAAGAAGGTTAAGCCCATTCTGATGGTCCAGAAGCACAAGGGCAAGGGCAAGCCCAAAGGTAAAGGAAAGTCCCAAACCAAGGGCAAAGGCAAGGCACTGAAGTCTGAAGGAGGGGTCGCCAAGGATGCTACCTGCTTCCACTGCGGTCAGACCGGGCACTGGAAGAGGAACTGCAAGGTATACTTGGAGGATCTTAAGAAGAAGCGAAGTGAGACTTCCACTTCAGGTATATAGAAGTCAATCTATCTATTTCTACATCTTGGGTATTAGATACTGGATGTGCTTCTCACATTTGTATTGATGTGCAGGCGTTGAGAAATAGCAGGACATTAACAAAGGGCGAGGTGGACCTACGAGTAGGCAATGGAGCACGGGTTGCTGCTGTTGCTGTAGGGATTTACTTTCTATCTCTGCCCTCTGGGCTTGTACTAGAGTTAGTCGATTGTTGTTATGTGCCTGCATTAACTAAGAACATAGTTTCAGTTTCTTGTTTAGACAAGAAAGGATACTCTTTTATAATAAAAGACAAATGTTGTTCTATTTATTTAAAAGATATGTTCTATTGTAGTGCACCTCTGATAAACGGACTCTACATTCTAGACCTTGAGAGCCCTATCTATAACATAAATACCAAGAGGATCAAGTCGACTGACTTGAACCAAACCTATCTCTGGCACTGTCGCTCCATAAGGATGGTTTGCTGGACTCATTTGATTTTGAATCATATGAGATATCCGAGTCATGCCTACGAGGCAAGATGACCAAGACTCCCTTTAGTGGGCACAGCGAGAGAGCGACTGATTTGTTAGGACTCATACATAGTGATGTATGTGGCCCTTTCAATGTCGCTGCTAGAGGCGGTTATAGATACTTCATCACATTTACTGATGACATCAGTAGATACGGTTATGTGTACCTGATGACACATAAATCTGAATCCTTTGAAAAGTTCAAAGAATTCAAGAATGAAGTACAGAACCAGCTTGGCAAGAGTATTAAAATACTTCGATCAGATCGAGGTGGTGAATACTTAAGCCATGAGTTTTGTGACTATCTAGCTGAGTGTGGGATCCTATCCCAACTCACTCCTCCTGGAACACCACAGTGGAATGGTGTATCTGAAAGGAGGAATCGCACCCTATTAGATATGGTACGGTCTATGATGAGTCACACAGATCTTCCGACATACCTCTGGAGTTATGCTCTAGACACGGCAGCTTTCATTCTCAATCGAGTTCCATCCAAGGCCGTGATAAAGACACCATATAGGATATGGACTGGGAGAGATGCCCAGGTGTCTTTCATGAGGATTTGGGGTTGTGAGGCTTACGTACGACGTCAAGTCTTAGACAAGTTAGGGCCCAAATCTGACAAGTACTATTTTATTGGATATCCCAAGAAAACTAAGGGATATTACTTCTACATTCCCAGTCAGCACAAGGTAGTTGTGGCAAAGACTGGGGTCTTTCTAGAAAGGGACTTTGTTTCTAGAAAGACTAGTCGGAGTACCTTTGATCTTGAAGAAGTTCAAGATGCGAATGATAGCACTGGAGCCTCGATGGAAGTTGAACTGGAACCACAAAGTGTTGTGGATGATATTGTTTCATAAGGAGTTGAGGAACAACAACCAGTTCAAGTAGACATACCTCTTCGCAGGTCTGATAGGGTACGTCGTCAGCCTGAGAGATATTCATTTCTCGTGTCTGACCATAATGACGTTGTGCTCATAGAGGATGAGCCTAACACCTATCAGGAAGCTGTGATGAGACCAGATTCCGAGATATGGCGGATGGATGTCAAAAAACCGCGTTTCTGAATGGAAACATACTCGAGGATGTGTACATGACACAACCTGAGGGTTTTTGTAGTTCCACAGCCATAGGATCTATCATGTATGCCATGTTATGTACTCGACCTGATGTCTCGTATGCTTTGAGCATGACGAGCAGATACCAGTCAGATCCAGGTGAAAGTCACTGGATAACGGTCAAGAATATTCTTAAGTACTTGAGAAGGACTAAAGAATATTTCTTGATATATGGAGGCGATGATGAGCTAGCTGTAAAGGGTTACAGTGATGCTAGCTTCCAGACCGACCAGGATGATTAAAAATCGCAGTCGAGGTTCGTGTTTTTGCTTGAATGGTAGTGCTATGAGCTGGCAGAGTTCACAGCAG
This sequence comes from Zingiber officinale, assembly GCF_018446385.1. Classification (NCBI taxonomy): domain Eukaryota; kingdom Viridiplantae; phylum Streptophyta; class Magnoliopsida; order Zingiberales; family Zingiberaceae; genus Zingiber; species Zingiber officinale. The sequence goes on along the minus strand of NC_055989.1, from coordinate 46,001,345 downwards.
TTCTACAACGTTTCCATCTCATTCGAGAGATTATCAATAGAGGAGATGTGAAGATTTGCAGAGTATCTATAGAAGCTAACATTGCAGATCCCTTGACCAAGGCTTTGGCACAGAGAAAGCATGATGGTCACACTAGGTCATTAGGCCTTAGAGCCTATACTGATTGGCACTAGTGCTAGTGGGAGATTATTAGTTAGAGCCCTAGAGCCAATCATTTGATAATTGTATGAACTCATGTATATCATATTCTTATATATATATTAAGGCATTTGGTTTTTGGTTATTATGCTTATTTGTATTAGTGCCAGATAAAATAAGTATAGTAACGTCCTTGAGTAGAAGGTTCTTACCTATATCAATCGATTGGTTGAATCGATAGTGAGATGATATAGGGAACACTACTCTAAATCATTCCTAGTCGAGTATTAACATTCAGGGACAATGTTAATATAATAAAACTAGCATGTAGGTCAGCTCGATGACTTGATCTCACAAGTCATGGATATAGAGATATCAAGCTGACACATGGGTATGCATTAGAGAATGTGTATTGAATGACCCGCCATGAGAAAGTATCATGGATCGTTATATGAGTGTCATATACTTTCTCATGTGGCTATTAGTATGACTATTAGTCCTTTGACCTGAAGTCACCATGAATCCCTACATAAGGAGTTATGTACTTTGGTTTCGTCAAACGTCACCCGTAACTGGGTGGACTATAAAGGCGATTACTGGGTATATAACGAATTATGTAGAGGGATGTGAGTGATGTAGATGGGATCTATCCCTCCCATATGACGGGAGCGACATCGGTATTCTTGATAGAGTGAGACCACTAAGTGCATGGCCATGCCCAAATGAGTCAACATGAGATGTTGAGCTTATTTGATCGAGTGAGTCTACTTGGAGTTCAAGATTTAGATTGATTAGAGGATGACACGGTCTATGCCTCACATTGATCAATCTAGATGTCTAGGATAGAAGGACAATGTCATATATTTTGTGAGGAGTCACAATTGGTAGTCACAAGGTGATGTCGGATCTCGACATTCTTGTAACTTGGGTAGTAATGATGTGTTGCTAGATACCGCTCATTACTTATGCTCCTAAATGGGTTTAGGGCATTGCCAACGTTACAAGAACCTATAGGGTCACACACTAAGGACAATTAGATGGAGATTTGGTTCATATGATGAACCAAGAGGATTAGATTCATTTGATGAATCATATTGGATTAAGAGTAATCCGAATTGGGCTAATTGAGTTGGACTCAAGTTGATTCATGTATTCAATGAGTCTAATTTAGATTATGACTCATTAAATCAACTTAATTTAATGAATTAGATTCATTATATTAAGTTGGCTTGAATCATATGGTTGGATTAGATCAACCATGAGAGAGATTTGATCAAGTTTGACTTGATTTGAGAGGAAGAGAAAAAGTCATGTTTGACTTGACTTTTTGCCACATCACTAGTGAGTTGGCAAGATGTGGACCAATAGGATTGCTCCACATCATCAATGTGTGCCACCTCATGGAGGTTACAAGCCTCCATAGCATTTAATGTGGCCGACCCATATTAAATGAGGAGGTTACACTTGTTGCCATGTCATTTAGTGAGGTGGCAAGATGTGGACCAATAGTGTTGATCCACATCATCCTAGAGTACCACCTCATGGGGGTTACAACTCTTAATGGTCTCCACATTAATTGGAATTAATGTGGGGGGTTACACCTCCTAGAGTGGCCGGCCACTTGATGGCTAAGGGGTTTTTTGAATTTCCTCTCATTGATTCATTCACTCTTCTTCTCCCTTGTGTGCTCTCTCTTCTCCTTCTCCCATTCCTTGGCCGAACACTCCATTGGTGCTAGCACACCTTGTGTTTTGGTCATCTCCTTCTACTTGTGTCCGTGTGGATACATATAGAGGATGTCTACTTTGACAACTAGAGATCCGGCGACATCTTGGACAAGCGGGAACACGAAGGGCTTCGCTACAAGGGTAATGATCTTAACTTTAGTGTAGATCTAAAGTTTTTACAAACTCGTACAAGAAAAAGGTTTTTCGAAAATTTTTGTTTACGAATCTTTGCACGAGATCCATGGCTTTGGGTGACTCGGGGTTTCCGCGACGCGAAAAAGCGGTTTTCGCGACCCGACGAACCCAACAGAGTTTTAGTGAAACTCAAAGTCAGGACCGGACAGTTTGGAGACTGTTAAAATTTACCCATGCTTTAAATATTATGCATGTTTTTCTAACTCTATGGTGCAATTGTTTAAAAGTGAAAGGTGGCTGAAAAAAGGGTTCTTAACACCCGGAGCTTGTCCAGGCGCCCGGGCGTCTGAGTGCCTAAAGGTACTCCAGGCGCCCGGAGGTACTCCAAGAACCCATGTTAGTGGCTACGAGGGTGAGCCTAGGCGGTCAGCCTTCATCACCTTGGGCTCTCAAACGGTCCAAGTGCCCAGAGTTGCTCCAAATGCCCAAACCAATAAAACTTCATCCATAGGCTAAGTTGGAGCATTTCAACTGGCCGACCCACGTCACCGATCTAGGCACCTAGATCGATTCGGGTGCCTAAACATGGATAAATTTTATTGGATCAAGTTTCGACGAGAGCATGTAACAACTGCTTAGTGGGGGCGCCTGGGGGTGGGTTAAGGCACTCGGATAGGGTTATAAAAGGAGGGTTCGACTAGCAACTTGAAGACAATAATCTGAATGACTTTCACTCTTGCATGCTGCTTAGAAAAGCCCTCAGCGACGCTATAATGCTACTCCAATGATCTAGCACAAGAATCTTTAAATTTGTAGTTATCGATAATTTACTTTATTGTCACGCCCCGGAGGAGTCCCTGTCCGAAGAAATTTCGGCAGCATCTCCCCTGTACGGTGGACAATCTGAAACTTTCTACATCTCCATATACCTCAGCCATATGCGGCTGGAATGATAACAGAAAATAAAATACAACATACAGACATTCCACGCAATTTAATAAGCAATGAATAGAAGACTCAAAATCCACCCTACTCAACTACACTCATAAAACACAAATCCGACGATAAGATCAATTTACCTCTTCTGCCGTCTAGGTAGGCATGTAGTAAAAGCAAAACCAAACCAAATCCATCGACATTACAAAATCCATATCATATCCATATCATCAAACAAAATAAATTTAGCACAGTCTATGTAAGAAAACCAAAAGACCAATAATATCCTCGAGGTCTGTAGGGACTAGCAACTGGAACTCTCTCCTGACGGCATCAACCTGAAAAATAACAATAATGGAGGCGGGGTGAGTCCAACACTCAGCAGGTACAATTGATATACAAAGTAGGGAAATAACACCTAGCACTAATCATGCGTACAGTCTCCTGATATAAGAAAGATAAAAATGCATCTGAAATAAACAGGAGAGAAACTGTACTAACCAGAACCTGGGTATAAGGACAAACAGTCTGAGTGGTATAGGAATCCTGTATGCATGTCAAACATAGGTATCCAAACAATATGCAGCATATAAATGCAACAAACACAAACACAAACAATAAATGCATCATGCATATGATGCCAAGATGTGTCCTGGTCACCCCTGACGCCAGTCGATCATCTCACACAATCGTGAGGCCGAGTGGGTAGGGTTGTAACAACCGTGCACTCTGTCATCACTACTCCTGATGAGTGACCGAGTGGACGGGATGCTGTCGGAGTACACCTATCCTCCTACCCCAAATCATAAATGGGGGAGCGCAATGCTCTCAACTCCCGGTACACGATGACGGGGAGGAATCCCTGCCGGCTAACACGTTGCATCACGCTACCCATGAGCGGACCAACGGAGCCAAACAAAGTCCCTACTGCAACACACACTGCCTGAATCGACCACTAACCCATGAGTGGTAGTGTGTGCAGATCCATGTAACTGGCGATGTGCTCAACAATAATGGAGCGGACTATCGCACAGCATGCAATCATGCAAATGATGCATGGCACTAACCATAACATATCCTGAGCTAAACCATGTATATATATAGAATGTGCACCATAAGTCAACAAAGCAAAACAACGGTACACAGATCAGATAAGGTATACAATCTAGGTCCTGAACATGGTGAAGCATGGTGTATCACTATCCCTACAAGGATGTATAAACAGGTAAAGTATACATGAGATGCAAACCAAGCAATCAATCAAGCATGTAACAAGTTTTGGGTAGTGATTAACTGAAACAGAATGAGGAACATAATTAATGCAATTTGTTAAATTCACTACTATGTATATCAAACGACATAAAGTCAAAAGTACCCGCCTCCAATAGAATGGTCCAAATCCGACACCGAGATACTCGTCTTGCGTCAAAGTCTTGTATCCAATAGATATACGATTATTTAGCTAAATTCCTATAAATAGCTAAATAAATTCTTTAACCCTAAATTAAGGCAAAAACCCAAATCTCAAAAACACAAAAACCTAATCAACATACACATGATCGTCTAACCAAATCCTCCAATTCAGAACATGATCTACAACAAGAATTCAAATACACCTAATCCTTACCCTAATTCACAATCCAAGTGATTGCGGTGAAAGGTTGCTTGCTGCTGAAATTTGAACAAGCAATTGTTTGTTGATCCACAACACACAAAAAACCCGCTGTAATTCTTCCTTCAATTCACAACCCTCCCTTCTATGGACTAAGGTCTTCTAGTGCTAATCAAATAACGCCACAACCCCACTTCCTCACCAACCCGTGACCTAGAATAGTAGCAAGGAGAAGATCACGAATCAAGATTGGAGATTCCTGCCAAGAATTAACCGAATTTCAAACTAACTTACCTCCCAAGATTGACTAGGGCACGCGACTGGTGGCTAGGGCAGAGGCGTCCGAGGAGAATCGGCAGTAAGGACTCGGCAAGCAACTGTTGCCGGCTGTGGCGACCCGAGGGCGAAGCGAGTAGAGGAAGAGAAGGCTCTGTCGGAAATGGCTAAGGCCCAGGGGGGTGCGGCGCTGCTCCGTGCGTCGCCGGCGGCTAGGGCACAGAGACGGCGTCGCTGTGGTGGCGGCACGAGAAGAGAAACCTAGGGCACAGCTGCGACTGGTGCCGGACCTGGTGGCCGGCGGTGTGCGGCTCGGGAGAGAAGATGAAGAGAAAGAAACCGCTCGGCGGTTAGGGCTCGGAGGAATCCCGTCGGCGCGCGGAGGAGAAGCTGCGGCTCGGGTGCGTGAGGGAGAGAAGAAAAACAAAGAAAAGAAATGAGAAAAAGAAAATAAATAAAAAAAAATCAACTTTTTCTCACTTAATTGGGTATCCTAAACAGGCTTTTCCGGGCTCCATTTTTTATCCCCGTTAACTCGTCTATACGAGCTCCGAAAAATTTTCGAAAAATTTTCAAAAATTCCGAAAAAATTCCCTTATCAATATTTGCCTATTTTCGGTATTTTACATTTATAGTTGTTTTAATATTGAAATTTCATGCTTGTTCTTATTTGGAATTGATAGTGAATTTCCAATGAAAGCGATCGACGATTGTGGACCTTGGAGTAGAAATCATCACAGACTCCAAACCAAGTAAAATCAACTTATGTCGATTATTTATTTTCTTTTACTCTTTCTATTACACTGCGTATTCTATGTTTTACAAACAACATGAAAAGCCACGAGTGCTATTCACCCCTCTCTAGTGCATCTATCCTATAACTTAAACTCCACAAACCAAGTTATAATTAAGTATCTTTTGTTGGATCAAGTCGCACGTGAGAGGGGGGGGGGTGAATCACGTGGTTTTGAAAACCTCATTCTTTTCTATTTTCAAATCAAAGTACAAACATAGTGGAATAAGAGAATAGACAAATGAAAAATAATATGAACACAAGTAGTTTAGCCTTTGACGACTCCTACTCCAAGACTCAGGCCCTGTGGACCTATCGATGGGTAATCCACTAAAAAATCTCTTTCGATATCTCCGAAAGAGAAGATCGAGTACAAAAAAGATTGGAAAAGTGTAACAGACTACACTTTCCATTTGCAGAAATTAAGTACAGAAAAAGTAACTTTGTTACCGATACGTAAGGATCGAAGCGAGAGCGCATGAGTGTTGGTGTCGATCTACCGACACGATTGGAAGTCCTCAGAGTAGTTGTCGATTGAGCAGCTTCGCAGCAGAGTCGTAACAAGAAGTCGGAGCAGTCGGAACCTCAAATAGACGTGTAGTAGCTCGCATAGTAGTTGTTGGTTGATGCTTGGTCGAGACTGACTTATAAAGGGCATGGAAGGCACATTCCATAGCCATTGAAGGCGCCTTCAATGTGGTAAATTTGATCCTAACTTCACTGTGCTTTATCAGCGACGGGGTCCAAAATTTATCCCTTAGAAAGCCCCTTCAAGCCATTGAAGGCGCCTTCCATGAACAGTGCGAAGCGCCTTCCAATGCTTGAAGGTGCCTTCGGGTACTGCTCATTCGAAGGCTTTTTGCTCCTTTTACCCTGCAAGTTGTGTTAGTCCAAATCTAAAACATCTAACCTACAAAATAAAGTTAGCACAGTGATAATAAGAAGTAGTAATTGTAGGTCCCTTTGGAGGCCGGCAAGAGGGGAGGGGTGAATTGCCCTACAAAATAAAACCAAAAACCTTTCTCGGATTTCAACTAATTAACAGATACTTGTAATTTAAAAGAAACAGAGACTGAATAAAAGCAATTAAACTGAACACAAAGGATTTACTTGGTTTGCAATCAGGAGATTGCTAATCCAAGGAATGTAAACGCACTATGACGATCTCCTCTGGGCGGAGTAGCCTCTTTACAACGTTGACAGCACAAATGAAAATGAGAGCACAGAGAAAGTGAATTACAAGTTTGATATTCTGATTGAATTTTTTTGCTTCTGGACCAAGGCTATATTTATAGCCTTGGTCGGGGCGCCTGGAAGGGTTCCGGGTGCCCTGGGGGGATAAAACTTTATCCCCCAACGTTCAGATCGAGTTTGACTCGATCTGGTCAAAAGCCACATTCCGGGCGCCCCGGATGGTTCCGGGCGCCCCGGATGGTTCCGGGCGCCCCGGACCCCAAAAGTCAACTCTGGTTGACTTTTTCCGTCCGGTCGCTCTGCTTCGGTTCAGCTCGTCTCGGTCCGGATCTTCTATTCCGGCTCCACTAGCTTGGGTGATCTCGGCCATCCGGAATAGGGCTCACCCGAACCCATGTTCCGGCCTTCTCCTCGAGCAGCCTTCCTTCCCGGTTTCTCGTCCCTCGAACGCCGCGCACGTTCTTCTCGTCCACCGGTGTACTCTTCCGCGGACACCTCGTCCCTCGGACGCACCGAGCCCGTCGGCTCTCTCCCGTGCCGTCCTTCTCGCTAGCCGCGTCTTCCGCTCGACTTCCTGTGTTCCTAAGTTCCTGCACACTTAGACACAAGGGTTAAACAACGCAGGACCTAACTTAACTTGTTTGATCACATCAAAACACCTCGGGGTTCCAACAATCTCCCCCTTTTTGATGTGAGCAACTCAAGTTAAGCTAGGGAAAAACAGATGTAATAAAAACAATATATTTGTAATTAAGTCCAAAGATATTTTATAAAAAAATTTATATACCTCCCCCTAGACTTAACATTCTTCTCCCCCTTTGATCACATTAAAAATAGGGGTTCTTTAAACAAGTCTAAGGTAAAAAAAATTTAAGTGAATTTTCATAAAAACTTTCTAAGGTAATTAATATTAGTTTCTAAGGCAATGTTTCGAAAGAGAATATTTAGTAAAACAAATTCTAAGTCAATATTCAGAAAATTGTAACGTGAATTTTTATAAAAGATTTCTAAAGCAATTTTTCAAAGGAAAATGTCTAAGACAGTATTCATAGAAAAATTCCTAAAAAAAATATCTAAGTTAATTTAAAAAGATTTAAGTCGATTTCCAAAAAGAATTTCTAAGTCAATTTTCAGAAAATTTCTAAGTCAATAATTTTCAGAAAAAAATTTAATTTTTTAAAAAAATTATTATTTTTATTTTAACTCTTTTAAAGCATTAGGTAAATTAAATTAATGCTTTTTCAGTTAGTCAATTAAACTTTTCATTTCGATACTTGGCTTCCAGGTCGTGGCGAGGCACTAGGCCTTCTTGGTTATTGGAGCAACAACCACTTCCTTAGACAAAGCCTTATAATGAAATTAGTCGTTTAATTTCCTTGCTGAAAATGCTAAGTTAAATTAAACAGGTTTTTGGAACCCAGTAGAGGTTCCTACCTACAGGGTTAACCAAGTATTTCCTAGGTACATAGATTTTTGATATATTTCTAATTTGACTTTGATGAAATCTATAATACCAATTTAAACCTCTATAATTTCTAAAAGTAGAAATATTTGAACTTTTATATTTTTTCAATCTTTCTATTTCTTCTTTTAGTTTTTCATTGTGAATTTTCAATTTATCAAAATCCTCTATTAGACATGATTTTGCTAAAATTCCTTTGTTTCCAAAATTTCATTTTTAATTTAGCATTTTCTTTTTCTAATTTATACATGAATTTAGTCATTGCCTTAATGCCGAGTAAAGTTGATCGGGGGTAAGAGGCATACCTCACTTACCATGTCGGACTTAAAGCTTGATTCTCCCCCTGCTTCGCTGCCTTCATCCGAGGTCGCTCCCTCTTCATCGTTGCTCGATTCTGATATACTTTGTCCATCGTAGCTTGCCATCAGTGCTATCCCGGCGTATTCTTGAGCTTCTGATTCAGATGAAGAAGTGTCATCCCAAGTTGCTTTTAGGTTGTGTTTCTTGGGAGACTTCCTTTTGTCCTTTTTGAGTTCTGGGCAGTCTTCTCTTATGTGTCCTTCCTTCTGACACTGGTAGCATCGCACCTTTCTTCCTCCTTTTTGATTCTTTTTATTCTGCATTTTAAATTTATTAGACCTAAAGAATTTTTTAAAATTTCTTACCATGTGCGCTTCTTGATCGTCTTCGGAGTCTGACTCGAGTTCATCCTTCTGAGTTGTGTTCAGCGCTATAGTCTGGGTTGTATCCTTTGTCGTTCCTGCACATCTAGTTTCGTGTAATTCAAGAGTAGAAAAACATTCCTCTAATGTACTTACCTCCAGGTCCTTTGAGATGTAGTAGGCGTCGATGATTGACGTCCACTCTGGAGTTCTGGGAAAGGCGTTGAGTGCGTAGCGTAAGGCGTCCCGATTTGTTACCTTTTCACCGAGGTTCTCGAGACCAGTAACTAGTTCTTTTACCTTTGCATGTAGATCGGCTACTTTCTCACCTTTCTCCAAGCGGATGTTCATTAGTTTGTTTCGGAGGATGTCTCTTCTAGCGAGCTTCGCTTCGGATGTGCCTTCGTGGAGTTCTAGAAACTTATTCCAAAGTTCTTTAGCTGATGAGTAGCTTCCGATGCGGTTTACTTCCTGAGGCGGTAATACGCTTAGCAGGTGATGTTCCGCACGACTGTTTGCTACGAACTCATTCTGCTCTTTTTTTGTCCAATTGCTTTCTTCTTTTTCTTCACCGTTCTGATTTGTTGGAGCTACAAAACCGTATTTCATAATAAAATAAATTTCAATCTCGGTTTTTAGAAATACCTCCATACGACGCTTCCAGTCTGTGAAGTTCCCCTCGAATTTTGGTGGAACGATGCTTGGTCCGGCCATCTTTCTTGCTTCGATCGGCGGTTAGTCCTCCTGAAGCGTCCTTGCTCTGATACCACTTGTAGGTCCCTTTGGAGGCCGGCAAGAGGGGAGGGGTGAATTGCCCTACAAAATAAAACCAAAAACCTTTCTCGGATTTCAACTAATTAACAGATACTTGTAATTTAAAAGAAACAGAGACTGAATAAAAGCAATTAAACTGAACACAAAGGATTTACTTGGTTTGCAATCAGGAGATTGCTAATCCAAGGAATGTAAGCGCACTATGACGATCTCCTCTGGGCGGAGTAGCCTCTTTACAACGTTGACAGCACAAATGAAAATGAGAGCACAGAGAAAGTGAATTACAAGTTTGATATTCTGATTGAATTTTTTTGCTTCTGGACCAAGGCTATATTTATAGCCTTGGTCGGGGCGCCTGGAAGGGTTCCGGGCGCCCTGGGGGGATAAAACTTTATCCCCCAACGTTCAGATCGAGTTTGACTCGATCTGGTCCAAAACCTCGTTTCCGGATGGTTCCGGGCGCCCGGACCCCAAAAGTCAACTCTGGTTGACTTTTTCCGTCCGGTCGCTCTGCTTCGGTTCAGCTCGTCTCGGTCCGGATCTTCTGTTCCGGCTCCACTAGCTTGGGTGATCTCGGCCATCCGGAATAGGGCTCACCCGAACCCATGTTCCGGCCTTCTCCTCGAGCAGCCTTCCTTCCCGGTTTCTCGTCCCTCGAACGCCGCGCACGTTCTTCTCGTCCACCGGTGTACTCTTCCGCGGACACCTCGTCCCTCGGACGCACCGAGCCCGTCGGCTCTCTCCCGTGCCGTCCTTCTCGCTAGCCGCGTCTTCCGCTCGACTTCCTGTGTTCCTAAGTTCCTGCACACTTAGACACAAGGGTTAAACAACGCAGGACCTAACTTAACTTGTTTGATCACATCAAAACACCTCGGGGTTCCAACAGTAATTAGCTCCTGTCCTCCCAGGACCATGAACTAGTCAAGGTCTCAGATTAGGAATCCAAAATGGACCTAACCTGGACTGATGCCTACTATCCCTCAACCGGGACATGTCCTCACTTAGTCACTCTCCTCCAGTGACTTATCTTTACTTACCAATTTATTGTTGGTTGACTAGCCTCTTGACCCACTAGGTCTTCATGCCAACTGTCCAACCCGCATACCCAACTGGACTTCTGCCAGTTGTCCGATCCCGCAGACCCAACTGGTCTTCCTTCCAGATATTCTATAAGCCCGTTAACCTATTTGGACTTCATACTAACTATCTAGTCTCATGGATCTAGCTAGATTTTTGCTTAGTGTCCGGTCCTTCAAGCCATCAATTCCTGCACACTTGGTAAAGTAATTAGATTACAAAAACACCTAAGTTAGACCATTAGTGTAAATTGGACCAATAATCTCCCCCTTTTTGATGCAATGATAACTTAGGTTAAAGTTAGGAAAAGATATACAAAATATATATGAAAAATAATAAAAGAATGATCTAAGTTAGTTTTGTTTCATTCTCTTGATCATTTTTAGGGTTAAGTTATTCTGATTTTTTTTTAGGTTTTCTAACTTAAACCATTTGACATTCATTAAAAAAAATTGCACAAAGAAATTAAGCAAGTTACGAAAAGTGAGTCTTGTAAATTAAGCACGAAAGATCAAGTTTGTCAATTTCAAAATTTACAAGTTAATTGGAGGGAGTAGGAACTGTAACCAAAGACAATTAACTTGTTTTAAAAAATACTTTGTAAAGTAGCTTTCAAGATAGCTAAATTTTTAAAACTGGATTTGACAACTCATTTTAAAATTTTTTCAAAAAATCTTTAGTTAGGTAAGCAATAATCTTTTCCAAAATCGGGAATTTAAATGTTTTAACTTGAAATGCTTTAAAAAATATTTTCGAAGTATGTTTAACTTAGAAATAGTTTTGAAATGCTTAGAAAAAGTTTTAAACCAAAAATATTTTTGAAATGTTTTTCAAGCACAATTTCAAAACCCTCTACTTTAACTAATTGATTTGTAGGATATTAAAAAATTGAAAACATGTTAACAAGAACTTTTTAAAATAGGTTTTAAATGGCTTCAAATTGCCTCCCCTAGGACCTGATATAAAAATATTTAAAAAACTATTCTTAAATGTTTAACCACTAGTTACTAACTGACTATCAAAAGATAGTAGCTTTCACTTGGTTAGTCAAGTTAAATAGATGCATCCAGTTAGCGTTTGACTAAAAATGGATAGCTTAACCTAATCACTGTAGTGTTTGGTATTTTACACCCGAACTTGTGTTGATGCACTGATATAAGCATCTTAAATATAGGCAATCTGCCTATGCATCTCACACCGTTCTAAGTTTTTTCCTAGATCTATAGGAACATACTTTCTATAGGGTTAACCTAGGTTAAGGCTAAAATCAATTTTCAAAGTCTAAAGAAATGGTAGTTTTAAGGAAAGAAAAGTAAAGGTTTTTCCTTAGAATTTTTAAATTATTTTAAGAATTTATTTGAAGAGTAGTAGGCATATTCTATGAAACACATTCTTAATTGTGGATGTAAATTATTAAATTCATTTTCAGGAAGTGATTTGATAAATATGTCAACTAAATTTGATTTGGACTTAATGTAATTGAGTTTCATGTCACCTTTAGTTACATGATCACTAATGAAGTGATGTTTGATTTCGATGTATTTAGTTCTTGAATGATGCACTAGATTTTTTGTTAAATTGATTGAACTAACATTGTCAATTAGTAATTTTATGTTTTTAAGGTTTAGATTAAAATCTTTTAGGGTGTGCATCATCCATAATAGTTGTACAACGCATTCTCCTATTGCTATATATTTTATCTCAATAGTAGATAAAGCAACATAGTGTTGCTTTCTACTAAACAGTTGACAAGTGATGGGATAAGTAGTTGACAACCACCACTTGTACTTTTTCTGTCTAATTTACAGCCAACATAATCTGAGTCAGAAAACCCTATAAGTTCAAAATTCGTCGTTTTAGGGTACCACATACCTATGTTGAAAGTTCCTTTTAAGTATCTAAAATTCTTTTAATATTGGCTAAGTGTGACTCCTTGGCACATGTTTAGCACCTTGCACACATACTTACAAATAAAATATCAGGTCGACTGAAAGTTAGGTATAGTAGGCTTCCTATGACATCTATAATATTTGAGGTCTATATGTTTTCCATTTGGATCATTGTCTACGATTATGTTGGTGGTCATTGGAGTTTTAATTTCTTTTGAGTTTTCCATACCAAATTTCTTAACTAATTCAAGTGTATATTTTTGTTGATAAACGTAAGTTCCTTCATTTGTTTATTTGATTTGTAGACCTAGGAAGAATGTTAGGTGTCTTAGTAGACTCATTTCGAATTCTTGTTCCATTAATTGTATGAATTCTTATAGGAGTTTTGAATTAGTTGACCCAAATATTATATCATCTACATAGATTTGAGCTATAAAGAAATCTTGATTGTCTATTTTGACAAATAGGGTTGGGTCTACTTGACCTTGTTTGAAGATTGAGACTAAGTATGTGGTCAACCTCTCATACCATGCTCTAGGAGCTTATTTTAGGCCATAAAGGGTTTTCTTTAGTTTAAACACATAGTTAGGGTATTCCAGGTTTTCAAACCCTGGAGGTTGATATATATATACCTCTTCCTTAATCAGTCCATTTAGAAAGGCCAATTTAACATCCATTTGATATAATTTGAAATCTTTATGGGCCACATAACTTAATAACATTCCAATTGATTTAAGTCTAGCAACTGGGGCATAGGTTTCATCGTAGTCAAGTCCCTCAACCTTATTAAAACCTCTTACTACTAATCTGACTTTGTTTCTAACAACTTCCCCTTTTTATTTAGCTTGTTTCTAAAGACCCATTTTGTTTTTATTAGTTTTTTGTGTTCTGGTAGTGGAACTAGATCTCATACTTTATTTCTTTCAAATTGGGACAATATCTCTTACATAGCTAAGATCTAATATGGATCACTTAATGATTCTTCTATTGTTTTGGGTTCGATGTTGGAGATTAAGGCTATTTGGCTTAAGTTTTTAAAGGCTGATATAATTTGTACTCTTAAGTCTAGGTCACCAATTAATTGTTCAAATGGATGGTTTGGGTTAACCCTTATTGTTCTAGTTGGTTCGTTTTCTTGGGGTTGATGTTCTTCTTCATATTCTTGACTTAGGTTTTTGCTTGCTCCCCCTTGACTTATCCTACCTCTTATAAAGTTAATTAGTTGTTTCTGAGTTTGTTCTAAGTTCAGGGTAGATTCTTCATGTTAGAACTTTTGGGCCACAAAAACCGCTTTTTACGTTGCGAAAACCCTGAAGTTCTTAGCCACTGGATCCGTGCGAAGATTAAAATTTTCATGTACTTAGTTTTCTACTCTAGATCTACTTTAGATCTACATGACAAGGGATATACCTTTGAAGTGAAGCCCTTCGCAAATCCCGCTTGTCCAAGGTTCTTCGGATCTCAAGTGTGTTCAAGTGTACACACCTCTAGAAGTATCCACACGAACAAGAGATGGAGAGGAAACCTTAGAGTGTGCTAGCACCCCAAGGAGTCTCAGCAAGGATGAGAGGGAGAGCAAGAAAGAAGAGAGGAGGAAAAAGATGATGCCTTGAATGAAAATCAATTCATTCCATCACTCAAAGTGGTCGGCCACTTCAATAAGGTTTGTAACCTCCATGGAATCTCAAGAGTCAAGACTCTTGGTTTCCCTCATGAGGTGGCATACCATGAAGTTGCCTTGATGATGTGGCACATCATCATTGGTCGACCCTATACCAAGTCACAATGACATGGCATTTGGTCAAGTCAAGGTCAAGTCAAACTTGACTCTTCATCTTTCCTCTCAAGTCAAGTCAAACTTAACTTAAATTCTCCCATGGTTGATCAAATCTAATCTCAATTAGTTTAATTTAGATTACTCTTGATCCAATTTGGTTCATCACATGAACCTAATCCTCTTGGTTCATCATATGAACCTAATCTTCATCTAATTGCCCTTTGTGTGTGACCCTATAGGTTCTTGTAACGTTGGCAATCCTCCTAAACCCATTTAGAAGCATAAGTAATGAGCGATATCTAGCAACACATCATTACTACCCAAGTTACAAGAATGTTGAGATCCAACATAACCTTGTGACTACTAATTATGACCCTCACAATATATGACAATGTCCTTCTATCCTTGACATCTAGATTGATCAATTTGAGGCATAGACCGTGTCATCCTCTAATCAGTCTATATCTTGAACTCCAAGTAGACTCACTTTAATCAAATGAGCTCAATATCTCATATTGACTCATTTGGGCATGACCATGCACTTAGTGATCTCACTCTATCAAGAATCATGATGTCACTCCCGTCATATAGGGGGGATAGATCCCATCTACATCACTCACATCCCTCCGCATAAATTGTTACATACCTAGTAATCACCTTTATAGTCCACCCAGTTACGGGTGACGTTTGACGAAGCCAAAGTATGCAACTCCTTATGTAGGGAACCATGGTGACTTCAGGTCCAAGGACTAATAGTCACATGAGAAAGTATATGACACTCATATAACGATCCATGATACTTTCTTATGGCGGGTCATTCAGTATACATTCTCCAATACATACCCATGTGTCAATTTGATATCTCTATATCCATGACTTGTGAGATCAAGCCATCGAGTTGACCTACATGCTAGTCTCGTCGCATTAACATTGTCCCTGAATGTTAATACTTGACTAGGAATGATTAAGAGTAGTGTTCTCTATATCATCTCACTATTGATTCAACCAATCGATTAATATAGATAAGAACCTTCTACTCAAGGATGCTATTATACTTAGTTATTTGGCACCAATATAAGTAAGTATAATAACCATAAAGAAATACCTTTATAAATATATAGGAATATGATACATCAAGTCCATATAACAATCATCATATGATTGGTTCTAGGGCTCTAACTAACAATCTCCCACTAGCACTAGTGTCAATCAGTGTAGGCTCTAATGCCCAATGACCTAGTGTGACTATCATGCTTTCTCTGTGCCAAAGCCTTGGTCAAGGGATCTGCGATGTTAGCTTTTGTGGGTACTCTGCAAATCTTCACATCTCCTCTATCGATAATCTCTCGAATGAGATGGAAGCGCCGTAGTATGTGTTTGGTCCGCTGGTGTGAGCGAGGTTCCTTAGCCTGTGCAATTGCTCCATTGTTGTCACAATAGAGCTCTAAAGGATCAGCTATGCTAGGAACCATCCTAAGTTCAGTAATGAACTTGCGGATCCAAATTGCCTCCTTTATTGCTTCTGATGCAGCAATATACTCGGCCTCTATTGTAGAATCAACAACTGTGTCCTGCTTCGAACTCTTCCAGTCACAACACCATCATTTAAGCAAAACATGAACCCAGATTGCGATCTATAGTCATCCTGATCAGTTTGGAAGCTGGCATCACTGTCACCCTTTACAGCTAGCTCGTCATTACCTCCATATATCAAGAAATATTCTTTAGTCCTTCTCAAGTACTTAAGAATATTTTTGACCACTATCCAGTGACACTCACCTGGATCTAACTAGTATCTGCTCGTCATGCTCAAAGCATACGAAATATCAGGATGAGTATATAGCAAGGCGTACATGATAGATCCTATGGCTGAAGCATAAGGGATCTTATTCATGCGGTCTCTCTCCTCTCTAGAAGAGGGACTTTGAGTCTTCGAAAGACTCACACCACGTGACATCGGCAGAAAATCTTTCTTGGAATTCTGCATGGCAAACTGTAGTAATACCTTATCAATGTATGTACTCTGACTTAGGCCAAGCAATCTTTTAGTTCTATCTCTATAGATCTTTATGCCTAGAATACGGGCTACTTCACCTAAGTCCTTCATTGAGAAATAATTCCCTAGCCAAGTCTTTATAGACTGTAGCAAAGGGATATCGTTCCCAATGAGTAGTATGTCATCCACATACAATACAAGGAAGACAACTGTGCTCCCAACAACCTTCTTATAGACACAGGGTTCATCTTCATTCTTGATGAAACCAAACTATTTGATTGCATCATCGAATTGAAGATTCCAGCTCCGAGAAGCTTGCTTTAGTCCATAAATGGACTTATGCAACTTACATACTCTACTAGTATGCTGTGGATTTACAAAACCCTCAGGTTGTGTCATGTACACATCCTCGAGCAAGTTTCCATTCAGAAATACGATTTTGACATCCATCTGCCAGATCTTATAATCGTGGTATCCTGTAATAGCAAGCATGATCCGAATGGACTTAAACATCGCTACTGGAGAAAAGGTTTCATCATAGTCAATACCATGAATTTGTTTGAAACCTTTTGTTACCAAATGACCCTTATATATAAGTCCATCCATGTCAGTCTTTCTCTTAAAGACCCACTTACACCCAATGGGTTTGACCCCTTCAGGTGGATCAACCAAAGTTCATACTTGGTTGGTGTACATGGATTCCATCTCGGATCTCATGGCCTCTAGCCATTTCTCAGAATCTGGTCTCATCACAGCTTCCTGATAGGAGGTAGGCTCATTCTCAACGAGCATAACGTCATTATGGTCAGACAAGATAAATGAGTATCTCTCAGGCTGACGACGTACCCTATCAGGCCTGCGAAGAGGTATGTCTACTTGAACTGGTTGTTGTTCCTCACCTCCTTATGGAACAACCTCATCATCCACAACACTTTGTGGTTCCAGTTCAACTTCCATAAGGTTTCAATGCTATGGTTCATATCCTGAACTTCTTCAAGATTGAACGTACTCTCACTAGTTTTTCTAGAAACAAAATCTCTTTCTAGAAATACCCCAGTCTTAGCCACAACTAATTTGTGTTGATTGGGAATGTAGAAGTAATATCCCTTCATTTCCTTCGGATATCCTATAAAATAGCACTTATCAGATTTGGATCCCAGTTTGTCCGAGACTTGACGTCGAACGTAAGCCTTACAACCCCAAATCCTCATAAAAGACACCTAGGCATCTCTCCCAGTCCATATCCTATATGGGGTCTTTATCACAACCTTGGATGGAATACGGTTAAGTATGAAGGCTGCTGTGTCTAGAGCATAGCCCCAAAGAGATATAGAAAGATCTGTGTGACTCATCATAGACCGTACCATATCTAATAGGGTACGATTCCTCCTTTCGGATACATCATTCCACTGTGGTGTTCCAGGAGGAGTGAGTTGGGATAAAATCCCACACTTAGCTAGATAGTCACGAAACTCATGGCTAAGGTATTCACCACCTCGATCTGATCGAAGTATCTTAATACGTTTGCCAAGCTGGTTTTGTACTTCATTCTTGAATGCTTTGAACTTTTCAAAGGATTCATACTTATGTGTCATCAAATACACATAACCATATCTACTGAAGTCATCAGTAAATGTAATGAATTACTTATAACCACCTCTGGCTGCGATATTGAAAGGGCCACATACATTACTATGTATTAGTCCTAGCAAGTCAGTCGCTCTCTTGCTGGGTCCACTAAAGGGAGTCTTGGTCATCTTGCCCAGTAGGCATGACTCGCATGTCTCATATGATTCAAAATCAAATGAGTCCAGCAAACTATCTTTATGGAGTTGGGATAAGAGTTTGTCATTTATATAACCTAAGCGACAATGCCAGAGATAGGTTTAGTTCATTTCATTTGATTTGAACCTTTTGGTATTTATGTTATAGATGTGGTTCTCTAAGTCTAGAATATAGAGTTCGTTCATCAGAGGTGCACTACAATAGAACATATCGTTTAAATAGATGAAACAACATTTGTTCTTTATTATAAACGAAAAGTCTTTCTTGTCCAAACAAGAAACTGAAATAATGTTCTTAGTAAGAGCAGACATATAACAACATTCATCTAATTCTAGTACAAGTCCATAGGGCAGATATAGATAGTAAGTCCCTACAGCAACAACAACAACCCGTACTCCATTGCCTACTCGTAGGTCCACCTCGCCCTTCATCAATGTCCTGCTATTTCTCAGCGCATGTACATTAGTACAAATATGAGAAGCACATCCGGTATCTAATACCCATGATGCAGAAATAGATAGATTGACTTCTATAACATATATACCTGAAGTAGAAGTTTCACTTCTCTTGTTCTTGAGATCTTCCAGATATACTTTGCAGTTTCTCTTCCAGTGCCCGGTCTGACCGCAGTGGAAGCAGGTAGCATCCTTGGCAACCACTCCTTTAGGTTTCAGTGCCTTGCCTTTGCCCTTGGCTTGGGACTTTCCCTTACCTTTAGGCTTGCCCTTGCCTTTGCCCTTTTGCACCATCAAAATGGAGTTGGGCTTTACCTTCTTAAGATTTAGCTCAGCAGTTCTCAACATGCTTAGCAGCTCGGGCAGTAACTTGTCAATTTCGTTCATGTTGTAATTCATGACAAATTGACTGTAGCTCTCTGGCAAGGATTGCAAGATCAAGTCTATGGCCAGCTCTTGGCCAAGTGGGAATCCCAACCTCTGTAGGTTTTCTATGTACCCAATCATCTTGAGCACATATGGACCTACGGGAGTCCCATCTTGCATCTTGCACTGAAACAGTGCCTTGGAGATTTCGAATCTCTCGTGCCTCGCTTGTCCTTGATATAGTTGACGATGATGTTCAACCATATCATAAGCTGACATCAACTCATGTTGCTTCTGAAGCTCAGAATTCATGGTTGTGAGCATGAGGCATGACACATCTAATGCGTCATCTTGATGCTTCTTATAAGCATATCGGTCAGCTCGCGTGGCAGTGGCAGGAGGTGCCTCGGGAATGGGCTGCTCCAGGACGTACAATTTTCTCTCTTGAGTGAGAATAATTCTCAGATTCCTGTACCAGTCCAGGAAATTAGCTCCATTGAGCTTGTCCTTGTCAAGGACAGAACGCAGGGAGAAGGTGTTCATGTTTGTCGACATGGCAATCTACAATAGAAATAATGCAGAAAATAAATATCATATTCCAACTAGCATTTAATTAGACCTTTAATTAAATGATGCTCCCATTGAATTATAGAACTTTTGTGGAATCAAGTCATAGATGTGGTCAAACCACACTTACTATATTCTTCCAACTAGCTATAATTCTTGTGGGACAAGATCCACATCATACTACGCCTTGAGTTAGCTTTGGCTAAATCGCCCAAGAGTAGTATGATTGGTAGATAACAAATTTATCAATTACATCTCTATGCAACTCTTGTTTATAGGATCAAAAATCTCATTTACATTAAAACTTGAGTTAGCTTTGGCTAAATCGCCCAAGATTTAGTATAAATGTGATTTTTATCCTATCGTCCGACCGTTGGAAAATGCTTATAGTTATACCCGGTCAAATTGAGTTAACTAGTTGCACTCAATCTAATTGAGTTTGTACTCACCCAAACCTTGATAGGCGGGACCAAGATTGTCCCTCTGCACCCTACCAAGATAATATGTGTTCCTTTGCTTTGGCAGATTCAAAAACAACAAATGATCAAGGTGTTGGGTTTTTCGGGCGGTGAAAACCGCGTTTTCGCGTCGTCGAAACCCCGAATCACCCTAGCCATTGGATCTCGTGCGAAGAAAACTTTCCAAAAACATGAGTACGAGTTTTAAACTACGATCTACAGTAGATCTACAAAGGAAAAACATTTTTACCTTCGAAGCGTGCCCTCGCAAATCCCGCTCGTCCAACGGTACGCCGGATCTCAAAGTTGTCAACGTAGACAACTCTCTAGTGATATCCACACGAACAAGAGGTATTCTCTAACACTCAAGGATGGAGAAGAGAGCACCCAAGTGTGCTAGCACTCTCTAGGGCTCTCAGGTAGGATTTAAAAGGGAAGAAAGGAGAGAAAGAAAAGGGATCTCACATAATCCTCTAGGTACCCTCCTTTGTGACCTTCACTTCACCCTTTTCTTGGAACACAACTCATACACCTTCTCCCTCCATGAAAGCTCACGGCAACCACAGCAAAGGAGGAGGAAGAAGCTAGGAGGAAGGAGAAGCATTCAACACCACTTGAATGACACAAAATGAAAACCACCTACACAATGAGTGTGGTCGGCCACACACATGTAACCTCCCCATTTAATGTGGCCGGCCACATTAAATGGAATGGGAGGTGTAACCTCCATGAGGTGGCACACCTCATGAGGTGGAGATGATGTGGCTGCCATGTAGGATGAGTCATCCTCCATGAAGTGGCAATACATCAAGTCAAACTTGATGTTTCAACTTCCAATTTTGGTCAAGTCAAAATTGACCAAATCTCTTCCATGTTGAGTTGAATTCATTCTTTGATTCAAGCCAATTTCAATCTAATGAATCTCAATTCATTAATATAAATTGACTTAATGAATCAAATTTAAATTAGACTCATTCAACAATTAAATCTAATTGAGTCTAACTCAATAAGTCTAATTTAAATCAATCCGAATCCAATTGGTTCATCATATGAACCTAATCTAATTGGTTCATCATATGAACCTAATCTCCATCCACTTGTTCTTTGTGTGTGACCCAATAGGTTCTTGTAACATTGGCAATGTTTCTAAACTCCTTTAAAAACATAAACAATGAGCGGCATCTAGCAATACATCATTGCTACCCAAGTTACAAGAAATGTTGAGATCCAACATCACCTTGTGACTATTAATTGTGACTCCTCACAATATATGACAAATGTCCTTCTATCCTAGACATCTAGATTGATCAATATGAGGCATAGACCGTGTCATCCTCTGATCAATCTAAATCCTGAAATCCAAGTAGACTCACTAAATCAAATGAGCTCAATATCTCATATTGACTCATTTGGGCATGGCCATGCACTTCGTGGTCTCACTCTATCAGGAATACTGATGTCTCTCCCGTCATATAGGAGGGATAGATCCCATCTACATCACTCACATCCCTCCGCATAATTTGTTACATACCCAGTAGTCGCCTTTATAGTCCACCCAGTTACGGGTGACGTTTGACGAAACCAAAGTACATAATTCCTTATGTAGGGAACCATGGTGACTTCAGGTCTAAGGACTAGTAGTCATACTAATAGTCACATGAGAAAGTATATGACACTCATATAACGATCTATGATACTTTCTCATGGCGGGTCATTCAGTATACATTCTCTAATGTATACCCATGTGTCAACTTGATATCTCTATATCCATGACTTGTGAGATCAAGTCATCGAGTTGACCTACATGCTAGTCTTATTGCATTAACATTGTCCCTGAATGTTAATACTCGACTAGGAATGATTAAGAGTAGTGTTCCCTATATCATCTCACTATCGGTTCAGCTAACCGATTGATATAGGTAAGAACCTTCTACTCAAGGACGTTATTATACTTAGTTTATTTGGCACCAATATAAGTAAGTATAATAACCAAAAACCAAATGCCTTTATTAATATAGAATATGATACAATAAGTCCAAAATACAATCATCAAATGATTGGCTCTAGGGCTCTAGCTAACAATCTCCCACTAGCACTAGTGCCAATCAGTGTAGGCTCTAAGCCCAAATGACCTAGTGTGACCATCATGCTTCCTCTGTGCCAAAGCCTTGGTCAAGGGATCTGCGATGTTAGCATCTGTAGGTACTTTGCAAATCTTCACATCTCCTCTCTCGATGATCTCTCGAATGAGATGGAAGCGTCGTAGTATGTGTTTGGTCCGCTGGTGTGAGCGAGGTTCCTTCGCCTGTGCTATAGCTCCATTGTTGTCACAATAGAGCTCAATAGGGTCAGCAATGCTAGGAACCACCCCAAGTTCAGTGATGAACTTGCGAATCCAAACTGCCTCCTTTGCTGCCTCTGATGCAGCAATATACTCGGCCTCTGTCGTAGAATCAGCTACTGTGTCCTGCTTCGAACTCTTCCAGCTCACAGCACCACCATTAATGCAAAACACGAACCCCGACTGCGATCTATAGTCATCCTGGTCGGTCTGGAAGCTAGCATCACTGTAACCCTTTACAGCTAGCTCATCATTGCCTCCATATATCAAGAAATATTCTTTAGTCCTTCTTAAGTACTTAAGAATATTCTTGACCGCTATCCAGTGACTTTCACCTGGATCTGACTGGTATCTGCTCGTCATGCTCAAAGCATACAAGACATCAGGTCGAGTACATAGCATGGCGTACATGATCGATCCTATGGCTGAGGCATAAGGGATCTGATCCATGCGGTCTCTCTCCTCTCTAGAAGAGGGACCTTGAGTCTTTGAAAGACTCACGCCATGTGACATCGGCAGAAATCCCTTCTTGGAGTTCTGCATGGCAAACCGAAGGAGTACCTTGTCAATGTATGTACTCTGACTTAGGCCAAGCAATCTCTTAGATCTATCTCTATAGATCTGTATCCCTAGAATACGGGATGCCTCACCTAAGTCCTTCATTGAGAAGCAACTCCCTAGCCAGGTCTTGACAGACTGAAGCATAGGGATGTCCTTCCCAATGAGTAGTATGTCATCCACATACAATATGAGGAAGACAACTATATCCCCTACAACCTTCTTGTAGACACAAGGCTCATCTTCGTTCTTGATGAAACTAAACTGTTTGATTGCATCATCGAATCGAAGATTCCAGCTCCGAGAAGCTTGCTTTAGTCCATAAATGAACCTATGCAGCTTGCATACTCTGCTAGTATGCTGTGGATCTACAAAACCCTCAGGTTGTTTCATGTACACATCCTCGAGCAGGTTTCCATTCAGAAATGTGATTTTGACATCCATCTGCCATATCTCATAGTCATGGTAGGTTGCAATAGCAAGCATGATCCAAATGGACTTAAACATCGTTACTGGAGAAAAGGTCTCATCATAGTCAATACCATGAATCTGCTTGAAACCTTTAGCTACCAAGCGACCCTTATAAATAAGTCCATCCATGTCAGTCTTTCTCTTAAAGACCCACTTGCACCCTATGGGTTTTACCCCTTCAGGTGGATCAACCAAAGTCCAAACTTGGTTGGTGTACATGGATTCCATCTCTGATCTCATGGCATCTAGCCATTTCTCGGAATCTGGTCTCATCACAGCTTCCTGATAGGTGGTAGGCTCATCCTCTATGAGCACAATGTCATCATGGTCAGACAAGAGAAATGAGTATCTCTCAGGCTGACGACGTACCCTATCAGACCTGCGAAGAGGTATGTCTACATGAACTGGTTGTTGTTCCTCAACTTCTTGTGGAACAACATCATCCACAATACTTTGTGGTTCCAGTTCAACTTCCATCGAGGCATCAGCGATATTGTTCACATCTTGAACTTCTTCAAGATCGAACACGCTCCCACTAGTCTTTCTAGAAACAAAGTCCCTTTCTAGAAAGACCCCAGTCTTTGCCACAACTATCTTATGCTGACTGGGAATGTAGAAGTAATATCCCTTAGTTTCCTTGGGATATCCAATGAAATAGTACTTGTCGGATTTGGGTCCTAATTTGTCTGAGACTTGACGTCGTACGTAAGCCTCATAACCCCAAATCCTCATGAAAGACACCTGGGCATCTCTCCCAGTCCATATCCTATATGGTGTCTTTATCACGGCCTTTGATGGAACTCGGTTGAGTATAAAAGCTGTCGTATCTAGAGCATAGCCCCAAAGGTATGCTGGAAGATCTGTGTTACTCATCATAGATCGTACCATATCTAATAGGGTACGATTCCTCCTTTCAGATACACCATTCCACTGTGGTATTCCAGGAGGAGTGAGTTGGGATAGAATCCCACACTCAGCTAGGTAGTCACAAAACTCATGGCTAAGGTATTCTCCACCTCGATCTGATCGAAGTATCTTAATACTCTTGCCAAGCTGGTTCTGTACTTCATTCTTGAATTCTTTGAACCTTTCCAAGGATTCTGACTTATGTGTCATCAAGTACACATAACCATATCTACTGAAATCATCAGTAAATGTGATGAAGTACCTATAACCGCCTCTAGCAGCGACATTGAAAGGGCCACATACATCACTATGTATGAGTCCTAACAAATCGGTCTGTGCCCACTGAAGGGAGTCTTGGTCATCTTGCCTCGTAGGCATGACTCGCATACCTCATATGATTCTAAATCAAATGAGTCCAACAAACCATCCTTATGGAGCTGGGATAAGCACTTGTCATTTATATGACCTAAGCGACAGTGCCAGAGATAGGTTTGGTTCAGGTCATTTGACTTGAACCTCTTGGTATTTATGTTATAGATAGGGCTCTCAAGGTCTAGAAAATAGAGTCCGTTTATCAGAGGTGCACTACAATAGAACATATCGTTTAAATAGACGGAACAACATTTGTTTTTTATTATAAACGAGAATCCTTTCTTGTCTAAACAAGAAACTGAAATTATGTTCTTAGTCAAGGCAGACACATAACAACAATCATCTAATTCTAGTACTAGCCCAGAGGGCAGAGATAGATGGTAAGTTCCTACAGCAATAGCAGCAACCCGTGCTCCATTGCCTACTCGTAGGTCTATCTCACCTTTCATCAATGCCCTGCTATTTCTCAGCGCTTGTACATTAGTACAAATGTGCGAAGCACATCCGGTATCTAATACCCACGATGAAGAAATAGAGAGGTTGACTTCTATAACATGTATACCTGAAGTAGAAATCTTATTTCTCTTCTTCTTAAGATCTTCCAGGTATTCTTTGGAGTTCCTCTTCCAGTGCCTTGCTTGTCCTTGATATAGGTGACAAAGATGTTCAACCATATCGTAAGCGCTCATCAACTCATGTTGCTTCTGAAGCTCTGAGTTCATGGTTGCGAGCATAAGACAGGACACATCTAATGCGTCATCTTGATGCTTCTTGTAAGCATCTCGGTCTGCTCGCGTGGCAGTGGCAGGAGGAGCCTCCGGAATGGGCTGCTCCAGAACGTACAGTTTACGTTCTTGGGTGAGAACTATTCTCAGGTTCCTGTAGCAGTCCAGGAAATTTGCTCCGTTGAGCTTGTCCTTCTTAAGGATAGATCGCAGAGAGAAAGTGTTCGTATTTGATGTCATGGAAATTCTACAACAGAAATAAATGCAGAAATAAGTATCATATTCTTAATCATTTAATTAGGCTTTTAACTAAATGATGCTCCCACTGAATTCTATAATTCATGTGGGACAAGATCCACATCATACTAACCCTTGAGTTAGCTTTGGCTAATACGCCCAAGATTTAGTATGATCGGTAGGTAACGATTACCAATTACATCTCTATGCAACTTTTGTTTATAGGATCAAGATCCGCATTGATATTAAAACTCGAGTTAGCTTTGGCTAATACGCCCAAGAATTAATATAAACGTGATTTTGTCCTACCTTTCCAACCATTGGAAGAATGCCTATAGTTGTACTCAATCCAACCGAGTAAACTAGGAATACTCAATCTAATTGAGTTTGTACTCGCCCATGCGTTGATAGGCGGGACCAAAATTGTCCCTCCGTACCCTACCAAGATAGTATGTATTGCTCTGCTTTGGCAGATTCAACAATATCATGCGATCGAGGTAGTGGTAGGTATCATGGCATGGTAGGCATTTTGAGTTGTCGTGATTTAGATCTAATCTAAATGATGTTGTATCATATACACGAAATAGATCTAATCTAATTGATAGAGTGCATCTTGTACACGATGTAGATCTAATCTAATCGTAAGGGTGCATCTTGTGCACGATTTAGATCTAATCTTAATCGCTAGGCACTAATTAATTACTTAATTAAACATGCATCATATACACAAGTAATTAACTAAGTTTTGTGATTAGTCATGGACCTACTATGATCTTCTCAAGCCAATGAGAAGATCGGATGGTCAACCTAAGGTCAACTTCTCAAGCGCCTTCCTTTTGACCACCTTGTGTTGCTCGCGCCTTTCTCGTAACTCCGTCTCGAGTGGACCTTCCACAGCTCCAATTTTGTACATTACAATTTTGAAACTCGAGTTACATTCGAGTCTAAATCTAATTTACAACCAGAATAAAAGAAAGGCATGACGCGCAGGTCGCGAAAAATAAACCAAAAATAAAATAAAATACAACACACACATCACATCACTGCGCGCAGGTCGTATTATGAATTACAACACAAATTGTCCAATCAAATTGGGTCTTTGGGCCATGACTATCACAAAATTAATATATAATTCAAAATTATATACTTTTCATATTTTTTTGTAATTTTTCATAATTTTACAGATTTTATGAGTAAAATTTTCCCGGCGGTCCCGATTAGCGATTTCGGGCGCAATCGCGGAGCAAATCCCCTTGCGGGGTTAGGGGCAGTACCCCTACCCGCGATCTAACCATCGCGAGTTGCTCCTAAGCGATCCTATAGCGCCTAAGTCCACTGTCCCAAAACGATTTGGGTCGAAACATTGCCGTTTCGGAAAATTCTTCTCGGTAGTCGAAGCCTACAAGTGTAAAAACACTTGTGCTTCGCTTCTACGAGAAAAATACCCATAAAATCATAAAAATTAGGAAATTCACATAATGTTACAGTATGCATATTTTTCATAAAAATACGAATCTAAACTCGTACTCGCTTCGCACGTGGCTCTGATACCACTGTTGGATTTTTCGGGCGGCGAAAACCGCGTTTTCGCGTCGCGGAAACCCCGAATCACCCCAGCCATTGGATCTCGTGCAAAGAAAACTTTCCAAAAACACGAGTACGAGTTTTAAACTACGATCTACAGTAGATCTACAAAGGAAAAACATTTTTACCTTCGAAGCGTGCCCTCGCAAATCCCGCTCGTCCAACGGTACGCCGGATCTCAAAGTTGTCAACGTAGACAACTCTCTAGTGATATCCACACGAACAAGAGGTGTTCTCTAACACTCAAGGATGGAGAAGAGAGCACCCAAGTGTGCTAGCACTCTCTAGGGCTCTCGGGTAGGATTTAAAGAGAAAAGGAAAAAGGATCTCACATAATCCTCTAGGTACCCTCCTTTGTGACCTTCACTTCACCCTTTTCTTGGAACACAACTCATACACCTTCTCCCTCCATGAAAGCTCACGGCAACCACAGCAAAGGAGGAGGAAGAAGCTAGGAGGAAGGAGAAGCATTCAACACTACTTGAATGACACAAAATGAAAACCACCTACACAATTAGTGTGGCCGGCCACACACATGTAACCTCCCCATTTAATGTGGCCGGCCACATTAAATGGAATGGGAGGTGTAACCTCCATGAGGTGGCACACCTCATGAGGTGGAGATGATGTGGCTGCCATGTAGGATGAGTCATCCTCCATGAAGTGGCAATACATCAAGTCAAACTTGATGTTTCAACTTCCCATTTTGGTCAAGTCAAAATTGACCAAATCTCTTCCATGTTGAGTTGAATTCATTCTTTGATTCAAGCCAATTTCAATCTAATGAATCTCAATTCATTAATATAAATTGACTTAATGAATCAAATTTAAATTAAACTCATTCAACAATTGAATCTAATTGAGTCTAACTCAATAAGTCTAATTTAAATCAATCCGAATCCAATTGGTTCATCATATGAACCTAATCCAATTGGTTCATCATATGAACCTAATCTCCATCCACTTGTTCTTTGTGTGTGACCCAATAGGTTCTTGTAACGTTGGCAATATTTCTAAACTCCTTTAAAAACATAAACAATGAGCGGCATCTAGCAATACATCATTGCTACCCAAGTTACAAAAAATGTTGAGATCCAACATTACCTTGTGACTATTAATTGTGACTCCTCACAATATATGACAAATGTCCTTCTATCCTAGACATCTAGATTGATCAATATGAGGCATAGACCGTGTCATCCTCTGATCAATCTAAATCCTGAACTCCAAGTAGACTCACTAAATCAAATGAGCTCAATATCTCATATTGACTCATTTGGGCATGGCCATGCACTTCGTGGTCTCACTCTATCAGGAATACCGATGTCTCTACCGTCATATAGGAGGGATAGATCACATCTACATCACTTACATCCCTCCGCATAATTTGTTACATACCCAGTAGTCGCCTTTATAGTCCACCCAGTTACGGGTGACGTTTGACGAAACCAAAGTACATAACTCCTTATGTAGGGAACCATGGTGACTTCAGGTCTAAGGACTAGTAGTCATACTAATAGTCACATGAGAAAGTATATGACACTCATATAACGATCCATGATACTTTCTCATGGCGGGTCATTCAGTATACATTCTCTAATGTATACCCATGTGTCAACTTGATATCTCTTTATCCATGACTTGTGAGATCAAGTCATCGAGTTGACCTACATACTAGTCTTATTGCATTAACATTGTCCCTGAATGTTAATACTCGACTAGGAATGATTAAGAGTAGTGTTCCCTATATCATCTCACTATCGGTTCAGCTAACCGATTGATATAGGTAAGAACCTTCTACTCAAGGACGTTATTATACTTAGTTTATTTGGCACCAATATAAGTAAGTATAATAACAAAAAACCAAATGCCTTTATTAATATAGAATATGATACAATAAGTTCAAAATATAATCATCAAATGATTGGCTCTAGGGCTCTAGCTAACACGAGGTAGTGATGGGTATCAAGACTTGGTAGACATTTCGAGTTGACTCGATTAAGATCTAATCTAATCGTGGATTCGCATCTTATACGCATCATGACACTAATTATCCTACACTAGCATGCATCACATACACACAAGCAATGAATAATTAAATTTTAATTAGGTCATGACCCCACTACGATCTTCTCAAGCCAATGAGAAGATCGGACGGTCAACCTATGGTCAACAGCTTCTTGAAGACTTGATAGGCAGGACCAAGATTGAGTTTGTACTCACCCAAGCCTTGATAGGTGGGACCAAGATTGTCCCTCCGCACCCTACCAAGATAATATGTGTTGCTTTACTTTGGCAGATTCAACAACAACAAATGATCGAGGTAGTGATGGGTATCAAGACTTGGTAGGTATTTCGAGTTGACTCGATTAAGATCTAATCTAATCGTGGATTCACATCTTATATGCATCATGACACTAATTATCCTACACTAGCATGCATCACATACACACAAGCAATGAATAATTAAATTTTAATTAGGTCATGACCCTACTACGATCTTCTCAAGCCAATGAGAAGATCGGACGGTCAACCTATGGTCAACAACTTCTTGAAGCTCCTCCCTTTGACCACCATGTGTTGCTCGCACCCTCCTCATCGTTCCTTCTCGAGTGGACCTTCCGCCGCTCCAATTTTTGTACATTATAAATATGAAACTCGAGTTACATTCGAGTATAAAACTATTTTACAACAGGAATATAAAATGAGGAAGGTACGACACACAGGTCACATAATATATACAACATGCACATCACACAAAATGGCGCGCAGGCCATATTATGAATTACAACACATTTAGTCCAATCAAATTGGGTTTTTGGGCCATGACTATCACAAAATCATACATAATTCTAAATTATGTATTTTACATTAAATTTTTTAATTTTACTACTATTTTTACAATTTTATGAGTTACAATTTCCAGGCGGTCTCGTTTAGCGATTTTCGGGCGCGATCGTGGGACAATACCCCTTGCGGGGTTAGGGGCAGCGCCCCTTCTCATCAAATGAGTCTCACGAGTGTCCTACTATGATCTTACAACACCTTAAGCCGCTGTCCCAAAACAATTTGGGCGAGAACTTGTTGTTTCGGAAAATTTTTCTCGGTAGTCGAAGCCTACAAGTGTCCTAGCACTCGTTGCTTCGCCTCTACGAGAAAAATACTCATAAAAACCATAAAAATCATAAACTTATAAAAACTTACAGATCTATAATTTTTCATAAAAATTAAAATAAAACAAGTACACGCTTCGCACGTGGCTCTGATACCACTGTTGGAACTTTCGGGCCGCAAAAACCGCTTTTTGTGTTGCAGAAACCCCAAAGTTCTTAGCCACTGGATCCGTGCGAAGATTAAAATTTTCATGTACTTAGTTTTCTACTCTAGATCTACTTTAGATCTACATGACAAGGGATATACCTTTGAAGTGAAGCCCTTCGCAAATCCCGCTCGTCCAAGGTTCTTCGGATCTCAAGTGTGTTCAAGTGTATACACCTCTAGAAGTATCCACACGAACAAGAGATGGAGAGGAAACCTTAGAGTGTGCTAGCACCCCAAGGAGTCTCGGCAAGGATAAGAGGGAGAGCAAGAAAGAAGATGGAGAGGAAGAAGATGATGCCTTGAATGAAAATCAATTCATTCCATCACTCAAAGTGGCCGACCACTTCAATGAGGTTTGTAACCTCCATGGAATCTCAAGAGTCAAGATTCCTGGTTTCCCTCATGAGGTGGCATACCATGAAGTTGCCTTGATGATGTGGCACATCATCATTGGTCGACCCTATGCCAAGTCACAATGACATGGCATCTGGTCAAGTCAAGGTCAAGTCAAACTTGACTCTTTATCTTCCCTCGCAAGTCAAGTCAAACTTAACTTAAATTCTCCCATGGTTGATCAAATCTAACCATTGATTCAAGCCAATTTGATTTAATGAATCTCTATTTATTAAACTAAATTGATTTAATGAGTCATAATCTAAATTTATACTCATTGGACACATGAATCAAATTGAGTCCAACTCAATTAGTTTAATTTGGATTACTCTTAATTCAATTTGGTTCATCACATGAACCTAATCCTCTTGGTTCATCATATGAACCTAATCTCCATCTAATTGCCCTTTGTGTGTGACCCTATAAGTTCTTGTAACGTTGGCAATGCTCCTAAACTCATTTAGAAGCATAAGTAATGAGTGGTATCTAGCAACACACCATTACTACCCAAGTTACAAGAATGTTGAAATCCAACATAATCTTGTGACTACTAATTGTGACCCTCACAATATATGACAATGTCCTTCTATCCTTGACATCTAGATTGATCAATTTGAGGCATAGACCATGTCATCCTCTAATCAATCTATATCTTGAACTCCAAGTAGACTCACTCTAATCAAATAAGCTCAATATCTCATATTGACTCATTTGGGCATGACCATGCACTTAGTGATCTCACTCTATCAAGAATCATGATGTCACTCCCATCATATAGGGGGGATAGATCCCATCTACATCACTCACATCCCTCCACATAAATTGTTACATACCCAGTAATCACCTTTATAGTCCACCCAGTTATGGGTGATGTTTGACGAAGCCAAAGTATGCAACTCCTTATGTAGGGAACCATGGCGACTTTAGGTCCAAGGACTGATAGTCATACTAATAGTCACATGAGAAAGTATATGACACTCATATAACGATCCATGATACTTTCTCATGGCGGGTCATTCAGTATACATTCTCCAATACATACCCATGTGTCAACTTGATATCTCTATATCCATGACTTGTGAGATCAAGTCATCGAGTTGACCTACATGCTAGTCTTGTCGTATTAACATTGTCCCTGAATGTTAATACTTGACTAGAAATGATTAAGAGTAGTGTTCTCTATATCATCTCACTATCGATTCAACCAATCGATTGATATAGATAAGAACCTTTTACTCAAGGGTGCTATTATACTTAGTTATTTGGCATAATACAAGTAAGTATAATAACCATAAAGAAATGCCTTTATAAACATATAGGAATATGATACATCAAGTCCATACAACAATCATCATATGATTGGCTCTAGGGCTCTAACTAACACTTCAAACTTTACATTTGTGGTTTCTTTAATTCTTAGTATATTTTTGTTATATACTCTATAACCTCTATTGTTTAATGAGTATCCTACAAAGATTTCATTTTCTACTTTTGAGGTAAATTTCCTTAAGTGTTCTCTTGTGTTTAGTATGTAAGCTGAGCATCCAAACACTTTAAAGTATTTAATATTAGGTTTTTTTATTATAATAGAGTTCAAATGAGGTCTTATTATAACTTTTATTTATTGTGGTTTTGTTTTGTACATAGTAGGCTGTGCAAACAACTTCTACCCAAAAATATTTTGGAAGTTGATATTCATTTAGCATTGTCCTAGAGGCTTCAAGTAAGGTTCTATTTTTTCTTTCTACTACTCCATTTTGTTGGGGTGTTTTAGGTCATGAAAATTTATGATGACAACCATTTTCAAGGCAAAAAAGGTTAAAGTTGTGATTCTTAAATTCACCTCCATTATCACTTCTAATTCGTTTAATTCTTTAGTCTTTTTTATTTTCAGTTTGTTTGCAAAAATTACCGAACACTTCAAAATTTTCATCTTTATTTTTTTAAAGAATTTTACCTAGGTAAATCTTGAGTAATTATCTATTATTACTAGGCAATAGAGACTCTCATTTATGAATTTGATTCCATGGGAGTCAAATAGGTCCATGTGCAATAATTTTAGTATTGAATTAGTTTGAGTTTGATTAATTGATTTGTAGGTTGATTTGGTTTGCTTCCCTTGTTGACAGACATTACAAATTGTTAAATCTAAGTTAGGTAATTTTGGTAATCCTCTAACTAAGCCATTTAATTTTGTTAAGTTTCTAAAGTTTGTGTGGGACATTCTTCTATGTCATAACCAGGTTTCTTCTTTTTGTGTCAGGTGGCACTTAAGTGAAGAGATGGTTAGATTAATTGCATAGATATTATCCATTCTGAATCCTTTTAGGTTTATGCTAGAGTTATCTATGTGTTTAATTAAGCATTCAGAAGTTAGGAACCTAA
This sequence comes from Zingiber officinale, assembly GCF_018446385.1. Lineage (NCBI taxonomy): Eukaryota > Viridiplantae > Streptophyta > Magnoliopsida > Zingiberales > Zingiberaceae > Zingiber > Zingiber officinale. Next base: position 45,967,973 of record NC_055989.1, on the reverse strand, counting down.
CCTTATATCCTGAATCACAGAACTAGCTAATACTAAACAAATTAAATTTAAACTTATCAACAAGTAACACCTTTTTAACAATAAAGTCAGTTTTGAGTTTGATATTACCTATTCCAGTTACCTTAAGTTTGTCGTTATTTTCAAAGGCAACTATTCCTAAGCTTTTGTATGTGAGTTGAGTGAGTTTGGTGTGATCCTAGTCATATGTCTAGAACAACTATTATCCAATATCCACTTGGTTTCCTATAAAAATTGGATGTTATGGTTAATTCAATTCATTAACTTTAAGTTTAATTTTAAGTTTAAATTTAAGTTTAATTTTAAGTTTTTAAGTTTAATTTTAAGTTTAAATTTAAGGCTAAATTTAAGTTTAATTTTAAGGTTAAATTTAAGTTTAATTTTAAGTTTTTAAGTTTAAAATTTAAGGTTAAATTTAAGTTTAATTTTATGTTTTTAAGTTTAACTTTAAGTTTAAAATTTTAATTTTAATTTAATTCTTAGTCATCTCATCCGATCTTTTTCAATCAAGGTATCATATAGTTTTGTGAGATGAGTTAGATTAAATTTTAGTGTTGAGTTTAACTTTGTGTTAGATTCAAGTTTAGCTTTGGGTTCAACAAACAGACATTCTTTGGATAAACTTCTGAGCTATGGTGAGTTACCTGAACATCATTAGAGTAACCATGCCTTAGAAAATTTTCAAATAGTTCTATCCACTGAACTTAATAATAAAACTTTGGTCTAACCGGTTGGCATTGGTAAGGGGTAGCTTCAATTAGTTCCACTAAACCAAATGCACCAGGTCAAAGCTCATATCTTCCTAGACATGCATAGACAAAGCTTCCCTAACCTACTATCATCCAAAATTTCTCCAGTGTCATTGATTAAGTTAAACTTTTGTATATTTTTGGCCTAATCCTAATTACCCCTCTGGGTAAGTTTATTGATTTTGGAGGTGCCAACTAATTTGGAGCCTCCCCTTGAATTATTGACTCCTTTTTGATTTAGGCTTTAGGTCTATGTTGATTATTTTATAATTATAATAAACTTGATGATAATTTAAATGAGCCTTGTGATTATTTGATTTAATTTTATTTGAGTGTGTATTGTTTGATTTTATTTTATTCTTTACTTTGGAAGGTTTACTTTACTTTAGTTTGGTTTTATATTAATAGGTTTAGTTGGATTTAATTTTAAATAATGAATTTCATTTTTAGGTACGTAAAAATGATTGAGTCCTACTGGCGTGGTTAAGCACGCTTTCGGAACTCAGACTTTAGTTAGTTTTTTTTTTTTTGACTTATTAGTGATATAAACATTTTGTTAGACAAGCAGAACTTGTATCTGAGTCTGGATTTATTATATACAACTATTTGTGATCCAAGTATCATATTAAGGTACTTAGATCTAGTTATATATTCTTCTAGTAGTTATTTTAGTTTAAGTATTTCACCTTTCAATATGGAATTATCCTCCTCAAGTTTTGCAACTTGAATCGAGATTTCAGGTTGAATTGGCTTAACTATTGAGTTTGAATTCAGTTGACCGTTAAGTATTTTATTTTGTAGATTTAGTTCATTTATTTTATTTTCAGACATAGTTAATTTTTTATCTAAGTATGTAATGATTTTAAAAAATTTCTTGCTAAGATCAAACTGTACCTCATCGGAACCTTCGGAAATGAGTGCGGACTCGTGGCTTGATTCGGGTACAGACCCATCTTTCGATTCATTTTTCGAGTATGGTTTATAACCCATCGATGAGAGGTAGTTGGTGTGCTCTGGTTTATCGCCGTTTGATTCTTTTACGGATGATTCATCTCATGTTGCTTTAAGGGCCTTTTTCTTTTTGAGATTTGGGCATTCGGTCTTGTAATGTCCCTTCTTGTTGCATCCAAAGCATGTGACGTGCATCTTGTTGTTGCTGGAGTTTGAGATGGAGTTGATCTTCTGCAGGCCTCTTTTGGTGAAATTCTTTTTTCTCCTGGTGAACATTTTTCTTACCAGGTTCACCAAGTATTCTTCATCGTCTGAGTCTTGGTCAGACTCAACTTCAGGTTCTAGTTTGGTTCTGAACTTTTCTTTTGATGTTCCTGCAATAAAGACAACACTTTTCTAGGGTTTAACGTTAGTCTATTCGTGTAGCTCTAGTTTGCAAAAAAGTTAATCTAACTTTAATTTAGATAAATTTCTCGAAATCTTATAAGCATCCACGATGGATGGCCACAATGTATTTCGAGGAAATGCATTTAGAGCATACCTTATAAGATTACGGTTCTCTATCTGGTGGTTGATTGTGTGAAGTCCGTTGAGGATGTCCTTTATCATCGCATGTAGCTGACTGGCAGTCTCACCTTCCTGTATTTTTATATTAAATAATTTATTTAAATATAGATCTCTTTTCATTACCTTTGCATCATTGGTTCCCTCGTGTAGTTTTATGAGTTTATCTCATAGCTCTTTGGTGTTTTCGTGTGGGTCGACCCAGTTTAGCTCCTCCTTTATTAACCCGCACTAGATTGTGTTGAGGACCTTGAAATCAATCTGGGCCTTCTTCTTCATTTCTGGATTCCAATTTTTTGGGTCTATTAGAATTTTGGCGTTGTCAATTGGCGCCTTGTACCCTTTGGTGACATTGAACCATTGGTCGAAGTTAGTTTTCAGGTACACTTCCATCCGCTTTTTCCAGTATGGACAATCGTCCCCGTTGAAAAGTGGGGGAAGAATGATGTTGTACCCTTCATTTTGGGCCATTTAGAGTTGTAGATAGAAAACTAAAGAAATATATCAAGACTTGGTCTTGAATTAGCAGAGTTTGAGAAAAAGAATAAGAAATTTTGAAGAACTCGAGTGGTGTTGCACCAACTTCGAGTTAAAAATCAAACGAGAAATCGTTATTTGAAAGGGTAAGTTCTGTCAATTCAAATTGAATACAGAAAACTAAAATTCAAAATAAAAATAAAACAATTCCCCCTATCTTGATTGATGGTTATACCAATTCAGAACCGAACCTGCTCTAATGCCACTTGTTGGATCGAGTCGCACATGAGAGGGGGAAGGGGTGAATCACGTGGTTTTGAAAATCTCGTTCTTTTCGATTTTCAAATCAAAGTACGAACACAGCAGAATAAGAGAATAGACAAATGGAAAATAATACGAACTCAAGCGGTTTACTTGGTTCGAAGCCTTCAACGACTCCTACTCCAAGACCCAGGTCTCGCAAACCTATCGATGAGTCCATTAAAAAACCTCTTCGAGTACCTCCGAAAGAAAAGATCGAGTACAAAAAAAATCAGAAAAGTGTAACAGACTATACTTGCCATTTGTAGAAATTAAGTACAGAAAAATGATTTTATTACTGACACGTAGGGATTGAAGCAAGAGTGCATGAGTATCGATGTCGATCTATCGGCCGTGATCAGAAGTCCTAAGAGAAGTTGTCAGGTGCGGCAGTTTCGCAACAGAGTCGCAGCAAGAAGTTAGAGCAGTCGGAACCTCAAATAGACGTGTAGTAACTTGTATAGTAGTTGTTGGTTGATGCTTGGTCAAGACTACCTTATAAAGGGCATGGAAGGTACCTTCCATAGCCATTGAAGATGCCTTCAACATGGTAAATCTGATCCCGACTTTGTTGTGTCTTATCTGCAACGGGGTCCAAAATTTATCCCTTGGAAGACGCCTTCAAGCCATTGAAGACACCTTCCATGAACATTGCGAAAGCGCCTTCTAATGGTTGAAGGTGCCTTCGGGTACTGTTCATCTGAAGGCCTTTTGCTCCTTTTGCCCTGCAAGTTGTGTTATTCCAAATCTAAAACATCTAACATGCAAAACAAAGTTACCACAGTGATAATAAAAAGTACTAATTAGCTTCTGTCCTCCCAAGACTAGAAACTAGTTAAGGTCTCAAATTAGGGATTCAAAATTGACCTAAGCTGGACCGACATTACTGTCCCTCAACCGGGACGCGTCCTCACTTAGTCACTCTTCTCCAGTGACTTCCTTTTACTTACCAATTTACTGTTGGTTGACTAGCATCTTGACCCATCAGGTCTTCATGCCAACTGTTCAGTCCGCATATCCAATTGGACTTCTGTCGGTTGTCCATCCCGCGGACCCAACCAGTCTTCCTGCCAGATATCTGTTCAGCCCGTTGACTTATCTGGACTTCACACCAATTATCTAGCCCTGCGGATCTAACTGAATTTCTGCCTAGTGTCCGGTCCTTCAGACCATCAATTCCTACACACTTGGTAAAGTAATCAGATCACAAAAATACCTAACTTAACTCACTTATCATTAATCAAAACCTGAGTTAAACCGTTAGTGCAAACTGTACCAATATCTTTTAATTATGAAACTAATTAATAAAAATAATAATAAATCTAAACCTAATTAATAACTTAATAGAAATTACAAGTTCAATAATTTAGGGGGAGACACCAAATTAGTTGGCACATCCGAAACATAGTTTACCAAGTTGGGTAATAAGGACTAGACCAAAAAAAGGGATAATATGACTCTTGTCCAATCGAGTTTCATGATGGGGTAGGATGATAGTATGTTAGGGGAGCTTGGTCTAGGGAGTCAAGTGGGGTAAGACGTATCCTTCTTGGTCTTCTTAACTAAGTGGAGCTAGCCAAAGTTACCTTGTCACATCCTAGACTAGTTAGACTAAAGTTTATCAATATGAAAATTAAATGTCTATTTTTTTTAAAAATGCTTTGTCTAGAAGTGGTCGGTTATCTAAAATTCAAGAAGACTCCTGCACCTCGCCACAGTCTGAAAGTCGATTTTTAAAGTGTACATTTAATTAACTGCCGGTTAAATCTGAATATAACATAAGGTCAAATCATCTTCAAATTAAAATTTAACATAACTCATCTCATAAACATATAAGATACCTTAGCTAAATAATTAGACCGGGTGAGATGATTAAGAAAATAAAAATAAAAATTAAATTAAAAACTAAATAAAAATTAAATCATAATTAAAACTAAATTAAAACTAAATTAAATTACTAATTAAAACTAAAGAAAAATTAAATTTTAATTAAAACTAAATTAAATTACTAATTAAAACTAAAGAAAAATTAAATTTTAATTAAAACTAAATTAAATTACTAATTAAAACTAAAGAAAAATTAAATCATAATTAAAACTAAAGAAAAATTAAACCATAATTAAATTAAAAATTTAAATTAAATTAAAATTTAATATAAATTAAATTAAATTTAAAATTAAAATTAAAATATTCAATTAAAAATAAATTAAATTAAAATTTAATTAAAGTTAAAATTAAATTAAATAAATTTTAAAATATAATTTAAATTAATTAATTACACTGAATTTAATTAAACATGTAATTTAGAAACTTAATTAAAACTAATTAAAGGATTAACTAAACATTAAACATAACTAAAACCTAATTAAAACTTTAACTAAATTAAAACATTAAATAAAACTTAAATTAAAATATAAATTAAATCTGAAATTTAAATGGTTAATCTTAATATAAATTAATTAACTATTTCAAAATTTATTTGATAGATCTTAATTGATCATAATTAACTTAATTAAATCTAAATTAATTAATTTAAGTAATAATTCAAAATCAATAATCAATAAAATTAATTTTTAATTAATAACTAATTAATTAATACTAAATTTAATAATTAATTTACTAATATGAATTTATTTTTTTCTAAAATTAATAATTAATAAATCAAATCAGTACTAAATTAAATTAATCAATTGGATAAAGTTATTAATAATTGATCAATTTTAATAACTAATCCAATAATTATTTTACTCCCAAAATTATTTTACTCTAAAAATTATTCCAAACGATTAGGCCGTTTCGTTCTGGAACTCCTACCTCACCCTTTGATGGTTTTGGCCCTGTAATTGATCAAAACAAAAAACTAAGATGTAGAAATAAAAGAAAAACTCAAACTAAAATGAAAAGGAACTTGAGTTGACTTTTTAAAAAATGCTTATTTTAGGTTATTAGTGTTGGTGCAATTGATCTTTTGTAAAATACGATTTTAAAATAATAATTAAATAATAAGATTATTTGAGAAATAGTCTTATTGGAATTTTTAGAAATTTATATAAATTTTCTGGGAATTAATTGTAAGGGGATCGATTATTGAGCTATGAGAAAGTCTGTTTGGAATACCTAAAAATAAGAGTTGATTGAAGAATATAACTTAAGGTTTAATTAAAAACCCTAAGTTTATATCATCCCCTTTACTCCTTATATCCCTCTCTGCGTTGAACCTCTTCTTCCCCAAAACCTCCGCTGACTACTCCCTTTCCCGAGCCCGCGCCTTACGTCACCGTGTCTCCCTTCTCTCTTGGTCCCGACCGAGTCACCGCCACCTCCTTCCTCCCGACCTCCTCTCCCTCGCCGTCTCCTCTCCTCTCCCTCTCGTGTCCTTGCTCGACACCACCGACCAACACGGTATCACCCAACCTGCGATGCCACAGCTGTCGTCGTCGTGAGGGGTCGACGATGCCGACCCTCCTATCGCGCTACCTCGTTATTCCTCTCCTGGTCGGAGTCACTCAAAGCTTGTCGGAGATTGAGCAAGGAGCCATGGATCTTCCGATCGTGTGCGGCCAACCCTCTCTTCCTTGGATGATGATCCCGATCAAGAGTCAGTGTAACACCCCAAATTTCATGATTTAGAGTTCTAAAAGTCCATAAAAATATTTGGAAATACTTTTAAAATATTCTAGAGATTTTTAGAAATTTTTAGAGTATTTTTGGAGTTCGTTTGGTATTTTTACCAAGACGAAGAAGTGTTAAAAAAAAAAGAAAAGGAATATGTTGAAGCCAGGATTTGAACCTGCAATCTGTGACTTCGAGCAAAACTAGCCCAATCAGCTGAGCTACACAATTTTTATTAATCTTATATGGAGCGAAATGTATATATGCAGTAGTTGGAACGTTTAAAATAAATAAGAAGGAAAAATGGTTGCAGCCGAGTTTCGAACCACGCCTTAAGCAAAACACGGTCAACCAACTGGGCTAGCGGTCATTGCTAAATAGATAGGCAGCAACAAATATTTAAGCTATAGTTGAGACGTTTAAAATAAATTCAAATTAAAAGTGCCGGCTGAGGGATCGAAGTCGAGGCGTTTGACCCGAGCAAAACCCGCCTGATCAGCTGTGCTGGCGGCCAATGTTAAATAAGGAAAGAGTGAATAATATTTAAGGTATAGTAATTAATAAAAATCTTAGTTATAAAAAATAGCTTAAGTTTTTCCCGAAACTAAAAACTCTTTCTCTTCCGACGCGAGCGGCGCCGTTCTCCTCTCGGGCGGAAACGAAGCCAACCTAGGGCACGTCTCCGGCGGCCGACCGAGGCTCGATTCCAAGAGATTTCTTCGTCCTCTCGATCCTCTCGACAAGGAGAACTCGAAGACGCGAGGAAGAGGCCGAGATCGTGAGTTTCTCCGAAGCCCTAGAAGCTGTCTTGCTCGATTGTAAGTCCAAGAACCGAAGGTGAGTTGCTACTCACCTGTAGTAGGATAGCTCCGAGATTTTCTTTCCTTGCTGCCGTGATTTAAGGATTTTGGTTTTATGCTTATTGCCGTAAGTTAGATTTCTGAAGCATGTAGTAGGAGTGGTTTTCGGACTTGTTCTTCTTGATTTCGAATCATGCTGTAAAGATTATGCTTGTGTCTTCCGATTTTTGAAGCGCGCTGTGAAGTTGCTCGTGTGTTTGCTGCCGTGAACTTCAAAGTAAGGAGATGAATTGTTTAGGTTAGGCATAGGGTTGTTTTCTTCCTTCAGGCCTTATAATTGGTAATTCCGATTTTGAGTTAGGTTTTTCTATGGTGATCTTAAAGGACATGATCAGTTCATATGTAGTTTAAGGGTTTCAGATTTTCACTGCTAGACAATGAAAATAAGTGTTATATGGTTTTAGATTCACTGATCTCGTAGTATAGTGTTTTAGTTACAGATTTCTTAATAAATCAAAGTTAGCAGTAGCAAATTCTTTCCTTATGCTTTGTTATGTTGGAAGTGATTCATGTTACCTTTCAACCTGTGGTAGCAGTAGCAATTTCGTCCCTTATGCTTTGCTTGGTTGGAACAAATTGAGAATAAGTAGATTTCCCAAGTTCTGTCATAGTAAATCCCGTTTAACAGCAACAACTTCTCTTTATGCTTTATTTAGTTGGAAAGAATTTAGAATGTGTAGACCCATTAAGTTCTGGTTCCAGTATATCATGTATCAACTCTTTAGTAGCAGTATCATCTTTTCCTTGAGGTGTTTGAATTGTTAGATTGTTGATCTAAGTCATTATGATTGTGAACTAAACCTATGATATTCAGACTTGAGTATTATATCTCATTAGGGTCTATATCCAAGTATCAGTATTTGACATATGAAAAGAGGAAGCAATAGAGAACTCAACTCTATGCATAAATGACTTAATCCTTTCCAACTAATTAAAAGAATAGAGGCACATGCATTCACTTAGGCCGAAATAAACACCAGTTTTTATTTACCATTAGCTGAACGTATGCAGTGTTTCATTTGCTACTAGTTGGGTATGAGCAGTTCTTTTTGTTTTGCTATTAGACTTTATTCATGCACTGAAGTTGTAGAACGGTTTAAGCATATTATTGAGCATGTGCAGTTGTTAATTGCTATGAGTTGAGCATGATCAGTTTTCCTTTTCTAGCTTTACCTTAGTACGAATTCTCAGTATTTCCTGATGAAGCATGATATTCTGTTAATTCCATGCAGCAACGATTCCTTTATTTTCTAGATTCTATTGCATGCCTAGTAGTTGAATTGGTTTTACTTTCACAGCATGCTTAAGTTGTTCTAGTTTCCTATTTGCTATTGGAATAACATGAGCAGTTCTATTTTTATAGCATGCAGATTTTTATAAGTAAAGTATGCAGATTTTGATAGGCTTAATATGCAGATTTTTGTTAAGCTTTGCATGCAGATTTATGTTAAGCTTTGTATACAGATTTTCAGTACGTAGGGTGTGTTCTAGTGCACACCAAGTGCTTGATAAAATGCTTAGCTCAATATAATGCTACAGTAGGCATTTTAATAGCTCAGTTAATGCAGTAGAAGCATTTAAAATAACTTATTTAGTCTTGCTTCAGCTTATATAGGACTACGGTCCAATGGGTGGGCTCCCACAGTCGCCTCTAGGTTCAGATAACCTAGTTCTAGGTTCAGATAACCTAGTTAAAGCAAGGTAAGAAAATTAACTATGAAATCAGTATTTTATTTTCAGCAGTGGCACTGTACTGGATTAGATATCCATTGGGTTGGGCTCCCACAGTCGTCCCTAGGTTTAGATAACCTAGTAAACCCTACTAGACTCGGAACTTGCAATCCCGGGTTTAGTTAGGGATGCGCGCACAGCAAGTACAGTTGCCGGGCCCATCAGCAGCATGATTACTATTTTGATCTATTATGTAAATAGTTTTCAAAACTTCACAAATTAGTTATGTGAATACAAGTTAGACTCAGTTTAGCATTAATTAGTTCGGCTTATGTATCAGTTCAGTTTCCTATTGATACACAGGATAGTTCTATGATTAGCTATACATGTTTAGTATTTCCGTTAATATGATTCTTTTATTGCTAATTATGAGCATGATTAGCTATACATGTTTAGTATTTCAGTTAGCATGATTCCTTTGCTATTTATGAGCATGAGTAGCTATACATGTTAGCTTTTCAGTTAGTTGATTTCTTTGCTATTTATGAGCATGAGTAGCTATACATGTTTAGTATTTCAGTTAGCATGATTCCTTTGCTATTTATGAGCATGATTAGCTATACATGTTTAGTATTTCAGTTAGCATGATTCCTTTGCTATTTATGAGCATGAGTAGCTATACATGTTAGCTTTTCAGTTAGTTGATTTCTTTGCTATTTATGAGCATGAGTAGCTTTACATGTTAGCATTCAGTTTTAGCATGTTTTATTTATATACATGCATATCGAGTTTTTGTGAGTAGGATAGCGCTCACTTAGCTTTTAGCTTATAGATACTATTTTCCTCCTACTGCAGATAAAGGAAAAACTAAAGTATAAGGAAGAAGGCGACAAGGAGATGCTGTGACGGTGTGTGATGTGTGGACTATGGAGATCCTTGAGACTTAGCTAAAGAACTCACTTAGTTTAAGAATTTGTTTAGTTTAATTCCTTAATAAGTTGATAAGAAAATTTTGTAGTAAGAAGTTATGTTTCCGCTTTTCATTACCTGCATGTTTTGATTTATTAAACTGCATGGTTGTGAAAATATATGTTCCAGCCGCCTGTGGCTGAGTATACTCTATATGTATTTACGGATATGGTCACCGGTACAGGGGAGACTCTGCCGAAATTTTTCGGTAGGGTTTCCATGTGATTTTTTTATCATACCGGTTAAGTAGAGTTAGTAGTCAAGTAACGGTCATCCTTAGAGTGTAGTAGTAGTAAGAAGGGTGGACGTTACAGTCAGCCAACGCATCGGCTACCCACAGGCTTCGCTGAGCCGAGCCCTAGCCATCGATCCATCGTCGTCCGATCATGCTAGATCTCTGCTCGAGGTCGTGCCCCAATCATACTGATGCCACCCAATCGTCGGCGCACCTCAGCAGCTCTTCCTCTTTGATGTCAGCCCTCATTTGTCTTCAATTGGTGGCGATACAGTTTCTATCAGAAGGGCTTTAAGCATCCAACAGTGACGTTGTTCCTCCATTGATGCTTCGCTGTTTCTTCGTCGATGTGAGCAATCCGAGCGTTATTCAAGGGCCACCCTTCACGGTGATATTCCGTAGCCACCATCAGCTACCATCCTTTCCACGACCACAGGTCACCGGCAGAGAGGGTGCTGTCAACACAGCCTTAAGTTAAGGTATGTTAGCTATTGGATGGTGGAAACCTAGATTTCAATTTCGGATAGGATTGTATGTGCTGATTATTTCACTGGTCACAACATCCCCATTCATTGTTTTTCCAGCAGTGGTTTCTTCTAGCTTGGGCCACCATTGTCGGGCAGCAAGATTCTCGGGTCGTAAGTCAATAAAGGAGCAATCCAATTAGGGTAAGTTGGCCTTGGATACCAGATTTACATAGGGTGGATTTCATGTCTATATTGGATTTAGTAATAGATATGAGTTGATGGAGTTTGGATCTGTTTAGATTGACTAATAGTTGATATATGGATTATAGATCCTTAGTTTTGCCTCGTATCCTGTATTTGTAGGATTCGAGTTGAATGTGATCTTTTGGACTTGTTGAAGACGGTTGACACAATCTACATATAAAGGCGGGTACTTCTTGTTTTGTTTCTTTTAGTACTTTGACCTTGGTGCATGAGCTAGTATTTTTGGATAAGGACTGCTTTACCTTGACTCCACTCATATTTTTCTTGTGCTTGATACTTCCACTCAAACCTTTGAGTTATTCATTTCTATATCCATACAGTCTCTTATTGTCATCTATGATATTTAGCAGATATTAGACACCAACCTTGTATACTTTGATTGTTGTTTATTTATGTACTATATTGAGCATGCTGGCTTCATGTAGCATACTTAATTCCTGTTTATCTATATATGATGACTGTTGTATTGTGCGCATCATATCATTGCATACATGTTAACGACAAATTCTCCCTTGCGGTCGAGAGAGTCGTTAAGTAGGGCCGCACGCTCGACCACTCGAGAGAGTGGTAGCTGGAGCAGATGTCGCTTGTCCTGTCATGCCGCACTTGGCCACTTGTGGGTAGTGGTAGCTGGAGTTGCGAGCAGCAAGGACCCCTTTCGCTGTGTAGCTAGTTAGTTACTCAACACCTGTCCACTCGGTCACTTGAGAGGAGTGGCGGCCTTTGAGTGGTACAGTTGTCATCGATCCGACTTCTCGACCATACAGGGGTCGTAATGCAGAGAGGTGGGTGGGGTGACCATCCGTGCATACGCTGTTATTATATTTGCTTTGGCTGCTGCTGTTTACATATGCTGTTATTGCTATGCTGCTGTGGTATATTTATGCTGCCATCGCTTACTGCTGTTATTCACTTATGCTATTATGCTTACTTATGTTGAGATATACATTCATTGTTGGTGTTTAGACATTGATTTATTTATTGAAAATGTTTGTATACCTTACATATTACCTCTGCAATTATGAGCAGTACTGTAGCAGATTAGTACTACTTCCGACCTTCTATTACTAGCCTAGGATATGACTTCAGGTATGAGCAATTATTATTATTTTATTTTAGTATTTTCTAATCCTTTTATGAGACTATATATCTTTGGCTCACTCTCTATTTATATAGTATGTTATGTTCATGTACTATCTTTCCTTTGCCCGCTGAGTCCCAGCACTCACCACCCCACAAACTAATTTTTCTTTCGACAGGTAGCAGGTAGATGAGTCATGGATGCTTGGAGAGATACTGCTTTCCAGTCCTGTGTCATATCCGAGGAATGATTTTAGTTTTGTTTCTCTTTACTTGCATTTCGTATTCGTTGGATTTTGTGCTATGAGAACTAACTATATTTTGATACTTGTTTTGTGGACTTTGTATCTGTGATGTTTTGTGGACTTTGCATTTGTGGGTTTTCTTTTCGTTATTCCGCTGTGTTTTCAGTGCAGCTGTGTGGGTTGTTAGTGTTTTAAACTGCGTGAGTGTTGTTGTTTTGTTCCAGCCGAGTAGGCTGTATTATATAAACTGCGTGGTTATGTGTGTTCTAGCCGTATGGGCTGATGAATATGTTATTATGTTTGTGTATGTATATTGCTTCATATTATCATCGGTACAGGGGGTACATTGCCAAAATTATTTCGGTAGGGACTCCTCTAGGGGCGTGACATCTCTAGGGTTTCGATATTTGACATTATACTCAAGTATGGTTAAGTTAACTAAGGGTTAATATAAACAGAACTTGATGTTTGGAAAAGAGAAGTCTAGTCAGGATTAGAAGACTAGCAAGAGTAAGTCCTAACCAAATGTTAAGCAGATGAGAAGTCTACTAAGTGACTAGTCCTAACTGGAGGTTAGACAAGGGGAAGTCCTAGTGAGTGAAGCCAGACTTTAGTGAGTGAAGCTAGGTGTTTGAAGTTCTAGTGGGCGAAGTCAGACCCCAGTGAGTAAAGCTAGGCGGTCGAAGTCTTGGTGAGTGAAGTCAGACCCTAGTGAGTGAAGTTAAGTGGTAAAAGTCCTGATGAGTAAAGCATAACAATGGAAGTCTTAGTGAGTTAAGCTAGGCTATAATGAGTGAAGTTAAGTGGTGAAAGTCCTTATGAGTGAAACCACGAATGGGAGACAATGGTTGACAAGATATTTCAATGGTTATTGACAACTCTTTCAACCACGAATGAGAGATAATGATCGATAGGGTATAACATTGTAGATCTAATCTCACTAGTGTTTATGCATGAGCCAAAATAACAATCAAAATCTAGTATGATACTTGATATCCTATAGCACAGTATGGTCCTCCTAATACATAGGCATGAATAAATATAAAGCTAGTAACAATCAAAATCTAGTAGGATACTCGATATCCTATAATACAGTATGGTCCTCCTAATACGTAGGCATGAATAAATATAAAGCTAGTAATTTTGTTCAATATTCTACAACTATGCTATGGTATAGTGTTGCTATCATAATAGTACGAGCATAAATGGTCATGAATAGTATAGATAACAATGAAACTACATGAATATCAAAATATATCAATATACAAAATCAAGCAATAAAAGATCAAGTTTAAGAAGTAAAAGCAAATAGAGTCAAGATAAATACAACTATCAACCAGAATAATAAGTCATGCACTAAGGTCAATGAACTATGAAAGTAAGGGGAAAAAAGTACATGCCTTAAATATAGCTTGTGTTAGATAACTCTCCACATCGAGACACTCGTCTCTAATTAAAGTCCTGCAATCACATAATGTACAGTTCAACTAATCACATATGCAACAACTAGTGAAACCAAATCTCCAACCAATTAGGAAAAACCTTAATTGAAATGATTAATCTTGACTCATCGAATCCATTGATTGAATTAGATTTAATCCAACATTATCAACTCTTTAATTGATCCATATAACAGTCCATTTACTAGTAAGTCAACTCATCATAAATCACACATATCTAATTCATCTGATAACTCAATTAATTACCTAACTAACAAATCCACTAATTTAGTCATAGAGTTTAACCAGTCTCACCCTTACCATTAACATGTGTTTCTAATTCAATAAAACCTAGCTCATATATCAATTTCAATTAATTGAATAATCTCAATTAATACCACTATTAATCAAGTCATTACCCTAATTCTAGCGATGTGGTCCACTGCTGTTTATAGAAGGAATGACGTTAAGTGGTATAAATAGTGATGATCTTACTGTGGCAGTAACAACAACTGCTTGCGATGACTGTCGTGGAAGAAAAATGGTAGCCTCAACTCTCCAGTAAAGTCTCAACCCTCTAGCAATGACCCACAGTAATAGGTGATGACCTCTCAATCTAGAACAGAAACTCTAGGGGTGGGAGATGCAGCGATGCAATGGTGATGGCAGGGCCGGTCGATTGGTCAATGACGACTCATAAAGATGCAATGAAATCACAAGAGAGAAAGGGAGATGACAATATAGCAGCTCTTATAAGGTTGACAGCTAGATCGGCGTAGCCGAAGAGGGCACTGGACTCACACAAAAGGGATCGGCTAGCACCTCTCGCGGCCGGTGGGGAAAAGATCGAAAGGTGGCCATAAGTAGGGCTACAGTGGATCGATCAGTGGCGTAGCGAGGTCGGCGACAATTGACTACGACACATAGGGTGAGGGCAAGCGGCAAGCAGCGGTGGAATCGGGAGGAGATGAGTAGGGCTCGGGATGAAAATGAGGGGGGAAGGAATTTAGGTTATGTTTTAGTAATAAAACTTAAGTTAATCTTTATAACCTTAGGTTGATTAAATCAATCAACTCCCAATTTAATTGGGATATCTAAACAAGTTTCCTTTAAGCCTAATCGATTCATCCCCTTAAACGTGTCATACGAACTCCATTTAAATCCCCAAAAAAATTCTAAAAATTCTTAAAATTTTTTGTAAAGTTATTTCTCAAATAATGTTATTATTATTATTTATTGTCATATCTTACATTTTCCCTACTAGCAAAAATTTAGTTATCAAATTTACTATTCAAACTAAGGGATCCTCATATAATGGTAACAACTAAATAGTATACTTATATACTAGTCCATTCTAGTATCTCAAAGAGTCAATAACGGTCTGGAATTTCTTATACACTATATGATCTACTTCTAAAGTAGATAATCAGTGTTCTGTACACATGATTCATTGAAAACTCCGCCAAGTGATCAAAAGAGTTAATCTAGCGAGTCAGCAGGAAAATGAACAAACTTGCTTAATTTAATTGCAGTCATATATTTGTAATTACTCTAAGGTGTTGGAATGCAATGGCTAATGGACACTTGCAATGTCATACCATCTAATAGGTTAATGGATTGTATCACTTTTCTACTACAACAAGATCTTGTTTTTTTTTTCTCTCCAACCAACATACACTATTAGGCCAGCATCATAGATTAAATGAGTCTTTTGATTGTCCAATAATGTCAGGCAGATCTGATATAAAAGGCTCTTTGATTGAAATTCATGGATAAAATCTCTTTCACAGGATTCTACCAACTGAAATTAGAACTTAAAATGAGTGATTATGTACAACAGTTCAAGATCTTTCAGTGGTATGCAGAAGCTCACAAACACAATGAATGTACAAAGTTTGTAAACTCACAGGAAGGAGCTTGCGGATGCCCATGAGGCTGACAGAAAGGAATGTGGCAAGTTGTCTCACATCAAGAAGTTGACAAGGCCAATTGATACACCTCTCGCTTCACTTCTAATTCTCCAAATAACACAATGTGTAGGCTCAATTACCCCACATTATAATGGTTCCAAAGGATCTGTTAGTGTTCTTGCAATGTTGTAACAAGTAGTTTTGCCAACAACTTTATCTCAGCTGACAATCACATTGTTCTAAAAAGTCTCTAAGTTATTTATGTGGCTGCATGACATAATGCAGCGAGGCACTACAAAAATTTGGTTAATGGACAACTAAATCCAAGCAATATTCTAGTTAAATATTAAGTCATATCAAAACCAATTTTTCCAAATAGAGGGAGGATGTTTCAAATGGATTGAATATTCTAGTTAAATATTAAGTCATATCAAAACCAATTTTTCCAAATAGAGGGAGGATGTTTCAAATGGATTGAAAATGTTTTCCTTAATATCAAACTTCTAAACAAGATTGGCAATGAGTGCACATGAAAGACTGTTGTCTCACAAGTATTTGGTAACAAGAACTATCTGTAACATCAACTTCATTTTTTATTTTGACCATAGGTTATGATTTGAGATCATAATTAGATTTATTTCTTTGTAGAAGATATACTGTATATTTTGTTGAGACTTGGAGCTATAAGCAACTTATTTTCTATGGAAATGATGTAGCTTTCTTTTAAAGCTTTAATAATAAATTTGTACTTTGAATCTCTGATACTCTTTGCATATCATTTTTTGATTAAAACAATACAATTAACTGTTGGATATATGTGAATGGAGAAAAGGTGAAAGAGGGAAGAAATTCTATTGTGAATGAGACTTTAGTCTCACATTAGGAGTTTCAAGATATATTAGTTGGTTTATATTAATTCACATGCATTAATGATATAAACAAATGCATGGAGAGAAGCTCTCTCTCATACGTGGGTCCGTAGGGAGGTGCAAATCTAAGATCTAAATTGCATTGAACCAAGTTAACTACGACAGTCAAATGTCAGACCGGTCAGGGTAAAATTTGTCCAAGTGGAATAACTAATGTCGCCGACTATCATTAATCCTTGGGTATTGAATGATCATTACTCAACATTCAATGTAGGTGAGGGATGGTGCTTCTATATAAAGAGAGGTCATGGTCTTGAGTAACACACACACACACAAAACTAAAGCTCTCCACCTATGTTCCCCCCTCCTCCTTTGTCATACACCCGTGATAGCAGTTGGGTACCTCTCAGTTCATTATGACCACTAGTGCTTGGTCGACCGCTCTACTGCTCTGCCCGCCCAGATACTCTATAGTATGCACTTGGCAGAAACTAGCCCCTGTTGGTAGCTTGAGATTATCTACATAGGTCATCTCGACAGATAAGTTGAATTTAATTCAATCGAATTTAAATTCGGATATTTTCCCAAAATCTCCGATAGATTATCCAACAATCTTAAAACAAAGTTTGATTCTATTGAGATGGTCATAGAACAAAGTGTTGAGGTGCAAGACTCAACACATGAAGGCACCCTTCACCTCGATTAGAAATGTGCCAATCAACCATGGAGAAAGGCCAGAGAAGTTCATCGGATTGAACTTTAAGAGGTGGTAGCAGAAGATGCTCTTCTATTTAACCACGCTCAATTTGGCTCGATTCTTGATTGAGGACCCCCTCCCACACATGCTGAGGATGCTAATGCTCATACCATTAGTCAGTGGTGGAATGAACTCATTCTGAGTTCCTTTGCCAAAATTATATTTTCAACTACCTTGCCGACTCATTGTACGCTATGTATAACATGAAGAGAATGACTAAGGAGTTGTGAGAGTCCCTGGATAAGAAGTACAAGACAGAGAATGCATGAGCCAAAAAATTCATTATGGGTTGATTCTTGGACTATAAGATGGTTGACTCTAAGATGGTGATCAGCTAAGTCTAGGAGCTTCAGGTGATCTTGCATGAGATTCACTCAAAAGGGATGGTTTTGAGTCAAACCTTCTAGGTGTCTGCTATCATTGAGAAGTTACCTCCAGGCTATAAGGACTTCAAGAACTACCTGAAGCACAAGTGGAAGCAGATGAATGTGGAGGAACTCATTGTTAAACTTTGCATCGAAGAAGATAACAAGAGTTCAGAGAAAAAGTTGTTCTCTCAGGCTACTATGAAAGCCAACGTGGTCAAGTACAGTCAAAACTTGAAATGAAAGAATTCCAAGACTTCCAAGATGGGACCGAGAGGAAGCATTAAGAAATTCTCTAGGAAGTGCTTCAATTATGGTCGAGTCGGTTACAAATCTTTGGAATACAGAAAGCCGAAGAAGAAGAAGGAGATCAACCTGAACAGAGACCAGAAATGGATGACCTTTACACTGTTGTCTCTGAACTGAACCTAATCGGTTCAAACCCATGGCAATGGTGGATTGATACTAGAGTCACCAGACATATCTATTGCAATAAGGAGTTTCTCTATAACTTTGAAGAAGTCAAAGGTTGGGACAAGATGTTCATGGGGAACTCAGCAACCTCAGACATCATAGGCCAAGAAAAAGTGGTGTTGAAGATGATCTTGGGCAAGGACCTTACTCTGAATAATATGTTATATGTTCTGGAGATTTAGAAGAATCTAGTATCTGGATTACTATTAAACAAGCATGACTTTCACATTATTTTTGAGTTGGATAGAGTTGTACTATCTAAGAATAGAATGTTTGTAGGAATGAGCTATGTATCTAATAGACTATTCAAACTCAGTGTAATGGTCATTAGGCCTAAGATAAATAAAGATAAAAGCTCTTCCACTTAGATGCTTGAGTCTTCATATTTATGGCATGGTAGACTATGACATATTAACTATGATATGTAGCGTAAATTAATAAATATGTAAAGCATACCTACATTCCACCTTAACCCAAAACACAAGTGTGAGACTTATGTTAAAGCGAAAATGACTAGGTCATCTTTTTAATATATTGAGAGAAGTAACGAACCACTCGGGCTAATTCACACCGACATGTGTGACCTCAAAGTTGCACCAACACATGGCGGGAATAAATACTTCATCACTTTTATAGATGATAACAAAAAAATGTTGGTGCGGGAAGCATCCGACGATCGAACCCAAATTTTGATAATGGCAAAAGGTTCAAAGTTAAGTCTTGTTGTTATCTAACATGTTGAATGAGTGTTTCAAGAAAGTCCTAACTGCGGTTAGGCAGGTGAAAACCCTAGGGGGCGGTAACCCTAGGTGGAGAAAAGTCCTAGCTGCGGTTAGGCAAAGGGAAAACCCAAGGGGGTGGTAACCCTAGGTCATAGGGGGTGGTAACCCTATGCGGAAAGTCTTGGCAGGTCGATGGCTTCAGGCAAAAGTCCTAGGGGGTGGTAACCCTAGGTGGAAAGTCCTGGTGTCGCGAACCAGGTGAAAGACTGGACTAGCCGGGAAGCGAATGTCCAGCAGAAAGTCCGGAAGCGTCGAGTGCTGAGCAAAAGTCCAGTCAATCTGGAGGATCGTACTGGCAGCAGGTAAATCTCCTGAGTGGAGTAGGTGAGGACGCGTTCCCCGTAGAGGGAACAATAGGCGTCGGGTCGACCTAGGATTTTCGGACGGAAATCCGAAGTCAGACCCGGACAGTCCGGAGATTGTCATAATACTCTTTATCTATTGTTTTATGCTAACTTTGTGTTGCAGGATATTGTTTGGGACTAACATGTCTTGCAGGTACAAAATAATGATGTTTTCCCTCGGATGAATAGTGTCCGAGGCGCCTCCATGGGGCTTGGAGGCGCCTCGGGTGCAAAAGCTGACCTGGCTGCGAAGCAGGGCTGAAGGCACCTCGGTTGGCTATGGAGGCGCCTTGGAAGGCGCCTTGAAGACCTATGAAGGCGCCTTCAAGGTGATAAGCGCAGAATGGTCAGTGCTCATCTGCACGGTGGACTCGGAGCTATGGAGGCGCCTTCGGAGGCTTCCAAGGTGCCTTGGACACCCTTTATAAGGGGGTTTCGAGCAGCACCTCAAAATATCTGATTACAAGTGATCGTGCTTCAATTGGCTGCTAAACGCGACATCCCGAGAAAGCTTCAACTCGACTCGACGACCCGACACTTCGATTTCCTTAGATTCTGTCGTCGGTATTGTATTTCTTTAGTTAGCAAATTGTTCTAAATTTGTAATATTCTTCGAGCTTATAGTTGTTGCCCATGGAAAGCGATCAAAGATCGCGAGCCTTTGAGTAGGAGTCGCCTTAGGCTCCGAACGAAGTAAATTCCTCTGTGTTTGTGTGTGTGTTTTATTCCGCTGCGTTTTAACTCCGATAGTTTTCCGATGATCGAACGAAATAGCCACGAGTGCTATTCACCCCCCTCTAGCGCGTCTCGATCCAACAAAAAATACTATTATGTGTATCTTTTCAAAAGTAAGGATGAAACTATAGAGAAATTTATTCTCTATAAGAATGAGGTTGAAAACCAACTTAATAAAAATATTAAGATGATTCAAAGTGACCGAGGTGGTGAATATGTATCACTGTTCACTGAGTTGTGTGCTAAACATGGGATTAGACACGAAACAATATCTCCTTATACACCTCAGCAAAATGGTATTGCTAAGCGGAAGAATGTCACTCTAAAGGAGATGATGAATGCTCTTCTATTAAACTCTGGACTGCTAGAGTTCATGTGGGGGGAAGCTGTACTAACAGCTAATTATTTTTTAAATAAGGTGCCCCATAAGAAAATGGATAAG
Source organism: Zingiber officinale (assembly GCF_018446385.1). Classification (NCBI taxonomy): domain Eukaryota; kingdom Viridiplantae; phylum Streptophyta; class Magnoliopsida; order Zingiberales; family Zingiberaceae; genus Zingiber; species Zingiber officinale. The sequence continues at coordinate 45,947,394 of NC_055989.1, read as the reverse complement.
AGCCCTTATAAGTTATGGAATAGAAAACAACCATCCTATAAATATTTACAAATGTGGGGGTGCCTTGCTAAAATTTTGGTGCTCGATAAAAAAGAATTAAGGTATGACCAAAGACTATTGATTGCATATTTATTAGATATGTACATAACAACAATGCGTATCAGTTTTTGTGTATGAGTCACAAATATCAGATATACACAAGAACTTAATAACATAATCGAGAAATACCTCATTCTTCGAGCATGCATTTCCATATAAGGCCTAAGAGAATGCTAGCTCCTCAAAACGGGCATGTGAAATGCAAATCGAAGAAGATGATGATGAATCAGTCGAGGTTGAGCTCAGACGGAGTAAAAGAGTTCAAGTAGAAAAATCCTATGGAATAGATTTTATCACTTTCATGTTGGAGTAAAAGTAGTAAGATTTTTTGATGGACACCATTTGAGAGAGGCAATTGCAATTGAGATAGAATCTATCTTGCAAAATCATAGTTGGAAACTTGTGGGTCTTCCTTCAGGAAGTAAACCACTAGGTTGCAAGTGGATCTTCAAGAAGAAAATGAAGTTAGATAGTACAATTGATAAGTATAAAGCCAGATTGTAATAAAAGGATATTGACAATAAGAAAGCCTTGATTACTTTGATACATTCTCCGTTGTCGAGAATAACTTCCATAAGAGTATTGTTAGCTATAGCCACTCTATAGAATCTCAAAATACATCAGATAGATGTAAAGACAGTCTTTCTAAATAGGGATTTAGAAGAGAAAATCTACATGGAGCAACCTAAAGGGTTTTTCGTGCTAGGACAAGAAAATAAGGTTTTTAGATTGGTGAAATCGTTATATAGCTTAAAATAAGCACCAAAGTAGTGGCATGAAAAAGTTAACAATGCTATGAAGGAATGTGAATTCAAAAATCAATGAGTATGATAAATGTATCTACATGAAGGCCATATATAATGACTATATCATCTTGTGTCTGTATATAGATGGCATACTTATTATTGGGAATAATGATAAGATAATCAAATCCACTAAAGATATGTTAAACTCAAGATTTGACATGAAAGATATGGGACTAGGTGATGTGATTCTAGGAATTAGAATTCTTAGAACAACAGAAGACTTGTTCTTAGTCAGTCTCATTAAGTGGACAAGATTCTTGAGAAATTCACCAAGGGTGATACTGTTGGAACCCCAAAATTATTTTGGTGTGATCAATAAGTTAAGTTAGGTCCTGTGTGTTTTTAACCTTGTGTCTAAGTGTGCAGGAGCTTAGGAGCACAAGTAGTCGAGCAGAAGATGCAGCTAGCGAGAAGGACGGCATGCGGTGCGTCCGAGGGGCGAGGCGCTGCAGAAGAGTACACCGGCGGACAAGAAGGTAGCGTGCGGTGGTTCCTAGGGATGAGAAGCCGGAGCGGAAGACTGCTCGAGGAGCAAGAGATGCAGTTAGCGAGAAGGTCGGCACGGGGTGTGACCGAGGGATGAAGACTGTGAATGAGTACGTTGGCGGACGAGAAGGAAGCACGCGGCGATTTCAAGGGACAAGAAGCCAGAGCGGAAGCCTGTTTGAGAAGACCGGAAGTTGGATTCGGGTGAGCCCTATTCCGGATGGCAGAGATCACCCAAGCAAGCGGAAGACTCGGTTTGAGGCGAATGGAGCCGGAGCAGAAGACCCGGGATGGAAAAAGTCAATAGGGTTGACTTTCCCAGCCGGGGCCCTCGGAACTGTCCGGGGTGCCCTGAACAGTTCGGGGCGCCCGGACCCCTCCCGGGCGCCCGGACCCCTCCCGGGCGCCCGGAACCCTTCCGGGCGCCCAGAGTTGACTTTTTGACTAGATCGCGTAAATCGTGATTTGAACATTGGGGGATAAAGTTTTATATCCCCCAGGGTGCTCAGAACCCTTTCAGGGCGCCCTAACCAAGGCTATAAATATAGCCTTGGTCCAGAAGCTTTTCAATAATATAGAAATTGTAATTCCAACATTTGTGCGCTTCTAGTTGTAGTTTAGCTTCTTTCTTTTACGATTTCATTGCTATAAGAGGCTTCTCCACCTGAAGGAGATATTCTAGTGCGACATCTTCGTTGGATTAACAACCTCCCCGGTTGTAATCAAGTAAATATCTGGTGCCTCTTCTTTTTCAGTTTTTAATTTATTGCTTTCTTAATTTATGCAAGTGTTAGTTTAAGAAAGTTCGAGAAAGGTTGTGCTTTTTTATTTTCAGGCTATTCAACCCCCCTTCTAGCTGGCCGCCACGATCCAACAAATGGTATCAGAGCCAAGGCGCTTCAAGAGGACTAACCGTTGATCGAAGCAAAGATAATGGCCAGACCAAGTATCTACTCGCCGAAGTTCGAAGGGGAATTCGCTAGCTGGAAAAAGCGAATACAGGGGTATTCTTTAAAATTGATTTTGATTTAATGTTAATTATGGAGTTTGATTTTACAGCATCGGAAGGTAAGGAGAAATACCATTGGATGAAGAATGAGCAGGCCAACTATGTGGCAAACCGCAAAACAGAGTACCATCTGCTAAGCGTTCTTCCACCACAAGAAGTCAACCGGATCGGCAACTACAACTCCACGAAGGAACTTTGGGAGAAGTTCCTTGAACTACACGAAGGAACGTCCGAAGCAAAGGTCGCAAAATGGGATTTACTCCGCAACCAGCTCACCAGTGTACGACTTGGGGAAGACGAGATAGTTGCGCATTTGCACTCAAGGATAAAGGAAATCATCACCGGACTATCAAATCTCGGAGAAAAGGTAAGTAACCGAGATTCGCTAATGTACGCGTTAAATTCTTTTTTGAGAAATTCAAAATGGGCGTCACTAGTAGATGCCTTTTATATTTCAAAAGACTTAGAAAATATTACATTAGAAGAATTTTTCTCGACATTTGAAGTGGACGAATCAAGATGTGCAGGTTCGAAGGAGCCCAAACACAACGTCGCCCTTAAAGCATCAAGAGACAAACCTGAGTCAGAGTCTTCTCTCGACGTCGAGGAAATGGTAATGATAGTAAGAAGGTTTAAAAAACTTTGTAAATCTAGAAACTCTAACCATCTGCAGGGTAAAAATAAAAGGGTGATCTGCTGCTACCACTGCGATGAAAAAGGGCATGCCAAGGACAACTGCCCCAAGCTAAAGAACAAGGACAAGGATAAAGGTAAAAAGCCTATCCAAAAGCGCAAGGTCCTAAAGGCGACGTGGGATGATACGTCGTCCGAATCGGAAGTCGAGGCATTCTCCGGGCTCGCATTAATGGCGAGTCATCAAGACGATGACTACGAGTTAAGCTCTTCTGAAATGAGCATCGAGAGCATCGATGAAGGGGGGGCTACGTCGGAAGAAAGCAACAGTTCAGGGGGAGACACGGATAACGAGATCGACAAGGTAAGTTATGTACGATATCTTCCCCCCTGATAAACTCTTTAAATTCATTAAATTATTAATAAAAGATTGCTGCAAATTAGAAAAAGAAAATAAAAATTTAAATGTAATACTAGCTAAATCTTGCCCTCTGGAAGATTTAGACAAATCAAAATTAGAAAATGAAAAATTGAAATCAGAAAATAATAATTTGAAAATGCAAATAGATAGTCTAAAAAATCATGCATGTTTAAATAAAACATATTTTAGAAAATACAACAATTTAAATTGGTATTTTCGATATCATAAGGGACAGATTAGAATTATTTCAAAGAAAAATGTCCCTAAGAAATTCCTAGTTAATCCAGTAGGCTGGAACCTATATTGGGTTCCTAAGTCTTGTTTAACTTAAATTTTTAATCGAAATTAGAGCTTTCAGCGAGAAAATTAGACATTAAAATTTATCTATGAGGCTTTGTCTAAGGAAGTGGTTGTTGCTCCAATAACCAAGAAGGCCTAGTGCCTCACCATGACCTGGAAGTCAAAATATTGAAATAAAATGTTTAATTAACTTTCTGATAAAACATTAAGATTAAAATTTAATAATGCTTTAAAAAGTTTTTTAAACATTTTTTAAAAATTTTTTCTAAGAATTTTTTGTGAGTAAAAATTTTACTTAAAAGTTAAAAGTTTTTCTGAAATTAGAAATTTCTGCTTAAAATATTTACTTAGAAAAATTTTTAAATTTTTTTTTCAAAATTTATTAAGTAAGATTTTTTTTTTTTAAAAATCTCCTACGTAAAGCTTTACTTAGAATTTTTCCTTAGAAAATTTTCTTACCTAAAAAGTTTTACTTAGAATATTTTTTGCTGAAAATTATTGCAAATTCTCTAACTTAGAATTTATTCAACTTAGAATTTTTTAAGTTAGAAATTTTTTTAATCCCTTAGAGTTTTTTTCGGAACCCCAATTTTTTATGTGATCAAAGGGGGAGAAGGAAAAGTATAAGTCTAGGGGGAGGTAGACCAAAATTTAAATTCTCTATCTTTTTGCACTTTATTACAAAAATCAGTTAGTTTATTTTCATGTCTATTTTTACCCTAGCTTAACTTGGGTTGCTCACATCAAAAAGGGGGAGATTGTTGGAATCCCAAAGTTGTTTTGGTGTGATCAACAAGTTAAGTTAGGTCCTGTGTATTTTTAACCTTGTGTCTAAGTGTGTATGAGCTTAGGAACATAGGTAGTCGAGCAGAAAACGCAGCTAGCAAGAAGGACAGCACGCGGTGCGTCCGAGGGATGAGGCACTGCGGAAGAGTACACCGGTGGATGAGAAGGAAGCGTGCGGTGGTTCCGAGGGATGAGAAGTCGGAGCGGAAGACTGCTCGAGGAGCAAGAGATGAAGCTAGCGAGATGGTCGGCACGACGTACGACTGAGGGACGAAAACTACGGATGAGTACGCTGGCGAACGAGAAGGAAGCACGCGGCGATTCCGAGGGACGAGAAGCCAGAGCAGAAGCCTGTTCGAGAAGACCAGAAGTTGGATTCGGGTGAGCCCTATTCCGGATGGCAGAGATCACCCAAGCAAGCAGAAGACTCGGTCTGAGGCGAATGGAGCCGGAGCAGAAGACCCGGGCTGAAAAAGTCAACGGGGTTGACTTTCCCAACCGAGGCACCCGGAATTGTCCGGGGTGCCCGGAACCCTTCCGGGTGCCCGGAGTTGACTTTTTGACCGGATCACGTCAATCACGATCTGAACGTTGGGGGATAAAGTTTTATCCCCCCCAGGGCACCGGGAACCCCTTCGGGGCGCCCCGACCAAGGCTATAAATATAGCCTTGGTCCAGAAGCTTTTCAATAACACAGAAATTGTAATTCCAACACTTGTGCGCTTCCAGTTGTAGTTTAGTTTCTTTCTTTTGCGCTTTCATTGCTGTAAGAGGCTTCTTCTTCTGAAGGAGATATTCTAGTGCGACATCTTCCTTGGATTAACAACCTCCCCGGTTGTAACCAAGTAAATATCTGGTGCCTCTTCTTTTTCAAATTTTAATTTATTACTTTCTTAATTTATGCAAGTGTTAGTTTAAGAAAGTTCGAGAAAGGTTGTGCTTTTTATTTTCAGGCTATTCAACCCCCTTCTAGTCAGCCACCGTAATCCAACAGATACTGCATTGGCATGAACGCCAATAGTTACAAGTTAACATTTATCAAAAAATTGAGGAGAAAGTATCTCTCAGATGGAGTACTCTCAAGTGATTGGAAGTCTGATGTACCTGATGAGTTGTACATGACCAGACAGATGGAGTACTCTCAGATTGGAAGCCTTCCCCAGAACTCTAGAGTGGGCCTCCTTAGTAGATGCGTACTACATCTCTAAGGACTTCGAGGTAAGTACTTTAGAAAATTTATTTTCAACTTTTGAACTTCATGAATCTCGAGTTGCAGAGCCCAGTGGAGTAGTGAAGACTAGTCAGAACATTGCCTTAAAGGCAAGATCAAATGATTCTGACTCCGAGGCCTCGATCGACCAATCGGAAGCTGCACTATTGGTAAGACGCTTCAATAAATTTTTTAATACTAACAAATTTAGATCGCAGAAGCATGAGCGAAAAAGGAGAACAGTTCGTTGCTACAACTGCAATGAAGAAGGGCACATCAAAGATGATTGCCAAAAATTAAAGAAAAAAAAGAAAGAGAAGGAAAAGACAAAATACAAGAAACCAGAATCCTCCAAGCACAAGAATCTGAAGGCCACCTGGTCAGATTCGTCTTCTTCTAAATCAGACATCGAAGCCTTCTCCGGATTACCGCTGGTAGCCAACCATCTTCCCGAAGATGACTCAAGTTCAGAGATGAGCATAGATGAAGGGGGAGGATCATCAGAAGAAAAAAGTGACGATGAAGGGGGAGAATCACCGAGTCAGGTAAGTAAGGTACGTAACCTAACCCCGACTCAATCCTTTCAATTTATTAAATATCTTTCTAAAGATTTAGTCAAATTAGAAAAAAAATGCTGAATTAAAATTAAACCTAGCAAAAGAATGCCCACTAGAAATGTATGATAATCTAAAATTAGAAAATGAAAAATTAAAAGTTGAAATTGAGAAATTGAAAGATAATGATGCATGCTTAAATAGATTTCCAAAATCAAAAAGCTAGAATTTATGGAAAATTGAATTGGTACATTAGAAACCATCAGGGTCAACTTAGAAGAGTGCCCAAGAGCTATGTACCCCCTAAATTTTTGAATAACCCTGTAGGAAGGAACCTCTATTGGGTTCCGAAATCTGTGCTAAATTAATTTATTTAATTAAAAGCTTACAGTGAGAAAAGTAAACTTTGAGTTTCTTTATGGAAGCTTTGTCTAAGGAAGTGGTTGTTGCTCCAATAATCAAGAAGGCCTAGTGCCTCGCCACGACCTGGAAGGCAAAATATCGAAATAAAAATGTTTAATTAACTTTTTGATAAAAGCATTAAAATTAGAATTAAATAATGCTTTGAAAAGTTTTTAATCATTTCCTTAGAAATTCATTTTTTTATTATCTAGAAAAATGTCTCTTGAAAGTTTTACTTAGATTTTTTTTTAAATTCTAAAAAATCAAATTTTTTTACTTAGAAATTATTTTGTGAAAAAAAATTCAAATAAATCATTTTAATTAGAATTCTTTTGTCACTTAGAAATGTTACTTAGAATTTTTTTCTTAGAATTTTTTTTAAAATTCTATTTTTAAAAATTCTATAAATTCAGTTTACTTAGACATTTTTTCATCTTAAATTAGAAATTTTTATAACTTCAAAAATTTGCTAATTTTTTTTTCTGTAATCCCGTTTTTGCTGTGATCAAAGGGGAGAGGAAGGTACAAGTTTAGAGAAGTACATGTTTAGGGGAGAGAATTTTTTAAAATTAAAAATATTTTTTCTGGTTAACTTTTAATTTAGTAGTTGCAATTTTATTTATTACAAACTGATGCTTAATATGTTAGTTTAGTAATTTTATTTTAAAAATTACTTTTCTGTCTATTTTTACCCTAACTTGAACTTGGGTTGATGCACATCAAAAAGGGGAGATTGTTGGTCCCCGTGGGTGTTTTGATGTGATCAACCAAGTTGGTTAGGTCCCGCTTTGTGTTTGATCCCGGTCTGAGTGTGCAGGAGCTTAGGAGCGTAGGAAGTTGAGCGGAAAATATAGCTAGCGAGAAGGACGGCAGGGGAAGGGAGCCGACGGGCTTAATGGGTCCGAAGGATGAGAGAGCTGCGGAAGAGTACTCTGGTGGATGAGAAGAACGTGCGCGGTGTTTGAGGGACGAGAAGTTGGACGGAAGCCTGCTCGAGGAGAAGGCCGGAAATTGGGTTCGGGTGATCCCTATTTCGGTAGGCCGGAATCACCTAAAAGAACGGAACTTTGGAAGACAAAGCAAAGAAGCAATGAAGCTGGAAAAGCTGCCAACCAACTTAGAGGCACCTCCATTAGGCTTGGAGGCGCCTCCAGCTAGAGGGCGCCTTCAACCCTTGTTGAAGGCGCCTCGGACCTGGCAGAAGTGAACGTTGAGCTGTTTGAATAAAGTTTTATCCCCTCTCTCGTTGGAGGTACCTTGGACCTTGTTGGAGGCGCCTTGGACCCTCGGGATAGACTTTCCAGGAGCTATATAAAGGCCCCTGGAGCTAGGAAATAAACAACAACTCAAGCAATCAACTCTGTAGTCATTCCTAGCAACTAGTGAGCGTTTTAAGTGTGTAAAAAGGCTTCTCCGCCTACAGTGAAGGAGACTCTGCTAGTGCGATCTTCGACTGCCTCGGATTAACAACCGTCTTGGTTGTAACCAAGTTAAAATTATGTCTATTTTTATTTCTACTTTTAATTTTTTTATAGTTGCTCTATTTTTGAGTTGAAATATCCGAGGAGGGTAGTTTTAATTTGTGCAGGCAATTCACCCCCCTCTTGCCGGCCTCCGCTGCACCTACATAAAGATCTATAGAGATAGATCTATGAGATTGCTTGGCCTAAGTCAAAGTACATATATTGACACGGTATTACTATGATTTTCCATGCAGAATTCCAAGAAAGGATTTCTGCCAATTGGCATGGCCGTGTCTGGTACACGGCCAGGTGCTTTCTCCCCTTACTTTACTTATAGGTTTGGCCTTGAACATGAAATCTTCACCAAATTCGACTCCTGTGTACAAAAAATGCACAAAAGAAGATCTCCGAACAAAGAGAGTAAATATGCTAAAAAGGAAAGCTGGAAGTACGAAAATGCATAGATCGAGCATGCTTAAAGTATGTGAATGTGCATCAAAACATGCCAATAAGTGTATACAATCTACGCACATCACCGATGTCACATGGTGTGAGTCTTTCAAAGACTCAAAGTCCGCCAAAAACTTGTTCGCTCTCCGCAAATGTACGGAAATGTCGCAAGTAATATAAAAGATTATCGTATCCACAGGGACTGAAATAAGCACTAGAAATATTTCAACACGAATTAGCTAAACAACTAATTAATTGGTTTCCAAAAGCTAAATGTAACTAATGAAAAGTAAACATAGGAATGAAAGATCAACAAACAAAATTATGGGCTATGATAAAGGAATGTTCTAGGAGTTTTGGTTTCTTTGTAAGATTCCTCAATGTAAATGATTTACCAAATCCTATTTCTCAATTGTCCAACATTTATAGAAGGTTGCCGGTTCTCTCTTGCAATAGACAACCGGCCTAGGACTGAAATCTATACCTAAATTTGATTAAGTTGATATGAACTTATGTTGTCCTTACACGGGCTTGTTCCTGTCACGAAGATCCCTCGGATGATCAACACAAGATCATACTCCTCAACCTATAAGATATAAAGATTAATCACTAAATCTATCCTTCCCTCTTGAATTGTCCTCCTTTTCCTTAAATCTTATCCCTCAAGTGTCCTTACACGGGCTTGCACCTTTCGCGTGCTTCCCTCGGAAAATCGAGTGGGGGATAATCTTTATAAGATCCATAGGACATTCAAACAATCAATCAAGAATGTGAATTAGGTCCATATTACAACAATGCATTCAAGATCAAATTGATACAAACAAGACAATATCATAGAAACAAGGAAATTGATAAATCCACAAGAGTTTACATCAATTCATCATACAAATACTCTCATCGTAAAACAAGAGATCTACTCCATGAATCGAAGAGAGAAATCCGAAAATATAGAGATTACAAGCATTTCTTGATCCCCCAATCCAAGAAGAGGAGAGAAAGAAAACTTATCTAAGATGACACTTGGTCTTCGGATCCAATCCACGCTCCTCGGAGTCGATTTCGTTGAAGATCCGCCTTTAGATCACCAAGAAATCCTCCCAAGAATGGAGGGAAAGCCCCAAATCTCGCTCTCTCCCAAGGGGGAGAAGATCCCCTTTCAAATCTTGAAGAAGGGTTTAAATAGAGGTGAGGTTTGGGCGCCACATGACCCCGTGGCACGGCGTTGTGAGGTTCACACGGCCCTGCCCATTCTCCTCTCTATCAGCCTTGCACGACCATGTGTGAGACACGGCCGTGGCAAACATCTCCAATATCCTCTTCACACGGCCGTATAGATCTACACGGCCTGAACAGCTCCTGCCTCTGGAAACCTGGCACGACCGTGTGGTGCACACGGCCAGAGCTCTCTTGTTTACTGGAAACCCTACAAAGCCGTGTAGTGCACACGACCAGAGCCTTCTTGGCCTCTGGAAACCTCACACGACCATGTAGATCTACACGGCCATGTAAGGTTTAAGCTCTAGATTGCTTCATATCTTGACACGGCCGTGTGAGGTTCACACGGCCGAGCCTACTTCCTTTCCTGTTGCTGCCACATGACCTCTGATCTCCACTCAGCTTGAGCACCCCTCTGTGGCATGGTCGTGTCTAGTACATGACCAGGTGCTTTCTCCCCTTACTTTACTTATAGGTTTGGCCTTGAACATGAAATCTTCACCAAATTTGACTTTTGTGTATAAAAAATGTACAAAAGTAGATCTCCGAACAAAGAGAATAAATATGATAAAAAGGAAAGCTAAAAGTACGAGAATGCATAGATCGAGCATGCTCAAAGTATGTGAATGTGCGTTAAAATATGCCAATAAGTGTATACAATCTACGCACATCACCGATGTCACATAGTGTGAGTCTTTCGAAGACTCAAAGTCCCTCTTCTAGAGAGGAGAGAGACCGCATGGATAAGATCTCTTATGCTTCAGCCATAGGATCTATCATGTACGCCATGCTATGTACTCATCCTGATGTTTTGTATGCTTTGAGCATGACGAGCAGATATCAGTCAGATCCAGGTGAACGTCACTGGATAGTGGTCAAGAATATTCTTAAGTACTTGAGAAGGACTAAAGAATATTTCTTGATATTTGGAAGCGATGGCGAGTTAGCTGTAAAGGGTTACAGTGATGCCATCTTCCAAACTGACCAGGATGATTATAGATCGTAGTTTGGGTTCGTGTTTTGCTTGAATGGTGGTGCTGTGAGCTGGAAGAGTTCGAAGCAGGACACAGTTGCTGATTCTATAATAGAGGCCGAGTATATTGCTGCATCAGAAGCAGCAAAGGAGACAGTTTGGATCCGCAAGTTCATTATTGAGCTTGGGGTGGTTCCTAGCATAGCCGATCCTATAGAGCTCTATTGTGACAACAATGGAGCAATTGCGCAGGCTAAGGAACCTCGCTTACACCAGTAGACCAAACATATACTATGACACTTCCATCTCATTCGAGAGATCATCGATAGAGGAGATGTGAATATTTACAGAGTACCCACAGAAGCTAACGTCACTGATCCCTTGACCAAGGTTTTGGCACAGAGGAAGCATGATGGTCACACTATGTCATTAGGTGTTAGAGCTTACCCTGATTGACACTAGTGCTAGTAGGAGATTGTTAGTGAGAGCCCTAGAGCCGATCATGTGATGATTGTTGTATGGACTCAATGTATCATATTCCTATATATATATATTTATAAAGGCATTTCTTTATGGTTATTATACTTACTTGTATTGCTGCCAAATAAGTGAGTATAATAGCGTCCTTGAGTAGAAGGTTCTTATCTATATCAATCGATTGGTTGAATTGATAATGAGATGATATAGAGAACATTACTCTTAATCATTCCTAGTCAAGTATTAACATTCAGGGACAATGTTAATGCGATGAGACTAGCATGTAAGTCAACTCGATGACTTGATCTCACAAGTCATGAATATTAGATATCAAGTTGACACATGGGTATGCATTGGAGATTGTATACTGAATGACCCGCCATGAGAAGGTATCATGGATCATTATATGAGTGTCATATACTTTCTCATATAACTATTAGTATGACTATTAGTCCTTGGACCTGAAGTCACCATGGTTCCCTACATAAGGAGTTGCATACTTTGGCTTCGTCAAACGTCACCCATAAATGGGTGGACTATAAAGGCGACTACTGGGTATATAACAAATTATGCGGAGGGATGTTAGTGATGTAGATGAGATCTATGCCTCCTATATAACGGGAGTGACATCATGATTCTTGATAGAGTGAGACCACTAAGTGCATGGCCATGCCCAAATAGGTCAATATGAGATATTGAGCTCATTTGATTAGAGTGAGTCTACTTGGAGTTCAAGACATAAATTAATTAGAGGATGACACGATCTATGCCTCAATTGATCAATTTAGATGTCAAGGATAGAAGGACATTGTCACATATTGTGAGAGTCACAATTAGTAGTCACAATGGTAATGTTGGATCTCAACATTCTTGTAACTTGGGTAGTAATGATGTGTTGCTAGATACCGCTCATTACTTATGTTTCTAAATGGGTTTAGGAGCATTGCCAACGTTACAAGAACCTATAGGGTCACACATAAAGGGCAGTTAGATGGAGATTAGGTTCATATGATGGACCAAGAGGATTAGGTTCATGTGATGAACCAAATTAGATTAAGAGTAATCCCGATTAAATTAATTGAGTTGGACTCAATTTGATTCATGTGTCGAATGAGTCTAATTTAGACTATGATTCATTGAATCAATTTAAACCAATGAATAGAGATTCATTAAATTAAATTGATTTGAATCAAAGGTTATATTTGATCAACCATGGGAGATAAGAGGTCAAGTTTAATTTGACTTGAGAGGGAAGATGAAGGGTCAAATTTGACTTGACCAAATGCCACCTCATTGTGACTTGGCATGGGTCGGCCAATGATGATATTCCACATCATCAAGGCTACATCATTGTGTGCCACCTCATGAGGAAAACCAAGAGCCATGACTCTTGGTATTACATGGAGATATAAGAGCTCTAATAAGTGGCCGACCACATTGAATCAAGGCAATTCAAGGCTTCTTCTTCTTCCTCTCTTCTTCTTCTCTCCTTCTCCTCCATTGCCGAGACCTCTCAAGAGTGCTAGCACACTCTAAGTGGTTTTCTCCACCTTTTGTCCGTGTGGATATGTGTAGAGGAGTGTACACTTGACACTCTACGAGATCCGGTAATCATTTGGACGAGCGGGATAAGCGAAGGGCATCGCTACAAGGGTAATATTTCTTTTTCATGTAGATCTAAGGTAGATCTAGTGTAGACAAACATGTACATGAATATTTTTATTTATCTTCACACAGATTCGTGGCTAGCTTCAAGGTTTCCGCAACGCAAAAAGCCATTTTTGCGACTCGAAAGTCTAACACACATTGCTCCCAAGACATTATGCTGTTTGCTAGAAGAGAATTTAGCCACTGCTTGGCTCTGTCTTTCAGGGAAAATAGAAAAAGTTGTAACCTTACTGATTCAGGAGGGACTCTGTTCACTTTCATAGTACCAGAAATCTCGTAGAAAAGCTCTAAGTGATGATTTTGATCATCATGCATTCCTCCTCTAAATTGATTCTGCTGAACCATGTGGATTATGACATACTTGATTTCAAAATTGTTAGCTTCGATTGGCGGTCAAGTGATGCTAGATCGAACCCCTTGTGCATAAGGTGCTGTGTAATCCTTCAACAGTTTGTCAGCCATTTCTGAAGATTCTTGTTCGGCTTGAAATATTTTTTGTAAGTTTCTTATTCTCAGGAAAGTCCTATCGATCTCTAGATCGAACGGTAGAAGTTGTCCTGAAAGATTAGCTCTTCGCATGCAAGAACAAGATATGGAATATTTTGAGTGTAAAATTCAGCAAAATAAAATAGAATGAAATAAAATAAAGAAAAGAGTTTAAATATTATATATATATATAGCATTTTAATAAAAGTACAGAAAATAAAGAAAAATAAAAATAAAATTATTTATCTCTGAAATGCAGAATATTAGAAACAGGAGAGATAAAGAAAAAAAAATAAAGTCTAGTATAATCCAATATGATTTTCACTAATGTTATAGACATAATCCCCGGCAATGACGCTAAAAACTTGTTACGATTCCGTAAGTGCATGGATTCATCGTCAGTAATAAAGATTATCGATCCCACGAGAACTGGTAATAAGTACTAGCAATGGTTCACTTAGGATTAGCTAAACTATCGAGGGTTGTAAGTTATCTAAAGAAAAGAGATTGGGAAGTAGAAACAAGAACTAGTAAAGAGAAAGTAATTAACTTATTTTATGAAGAGTTCTAGGAGTTCAATTTCATTGTGGTGGTATTGACGTATTACGTTTTATCCTTACTCATTGTTCATCAACATGCATTCACTGGAAGCTAAAACAACTATCCTTAAGCACTAAATAGAGAAGATCCCTGTGAAATCATGTTACGGTTAACCCTTGTCACTAGAGCGTCTCGGTAGATCACAAGAACACAACTCTAATTGGTGTCATTAAGGATAGAAACAAGGGCTTGGTTTGGTCTCTTACTTCCTTGCGGAGAAGTTGCCTCTCCTTTCAAGGAAATACCCTAGATGTCCGTGAACGGGTTACCCCTGTCACTAGGACACCTCGGGTATACGATCGAAGATACTCTCTCTATGAGGTTAGCAATTCCTACACAATCAATTAATACAATATAGAAATCTAGCGACAAGTCTCATGCATAGTAGTTGAAACAAAGCAAGCGAAATAATGAATAAAGGCAAAAATATGAGTCTTACATCAAAACCAATCCACAACACTCCCTAATCCTAGAACAAGGAATCTACTCCATAGACACTGGTTTTAAGACATAATGTAATTAAGCATACAATCCTCAAACAAGAAGAGAGAAAGAGAAATGATGCTTATCCAACGATGATGAGTGATCTTCGGATCCAATCCTTTGCTTCTGGAGTTGATATGGTGATGAAGGATAGTAGGACGGAGGTCCTGGACGGTGTGGAACGGTACCAAGGTAATTCTCCATTTAACGACTCACCCTCCCCCTCTCGAGAAGGGTTAGAACCCTTTTTATAGGCTAGGGTACAACGTCGCGACACGACCGTACAGATGTGGCACGGCTGTGCCTTCTTTTGCCTCTGGTCGCGCTACACGGTCGTGCCAATTGGCACGACCGTGTGGATCTGGGGCACTGCTCCTGAGACATGGCCGTGCAGGATCGCACGACCGTGTATGGCTTGGCTGTTGCACGGTCATGCACGGATCCGTCTCTGTTTGGCCGCATGGCTATGCAAGAGTTGCATGTCCGTGCACTGCTCTTCCTCTGTTTGGCCACACGACCGTGTGAGGTTACACGACCGTGTTCTTTGCCTCGTTCTGGTATGTTGACAATCGCTATTTTTACTTCAAAAGTTGTCCCTGTCAAAACAAAATCAAACAAAGAGCATATCTCCGAACAAAAGAGTATTTATGATGAGTATATAATAAAAGAGACGATCATGCAAAGAATATATACGCATAAGCAAGTGAATGTGCGTTAAAACATGTATAAATGATCATAATATTTATGCACATCAATGACCGACACCTTGAAGTATGTGAGGGTTGAGTTCTTCTATTACTTTCTTCTCTTCAACTTCACCGGTGCCTCTATACCCACGAGAGGATCATGGCCAGCTCATGGAGGTCGTGGAAAACTTGAAAATAAAATTAAAAGACAAATTAAATAACTAATAAAGAAAGAAAATTGTAAACTAAACTGAATTGAACTCTTGGGTTGTCTTCCAAGAAGCGTTTGTTTTAGGTCTTTAGCTCGACCCCTTATTTATTTCACTCAGGCGATCATGGTTTAGAAAAGTACATCTTTTTTACATTCATTAATTGGAGATCCAAGGAAATACCTCTTAAGACATTGCCCGTTTTCCTTACAAAGTTCGGATTCTTTGTTCCAAATATCAACTGCTCCTTATGGATACACTTTTTAAATTTTAAATGGTCCTGTCCACCTTGATTTTAGTTTTCTAAGGAATAGTTTTAACCTGGAGTTGAACAATAGCACCAAGTCTTCTTCTTTGAATTCCTGTCGTAAAATATGTTGATCGTGCCATTTTTTTATTCTCTCTTTATAGTGTTAGGGTCGAAATGTAGCTAGAGGGGGGGGGGGGGGGTGAATAGCTCGTCGCTCTCTTCGTGCTTGTCATTGCTTGCTCCTTGATGATGATGTGCAGTGGATAATACAAGAAACAAAAACTACAATGCTAACACTAAGGATTTACTTGATATCCACCTCAAGAAGAGGTAACTAATCCAAGGATCCACACACTCACGCACCCTCCACTATGAAAACACTCCTTTACGATAACTACCGAAGGCAGAGAAGCCTTACAACACTCTCAATACAAGATGTAAGGAAAGGGAAAACAAAATACAAGCAAAAACTTACAAGATATGCACTGAAAGCCCTAAACCTAACTTCTTGTTGTAGCCCGCCTCTTGATCTTGGATCACCAGCAAACCTTGCTCCAAGAACCCCTCAAGAACTGGCGGTAGAGTGGAGAAGAAACTGTGGAGAGCTGCTGTGTCACTGGAGAAGAATCAAGGAAGAACTACGCAGAAAAACGCTCGCCAACGGCTTTATCCGCGCCAACGATCGAATCCCAATAGATTGGATTGCTCCCAATCGATTGGGGAGGCTTTGGATCGATCGGTTGATCAATCCAGAGCGCCTCTGTGCTCTTGGAATCGCCTTGAATCGATTACCCGATCGATTCAAGGCTTCTCGAGCGATTTCCAGAGCTCCAATCAATCGACCGATCAATTGGAGGTTTCAATCGATCAACTGATCGATTCAGAAGCTCACTGCTCACTCAAAAACTCTTCCAATCGATTGATCAATTGATTGGGGAAGTTTCAATCGATTACCCAATCGATTCAGCCTATTTCTGCATGAATTCACGTCAACCAATCGATTGAACCCCCAATCGATTGGCCAATCAATTGGAAAGTAGAAAACTGGATAGAGCTTGAAATTATCTTCGTTTCGCATCTGAGATCACCTCATTCTGATATCCGAGTCAAAAGTTATGGCCTTCAGAAGTTTACTACGTCCGAACTTTCTAGTTCCATGCAAACTCCCTATTGGACTTACGATCGCTAAGAGTTCGATCAACTTTTGACCCATCTAGACTTTCTCCTTGTGCCAAGTGTTCGGTTAACCTTGAACCACTTGGACTTATCATCTCGTGACAAGTGTCCGGTCCTCCATGACCCACTTGGACTTCCTTCTACCAGATGTCCAGTCACCCTTGACCCATCTGGATTTCTTCGTGCCTAGCTTCACCCACCAGGTCTTTCCATTGCCCGGTTTCACTCACCGGGACTTTCTCCTGCCTAGTTTCACTCACCAGGACTTTCACTTGCCTGACTTCACTCACCAGGACTTCTACCTGCCTGGCTTCACTCACCAGGACTTTCCCAACTGCCCGACTTTATTCATCGGGACTTTCACTTAGCTTCACTCACTAGGACTTCTCAACTGCCCGACTTCACTCACCGGGACTTGCACCTAGCTTCACTCACTAGGATTTTCATCTGCCTGGCTTCACTCACCAGGACTTCCCACATGGACGATTGCACCTGCAATCTCCACGACCTGTCAGTCTCCATTTATTGTCTCAATGTATTGTCAAACATCGAAACTCAAACATCAAGACTCAAGCTTGAGCCAACTCAAGCTTAGTCAACCAGGTCAACCTTGACCTAGAGAATATTGCACCAACAATCTCTCCCTTTTTGATGTTTGACAATACCTTTAAGTTAGACTAATCTCATGCCAATGTATGAATGATGGTTTCCTTCATTCTCCCCCTTTCCTACAGAGCAAACTCACTCTTTAGGTAATGAAGGCCTAACTTAACCACACATTCTCTCCCTATTTGCATACATCAAAAACTCTCCCTTTGAAGAGTTACCCAATGTTGTTCACAACTTCACTCGTGGCTCACAACACGATAATGAAAGTCCCATGCCTTTCATTTTCCTTAATGCTCACCCTTGAGCATTACCACTTGAACAATGAAGATATCCACTCTCCATTGTATTCAAATGCCCAACCTTGAGCATTTTCACGAAAGAAGGTTAACCACCTTCCAAGGTGTATGAAAAATAAATTTTTATGTCCTTAAAGAGTAACTCCCCCTAAAGACATGCATGTAACTTCTGTCATTGCACCAACAATGACTTGGAATCCCTAAACATATAGGAAATCCAAATTTAGAAGTTTTGAGGTTAAAAAATTCAATATTAAAACCAAACCTCAACCTAAACCTCTACTTAGTCTTCCTTAACCAATCCATCCTTGTTTTCATCATGAAAACTCCCCCTAAATGTATACAAATGTGTTTTGAGGGGTTAGGAGTGGTTTTATAGACTAAAAATGGTTTAGAATGCTGAAAACAAGCTTTCCCAGCCAAAATCAGCATCCCCAATCGATTGAAGTTGGGTCCCAATCGATTGAACCTGCTTGAATCGATCCATTAATCGATTCAGCTAGTGTGGATCGATTGGTGGATCGATCCAGCGAGCTTCTTCTCGTGAGAAATGCCTTCTCAATCGATCGCCCGATCGATTGAGGCACTCCAATCGATCGGGTGATCGATTGAAGCTCTGAAATTGCTGAAATTCCATTTCAGTCAACTTCAGAAACTCCCCAAGAATTCTACAAAATTCTAAAAATCGTGAAAATTCATGTAGACACTACTTAGGGGATATACTATCAAGGAAAAATAGTTTACTATGAAAATACTTTCTATTTTCCATGATTGACACAAACTTGAAAACTTGTAAAAACTTTAGTATTTTCTTCTAGTTTGTGTCTAACATTTCAATGATGGTTACTATCAAAAGATACTCTTCATCAAGGTTTTCTAAAGCATTTTAAAATGATTTTCAAAATCAATATCCAACCATGTTCTTTGGGCTCAATGTACATGACTTGTACATTAGCTTTCCCAATGATTGGAAAACACATACCTATGTGTTTTGATGAACTTAAAACTCAAAAGAATGCACTAAATCAACATATTGAGTTTTGTTCATCATCCTAACATCTTACTTATATCTAATGTGCACTAAAATACATACAAGTCACCTTATAGTTCTTTTGTGAGATGTAAAATTTGGTTTTACCCTAATATAGGGATCATGCATATCTATCTAGGTATTTTGAGGTTAGGAACAACCACCAAGGATGTTATTTGTTAATAAATGCCATTTGTCCTTAGTTTGCAAGGAATTAAAATAATGCATGATGCGTTATGACATACATCAAAGATAAATAATTTTCAAAAGAAAATTTCCTATGACTACATGATGTATGTATGACATGACATGGTATTTTTGTGTTTTTCATAATAAGGCATGAGTGCAAGAATAAATATGATATCATGACATATGATGAGCAAACAAAGCATGATAAATTAGCATAAATAAAGTACCTAAACTATCTATCTAAGTATCCTTAAACCTTAGCTAACTTAAATTTAAAGCCTAGATTGCCCAAGAAAATGCCAAAACTCAATTTTGACATTTCTTTTGCTTTTATAAATTTTATGCCAATTTAAAATTATATTCAATTTCTCAAATTATGGCACATCTTACTCTTTCCAAGAGTAACTCATTTATCATTTTCATTTTCAAAGGTTAACAATAACCTTGAAAACGCTCTCCGAGTGTCAACTTCATCAAAGTTAGGTTAACTACCCTTCTAATCAGAGTTGACACTCTCTAACCCATCTAAGGGGTAGAGAAAATGCTCCTAGAAATCCAAAACCTATTGGTGCTCCTTGGATGCTCTAGGTATTCACTAGGGATAACTTCCCTAGATACCTTCCTAGTGACCTTGTTAGGCTTCTTAGAGTCCTTGGTCATTTTTTCTAGGTCAACTCTAGGGATTGCCTCCCTTGTGACATTCTTAGTGACTTTCTTAGACTTCTTAGAAGTCTTAGTCACGTTTGTTGTTGCAAAAATACTTCTAGGGATAACTTCCCTTGTATTTTTGACTTGACCACTAGGCCTAGGGTTAGTTCCATAACTATATGGAACTCTATGGTAAGAAGGCACATCCTTTTTGATTTTAGGTTTGTATCCCAAACCTCTATGACCCTTGGATGATCCTTGTTGTCCTAAACCTAGATTTTGCTCATTTTGCCCTTTTAGGATATTTTTCATCCTTTTTAGGGTCTTTTCTAATTCATCAAGTCTTGACCTCAAGACTTGATTTTCTCTCATTAAATCCTTAGTTTTTAGTTTTTCATTTAATCCTTGAGCCATTTTATTTTTAGGCTTGTAACTAAAATCCTTAGAATTCTTGCCTAAATTTTTATCTACCTTCCTAGACCTAGGTGTGGTCGTTTTAGTATGAAGAGCTACATGTTTTTCCTTAATGCTATCATGCTTCCTATTTCTATGGTAAATAGCATTAAAATGATATAAATTAGAACTAACATGCTTTTTACCATTATTTAAAGGGGTAGGCTCAACAAATGATACCTTGCGTTTTACCTTGGAGGCTCCCCCTTGAGTTGTGCTTCCTCCTTGAGCCTTGACCGCTTTCTTCCCCTTGGGACATTGACTCCGATAGTGTCCCCTTTGATTGCATGAAAAACACATAATGTGCTCCTGCTCTTCTTTGTTCCGGGAGCGGTTTCTTTGGGCTTCTCCTTGCCCTTTGGTGCCACTTGACCCTTCTTCTTGAACAATTTAGGGCACTTTCTCTTGTAATGCCCTTTTTCCCTACACTCAAAGTAAATAATATGATCTTTATTATTAATAATTGAAATTGGTATACCTTTGCTTGTAGGGATGACTTCTTCTCCTTTTGATCCGGATGTAGAGGCTTCTTCTTGATCCGACAATGATGATCCATGCTCCCCCTCAAACCTAGAGGTGGAGGCTTCTACCTCTTCATCCTCGGACGTTGAGTATCTCTCAACTTCCGAATCCTCATGCTCATGAAATAAGGAGTATACTCCTTTGCTTGTATCTTCGTGCTCCATAGAGGATGGATCTTCTTCTTCTTCCTCCGGTGTTGAGCATCTCTCAACCTCGGAATTCTACTCCTCTTGGTCTTGATCCACTGAGTCGCCCTCTTTGGATTCTTCATTATTTTGTATAGTGGAGGGGATCTCATGAATCTCGGCCAACTTTCTCCATAATTCTTTTGCATCTTCAAATTCTCCAATTTTGCAAAGAATTGTGCTTGGCAATAAGTTAACCAATAATTTGGTTACCTTGTCATTCGCCTCGCACCTTTGAATTTGTTCTTGACTCCATTTGCTTTTCTTGAGGATCTTGCCTTTTGAATTTCTTGGATCTTCGAAGCCTTCCATGAGAGCAAACCATTGCTTTATCTTCATCATAAGAAAGTTTTCGATTTTAGATTTCCAAGAATCGAAACTTGTGGATACATATGGTGGAGGCACCCTTGTGTCGAATCCGAATCCATCTCCGAATTCCATTTGAAGTTGAGCTTGATGATGAAGTCGTTGACTTGATAGAATTTGCTCCAACTTCTCCACCCTCTAGCCTTGTTGCCCCTTCCGGCGATGATTTCGGTGAAGAGTGGCCTCGTTCTGATACCACTTGTTAGGGTTGAAATGTAGCTAGAGGGGGGGGGTGAATAGCTCATCGCGCTCTTCGTGCTTGTCGTTGCTTGCTCCTTGATGATGATGTGCAGCGGATAATACAAGAAATAAAAACTACAATGCTAACACTAAGGATTTACTTGGTATCCACCTCAAGAAGAGGTGACTAATTCAAGGATCCACACACTTACGCACCCTCCACTATGAAAACACTCCTTTACGGTAACTACCGAAGGCGGAGAAGCCTTACAACACTCTCAATACAAGAAGTAAGGAAAGGGAAAACAAAATACAAGCAAAAGCTTACAAGGTATGCACTGAAAGCCCTAACCCTAACTTCTTGTTGTAGCCCGCCTCTTGATCTTGGATCACCAGAAAACCATGCTCCAAGAACCCCTCAAGAACTGGTGATAGAGTGGAGAAGAAACTGTGGAGATCTGCTGTGTCGCTGGAGAAGAATCAAGGAAGAACTACGTAGAAAAATGCTCGCCAATGGCTTTATCCGTGCTAATGGTCAAATCCCAATCGATTGGATTGCTCCCAATCGATTGGGGAGGCTTTGGATCGATCGGTTAATCGATCCAGAGCGCCTCTGTGCTCTTAGAATCACCCTGAATTGATTACCCGATCGATTCAAGGCTTCTCGAGTGATTTCCAACATTCCAATCGATCGGCTGATCGATTGGAGGTTTCAATCGATCAATTGATCAATTCAGAAGCTCACTGTTCGCTCAAAAACTCTCCCAATCGATTGACCGATCGATTGGGGAAGTTTCAATCGATTACCCAATCGATTCAGCCCATTTCTACATGAATTCACGTCAGCCAATCGATTGAACCCTCCAATCGATTGGCCAATCGATTGGAAAGCAGAAAACTGGATAGATCTTGAAATTAGCTTCGTTTCACATCCGAGATCATCTCATTCTGATATCTGAGTCAAACGTTATGATCTTCGGAAGTTTACTACGTCCGAACTTTCTAGTTCCATGCCATCTCCCTATTGGACTTACGACCGCTAAGAGTTCGATCAACTTTTGACCCATCTAGACTTTCTCCTTGTGCCAAGTGTTCGGTCAACCTTGACCCACTTGGACTTATCATCTCGTGCCAAGTGTCCGGTCCTCCATGACCCACTTGGACTTCATTCTACCAGATGTCCGGTCACCCTTGACCCATCTAGATTTCCTCGTGCCTAGCTTCACTCACCAGGTCTTTCCATTGCCCGGTTTACTCACGGGGACTTTCCCCTGCCTGGCTTCACTCACCAGGACTTTCACTTGCCTGGCTTCACTCACCAGGACTTTCCCAACTGCCCGGCTTTACTCATCGGGACTTTCACCTAGCTTCACTCACTAGGACTTCTCAACTTCCCGGCTTCACTCACCGGGACTTGCACCTAGCTTCACTCACTATGATTTTCATCTGCCTGGCTTCACTCACCAGGACTTCCAACACGGACGATTGCACCTGCAATCTCCATGACCTGTCAGTCTCCATGTATTGTCTCAATGTATTGTCAAACATCGAAACCCAAACATCAAGACTCAAGCTTGAGCCAACTCAAGCTTAGTCAACCAGGTCGTCAACCTTGACCTAGGGAATATTGCACCAATATATAGGACTTTGCATGTTCATATTCATCTATCTATAATTCATCAAGTTCATTGAGTTAGAGTTTTCTTTTCTCACCGATTGCTTTCAAATCAAAACTGAGGTGTTGAATTGCCCAATAGGCTTTGTATTCTAATTCTATTAGTAGATGACATGACTTTCCATAGACTAGCTGGAATGGGGTCATTTCGATTAGGGTCTTATAAGCAGTTCAGTATGCCCACAATGTGTCATCTAATTTTAGAGACCAATCCTTTCGTGATGTAGATACTGTCTTCTCAAAAATTGCTTTGATTTCTCTATTGGAAATTTCAACTTGCCTATTGGTTTGCGGATGGTAAGGTGTTGTAATTTTATGACTCACTCTATTTTTGTTAAGCATATTTTCAAACTGTTTCACAATAAAATGAGACCCCCATCACTTATAACAACTTTTAGGACTCCAAATTGGGGAAAGATTACCTTCTAAACAATTTGATAATTGTTTTAGCGTCATAGGTAGGGGAGGCGACAACTTGCACCCACTTGGACATGTAGTCCACAACAACAAGGATATAGTTGTTTCTGCATGATAAAGGAAATAGACCCATAAAATCTATTCCCCAAACATCAAATAATTTGACTTCAAGAATCCCATTTTGGGGTATTTCGTATCGCTTAGTGATGCTCCCATTCTTTTGACACCGATCACAAGATTGAACATACTCCTTCATATCTTTGAATAAATTATTAGTTAGAGCCCTAGAGCCAATCATTTGATGATTGTTGTTGTTGGGTTTTTCGGGTCGCGAAAACCGTTTTTTTCGCGTCGCGGAAACCCCGAAACCCCTTAGCCATTGGATCCGTGCGAAGGAAAAATTTCGGAAATACGAGTACGAGTTTTAAACTTCTATCTACAGTAGATCTACAAAGGAAAAACATTTTATACCTTCAATGCGTGCCCGTCGCAATCCCACAAGTCCAAGGTACGCCGAATCTCGAAGTTGTCAACGTAGACAACTCTCTAGTGATATCCACACGAACAAGATGTGTTCTCTAACACTCAAGGATGGAGAAGAGAGCACTCCAAGTGTGCTAGTACTTTCTAGGGCTCTCGAATGTGATTGGAAAGAAAAATAGAGAAGATGAAATACAAGAACACTCTTCTTCTTCTTCTATGTGACAATCACTCTATTTTTCTTTCATGAAACTCAAAACCACTCACCTTGTTTCTTCCTTGAAACTCACGGCCAAGAAAGAGGAGAGGGAGAAGAGAATGGCTAGAGGAAGGAGATGAAATGAATGAGAGCCTTGAATAAAATTCATTCCCCATTCAATCTCTTGTGTGGCCGGTCACATGAGTAACTCCCACTCATTTAATGTGGCCGACCACATTAATGGGAAAGGAGGCTTGTAACCTCCATGAGGTGGCACACCATGATGATGTGGAGCATCATCATTGGTCCACATCTTGCCATCTCACTAATGATGT
This sequence comes from Zingiber officinale, assembly GCF_018446385.1. Taxonomy (NCBI): domain Eukaryota; kingdom Viridiplantae; phylum Streptophyta; class Magnoliopsida; order Zingiberales; family Zingiberaceae; genus Zingiber; species Zingiber officinale. The sequence continues at coordinate 45,922,968 of NC_055989.1, read as the reverse complement.
GGCAATTAGTCAAGTCAAACTTGACTCTTCCTCTTCCTCTCAAGTCAAGTCAAACTTGACCAAATCTCTTCCATGGTTGATCTAATCTAACTATTTGATTCAAGCCAACTTAATATAATGAATCTAATTCATTAAATTAAGTTGATTTAATGAGTCATAATCTAAATTAGACTCATTGAATACATGAATCAACTTGAGTCCAACTCAATTAGCCCAATTTGGATTACTCTTAATCCAATTTGATTCATCAAATCAATCTAATCATCTTGGTTCATCATATGAACCTAATCTCCATCCACTTGTTCTTTGTGTGTGACCCAATAGGTTCTTGTAACGTTGGCAATGCCCATAAACTTATTTAGAAGCATAAGTAATGAGCGGTATCTAGCAATACATCATTACTACCCAAGTTACAAGAATGTTGAGATCCAACATCACCTTGTGACTACTAATTGTGACTCCTCACAATATATGACAAGTGTCCTTCTATCCTAGACATCTAGATTGATCAATGTGAGGCATAGACCGTGTCATCCTCTGATTAATCTAAATCCTGAACTCCAAGTAGACTCACTGAATCAAATGAGCTCAATATCTCATATTGACTCATTTGGGCATGGCCATGCACTTCGTGGTCTCACTCTATCAAGAATACCGATGTCTCTCCCGTCATATAGGAGGGATAGATCCCATCTACATCACTCACATCCCTCCGCATAATTTGTTACATACCCAGTAATCGCCTTTATAGTCCACCCAGTTACGGGTGACGTTTGACGAAACCAAAGTACATAACTCCTTATGTAGGGATCCATGGTGACTTCAGGTCCAAGGACTAGTAGTCATACTAATAGCCACATGAGAAAGTATATGACACTCATATAACGATCTATGATACTTTCTCATGGCGGGTCATTCAGTATACATTCTCTAATGCATACCCATGTGTCAACTTGATATCTCTATATCCATGACTTGTGAGATCAAGTCATCGAGTTGACCTACATGCTAGTCTTATTGCATTAACATTGTCCCTGAATGTTAATACTCGACTAGGAATGATTAAGAGTAGTGTTCCCTATATCATCTCACTATCGGTTCAACTAACTGATTGATATAGGTAAGAACCTTCTACTCAAGGACATTATTATACTTAGTTTATTTGGCACCAATACAAGTAAGTATAATAACCAAAAACCAAATGCCTTTATTTATATAGAATATGATACAACAAGTCCATAATACAATCATCAAATGATTGGCTCTAGGGCTCTAGCTAACAATCTCCCACTAGCACTAGTGCCAATCAGTGTAGGCTCTAAGCCCCAATGACCTAGTGTGACCATCATGCTTCCTCTGTGCCAAAGCCTTGGTCAAGGGATCTGCGATGTTAGCCTCTGTAGGTACTCTGCAAATCTTCACATCTCCTCTCTCGATGATCTCTCGAATGAGATGGAAGCGCCGTAGTATGTGTTTGGTCCGTTGGTGTGAGCGAGGTTCCTTTGCCGGTGCTATAGCTCCATTGTTGTCACAATAGAGCTCAATAGGGTCAGCAATGCTAGGAACCACCCCAAGTTCAGTGATGAACTTGCGAATCCAAACTGCCTCCTTTGCTGCCTCTGATGCAGCAATATACTCGGCCTCTGTCGTAGAATCAGCTACTGTGTCCTGCTTCGAACTCTTCCAGCTCACAGCACCACCATTAATGCAAAATACGAACCCCGACTGTGATCTATAGTCATCCTGGTCGGTCTGGAAGCTAGCATCACTGTAACCCTTTACAGCTAGCTCATCATTGCCTCCATATATCAAGAAATATTCTTTAGTCCTTCTTAAGTACTTAAGAATATTCTTGACCGCTATCCAGTGACTTTCACCTGGATTTGACTGGTATCTGCTCGTCATGCTCAAAGCATACGAGACATCAGGTCGAGTACATAGCATGGCGTACATGATCGATCCTATGGCTGAGGCATAAGGGATCTGATCCATGCGGTCTCTCTCCTCTCTAGAAGAGGGACCTTGAGTCTTCGAAAGACTCACGCCGTGTGACATCGGCAGAAATCCCTTCTTGGAGTTCTGCATGGCAAACCGAAGTAGTACCTTGTCAATATATGTACTCTGACTTAGGCCAAGCAATCTCTTAGATCTATCTCTATAGATCTGTATCCCTAGAATGCGGGATGCTTCACCTAAGTCCTTCATCAAGAAACATGTCCCTAGCCAAGTCTTGACAGACTGTAGCAAAGGGATGTCTTTCCCAATGAGCAGTATGTCATCCACATAGAATATGAGGAAGACAACTGTGTTCTCTACAACCTTATTGTAGACACAAGGCTCATCTTCGTTCTTGATGAAACCAAACTGTTTGATTGCATCATCAAATCGAAGATTCCAGCTTCGAGAAGCTTACTTTAGTCCATAAATGGACCTATGCAGCTTGCATACTCTGCTAGTATGCTTTGGATCTACAAAACCCTCAGGTTGTGTCATGTACACATCCTCGAGTAGGTTTCCATTCAGAAACGCGGTTTTGACGTCCATCTGCCAGATCTCGTAATCATGGTAAGCTACAATAGCAAGCATGATCCGAATGGACTTAAACATCGCTACTGGAGAAAAGGTCTCATCATAGTCAATACCATGAATCTGCTTGAAACCTTTAGCTACCAAGCGACCCTTATAGATAAGTCCATCCATGTTAGTCTTTCTCTTAAAGACCACTTACACTCAATGGGTTTTACCCCTTCAGGTGGATCAACCAAAGTCCATACTTGGTTGGTGTACATGGATTCCATCTCGGATCTCATGGGCTCTAGCCATTTCTCAGAATCTGGTCTCATCACAGCTTCCTGATAGGTGGTAGGCTCATCCTCTATGAGCACAACGTCATCATGGTCAGACAAGAGAAATGAGTATCTCTCAGACTGACGACGTACCCTATCAGACCTGCGAAGAGGTATGTCTACTTGAACTGGTTGTTGTTCCTCAACTCCTTGTGGAACAACATCATCCACAATCCTTTCTGGTTCTAGTTCAATTTCCATCGAGGCATCAGTGCTATTGTTCGCATCTTGAACTTCTTCAAGATCGAACGCGCTCCCACTAGTCTTTCTAGAAACAAAGTCCCTTTCTAGAAAGACCCCAGTCTTTGCCACAACTACCTTGTGCTGACTGGGAACGTAGAAGTAATATCCCTTAGTTTCCTTGGGATATCCAATAAAGTAGCACTTGTCGGATTTGGGTCCTAATTTGTCTGGGACTTGACGTCGAACGTAAGCCTCACAACCCCAAATCCTTATGAAAGACACTTGGACATCTCTCCCAGTCCATATCCTATATGGTGTCTTTATCACGGCCTTGGATGGAACTCGGTTGAGTATAAAAGCTGTCGTGTCTAGAGCATTGTAATACCCACTAAGCTTGTAAGATAAATATATGAATGTTGGGATTTTTCCTTAGAAAAATAATAGGAAGTGAGTTGAACCAAAAAGGAAATAAAAAGAAATAAAAATAGGGAGAGGTCAAGGATTGAACCTTGAACCTCTTATATTATATTTCATAGAATTAATGGGTAATGACCAGTTGGGATAGGAATAATATGTTGATAGCAAAGGAGGGAAACTTATGATAAAGATGAGAGTAAAAGCTAGCCAAAAGGAAACAAGAAAAGAGCAAGAGAAAGGCAACTTGCCTTCCTCCCTTCCTCTCCCTCTTCCTCTTTGATTTTGCCGAAATGTTTAAAGAGGAATTAAGGGGATTCATTCCCCCTTATTTCACCATGAATGATGAGGATAAATAAATAAATAAAAATAAAAATAAAATAGAAAAAAAAAGGCTAAGGGAGAAGGAAAGCAAAAACTAAGTTTGCTACCTCTTCCCCCTTAACATAAAAGAGAATATGTAAAGGGAAAATTCTATTTTCTCTCATTTTTCTCATTCTCTCCTCTCCCTCACCGAAACCTCAGTTCCCCCTCTCCTCCATTTTCGGCCCCAAGCCAAGGTTTTCTCCTAAGAAAACCTAAGATACAAGGAGGACTTAGCAAGGGAATCAAGGGAAAGGAACTAGAAGAAGAGGCTACTTCTTCTTCACCATACCTTAGATCCACAAGCGAAAAGGATGTAAGCTTCCCCTCACCTGTGGTATAAGGCTTTTATGTGCTTTTCGGATTTTATAAAGATTTTAAAACCTAGAAACAAGTTTGAGAAAATTCGGCCAAGAATAGCTTTCAAAATCTAATGGTGTTTAAACTAGTCTTCACTACATGATAGATTTTTCTATGCTATGTAAAGGGGTTCTTCTTCATGCTTTTATACCTATATGATGCTTGATCAGAGGAGTACTGAACCCTAGAATTTCGGCCAAAAATATTCTTAAGAGGCTAGGGAAAATCTATTGTTTTACCCAACTAGTACAAGGTTCTCCCTATGAAATATTAAGGATCATGTATTAGTTTTTCTTCCTTAGAAGATATTTGAAACTAAGAGAAAACCCACTCATATGATTCGGTCAAGAAAGGGTTTAGGGTTAGGAAGACCTTGAAATTTAAATAACCATGCTCATGTGATAGAATACAAAGATCTTAAAGGATTTGTATGCTTGAATATTGCTAGAATTTCATGAACTCCTTCTTAGGGTTTTTCGGCCATGATGAGATGGATAGCTTAGAAAAGCTTAAACAAAATTTTAATATGCTCAAGACCTCTGTGCTATTTAGATATGAAAGTTGTTTAATGCCCTCATGCTTAATTAGGGTGTAGAAAAATTAGTTGCATGACATATAACATGTATGACCACAAGGGGTCCTAGCTTATTCATGAACCAATTTGTATATATGTTTCTTAGTAACTTTTGCCATGAAACTTACTTAGGTTTTTCATGCTTTAGGACACTTAGAAACCTAGCTAAGGAATGGTAGGTTTCGGCCATGAGAAAAAAATAAAAGAAAAAGAAACCTAGAAAGCCTAAGACACAATTCATATGTATACTCATTATGCTTGTCCTTATACATGCTATGAAACTTGTATAAATTCTCATGCTTTTAGGCTATTTGAAGCAAGTTTATATTCTGTGAGTTTCGGCCAAGTAGGGTTTAAAAGACCTAGAGGCCTTAGAAATGAAACCAAATGTGTTAAAAGTACTTCTTATGAAAATAGGATAATATGTTGATTGTTTCACATGCTTGTATAATTTTTCCAGGACCTAAATGAACCCTTGAATGTTTCTGTCATGAAGGAATAGATGCCCTAGAAACCCTAGGACTTAAATTAAATATGCTCATGTCACTCTACATGAAATATGATAAGTAAGAAGCCAAGGTTCAATTGCTATATGTTGTTTTATGACCTAAAATGATGCTAGGGTATGTTTCGGCCATAACTATTGTATGATGCCTTGTATGAATTTATACATAATGTTAGTCCAAGTTCACATGCTTGTATGCTTGTTTGTAGCCCTAATGAGAACTTGTTAAATTTCGGCCATGACATATGTTAAGGGCTTGAAGAACTTAGGAACTAATTCAAATGTGTCAAATGTGTTTACCTTGTTCCTTGGTAAAAATGTTATGAATATGATTTAAATTTGTCCATGCTTTTATGTCATATGGAACCTTGTTTCACACCTTAAGGTTTCGGCCATATGAAATTAGGGACTTGAGGAACTTAGAAACTAAGTTAATCATGTTTATAATGCTTCCTATGAAAATGTTATGATGATAATTTAGGTGCCAAATGCTTGGATGTTGTGTTTAACCTAAATTGAGCTCTAAAGGGTTTCGGCCAAAGGGTTTAGGAAGCTTAAAACTAAGATAAATATGATACCATGTTTCCTATGATAGGATAATCACAAGATACACCCTTATGCTTAATATGTATGCTTGTGATTTATGACTTATGATATGATATGCATTCTTTTATGATATGATATGCTTTGTGCTTAAAATATGCATGCTTATGTTATGATATGTGGTTAAATTATGCATGCTTTGATGCCATGTTTAGTGCTTAAAATATGCATGCTTCCATGATATGCTATGTGGTTAAATCATGCATGCTTGATGATATGCTTTATGCTTAAGATATGCATGTTTTTATGATCTATGCCTAAGTGATGCATATTGTTATGACATGATGTATGCCTAAGTGATGCATACCTTTATGATATGATGTATGCCTAAGTGATGCATACCTTTATGACATGATGTATGCCTAAGTGATGCATACCTTTATGATATGATGTATGCCTAAGTGATGCATACTTTTATGATATGATGTGTGCCTAAGTGATGCATGCTTTTATGATACATGATATGTATGACATGTACTTTACTTTATATGTGAGTGGCTTGTACCAAGGGTGGGCTCCATAAGCGCCCCGGGGACTAAGGACCTCGTTAGGGATGGGCTCCTAAGTGCCCCTAGGACTAAGGGCATAGTATGTTTGCCTCGTAGGGTTCAAGACTTGCTACCTTGGACCTACAAGGTTGCGCGCAATATGTAAGTGGTACATAGCCGGATCCCCTTATGTTGAGATTATTTTCAAGTATATATGTAAAAGAAAATGGTTTTAAAGATCATGAGACATACACATGTTTTTCGGATACATGTTTTCCAAAATCATATTGCATACACCTTATGATTATGCTATGTTTCATGTTATGCTCTTGATTATGATATTCCATGATAAGGTATGATTATGTTATGTTCATGCTATACCTTATAGACATGTTTCGGCCATGGATTTGTTGATGCCTGATATATAGATTTCGGCCATAGATATGATGATGCCTTGATGTACATGTTTCGGCCATAGTATGATGCTTTGATATACATGTTTCGGCCATGCTTTGATATACCATAATACTTGTTGTTATGCCATGTCTAGCTATGTTTTATGCAATGCACTATGTATATGTTTCGGCCATGGTGATGCTTGATATGCTATGACTAGTTGTGATTATATTATGATGCATGATATGCTTGAATAGAATGCTATGTTATGCCATGATTAGTTGAGATTAGACTTGTTGATGCATTCTTGATTATGTGCTGATTGTTGGTTTTAGTGAGTAGGAAAGGAACTTACTGAGCCATGAGTGCTCATAGCTTACTTTCCTTGTACCACAGATAAAGGAAAAAGCTGGATGAGTTAGAGGAGCAGCAGGAGGGGCAACGAAGATGTGTGTGGTAGTGGCTAGACAACCGAATAAATAAGAACCTGCTTAAAGTTTCTTTAAAGAACTATGCATTGGTATTTTATGACTTGTGATACCTAAACATGTGTGGCTTGACATTATGGTTCCACTGGATTTGATGTTATGATTTTGATGCCATGTGATAGTATAGTTCAAAAGAAATTTAAAAGAAAAGTTTTATTAAAACTATGAAAATTATTTTAAGTCTTCTGCTGTTTTAAAAAGAAAAATTTATACGTAGAGTATCGTAGCCCCGTCCCTTAGGGTTAGCAGGGAGGGCGGGCATTACAAGCATAACCCCAAAGGAATGTTGGAAGATCTGTGTGACTCATCATAGATCGTACCATATCTATAGGGTATGATTCCTCCTTTCGGATACACCATTCCACTGTGGTGTTCCAGGAGGAGTGACTTGGGATAGAATCCAACACTCAGCTAGATAGTCACGGAACTCATGGCTAAGGTATTCTCCACCTCGATCGGATCAAAGTATCTTAATACTCTTGCCAAGCTGGTTCTGTACTTCATTCTTGAATTTTTTGAACTTTTCAAAGGATTCAGACTTATGTGTCATCAAGTACACATAACCATATCTACTAAAGTCATCAGTAAATGTGATGAAGTATCTATAACCGCCTCTAGCAGCGACATTGAAAGGGCCACATACATCACTATGTATGAATCCTAACAAATCAGTCGCTCTTTCGCTGTGCCCACTAAAGGGAGTCTTGGTTATCTTGCCTCGTAGGCATGACTCGCATATCTCATATGATTCAAAATCAAATGAGTCCAGCAAACCATCCTTATGGAGCTGGGATAAGCGCTTGTCATTTATATAACCTAAGTGACAGTGCCAGAGGTAGGTTTGGTTCATGTCATTTGAATTGAACCTCTTGGTATCTATGTTATAGATAGGGCTCTCAAGGTCTAGAATATAGAGTTCGTTCATCAGAGGTGCACTACAATAGAACATATCGTTTAAATAGACGGAATAACATTTGTTCTTTATTGTAAACTAAAATCCTTTCTTGTCCAAACAAGAAACTGAAATTATGTTCTTAGTCAAGGCAGGCACATAGCAACAATCATCTAATTCTAGTACAAGCCCAGAGGGTAGAGATAGATAGTAAGTTCCTATAGCAATAGCAGCAACCCGTGCTCCATTGCCTACTCGTAGGTCTATCTCACCCTTCGTCAATGCCCTACTATTTCTCAGCGCTTGTACATTAGTACAAATGTGCGAAGCACATCCGGTATCTAATATCTACGATGAAGAAATAGAGAGGTTGACTTCTATAACATGTATATCTGAAGTAGAAATCTTATGTCTCTTCTTCTTAAGATCTTCCAGGTATTCTTTGAGTTCCTCTTCCAGTGCCTTGCTTGTCCTTGATATAGGTGACAAAGATATTCAACCATATTGTAAGCGCCCATCAACTCATGTTGCTTCTGAAGCTCAGAGTTCATGGTCGCGAGCATAAGATAGGACACATCTAATGCGTCATCTTGATGCTTCTTGTAAGCATCTCGGTCTGCTCGCGTGGCAGTGGTAGGAGGAGCCTCCGGAACGGGTTGCTCCAGAACGTACAGTTTACGTTCTTGGGTGAGAACTATTCTCAGGTTCCTGTACTAGTCCAGGAAATTTGCTCCGTTGAGCTTGTCCTTCTTAAGGACAGATCGCAGGGAGAAGATGTTCGTATTCGACGTTATGGTAATCTACAACAGAAATAAATGCAGAAAAAGTATCATATTCTTAATCATTTAATTAGGTCTTTAACTAAATGATGCTCCCACTGAATTCTATAATTCATGTGGGACAAGATCCACATCATACTAACCCTTGAGTTAGCTTTGGCTAATACGCCCAAGACTTAGTATGATCGGTAGGTAACGATTACCAATTACATCTCTATGCAACTCTTGTTTATAGGATCAAAATCCGCATTTATATTAAAACTCGAGTTAGCTTTGGCTAATACGCCCAAGAGTTAATATAAACGTGATTTTGACCTATCTAACAACCATTGGATAATGCCTATAGTTAAACTCGATCCAATTGAGTTCACTAGTTACTCAATCTAATTAAGTTGTACTCACCCATGCGTTGATAGGCGGGACCAAAATTGTCCCTCCGTACCCTACCAAGATAGTATGTGTTGCTCTGCTTTGGCAAATTCAACAACAACATGCGATCGAGGTAGTGGTAGGTATCACGGCATGGTAGTCATTACTAGTTGACGTGATTTAGATCTAATCTAAACGATGATGTGTATCATATACTCGATAGATCTAATCTAATCGAAGGGTGCATCATGTGCACGACTTAGATCTAATCTAATCGTTAGACACTAATTAATTACTTAATTAACTAGCATGCATCACATACACACAAAAGCAATTAATTAAATAATTTTTGTGATTATGTCATGGCCCTACTACGATCTTCTCAAGCCAATGAGAAGATCGGATGGTCAACCTAAGGTCAACAGCTTCTCAAGCTCCTTCCTTTGACCACCTCGTGTTGCTCGCGCCCTCCTCTAACTCCGTCTCGAGTGGACCTTCCACCGCCTCAAAATTTACATTACATTTTGAAACTCGAGTTACATTCGAGTCTAAATCTAATTTACAACAAGAATTAAAAGAAAGGCACGACGCGCAGGTCGCGAAAAAAAATAAAATACATCACGCACATCACATCACGGCACGCAAGTCGTATTATGAATTACAACACGAATTATCCAATCGAATTGGGTCTTTGGGCCATGACTATCACAAAAATAATATATAATTCAAAATTATATATTTCTATAATTTTCTGTAATTTTTCTATAATTTTTTTACAATTTTTACGAGTACAATTTCCCGGCGGTTCCGTTTAGCGGTTTTCGGGCGCAATCGCGGAATGAATCCCCTTGCGGGGCCAGGGGCAATTCCCCTACCCGCGATCTAACCATCGCGAGGGTTCCTTTGCGATCTAACAGCGCCTAAGCCCACTGTCCCAAAAAATTTTGGGGCGAAACATTGCCGTTTCGGAAAATTCTTCTCGGTAGTCGAAGCCTACAAGTGTCTAAACACTTGTGCTTCGCTTCTACGAGAAAAATACCCATTAAAACTATAAAAACATGAATTTACAGAAAGTTTACAGATCTATATTTTTCATAAAAATATGAATCTAAACTCGTACTCGCTTCGCACGTGGCTCTGATACCACTGTTGGGTTTTTCGGGCCGCGAAAACCGCTTTTTCGCGTCACGGAAACCCCGAAACCCCTTAGCCATTGGATCCGTGCGAAGGAAAAATTTCGGAAATACGAGTATGAGTTTTAAACTTCGATCTACAATAGATCTACAAAGGAAAAACATTTTATACCTTCGATGCGTGCCCGTCGCAATCCCGCAAGTCCAAGGTACGCCGGATCTCGAAGTTGTCAACGTGGACAACTCTCTAGTGATATCCACACGAACAAGATGTGTTCTCTAACATTCAAGGATGGAGAAGAGAGCACCCCAAGTGTGCTAGCACTTTCTAGGGCTCTCGGATGGGATTGGAAAGAAAAATAGAGAAGATGAAATACAAGAACACTCTTCTTCTTATTCTATGTGACAATCACTCTATTTTTCTTTCATGAAACTCAAAACCACTCACCTTGTTTCTTCCTTGAAACTCACGGCCAAGAAAGAGGAGAGGGAGAAGAGAATGACTAGAGGAAGGAGATGAAATGAATGAGAGCCTTGAATAAAATTCATTCCCCATTCAATCTCTTGTGTGGCCGACCACATGAGTAACTCCCACTCATTTAATGTGGCCGGCCACAGTAATGGGAAAGGAGGCTTGTAACCTCCATGAGGTGGCACACTATGATGATGTGGAGCATCATCATTGGTTCACATCTTGCCATCTCACTAATGATGTGGCAATTAGTCAAGTCAAACTTGACACTTCCTCTTCCTCTCAAGTCAAGTCAAACTTGACCAAATCTCTTCCATGGTTGATCTAATCTAACCATTTGATTCAAGCCAACTTAATATAATGAATTTAATTCATTAAATTAAGTTGATTTAATGAGTCATAATCTAAATTAGACTCATTGAATACATGAATCAACTTGAGTCCAACTCAATTAGCCCAATTTGGATTACTCTTAATCCAATTTGATTCATCAAATGAATCTAATCATCTTGGTTCATCATATGAACCTAATCTCCATCCACTTGTTCTTTGTGTGTGACCCAATAGGTTCTTGTAACGTTGAAAATGCCCATAAACTCATTTAGAAGCATAAGTAATGAGCGGTATCTAGCAATACATCATTACTACCCAAGTTACAAGAATGTTGAGATCCAACATCACCTTGTGACTACTAATTGTGACTCCTCACAATATATGACAAGTGTCCTTCTATCCTAGGCATCTAGATTGATCAATGTGAGGCATAGAGTGTGTCATCCTCTAATCAATCTAAATCCTAAACTCCAAGTAGACTCACTGAATGAAATGAGCTCAATATCTCATATTGACTCATTTGGGCATGGCCATGCACTTCGTGGTCTCACTCTATCAAGAATACCGATGTCTCTCCCGTCATATAGGAGGGATAGATCCCATCTACATCACTCACATCCCTCCGCATAATTTGTTACATACCCAGTAATCGCCTTTATAGTCCACCTAGTTACGGGTGACGTTTGACGAAACCAAAGTACATAACTCCTTATGTAGGGATCCATGGTGACTTCAGGTTCAAGGACTAGTAGTCATACTAATAGCCACATGAGAAAGTATATGACACTCATATAACGATCCATGATACTTTCTCATGGCGGGTCATTCAGTATACATTCTCTAATGCATACCCATGTGTCAACTTGATATCTCTATATCCATGACTTGTGAGATCAAGTCATCGAGTTAACCTACATGCTAGTCTTATTGCATTAACATTGTCCCTGAATGTTAATACTCGACTAGGAATGATTAAGGGTAGTGTTCCCTATATCATCTCACTATCGGTTCAACTAACCGATTGATATAGGTGAGAACCGTCTACTCAAGGATGTTATTATACTTAGTTTATTTGGCACCAATACAAGTAAGTATAATAACCAAAAACCAAATGCCTTTATTTATATAGAATATGATACAACAAGTCCAAAATATAATCATCAAATGATTGACTCTAGGGCTCTAGCTAACAGTTGTATGGACTCGTTGTATCATATTCTTGTATATAAATAAAGGCATTTGTTTTGGTTATTATACTTACTTGTATTGGTGTCAAATAACTAAGTATAATAGTGTCCTTGAGTAGAAGGTTCTTACCTATATCAATCAATTGGTTGAATCGATAGTGAGATTATATAGGGAACACTACTCTTAATCATTCATAGTCAAGTATTAACATTCAGGGACAATGTTAATGCGACGAGACTAGCATGTAGGTCAACTCGATGACTTGATCTCACAAGTCATGGATATGGAGATATCAAGTTGACACATGAGTATGCATTGGAGAATGTATACTGAATGACCAGCCATGAGAAAGTATCATGGATCGTTATATGAGTGTCATATACTTTCTCATGCGGCTATTAGTATGACTACTAGTCCTTAGACCTTAAGTCACCATGGTTGCCTACATAAGGAGTTATGTACTTTGGCTTCGTCAAATTTTGACTTGAACCAATGGTTAGATTTGATCAACCAAGGGAGAGAAGTGGTTAAGTTTGACTTGACTTGAGAGGAAGATGAAGGGTCAATTTTGACTTGATCATTTGCCACCTCATTGGTGAGTTGGCATTAAGTGGCTAATGATGATGTGCCACATCATCAAGGCTAGCACATGTGTGTGCCACCTCATAAGGGAGATCAAGAGTTGTGACTCTTGAAATCCCATGGAGTATATAAACCTTTTTGAAAGGTGGTCGACCACTTTGTGTGGAGTTACAAACTTGAATTGATTTTTCATTCAAGTCATCTTCTTCCTCAAGCTCTTCTTTTCTCTCCCTCTCCTCCCTTGGCCGAACCCTAAAAAGGTGCTAGCACACCTTTTGTTTGGTCTCTCCATCTCTTGCTTGTGTGGATACACATAGAGGAGTGTCTACTTTGACACTCTCGAGATCCGGCGAACTTTTGACGAGCGGGATTAAGCGAAGGGCTTCGCATCAAGGGTAAAGCTCTTCTCCTTTGTAGATCTAGTTTAGATCTAGGTTAGAAAACTCATACTCGAAGTTTTACAAAATTTTAATCTTCGCACGGATCCGTGGCATGGGAATTTCGGGGTTTCCACAATGCAAAAAGTGGGTTTTATGGCCCGAAAAATCCAACAGTGGTATCAGAGCCATGTGCGAAGCGAGTATGAGTTTTAATTTGTATTTTTATGAAAATTACAGATCTGTAACTTTCTATGAATTTATGATTTTTGGTATTTTTATGGGTATTTTTCTCGTAGAAGCGAAGCACAAGTGTTTAGACACTTGTAGGCTTCGACTACCGAGAAAATATTTCTGAAACGGCAAGGTTTCACCCCAAATCATTTTGGGATAGTGGACTAAGGCACTGTAGGATCGCTTAGGAACACTTGTGATGGTTATATCGCGGGTAGGGGTGCTGCCCCTGACCCCGCAAGGGGATTCGTTCCGCGATTGCGCCCGAAAATCGCTAAACGGGACCGCCGGGAATTTTTACTCATAAAAATTGTAAGAAAAATTACAGAAATTTATAGAAATTACATAATTTAGAATTATATATTATTTTGTGATGGTCATGGCCCAAAAGACCCAATTAGATTGGAAATTTGTGTTGTAATTCATATTATGGCCCGCGTGCCATTTTCTGTGATGTGTGTGTTGTATATGATACGCGACCTGCGCGTCGTGCCTTTCCTATTTTTATATTCCTGTTATAAATAGTTTAGACTCGAATGTAACTTGAGTTTCACCTTTGTAATGTACAAATTGGAGTGGTGGAAGATCCACTCGAGACGGAGTTACGAGGAGGGCGCGAGCAACACAAGGTGGTCAAGGAAGGAGCTTGAGAAGCTGTTGACCTTAGGTTGACCATCCGATCTTCTCATTGGCTTGAGAAGATCGTAGTAGGGCCAGGAATAATCACAAAATATTTAATTAATTGCTTGTGTGTGTATATGTGATGCATGCTAGAATAGTAATTAATTAGCGCCTTAACGATTAGATTAGATCTAAATCGCGTACATGATGTGCCCTAACGATTAGATTAGATCTAAATCGCGTATATGATACACCTCGTCGATTAGATTAGATCTCAATCGCATCAACTCGTAATGCCTACCATGCCGTGATTGTTAGGATGTATACTAAAAGCCTAGCTTTTGGTATAAACATTTATCTAGAAAAAAAAATCACATTGGTCAAATGTCTACATTTACGATAAATGTAGTTGCTTAATTAATTTATATTGTAGATAACATGGTGTGTGTTGTCACACACAAAAGATCATGTTATCGGTTCCTTATAAATTATAAACAGTAGCTCACGACCAAGATGGAAAGGAACAAACCATTGGAAGGTCGTAGTGTAATTAGGTGTTAGTTTATCTTAACTATATAATTACACTAGTACACTTAGAGTGTATTGAGTAGGACCATTTGAGGTCGTTCCTTTTATACTGACTTTATGAAGGAACAAAGACCTCAGTTATTATGGAAGTGTGTGCTCTTAATCCTAATATAATAACAAGCACATATATTTGATATTTATTTCTTTAATTTATCAATGGGTGAGATTTAGTTTGATAAATCAATAAGCCCGATAAGTTGGGAAATGATATCACTTATAGTGTGTGTTGTTGATTATAAAAGGAAATTGTGTCCTAATGATCTAGGTTGAGAATGTCCCCAAGAGGAGTTCATAAGGATTGTCATGTTAAACCCTGCAGGTGGACTTAGTCCGACATGATGATGAAGTTGAGTGGTACTACTCTTGGAGCTTGATATTAATTAAGTGAGTTGTCAGTAACTTACTTAATTAGTGGACATTTATTATCTTAACACAGGGAGACTAACACACTCATAATAAGAAGGAGCCCAAAATGTAATTTGGGATTGGTGCGGTAGTTCAATAATAGTTCTCTAGTGGAATGAATTATTATTGATAAAATTAAGTTGTGTGTTCGGGGCGAACACGGGATGCTTAATTTTATCGGGAGACCAAAATCAATTACTCCTCTCGGTCCCTATCGTAGCCTCTAAATTATAGAGTACTATACCCACCTATACTCACCTTCTTACCCATCCCATAGGGGCCGGCCAAGCTAGCTTGGAGACCAAGCTAGGGCCGGCCAAAGTTTGGTTCATGGGTGCTTCAAGGTGGCCGGCCCTAGCTTGGGTTCAAGCTTGGTGTGGTCAGCCCAAATTAAAATAAAAGGATTTTTATTTTTTAAAAATTTTCTTATGTGGATAATATGATTTAAAAGAGAGTTTAAAAATTTAAATCTTTCCTTTTATAAGATTCTACAAAATATTAAGAGAAGAGCTAAATCTCTTTCCTTATTTGTAGATTAAAAGGTTGATTTTAATTTTGATAAAAACTTTCCTTTTAACCATGTTCATGATTTAAAAGAAAGTTTAAAAAATTAATAATTCTCTTTTATTAGTTTCTACAAAAGATTAAGAAAAGATTTGATATCTTTTCTTATTTGTAGATTGAAAGGAGATTTTAATTTTTAGAGATAACTTTCCTGAAATTATCCATATGTTTAAAGAAAGATTTAATTTATAAAATTTCCTTTTAACCAATCATGAAGGGAAAAAATTATTGGAGAAATTTTTTATAAAATTTCCGGAAGCAAATAAGGAAGTTTTAATTTGTGTTTAAAATCTTTATTTGCTTGGAGATTTGGTGTGGCCGACCATTATAGTAATGAGAAGAAAAATTATTTTTAATTAAATAAATTTTTCCTTTTCATGGTAAAAGAATTAAGGAAGTTTTTATTAAAATTTCCTTATTTTCCAAGACCAAGGATTATAAAAGAGGACGTAGAGGAGCCTTCATGGGTGAACAACCTCTATTCTTTTCCTCCCTCTCTTCCTTGGTTTTGGTGGCCGACCCTATTTCTCTCCTCTCCTCTTGTTGGCCGAAACCTTTCTTCTTGGTGGAGCTCTTGTTTGTGGCCGGATCAAGGAAGGAGAAGAAGAAAAGAAAGCAAGCCTCGTCTCTAGCATCCCTTGGAGCATTGGTGGTGGCCGAAATTCTTCATCCTTGAAGAAATTTATTGTGGCCGAAATCTAGAAGAAAGAAGGAAGGTGGAAAGGTGGTTCTCATCTCGGAAGATCGTTGCCCACACAACGTCCGAGGTTAGAAGAGGAATACGGTAGAAGATCAAGAGGTCTTTGTCTTCAAAAGAAAGGTATAACTAGTAATGTTTTTCCGCATCATGCTAGTTTTATTTCTTTGTAAAAATACCAAATACAAGAGGCATGCGATTCTAGTATTTCGAATTTATTTTCGATGATGTGTTCTTTTGTTTTTCTTTTTCCTTGTGATTTGATTGTTTTTTTTTGGTTGACCTAAAGTTATTTAAGGAAATTAAATATTAGCTTTCCTTAAAAGGCTTTGTCTAGTCGGTGGTGGTTGCTCCCATATCCAAGAAGGCCATGTGCCTCGCCACGTCAGTACTGGAAGCCAATTTTGGAAATTAATATTTAATAGAATTAATAACCTACGTGATTTGGATCGAAAGTGTTAAGTTCCGGAGGAGATCCAAGTCTAAACCTAAAAGAACAAATAAATTAAACTTTGGATCAAACGTGTTAAGTTTCGCAGGCGATCCAAGTTTAATTTAAAAGAACACATGGTAGCTAGGAAAAGGTTCAGATCTTTGTACAAAATTTTTGTACAGTGGAACCATTAGGTTTTCCGAGTAGCATCCAACAATTGGTATCAGAGCTAGGGTTTTGCCTCTGTGTATTTGGTATTAGTTTAATTATGCACATGACATACATAATTTAGGCAGGATAATAGTAGGATGTGCTAATTTTATGGATGCAGGATCCAACTATTATGGCTTATAGATATTGTGTGTGTGATTGGACCCTTGGACATGTCAAGGGCATTTTATTGTGTGTGCATGATTGTATTATAAAATACAGCAGGAGCTGTATTTAGTTTTATTAGGATTTTATTTTTTTATCTAGATACATGTACATTCCTTCGAGGAATATAGGATCGAAAAATGTTAAATTCTATTTATGTCGCGGATCGAATCTTGCAAGGCGTGGAACCTTTTTAGGATCAGAGGCGCAGCGGAACAAGGAGCAAGATGGATGCGACAACTAGACCCGGTGGCGGTGGCCAAAGATGGCAGCAGCTAGGGTTGGCGACACACAGAAGACAGCAATAGATAAAAGCCATAATAGTTGAAAATTATTTTTTCTATTTATTTCTTTTTATGTTGTGCTGTGTGTGCTTGTTAGTATGCATGTTAAGTAGGCTAGCATAGTCAAAATTCCTCACTTAAATAACTAAGTGGGAGAGGGATTTATTTTTAAATAAATTCCACGGTCTCCATTACTGGTTTATAAGTGATGCAACAAGCTTGCGCGTTGGCTCTGAGTGCCTTCCTCCATATCGGATGAGCTTGTTTGTGGATCACTAGATTAAACTTCCATTTTGGATGACTATAGGAAGTTAATTAAGAGCGTGTGATCTTCCCCATCGGAAGGGGCACAATCTTATTAATGGACTTAGTGTCAAGTAATGGTATACACTTAGGCACGTCTAATAGTATCCTCCCCATCAGAGTCACTGCTATTATTTGTGTGACCGAAGAAAACCAACTATTAATTTGTCAAATAAATAGGTTGACAAGATAATAAAATGAAAAACTCCTCTTACAAATGTTTGATTTTGTATACGTCCACACTATCGTGGCATACAAAACTCACGGTGTTTGAGGTAATTTTATTTTGTCATAAAGATTTATTAACAAGATAATTAATGGGTAAAACCCTCCTCTTACAAATGTTTAAATTTTGTATACGTCCACACTATCGTGGCATGCAAAATTCACGGTGTTTGAGGTGTTGGTGAATTTAAATAATATTGTTTGAGGAATCAATGTTATTTTAAATTCAAAAGTTTTGACCAAATATTTGATCAAAGAAAGATCAACTATTAATTTTATTTGTCATAAAGTAAAGTTGACGAGATAATAAAATTAATGGATAAAATCTCTTCTTTGATTTTGTATACGTTCACACTATCGTGGCATACAAAATTCATGGGGATTTTAAGGAATTGATCTTGACCAAATATTTTTGTGATTCTTAGGATTTAAAATGTTTGTCAATTCCCTAGTTGTTATACTATAGAAAAGACTTAATAGTCCCAATTGTAATGATTGGAAATAGGACTTGGACATTAAGGTAGTCTGTCTTCTTAGAACTAAGAACAATATAGGTGTATTTAATTCATTAGTTGAAACATGTTTAGTGGTGTTATCTACCAGAACCTGGAGTGTAGATACATATGCCATTAATCATGTCCGCAATTCATTGTAGGGTTCCAGGAAACCTGACAACTAAATGAAAATAAAAACACCGTCCACATGGGCACTGCTATAAAAATGGCAGTTGTTGTAGTGAGAGATGTTTATCCTTTGATAAGAATAAAATATGGATTTTAAGTAATTGTCTTTACGTACCAAGTTTAGAAAGAACTAGTTTTCAGTTTCTAAACTATTCAAAGAACTTGATATTCTACCTCTTTTAATAACAAAGTTGTTATTAAGAAAAAGAGGGAAGTTATCTGTTCTGGTACATTGGTTGGCAATTTATAAATCCAATAACTCCCACGATGTAACAAATGAAAATTAGTAACACATCTTCTAACTTTAAGAGAAAGCAACCTTCAGAAATGAACCAATTATATCTTTGGCATCTAAGGCTAGGTTATATTAACTTGAGTAGGATTCATTGGTAGCTGATGAACTTTTGGGTTCATTGGTAGTGGAAATCTTTCCAACCTGCGAGTCTTACTTGGAAGGAAAAATAACCGAGAAGTTTTTAAGTATAAGGGGTATGGAGCCAAAGATACATTGGAATAGGTTCATTCTGATTTGTGTGATCCTATGAAAAGAGTTAGTATCGAATATTTCATCTATTTTATAGACAACTATTCAAGATACAAATACATTTACTTGATGTGCCGCAAGACTAAGTGCTTTGATTAGTTCAAAGAGTACAAGGCTGATGCGGAGAAATGTTAAAGTAAAAGTATTAAGTCACTATGGTAATATCGTAGTGGCAAGTACCTCTTGGGATAATTTAGGAGTCACTTATCAGAAGTCGGGACTCAATCCCAACTAGCTGCACCTAGTACACCCTAACAGAATGGTGTAGTAGAAAGAAGGTATAGGACTCTTATGGAAATAAGTAGATTGATGATTACCAAATTCGTTTTAAGGATATACACTAGAAACAGAAGTGAACATAATACCTTCTAAAGTCAGAACTCTCTACTCCTATAGAATTGCAGAATGGGCGTAAGCCTAGTCTGAAGCATATTCAGATTTGGATGGTCTAGTACATGAGAAACACTAATAAGTTGGGCAGGAGTTCACTTGTTTGTGAGTTATCCTAAAGAAACGAAAGTAGGTTTATAGTCTTAAAAAATCAGAAGGTCATTGTTAGAATCAATGACCGATTTTTAGAAAAGGACTATGTAATAAACCACAAGCCCATAAGTAAATTTATTCTTAAAGAAATTATAAAGGACATGTCTAATCTAGTACCAATTGTACAAGATGAAATATCACAAGAAACTGCAACACGTATCACAATTGATACACAATTATAGACTACTACATCATCATAGTGGGAGGGTTGTCAAACAACCAAAAGGATTCATGTTTTGGGAAAGTTTTTGGACTTGATCCCAAATGAACATGAGTCTGATCCCGGAAATATGATGAAGCACTCCAAAATAAAGATGCAGCATCTTGGCAAAGAGCAATGAATACAGAATTAGAATATAAGTATTCTAATTAAATCTGGAAGCCTGTAGAACCACCAGATGGTGTAAAAGCCATTGGGTGAAAATATGTCTACAATAGGAAAAGATGGATAGACAGGAAGGTGGAAACTTTCAAAGCAAGGCTTGATGAAAAAGGAAATTTTTTCACTGGTAGTCATGCTTAAGTCTATCCAGATTCTTTTATCTATTTAGCAAGTGGATGTCAAGACAGCATTCCTTAATGGAAGTCTTGAAGAAAGCATCCATACAAAACAACCAGAAGGGTTCATTGCAAAGGGCAAAGAGCATTTTGTGTGCAAGCTCAATCAGTCTATGGACTGAGGCAAAGCTTCAAGGTCTTGGAACATCCGGTTTATCAAAGGAATCCTGACCTATGGATTTATTTAGTAACCGGATAAGTCTTGTGTATACAAAAGGTGTGATGGAAACGTGGTGATATTTCTTGTACTATACGTAGATAACATTTTTGGTAGTTGGAAACAATATCAAAATGTTGTCAGAAGTAAGGGTATGGTTGTCCAAACAATTCGATATGAAGGACTTGGGAGAATGAATATATTCTTGGGATCAAAGTAATAAGGGATCGCAAGAAAAGAATATTTTAATTATTCCAAGCTTCATATATCGAAAAAAAAATCCTTGCTCATTTTAAGCATGCAAAACTCCAAGAAAGGTTTCTTACCTTTTTAGCATGGAGTAACTTTATCTAAAGAAATGTCTCCGTAGACATCAAAGGAGATAAAGGACATGAAGGCAGTTCCTTATGCTTCGGCTGTGGGAAGCCTAATGTATGCAATGCTGTGTACAAGACTGGATATCTATTTTGCCGTGAGCATAGTTATTAGATATCAAAGCAACTCTGGACAAGGACATTGATCTGCGGTAAAGCATATATTGAAGTACCTTAGAGGTACTAGAGATTACATGCTAGCTTATAAGGCAGATAATTTGTTTCCTGTGGGTTGCATGGATTTTAACATCCAATCGGAAAGGGACAATATTAAGTCAACCTCGGGGTTTTGTGTTTACTTTAGGAGGTAAATTCATAACTATAGAAGAGTGATAAACATAGGTGTTTTTCTGGACTCTACCATAGAAGCTTAGTATATGGCAACTCTCTGAGGTAGACATAAAAGCTGAATGACTCAATAACCTCAAGATAGACTTAGATATGATTTCTTATTTGTCTAAAGATTATTACAATTTATTGTAATAATATTGGTGCAGTAGCAAACTCGAAGAAACCATAAGTCTATAAGGCAAGTAAACACAATAGAGCGCAAATACCACCCAATACAAACGAGGAAAAGTTCTTGCTGCCTAGATTGCATCAGATGATGACCTATAGATCTTTTCACTAAGACCCTTAAGGCAAGACTTTTGAAATGTTGGGAATCAGATGTATGGCAGCAGATATGACAGCTTAGTCTTTTAGTATAAGTGGGAGATTGTTATGATGTATACTAAAAGCCTAGCTTTCGGTATAAACATTTATCTAGAAATAAGAATCACATTGGTCAAATGTCTACATTTACGATAAATGTAGTTGCTCAATTAATTTATATTATAAATAACATGGTGTGTGGTGTCACACACAGAAGATCATGTTATCGATTCTACAAAAGATTAAGAGAAGAGCTAAATCTCTTTCCTTATTTGTAAATTAAAAGGTTAATTTTAATTTTGGTAAAACCTTTCCTTTTAACCATGTTCATGATTTAAAAGAAAGTTTAAAAAATTAATAATTCTCTTTTATTAGTTTCTACAAAAGATTAAGAAAAGATTTGATATCTTTCCTTATTTATAGATTGAAAGGAGATTTTAATTTTTAGAGATAACTTTCCGGAAATTATCCACATGTTTAAAGAAAGATTTAATTTATAAAATTTCCTTTTAACCAATCATGAAGGGATAAAATTATTGGAGAAATTTTTTATAAAATTTCCAGAAGCAAATAAGGAAGTTTTAATTTGTGTTTAAAATTTTTATTTGCTTGGAGATTTGGTGCGGTCGGCCATTATAGTAATGAGAAGAAAAATTATTTTTAATTAAATAAAATTTTCCTTTTCATGGCAAAAGAATTAAGGAAGTTTTTATTAAAATTTCCTTATTTGCCAAGACCAAGGATTATAAAAGAGGACGTAGAGGAGCCTTCATGGGTGAACAACCTCTATTCTTTTCCTCCCTCTCTTCCTTGGTTTTGGTGGCCGGCCCTATTTCTCTCCTCTCCTCTTGTTGGCCGAAACCTATCTTCTTGGTGGAGCTCTTGTTTGTGGCTGGATCAAGGAAGGAGAAGAAGAAGAGAAAGCAAGCCTCGTCTCTAGCATCCCTTGGAGCATTGGTGGTGGCCGAAATTCTTCATCCTTGAAGAAATTTATTGTGGCGGAAATCTAGAAGAAAGAAGGAAGGTGGAAAGGTGGTTCTCATCTTGGAAGATCGTTGCCCACACAACGTCCGAGGTTAGAAGAGGAATACGGTAGAAGATCAAGAGGTCTTTATCTTCAAAAGAAAGGTATAACTAGTAATGTTTTTCCGCATCATGCTAGTTTTATTTCTTTGTAAAAATACCAAATACAAGAGGCATGCGATTCTAGTATTTCGAATTTATTTTCAATGATGTGTTCTTTTGTTTTTCTTTTTCCTTGTGATTTGATTATTTTTTTTTGGTTGACCTAAAGTTATTTAAGGAAATTAAATATTAGCTTTCCTTAAAAGGCTTTGTCTAGTCGGTGGTGGTTGCTCCCATATCCAAGAAGGCCATGTGCCTCGCCACGTCAGTACTGGAAGCCAATTTTGGAAATTAATATTTAATAGAATTAATAACCTAGGTGATTTGGATCGAAAGTGTTAAGTTCCGCAGGAGATCAAAGTCTAAACCTAAAAGAACAAATAAATTAAACTTTGGATCAAACGTGTTAAGTTCCGCAGGCGATCCAAGTTTAATTTAAAAGAACACATGGTAGCTAGGAAAAGGTTCAGATCTTTGTACAAAATTTTTGTACAATGGAACCATTAGGTTTTCCGAGTAGCATCCAACAGTGATACCTATCACTACCTCTCTCACATGTTGTTGTTGAATCTGTCAAAGCAGAGCAACAAATATTATCTTGGTAGGGTACAGAGGGACAATTTTGGTCCCGCCTATCAACGCATGAGTGAGTACAACTCAATTAGATTGAGTAACTATTTAACTCAATTGGATCGAGTTTAACTCTAGGTATTTTTCCAATGGTTGGTAGATAGGTCAAAATCACGTTTATATTAACTCTTGGGCGTATTAGCCAAAGCTAACTCGAGTTTTAATATAAATGTGGATCTTGATCCTATAAACAAGAGTTGCATAGAGATGTAATTGGTAATTAGTGTTGATACAGTCTGACCTGGATGTTGTTTTGCTGTTGACACTGATTTAAGTTTGTATCAGATACTTAACTCAGATTAATTACTAATCTAGGTTGACTAGGTTGACCTGATTGAGAAAGTCCTAACTGGGATGTTAGGCAGTTGGAAAGTCCTGGTGAGTGAAGCCAGGCAGATTGGAAATCCTGGTGAGTGAAGCCAGGTGAAAACCCTAGTGAGTGAAGCTAGGTGCAAGTCCTGGTGAGTGAAGCCAGGCAAGGGAAAATCCAGATGGATCAAGGGTGATCGGACATCTGGTGTTGAAAAGTCCAAGAAGGAAGCTTGGCATGCGAAGTCAGAGAGGGCTCGGTAGCTCGTTCTCTAGGACCAGATGAAGTCGGAGAGAGCTAGGGAGCTCATTTCTCCGGACTAGGTCAGAGAGGGCTCGACCCGGACTGAGTCAAGAAGCTGGATCGGTCGGCAGACCGATCCAGTGAAACCTTGGACACCTGGATCGGTCTGCAGACCGATCCAGTGAAACCTTTGTACCTGATCGGTCTGCCGACCGATCAGGAATTGATCAGTGGCTACTGAACGTTTACTGATCGGTCTGCAGACCGATCAGAAATCAATCAGTAGCCTACTGAGATTTCACTGATCGGTCTGGAGACCGATCAGGAGGCTTTAAGCGTTCGGTTACTGATCGGTCCGGGGACCGATCAGATTAGTTCTGATCGGTCCGCAGACCGATCAGACAACGATCAGAGGCGCAACGAAGTTCGGGCGAAGAGAAGCCTGATCTGATCGGTCCGCAGACCGATCAGAGATGATCCAGAAAGCATGGATCGGTCTGCAGACCGATCCACAGTATTGTTTGTTTTGCATGTACTTTTTCTGATTGCCGTATTTGTCTTCACCATCTGTTTTTAACCATCTGCTGTGAGTCTTTCTAGCTTGCAGGTTGCAGGTCACATTCTCATGTTTGGATTCAAATTAAGCTTCATTAAGAGAAGGAGACAAGTACCCTGTTCACTGTAATTTGCTGCAACAGATACATTTGGGGCATCAACGTTCACTGGCGAAATCCGATTACGATTGGGCTGCTCAGTTTGACTTCTACCCATTGGTTGGTATCCAGAGACGCCAGTGATTTCCATTGGCATGTGTTCAGAGAATCAGAAGAGGAGGAGAGGTGATTGGCTACGCCTTGCTAGCAGCAGCGATTCTGCAGACGGCGGTGATTCGAGCAGAGAGACATAAGTAGGAAGAAGAGGAGTTCAGAAAGTTAATTCTGAATTCTCTGTCTTTTGTGATCAA
This sequence comes from Zingiber officinale, assembly GCF_018446385.1. Taxonomy (NCBI): domain Eukaryota; kingdom Viridiplantae; phylum Streptophyta; class Magnoliopsida; order Zingiberales; family Zingiberaceae; genus Zingiber; species Zingiber officinale. Next base: position 45,898,109 of record NC_055989.1, on the reverse strand, counting down.
GCCTTCGAGAGAGCAAGTTGGTGAAGCTGTGAGCTCCTTGCTGTGAAGGTTGATTGTGCGCTCTCTGCTCTGTTCTCTTCTCCGCGTGGCTGTAAGCTCATCTTAATATTTTTCTCAGCCACTGTAAGTCTTGTGCTTAAATCTATAATCAACTGAGACTTTGTTGAGAGGTTGCTCCACCGAGAAGGAGACATCTTTAGCCGGATCTTGTCCGGGGTGTGATCTACCGAAAGATCAAGGAGTCGTCCTCCTTACGGACACGCCGAGGAGTAGGGGCAAGTTATCCCCGAACCTCGTATATCCTTGTGTCTGCTGTGTGTTCGTTTTCTTTCATTTTAGTTTTTCTACTTCCGCTGTGCTGTGCTAACAAAGTTCGAAGAAATTTCTATTTAGTGTTTTTCAAAGAGGCTATTCACCCCCCTCTAGCCATCTAAGATCCCAACAAGTGGTATTAGAGCCTGGTGCTCTTCATCTGGACTAACATTCCAAGGAGCAACAAGATGGCCATGAAGGAAGGATTCAGCACCAACAGACCACCGTTCTTCGATGGAGCAGATTTCCAGTATTGGAAGAGTCGCATGGAGTATTACCTCAAGACTGATATCTCCATGTGGTTCTCGGTCAAGGAGGGATTCTCACCTCCAAAGGACGAAGAAGGTAAGGAACTTGACTCATCGAGATGGTCAACCGAGCAAACTCGCAAGGGACAAGCCGATGCCAAGGCGGTTGTCACTTTGCAATGTGGGATACCCAAGGATCAACTTGTCAAGGTTGGTCCTTTCACAAGTGCGAAGGATCTATGGAACAAGCTCATCGAGCTCCAAGAAGGGACTCGAGACTCTCGGATCGCCAAGAGGGATTTGTTCCTAAACCAACTACAGAACCTTGTCATGAAGGAAAATGAAACTGTAAGTGAGATACATGGAAGGTTCAAGGAGATCATCAATGGTCTCCATTCGGTGGATGAACGAGTAGAAAACCGTGACCTCGTAAGGTATGCTCTAAAAGCTTTTCCTAGGAATGCCTTGTGGTCATCTATGGTGGATGCCTACAAGGTATCCAAGGATCTTTCCATTGTTAAGTTAGATGAATTTTTTTGTGAAATGGAATTACATGAACTTGCTAACAAAGGGCAAAAAGAGAAAGGTATTGCTTTGGTTGCAGAAGAAAAGAGCAAGGAGGGAAGAAGGAAGAAAGAAAAGAAGAAGGAGAAAGAAATTGTTTCATCTTCATCCTCCTCCGAGTCCGATGATGAAGGTGAATCATCATCAAGCGAGATGGCCAACTTCGTGAGAAGAATCATGAGAAGGAGCAGAAGATACAAAGGGAAAGGTAAACCTAGTGAACAAAATATTGACAAAACTAATGTTACATGTTATGAGTGCAGCAAAAAGGGACACTATCGGAGCGAGTGTCCGAAATTAAAAAGGAAGGAGGAATGAGCCAAAAAGAAGGAGGAAAGAGTCAAGAAGAAGAAGGCTCTAAAAGCTACATGGGATGAGTCTTCTTCAAGTTCATCTGAGGAAGAGAAGAGGGAGAAGAGTACACGGCAGTTAGCCCTCATGGCAAGAGAGGAGTCCGAGTCCGAGAGTGAGGACTCAAGCTCTTCAGCCGCGACTTCATCATCTTCGGATGATGAAGAGGTAACCTCTCCCCATTTAGAAAAGTGTTATAAAACAATTGCACATTTGTCTACTTCCCTTAAAAAATCAAAAACAGAAACTAAACTGCTAAAAGATGAAATAGAGAAATTAAGGGCCCTTAGGGAAGATGAGGTCGATGACCTTTATCAAGAGGCCCTAGAGGATGAAAACAAAACCTTGAAGGGTGAAATTGAGAAGCTCAAGAAAATGCTTGAGAAATTCTCAACCAGCTCTAAGACCTTAGACATGATTCTAAATGCCCAAAGGGCGGTTTACAACAAGGCTGGATTAGGATACCAACCTAAGGAGTCTAGTTTTATTTCTTTAGTGTCAAGAACCCAATTTCATAGAACACATGTTTCTAGGGTTCATGAGACTAGGAAGAAGGTGACTAAGGCATGGGTGCCTAAGTCTCTCATTGTAGATGCATTAGGTCCCAGAATTTGGGTACCTAAAACATCCGTCTTTCGTGTCTTGTAGGCATTGGTCGAGGGGGAGCGTCTATCAACTTGGTTTGTTGATAGTGGATGCTCCAAGCACATGACAGGGGACAAGTCACTATTCTCTACCATACAAAATAAAAATAGAGGTAATGTGTCTTTTGGCAATAATGGTAGTCTTAAGGTTATAGGGGTTGGAGACATTCATATATCCGAATGTCTCCACATCAAGAATGTTCTTCTAGTCAAGGGGATGACTTTTAATCTCCTAAGTGTCAGTCAATTGTGTGATACGGGTTACACAATTGAATTTCATTCAAGTCAATGTTTGGTTAAACACATTGACACACTTGACACGGTACTAGTAGGCACAAGGGTTGATAATATTTATCAAGTATCGTTTAAAAGTGCTACTAATGCTTTGATTAAGTGTTTCATATCAAAAGAAGAAGAGACTTGGCTTTGGCATAGAAGGTTGGCACATGTAAACATGAAGAACATTCGGAAGTTGGCCAACAAAGGACTAGTACGAGGCTTACCAAGCATCAAATACCAAAAGAACAAACTATGTGATGCATGCCAAATGGGTAAGCAAACAAAAGCATCTCATAAAGGTAAAAGCATTGTGAGTACATCTACTGCCTTAGACTTATTACATATGGACTTGTTTGATTGTAACAATGTTATTTCATTGAATGGTAGTAGATATTGTTTAGTAATTATTGATGATTTTACTAGATATACATGGACCTTCTTTTTGAAAACTAAGGATCAAACCATAGATATTTTTATTTCTTTTTGTAGAAGAACTGAAAATGAAAAATCAACAACAATTAAAACCATTAGAAGTGATCATGGTGGTGAATTTCAAAACCATAGGTTCTTAGAATTTTGTCAAGCAAAAGGGTATAGACATGAGTTCTCAACTCCAAGGACCCCACAGCAAAATGGGGTTGTGGAGAGAAAGAACCGAGTCTTACAAGAGGCTGCACGAAGCATGCTCAATGAGTACTCACTACCGAGTTACTTGTGGGCTGAAGCTGTGAATACAGCTTGCTATGTGCAAAACCGAATCCTGATACATAGGTTTTTAGGAAAGACTCCTCATGAACTTTGGTTTGGGAAACCACCTACAATTAAACATCTTAGGGTGTTTGGTTGTAAGGTGTTTATTTTGAACACCAAGGACCATCTTGGAAAATTTTCGGCCAAGGCTGATGAAGGGATACTGGTCGGGTACTCGCTCACCAGCAAAGCCTATCGAGTCTACAACAATAGGACTAAATTGATTGAAGAGTCCTCTGATGTAGCTTTTGAAGAAATCCCTAAATCAAATGAACAATCAAGGGATGTAGGAGAAATTCAACTTGAACTTAGAAATCTAAGTTTGAATGATCAAAATGAAGAAAGAGTCGAGGTTGACTCTGATGACGATGAGCGAAGGCAACAAAGGGCTCCGGTTGATCCCTTGCCTGATATTGAGTCCTTGCATGTGCCTAGTGAGACCATTCATGAGGCACCACTAACACCAAGACAATCTAGGATAACCACTAGTTATCCCCAAGACCAAATTGTGGGAGATATCCAACAAGGGGTTAGGACTAGGTCATTCTTTAGAAATGAGTCTAATGAAGTTGCATTGATTTCAGAGATTGAACCAAGACTAGTTGATGAAGCATTGCACGATCCTGATTGGATCATAGCTATGCAAGACGAATTAGGTCAATTTGAAAGGAGCCAAGTGTGGGACTTGGTACCTAGACCGAAGAAGACCACCATTATTGGAACTAAATGGGTCTTCAAAAATAAGTTAAATCAAAAGGGAGAAGTTGTAAGAAACAAGGTAAGACTTGTAGCCAAGGGCTATAGTCAAGTCGAAGGTCTCGATTATGATGAGACTTATGCTCCCGTGGCATGATTAGAGTCCATTCGTTTGATGCTAGCTTTTGCTGCACATAGAGGTTTCAAACTCTATCAAATGGATGTTAAATCTGCCTTCTTAAATGGTTTCATTAAAGAAGAGGTCTATGTTGAACAACCACCGGGGTTTGTAAGTACCGAAGCTCCAAACCACGTGTACAAGCTCAAGAAAGCACTTTATGGGCTTAAACAAGCACCACGAGCTTGGTACGAAAGGTTGTCAACATATTTGCTAGAAAAGGGTTTCGTAAGAGGCCAAATAGACCCAACACTATTTCTGCGTAGAGATGGTGAAAACATTTTTGTAGCCCAAGTATATGTCGATGACATAATTTGTGGCTCAAATAACAAGGGCTATTTGAATGAATTCATTTCTCACATGGAAAGTGAGTTTGAGATGAGCCTAGTAGGAGAGTTGACATTCTTCCTCGGACTTGAAATCAAACAAACTCGAGATGGAATTTATGTCCATCAGGCAAAATACACTCAAGAGATGCTTAGAAAATTCAATATGAGTGACTCTAAGGAAGTGTCCACTCCAATGGCGACAAGCACTCGCCTTGACAATGATGAGAGTGGAAAACCAATTGATCTAACGCAATATAGAAGCATGATTGGTAGTCTTCTATATCTCACAGCTAGTCGACCAGACATACTTTTTGCTGTGGGCATGTGCGCTAGATATCAAGTCTGTGCCAAGGAATCTCATTTAATTGCAGTTAAGAGAATATTGAGATACCTTAAGGGCACAATTCGAGTAGGTCTATGGTACCCTCGTACAGAGTCTTTTGACTTGATAGGCTATACCGATTCCGACTATGCTGGGTGCAAATTGGATCGGAAAAGCACTAGTGGGGGTTGCCAATTTTTAGGTTCATCTTTAGTTAGTTGGTCAAGTCGGAAGCAACATTGTGTTGCTCTCTCCACGACCGAGGCCGAATATATTACCATGGGAGAGAGTGTATCGCAATTGTTGTGGATGATACACACCCTAGAGGATTATGGACTTTCTTATAAGGGTGTACAAGTGCTATGTGACAACATTAACACGATCAACCTAACTAAAAATCCAGTCCATCATTCAAGGACCAAGCACATTGAAGTGCGTCATCACTTCATTAGAGATCACGTAGTTAGGGGTGACATTGTGCTCACATATGTGGAGTCAAAGTCAAACCTATCTGATATTTTCACCAAACCCCTTCCGGAGAATGAATTTAGTCATTTAAGGAGGGAATTGGGAATGTGTTTGGCTCCTTAGGTCATTAGAACTACACCATGATCAATAAGGACTATTAAAATGACTAGAGAAATTGGGAATGATTTTGGGCAACTTGGGAACATCTCACACAAACTATAAGGTTTAACAAAATATTTTTGTTTGCTAGAAATGGGGTGAGATGCTAGGAACAACCAAATTATTCAAAATGTATCATGCATCTCTTGAATAATTAGGTTGAAGAGACATTAATTGAGTATGGGGAAGACCATTACATAATTCATGTGTATTTGGTTCCTAGATCTTACTCATATATTCCAACCAAGGAAACTTGGTTGGACTTTTCCCTATAAATCATGTAATCTTGATTGTTGGAATGTTTGATACCTTTGATCGACACCTTTCGTGATTTTGATTGAAACTAGGATAAGTCATTGAAATAATGATAGAAATTTGGACATATTTTGCCAAATTTGGGACTGAACATAGCAAGGTTGAAGATTTCAGTCTTTAACCTTGAGTTTTCTATTTTGACAAACTTGAAACTTGTCTGAAATCTCAGTGTTTGTGGTCGAATTTGAAAGTCTCAAGTTATAAACAAATTCACACCATAAGAGCCCATCGTTAGGACATAGTTATGCTTGTAGATTCTCAGGGTTCTCGATATTGATTTTGAAAGTTTTACTGGAGAAACTTCTATGAACTATCAAACATATCTAAGGATTTCGGTTACTGAAATCACTGAAAATTTCAGTATCAGACACTGATCGGGCTACAGCCCGATCAGGAGAAGATGGATCGGTCGACAGACCGATCCAAAAACTTCCCAACCTTTCTGTCTGTAATCTGATCGGTCCAAGGACCGATCAGGTTATTTTTGTGCGCCTCACTGATCGGTCCAGGGACCGATCAGGATAATCTGATACGCATAAGGCTCTTCTGATCGGTCCATAGACCGGTCAGTGGTTCCATTGGTTAAGTCTGTAACTTAGGGGGCTTACTGATCGATCTCTGATCGGTCTACGGACCGATCAGGAAGTTCCCTGATCGGTCCGGGGACCGATCAGCTTCGCTGAATGCTACTGATCACCTTCTGATCGGTCTACAGACCGGTCAGGAGGTTCCCTGATCGGTTTGGTGACCGATCAGGGGGCTTCAGATACCTTCTGATCGGACAACCGTCCGATCATTTCTTCACTGTACACCCATCTTAACCCTTAAAACCTCCCGATCCCTGCTTTCCCTCATTCACGCGAACCCTAGCCGACTCTCCCCACCAGTCCTCCCTTTTCTCTTCTCTTTGCACGCCGAAGCTCCAGCCCTCGGAAGCCCTAGCCTAAAGTTCAAATGGCACCAAGGTAACTTCTTGCCTCTCTAAGAACTTGGCATTGTGTTTTTCATTTCTCACTGAATCTTCTGTTGTTTTGTTGTCTCGGTTCTTAATTGTTGATGGCTCCGGTGCTCACTCATTGCCCCATTTTACCCCATTGTGTCCCCTTAGGAAGAAACCCACTGATGGTGAGGGAACCTCTAAGGAACCAACCAAGAAATCCAAATCCAAAACTTCTCCTGCTCCCTCTCGACCCTAACTAGCTAGTTCCAGTAGATTCCCAAACCGTCAGTCTGAGGAAGCTTTTCAACAAAGGACATTCAAATTACTCCCTTGTAGGTCCGTGGATAGAAAATTCATGGACGAATTTTGCCCACAAGTGTCCGAAATCATAGCATACTACAAACTCGATTCACTAGTCTACTTGGAACGAGATATCAACTATGACTTGGTCTCTGAGTTCTATAATAACCTTCATGAGACTAATGATCAAGGTTTTAGAACAAGAGTTGCTAGGCGGACTCTTGATTTCAGTGTCTCATCTTTCTTTGAGTATCTTAATTGTCGGAGGTGTTCCGGTGATGTCTTTTCGATATTTCCTGACTTACCAGATCAGTTACTTCCACCGTTTGATATCTCATCTGACGAAATATATGAGTACTTCTTCAGACAGCCTAGACAAGGGCTAGATGAGCTAGATGTTGATTTCCCTACTTTTGCAGCCTTGAGATTATCTCCTCAAGATTACATTCTTTTTAAAATTGTCACGAACTGCCTTCTACCTATCACATCTAAACCATTATCTGAGATCCGATCATATCATTGTCTTATGCTTTATGGTTTGCGTCGGTGTCTCGATTTTGATATCATGTCGAGCATCTACTCCTCGATCATATCATATTCTCAGCCTAGCGGCTTCACTATTTATATGCCTTATGGGCATATAATTACTGATTGGCTTGAGACCCTTCAGGTTGATGTCTCTAAGGGTAGAATAATCAAAATGGTCAGGCAGGATTGCCGACTTGGGAAACGGGCATTTTCCAAGTCTGGAATCATAGGGCAAAATGGGGATGTTCAGTGGAAGGATGGGAGAGCTTTAGGTGAGTTACCACGGGGACCTCCACGACAGGTTCCAGCTGCTCCTCCTGCTGACATTGGCGAGGCGGATCCAGACTTGCGCTGGCAGATCGCTGAGTTGGAGAGCCGATTTGATCGTCACGAGGAGATGGTGGCTGCTGAGTTCGATGGACTACGCATACGGATTGACCAGCGCTACGATGACCTGCGCGGGCATATTGACTAGCGCTTCGATGATATGCGCAGTCATCAGGTGGTGACACAGCAGTTGCTACTCGGATGGATGGCACGCTACCCGCCTCCGCAGTCTTACCCAGGCTATCCATCCTCCAGCGTGCCGCCTCAGGATTTCACCCTTCCTGCCGATGATGATGATGCTCCTCATGTTGAGGACATTGATTGATATAGTCTGTGTGTCACCTTGTCTGTATGTATTTTGGATGTTATTTGTTAGTCTTTATGTCGGACCTGGATGTTTGCACTTTTGATGCTACTCATATATTTATGCTACTCGGTTTTATATTTGCTTGCTCCTTATTATGCTTCATTTTCTATGTTTTTTTTATTATGCTGTTCCTATGCCATGATTTGATTGTATCTTTTGTCTATCTTACTGTCATATTGAGACCTTAGAGGGAACTCTAGGTTGGTTAAGAGAAGGTAGTATGGATTAAGGGGGAGCCTTTTGAGTTTTTGTCACCTCATTTGCACCTTTTCGGTGTTTGACAAAGGGGGAGAGGATACCTAAGTTTAGAAATGTATGAAAGCTTGATTTTAGGGGAGAGGATAACGGGAAGGATCTTGATTCCCGTCATTGACTTGGTGGTGTATCCGTCTTAGGGGGAGGATCCAGATTTCCCTAAAATTATGGGTAAATGAGCATTTCTGATCTAAACTTAAATCGTGTTGTCAAACAACAAAAAGGGGGAGATTGTTGATACAGTCTGACCTGGATGTTGTTTTGCTGTTGACACTGATTTAAGTTTGTATCAGATATTTAACTCAGATTAATTACTAATCTAGGTTGACTAGGTTGACCTGATTGAGAAAGTCCTAACTGGGATGTTAGGCAGTTGGAAAGTCCTGGTGAGTGAAGCCAGGCAGATTGGAAATCCTGGTGAGTGAAGCCAGGTGAAAACCCTAGTGAGTGAAGCTAGGTGCAAGTCCTGGTGAGTGAAGCTAGGCAAGGGAAAATCCAGATGGATCAAGGGTGATCGGACATCTGGTGTTGAAAAGTCCAAGAAGGAAGCTTGGCATGCGAAGTCAGAGAGGGCTCGGTAGCTCGTTCTCTAGGACCAGATGAAGTCGGAGAGAGCTAGGGAGCTCGTTTCTCCGGACTAGGTCAGAGAGGGCTCGACCCGGACTGAGTCAAGAAGCTGGATCGGTCGGCAGATCGATCAAACTCTGACACCGATCGGTCTGCGGACCGATCCAATGAAACCTTTATACCGATAGGTCCGCCGACCGATCGAATTGATTAGTAGTTATGATCGGTCTGCAGACCGATCAGAAACCGATCGGTAGCTCACTGTGATATTACTGATCGGTCGGGAGACCGATCAGGAGGCTGTAAACGTTCGGGAAGAACGCTATCTGATCGGTCTCGGGACCGATCAGATTAATTCCTGATCGGTCCGCAGACCGATCGGAAGCTGCGCGTATTTTCAAACAGCGCCATCTGATCGGTCCGCAGACCGATCAGAGATGATCCAGAAGCATGGATCGGTCTGCAGACCGATCCACGATTGTTTGTTTTGCATGTACTTTTTCTGATTGCCGTATTTGTCTTCACCATATGTTTTTAACCATCTGCTGTGAGTCTTTCTAGCTTGCAGGTTGCAGGTCACATTCTCATGTTTGGATTCAAATTAAGCTTCATTAAGAGAAGGAGACAAGTACCCTGTTCACTGTAATTTGCTGCAACAGATACATTTGGGGCATCAACGTTCATTGGCGAAATCCGATTACGATTGGGCTGCTCAGTTTGACTTCTACCCATTGGTTGGTATCCAGAGACGCCAGTGATTTCCATTGGCATGTGTTCAGAGAATCAGAAGAGGAGGAGAGGTGATTGGCTACGCCTTGCTGGCAGCAGCGATTCTGCAGACGGCGGTGATTCGAGCAGAGAGACATAAGTAGGAAGAAGAGGAGTTCAGAAAGTTAATTCTGAATTCTCTGTCTTTTGTGATCAAGCCTTCGAGAGAGCAAGTTGGTGAAGCTGTGAGCTCCTTGCTGTGAAGGTTGATTGTGCGCTCTCTGCTCTGTTCTCTTCTCCGCGTGGCTGTAAGCTCATCTTAATATTTTTCTCAGCCACTGTAAGTCTTGTGCTTAAATCTATAATCAACTGAGACTTTGTTGAGAGGTTGCTCCACCGAGAAGGAGACATCTTTAGCCGGATCTTGTCCGGGGTGTGATCTACCGAAAGATCAAGGAGTCGTCCTCCTTACGGACACGCCGAGGAGTAGGGGCAAGTTATCCCCGAACCTCGTATATCCTTGTGTCTGCTGTGTGTTCGTTTTCTTTCGTTTTAGTTTTTCTACTTCCGCTGTGCTGTGCTAACAAAGTTCGAAGAAATTTCTGTTTAGTGTTTTTCAAAGAGGCTATTCACCCCCCTCTAGCCATCTAAGATCCCAACAATTAGTTACCTACCGATCATACTAAGTCTTGGGCGATTTAGCTAAAGCTTACTCAAGGCGTAGTATGATGTGGATCTTGTCCCACATGAATTATAGAATTTAGTGGGAGCATCATTTAATTAAAAGGCCTAATTAAATGATTAATAGAATATGATATTTATTTATTTTTCTGTTGTAGATAACCATGACGTCAAATACGAACTCTTTCTCCCTGCGTTCCGTCCTTGAGAAGGACAAGCTCAACGGAGCAAATTTCCTGGACTGGTACAGGAACTTGAGAATCATTCTCACACAAGAACGTAAACTGTATGTTCTGGAGCAGGCCATTCCGGAGGCACCTCCTGCCACTGCCACTCGAGCTGACCGTGATGCTTACAAGAAGCATTAAGATGACGCATTTGATGTGTCATGTCTTATGCTCGCGACCATGAACTCTGAGCTTCAGAAGCAACATGAGATGATGGACGCTTATGATATGGTTGAACATCTTCATCAACTATATCAAGGACAAGCGAGGCACGAGAGATTCGAGATCTCTAAGGCACTGTTTCAGTGCAAGATGCAAGATGGGACTCCCGTAGGCCCATATGTACTCAAAATGATTGGGTACACAAAAAACCTATAGAGGTTGGGATTCCCACTTGGCCAAGAGCTGGCCACTGATCTGATCTTGCAATCCTTGCCAGATAGCTATAGTCAATTCGTTCTAAATTATAACATGAACGAAATTGACAAGCCACTGCCTGAGCTGCTTAGCATGTTAAGAACTGCAGAGCTCAACCTTAAGAAGGTTAAGCCCAACTCCATTTTGATGGTGCAAAAGGGCAAAGGCAAGGGCAAGCCTAAAGGTAAGGGAAAGTCCCAAGCCAAGGGCAAAGGCAAGGCACTGAAACCCAAAGGAGGGGTCGCCAAGGATGCTGGAAAAGGAACTGCTTCCACTGCGGTCAGATCTGGCACTGGAAGAGGAACTGCAAAGTGTACCTAGAAGATCTTAAGAAGAAGAGAAGTGAGACTTCCACTTCAGGTATCTATGTTATAGAAGTCAATCTATCTATTTCTTCATAATGGGTATTAGATACCGGATGTGCTTTTCACATTTGTACAAATGTGCAGGCACTGAGATGTTGGTTGCTACTCGCTAAACCTAATGGTTCCACTGTACAAAAATTTTGTACAAAGGTCTGAACCTTTACCTAGCTACCATGTGTTCTTTTAAATTAAACTTGGATCGCCTGCGGAACTTAACACGTTTGATCCAAAGTTTAATCTATTTGTTCTTTTAGGTTTAGACTCGGATCTCCTGCGGAACTTAACACGTTCAATCCAAATCACCTAGGTTATTAATTTCGTTAAATATTAGTTTCCAAAATTGGCTCCCAGTACTGACGTGGCGAGGCACATGGCCTTCTTGGATATGAGAACAACCACCACCGACTAGACAAAGCCTTTTAAGGAAAGTTAATATTTAATTTCCCTAAATAACTTTAGGTCAACCGAAAAGAACAATCAAATCACAAAGGAAAAAATCAAAAGAACACAACATCGAAAACAAATTCGAAATACTAGAATCGTATGCCTCTTGTATTTGGTATTATTTCTAAAAATAACTAGTATGATGCGGAAAGGAAAAATACTAGTTATACCTTTTAGAAAAACCTCTTGATCTTCTATCGTATTCCTCTTCTAACCTCGGACGTTGTGTGGGCAACGATCTTCCAAGATGAGGACCACCAATACACCTCCTTCTCACCCTTGCAAGGTTCGGCCAAGTCAATAGCTCCTCCAAGGATGAAGAGAAAACACCACCAATGCTCCAAGGGATAAAGCTTTCTCTCCTTCTTCTCCAAGCTTGAATCCGGCCACCACTTGATCTCCTAGAGGAAGAGAAGGTTCGGCCACAACAAAGAGAAGAGAGAACTTGAAAGGGGCCGACCACACCAAGGAAGAAGAGAGGAAGAAGAATAATAAAAGTTGTGTGTCATGAAGGCACCCCAACCCCCTCTTTTATATTTCTTAGCTTTGGCAAATAAGGAAATTTAATTATAATAAAATTTCCTTAACTTTCCTTGACATGAAACAATTGAGAAAAATAAAATAAAATTTCCCAATTAACCTTATAATGGACGGCCACCTCATGGAGATCAAACAAGACAACTTTTAATCAACAATTAAAAATTCCTTATTTGTCTTCGAAATTTTAAAAAATAAAATTTCCCTTTAAAATCCATTCATGGTTGATAAAAAGAAATTTCTATAATTTTAATTTTTCAACATGTGAATAATTTACAAAGAGAAAATAAAATATCTTTCCTATCTACAAATAAGGAAAGAGATCTAATCTCTTTTCTTAATCTTTTGTAGAAGAGATATTTTAATTTTAATTCTCTCCAATAAATTATATCTTCCACATAAGAAAAATTTAAAATTAAAATTCTTTTAAATTTAATGGGGGCCGGCCACCTAAGCTTGGGTTCAAGCTAGGGCCGGCCACCCATGAACCAAGGCTTGGCCGACCCTAGTTTGAACCACAAGCTAGCTTGGCCGACCCCTACATCATGGGGAGGAAGGTGGGTATAGGTGGGTATAGTACTCTATAAATAAGATGCTACGATAGGGACTGAGAGGAGGAATTGGTTTTGGTCTCCCGATAAAATTAAGTATCCCGTTTTTGCCCCGAACACACAACTTAATTTTATCAATAACAATTCATTCCACTAGAGAACTATTATTGAACTACCGCACCAATCCCAAATTATATTTTTGGGCTCCTTCTTATTATGAGTGTGTTATTCTCCCTATGTTTAAGATGTCGAATGTCCACTAATTAAGTGAGTTACTGACAACTCATTTAATTAATATCTTAATCCAAGAATAGTACCACTCAACTTTATCATCATGTCGGACTAAGTCCACTTGCAGGGTTTAACATGACAATCCTTATGAGCTTATCTTGGGGACATTATCAACCTAGATTACTAGGACACAGTTTCCTTTTATAATCAACAACACACACTATAAGTGATATCATTTCCCAACTTATCGGGCTTATTGATTTATCGAACTAAATCTCACGCATTGATAAATTAAAGAAATAAATATCAAATATATGTGCTTGTTATTATATTAGGATTAAGAGCACACACTTCCATAATAACTGAGGTCTTTGTTTCTTTATAAAGTCAGTATAAAAGAAACGACCTCTAATAGTCCTACTCAATACACTCTAAGTGTACTAGTGTAACTATATAGTTAAGATAAACTAATTCCTAATTACACTACGACCTTCCAATGGTTTATTCCTTTCCATTTTGGTCGTGAGCTGCTGTTTATAATTTATAAGGTACTGATAACATCATCTTCTATATGTGACACCACATACTTTGTTATCTACAATATAAATTAATTGAACAACTACAAACAAATGTAGATAATTTGACCAAATGTGATTCTTTATTCAAAATAAATGTTTACAAAAGCTTAGGCTTTCAGTATACACTCTAACAATCTCCCACTTATACTAATGACTAAGTTGCCATATCTTCTGCCATACATCTGATTCCCATTCCCTCCACATGCCGATCGAAAGCTTTTGCCGGAAGGGCCTTAGTGAAAGGATCTGCCAGGTTATCTGCTGATGCAATCTTGGCGATGACAACTTCTCCTCGCTTCACGATATCTCGTATTTGGTGGTAATTGCGCTCTATATATTTACTTGCCTTATGGGCTCGTGGTTCATTCGAGTTTGCAATTGCACCGCTATTATCACAATAAATTGTGATGATTTTGGGCAAACCAGGAATCACATCTAAGTCCATTAGAAAGTTCCTGAGCTATACTGCTTCTTTAACCGCCTCAGAGGCTGCTACATACTCGACTTCCATGGTTGAGTCTGAAACGTATTTCTACTTAACACTCCTCCATGCAATGGCTCCACCTCCTAAAGTAAACGCATAGCCTGATGTAGACTTACTGTTGTCCCTATCTGATTGGAAATCTGAATTCGTGTAACCCACAGGGAGCAAATCGTCTGCTTGGTAAACTAGCATATAATATCTAGTCCTTTTCAGGTACTTTAATATATGCTTTACCGCAGTCCAATGTCCTTGTCCAGGGTTACTCTGATATCTGTTAACCATGCCCACCAAGGTATATCGTGTCTCGTACATAGCATTGCATACATTAGGCTTCCTACAGCCGAAGCATAAGGAACTGCTTTCATGTCTTCTATCTCCTTTGATGTCTTCGGAGACATCTCTTTAGATAGAGCTACTCCATGCCTAAAAGGTAAGAAACCTTTCTTGGAATCCTGCATGCTAAAACGAGCAAGGATTGTATCTATATATGAAGCTTGGAATAGACACAACATTCTTTTCTTGCGATCCCTTATAACTTTGATCTCAAGAATGTGTGCACAATCTCCTAAGTCCTTCATATCAAATTGTTTGGACAACCATACCCTTACGTCCGATAATACCTTGACATTGTTGCCAATTAACAAAATATCATCTACGTATAGTACAAGAAATACCACCACGTTTCCGTTACACTTCTTGTATACACAAGACTCATCCGGACACTGAATAAATCCATATGACTGGATTACTTCATTAAACCGGATGTTCCAAGACCTTGAAGCTTGCTTCAGTCCATAAATGGACCGATTGAGCTTGCACACTAGATGCTCTTTGTCTTTTTCAATAAATCCTTCTAGTTGCTTCATATGGATGTTCTCTTCAAGACTTCCATTAAGGAAAGCTGTCTTGACATCCATTTGCCAAATCTCATAATCCATATGAGCAGCAATGGATAAGAGTATCCGGATAGACTTAAGCATGACTACCGGTGAAAAGGTCTCCACATAATTGATTCCCTCTTTCTAAGTGTACCCTTTCACAACAAGCCTAGCTTTGAAGGTTTCTACCTTCCTGTCTGTCCCTCTTTTCCTTTTGTAGATCCACTTACATCCAACAGCTTTTACACCATCAGGTGGTTCTACGAGCTCCCATACCTTATTAGAGTACATAGACTTTATTTCAGAATTCATTGCCTTTTGCCAAGATGCTGCATCTATATCTTGGAGTGCTTCGTCATATGTTCGGGGATCAGGTTCATGTTTACCCGGGATCAAGTCCGAAGACTCTCCCAAAAACATGAATCTATCAGGCTGCCTAACAACCCTCCCACTACGACGAGGCACAGTCTGTGGTTGTGTATCATGTGTGTCACGTGTTGCAGTCTCTTGTGGTACTTCATCTTGTACTGTTGGTACTAAGGTAGACGTGTCCTCTCTAAGTTCTTCTAAAACAACTTTGCTACTGGGCTTGTGATCCATTATATAGTCTTATTCTAAAAACTGGGCATTAGTGCTAACAATGACTTTCTGGTCTTTAGGACTATAAAATAAACCACCTTTCGTTCCTCTGGGATACCCCATAAACACGCGAACTTCTGTACGAGATTCTAACTTATCAGCATCTGGTTTTAGCACATGTGCTGGACTATCCCAAATCCGAATATGTCTTAGACTGGGCTTTCGCCCATTCCACAATTCTGTGGGAGTAGAAGAAACTGATTTAGAAGGTACTAAGTTCAGAATGTGCACTGCTGTTTCCAGAGCGTATCCCCAAAACGAATTTGGTAATTCTGAATAACTCATCATCGATCCAACCATCTCCATAAGAGTCCTATTCCTTCGTTTTGCCACACCATTCTGTTGGGGTGTACCAGGTGCGGGCAGTTGGGATTGAATCCCGGCCTCTGATAAGTAATTCCTAAACTCTCCTAAGAGGTATTCGCCACCACGATCAGACCGTAGTGTCTTGATACTTTTACCTAGTCGTTTCTCCACATCAGCCTTGTATTCTTTGAACTTATCAAAGCACTCGGACTTACGGCGAATTAGGTAAATGTATCCGTATCTTGAATAATCGTCTATAAAAGAGACAAAATATTCAAAACCACCTCTTGCCTGGACAGACATAGGATCACACAAATCAGAATGAACTAATTCTAACACTTCTTTGGCTCTATACCACTTGGCCTTGAAAGGCCTCTTGGTCATTTTACCTTCCAAGCAAGATTCACAAGTTGAAAAATTTTCCAACTCTAATGAACCCAAGAGTCCATCGGCTATAAGCCTCTGAATCCTACTTAAATTAATATGACCAAGCCTTAGATGCCAAAGATATGCTTGGTTCATTTCCGAAGGTTCTTTTCTCTTATTAGGTTAGAAGATGAGTTATAAATTTCCATGTTTTACTTTGTGGGAGAAGTTGGATTTAAAGTATACAAATTGCCAACTAATGCACCAGAATAGATAATCACTTTATTTCTCTTAATAACTACATCGTTACTAAAGGAAACTGAATATCCATCCAAAAATAGTTTAGAAACTGAAATTAAATTCTTTCTAAAACTGGGTATATAAAGATAATTTTTTAAAACCAAATTTCTATTTCTATTAAAAGATAAGTAGACGTCTCCCACTGCAACAGCCGCCACCTTAGTAGCATTGCCCATGTAGACGGTAATCTCTCCTTCAGTTAGTCGTCAGGTTTCTTGGAACCCCTGCAAGGAATTGCAGACATGATCAGTGGCTCCCATATCTACACACCAGGTGCTGGTAGATAACACCGCTAAACATGTTTCAACAACTAGAGCATAAGATATACCTTTGTTGTTTTGATTCCTATGAGGACAGTCCGCCTTCTAATGCCCTGACTGCTTGCAGATGAAGTACTTGCCCTTTGGCTTCTTCACTCCAGCTTTAGGTCCTGTACTATGAGATTTATTCACTTTCTTTGCTGGACCAACTTGTTTCTTCTTCTTCTTTCCTTTCAGTTTAGAAGTAGAACCATTTTCAGCATAGTGAATATGAGAATTGTGACGAAACAAACCTTCTGCTGCCTGAAGTTCTGTCAGTAGTTCCGCCAATGAATATACCCTTTTGTTCATATTGTAATTCAGGCGGAATTGCTCAAAACTTCTAGGTAGTGTTTGGAGGATCATATCGGTCTGGGATTCCCCATCAATTTCTCCTCCAAGGATCTGTATTTCATTCAGATAAGCCATCATCTTTAGGATATGATCTCTCACAGGAGTACCCTCTTGCATGGTGGCTGTCATTATCTTTCTCATGGCTTCTTGTCTAGAAGCCCGATCCTGATGACCAAAGAGTTCCTTGAGATTGTTCATAATATCATAAACTGTTGGTAAATCTTGATGCTGATGTTGCAATACATTTGACATTGAAGCCAAAATGTAACACCGTGCCATCTCATCTGCCTTTACCCATTTCTTATGATATTCAATCTCCTCTTGGGTAGATTCACCAGTGGGTGCATCAGGGCAAGGCTCAGTCAGTACAAACTTATAGTTTTCAGCAGTAAGAACAATGTCAAGGTTCCTTTTCCAATCTATGTAGTTAGGACCAGTAAGTCTATTCTGTTGTAGTATGATGGACAGTGGGTTGAAAGTCATCCTAAGAATCACAAATAACTTTTGGTCAGAACTCTAAATTTAGAATAATATTGATTCCTCAAACAATACTATTTTAAATTAACCAACACCACAAAACACCGTGAATTTTGTATGCCACAATAGTGTGGACGTATACAAATTCAACATTTATAAAAGGAGGGTTTAACCCATTAATTTTATTATCTTTTCAACCTAACTTTTTGACAAATAAAATTAATAGTTGGTATCCTTTGGTCACACGAATAATAGCAGTGACTCCGATGGGGAGGATACTATTAAATGTGCCTAAGTGTATACCATTACTTGACACTAAGTCCATTAATAAGATTGTGCCCCTTCCGATGGGGAAGATCACACGCTCTTAATTAACTTCCTATAGTCATCCAAAATGAAAGTTTGTTCTAGTGATCCACAAACAAGCTCATCCGATATGGAGGAAGGCACTCAGAGCCAACGCGCAAGCTTGTTTGCATCACTTACAAACCAGTAATGGAGATCGTAGAATTTATTTAAAATCCCTCTCCCACTTAGTTATTTATAAATAAGGAATTTTAACTATGCTAGCCTACTAAACATGTATACTAACATGCACACACAGCACAATATAAAAGCAATAAATAGAAAAATCTAATTTTCAACTATTATGACTTTTATCTATGGTTGTCCTCCGTGTGTTGTCATCCCAAGCTGCTGCCATATTTGGCCACCGCCACCGGGTCTAGCTGTCGCATCCATCTTGCTCCTTGTTCCGCTGCGCCTCTGGTCCTCAAAAACGTTCCACGCCTTGCAAGATTCGATCCGCGACATAAATAGAATTTTACATTTTTCGATCCTATATTCCTCGAAGGAATGTACATGTAAATTAGATCGAACATAAAATAAAATTTTACATCCATCGATCCTATATTCCATAAAAGGAATGTACATGTAACTAGATCAAAAATAAAATCCTAATAAAAACTAAATACAGCTCCTGCTGTATTTTATAATACAATCATGCACACACATATAAATGCCCATGACATGTCCAAGGGTCCAATCACACATAAAAAACTATAAGCCATAATAGTTGGATCCTGCATCCACAAAGTTAGCACATCCTACTATTAACCTGCCTAAATTATGTATGGCATGTGCATAATTAAACTAATACCAAATACATAGAGGCAAAACCCTAGCTCTGATACCAATTGTTGGTTGCTACTCGGTAAACTTAATGGTTCCACTGTACAAAAATTTTGTACAAAGGTTTGAACCTTTACCTAGCTACCATGTGTTCTTTTAAATTAAACTTGGATCAGTTGGGAACTTAACACGTTTGATCCAAAGTTTAATCTATTTGTTCTTTTAGGTTTATACTCGGATCTCCTGCGGAACTTAACACGTTCGATCCAAATCACCTAGGTTATTAATTTCATTAAATATTAGTTTCCAAAATTGGCTCCTAGTACTGACGTGACGAGGCACATGGCCTTCTTGGATATGAGAACAACCACCACCGACTAGACAAAGCCTTTTAAGGAAAGTTAATATTTAATTTCCTTAAATAACTTTAGGTCAACCGAAAAGAACAATCAAATCACAAGGGAAAAAAAATAAAAGAACACAACATCGAAAACAAATTCGAAATACTAGAATCGTATGCCTCTTGTATTTGGTATTATTTCTAAAAATAACTAGTATGATGCGGAAAGGAAAAATACTAGTTATACCTTTTAGAAAAACCTCTTGATCTTCTACCGTATTCCTCTTCTAACCTCGGACGTTGTGTGAGCAATGATCTTCCAAGATGAGAACCACCAATACACCTTCTTCTCCCCCTTGCAAGGTTCGGCCAAGTCAATAGCTCCTCCAAGGATGAAGAGAAAACACCACCAATGCTCCAAGGGATAAAGCTTTCTCTCCTTCTTCTCCAAGCTTGAATCCGGCCACCACTTGATCTCCTAGAGGAAGAGAAGGTTCGGCCACAACAAAGAGAAGAGAGACTTGAAAGGGGCCGGCCACACCAAGGAAGAAGAGAGGAAGAAGAATAATAAAAGTTGTGTGTCATGAAGGCACCCCAACCCCCTCTTTTATATTCCTTAGCTTTGACAAAGAAGGAAATTTAATTATAATAAAATTTCCTTAACTTTCCTTGACATAAATTAATTGAGAAAAATAAAATAAAATTTCCCAATTAACCTTGTAATGGCCGGCCACCTCATGGAGATCAAACAAGACAACTTTTAATCAACAATTAAAAATTCCTTATTTGTCTTCGGAAATTTTAAAAAATAAAATTTCCCTTTAAAATCCCTTCATGGTTGATAAAAAGAAATTTCTATAATTTTAATTTTTCAACATGTGAATAATTTACAAAGAGAAAATAAAATATCTTTCCTATCTACAAATAAGGAAAGAGATCTAATCTCTTTTCTTAATCTTTTGTAGAAGAGATATTTTAATTTTAATTCTCTCCAATAAATTATATTTTCCACATAAGAAAAATTTAAAATTAAAATTCTTTTTAATTTAATGGGGGCCGACCACCTAAGCTTGGGTTCAAGCTAGGGCCGGCCACCCATGAACCAAGGCTTGGCCGTCCCTAGCTTGAACCACAAGCTAGCTTCGCCGGCCCCTACATCATGGGTACGAAGGTGGGTATAGGTGGGTATAGTACTCTATAAATAAGAGGCTACGATAGGGACCGAGAGGAGGAATTGGTTTTGGTCTCCCGATAAAATTAAGCATCCCGTGTTCGCCCCGAACACACAACTTAATTTTATCAATAACAATTCATTCCACTAGAGAACTATTATTGAACTACCGCACCAATCCCAAATTACATTTTTGGGCTCTTTCTTATTATGAGTGTGTTAGTCTCCCTGTGTTTAAGATGTCGAATGCCCACTAATTAAGTGAGTTACTAGCAACTCATTTAATTAATATTTTAATCCAAGAATAGTACCACTGAACCTTATCGTCATGTCGGACTAAGTCCACCTGCAGGGTTTAACATGACAATCCTTATGAGCTCATCTTGGGGACATTATCAACCTAGATTACTAGGACACAGTTTTCTTTTATAATCAACAGCACACACTATAAGTGATATCATTTCCCAACTTATCGGGCTTATTGATTTATCGAACTAAATCTCACGCATTGATAAATTAAAGAAATAAATATCAAATATATGTGCTTGTTATTATATTAGGATTAAGAGCACACACTTCCATAATAACTGAGGTCTTTGTTTCTTTATAAAGTCAGTATAAAAGAAACGACCTCTAATGGTCCTACTCAATGCACTCTAAGTGTACTAGTGTAACTATATAGTTAAGATAAACTAATTCCTAATTCCTAATTACACTACGACCATCCAATGATTTGTTCCTTTCCATTTTGGTCGTGAGCTGCTGTTTATAATTTATAAGGTACTGATAACATCATCTTCTGTATGTGACGCCACATACTATGTTATCTACAATATAAATTAATTGAACAACTACAAACAAATGTAGATAATTTGACCAAATGTGATTCTTTATTCAAAATAAATATTTACAAAAGCTTAGGCTTTCAGTATACACTCTAACATGAGAAATAGCAGGGCATTGACGAAGGGCGAGGTGGACCTACGCGTAGGTAATGGAGCACGGGTTGCAGCTATTGCTGTAGGAACTTATCATCTATCTCTACCTTCTGGGCTTGTATTAGAATTAGATGAATGTTGTTTTGTGCCTGCTATAACTAAGAACATTATATTAGTTTCTTGTTTACAAAAGAAAGGCTTCTCATTTATAATAAAGAACAAATGTTGTTCAGTTTATTTAAATGATATATTCTATTGTAGTGCAACTCTGATGAACGAACTATATATTCTAGACCTTGAGAACCCTATCTATAACATAAGTACCAAGAGGTTCAAGTCAAAAGACATGAACCAAACCTATATCTGGCACTGTCGCTTAGGTTATATAAAAGACAAACGCTTATCCCAGCTCCATAAAGATAGTTTTCTAGACTCATTTGATTTCGAATCATATGAGACATGCGAGTCATGCCTACTGGGCAAGATGACCAAGACTCCCTTTAGTGGATATAGTGAGAGAGCGACTGATTTGTTAGGTCTTATATATAGTGATGTATGTGGTCCTTTCAATGTCACTGCTAGAGTTGGTTATAGGTACTTCATTACATTTATTGATGACTTCAATAGATATGGCTATGTGTATTTGATGACACATAAGTCAGAATCCATTGAAAAGTTCAAAAAATTCAAGAATGAAGTACAAAACTAGCTTGACAAAAGAATTAAGATACTTCGATCAGATCGAGGTGGTGAATACCTTAGCCATGAGTTTGGTGACTATCTAGTTGAGTGCGGAATTCTATCTCAACTCACTCCTCCTGGAACACCACAGTGGAATGTTGTATCCGAAAGGAGGAATCGTACCTTATTAGATATGGTACGATCTATGATGAGTCACATAGATCTTCCTATGTATCTTTGGGACTATGCTCTAGACACAACAGCCTTCATTCTCAACCGAGTTCCATCTAAGGCTGTAATCAAGACACCATATAGGATATGGACTGGGAGAGATGCCCAGGTGTCTTTTATGAGGATTTGGGGTTGTGAGGCTTACGTTAGACGTCAAGTCTCGGACAAATTGGGACCCAAATCCGATAAGTGCTATTTTATTGGATATCCCAAGGAAACAAAGGGATATTACTTCTACATTCCCAATCAACACAAGATAGTTGTGGCTAAGACTGGGGTATTTCTAAAAAGGGATTTTGTTTCTAGAAAGACTAGTGGGAGTACGTTCGATCTTGAAGAAGTTCAAGAAGTGGACCATAGCACAGAAGCATCGATGGAAGTTGAACTGGAACCACAAAGTGTTGTGGATGATGTTGTTCCACAAGGAGTTGAGGAACAACAACCAGTTCAAGTAGACCTACCTCTTCGCAGGTCTGATAGGGTACGTCATCAGCCTGAGAGATATTCATTTCTCTTGTCTGACCATGATGACGTTGTGCTCATTGAGGATGAGTCTACCTCCTATCAGGAAGCTGTGATGAGACCAGATTCCGAGAAATGGCTAGAGGCCATGAGATCCAAGATATAATCCATGTACACTAACCAAGTATGAACTTTGGTTGATCCACCTGAAGGGGTTAAACCCATTGGGTGTAAGTGGGTCTTTAAGAGAAAGACTGACATAGATGGACTTATTTATAAGGGTCGCTTAGTAGCTAAAGGTTTCAAGCAAATTCATGGTATTGACTAAGATGAAACCTTTTCTCCAGTAGCGATGTTTAAGTCCATTCGGATCATGCTTGCTATTGCAGCGTACCACGATTATGGATCTGACAGATGGATGTCAAAACCGCGTTTCTGAATGGAAACCTGCTCGAGGATGTGTACATGACACAACCTAAGGGTTTTATAGATCCATAGCATACTGGCAGAGTATGCAAGCTGCATAGATCCATTTATGGACTAAAGCAAGCTTCTCGGAGCTGGAATATTCGATTCGATGATGCAATCAAATAGTTTGATTTCATCAAGAATGAAGATGAACCTTGTGTCTACAAGAAGGTTGTAGGGAATACAGTTGTCTTCCTTATATTCTATGTGGATGACATACTACTCATTGGGAAAGACATCCCTTTGCTGCAGTCTGTCAAGACTTGGCTAGGGACTTGTTTCTCAATAAAGGACTTAGGTGAAGCATCCCGCATTCTAGGCATACAGATCTATAGAGATAGATCTAAGAGGTTGCTTGGCCTAAGTCAGAGTACATATATTGACAAGGTACTCCTTCGGTTTGGCATGCAGAACTCCAAGAAGGGATTTCTGCCGATGTCACATGGTATGAGTCTTTCAAAGACTCAAGGTCCCTCTTCTAGAGAGGAGAGAGACCGCATGGATCAGACCCCTTATGCTTCAGCCATAGGATCTATCATGTACGCCATGCTATGTACTCGTCCTGATGTCTCGTATGCTTTAAGCATGACGAGCAGATACTAGTCACATCCAGGTGAAAGTCATTGGATAGTGGTCAAGAATATTCTTAAGTACTTAAGAAGGACTAAAGAATATTTCTTGATATATGAAGGCGATGACGAGCTAGCTGTAAAGGGTTACAGTGATGCCAGCTTCCAGACCGACCAAGATGATTATCGATCGCAGTCAGGGTTCGTGTTTTGCATAAATGGTGGTGCTGTGAGCTGGAAGAGTTCGAAGCAGGACATAGTAGCTGATTCTACGACAGAGGCCGAGTATATTGCTGCATCAGAAGCAGCAAATGAGGCACTTTGGATCCGCAAGTTCATTGCCGAGCTTGGGGTGGTTCCTAGCATAGCTGATCCCATAAAGCTTTATTGTGACAACAATGGAGCAATAGCACAGGCTAAGGAATCTCGCTCACATCAGCGGATCAAACACATACTACGGCGCTTCCATCTCATTCAAGAGATTATCGAGAGAGGAGATGTGAAGATTTGCAGAGTACCCACAGACGCTGACCAAGGCTTTGGCACAGAGAAAGCATGATGGTCACACTTGGTCATTAGGCCTTAGAGCCTACACTGATTGGCACTAGTGCTAGTGGGAGATTGTTAGTTAGAGCCCTAGAGCCAATCATTTGATGATTGTTGTATGGACTCGTTGTATCATATTCTTGTATATAAGTAAAGGCATTTGTTTTGGTTATTATACTTACTTGTATTGGTGCCAAATAACTAAGTATAATAGTGTCCTTGAGTAGAAGGTTCTTACCTATATCAATCAATTGGTTGAATCGATAGTGAGATGATATAGG